>NC_080841.1:65962276-67348276 GCF_030435755.1 Ochotona princeps | reverse complement strand
ACTCCTTAAATGTCCATAGCAGCTGGTGCTACCTTCCTGATCTAGGCTGAAGCTGGGGTCCGGGCAGTCAGTTCAGGTCTTCCACTCTGGTGGCAGGGACCTAAGGGCGTGAGCCATCCTTGATTGCTTCCCAGGGCACACACTAACAGGGAACTAGAATTAGGAGTTGAATCAAGGAACTAGAATCAAGTCATTTTGGTATTGGATGCAAGTGGCATCTTTTTTATTCTAAGTTTTTAAAAAATTTAAAATAAAGTATTTCCTTTTTATTATTTTTATTCATTTGAAAAACAGAGTCACCGGGGAGACAGACAGAGGGTCTTCCATTTTATGGTTCTCTCCCCAAATGCCCGGGAACCAGTAACTCATCCTGAATTTCCCAGATGGGGGGCAGGAACTCAAGTGCTTCAGCTGTCACTGCTGCTTCCCACGATGCACATTAGCAAAACGTTAGTGTTGCAAGTGACATTGGGACTTGAACTCTGGCACTCCAATTCAGAATCAACTTCTCAACTATTGTGTTAAACACCTATTCTGTGCCACATGCTTTAAATCTTCTTTAGATTGCCTCGTATTGTTTAGCAAATAATGATGAACGAAGAATAGTCTATACCTATTTAGTAGGAGACAATTTTTTTCTGGGTATTTTTCATATTGACTCTGGATGGGAACTCATAGGTATGAAGGGTTGTTGGCCTGCTCTTCTCAGACTTTAATTGCATTGTGGCACTCTGCATGGCACTTAAAATTTGTGTTGGGACTGTCCTCGATATTAAATTCTGCAATGTTATTTTATTTTAAATTTTCATCCATTGAAATGCATACAGAAAGAGAGAAAATGAATCTCATCTGCTAGTTCACTTTCCAGATGGCCAAAACAGCCGGGACTAACCAGTCCAAAGCAAGAAGCTTGGAATTCCATCTAGGTCTCCCATGTGGTTGGCAGGCGCCCAAGTACTTGGATCATCTTCTGGTGTTTTCCCAGGCTCATTGCCAGGAAACTGTATTGAAGTTGTGCTGGGAGCTATAGTAGAGCAGCTGGAATTTGAACCAGAATTCTGCTATGGGATGCTAGCATCACAGGCAGTAGCTTAACCCACTGCATCAAAATGCTAGCCTCTGGAACATAATTTTAAATTACTATAATCATTGATTACAACATTATGGTTTTTAAAATTTTTAATATTATTATTATTTTATGATACAGTTCCATAAGCTCCTGGTATTTCCCTTATCCCAGCCTCAATTCCGCCCCCCGCCCCTGCACCTAGTTCCTCTATATCATTACTAAAGTATAGTTCTTCATACGCAGTCATATGTCCATCATTGCAGGCATGGACAATGGCAGAGAGTCCAGCATCCTATTGTCAAGATACAGTAAACAGTTTCATTGTAAGTCCATCTTTGGAAATAGAAATGCATACTACACTGTATCCTCACATCTGGATATGTTAGTCTCCATTTCATAGCTACTGTACCTCCCCTCAAATGAAAAGTCATAATACAAAATCAACAATAGAAAGAAAAATAGAAATTTACAATGCCATGAAGTTAAATGACATGTTACTAGATATGACAGTCTCCATTACACAGCTACTATACATCCCCTTAAATTAAAAGCCACAAAACAAAATCAACATCAGGAAGCAAAAAGAAATTAACAACACCATGAAGTTAAATAACATGCTACTGAATGATTAATGTGTCACTGAAGAAATGAAGATCAAGAACCTTCTTGCAGAAAATGATGCTATTGTATGATATATGACTCATTGAAGAATTTAATCAGAAGAAAGTGTTTTGAAGAGATGAAACTAACAGAAAACATCAAAACCCATGTGATATAGTTTCTGCTGGTTTTTGTTGGTGAAATGTGTCTCTTCTAGACAACAAGTAGATGGGTTTTGTTTTTTAATCCAGCCTACTAATCTATGATGTTTGAGCTTAAGCCATTTACATTCAGGGTTAATGTGTATGGCTGGTACTTTGGTCCTGTCGTTTTAGCAATGGGCTGTTCATTGATTTAGTCTTCTATTGTTATTTCACTGGGATGTTCTTTCCATTTGCCTTTGGTTTTGGTGGCTATTCCTCTTCTCTGTCAAGAGAACATCTTGAAGTATTATTTGTAGGGCAGGTTTGGAAGAGGCATATTCTTCTCACTTTTCTTTACTGTGGAAGAATTTTATTTCATTTCCAAAGACAAAAGAAAGCTTTGTTGGATATGTTATTCTGGGCCAACAATTTTTTTCTTTTAGAATCTGGAATATGTCGCTCGATTATTTTCTTGCCTGTAGAATTTTCTGTAAGAGATCTCCTGTGAGTTTAATTGGCATTCCCTTATATGTCAATTTATTTTTTTCACGTGCACATTTAAGGATCTTTTCCTTATGTTCAATTGAAGAGAGCTTGATAATCATGTGTCATGGTGAAGATCGCTTTTGATCAAGCCTGTTGGGAGTTCTGTGCCCCTCCTGGATCTTGTTTCTCAATTCTTTCTCTAGAGTAAGGAAATTTTCCTTTATTATTTCATTAAATACATTTGTAAACTCAGCTTCTCTTTCTGTACCTTCTGGGACTCCCATAACTCTAATATTTGGCCTCTTAAAAGTGTCTTTCAATTCTTGAATACTTTTTTTGGCCTGATCCAGCTCTGCTTCCAGCTTTTTGTTTGCTTTCCCCTGATGACATGAAATATCTTCCAGTTCTGAGATTCTTTCTTCTGCCTCCTTCATTCTGTTTTGGAAACCCTCCACTGTACTTTTAATTTGCTCCTCTGTATTCTTCATTTCTGATATGATTACAGCACTATGTTAATAGACCATAAAATGTATTGTTAATGCTCTATATTAAAAACTTTTGAGAGGATTTATTTATTTGAAATAAATAAATTTGAAAGTCAGAGTTACAAAGAAAAGAGGAAGAGATGGAGAAAAGAGATCTTCCATTTTCCAGATGAAGCCAGGAGCCAGGCGATTCATCCAGGTCACCCACACGGGTACAAATCCTTGGGTCATACTTTGCTTCATTTACTAAGCCATTAGCAGGGAACTGTATTTGAAGTGGAGCAGCCAGATCATGAATTGGTGCCCATAAGGGATGCCAGTATTGCACGTGGAAACTTTACCTGTTGTGTCACAATGCAAGACTCTGTTAATTTTTTTTTAAATTCAGGTTATTCTGTAATGACCTTCTTGGTAACTAATATTTGTATTCACCCATGGTAACTGCCTTAGGATAGATGTCCATAAGTGCAATGTAGGTCCAAGTGAGTGATTAGTTTGTAAAGCTTTTAGTCAGTCCTGTTACCTTGCAGCCTACAGAGCTCAGGGCCTCAGTGGCTAGCCTGTTACATCACTGAATATTATAAACTTTGTAGCTTGGTGAAAATAATTATTTATTTAACCTATATTACTAGTGAATCAACAATATCCTGTGGCAGAGAATTCCAGAGTTCTTGGTTGTGCACAGAGTCTAGTGCTTGCCAAATACGAACTGTTTTCTGGCTATGTGCAGTGGTAATGCCTCGTCTGTTGGTGATGCAACATACAGCAGGCATGACAAAGCGGGGGTTATAGTTATGGTCCTGGATGAGAACATAGCTCACCAGGGCAGCTCTGGTAGATTGAGCGGCAGTGGCCCAGGTGAAATTGTGATGGGGAAGAAGGGTATTTTTAATTGCTCAAAAGTTCTGCACAACCTTGGGGGATGAGTTAGGCCAAATGAACTTTGAGAAGGGAAGGAAGGTTGGGAATAGACCTTGAGGGTAGAGAATGAGTGACCAGGCAGTGGCCTTCTCCTTGTTAGTTTCTGTGCTTGAAGAGAGAGAGGGTGTGAAGGGCTTAGAGGGTTAGAGGTTAGGGGAAGGCCCCTTTCCCCCAAATGTGTTTGTGCAAACGTTTAATCAGTTCCCTACTGTGACAAAAAGCAACTCTTGACAAAACCCATAGTTGCTGGCATAGTGGTCTGACTTTCGCAACTAAGGACTGAGATCTTTATCCACTTTATTAGCTTTTTTAAAAAAGATTCATTTATTTTTTGCTGAAGAGTAGAGGGAGAAGCAAGGAGGTGGAAGAAATATTCCATCCACTGGTTCCCTCACACAATGGCTGGAGCTGGGTGGGTCCTAGTCCAGGAGCCAGGAGATTCTTCTGGGTTTCCCACATGGGTGTAGGGGTCCAAGCACTTGGGCCATCCTCTGGTGCTTTCCCAGGCACATTAATCAGAAGCTGGATTGGAAATGAAACAGCTGGGACTCGAATTAGCACCCATATGGGATTCCAGCCACACAGGCAATGGCTTCACCCACCACGCCACAGAGCTGGCCCCTAGCCACTTTCTGTTCTTATTTTTACAGGGTCTATGTTGAAGCCACACCACTGTAGACCTATTCCCTCAGATGAGTGTGGGCAGGAGCTTCTGTTTGTTCATCTTTATCTGATAAACATTTATTGAACACTGAAATGTGGGATTCTGTTTATACACTGGGGACTCAACAATGGCTAATCCCAAGGGGCCTGTAATCAAAGGGGGAAAGAAGAAAAAAGAGCAAAGGCAGTCCACCTACCAAGAGGTAGGTACGGGTTATGTTGTAGACGCAGTGAGGAAATGGCCGGGATAGGCATTTGTTGCAGTAGCCAAGATGCTGCTTGGGTGCTCACATCATGTGAAAGCATCCAGGCTGAAGTCCCAGCTCTGCTTCTCACTCCAGTGTTCTCCTAATGAACACCCTGGGTGGCAACTGGTGATGGCTCAAGAGCTCATGTCCTGCCATTCACTTGGGAGATCTGGATGGAATTCCAGGCTCCTGGCTTTGGGTTGACCCAGCTTCAGATGTTGTGGACGTTTGGAGAGTGAACCAGTGGGTGGAAGATCTATTGTCTGTCTTAACCTGTCTATGTCTATATCTATCTATCTATCTATGTATCTATCTATCTATCATCTATATAATCTATATCACTCATCTATCTCACTATCTATTATTCTGACTTTCAAATAAATTTTAAAAATACAAAAAATTTTAAAAGATTTTTATTGGAAAGGCAGTTACAGAGAAAGGAGAGACACACAGAGAGATATCTTCCATTCCCTGGTTCATTCCCCAAATGGCCACAATGGCCAGAGCTGGCTCAGTCCAAAGTTAGGAGCCAAGAGTTTTGTTTTGGGTCTCCCAGATGGGTGCAGGAGTTCAAGGACTTGGGACAGCCCTTTCTGCTTTCCCAGGCCATAGGCAGCGAGCTGGGTAGCAAGTGGAGCAGCTGGGACTCGAACCAGTGCCCATATGAGATGCCTGTGCTACGGTCTGCTATACCACTTCACTGGCCTCCAAAAATAGTTTTTTTTTTAAAGAAAAGATATGATCAACTTAAGTTGGTGAGGGGAATGTTCAAAGCAAAGCTTCCATGGAACAAGTAAGCTCCAACCTGCATTTTGTCTTACAATTTATGTAACTGTTTCTACTATAGTATTGTCATTTGCTTTATGATTTTCTCAATACATTTTTTACTTTTTTCTTAGTGGTTGCCCTAGGTCCTACCACATACATAACAGCATATCAGAATTCATTTCAGATTTAGAAGATGCAGAAATTTTGTTTCCTGTGTACTACTATTGTTAGACATGTCATTTCTATAAATGTTGCCAGCCTCACAACTCACTGTTACAATTATTACATTTTATAAGTTTACATCTTCAGGAGAAGCTAAGCAAAGAAAGGAGGGCAAACAAGTATGTGTGGAGCTTGTTATAGTAACCTTTCAGTGACTTGCCAGAGATCGTGTGAATCTGTTAATATCTAGTGTAATTTCCTGAATGCAATGGGAGTTTGCCTCCACCCACTATTTTATGCTGCTATTTTGAAGTACATCACATCATTCTAGTTATAAGCCCAGTCAAAATACACACACTAAGAGAGATAGAGAGAGAAAGAAGGAGGGAGCGAGGGAGAGAGAGAGACGGACGAACAGAGAGGGAGAGGGAGAAAAAGGAAATTGATACACTTGATTCTAAATCAGTTTAAACAAACAATGCATATTTATTCCATCTTTGATGATTACATAATTTCCTTTAATGCTGCTTCTTGTTTTTTTCTCGGGGGGGGGGGGTGGGGAGATGGGGGTTTGAATTACCACGATTACCATGTGGAGTCACTTTATTCAGTCTAAAGAACTCTATTTTTTATAAAGTGAGTTTGCTTATAGCATATTCTTTTAGCTCCTGTTTGTCTGGAAATACCTTTTTTCACTTTTTCCCTTGCAAAATAGTTTCACTGGATATAAGATTCCTGGTTGAAGGTTTGTTTTCTTTCAATATTTTGACCTGTCACCCTGATGCCTCTGGCCTCTACGGTTTGTAATGAGATGCTGCCTGTTAGTTTTATTGGGATGATTTATTTTTCCCTGCCACTTTCAAGGGTTTCTCTTCCTCCTTCCCATATATTCCTTTAAAAAAAATATTATTTGAAAGGCACAAACACACACACAAAGAGAGAGAGAAAGGAGAGTGAGAGGAGAAACAGAGGTTCTCCCATCTGCTGGTTCACTCCCCAAATGGTCTAAATGGCTAAGGGGGACCAGACCAAAGCCAGGAACCATGACCTTCTTCTGGGTCTCCCAGAGAGGTACAGGGGCCCAAGGACTTGAATTATCTTCTGATGCTGTTTCTGGGCTCATTGGCAGGGAGCTGGGATTGGAAATGGAGCAGCTGGAACTTGAACCAGAGCCATATGGGATGCCAGGTTTGCATCTGGCACTTTGGCTTGCTGTGACACAATGCTGGTCATGGTCTTTTTAAACTTTTGGAGTCAGTGTTACATCATGTAAAATGGAAATTCTAAGAGCAATTGCACAGTGTTGTAAACCACTCAGCAAAGGGTCTGGCAGTGAGAAGCTCATGGCATGATCACTGTGCCTATTTTCTGTGATCCAGTCCCAGACCTGTTCTCTTCATGAGACTTCTTGGACTTCCGTAGCTATGTAGCAATCCAGTCCTCTGTGTGGGAGACACATAGTTTGGTCCCGTGTCAGGAATGCCTTAGATAGATCTGTCAAACCAAGTTGCACACTGAGGACCCAGGCCATGTTTGTTCCATCTTTTTCCTTTGGTTTGTCCATAGCATGAATAAATTGTTCTGATCAGAACCAAGAGAGGCTTGGGGAACTTTCTTCACCCATAGCAAGTCTAGGACTTCTGATCCAGACACCCCAATGCCCTGCAGTGCCATCCGATTTAGGGCTTTATTGCTGTCCTGGAGGGGTCCGTGTTCCTGGGTAGATATCTAGAGCTGGACTTGGCATAGGATAGGCCTTGTGGATGATCAAGGAGGCTCATTATGGCCTGGGCATCCGGTTGCTCACCTGCAGGCACCTAGAACCAGAACAGCTTGCTAGGTGATATGGACAATATGGTTGTGGTCCTCAGGGGACAAATGACCTGTTTTGCATGCCCTGTGGAATTTTCATGGGCAACATTTTGGAATGGGAAAATGATTATTTTTTTCCCCTATGCAATGGATATGTGTTCTATTTCACTTGATCTTAGTTAGGCTGAGAGATGATGAGGAGATTGCAACCTGGGGGGATTTTGTGAGCTGACTTACTGACAATGTTATTGCAGACATCTTTGCCAACATGTTAATTTCATTTAGTTAGCATTGGCTCTAGTTAGTATGAGGGAGCTGCAGCTTATCTCTGCCTTTGGGCAGTGATCATGGGTGGACCTGGCTATTGCTATTTACTCTATTGCTATTTACTGGAGAACCAGGGAGGCACATCTGTGTTGGAGCACCTGCTTGGATGAAGAACATTCCTGAGATTTGGTGCACAGATGGGTTTTCATAAACATTTACTTTTGGCTGACTCTTTCAAATCAGTCAATTGATCATGGAGTGCCCTGGAGTACTTCCTCTTTTAGTTTCCTAAGAGGTTAATTGTCTGTAATCTGTGATCAGGGTAGGGCTTCCTATTTAAAGCCATAAGCTATTTTGGGTGACTTATTTTGTAAAGGAAAAAAATTCCTGGTAGTGCAGGAAAATCTGCTCTAATTTGTTGTTGACTGGCATGGTTCCCCATGCTGTGTATCATCTGTTGTATGGATATAGATATATAGACACAGGTACAGATAGGAATAGAGATGTTAAAGAAAGAGTAGAGACAGTGTACTGTTTGCGTGTTCTCCCAAGGGATAGACACCTGGAATGGAACCGTGGAGTGGGAAGTGAGAATGAACTAGCAGAGCTGAGTTTGATGCTTCCTGCTTTCAGGGTCTGTGCTCAGGAGTCCTGTGAGGGTGAGGTTATTACCCCCATGTAGTGGGGAAATACAGTGAGGCTCAGAAGAGGGCAAGTACACATCTGAGGTGGCACAGCAGGTGAGGACTCTAACCAGGACTTGATCTGAGCCCCACGCTCCTGCCGCAAGGACTCTGGCTTTTAGAACCCAAGTCTCTGCAGGAGAATGAGAAGCCATTCTCAGAGACAGATGGGTTCTTTCTGGGTGCTTGTGCTGGGGGCTCCAGAGCAGCCTGTCTGGGGTCTCTGCCAAGGCTGACCTCTCCCTTCCCTTCCTAGGTTGATAGCCACCCCTTCAAACAGCTAGATGAGTAGTGAACAGCTCCGTTTTCCCATTTCAACCAGCAGCTGAGGTTAAAGTTCTTAACGATCAAAGATTGCTTTCTTTGCATTTTCAGAGGCTTTAAATATGTCTGTAAAAATAAATTGCAAATGTTCAAAATCCAATATATCAAAAGAGGACATGATGCGAAGAACATTTCCCATTTCAGAATAGTATCTGAACGCAAGATTTCCGTTAGTATTTTTTCAAACATGGAGCTACCTAAAATGCATGTTACTAGGTTATGTTTCTAAAATTAGAGATAAACTTTTATCCAAAAACAATGCATTAGATGTAATATATTTGACATCAAGCTGAATTGCATAAAGCATATGTGATACAATTGATTTCTTTGTTTGAAAAGACTGAGTGGCAGAGAAAGGGAAATGCTCTGTCTTTCCACCTATCTGTCCACCTACCCTTCTAGGAAGATCTTCCATCTGCTGGTTCACTTTCTGAGTGGCCATGACAGCCAGGGTTGATCCAGGCTGAGTTCAGGAGCCATGAGCTCCATCCTGTTCTCCCATCTGGGTGGCACAGGCCCAAGTAATTGGGTCATCTTCTGCTGCCTTCCCAGGTACATTGGCAGAAATGCTGCTTAGTAAACAGAGCAGCTAGGATTGAAACTGACATTCTGATGCTAGCATTACAAGTGGTAGCTTAAACCACTAAGCTACAATTCCAGTCCCCTGTGATCACACACATACACCTTTTTAAAAAATTTTTTAAAGTAACAACAACAAACACCAATGACATCTACTCTGGATCCTCTTAAAGTTAGCTCTGTGCAACATTAACACTCTCAGATGTGTAGTCATGGCATTTAGAAACACTGAGTAAGACTTAGATACATTTTTCAAAAGCAAAACTCCATTCTAGATTTCAATAGCAAGCAGATGTATATCTTTATTAGCTATATCTTGATTTATTATAAATTATCCCCACACTTAGAGTCTAAAAGTGTCAATAAAACTGATGGTACTCAAAGTTTTGGGGGCTGCTTGGATGGTGGACTTGGCCCAGGTTCTCAGTCAGATCAATGGCGGTGGCTGCCCCATCTGCAGGCTGGTCTGAGGCTGGAGGACCCACTTCCTAGTTGCCTGGCTTGGCTTCAAGGTAGCTGTGGAGGGGCCACCCCTCCCACAGAACCCCTCTTCCTAGGGCTGCACGAGCCTCCTCATTCTTCTCCCATAGTGCAAGGCAGAAGTGGCAATTCCCTATAGGAGCAAGGCTTGGAAGTCACACACCCCCTGTCTGTTAAACTCCATCACCCAGTCACTCTGACCAGCCCTGAAGGGGGGTGCAAGAGGGGACTCTTCAAAGGTGTGGAACTGAGAGCTAAGATGTTAGGGGCTGCCGTGACATTGTACAACCTGAAGTATATTTTGGTGTGGGAGTTTTCCTCCTGGACTTGATGTACTTCAGAAGTTTACAAAATCCTTTTCTTTTAAGATTTGTTTTTTTTTTTTTTATTGGAAAGTTAGATATACGGAGAGGAGGATAGACAGAGAAAGACTTTCCATCCACTGATTCACTCCCCAAGCAACCACAAAGGCTGGAGAGGCTGGAGCTGTGCTGATCCGAAGCCAGGAGCCAGGAGCCAGGAGCCAGGAGCCTCTTCTGGGTCTCCCACACGAGTGCAGGGTCCCAAGGCTTTGGGCTGTCTTTGACTGTTTTTACAGGCCATAAGCAGGGAACTAGATGGGAAGTGGTGCTGCCAGGATTAGAACCAGCACCCATTTGGGATCTGGGCACCTGCAAGGTGAGGACTTGACCATTAGGCCACGACGCCGGGTCCAAAATCCTTTTCCTTTCAAGGAATCCTTACTTGCAGTGTATGTTGACTGAAGGTAGCTCAGTTCATTCCAAACCCTGAGTAAGCTGCTGTCTCACCATCCTCAGTGGTGTTGGGCAATTCCTCTGCATTGTTAAGTGGAAACTCTTGAGCCTATGTGGCCTATGAAATAGGAAGGTTTCTTGAGCCCATTCAGCTGCTAGCCAGGTAAAGGACGAGGTCCTGGGACGAGTTTTCCCAACTTCTACAGTGCAGCGGTTCTAATAATGTCAGCAGACAGAACTGTGAAGGTTTTCATAATGAAAATTAGGGGAATTAGCCCGAGTTGTGTACATGGAACCCACAGTGGTCAGATATAAGAAAGACAGTTGTATGCAAAGCAGGGGAAGTCTGGGGAATATTTGGTGCTTCTGGATTGGTTAGAATTATAGGCCCAGAAATTTACAGTCTTACTGGTTTATTTCACAGCTGTTAACTGATTAACTCCCTTTATCTCTTCCCTATTCCATCCTACAACCCTTGTGATTAAACTTAGGATGTCTTAGCATTTTTCTCTGACTAGTATTGTGGTGCCGACAAGTATTGTGGTGCTCAGTGGTGTGCAGCAAGATAAGGCCATTTTCAAGGCTGGACAGGGTGCAGACCTGGTGAATGCTGGGAGCTGCATGGTTACACCCTTGAGCATTTAAAGTGACCCCAGGACAGGCATATGACCTAGTGGTTAAGAAGCTGGGGTTCAATTTCAACTGGCTTTAGTTCTCAATTCCAACTTCTTGCTAATGTGATAAACCCTGGGATACAGAAACCCTATCTTATTCTCAAGTAGTTGGGTTCCTGTCACCCACATGGGAGATCCATGCTGAGTTCCTGGATTCTGGCTTCAGCTTGGCCCAACCCCAGCCTTTACAGGTATCTGGTAAGTGAAGCAGCAAATGGAAATTTTCTCCATCCACCTGCCTATTTCTCTCTCTCCACTGTTTGAATACAAACAAACCAACTGGAAGCTTGAGGAGTTGCACACAAGCGGGTTTGCCCTTTGGTGACTCCTCCTTGCCTAGGGGGCTGACTCAGTGCCCAGGCTCGGACCATTTTCCTTGTGGTTGCTGTGTCTCCTAGAGTCAGGGCTTCTCTCTAGCTCTCAGTCTTCCTAATTCCCCTCTGTGCTGGGATCTATCATTTGTCCTTTATATAAAAATCATCTTCTTTCTTTTCCTTTCAGAAAGTATCATTGGGAAGGGTCGTGTTTTGACATAGTGGGTAAAGCTGCCTCCTGCAATGCCAGAATCTCTTTGGGTACCAATTTGATACCTGGTTGCTCTACTTCCCATCCTGCCCCCTGCTAATGAATCTGGGAAAGCATCAGAAGATACTTGGACTCCTGCACCTACATGGGAGACCCAGAAGAAGCTCCTAGCTCCTGGTTTCAGCTTGGCCCAGCCCTGGCCACTGTGACCATTTGGGGAAACAGCTGGGAGATGGAAGACCCCTCTTTCTGTAACTTGATTTTCTTTTTTTTTTTTTTTAAGATTTATCTATTTTATTACAGTCAGATATACAGAGAGGAGGAGAGACAGAGAGGAAGATCTTCCGTCCGATGATTCACTCCCCAAGTGAGCCGCAACGGCTGGTGCGCGCCGATCCAAAGCTGGGAACCTGGAACCTCTTCCGGGTCTCCCACGCGGGTGCAGGGTCCCAAAGCTTTGGGCCGTCCTCAACTGCTTTCCCAGGCCACAAGCAGGGAGCTGGATGGGAAGTGGAGCTACTGGGATTAGAACCGGCGCCCATATGGGATCTCGGGGCGTTCAAGGCAAGGACTTTAGCCGCTAGGCCACACCGCCAGGTCCATTTTTTTTCTTAAGAAATAAAACAAAACAAAATCTGTGGAGGTCAAATCAGATAGAACTTCCATAAGGGGATTCTGAGTCACTCTCGTTGAAGGACGTCAGCTCTCCCTCCTAAGTTGTCATGAAACCTCTTCCTACAAGTACTAGGAACTGATCAGTACTCTCTGAGGAAGGTTGTTCTCCCTCCCTCCCCATCCCAGAATGGACTAAAACTAAGGTGAGACCAAATTATTGGAGTTTTCATGTCAAGTTAGAGTGTTGTCCTTGTATGCAGGACGCTTAAGCCTTTCCCTGCAGCGTAGGGCCTCTCTGTGCAGCTGAGGCAGTAACAGTCTTGCAAGTGCCGTTACTCTCATCCCAAGGAACCAGGTCTTTTCTGCTGTAATTTTGCAGTGACTCTCCTTCTAGCCTTTGGAACTTTCTCCTAACCCTGCAGTTGACTTATACTCCTACTGTGAACTTGGCTCAGCCATTTCTCCAGCTGTCCTTATCCTACAGAAAGTCTGAGAGCCATGAGTTAGTACTTGAGCGCTGTGGCCCTAACCTCATGCCGGCAGACCAGGCAGGAAGTAGAAGTCTGCAGCGGTGGCCTGTTCTACTGCTTTGGTTTTCAGTAAATGTGCATGATGAGCGTGAAATGGCCGATGCAGTTTAGTATACCAGATTGCCCAGTTCCAGTTTGCTGTAGCCATCACTGGATGAGTGTGCGAGAGTGGTGAGGGGTCATCTCTATGGACAACAGATGGATACATAGGGGACAATAGATGTAGGAGTGCCATAACACAATGAGCCAAGCAATTCAAGATGTTTCACAGGGGCAAGGGAGTTGAGGAGCAATTTTAAGTGTTAGGAGATGATTACTAAGGAGAAGGAGTGGACCAAGAAGACAGAAATGAACTTCGAAGTGATTTTCTTTGGAACTTGCATGAACAAAGTCCATCCAGGTGTGAATACATTCCTGTCTCCTTATTTGTGATCAGCATGAGATGGAGGACCACTGTATACCCTTCGGCAAGTCCAGTTCTTCATGCAGATAAGGGAACATGAGTGACCCTGACCTTACAGAGTCTTAATGAAAAAAAATCAGAATGCCAAGTCATAACATATTTTGGGGTGAAAGTCCTCGGGTTCTTCCCTCGCTACTCCATTTACTCTTGCACCACTTGACTTGCAGTGGCTGCCTGAGTATGGCTCATTTATTCATGGCAGTCTTTTCTCCTGTGTCATTTCCCTTCTTCTCTGAAGAGCAGATGTTCCATTGGGTATCTGGGAGGAGGGAAGAGGGAAAGAGTTTCCGGACAGGGTGGTTCCTGATAGCTCCCTCCTTCGTATTGTGAGTGTCTTTCTCCTCTGCACAATTGGTGATTAAGTTGTTATGACAGGCAGAAGGGTGGCTTCTAATTTTGGCAGCAGGAGTGCAGACCGACCTGGTCAATAGAATGCTTATCAGGGAGTTTGCACTCTTTTGTCAAAGACTTCCAAAACCAGAGGGCTGCCCTCCCACCCTACAATAAACTGGCTGATGCAAGTCACTTGTATCTTAAAATGTTGTGCAATCGCTTCCCCCTTCGTGGCCTCCTGGAACTACTTAGTTTGCTTTTCCTGAGCACAGGCTGACCCAACTCAGGCACAGAAACACAAGCGCTTAGGCAACTGCTTCCAAGAAATGCTGCCCTGGCTTATGTCACCCCCCGATGGCCCACCCCTTAAAGCAGCTTCCTGAGCAATCGGGTGACACTCGGTCTCTAGCCTACGTGTGCAGAACGCAGCCTGTCTGCCAAGGGGCCTCACCATTAACCTGGGCAAAGGGGTTCCAGTGGTGGGGAGACAGCATGGAACTCCCCTAGTACAAGCCTCTTTCCTTGTCTTGTTAGGACTGGCTTGCTCCCAGATCTGCAGAGCAACCACATCTACACCCCTGGTAGAGTTGGACAGGATGACGTTGGGCAGAATGCCTATTGTGTTCCCAGAGTCACCCAGTAAAGAGGTCCACAGGTGGTTTGACCCCACACTAAGATAATGAAGACAAATGTCTTAAACCACCTCTGCTTCCTAGCCATTGCCAGGTGTGCAGGATGAGGCTGCCAGGAACTTTCTGCCTGTCACTCTATCTGGGCGAAATACCCCTCCCTGGGTCCCGCTGCTCCAGTCCTGACTGCTTCCTTTACCCTTTGGGCACACAGCAACATGATACTTAGCTTGAATACAGTGTGTGTGTGTGTGTGTGTGTGTGTGTGTGTGTGTGTGTGTGTGTGTTTCCTTTGAGCCTTAGAGTAGACACCAGAGTGGGGGAAGGAACCATTGTCTTGCAGCAGGTAAGCCATAGTGGTGTTGTTGGAATTTTAATAAACCCTGGGCCTCTGTAGTAGGTCCAGACATTGGCCAAGTGACAGAAGGAGGGGGTGGGGAAAGAAAGAAATTCAGAGAGGCAGCTGGGAAGTCTTTAGTGCCTCAGCAATTTCTTGATTGACATGATCAGTGAACATCTGGTTGGCATAGGAGACTGGATAGTTTATGAAGTAAATGACTGTTGAACACACTTCAGGAGTTTCAGAATGAAGCAGAGATGACTTCTTCCTAGCTGCCCATTCCATTCCACTTCAGTGAAAATACTGAATAGAGGGTGGTGGTTGGAGTAACTGGAGGCTGCTGAGGATGGATCTAGACCACTCTTTGATACACTCAAGGCTGCTGCCTGTAGCACTCAAGGTCCCCTCCTGGATAAAACCTTTCCTATACTGGGTGGTCTTTTGCACCAAAGAGTATTGACAAGAGAACCCACTCCTGTGAGGCATTTAATAAACAGAAAGAGTGATGTCCAGGGCCTTGGCTACTGCACAATGACTTCTATCTAGCACAGTGTCCTTAACACAGTATTCTCAGTGTGAGGCTTCCTGGAATGATATTCTAACCTACTTGAGGTTGCTGAGGTTAAAGTAGTGGTGGGGTCCAGAGACCTACCCCTTGTATTCAGTCTCTGTTCTCTACCCCCAACCCCTCTAGCAGGCAACTGACTAGTGAGCTTGGCCAGAAACTCATTGCCAGCCCCTTATCTACTACTAGCCCAGGGCTCTTGGGTCTCATAGGAAGCACAGAAGGACCGTTCCATCTGGTCATTTGCTCTAGACTTAATCTAGAAACATGGACCATAGATATATACACCTAGCAGGGGCGTCAGGCTTTAGAGACCCAGATCACCCCCAGATGTGTCCTGTGTGACATGGCTAGGCAATTGTAGAATCTGTGCTAGAAACTGAGGTTCCTGGTGCCAAATCCGGAACTCCAGTTTCTCTCTGTGTGTGCCATTTTGGTTACTTACATTTTCTTTTAGTTCTTCATATGTGTATTTGTTCAAAAAGCAGAGACAGACACGTCAAGAAATGGATAGAGACAGAGAGATCTTCCATCTGCTGGTTTAGTTCCCAAATGATTAGAACAGATGGGGTTGGGCAGGCTGGGGTCAGGAACCTAGAACCCAATCTGCATCTTCCACATAGATGGCAGGTATCCAACTACTTGTTTTGCTTACATGTTAGGAGCAACTATAAACAAGTTTAGAAAAACAACCATAAAAATGAAACAAGGAAAGGCTTTCCTTGCTAAACACCAGCTATTGGGCACTTAGGATCCTTCAGGATGATTTCTCTGGTTGACTTAGGGTCTTAAAGCTCACTGTGTGTAGGCTATCAGTATTGAACATGAAAATGGTAAGCCCACCTCCCCAGCAAGGCAGCACTTTGATTTTCAAAATGTATCATTACTTTACTTTTAAAAGTTTTAATTATTTGGAAGGCAGAAGACATATATTCATATATAATGATAAACTAGGACCAAATTACTGGCTGCAGGCTGAGGGAAGGAAAGTTAGTGATAGGCCCCCGGTTTATGGAAATAAGTTGTAGAGTAGCTCTGACTGCTTGCTTGCAGGCAGCAGCCAAAGCTCCTATTTTTATTCTCAGACCCAGCTTCAGGTGGATCAGTGTCAACTACACCTGCTGGAGTTAGGAGAGGTGTTTTCTTGACCCTAAGCAGAAAGGTCTGCTGCTAGGTTTTGGGCCCAGAGGATATAGATGCTTAGTGGCAAAGTTATGTTGTAAGATGAGCTCTTCTAGTTCCTGCCCCCATTGCTACTTTGGGGACCTTCTCCTCTCAGTTCCCCCTAGTCTTCCCAAGAGCTTCCTCCCAATGTCCCAGTTCTGTTGACCTGAATGTGGGAGGCAGTGTCCGGCTGAGCCGACTCAACACCTATGCGTGGTGTGCAGAGGAACTCAGCACAGTGAACCTGCTACTTGCCAGCTATACCTAAGATAAGGATGACAGTACCTGGTGTGACAGATACTAAGAGATAACTGTGTAATGTTGTAGGTGAGATGTCAAGTGTAACTCCGTTTTAGAAAAACTCAGGGTGTGAGAACTAGCCATCAAGAATAGAAGGTGCTGTGAGACCAAAGAAAGAGGACAAATCCAACATTACACAGAAGTGTGGTGTCAGGTGGCCGAAGGACATAGGATCTCTGCACTGCGAGACAGAAGAAAGTGACCTAGGGACCGAGGTGGCTTATGACTAATTGGAACACCCTTGAACTTTCCCAGGAAACATTAACATTCTTAAGAGAGATTCTGGGCATCAGATAAAAGACATTCCAGGCACCAGACAAGAGTGGCCCATAAAAGTGGAGCAAAGGTTGTGGAAGGTTATGTTAATAACTATTAACAGCCCCCAGGGCTTGGGATGACCTCCAGGGTCATGTAGAGGGCAGGAAGGTAGTGTTACATCCAAGATGGCTGTACCCAGGTCAAGCTGAATCCTTAAGATACTACGGGAGGTACTAGGTATGCCACTCTGAAGGAGTATATGGGACAGTAGGTATGATAGTAGCTGGCTGACTACTCTGTGTGAGATACGTGTGAAAACTCTGTGGTTCTCTGTGGGAGACATGATGCTTGATACTCTGGGAAACCGTGGGATATTCTGTGTGGTGTTTTGAGACACTGTGTGATGCTGTGTGAGATACTTTATGTGTCACGGTGAGATACTTTGTGACATTGTGACATACAATGTGTGATATTCTGTGAGACACTGTGAACAACCCACAGGAATCTGTCACTCTGAGTTACTGTGTGTGGTACTCTGACTGTGTGATGATATTAGGCATTAATGTGGTACTTTGCGTACTCTGTGTAATATTCCGCATGATACTCTGCATGATACTGTATGTGACTCACCATACATTGTGTTAGACACTGTGTGTTAGGAGCACAGCATGGTACTTGCAGAGTCAATGTGGGAGCCGGGGTTGTTGGCCACCAGCTCTGTGAGGAACACACGATACAAGATACCGTCAAGTGCAGCAAGTGCCCCGTTTGTCATGCATTCTGTCCTCAGAGGAGACTGAGCCACTGAAGGGAATCTTATCACAGAAGTCTGCACACAGGGGAAGAAACTTTGTGGTCTAGAGGGTCGTTTTCTGAGGATGTCTCATCAGAGTAAATAGCCCAGGCAGCCCAGTTCTGTGTGTGGAGTCACCATCAGACTCAAGTTATCTGTCCGCCTCACAGAGCCAGCGAAGCAGATGATGGTGTGTTACCTGGGCCCAGCTGACTGCACAGCTGATTAGAGGAAACCAAAGCTGTGTGCCCAGGGGAGTGCCTGCAGAAAGGGGCCAGCAGGTGGGGGAGGATCTGTAAATACTGCTGAATAACTGGGTTTGTATGTTGATTAGATAAGGACCAGACAGAATAACAATTGGAGGTTGAGGACAGTCCCAGATTTATATAAGAGTCTGAGGCAGGACCCTCCTGCCGCAGGGTGCAGGTGTCTGTGGCTGTTGAGATAATGCTCGGTGACAAGGGGACCCACAGGGCTGGGGCTGGAGACTGCAACGTCCATTCCTCAGGCATCCTGGCCTCTCTGCCTGGGTCATGCCCAGGGCCATACAAGGAGAATAGACATGAGCTCTGCCCCTGGGAGTTTAAAATCCTAATGAAACTTAGTCATGCGTTGCATTGAGGGCATTTGTAAGGATGCCTCCAACAGAGACATGTGCAGGCTTGGAAGCCATGGGGCAGAGCCAGGCGTGCCCTTGCCCTGGGTGGCGGTCATCACACTGGATGTCTTTTTGGTTTTTACACTTTCCATTTCAGAATAGTTTTAAATTTACAAAGTCAAAGAGATAATTCTAATCCTGCACACCCTGCCTATCCCCTGCCCCAACCACAGCTTCCTTTGTCATAATTAATGAACCACACCTAGTTTCCTCTGCTTTTTTTTTTTTTTTAACCCAAACTGTAAACCTGCCATCCCTCATCTCTTTAGTTGTCAGCATTCTGTGCATTCTGAACTCTTGGGAAGTTGCTTTGTTGTTTTGGTTTTTTTGTTCCCCGATACGAGAAAGAACACATGCTCTTCCTGTGTCTGGCTTATTTCAGCTAACATGATGTACTCTATTCCATCCATTTTTGCCCCAGGTGGCAAGATTTCATTCTTTTTTTCATGGCTGTACAATATCCAGTTGTATGTGAGAGCATTGCATTTTCTTTATGCAGTCACCTGATGAAGGACATCGCAGTTGAGTGTATCTTCCTTCCTGTGAACGGGGCTGCAGTAAACATGGCGGAGCAGGTATGTCTACGATACAATAATTTTATGCCTTTTGGATATGTACCCTTCAGTGAGATGGCTGGATCCAATGACAGTTGTGTTTGCAGTTTTTTTGTTTAAGAAATTGCCTTCCGTTTTCCACCGTGGCTATACTAATCTGCATTTCCATCAACAGTGGCAAGTGTTCCTCTTTCTCCATAGCCTTACCAATATTCTTTACTCCCAGTCTTCTTGATAAAATCCATTCTGACAAGGATGAAATATCTCCTTGCGGTTTTGATTTGCATTTTCCTGATGACTTGACGATGCATTTTTTTCACATATCTGTTGACAATTGTGTTTCTTCTATACAAAGATTCAGATCTTTTGTCCATTCTTAACTGGGTTGGTTGATTATTTTTATTGTTGTATTTTTTTGGGTAGTAATCCTCTGTTGGGTAAATCTTGCAAATATTTTTTTCGATTCCATCACCTGTCTCTTCACTCTATTGATGATCTTCCTTGCTGTGTCGTAGCTTCTTTGTTTCATGGAATCCCATTTGCCTGATTTTGTTTTTATTGCCTGTGCTTTTGGGGGGTCTTAGCCAACAAGTCATTCCATGCACCAATACTTTGACATGTTTCATCTATAATTTTGGTAGTAATTTCACAGTTTCAGGTATTACATTTAAGTTTTTGATTCATCTTGAGTTGGCTTTTTTATATCATGAGAGACAGGGACCTAATTTTGTTGTTCTGCGTGTATATCCAGTTTTCCTAGTACCATTTATTGAAAAGACTGTCCTTTCTCCAATGGGTGTTCTTGGTACCTTTGTCACAAATCAATTGACTCTACATATATGAACTGATACCTGGGTTCTCTATTCTGTTTTGCTATTCCCTGGGTTGGTTTTTATACCAGAACCATGGTGTCTTAATTACTACAGCTTGGCAGTATGCTTTGAAATCCAGTATTGTAATGTCTCTAACTTGATTAATTTTTGTGCTCAGGACTGTTTTGGCTATTCTGGATCTTTTGGGCTTCCATGTGAATTTTTGATGTTGCTTTTTTTAAGTTCCGTCAAGATTGTTGTGACATTTAAACAGGATTATATTGCACCTGTAAATGGCTTTAGGTAGTACGAATATTTTCATATTAATCCTTCTAATCCATGATTAAAGAATAGCTCCCCATTTTTTTGTATGTCTGATGATTTCTTTCTTCTCTGTTTAATACTTTTTGATGTAGAAAACTCCCCTTCTTTTGGTTAAATTTATTCCTACTTATTTATTTTTTGAAACTATTGTGAATATTGTTTTTTTCCCTCAATTTCTCTTTCCCTCAATTTCATTATCAGTGTATGAAAATACTGCTTTTTTAGTTGCTGATTTTGTATCTTGCAAATTTATGTAATTGATTTATCATTTTAAACAGTTTTTTTGGTGGAGTATTTAGGTTTTTTTTTTTTTAACTTATTTCTATTGGAAAGTCAGATATACAGAGATGAGGAGAATCAAAGAGGAAGAACTTCTGTCCGAGGATTCAATTCCCAAGTGGCTGCAATGGTCACAGCTGAGCTTATTCGAAGCCAGGAGACCAGAGCCTCTTCCAGGTCTCCCAGGTGGGTGCAGGGTCCCAAGGCTTTGGGCCGTCCTCGACTGTTTTTACAGGCCTCAAGCAGGGAGCTGGATGGGAAGTGGTGCTGCTGAGACTAGACCTGATGCCCATATGGGATCCCTGGTTATGCAAGGAAAGGACTTTAGCCGCCAGGCTACCGCACCGAGCCCTAGGTTTTTTCAATATAAAAGTTATGTTATATGCAAACAAATATTTTTGTTTCTTCCTCTCCAATTTTTATGCCCTTTATTTGTTTCCCTTCTCTGCTTTTGTTAACATTACTAATACTATATTGAATAAGAGTGGTTAAAGTGGACATTCTGGTCTTGTGCCAGATCTGAAGAGAAATGCTTTCAGCTTTTCCCCATTCAGTATGCTAGCGGCTGTTGATTAACCATAGATTGTCTTTATCATTTAAGGTACATTTGTTTGATATCTAATCTATTGAGGCCTTTTGTCATAAAAGGATCTTACCAAACATTTTCTCTACATCTGTTGAGACGATTGTATATTTCCTGTACTTCAATCCTTTGATGTGGCTTATGGCATTTATTGATTATAAATGTTGAATCCCCTTGTGCACCTTGGATAAATCTCACTTGATTGTGTCATATGATCTTTCTTATGTAATGTTGGATTTGGCTTGCTAATATTTTGTTGAGAATTTTTGCATCTATGTTCATCAAGGATATTATTTGTCTGCAGTTTTATTTTTGTTTTGAGTCTTTGGTATCAGAGTAATGCTGACATCACAATAGAGTTTGACAGAAGAGTTTGATAAAGTTTCAGCCAATATGATATGAGAACAATTTGAAAAGTACTTGGATTAGTGCCTCTTAAAATATTTTGGAAAATTCAGTTACAAGGCCGTTAGGCCATGGATTTTTTTTTTCAGATAAAATATTATAGGTTTTTTAAAAAATCTTAATTCTTACCTTGAGTATGCAAAATACAAATTCCACAAAATGTTCATTGTTACTTTGCAGTTTACAAATGTGCAAAATAGAAGTTTGCTTAAATTTATATTACAGATTTATTAAGGCAAGGAACTATATAGAAAAACACTGAATTTGTTTTAAATATTTATTTATTTTTATTTGAAAGGAAGAGAGAGAGAGAGAGAGAGAGAGAGAGAGAGAGAGAGAGAGAGAGAGAGAGAAATATCTTCCATCCACTGATTCAGTCCTGAAATGGCCACAATAGCCAGAGCTGAGCTGATCCAAAGCCAGGAGCTTCTGAATTGCCCACGAGAGTGCAGGGGCCCAAGTACCTGGGTCATCACCTGCTGCTTTTTTAGGCCATAAGCAGAGAGCTGGGCTAAAACTAGGGCAGCAGGAACATGAATCAATACCTATATGGGATGGCAGCATTGCAGGCAGAGGATTAGCCCATGAAGCTAAGTTCCCAGAGCCTGAGAAGAGGCCAGAAGCTCTGTTTCCCAAGTGGAATACTGGAGGTGATGGTTAGGCTGTGTCTACTCCCAGCCCTTGGTCATGGACACAGGTCCTTAGCTTGTGGGAGACACAGCATCAGAGAGTGGCTGTCCAGTAAAGGGTGCATGATCACATCCTGAAGGATTATATACCAGCCTCACCATCACCAGCAGCACCTGCAGCAGGCTGTTACAAGGCTCTGTGGGTCCACTCCCTTCTGCATAAAGTAGTAATGTGGCAGGGTCAAGCCAGACTGATTTTTAAACCCATTGTTGCATCTCCTTTGTCACAAAGTGTCCGTGAGTGAGCAAGGCAGGTGGCTATCTGGAGGAATATTCCAAGTGGAGAGAGTAGCAGGTGCTAAGGGTTTGAGGGATGTAATAGGCTGAAAAATGCCCACATCTTAGTTCCAGGAAACCAAGTAGGCTACCTTAATAGTAAAAAGATATTCTGAATGCAATTGAGTGAAGAAGCCAGGGATGGGTGATTACCTGGGATTATCTGTGTGGGCTCAGTGGGATCACAAGTGTCTGCATAGGAAGGAGGCAGGATCTATGGAGGAGATGTGATGGTCTCATGCTACTGGCCTTGCCACGGGCTGAAGGGGCTGTGAACCAAGGAGCACAGCTTGCTCTAGAAGCCGGCCAAGGAAGTAAAGGAATCTGCCCCCAAATACTCCAGAGGGAACTCTGTCCTGAAGACACTTTGGATTTAGTCTGGTGAGGTTGAGCTTAGATTTCTGACTATAGAGCTGAGCCATAAATTGGTGTTTTAAGCTGCTAAGCTTGTGGTAATGTGTTACAACAGTGATAAGAGATGGAGACAAGGATTGATTGGGTCTGGTGTGTTTGAAAGCCAGGGAGTGCAAGAGGTTCTATGTGGTCCCTGCAGGCCATGGCTAGAACAGTGCCTTTAGTTCTTAATGGGATGACGTGTTGTAATGAGATCACTGTGGCTATTTTGCACAGGTAGAGTGGAACTGGGAGGAGGTAGTGACAAAGGCAGAGCAGGGTGACCAGGGTGGACTGCCGTGGTACCCCTGGGAGGTAAGCCAGTGAGCCCTGCCCTGAAGCCTGGCTAGATCCTGCTCCCAGCACCCAGCCTTCTCTGAAGATCTTTGTTGCTCATGCCCAGCACCCTGTGCTGCTTACCTCCATACCATCCCACTCACTGACCCACCTACTGCATCTTCCTGGAGCTGCCTCCTCCTGCCCACCGACACAGCCCCATCTGATCTTGACTGCTCTCCCCTCATTCTGCGGTCCTAAAGCCCTGGCTCTGCTGCCTTTGTGTGTTGTTTTCTGTGCATTCTGATGAGCCTTAGGTGCGCTTTACATGGCTGAACATTTACCCACAAATTCTGTATTCAACCTAAAGCATTAAGTGCTTAGGCTTGGGTTAATGTGATAGGTCAATATTCAATCGAATGCTTCTCTCACTCTCTGCCTCTTTGTCTCTCTTGCACTTCTCTGTCCATGCTTGTGGAGTGGAGCTCCTGGGCTGTGTCCCAGCCCTGTCCTGGACAGTCTCCTCTATCCACCTGCTCCCTACTCACCTGCTCTGATGCTTGGGACTCTGTTTCAGCCCAACCCTGTTCCCAGTTCCTGATGGCTTATTCAGCAACCTGCTTGGCTGCTTTGCAAAGTATAAATATTTATTTAAAAGGCAGAGTTACAGAGAGGGAGAAGCAAAAGCAATAATGTGGAGTGTATTTATGGGGGTGGATGAAGAGATCCTCCTTTTGCTGGCTCATTTTCCAAATGGCCTCAATGTCCAGGGCTAGGCCAGGCTGAACCCAAAGCCAGGCACTCCATCTGAGTCTCCTACTTGAGTACAGGGGCCCAGGTACTTGTGCCATGTTCTGTGCTTTTCCAGGTACATTAGCAGGGAGCAGGAACAGAAGTGGAGCAGTAGAGATTTGAATTGCTGTGTAAGATGCTGGTTCTTCAGGCTATAGCTTTCCCAGTTACACTACAGTACTGACCCCCAATCAAGTAATTTCACACCATGAGAAAGATGCTAACTTTGCCCTTGTTACAGATGAACGAACTGAGTCGCAGAGAGCCTAAGCAGCTCCTTCTCTTCACAGAGCTAAGACCTGAACCTGGGGAGCCTAGTGGCTGTGCATTCTCACAAATGAAAACAATTTGATTTGATTGGCTTTGTTTGTTGCTGATCTTGAATCGTCACTGCATTAAAACTGTCATCATCTTCTTGTAATGGAAGAGTGGAAGAGGTAGGGGAAAGAGAGAGAGAAAAAGCATTTCATACCACAGGTCTCGGCCAGATAAAAGAGGTAGGGCTCCAAGGACTCTGACTACACCAAGCCCATGACATGAAATGCAGCCAACAGGACATTTGGGTTTTGTGTGAAAGGATCCCTTTGCTCAGACACAGAGTCCTCCACCTGCAGTTGGCAACAGCCTGGGAGATGCACTGCTAAGCTTTATTATGGTTTTGAGTCCTCTGAAAAGCACAGGTGCATGAGCACCGACAGATAAACGCCTCATTTGTGTAATCTGAAAAAGTTGATCTCACAGAAACAGAGTGGAACAGGGGTTACCAGATAGGTGGGACTGCAGAGCAGGTTGGGCAGTGGGTCAATGTCAGAGCAGACAGAACTGAGCTCTGGGGATCTTCGGTGTAGTAGGGCAATTACAGATGGCAGGAATGGAGTGCATGTTTCCAAGAAAGCAAAAGTTCTCACCAGCAAGAAGTGATAAACACTTAAGGTTATGGACATGCTAGTATCAGAAGGAAAACCATGTCACCTGATACTGTCAGATCAGTTCTGAAGTGAGGGAGGCCATATTTGTCACTGGCTTTCTACAGTAGTTCAGGGCAATGATGTGAGAAGAGCATAAAGGAGCAGAGGAGAGAGGAAGGCAGCAGCTTTGTGAGTGACCACCACCTCTGGGAGCAGGGAGCACTGCTTTCAGTCACTCAGCACTGCCCGGCAGAAGTGACTTGGAAAACAAGAGCTATGCTACTGTGAGTCCAGTTCCTACAAGGAGATCATGTCTGGGGACATACCTTTGCCCTGCCAGGACTGCCTCTCTTCCTTTCACTTCTCACTGTAGATACTGCACCTGGGCTGCTGGGTTCAGTGTGAGTTCTTGGCTGGTGGACAAGGCTGGATGTCCTCATGGAAATGTCTGAATATCATCGTGGGAGATTGCAAGGAAGAGGTCCGGTGGCCACTTGCTTACTGAGAGCTATTTATTTCAGACATTTATTCAGTATCCCCTCCCCCTCTGCACCACAGCTAAATGACAAGGGACAGACATTAAAGTCTCATCCTTAACCCCAGGGATGTTGCCAGGAACCTCTTCCTCCCCACTGGTCAACTGACCCCACTTGTGTGTCCTGCTACCAGATCATACCTAATAATAGTTTTGCTTTGATTGTGGCGAAACACCTAGCCAGGCAACATAGCAATTTATAATAAGGACTTTTCTCCTCCTGGCACATATGTGCAAAGTAAGCATGAATTTGGAGGCGCTAATTGGAGGTGAGGCTGGTGGTCTTGGGGAGCTGGGAGAAGGGCAGGGTGAGCCTCTGGAAGGCTTTGAAGTACATGCAGGCATCTATAGCCACCATTTCTGCATCCAAGTGCAGGAACTTGGGGAATACTCTCAGAGCACCTGCTTGTGCCAGTCAAGGAAAGGAAAAGGCCAAGCCATTGCTAGACTAGCAGCTTCCAATTCTTGGCTGGAGGTGGGCTGGTGTAGACGCCCCTTCTTAGAGTGAGTCTTCCTCATAGGCAAAGACTATAAAGCAAGCATTCTCCTGCAGTTGTGAGCTTGGAACATTAGTGATCGTCATTCAAGCATGGGCTCATTTTTGAGTTTCTGAGACAAGCTGCTTAGTGACTGGACTCTCGAGCCTGAGGTCTCACCTGCTTGTTGGGATCCTAGTCTTCTATGGTTGTGAGGCCACAGGCTCTTCCAAGAGCAATTGAGCCTACCTGGTCCCATGCTTCTGTCTTGACAGTCTGATTGAAATCCATGTTCAACAGCAGCAGTAGCCAGTGTTTTGGGAGCATGTGTGGTCTGTTGGCTTTTGTTGGCTTGCTTTGAAGCTGAGGATTTCCCAGGGGCAACCTTTCTACATTAGGAGGTACAGGATGATTCTGGTGCTGGATAATGAAAGACAAGATGAGACGACACCACTGCAAGAGTCTTCATGACCTCTAACCAGAATGTAGGGAAGGTGAGCTTCCAGGGAGGGTTTCCCAGAGGAAGCAGACTACACTCATGCCATTGCTAATCTGTATGGCTATAGAATCTTATCCAGCAGTTGCATCCTGTTTCCTGTGGCTACTGAAGTAACCTACTCAGACCCAAGGCATCTGGTGCCATCCTTCAGTATGCTCTGCCCAAGGACTCCTATGCCATGCTGCCACTCCAGCCACAGCCGCTTGCTGGATCATTTGGGGCACTCAGGGTTTTTGGTTGTTCTCTAGTAGGCTGATAAACAGCACAGATGTTCTCATGTCCAAGTGCATTTCACTGAAGACAGGATATTTTGTGAGTGATACATTTAGTTCCATACTCACTGTACTCAGAGAGTGCTATATCATTCTTTATGGTGTGTATGTTTGGTATTCATGAGTTATATGATATGTCTGAACTTTTCTTTGAACACTCCCTCTGTTTGGTGGTGTGCTACTCCAATGTGATTCTACTCTTGATCTCTAATAGGCACCTTTCTGGGCATCTCATATGTCCTTCCAAGTGCCACACATGAGAGCTAGAAGGCATATACTCAGGGAGCAAGAAGAAAAAGAGTTGAACTGCAGGGACTGGTGGGCTCTCTTGTCTTTTTGCAATCCTGTTCTTTTTTAAAATAGCTTTTTATTATTGCTTTATGATATAGTTCTATAGGCTCTGAGATTTCTCATCCCCCTGCAAACCTGTTCTTAAAAACTGTCACCTGCCTATTGATTAAATGTGGTGATCCAAGCAGGCTGACCATGGTGTCTACATGGTTTATGAGACTACGGGCTGTGGGGCTTAAAACAATTTCAGTAGGTTGGGAATCACACGAGTCCATCTTTGCATTGCAGTAACAAAGCACTTACAGCTGAGAAACTTGAGAATTAGTTAATCTGACCACGATTCAGGTGGCTGAAGGGTCCAGGTGGTATGGTGTTGGCATCCTGGAGGAGTGTCAACCAGTCAGAGAGAGGGGAATGGGCTAGCAGTGTATCAAAGTGAGAGATAAGTGATATGGCAAGACAGAAAAGAAGTGCAGAAGCCAGGCCTGCTTTTAATAACCAACTTTTATAGGAACTAAATAGAATACAGTGAATGCTTTAAGATCAGTGCCCTTAATGACCTAATCAAGAGAGCTTGGGCCTCACTTCCTACTGGCTCCGTCAGCTGTCACTCATAGTGGGAGCTGCACTTCCAGCATGTGAGCCTGGGGTGACACACTCAGTAACCAAACCATCCCAGGAAGATACAATGAAAACACCCAATTTTTAGAAAGAGCTGTTTTCTTTGGTAAAACATGTCTTCATGATTTCTACCTGATTCGCTCTTCTTTGCTTTCAATTCCTCGCCAAGCTGAGACATGGTCAGTCCACCCCGTGGGAAATGGCACAGTGACTTGGCCTGCAGTATTTCTTCCATCTGGTAAGCATTGTCTCTGCCCATAGATGGTCAAGATCTTTGGGCCAAGACTGTGCTGTTTTTTCTTTCCGTCTCCCTATCCCAGCCCATGGCCATCTTTTTCTTAGAACTTAGTCGAACTTACGTGGACTAGTCTCATTTGACGCTGGGCTGGAATCTTGGATACTGTGGCTTTTTGCCTAACTCTTTTTTGGGAAATGTCAGTTACAGTTTTACTTTGATCCATCTTTTGTGGGGTAGTTTTTCAAGTCTGTGTTAATAGAAGTGGCTTATCCTAGAGGATCATGAGTGATTTTCTCTCTTGCCAAGCACACTTTCAGAATTTTCTAGAAGGCAGCCTGCCACCTCTGGGAACTGTGAGTTGTGAAATGAGTATACAGAACGAGAATTCTTGCAGAACACAGTGGCTTGAGGGAGTGGACTGGCCTTACCTTCCTGGCAGAACACTATGTGCCTTGGGAGGAGAGCAGGTCAGGAGTTCTCCCTGTGAGGGAAGTTGATGCCAGTGTGAAACCAGTCTCTGGGCAGGACATAGTGTCGCTTGGCTGCAGGGAGCTGGGAATGTGAGCGATTTAAGAAGCTGACGTAACTTGGGCTACCTCTATCTCTTCATTCTGAGTTTCCACTTTCACCTGGACCTTGCAGTAGGATCCACTGTTCAACCTGTTTTTCTAGTAATTTTAACACCAATGGTCTACAGCAATTGAATTCTGGTACCCATTACTTGGAGATAGAGTTTATCCCATAGATTAAAGGATGTGTTGCCCACCTGACTGTTTCTGATTCTGACTTTCCAGCTATGAATATGGGGTGGGGGAGGTTCCTGTGATTCCCCTTTAGGTTCAGTCGTAAGAAGTCAAGAAGTTTTTATAAGTGATTTTAACTTTGTTAGAGAGGATCCGACTTCAAAGCAGTGAAATGAAGAAGTACAGAGGGCCAAGTCCGAGCGCGACCTAAAAGCGGAACTTCTTGACCCTCACCCTATTGGAGACAGGGCTTGTCACTTCCCAGCACACCAGCACACTTCCAACCAGAAAGCCCCACTGAGCTTTGGTATGTAGAGTTTCTATTTTGGTTTCATTACACAGGTGTGATTCAACCACTGACATGTGATTTAACTTGCTTCTTTCCCCAGTCCCTGCCCTCCTTTGCATCCCTAACATCAATTTGGGAAATCAGAATGGTGCTCCACTGCTCAAAGCCCTACCCCAAACCTCAGGGTTAGTCTCTCCAGCATTAACAGCACCCATACTGAAGCTAGGAGTTGATAGATCTACCATAAACCACTGCATTAGTAGAGATTTAGTTGTGAACCGATTCAGGGCATCATGAATAACAAAGACACTTCTAATGCAAAATTCTGGTGACTTAGTGTCTCCTTCCACATTCTTCTTATAGAACACCAACTTGTAGTCTTTCTGTTCTTATTCTAATTCATTAATTAGCTTAAAGAAACTCACGACAGTCTTTAACAAACTGGTCTCAATAATCTGTTGTTTCACCCACTTTTCATTTTTTCTTCCTGTGATAGAAATGGTTTGTGTTCCACATTGGGCCATAGGTCATATTTAAGTGTTTCCTGGATTTGAGCTCCATATGGGTCATTAACCAACATTTGAGTTAAGGTGTAGAATGGTGGTTAACAGTTTTAATTAACTTCAAGTATTTGAGCTGCCACTGTGGGCACCAGAAAGGGTCCGATTTTGTCATTACACAAACTGAAGGAACTTGACAATGTAGGAAGCTGGGAACAGGTGTTTTCAACTAGTTTCTGCTTTTGCAATGGGGCAAGTGGTGACATGTTCTAAAGATTGACCAACCATTCAAAGACAGTGATAGGAGAAAGCTGAGGGTCAGGTCTTCTAGGAAATGAAGTTTAAAGAGAAGAATTGTAAGGGTCAGATCACAATTGAGCAAAAAAGAGATTCGAGATGCTTTCTTGGCTTTGGGTTTGAACGTGGGGGCTGGTCCTGGATTCTCTGGGAACTAGCCCACCAGGACTCCTGTGTGGCTTCGGATGTCACTTCTGGAAAGTCTGGTGCTACACATATCTGCTTTTATTGGGGTGATCAGTCTATCTGTTCAGAATGCAAATGCCTGACAAAAACTATTTCCATTCTGAGAACTCCTCTACTGAGGGACCTGCGTTCAGAATGATGTTTACTGCAGTTAACTTTGAAGGGATTTTTCTCTTTCCCATTTAACAGTCAAAATATAAATACGGTTTATGTTCAACTTTCCTAACCCTCACATGTTAGGGACTTAACTCTTAGGTTTCCATGTTCATGGAGACATTGGGAAATACTTAAGATTAGTTGGGGTTCCGAGGTTGGGGGACATTGATGGCTTCATAAGAAGAGGAAGAGAGACCTGCCTTCACAAAGCTTATCCTGTCTTCCCATGGGATGCCCTCTGCTAGGCTGTGATGCAGTCAGGAGGCCTTCATCAAGTACTGAGCAGGTGCCAGCAACCCCTCATGAACTTCTCAGCATCCAGAGACAGGAGATGTACAAACTTCTGCTGTTTATACATCTCTGGTCTCTGGTTACAGTTACAGCACCAGCAAGTGGAATAAGACATATATTCACCTGCGTCTACTCTTCAGTTAATATCTACAACGTTATTTCCCCAGAGTCACTAACTCTAACCCTAACTCTAACCCTAACCCTAACCCTAACCCTAACCCTAACCCTAACTCTAACCCTAACCAACTCCTCTGCCCCCTGAGCCTGTATAATCATTCTTCCACCTCCTTTGGACTTCTTTCAACAGTTAGGGTGTGTGTACATCTTGCGGAGCTTCTCATCATGCTTCTGATTTATAAAGAAAGTTGGCATTGTTAGACCTTCCCATGTCTACTTGAAGTATCAATGAATTAATATGTCTAGACAAATAATTGCAACTAACTTTCAAGGCTCCTTCAGATCGGCTTCCCATACTGAGGTTCGTGCTTGAGTCAGATCAGCCATTACCTGTTGGGTCAAGACACGGGACCCAGAGCTATGTTATCAGTTATTGTGAAACAGTGTTATTCTGGGAAGATCAGATTCCCAGAAACTTCTCTCAGGACTGCCTACTCTTCCTGTCACAGAGGCAGACTTAGGGTTCTCTCTTCCTGGGAATACTATCACACACAGAATTGCAAACTGCAATTTCCAGCTGTACCTCCTGTCCACAGCCCACTTTCTGACAATAAAGCTCAAATTCTCAGTCAGTTGGTTGGGTAGATCCTCTTCTGATGTGATGAGATGGTTCTTTATGAGAATCATGGGGGGCAGCAAAAAGAAGTTTTGCTGGGTGAAGAGCAGGCACTCTCTCCAAGCCCAAGCATTGTGGGTACAGGAGTTGCCATCTTATCCTAGATGCCAGGAATTTGCCAAAAGAGAGAATAAACAGGAACAGACCTAGTAGACACAGTGCAGAGTAGCAGGGATTCAAATGGGACAAGTAGCAGTGACTGCTGTACAACAGAAATGCTGACCAGCGGTGGAAGGGGAGTTCGGGAGGGGAAGGCCCTGTCGTGGCTGTCAGTATTTAGTTAGGGTGACTGTTGCCATATGTCTACAAGGAAACAGCAGGCAGGATGTTACGGTGTGGGCTACAGTCCAAGAGGCATTCTTGTTAATTGCAGCATTTCCCCATGGATGCTGAATTTTCTATGATCCAAGGGGATGTCCCAGGTAAGTGATTTTTATCTCTGGGCGGTGCTGGCAAGTCTATTTCTTGCCTTTCTTCAAGGACTGTACCACAAGTACCCTCTCTCCTATCCCCCACCACATTAAGCATGAGCTATGGGGAGGAAAAAGAGAGACAGATGGACGTGAAGGCTGGGAATATACAGGGGGCAAAGCCAGGGGAAAGAAGGCTGGATCAAATGGCAGGTGACACTTTTGCTGGCTCGCCAGTGCAACTGGCCTGCCTCTAGCTGCAAGGGCACACCTGGGAGAGGGGCAGGTGTTTGAAAGCAGTGATCCACACACAGGGACAGGAGCTGAGTGTGGTTGTCATGGCCATCTGTGTGTCCTTACAACCTGGGGCTCTCCTTGGGTGGGGAGTGGTGGGTGAGGTGGGAAGTTCAGCCTTTGGCACATCTGCTTTTCAGGGAAGCATTTCCCTACTTAGGCATAGACAGGTGACTTGGGAACTCAGCGGAGGTCCTTCTGAGGAGTCTGGGATTCCTTCCTTGGCAGCAAAGATGATGGGAGAGCACTCCTCAAGTCGGGAAGGTCTGAGCACCTATTAGGAGAGCTGTAGATAGAAGGGAACTTTAAAATGCTGCTGGGAAAATGAAATTCATTACTAAGTTCATTATTTTTTTAAATCCCTGGAATTTTTAATAATATGCATATTTCATAAACTTTAAAAATGATTTATTTATTTTCACTGAAAAGGCAGTTTTACAGAGAGGATAGACAAAGATAAAGATCTTCCATCCAATGGGTCACTCCCCAAGTGGCCACAATGGTGAGAGCTGAGCTGATTCAAAGCCAGGAGCCAGGAGCTTCCTCCAGGTCGCCCACACAAGTACAGGGTTCCAAGGCTTTGTGTCATCTTCTACTGCTTTCCCAGGCCACAAGCAGGGAGATGAATGGGAAGTGGAGCAGCCGGGACGTGACCCGATGCCCATATGGGATCCTGGTGTGTTCAAGATTAGGATTTTAGCTACTGAACCATCATGTCGGACCCTCACAAACTTTTTGAAGGCTCTTCATATAAATGGTTTTCAAAATTTATTTTAAATATTTATTTTATTGCTTTGAAAGCCAGAGTGACAGAGGGTGAGAGAGAGAGAGAGAGAGAGATCAATCTTGCATTTGCTGGTTTGTTCGTTATCCAGATGCCCACAATGGTGGGGGCTGGGCCTGGCCCAAATCAGGAAGTTGGAACTCCATCTGGATCTCCCACATAAGTATCAGGGACACAAATGCTTTGGCCATTTTCCACTACTTCCTCGGGTGTGTTAGCAAGAATCTGGTTGGGAAGTGGATTTGCCAGGACTTAAACTGGTGCTCATATGAGATGCCAGCGTTGCAGGTGGTGGTTTAACCTGATGTGCCACAACACTGGCCCTGATTTCAAAAATATTTTGCACCCTAATAAAATTATCTTTGTATTTTATTTTGCACAAGTTCTTTGAAGCTGCTTGTAGGTCTTTCCCAAGCCATCTCTCTCTTTTTGCAATGCCTGAGCTGCCGAGACAGGAGGAGTAGGTTCCTGCATCTGTTTGGCAGAGATGTGTGGGGTAGCTTCTTCTCTTAGTGCAAGAAAGAATTCAGACATAGGGCAGAAGAGTGGGAAGCAAGGCAGCAAGGTTTAATGATGAGGGGCATCCATCTGAATCTCAGAGTACTTACATGGTTCAGCAAACCATACACACTTGGCAGCCCAGGTGGGGGACTCAGGAAGGAGCTGAGTTTCAGGCATTCAGTCTGTAATCATTCCCATAAGGGAATGGGGCCACTTCTTCGCTTGCAGCTCTGCTCATCTAAGGGGGAGGTAGCACTCACAGGGATGCTTCTTCTGGTGCTGGACCAGGAGAGATGCATTTGACTGATGCAGGCTGAGGGTTCCTTGTTTGAAATACTTGGAATCAGAAATGTTTCCAATTTCAGACTTTTTCAGATTTTAGAATATTTACATATTCAGAATAAGCTCTTGAGGATGGAACCCAAGCCTAAACATAAACATGAAGAGGGGTTGATTTCTTGCTCCCCTTCCTTTTCTTTCACCCTTTTTCCCATTCTTCTTCTTCTTCCTTCCTCTCTCCATTCCTTCCTTCCTTCTTTCCATCCTTCTTCCTTCTCCTTCATCTCCTTCTCCTCCTCCTTCTTATTTATAAAGAACTTTTCTCAGAAACCTCCCAGGAGACCTACCCACCTTTTGTCATATTGAGTGGGGTGGAACTACACTCAATGGAGGCCTCAGTACCTAGACACAGTTGATTACATCATTCTCTTTGGATTGTCTTGACCTTCAGGCCCTCACCCCTCTCCAGGTTGGTGGGGTAGGACTGAAAGTTTCAGTGTTCTAATCACCTGGTTGATTTCCTGGCAAGCATACCAGCAAACAGCCCTCAGCCACCCATTGTCTCAGTAGCATTCAGCAAAGTGCTTACAACCTGAACATGACAAACAGTTCAGGAGCTTGGTGCCAGGAGCCAAGGGTAGAGATCAAATAGAGAGAGAGAGAGAGAAAGAGAAAGAGAGAGAGAAATTTCGATCTGCTGCTTCACTCCCCAAACGAGTGCAAGGTTGTGGCTGGGTTAAAGTCAGAGTACAGGACTTTTTCCAGGCCTTCCACATGGGTACTGGGACCCAAACACTTGGCCATCTTCCACTGTTTTCCCAGGCCAATAGCAGGGAGCTGGATTGGAAGCAGAGCATCTGGGGATTGAGCTGGTGCCCATATGGGATGCCAGTGCCACAGACAGAAGCTTTACCTGCCGTACCACAGCACTGGTCCCCAAATATATGTTTCTTACTGTAATGCAGGGCTATAGAACCCCTTGTCCTGGGAAACGTGGGACTTCTATGGCTTCTTCTTGTGACTTCAGTCATGGGGATGCCACCAGTGCACTGCATTGGGCTTTGCTGTATGCAGTCTTGCATGCTAACCGTGGGCTGTGGGTGGACAGTAGAATCCTGATATAGTGACATACTATACAGGGGGCACGGAATCTTCAAGTGGCTCCTCAAAGCAAGCCACTGGTCTGGATACTTGAGAGCCTCAGCCTTTCCTACTGAACCATGCTGCCCCTTTAGCCTAAATTCTGGGTTCCCAAACAGCTGCATTTATTCCCCAAACAGTGAATGCACTCCTGCATGGTACTGTGCTAGGGGCTGGAGTCACAGTGGTGCAGTGGTAGGCAAGTCATCTGGCCTCACATGTGTCACACAGCAGGATCAAGGGACTGTGCCTTCCCAGGGAGCATGGTTGTGGCGAGGCTAGGGTAGCCCTTATCCAAGCAGTGCTGGTGAGCTTAAACATTTGCAGGCGTCTCTCAACCTCCAGAAAAGGTGAATCCAGTGGGAAATGAGCAAACTGCGCAATTGCTAAGATGCTTTCCAGGTACAGATCCAAGTTGCATAGATGTGGTAGCTGTGAATGTTGTCTTGCCTTAAATGAGAGAAAGGAGGCAGGCCACCTTCTTGGATCTGCTCTATGCTTTCTGAAGATGGGACAGAGAAGACATCTATCTTCTGAGAGGAGACACTCATTCTATTCTGGGCTAGCTAGAGAGATAGGAAGGATGCTGGATGGCCTCTGCCCTCCAATGGAGTCTGGGGCTGGGTGGATGCCCACAGATTTGCTCAGTAAGCATGCGTGACCTTCCTCTGCCACTCAAGCCATTCTCATGCCCACGGAGCCTGCCACTAGGAGCTGAGACAGACCTTACACAAACTGCCCTGAAACTATCACTTGGATTTTTTTTTTTTGCCTAGTCCGTGATTTTGTGTAGGTTTGTGTTTGTACCGCTTCCTGCAACCCTCACAGGATAAGATGTCCTGACCATAAGCATCTTGTTTCTCCCATTTATCACTACTTTTTCTTTCTTTATGTATTTTAAATACATTTTAAAAATATTTATTTTTATTAGAAAGTCAGATATACAGAGAGGAGGAAAGACAGAGAGGAAGATCTTCTGCCCACTGATTCACTCCCAAAGCAGCTGCAATGGCCAGAGCAGAGCCAATCTGAAGCCAGGACCCAGGAGCCTCTTCTGGGTCTCCCATGCAGGTGCAGGATCCAAAGGCTTTGGGCCATTCTCGACTGCTTTCCCAGGCCACAAGCAGGGAGCTGGATGGGAAGCGGGGCTACTGGGATTAGAACCGTCGCCCACTTGGGATCCTGGTGCATTCAAGGCATGGACTTTACCCACTAGGCTACCACACCGGGCCCTTAAATACATTTTGTAATGTAAAACTGCAGAGGGTGATGAATGTTGTGAAGGAAATAAGCAGGCTCATTGTGAGAGCTAATGGGAAACAGGGAAGAGTGGAAGACAGAATGGTTTGAAATCTGAGGATGACAGACATAAGGGTGTTCCAGGTACAGGGGAGTGTGAAGGAGGGAGTTGTTTACTCTGTGGGTTTGGGGAAGAACAGCTGAGCAGGGAGGTTTCATTCTGAAGTGGTACCAACACTGGATCTGGAAGAAAACAGAAAATGAGGCCAGTGGGAAAGGAAAGGGAGCAGCTGCACCTGCCCAGTCCTAACAGTGTTCTTGAGAGGGTTGCATCCTGACAGCTCACATTCCACCTGCTGTGGAGGGGCTGCGGAAAGTTTGAGCCTTGGGAGGGGCTCCCCAGGAGGTGTAACTCCTCAGGACTCTCTGAACAGCCATGGTGGGAGTTGCCAGCTGGAGATAAGTTTGAGCTTTCACCTCCTTGCTTTCCTGTGCCCCTCACCATAGAGATGGTTCAACTTTTACTGGGTCCCTGAGCTTCTAAGTCCTCATTTGTAAACACAGAGGATGCCAGAGCCCTAAGCCATGCCTAGCTCTAATGTTATGAGATTTTTTTTTTCCCCTGAGCTGATGAATACAGGTGGAAAGACAGTTATGTTGGCAAAACGCCTAAGTCTCCATGAACATGTCCTTCTGTGTGTGTTCCCCATCAAAGGAGGCTTCTTTTGTCTTGTCTGGCTCCCTGGCAATTGCTCTGAGTTCCAGGAGGCAGAGAGCGCTGGGTGATGTTTTGAGTCTGGGACTCTTATCAGACCCAGATTTAGTGGGTACCATTTCTGTTGGCTTAGGCAAAGCAACTTGTCAGGTCTTGTCCGCCTTGGGGAGAATGTGCCCATCCTGGGTACGGGATCACCGGAGAGGAAGTGTCCTCTGTAGGTGGCGAAAGAGACCACCTGGGTCAAGTTGAGTATGTAGGTGGAAGGCAAGGAAGGCTTCTGCTTTAAGGACTAGAACCTGTGCAGGCAGGCTGGAGGGCTGGGGGATGGTACTAGCTTGGGAAATTGGCCAGGGCAAAGCAACAAAGGTTAAATGACATTTTACTGCCTATGCAAAAACCCCAACCAATGAAATCCTGTCTTCTCCCCCTCCCCAGGGCTGTTGCCCATGGTTGAGTAATCTGTACAGTCACACGTGGAAGCCAAGACATCCTATTATTAACATATTTCACATTATTTATTTAATAGTTGTCTTGTGTTACGCATGTTCTAGGTTATGAGGATACACACAAAAAATAGAGGGTCCTTTCCTCCAGGGTCATAAAGTGGGTACTTTGATAGAAGGTTCTAGAAGGGTGCATTGGGAGGGTAGAGGAGAAGTCCTTAGCCCAGACTTGGAGGGAGGGGGGTGGAGAAAGGAGAAGACTGGGCCAGGAAAGAGTAGACAGTTGTGCTGTGTTCTTGCTCAGAAAACTTAAAAGTTCTTTTGAGTCATGCTGCTATCATTTTAAATTCCACCACTGCACCGTCATCCTTTTAATAAGATAGCATTACTGCAAGTGAGTTATTCCCTTCCTGTAAAAACATGCCTAGTGCCTGTGGACATGACTCCAGGGAGACCCTAGGAGATCCAGCGATCCAGGGTGGGTTCCGTCCATAGTCAGAGCGCTGTGCCACCCAACTGCCAAGTCTGACTCCCTTCAGCCAGCATTTTAATCTCATCCTGCTTTTGTGGTAATCGTTGTTTAAACAAAGTGTCAAAATATTTTTCAAACATGGGGCACATCTCAGATCCAAAGGGAATTGATCTGGTGGCCAGCTGAGACACTGATAAGTAAACAGACAGGCTTGCAGGAAGTCAGCACGATTATTGCTATCTCCAAACAGGGAACTGACTGCATGCCACTCACAGGCACCCTTGATCCCTCCCTGCAACGCGTGTGTACTCCTCACACACTAAACCCCGGAAACTCAAGTGACTGCATGCGTCATCTCTCCCCAGACCGACCACTCAGAGACAGAGCCATCTGCCCCTGTGCCGCCCTCACCACCTCCAATCTCCTTGTGATGCTGTCAACTCCCTGTGTCCATAGTCTGAGGCCCCTTCTCACTTCCCCAGGCAACAACAGTCATCTTCCAGCCATGTTTCTATGCATCCCACAGCCTGTTGGGATTTCCTCAACTGCAAATCTGCTACAAAACCCACAGATTTTCTAAATCAAGCAATCATTCTTCATTATCCTCAAGATAAAATTTATCCTCCCACCATCAGGCCTCTGTTGACTCTGAAGTTTAGATTCTTTCAGTTCTCACAAAGTGCCTCCCCTTTAGTAACGTTGCCTTATATCGTGCATCCCCAGTTAGGCAGTTCCTTCCTTTCCTTAGGGCTTAGTCTGGGCATATTTAGGAAAATTTACGCTTGCCTAGCCTGGCAAGGTGAGGAGCTCCTGTTAACATAGTCCGTGCTGACTGGGATAATCTCCAGGAAGTCCTTTTTGTTAGAAGATCCTGACTCTTTATTGGACCTATTATTAGACTTTACAGCTGTTTGGGGGCACAACTGAGTCTTAGGAATCAGATAATATAACACATAGAAAGCACTCAATCAGCATCTATGAAATGAATGAAAAGATGAAATTGAATTCCAGGGAAAATGATAAGAGACATTTTGGGGGGGCCCAGTTGGAATAGTGGATTAAGTCAAATAGATAACCAGCTAGGAATATAGATAGATGTTGTAATTGTTAATAAATTTAAGCACTGTGTTTGGAATCCAGAGAGAGAGAGAGAGAGGGGGGGGGGAGAGAGAGAGAGGGAGGGAGAGAGAGAGACTGTGTGTTCACAATCGTTTGTTTACTTTCCCAGATTCCTGCAATATCAGGGGCTGGACCTGGAAGCCAGAAACTCAATCCATTTCTCCCACATAGGTGGCAGAGACCCAAATACTTGAGCCAGCCTTTTGGAAGTGAGTTGCTGAAAGCTGATTGCCAGGCTAGAACTGGTCCCTGATTAAAACCCTTACACAACCTCAGTCCTGGGTTCAGCAGCTGGGTGTTAGCATCCAAAGCCATAGGGAGTCTAATGGTAGAAATGAACTCGTTTGACAGAGAGATTGGCTGACAGGCACAAACCACTTAACTTCTTTATTTAATTTCTTTAAAAGATTTATATTTATATTTATTGGAAAGTCAGAGTTACAGAGAGAGGAAGAGACAGAGATCTTCCATCCACTGATTCACTCCCTAGATGGCTGCAATGGCTAGGGATGGACCGTTGCTGAAAGCAACAGCCAGGATTGGTACAGCAGCCTGAATGCTTGGGCTGTCTTCTACTGCTTTCCCTGGTGGGTCAGCAGGAAGCTGAATCTAAAGTGGAACAGTCAGGACTTGAACAGGAAATGCTGGCATTGCTGGCTATAGCTTAAACCCATTGTACCCCAAAGCTGGCCCCAGTGCACAACTTCTTAGCAGTGGAATTCTGAAGGTAGGATTAATTGTGTGGCTCTGTGCTGCCAAGGGTGCAACAAAGAGGAACTGGAGTGGCTGCTAATAGGGCAGAACATGTCTAATTGACTTAAGTAACCAATCTATGTCCCTGCAATTTGTCACTTGTATATGGCATTTTTAATATATATTTTTATTATATTGTTTATGTATCTGAGGTGAAGGGGGATATTGAGGGAGAATCCCCACCCAGTCTCCCACCCGCCCAAAGTCCCGGATGTGGGGCATGCTCTGAGATACTTGCTCAAGTGGTCTTAATAGTCCTCCAGTTATGGATCGCTGCCAGTCACATCATTCCCAGCTCGATTAGGTCATTGAAGAATCCACTGATTGTCACAGTCCATCACGGAGTCTTCATTTGCCCAGTATTTCGCTGCCCAGCGTTTAGCTGAGGTGGTTGATTGACCTGTTCCGTCCTCCGTCCTCTCCTAGCAAGGGCTCTGAGTCCAGCAGTTCGATTGGGGAGATCACCAAATAAACTTTGAGGTATTCCCAGATCAGATTCCCGCATGTTCCAGCAAGCACCGGGCCCGGCACAGTCCATCACCCCGATCAGCTGGTGGTTGCATTCGCTGGGCTGGCTCCGCTCTCAGTCCCGATTTGTACTGGAACCAAGGGTGTTGCAGTCCAGCCTGGTTCTGCCCAGCACGCACTCGACTCTTTCATCAACCAGTGGGGGCTGCAGCCCAGTCGGGGAAACCCACAATAACCCCCACCAGGCCTGCCCCCAACCCTGGCCTGCCAGTATGCATAGCAGACTAGTCCAGTCTGTCCCACTTCCCATTTGGCTCCAGTACCTGTCAATGGGCATTGAAGCTTAGTTCCCTCCAACCAACTCAACTATCCAGCCCTCACCGATATTGCTGAGTGCCTCTCCTTCTAGCCACCCCAGCCCCCGTCCTAGTTTTCATGCCCTCCCACGGAAGTAGTGACCCAAGAGGGGGAACCCCACCACTTCCCTCTTGGGTCTCTCAGCCCCTGTTTATGATCTCTTTGGGTGGTTCTGTGGCTTGACTTGACAGAATTAGCCCCCAGTGCCAGCTTCTGCCAGCTGTCTGCGGTTAAGCCCAAACAACCTTCACCCACTCCAATTTATGCTAGAACCGGAAGGAATAATCAGCCCAACCTGGCCTTTCCCTGATCTAGTCCACATGCGGCGCTCAGGTGCTGCAGCCCTGCCCAGTCTGGTCTGTCCCCATCCCAGCCCACACTATCCAGTGAGAGTAGCTGTCTGGCGAGGGGACCAGCCCCTCCATCCCCCCGCTGGCTCTGCCCTCTCCCTTCCTGGTTCTCACGCGTGTTGGTTGGGTGCTGCATTCAAATCCAGTACAGGTAATCTCACCCTGGCATTCCATAACATGCACTAGTTTTTGTCATGACCAAACCTGGCCCGACCCACACTCTCCTCTGGTGTTTGGGTTTGCCAGTGGATGACATGAACTGACTCAGCCTGGTCCGCCCCTGACCCATGCCAAATGTATATGGCATGTTTTTTTAAACACTTCAAAAGGGTCTGGAAGGAACAAATCTTATTTACACCAGGGATGTCCAGCTGGGTATTTGGCAGAGGGTCCCCAGAAGAGGTGTCACACACTCCATCCATTTCCCACACTTTTGCCCTAGAGGCTTACATGGATCCAGTGAGTTTTCAACTATGCCTGGGTTTAATTTACAAGTTCCGCATATGCAACGTTTTCCTAGATGTGGGCTTGATGCCTTTAGGAACTGTGTTTGTCTTTTCAAGGACTGGGAACCCACTAAGTGCTGAGAAGTATTGACCGGTTCCTGATCCAGTTACTCCAGGGTTGTGGGGGTGTCAGCAGCTGGCTTTTCAGGGTGTCCCAGTCCCTGGAGCAGTGCAGCCTCAGGGCTGAGCTGTGTTCCTCTTGGGGCTGTTACAGGATACCCAGGTGGGGAGCAAGGGTGCTGTGCAGAGATAGACCCTTTAAAAGTCTAGGAGCCTAGCTAGCTCTGCCCTTGCAGGCAGCTTTGCTTCCCTTTGAATTTCCCATTCCTCTGGAAGATTGGCTTAGGGAGGCAGTATCTCCTTTCAGGGCCCACAGAAGCTGCAGGGAAGCCACTGCTCAGCCTCTCCCTAAACAAGTGTTCTTGCTCCACACACCAACCCCAGGCCAGCTGCATCCTCATGCACTTGGAAGGGAGCTCAGTGTTACTTTCGCTGCTGTGTGGGCTGCTGCCCGTGTGCTCTGTGTAAGCATCAGGCCCGGTTGTCACAGGCCCCTCCCCTCCCCATCCCCGGGCCAAACACAGTGCATTCTCATGGGGAAGGTCTCTGTTGGTTGGTGCTCTAATATGTCTCCCCAGGCTCCAGGGCTTCGCTCTTACCCATACCACAGGCCTCTGGACCTATACCACAGGAATCTCTGGAAACTCGGGCCTGACTTGGGCTGTCAACAGTGCTGAGTGTGTCTCTGAAGCACAAACATCTCATTTGAGCTCCAGTGAGTCCCCTCTGCTCAAAAGATGGCCCAACTCCTTAGACCCCTGCACCCATGTGGGAGACCCAGAGAAAGCTCTTGTCTTCTGGTTTTTACTTGACCCAACCCTGACCATTGTGACCATTTGGGAAGTGAATCAGTGGATGGAAGATTCTCTCTCTTTTTCTTTATCCCTTTGTCTCAAATAAATAAATCTGTTAAAAAGATTCATTTATTTTTATTGGAAGGGCTGATTTATAGAGAGAAGGAGATACAGAGAGAAAGATCTTCCATCTACTGGTTCACTTGCCAAGTGTCTGTGATGGCCAGAGCTGAGCTGATTTGAAGCCAGGGACCAGGAGCTTCCTTTAGGTCTCCCATGTGGCTACAGGATCCCAAGGCCTTGAGCCATTCTTCATTGCTTTTCTAGGCCACAAACAGGGAGCTGAATGGGAAGTGGAGTGGCCAGGACACGAACTAGCACCCATATGGAATCCCAGCACATGCAAGGCCGGGATTTAGACACTGATTCATTGCGCCAGGCCTATCAAATAAATAACTCTTTAAGAAGATGCTCGTGGGAAATAGAATTCAAAGACTATTTTGGTGCAAAATTTTGAAATTCATGTATAGTTTTTCTTGTGCTGTATGTTTCCATAACCTTATTGAGGACTCTTTATGGATATCCATAAATGTATTCATAGATACAGTGGAGAGCTTCTCATTTGACTATAGCTATCTTTAGCTGAGAAGTACTAATCCAAATTCATGATTCTCCTGCTTCTCTATGAAAATTCTTCAAATGACAGTGGTTAAGAATTCAGATCCCTGAGTCTCTATTCAGACTCACTCATTTGAAGTCCCTGGAGTGGACCTAGGGATTTATTTTCCAACATGTCTCCTGGGCTGTTTTCATACTTAGCAGGTCCCACAGGGCAGGGCAGAGCTCTGCAGTCTTTCAACCCCAGGTCATGGTACTGGGAGCAGGATGCTGCATGTCTAAGTGGCCATTAGGACTGCTTTTCAGCACTTGCCAGCGGGCAGATGTCCTGTATCTTCCCAAGCTGGGGAAAACCACATGCTAAGCTTGTTCCCACAGCACCGAGGGAATGGTGTCCTTGCTTCATTTACACACAGACCCTGCTGTGCTGTGTGTGGCAGGACATGAACATTTCTTTTGCTTTATCCCCTGTGGGGGACAAGGGACCCTAGGCCTTCCTTGAGAGCTGGTATCCTCATTGCCCTAGCTGTTTCTCTTCAGAGGAGTAGACACAGAGCTACTGAGAGCATTGCAATGTGGGTAATGGTTGCTATGTGTAGCCATCCTGCTCTCACCAGCAAAAAGATGGCTTTCAGAGCCCTCAGGGATTATACGGAAATGTGGCTTTGCCTCTGCAAACTCTTCAAGGAGAGAAGGGGCCTGATGCAGCACAAACACCCTGAGGTTTGGGTGAAATCTCAGTGTGTTGAATGAGGTGCCATCATCGGACACTACTGCATTCTCTCCGTGTCTGAAATGGCCTAATGACTTAGGTAGCAGCAAAACAAGCATTTAAAAAGAAAAGTTGCCCCCAAATTCATAAATAGCAAACTCACAGCTATGTCCTTGGTGGCAGACCAAGTGGCTTAAGCAAACTCACGAGCTGCTGAGATTGGTTTCCAAGTGGAATTAGGTTCATTTCTCGATGAGGAAGAAAAGGGCGGCTCCTTGCAGGGGTTTGTCCTATCCATTGGCTCTGCAAGCTCTGTCCAGCTCGCCAGGCCCCTCCTACTGAACCAGAGTGTTGAATGGCATCTGTGTTCTAGACAAAGCAGTGGTGTCTTATAACACAGAAGCAATTCTGGTTTTATGTTTACAGTGGCTCCTGAACATCTGGATGGGGGCAGGAAAGAAAGATGTTAGTGTGTTGCAGGGGAAAAGAAAAAGCTGCTTCCCGAAGTGACCCCCTGGAGAACCAGTTTTTCTTACATGACCCCGGTGAGTGGTTTTAATATCATCTTCCTAACTAATATCCCAATATCTCCAGATATCTTGCACCTGAAGACTAGGAAAATCACTTCTCAGCTCCAAATCAGCTGAAGGGTCCCAACCTTTCCTTGGGGAGCTTGTGTCCCTCAATATCTCATGCGTGCTCCCCAGTAAAGCTTCATCTGGGCACTGCTGCCCTCCGCTTATGGAATCGTGGACTCCTATATCCCCATGTGGGTCAGTATTCATGCTTCTGTATGCACTTAGCAGTTGCTGATGGCTGTGTACGTCACGGTGGCTTAGGGTTGGGCTGAATGTGGTGGTGGGTACTAAATATTCCCAGTACCATCCTTGTTCCTACACACAGCCCTCTCCTGACCCTTGTCAAGTGTGTCAAAGCCTTGAGCACCTCTAGATATTGCATTCTCCCTGGACAGCAGTGCCCACATTGCGATGGAAATATAAGATGACAGGACAGGTCTTCCATCAACTCTGAGTTCATTTTGTTCCCATGGGCCCTGAACAGCACTGCTTGGAGCTAGCCTGTCAAAGTCCCTCTTGATAACCCCAGTGACATCCCCGAAGGCTTCACATTGCTTGGTTGGCTGTCATGTTTGGACTAAGCTGGGGGATGTGGACAAAGACCTTTCCTTCTCCATTGGTCTGGACCAACCAACCCCCTCCTTATTTCTCTTTCTGTAGAAATCTAGAATGCTTATGTGGATTAGCGATACAAATAAACACTTCCAAATTTCCCCAGTTCTTTGCTTGGAAGCCATGTAAAGTCAGTGTCATGTTCTGTAGCCAAGGAAAACTAAAACATTCAGCACAAAAAGCTTCCATGAAGAGTTTGTGGAATTACTAGATGAACAAATGAAGCAGTTGTGTTATAAACTGTAGAGGAGGGGCTGGCATTTTGGTGTGGCAGGTAAAGTCACCACCTGTGATGCTAGCATCCCATATGGATGCTAGTTTGAGTCCTAACTGCTTCGCTTCCCATCCAGCTCCCTGCTAATGGCCTGTGAAATCAGTAGAGGATGACCCAAGTGCTGAGTCCTGGCACCCATGTGGGAAACACAGATGAAAGACGAAACTCCTGTCTCTATGTAACTGTTTCAGATAAATAAATAAAATCCTTTTAAAAAGCTCTTAGATAATACAAATGAAAGGGTTTCTTCATACAATTTTGTTTAACTCCACACATAATTTTGTTATTGCATGAATTTTCTATGAGCTTTATGATGACCTCACATCTGGGTGATAAATGGCTACCTCCTGCCCACCTTGCTAGGTGTCAAGAAGCTGATGAGGCTGGGGATGGCGTGGAGGGAGGCAGCTCTTTGGGGAAAAGGCTGACTTGCTTCTGGGGTTCTAGGAGTAAGGAGAGTGTGAGAAGGTAACTGTTACGGGAGATCATTATGCATATTTTAAATATATTCATTTTTATTTGAAAGGCAAATTTATATAGAGAAACAGAGAGAGAGAAAAAAAAAATCTTCCATCTGCTGGTTCATTTCCCAAAAAACCCCAATGCCTGGCCTAAAGCCAAAAACCAGGAGCCGGCAGTTTCCTCCAAGTGCCCCATGAGCATACAGTGCCCAAGGACTTGGGCCATCCTTCTCTGCTTTCCCAGGCCATTATCAGAGATCAGGATTGGAAGTGGAATAGCCAGCACTAGAGCTGGTGTCCATATGGGATGCCAGTGCTTCAAGCAGAGGATTAGTTTGTTGAGCCACCATGCCAGCTCTACCATATTCTTCTAATTGGTTCTTTACTTGAGTCCTCAATGACATTAAGGAGGTGGGGACACAGTCTCATCTTTTAGGAAGGAAAATGTGATCTAGAGTATTCTACTTTTCTAAGATCACTTAATGTGCCAAAGATAGTAGTGGGGTGACAACCTGCAGGAGAGGAAACACTCAGAGAATAGAAATCTAAGGTAATCACCTAAACTTGCTGTCAGAGCTATGTTCAGCTGTCAAAGCAACTCATTCGAAAGCAAAACAGCCAACCAACCAGAGCAATCACTAAGCTGCAGCTGTGACACACAGAGATGTCCTGGGCCTAGGAGGAGACCTGGAGAGGACCAGCCATTGTCCTTGCAAAGATTAGCCAGAGAAACACTTAGAAAGTGACCAGCCATATTCGTGTTAAAGCTAGTCACTTCAGTTCAGTGTGTGGGGGGGAGAACAGCAGCCTTCCAGGATGACACACAAAGTCTTTGGGTGCAATGCCATTCCCATCTCAGCTACTGTGGCAACAGTTTTTTACTGACGCTAGAGAAATGTAAGCATGCCATGCCCCTGCTCAGGCTGCCTCCCACAGTTCCATTCTCACCAGACGCGGGAGTTAGACTTTATGCTTCATGATCAGCTTGGCTTTTCTTGCCAGCTTGCTCCCAGGCTCCTGGGCGTCAAGGGCTAAGGAGGGTGTTCCACACACTCCTGCCTTCCATTGTGCCGCTCCTGTGGCCTGCATTGCCAGCCTTTTCATTCTGCTGTCCCCTGAGCCTCATCATAACTCCTTCAGGGGATGTGTATGTGTGTGTGTGTGTGCAAAATACCCAATGCCTAAGTGGAAAAGTGAAGTTTTTTTTGTATTATTTTCTTCAAAAATCTGCCCAGAAAGAATTAAACACTTACCTTTTATAGAGCTTTATTACTGGCTTTGCCAGGGGAATGAGAAAGCAATGTTTGTTTAATGAATCCATAAATCAAATGACACACAAATCCTACAGAAAAAAAAATAGGTTTTAGGAGAAAATAAATCTGAAGTCTATTGAGGGGGAGTTGAAAGCCTCCAGATAGTTTCTGTTTTTCCCCCTTTCCAAATGCATTCCCAAGAGCCATGACTGCCTGTCCCTGCTTTGGAATTGTGTACTCAGAGGATGGACAGGCTGCTATAACTGCAGTCAGGGAAGATTCCATACTAAAAGGAATCAAGGAACTGACTCCTGGAAGACAAACTGTAGATAAATGGCCAGAGAGGAGGGACAGCATACCATGGCAGAGAAGCATGAGGAATGGTGTTGGGGAAGGAAGATGAGTCTGCCATCTCCCAAGGCTGACCACTTACACATTGTCGCTGAGTGAGGACAGAATCACTGCGTTGCTGGAGTATGGGACCCTGCATTAAATTGGGGATCTTCTCAATCCCCAATTGTGAGTGATAGATTGGACTGTGAGACTCAACGACATTGTTGCTTGCTTTGTATAGAGACTGAAGAGGGAGCTTCACGTGTCCTGGAGGAGGGAGACAGGAGAGGGCAGAGTGACTCCAGCAGGTGAAGTCCAGATGAGAGCAGGAATTTAGCATGAGCATGGACAAGTTGTTGCCTAGTAAAACCAGAAGACCCAAGAAAGACCCAGACTCTTGTGGAAGTTGGTTTTGTTTGTGTGTATTTTTTTTATATGTATAAAGGCAAGTTTTAGCAAATAAGTCTGACAACTAGGGAACTTTTAAGTTACCCACCCAGGAGTAACAATCTCTTCTTTCATCATCTGGCCTTCTTTTGTATTAGTTATATGAAATCCATTGGTCAGCATTCTCAGAGCGTTTGTGCCTTCTCTCGATTATTTGAGGTTTACAGTGAATTGTTTACCTTGAATGTGAAGATACGTATATACAGGAACAATCAAAGATAAGCTGAAAAGGTTAGGGACAAATCTGTATATAACAGGCTTTTCCATGTGTTTCACAGTATCAACTCCTCAACTTACGGTGAGGTTACATCCTGACAAATCCATTGCAAGTCTAAAATATATTTAGCTTAAGGTCAGCACTGAGACATAGTGGATTAAATTATCACCTGCCACATTGGCATCCCTTAAAGCTCCGGTTTGGCTCCTTCCTGCTCTACTTCTGATCTAGCTTCTAGCTAATGTACACAGGAAAGTAGCAGAAGATGGTCCATGTGTTTGGTCCTCTGTCATGCATGCATGAAACCCTAGAAGAAACTCCTGGTCTCATTTTGGCCTGGCCCAGCCCTGGTAATTGTAGCCATTTGGGGATGGAAGATTTCTGTCTCTGTTTCTCTCTCTGCGACTATGCCTTTCAAATGAATAAATAAATCTTAAAAAAGAAAAAAATAAAGAATTTATTTAATATGTATAAACCATTGATCATTTTCTTTTTTTAAATTTTTATTTATTTATTTATTTAGTTAGTTTTTTGTTAATTACATTGCATTATGTGATACAGTTTCATAGGCTCTGGGATTCCCCCAACCCCTCCCCGTGCCCTCCTCCCATGGTGGATTCCTCTACCTTGTTGCAGTATTACAGATCAAATTCAGTCAAGATTCTTTCATTGCCAGCATATACCAAGCATAGAGTCCAGCATCTTATTGTCCAGATAAATTCAACAGTTTCTTGGGGAGACATCTCTGGTCTAAAGGCAGAGCTGGCAGAATATCATCCCGCTCAATTAAAAGCCACAACATAACATCAACAATTTACAACATTATGGAATTAATTGACATGGTATTGAGTAACCAATATGTTTAAAAATGCAAGTTCTTAACCACCTCCTGTGACTACTTCATTGACATTTCAATTTTAGTTTATATGCCACTGGCTTCTATACACCTTAAAATGGCTATAGGGTACTATTCAGCTGTCTCACGTCTATTTTCATTTTAGTATTTAGCAGTTTATAGTGTTGAAGCATATTTTTGCTGAACCTGGCAGATTTTAGGATAGTCTAAACTGGCTTATAACTCTAACAAGGCATATGTCAACAGTTGAGGTGCAGAACAGTTTTAGGAGGGGTGTGCAGAGAAATCTTCAATACCTTAGTGAGGAATAACTAATCTTTGTGTCCTACCTAGTAAGGTATATGTGAATCCACGCTGACCATTTCCTGTCTGGTTCTAAGCTTTCCTTGTTGTTCTCTGTCTATTCTAATTATTTGTTGTTGTTGTTGTTTTGGTGTGGGGGGAGGGACCTCTGGAGCAACCATGATGGTCATTGCAAGAGAGGGTGGGGATCCAAAGTTGAAACTAAGTAAGGACCAGAGAAAGCTCCTCTCCCTAGTCCCAAAGGAAGTTTACTATTCTTCTGTTTCTGCGGACCTCTCAGGGTTCCTGGCTGTTGTTCTGATGACCTTGGATCCTGCGAGGATGGATTTGGGCTTCTTCCATCCCATGTGGTAGATCCAAACAGGGGTGGGTGACCTTAGAGTTCTCGGCCTCCGAAGCATTGACCATTTTCTAATCCTTGTTTAACATGCTCAGGACACTTAGACTAATGTACGTTGGGTGCAATATCTGACACAAAGCATAACATGTTGAGTGTCTCGTGTAACTTACTGAATACTATAGTGAAATTGAAAAAACAGTGGTGATATCGGTATACTTCCATATCATCTTATAGTTGAAAAATCTTCCAGTAGAATTGCTATCAAGTCAGGGACTGATTGTGCTTCACTGTGCTTCTGGGGTTTGTTTATGTGTGCAGTTACTTGGAGCTGATGTTGTGGCATAATGGGTAAACCTGCCATCTGTAATGCTGGCATCACATATGGGAGCCAGTTCATGTCCTGGCTGCCGCATTTCTGATTCATCTCCCTGTTAATGACTTGGGAAAAGCAATGGAAAATTGCGTACGTGTTTGGGTTCTTACTATTTATATGGGGGATTTGGAAGAAGTTTTTGGTCCATGACTTTGGTCTGGCCAAACCCTGGCTGTCACAGTTGTTTGGGGAATGAGTCAGCAGATGAACCTAGAACTCCATCTAGGTCTGTTACTTGGGTTCCAAGGACCCAAGGAGTTAGACTATCATCTGCTGCTTTCTCAGGTGTAGTAGCAAAACCTGGATCAAAAGTGGAGCAGCAGGGCCTTGAACTAGTACAACATGGGATGCTGGTGTTGTAAGCTGCAGACGAACTCTGTCCTACAATACCAGCCCTTTCATGCAGGTTCTGAGGCACCGATAAAAGTGTTCAGTATAGCATTGGTGGGAGAACAGAGACTAGAGCTGGGAGATGATTTAAAAGCCAGAGACTTAAGCCAAGCATGGGGTGGACCCAGGGCTGGCTCAGAAGCCATGAGCTCCCCTCAACTCCTCTAAACTCCAGTACAGATTAAAGACCTGCTGAGTCAGATGGGATGCTGTGGCGAGCCATACTGCAATGAGTCAGGAGGCAATCCTTCCCAGACTCATGGATTACATCTCCTCTCAGCTATACACAAGGATGGGTCCACAGGCTACAAAGCAGGATCAAAGCAAACTGCAGCTTGAGCTTCATCAAGATGACATCCACTGAGAGGACATAAGCTGGGAGGAAGGCATGGGCCCAGAGCAGGCCCACTGATTCTTGCTCTTTAGGAAACAGGATCATGGGCTGTTGAATGGAGGCAATCAGGTGGGATCATGCTGATGAAGAAATGTACAGCCCGGAAGCACCCTGTAGACTAAGACCACAGCAGATGCAACACCAGGCTCAGGAACTTTCAACTCTTCCCAGAACCTCCCCATTCTGGCAGGGTTGGTCATTCTCCCCTTGCTGGGCTTCCTTCCTAAACTTATTTTCCAAGTTTGCCTGCTTCTCAGCTGGAGATTACACCTCCTCAGATCAAATCTCATGGGCTGCGCCGTGCACAAGTTATTGCTCCCAGGGGTGGGCTTCAAAAAATTTCCAGAAAACGGAGTAGAGTAAATGGACTAAAGGAAAGCCTTGTCTCACTTTTTTTTTTCTTCTCTGCCAATTCTCCCCTTCTGTCCTGCTGTTCTTGCACTCCACATCAGGTCTACATGTCAGGGTAGAAGATGTAGTTCTGTGGTTCATTCTCAGTTGTAAATGAGAGTATTTGGTGACCAAGGTTTAGACCAGATCCCACCTGAAGATGTCTGCTGATGACTTTGTCTAGTGATGTCCCCAAGATCCCTATCTCTCTCCATTTACCATCCTTTTGTGAAGAATTAAAGCTAGTCTGTGTTAATAATAATTATAAGTGAACTGTTACTCAGTGTTTAGCATATGCTTAGCATAGTCACTCAGAATAACCCACTTAATTTTCTCCCAACATTTGAATTGGTATTATAGTCTTCCCATGTTATGGGATGAGGAGCCTGAGATTTAGACATAAACATTTGCCCAAAGTCATTGCAGAGGGTTAACTGGTAATCCCATTCGCCCCCTCCCCCTGGCAAAGATATAGCCCAACCCCTTAAATTTGTGAATGTAAATTAATTTGGAATCTTTGAAGATATAAAAAAGGATGAAATCACCCTGGATACCACCAGAGTGGGCCCTAAACTCTATGATAAGTGACCTTGTAATTGACCAAAGATGATGACACAGGCAGAGGAGAGAAAAACATGTGATGATGAAGAGCAATTGGAGTGATGTGCCCAGGATTCAAGAAGTCGAGGAGAGCTGGTGGCCATCACAAGCTGGAAGAGTCGAGGGAAGACTCCACTTTGCACCTTCAGAGGGAGGCCTTCTGGGCTCTTTAACTGTGAACAGAGAGAGTGCTGTGGTTTGAAGCCACTCAGTTTGTACCAATTGGTTACAGCAGCTGTGGAATCTAAGTTGTCACAGGGCTCCTAAGTGGTAGAACAAAGAGCTATAAAGTTAGAACTGTTATAACAACCAACCTTTTTTTGTAATAACTAACTTTTAGCCAGCCTTTATGCAAAATAATCAGTGATGCCCAAAAAGTTTGTAGTTTTTACAAAGATTTACTTGAAAAGCAGAATCACACACACACACATGGGGGGAGAGAGAAAATATTTCATCTGCTGATTCACTTTCCAAATGGTCTCAACAACCAGGGCTCAGGATCTGCATCTGAGTCTCCCATAGGGGTGGCAGGGGTCATCCTCTGCCTTTTTCTGGGCCAATTCCCAGGAGCTGGATTGGAAGTATAACAACCGGAACACAAACCAGCTCCCATATGCGATGCCGTTGTTTCTGGTGGCAGCTTTACCCGTTATGCCATACTGCCTGATCCACAGTCTTGAAATGTTCCTGGAAAGCAGCTCAGTAAACACACTTGTCTTTTCTCCTTGGTGAGATCCCAGTGGCAGGATTTGGTGTGGCTTCCTCTCAGATCCTACCAGTTCTGTCTGTCAGAATCTTCTTGCTCTCTCTCTAAAACTGAGCCTATGGGTACCCTAGAGAATCCAAGTTTGTGTGTAGTTCCTGTCATTTAGGAATCAGTTTCAAACATAGACATGCATGCCTCATGTTCAGATGTGTCCAGAATCACAAATAAGGACATGAATAAATGAAATGACAGTAGGTTGAATTGTGTGAGAATGCACCGGGTTAGCCATTCCCAGGATGCCGGTGGAGGCAGTTCCGAGAAGTGGCTTGTTCTTCTCTCTCACTCATGTTTTCTCCTTAGAGGAAGGTCTCCACGGCATGCCCGTCATCATACTTGACTCTTACTTTGGCTGAGAGAGAGGGTTTTTTTTGTTGTTGTTGTTTTTAGTTGACACATACGGTCTGCAAGGGTAGGGAAGAGGAAACAGAGAGAGAGATTGGATAATGGATGCACTCAGCTCTTAAATGAAGCTATTCCAGGGTCCTTTGGCTACCAAGGTCTGTGTCTGCGACACACACACACTCATGGTACCATCAGTCCCTGATCCCCCACACAAGAAGCCTTGACACTGAACCTTACAATATGAAAGCAAGACCCAGCCTTCTGTCCATCTCCCTTAAGCCATCTTGTCCTTTCTTGTCCTGTATCAAAAAGTCATTCGTTGAGTTGAGGAAATGATGCAGGTTGCCTTACAAGGTTCTAGTCACCTGACTCAAAGAGTCATTTGCTTCTCCAGCAGATAAAAACTTTGATGCCAGTGTTGCTCTCAAGTGACTTGTGCATGGGAATTCCAGGTCTGGCCAGAATGTAACTGCCTCTTGCACATAACCTGCAGGCCAGCCAGAGCTCACTTACCTGGCCATCATAAATTCTTACAAAGCACAGTACTGCTGATCACTCACAGGAGGGCACGAGGTTTTTTTTCTCATTAAACTTTGTTTTAATGGGTCTCAAAATTCTGTGACAGGTTTTTGGTCAAGTTGTTTCCATTAAAAAGTATTGATTTTAAAAACTAATAACTTAAAACTGCCACACACAAAAAAATGGTCCACAAAACATTTTCCTTTCCTTCTGAAGGTTTTACGATGCATTGTTATCATTAATCAGCCTTTTACTATTAAACTTAAATGGCCAATTGAGACAAACAGTTCTGAGACCGTTCTTCCACCACTGATTAAGACTGGGGTGGCAGGTGTTAGGGATAATATTCATTTAGCCTTCTGAGCTTTCTGGGCAGACTTGGTGACCTTGCCAGCTCCACCAGCCTTCTTGTCCACTGCTTTGATGACACCGACGGCAACTGTCTGCCTCATGCCACGGAGAGCAAAATGACCCAAAGGAGGATAGTCGGAGAAGCTTTCAACACACATGGGCTTGCCAGGGACCATGTCAACAATGGCAGCATCACCAGATTTCAGGAATTTAGGGCCAACAGGAGCTTGACCGTAAACTAATCATGCACCTCTCATCTCAGTCCCATTTTCAATCTGTAAGAACCTTTACCCTTAACTCCTTAGGCAGCCTGGGAATTAAGCAATTGCTCTCTGGCTTCTTGCTCTATGCTTTGCAATATAGACCTATTTTCTTCCACCATCCTGATGTCATTGAATGGCTTCCTGTGTGTCAGGTGAGTGGACACAGTTTGGAGGTCCTACAGCAATGTCTCCAACTAGTTTGGGGTGTTGTTCAACAATAACCTTAGGTAGTGCTTGTTGTCCTGGATGCTGTGACACAGAAAGGCCAGGCCACAGGAAGGTGGGCAGGGCTTTGCAGAACTCCTGAAGACCTGGAGGTGCTGCCCCAGATGTGTGAGTGAGACCAGGAAGGTCACACTGGAAGGCAGATGATTTCACATCTGTAAAACTGAGCTGACTGCTTTGCTATTGGACTATTTAAAATGGGGAGGATTGTGCTAAGAAGTTGATTACTCCATAGCTTGCTTTACAGCCTTCCACCTGGAACTTCCTTATATGTATAGCAAAGAAGACATTCTAGATAAAGCTAAATGTTTTTCAAGGGGTGCACTGAACTGAGCTGCTGCTTGCAACTTCCCACATCCAACCTCTGCTTCCCATCCAGTTCTCTGCTGATACACCTTGGAAGAGAGCAGAGAATGGCCCAAGTGCCTGGGATCCTGCCACCCATGTAGGAGACTCAGATGGACTACCAGGTTCCTCACATTAGTCTGGACCAGACCTGGCTGTTGTGGCCATTTAGCGAGTGGTCAGCAGATGGAAGAGGTCTATCCCTCTCTGTCACTCTGCCTTTCAGATGAATAAATAAGTCTTAAAAAGTATTTGTTGAAGCATTTTCTGAATATTTATAAAATGTAATCCTTGATTAAAGCAGCACAGTTTTAACATCTCCTTTTAAGTGATTTTCATCCTATTGGTGATTAGACCTTCTAGCAAGTTCCAGTAAGTTCTAGTTCTGACTTTGTTAAGTTGTTTCAAGGCATGAGACAAACCAATGTGCTAACTCCTATCCAAGGGGTGTGTGTGTGTGTGTGTGTGTGTGTGTGTGACAAACCAGATACATAGTTTTTATGTCCTATTGGAATAATCTTTGTGTTCTCTGTCTTTTATTGAGTTCTCTTTGTTTAAAAACAGCAAAAGTTATGTACTTATTTTAGAAGTATTTGAGTGATCACTTTATGCCAATAATTAACTCTTATCTATATTGTGCCATGTAAATGAATCCTATTCCTTCTTGACATCCTTGACAGACATTGAAAAATTCAAAAGGTTTCATGTTTGGGGACTTTGATATTTCCAGTGAAGCCTGCTGGAAATGTCAAAGGATTTACCTCCCGTTGTGTAGAGATGACCTTTGATTAGGCTCTTTGGATATACTAAAACTACTGTCAAGATGTGAAGCAGTGTAAGTTTTTGAGTTACAATAACAAAATGCTGCTGATACAAATGTCCAAAAGTCATAGAAGTCTAATGATAATGTTATGTTATTAGTCATAAATGTTATCTTAATGAAAGAGGTCCAGAGGCCAAAAAAGTATAAGTATTGATAAATTTCTACGGTGGTTTCACAGCTCTGTGTGAAAAAAAAGATGTCTTTGCTTGTTGAAAAAAATTTTGTCCAGTAACTGGAAGGTTAAGGCCCCAAATTTCAAGCTGACCACAGGCACTGTTTATTTCCCAAGGTTGGTTGGTTTGTTTTGATTTTGCTTGGTCAATGCATTGATCAGAAAAAGTAATTATAGAAAATTGTTCGATTTAGCTCCCAGCAGCTTATTCCTGAGATCTGAGGAAGCTTGCTTTCTTTTGGGCTACCTGATCTTTCTTCTGGGCAAGAGACATTTGGGGATGGTTCCACCTCTTTTTAACTTCTGTCTTGGGCTTCTTCTCACACACTGGATTTTCTCACATAGTCACTTGGGCTTCTCGTATCACTCTGTCCTCGTGTCTGGCATCACCTTCTTTCTGTATTGAGGCAATTGCTTCTTGTAAGCACCTTTATCTTCTTCCATTAGGGAATGCCTGTATTCTGCAATGCTCTGCCCCAGGCTGTGCTTATGATGTAGTTTCACTTACTGCTTGCTTTCAGGATTGTAACCAGGGAATCATTTGGTACCGTGAAGGATAGACATGCCTCTATTCACAACTCCCTCTAGGGCACCAAAAACTTTGTTGCCCGCAGTAGCCCTGACAAAGCCCGTATCCAAATAGCAGGTGAAGGCTATTGACCATCAATACTTTTCACATTGTCTTTATCTCTAGCCACTTCTGTTTGTCCTTCTTAGGGTTTGTCCATGCCAAGCCTATTTGGAAGCTTGTGAGCCAGTAGCAGGCCAGTGAAATATGTTACAGGTGTATTTTGGTAGTTTATGTGCTTAAGATGTACAGACTGTCATATCCCCTTCTATATGGGCACAAGCAATCTGACAAATTGAGGTCTCAGTTCTACAAACTCTATTTGAGTGTATGTACTTATTTTTATACTGGATCATGAAGCATTTCCAAGTGTAGTAATAAATTTTGCCCTCTTGCCATCTTCTAAATTTCACTTGGTACCTCTTAAGTAGATCTTGTCTTCGACAACTTGAACAAACCCTATTCTGAGGAACAGAGACCTGCCATAATGACTCAATACAGACCAGCAGGCCCAGCAGTGCTTTGGGAGGGAGAAGAGCCAAGGTTCTTTCTGTTAATGACATATTACCATTGCTTTGTGGAACAACTTAACTTTAGACTAATCAGAATTGGCAGAATGTCCCTTCTGTCCCCAAAGTCTTGTTACCACAGGTTCTTGTCTTTGCACAAAAGAGTTAAGACATGAAATGTGGAATAGTGGTAAGAGAAGTAACAAGGAGGAGAAATACATCTGGTAGAGCAGGCAGGGGGGCCTCAGGAACGAGCTCAGGGTCCAATCTGCATTCAGGTTGGAGTTCTTATGGATGTGGGCATGGGTCCTCCGTTCCTCTTCCCCTATACCCTGTCCGAGATGTTTCTAGGTGGAGGAACTTCACCATGGCATTCTCAGTGGGGGGTGGATGAGAGTAATCTAAGCTGCCCCCAAGGAGAGGGTTGGAACCCTCCCAGCAAAGTCACCCAACAATCATTGGTCAGTGGTAAGACTCTTGATATGCAGATGTTGCTTTGTTATTTTTCTTCCCTAGTTCAAGCACACAGATGCCACCCAACAAAGTTATTAAACAAGAGCAATCTTTTAGATATGTAGTTGCTGACTTGTTCCTACATTTTTCTCCATTCTGAAACACAGAAATTCCCATTTTTCTTGTGGCACCTTGTGCATATATTAGCTAACATTTACCTTGTTACCTTGATATCCAGTTAGCTTTAAATTTAGGAGGAATTCCTCGCATTGTTGTAGAGAATTTATAGAACCACCAGCAGGGCCAGAGGAGAGTCTTGGACGCCATCAATAAAGGAATAAAGGAAATTTAAACTACTCAGTCAGCAAAGAGGCCACACTTCAGTGAACATCCCCTTCCTCCGTGTCACTGAACATCCCTGAGTTGAGACAGGACATCTGAGGTAGAAGGACATCCGCTGTGTCATCTCTTACCTACTGCCTGAGCAGCCATCAGGAGAGCTGAGGACAGACTTAATGAATAAAATATAAAGGGTTGGAGTGAACCTCCGATATGCTGGGTTGGTGAGAATGCATAGCCCTTTGTCTGTCAAAGATCCTGTCTGGATAATCTAATCTGAAAAATATCTGCTTCAGCCACATCTACTGCTAAGAAAATAGTCACTACAAAATGAAGCAATGCTTATGATGGGGTATCAGGCCGTGGTACTGACAACCCACGTGGGAGCTAATTCATGTCCCTGCTGCTCCACTTCCAACCCAGCTCCTTATCAATGGCCTAGAAAAAATAGCAGAGGATGCCCCAAAGCCTTGGGCACTTTTATGCATATGGGAGGCCTGGAAGAAGCTCTTGGCTCCTAGTTTTGGACTGGCCCAGCTCTGGTCATTTTGGCCCTTCGGGGAATGAGTCAGTGTATGGAAGATCTCTCTCTCTCTCTCTCTCTCTCTCTCTCTCTCTCTCTCTCTCTCTCTCCATTTCTCCATTTCTGTCTAATTTCAACTTTCAAGTAAAATAAATAAGTTTGTTTAAAAAATGAAATGAGGTTTTTAGGTAAATCAGAGGAAACCTTTCTACTAATGTGCCTGGGAAAGCAAGAGAAAATGGCTCATGTGGAAGACCTGGGTAAAGTTCTAGGCTCCTGGCTTCAGCCTGCCTCCATTCTAGTCATTGAAGTTATTTGGGAAGTAAACCATCAGATGGGAGATATATCTTTCTGTTTGTCTCTCTCTCTCTCTGCCTTTTACATACATAAGTGCATAAAATGGGGTTTATACATACATACATACATACATAAAAATGGGGTTGGCTATACCTGCCACAAGAACCCAACCTAGGGCCATGTTGCAGGAAGCACTGGGGTGTGAAGAAAACAGGAAGGAAGGGCAGCTACAAGTGACTGGCAGGCAGGAAGGCAGTATCTTCACCAAGATGGAGACTGAGGGAGAGGTAGCTTGGGACAGGGCTGCTGGGGGGCGGGGAGGTGGTATCAGTTGTTCATTTGGGATCTATATTTACATGAACTTTCCAAATGAACTTTGCATGTTGGGAGGAGGTGAACGAAGAGAATGCAGTCAAGCCATGAAAGGGGCTGTACTTGGACTCTGAGGGGAAGAGGGGTAGAAGCATAACAATATCTGTGAGAACTCTGTGCATCCCAACTGCGGTGGCAAATGGTCAGTTTTTGTGGCTTGATGAATGGATTTCCTGGTCAAGCAGCCCAGGGATACAATGCTGTCAGGTTGGTGAAAATCCCACTTTGGTGTCAGTTCTAGGGCCTCACCAGGGATACAAGTCCCAAGGACGGGTGTCTTTCTCTGGGGCTCACTGGTGATTCATCAGGGACCTGCTGCAGCAGGAGATCACCGGTTCCTTGCTGAGGAGTGAATGACATCTCCAGGTGCAGAGGGTTCCCACTGGCTGGGCATGATGACCCCACCAGGGAACTGAGGCCACCATATCTCCTCTCTGAAGCAGCTGAGAAGCCAGCTTCCTGGGACCCCTAGCTTAGATAGCATCATCTGCCTCCAGGAAAGGCTCAGGGATGCATGACAAAGAGTTCTGAACATGGAGTCAGAAGCCCAGGTCCAATCTTAGCCCAGGGCCGTGGATGCTAGACTTAGCCCAGTTCTTCAGTGTTTTTAAGTTGCTTCTCTCACCTCTGAAACCCCAGACTCAGGTAATGCTGGGCCTGCGTGCCTTAGAGGGCACCTTTGAGAAGCATGAGGCTTGAAGGAGGCTTTTGGTGAACTAGACTACAGGGCAATGTCAGGCACTACTTTTTTGTTTGGATAGAGAAGAAGACAACAAAGAATCCCATAGTGAACAGTGAGGTACTGACCACCCAGAACACCAGATGCTAATAATTTGCTATATTTGTATCTCCCTGTAGTCATATAGGAAGTTTAAGTTCCTCCAAGCATTCATTAGTTCTTTTCTCTTCTCTCCCTTCCTGCAAGGGACACATTTGTCATGTTTTACTTCTTCCTGTGTTTTTAACATTATAAACATTTGTTTACAGAAAGTACATAAGCACTATAATGTTTGTTTCCAATTTCATGGTAAATTCTTTTTTAAAAAATATAGGATTTATTTATTTCTATGAAAGGCAAAGATGGAGACACACAGAGAGAGAATTAGACATTTACACAAAGAGAGAGATTGCTATCTTCCATCTGTTGGTTCACTCCCACAAATGGCCCCAAAGGCCAGGCCAAAATCAGGAGCCAGGAGCTTCTTCTGGATCTCTTACATAGATGCAGGGATCCAAGCACTTGAGCTATCTTCCACTGCTTTCCCAGGCACATTAGTAGGGAGCTGGAGAGGAAGTAGAGCAGCTGACACATGGACCAGTGTGCATATGGCATGCTGGGACTGCAGACAATGGCTTAACACTGCACCACAGCATCAGCCACTCAGGATAAATTCTTTAAGTTTCCCTGGAAGCTCCTGCTCCAGCTGTTAGTCTCAGTGGTGGTAACTTTGGCTGCTCTTGGTTCTTCTTCCTCTCAAGCCACAGCTCTCTTTCCACAAACACTGTGGTTCTTTCTCTCTTCTCTAGGCTGCATTCTGAGACCAGTCTAGAACAGAGCACAGGAGCGCATGTTACTCTCCTGCAGAGGACCCTCTCTGATCCAGCCCTAAGTGGAGATGGCATGGCATTGCCAAGGTTCCCAGAAAAGGGACATGAAATTGAGCAGTGATAAACCTCTGTCCAAATTCTACTTTCTTTGAATATTTAATTAGGACTTATCCCAGGGAACCTATGTTTTAAATTACTGACCCAAACATCAGTGGGAAAGCCACCTTTCCTTACTGATGAAAGAGGTTGCAGCATTCACATCTGAGTGTGTATTACACTTTTTACTAAATCCTGCTTTACTATGTACCCTGTGCCGCCTCCTCAGAGTCTTTTCTCATGTGGAGGCAAGAGTCTATAATAGATCCAGTAGGGTCTCAGTTCTTCACAGCAGCAGAGAGGGCCCAGCATGATGGCTCAGTTGGCTAGTCCTCCCCATGCAAGCCCTGAGATACCGTACAGACACCTGTTCATGTCCCACTTGCCCCACTTCCCATCCAATTCCCTGCTTATGGCCTGGGAAAGCAGGAAAAGATAGCCCAAAGCCTTGGGACCCTGCACTTGAGTGGGAGACCCAGAAGAATCTCCCAACAGTGGGTGAAGAGGTGCAAATAGGCCTATAACTTCCCACTGCAGCAAATCCACGTACCACTTCTGTTGTTTGAGCAGCTTCCTGTGGCCTTTGGATAGAATGCAAGGCTTGAGAAAGCTGGGCATCTGGCTCTGGCCTCAGCTCTTTCCACTCTCTACTGTGACTCCCACCCCAGGAGCTGGGGGCCATTCTTATTTTGCTTCAATCTGATCCTTCTGCAGGCTCTCTTCTACTTCCAAGCCGTCCTCTGCCTGGGATGCTTGCCCTTTAGTCTCTTTTTCTCCTGCTCCTTAGCTCTAGTTGCAGCCTGGCTGTCACCCCCTGCTGGAACACCATCCCTAGCCCTCAACTGAGTCAGCATGTACACTGAAGATTTCCAGTGTGTCCTGACTTAGCTAACTATCTAATCTGTATGTTTAACTGCCTGATTTCTTTAGTTTATGTAAATCATCTGAGAGAAAGGTCTAGCCTATCCATTAGGCTTGTCACAGTTCCTGGCACACTAGGGACCCCCTAAATCTTCATTGAGTGAATGGATGAATAAGCACCATGAACAGCAGCTAAGGCTTCTAGGCTCTACAGATGGCAGAGTTCATCTAAGGTTTGTTCAGTGGATATGCACTGAGCATATGCTCTGTGCCATGCCCTAGAAGAACAGGTCATGTGGGGGACATGCGGGGCTTAGAGAGACCCTCTGCCTGATGCTTCTTGGAGAGTACCCCACTCCATTCCCCAGGCATGCCCAGGAAAGCTGTGTGCACTCCACCTGTTCTATTCCTCCACACTAGACCAACTGAAACCTTTCTCTTTCTGTCCCTAATGGAATATCAGGTAATTAGAAAAGTCACAGGACTGTGAAAAACCCAACAGCCATCTGGTCCATCCTTTCCTGTGGGAATCACTGCTTTGTATTGTGAGGCAGCATGACAGAATGCCATAACCGCTTTCAACTGTGGTTCGAATGCCAACAAGCCTGGGTGCCAGGAAGTTTTCTCTCTTATAGGCGACCTCATTGCCTTGTTGCAGTCCAAGCTCCTTTCATCTTCCTGGCTCTTGCTCCTGACTCACTCTCTCTCTCTCTCTGAGATAAATTGGATTTTTATTGGAAAGGCAGATACACAGAGAGGAGGAGAGACGAAGAAGAAAATCTGTCTGATGGTTCTTTTTCCAAGTGACCACAATGGCTGGAGCTGAGCCAATCCAAAGCCAGGAGGCTGGAGCTTCTTTTGGGTCTCCCATGCAGGTGCAGGGTTCCAAGACCTTGGAGAGTACTCAACTGCTTTCCCAGGCCACAAACAGGGAGCTGGATGGGAAGCAGGGCTGCCAAGATTAGAACCGGGGCAGATATGGGATCCCTGCACATTCAAGGTGAGGACTTTAACCGCTATGCTATCTCCCTGGGCCCATGATCTCTCTTGCTGATGGTCTGCAGGGCCTTGTGCATCTTTTGCGGCTCTAACAGTCATCCCCTCTGAGTACCAGCACCCTCGGGCTGAGGACCAAGGACTTCTCCACTCTGAGTCACTTTGAGGTAGAGGGAAGGAATCAGTCATAAAGCAGTTTGTTAGCACAGATAGAACTTAGAAGCTTGATGATGAAAGAAGAGAAAATTTATTTACACGAATCAAACGATGCGCAAACCAAGACTACACATGACATAGAAGCATACACCCTCACTCTCATACACCAACAAACATGGGAGGTTGGCAGGAAGGCAAGGTTACCAGCATGTAGGAGTCATTTTATGGTGGTGGGACCAGGAGCAGGGGTAGTGGGAGCAAAAAAGAAGTGAATGCTTGTACTTGGCAGGCAGTCTCATTTGAACAGATGATGGTGGTATGCTGCCAAGGGAAAAAATGCCAGCGAGAACTGTTCAAGTGTAGTCCCCAAAGGAAAAGCATGCGGCTCTGAGAAGAGCGCACAGCCCTTGGACACACAGGGGGTAATGTGAATGTGGGAGGAAGTGGAGTGAGCCTGGCCTATAGCTGGCACTCAGGAAGATGTGAGGAGTGTGCGGCGGCATGTGAGGAGTGTGTCGGGTGCATCCACCTGTGCAGGAGCATAGAGAGTGAGGCAGGGGACTCTGCACAATGCTCCAGAGAGTGAGAAGATCCAGGCTCTCTGTAATAGAACGAACAAACCCCAAACGGATTTTTAGATCCTTAGGTTTGCACTCCAGCATCAATTATGTAAGGTGAGGAACATGACACGCAGGGTTTTCTAAGCAAGAGTGATTTAGTATTTTTAAGGACATGTTAAAAAAAAGTCTCAGTTTTTGGAGGCTGGTCCAACAATGCCTTGGGATAAAATCCACACTCCTGACGGGTGGCTTCACTGGATCAGAATCTCATGAGGATGCTTCTTTGGTGGCCCCCTGTGCACGAGGCTCTCTTTGCTGCCTCAAGCCCCGTTCGTTTATCTTTGAACTTCATATAACTTGTGTCAGGCTTTTAAAACTTCATGCTATTATTTATGTATTTATTTTTAAAGACATATTTATGTATGTATGTATTATTTATCTATTTTAAACAGAGAGATTTTCTATCTGCTGGTTTACTCTCTAAAGGGCCACAATGTCTAAGGTAGAGTAGGCAGAAGCCAGGAGCCAGGAGCCTCTTCCAGGTCTCCCACATGGATGCAGGGGCCCAAGGACTGGGAACGTCCTCTGCTGCTTTCCCAGGTGTGTTAACCAGGAGCTGGGACAAGCAGTGCAGCCAGGACGCAAACCAGCATTCATAAGGGATGTTGGTGCTGCAGGCAGTGGTTTACCTTGCTACGCCACGGTGTCTGAACCAATAAAGAGTGCTTACGTCGCTGGTGTACAGTGGAGGAAAGTTGGGGGGAAGGTGAATCCCCTCCCCTCCAGACACCCTGGATTCCTCACAAGGGGCAGAGTGACTTGACCTGACTGACCCGAGGGATTCCGGAGTGAGTAGCTGGCGTGGGCCGAGGGAGGCCGTGGACTGAAGATGCCGGAGAGACTGATCGTTCCTGTGAGGGAACAGAAAGCATCTGAGGCAGCACTTGGTGGGGGGAGTGTGTCCCGGTCTGTTTTTGACCTTGACACCACACGGAGAATGGAGATGAGCCACCTCTGAAGACCAAGGGCGAGACTGTAGCTGACAGCGGCTGCATGGACTGTGAGAGAGGCCCGTGGGAGTCATAGGCAGCTCCACAAAATCCCCAGGGAGCCCTCCTCCGGGGAAAAGCCAGTTTTCCCTATTAACCTAGGGCATGTGATTCCAAAGCTAGATCAGGGTGAGCTAAGCTGCATACAACCTGCTCTGGCTCCTGGACCTGAGGGAGGGATGGGAAGCTGGCAAGGAAAAAAGAGGTTTACCAGGTATATCAGTTGGATCATTTTCCTCTCAAATTCCTTTGTTGGAGTTCTTAACGTCCAGTACTTCCTATATTTGGAGACAGTGCCTTTAAAGACAGGACCAAGGAGGCTTGGCATTGTGGCACAATGGGTCAAACCACTCCCTGGTTCAAATCCCAGCTGCTGCTCTACCCATTCAGCTCCCTGGGAATGCAGCAAAAGAAGGTTCAAGTGCTTGGGCCTGGACCTCAGCTGGGCAAAGAAATCCAGATGTAGTCACAGGCTCCTGGTCTTGGCCTAGTGCTGCCCCAGCTATTGTGTCATTTTGGGGAGTGAGTCTGTAGAGAGATCTCTCTGTAATGCTGCCTTTCCAAGAAACCAAGATGAAAGAAATAGCTAAGTCAAAATGAGGTCTTTAGGGAGGGCTCTAGTGCAATCTGACTAGCGTCCTTATTAAAGGAGGTGATTAGGATGCAAACACAGTGGAAAGGACATATGAGGAGACAGAACGTGGCCTTCTTAGAGACGTCAAGCTCACCAACACCTTGATCTTAGACTTCCAGCCCATGGAGGTTTCTGGCTTTAAGAATCCAGCCTGTGAATCCAGTGCAGTAGCCTAGTGGCTGAGGTCCTTGCCTTGCAAGTGATCCCATGTGGGAGCTGGTTCATGTCCTAGTAGCTCTGCTTCCCATCCAGCTCCCTGCTTGTGGCCTGGGAAAGCAGTCGAGGATGGTCCAAAGCCTTCGGACCAGTACACGCTCGGGAGACCTGAAAGAGGCTCCTGGTTCCTGGCTTCAGATCAGCTCAGCTCTGGCTATTGCGGCTGCTTGGAAGTGGATCAGTGGATAGAAGATCTTCTTCTCTACCTTCCCAGCAGCCTGAGGATGCAGGGATTTCTTCATGTTGAAAGAAGTGGGTTTGTTTTGCTCCACCGTTAATCCATTATCCTCATTTCCTAAGTCCACCAAATGAACTGAGTGAGAGATAAAGACTGAAATCATATAGCCTCAGTTCTCCGCACGCTGGCTCTCTCTTTGGGTCAATACCCTGTTACCCAGTAGCACAACCCCATGAGCATACACCCAAATCAGGGCAGGGCCAGGGTAAGGGGCACTCACCAGAGAGAGCAGTTGGTGCTTTGAGTTGTACAGAGATCCTAGGGTGGCTGTGGTAGGCTGCTCAGTTGAAGTCATTTGATCCTGTGGGCAGACCAGCCTCCGCAGTCTTCTGTAGGGAAGCTGGATATTCACTACCACTCCATAAGTTTGATTTGACAAGTCATATTGGCAATGAGGCTCCAGGGATAGTGATGTGGCTGTGGCAGGGGAATTCAGAGTGTGTTTGGAGCAAACTGACCCTGTGTTGACTGAAGGCCAGCGCCTCTTCAGTTGGAAACTGCTGACTTAGGTTTTGTACGTCACCAGGCCCTTGGAGGTGATCCAGAGATCATGACCCTGGCAAGCTCACTGAGCATCTAAGGATGATAAAGCTGCTGCACGTGGCTGTCACTTCACATACTAGCAGGAACTACCAAGAACCAAAGCCAAAATCATCCTGTGTAGGGGTTGGAATGTGCATCTGAAGGTTTGAGACAGGCCTGATCCAAAAAAAAAAAAAATGTTAAAGAAGTGCAACAAACTGTTACCATAACAAGATAAGTCCTCACAGAACTTTTTGTTAAGTTCTAGGAGCTTCTGAATTTCCCCACTCTGCAAACTGAGGCATTACTCACTGGGTGCTAGCCTGTGTAGCATCACTAAGTGCTTATCTCGAGAGCCTTTGGGGTATTTGGGGTGGGCGTGGGTCTGTTTTTCTGAAGTTCCCGTGATTCATGCAACACAGCTGCTCCCAATTTCTCAGAAAATTGACACACCTCTGTTGGTATTATGACACATCAGGTATATAGGGGGAACTATTATATGTTTATATTGTGCACACCTATCAGAATGGTGAAACTCCAGGACACTGCCAACAGCAAACATTGGTGAGGATGGGCCCAACAGGAGCTCTCCTTCATGACTTGTGGGATGCACAACGATACAGACATGTGTGCAGTTTCTAGCAAAACCATCTTATGATCCAGCAATTGTGCTCCTCAGTATTTACCCAAATAATTGAAGACCTATGACTGCACACAAACTTGCACATGAGTGGTTACATCAGCATTATTCATGAAAGTTAGAACTCAGAAGCAATGAAGATGCTCTCAGTAGAGGAGAATGGATAAATAAAACTGGTCCATCTGGACAACAGAATATCCCTCAGGGGCCCGGTGGCGTGGCCTAGCAGCTAAAGTCCTCACCTTGAAAGCCCCGGGATCCCATATGGGCGCCGGTTCTAATCCCGGCAGCTCCACTTCCCATCCAGCTCCCTGCTTGTGGCCTGGGAAAGCAGTCGAGGACGGCCCAAAGCTTTGGGACCCTGCCCCCGCGTGGGAGACCCGGAAGAGGTTCCTGGTCCCGGCATCGGATCGGCGCATACCGGCCCGTTGCGGCTCACTTGGGGAGTGAATCATCGGATGGAAGATCTTCCTCTCTGTCTCTCCTCCTATCTCTATATCCGGCTTTCCAATAACAGTAAAATCTTTAAAAAAAAAAAAAAAAAGAATATCCCTCAGTGTTTAAGAGAACAAATTGTGAAGACATGGAAACACAGGGAGGAAACATAAATTCACCTTACCAAGTGAAAGAAGCCAGGAAGGCTACATTTGGTATAATTCCAATAGTAGGTCATTACGGGAAAGGCAAGTCTATGGAGATCAATGCTTTGGGGGAAGGTGGCAGGGCAGAGAAGAGAAGCACAGAGTTTAGGGAAGTGTGCCTGTTCTGTAGGATATCACAATGGTAGATTCATTGCATTTGTATATCTTTGAACCCTGTAGAGTATCAAGTGAACCCCAGGGTCGGCTGTGGATTTTGAGAGCTGTTGGTGGGCCTGTGGAGGATCATGGGTGGTAACAGACGTTCTACTCAGCTGTGCGCTATTGACAGAGGCAGAGGCTGCATGTGTGGGGTGGCAGAGGATAGATGAGAACTCTATTTGCTGCTCAGTTTTTGCTGCCAACCTAAAACTGCTTGTGATGGTTGTTTTTGTTTGTTGTTGTTTGTTCCATTTGGTATCACTTGGTTGGGCCTAGGGCACTCAGACATTTGGCCCTGGAATAGACACAGCAGATCTTCTTCCCAGAGAGGGCTGGCCTCATCTAGTTTCAAAGACCTGAAAAGGACAAAGCAGCCCATCCAATCATGAGAAAAAAGGAATTCTTCCCACCTAACCACCTCAAATGGAGATATCTGCTTTTCCCTGCCTTTAAAACAAAGCATGGGCCCTTCTTGGGTCTCAAGATTGCCAGCTTTCACACTGGAACTTCAGCTACCTCTTGTCTCAATTGCCAAGGTTTTGGACTTGGATCATACCATTGGATGTTCTGGGTCTGTAGATCCACCACTATGTAAGCCAGTTCTTTCTAATAAGTGTATCCAGAGAAACCTGGCTAATAGAAGTGTGCTTCAAAAAGTGTGTGGGAAAATGGAGCTAAAAGTTTATTCTGGGGGCCACTGTTGTGGTGCAGTAGGTTGGTGCATTCCATGTTGGAGCACTGGTTCAAGTTCTGGTTGCTCTGCTTTCAATCCAGCTGCCTGTTAATGCTCTTGGAGGGGGTGAACAAAAGGAGAGAACCTGAGTACTTGGGCCTCAGTCACCCATGACACCAGGATGGAGTACTGGTCTCTTGGCTTCGGTCTGGCACAGCCCTGCCTGTGGTGGCCACTGGGGAGCAAACCAGAGTTAAATAATCTCTATTTCTATGCTTCTCTTCCTTCTCTTCCTCCTCCTCCTCCTCCTTCTTCTTCTGCTTCTTCTTCTTCTTTTCTCTCTCTCTCTCTCTTTTTCTCTTTCTCTCTCTTTGCCCATGCCTTCTCTGAATTTCAGACAAATAAATAGACATCTTTAAATTCTTCATTTTGGTGCAGAAAATTGAAATTCATACAGCTTTTTTATAATATGCATCATCTATGAACATTTTTTGAAGATTTCTCATATACTCTTTTGAAAAACATGTATTTTTTTTTATCTGTGACACTAGGATGCTTCAACTCACCAGGGATTCTGACTCAGGAGTGCTGGAACTGGACCTAAAGAATCTGCATCTGATGACTTTCTTATATTCTCTGATGCTTGTTATATGTGGGTCTCTCTCAGGGTAGGGACACCTCAGCACTCCTCTGCTGTGGCTGACAGAGACACAAAGAGAGATCCAGGCTGAGGCCTCTGTCCCAGGCAACCCTCAGGCCAGTACAGTCTCACTCCAGCGGGTAAGCTGAGTGAATATCCCATATTGGGAGACAACGCAAGAAATTCTGGCTTCTCCTGCCCCTAGCCAGCTTCTGGATTCGATAGGCCATGCAGCAAACTAGGGAGAAGATTGGGAGTGCTTAACTTGGTAGCCAAAGTACTTGTGCTGGCCTAGGTTGGAATGTTGCGATGAACTCCCTGCTGGCTACTCTCCAGGCTTCCCCTAGCACCACGTTTACACAACAGGCCCCAGTCTTCCTCTACAGTGTTTCCTTCCTTCAGCTCTTTCCTCAAGAACCTTCCTGCCTCCTGTTTTGTTTATGGTCAAATACAAGTGCACTCTCAGTGCAGGTCTTTCCCCTGCGCATGTCCCTCTTGCTGGATGCTTGTGCACTCCCTGCTTTTGATCATTCTGCAACCTGCGGGACTCTTAGTTACAGCTCTCCACAGGAGCCTCTCTTCGCTTGGCCTCTGGACCTGCTGGACTCCTCAGCACCAGAGCATGTTGCTATGAGCTCACAGAGGCATCTGTCTACCTGCCCATGCCCCAGGGGGCATGCACTTCCACCTGCCACATTCCACCATGCAAGAAAGGGGCTGGTGCTTTCACAAAGAAGGCACAGCAGAAAGATCAATAGCACTGGAGCCAGTAGATGTGGGTTAAAGGACAATCCCGCCATCAGAAACAGTAGGACGAGGGACAGTTGCCTCTTTTCCTCTGCATTTTGGCTTCTCTGTCATAAATTAAGAATAATAATGTCCATTTTCCAGGACTCTTAGGAGGATGAGATACGAATGGTCACAGGTGGGAATCTGCTTTGGACATGACAAAGCACTTCCCAGAACTGAATGCTCTACCTGTCTGAGATGCTCTTCCTCCAAGGGCAACCCTTGGCCTAACAATGATGTCCCCTGTGCCCACGCGTTCCATGACTCACGGGGTTTACAGCTTCTCTGTGGGTAGTAGTTAGTGGAGAGGACAAGGAGACTGAACCATGCACTGACTTAGAGGTTTGTCATGGAAGCACCTCCTTGCTGTGGATGAGGGCATCCCTGATATTGTTAAAGTTCTTGAGGCCTCAACTCCTCCCATCTGTAAGGCTAGGATTCTAGCAGCCAAATCAGAGGCCTGTGACCAGGATTCACAGATACACCAAATAGAGTGCTGAGGCCAGCTCTGATCATGTAGTAAGTGATTGATAAATTTAGTTCTCCTAATCAATATCCTTACAAAGGCAATGTAGAAAGTTGTGAGAATCCCCCTGAATACAGCATGGGGAAGGAAAGGGTGGGCCCACTGGCTGCCTTCAAGAGCAAAAGAGCCTCTATCCAGCTAGTGTTGGGAAAAAGTAATCCACATGCTGGTTTTCTTAAAAGAGAAACTGTGTGTGGCCTCCAGAGGCAGAATCAAGGCATCCTGGAGTCTAGGCAGCCATGTTTCCCATTCTCTGTCCTCCTGGGGTGCATATCTAGACAATTTGCTTACCATCAAGTGCTTTGTATTTGATCCTTCAACAGGAAGTTGCTTGAGTTGGGTCCAGAGCACGGTGAAGGCAGCTGAAGCTCCAGATGGGAAAGTCAGGTGAGAGGGGGAAGTTGGACTGGAAGCCTGTCTGCTCTGTGATCGTGCCCTTAGCCCTGGACTGGGGACTGATGGATGACCCAAGGGGTGTCAGGGCTCCTGAGACAACATCAAATGCTTTGCAAAGGGAGGCTTCCTTCCTGCATGCAGGACCACCACACCATACCATGAAGTAGCTCCCTGTTAACTGTAGAAGGAAATTCATTTCTGCAGAGTGTGGACACAAGGCAGTGTGAGGTTGATCGTGCACGCAGCATGGGGAAGGAAGAAAGAAAAGGAGAGAGAGAGGCTGGAGCAGCTCCTTCTCTAGGAGCCTTTGGAGAAGTTGTATATGAATTTTCACTTCTTATTTCCGTGGCCCTAGCTGACAAAGCCAAGTGCGGTTGGCAGTAATGCTGAAGCTTGGTGACTGGGGCTCCTGCACTGTTGTCTAGCTGCTCTGTCCCTCAGACAGAACTTGCTCTGCTCTGTGAACAAATGAGAGCTCTTACTCAGGTAAGTGCACACTGGTGGCTTATCTCCCAGTCTGGAGTGATGTTTAATGATGCCAGTGGTCAGGAAATAACCACAAAGGGCATTGATGATGCCAGAACAAGGCCCAACCATGACCTCCCATCACCCTGGAGCCTAGGATGGCTGCCATGCAGAGGAGTTCCACAGCCTTGTCCCTGTCCCTGACCAGCACCCATATTTGGAACCACTTAACACAGACCATGTGGGCCTTTCTCCCTTCAAAGCTGTCACTCGGGCAACAATCTGTGTATTCTATTATATAGTTTAACATCTTGTTAGAATAGAGATTTCAAAATTAGCATCAACATTTGAGAAGAAATGAAATCTCTTCCATATGCTACTTAGCTTGGGTGGCACCAAAAAAAAAAAAAAAAGGCAGAGCTGAGCCCTGGAACATTCCATTTATAGCCCCCTGCCTGTGGCCCATGCAGATGTGTTCTCAGACTTGCCCCTCCCCAGCAGCCTGGGCTCTGTTCTCAGGGCTCCTCCCTGCACCATTCTCACAGCCAAGCATCTGCCCCAGTGCCTGGGTGCTCCAGCCCTCCCTCCTCCCCGAGTGTCCTGTCACAGAAGCCCACCATGGCCTCAGTGATTCCTCCTCTCTTCACACTCTCCGGCTGCCACACACTGATTGTGCCTGCAGACACTCTGGTCTGAGCATCTTCCCAGGGCCACATGTTCTTCTGTGAGGAGCCAGCCAGGCCTTGCCTTGCACTGACCTGAAGGCAGGTGACCCTATCCTGCAGGGCCAGGTTTCTGCAGAGCCCTTGGAGTAGAGAGCAAAGGTTTTGAGGAGAGGCAGGCGCAGCCCTTTTTGAGGCCCCTCGGGTTTGCTGGAATCCCTGCAGCCAATTTTGTCAGACAGTCTCTAGACACAGGTCTCTGGGCAGTGTGCTACCCGCTGGCCAGAAAAAAAATCTCTACCTTTGTTTTTTTTTTTCTTTTTCTTAAGATTTATTTATTTTACTTGAATGTCAGAGCTACAAAGAGAAAGATTTTGTGTCCACAAATGGCTGCAACAGCCAGAGATGGGTAGGTCCAGAGCTAGGAGCCAGGAGCTTCCTCTGGGTCTCCCAAGTGGGTGCAAGGGGGCCAAAAGACATGAGCCACCCTCTGCTGCTTTCCCAGGTAATAAGCAGAGAGGTGGATGGGAAGTGGAGCAGCCGGGACCAGAACAAGCACCCCTATGGATGCCACCTCCTCAGGCAGATGATTAGGCTGATACACCACTGCGCCAGCCCCTACTTTTGTTTTTAACAGAGCAGTCGAATCTATGTAAGTAAACAATATTTTGCCTGATCACAGATACTGTGGGGAGGAATGAGCTTTGGCTTAAAGAATCTTTTCAGATAAGGCTTTCATGCCTTCTGGCAAAAGACCATCATGTGAATGGGGAAAATAGCTAAGTAGTCCTAAGTGGGTAAAAAGTCACCAAAATGTCTGCCCCGCCTGCCAACCTGTTGAGCTGTTAGAGCAGGTCAACTCCACGGTCCAGGGGCCCAACCCTCAGCCTTCATCTTGGGTCTTCCTCTTTCCTTTCCTTTCCTTTCCTTTCCTTGCCTTGCCTTGCCTTGCCTTGCCTTGCCTTGCCTTTCCTTTCTTTTCCTTTCTTTTCCTTCCTTCCTCTTCTCGGCAGTTGAGATCAAGGAAGACAAATTGAATTTAAGAGTAATACAAAAGAATCTATATGTAATAAAAGCAGGTAATATCATATGAATGATACCTCTTAGCTATCATTTTCTTAATGTCCTATGCATAGGGGAAAGTAGGCACTGTTTGCCATCAGTCAGTTCTCAGTAGGTGGGGACAACCTTGAAACAGGAAGCAGCTTCCTTCCTTGAGCCTTTTACTGTCAGTGTGATTGACAAAATGAGAGGGTTGACATCTTGGAGCTGTTGGAAGTCTGAGGTCAGGTAAGGTTCAGGGGAGGGGAAGAGGCATAGAACAGAATGCCATGAGGATGGAGACAGAGGTCCAGAAGTATAAAACCCCCACCTGTCCTGCAGCCCTAGATGGGCATCTTCAAGCGGGTCAAGGGAGCTGGCCAGTAGCAGTGGTCCTGCCTGATTCACTCATCTTCCTGCCATCTTGTGCTATAGCTTCCCAGCTTTGAACTAGAGAAGTGTGGAGGCAGCCTCAGTCTGGCTTTCTCTCTCCTGTCCTGTTAGCAAGAATGAGTTGCTGCAACAGGACTTTCTGTCTGGCATTGTAAATAGTTAGAGAAGCCAGGCAGGTGGAAGTGTTCCATGAAGCCATTCTATAGCCCAGGTGTCTCCTTTTTCATCTGCTCTGCTCTCCTCTGGATGTGGACAGTGAGAAGTGGGGAGGAAGGAGCAGGGATAGGAGCTGACAGCCACCCTCCACCGATTAGGGATACACATTCTGTTTGAGTTCCTCTGGGTAGAGGTTAGATGAAGTGGTATGCAGACTAGGCACATTGGCTCCCAGGTGGGAAGCTGTGTGTCCTGCTGAGCCCTGTTACTGGGACACTGGCCACCCCTGTCTTACTTGTGCTTTCTCTGAAAGGTCTGGACTCAGCCCTCCTCCCCATGCACAGCTGTATTGGTTGCACCTGAGGTTCGTTGCCATCCTGGTTTGAGGAGCTGGCCTGTTCCCTTGGCATATTTCCAGGTTATTGAGTAGTGCTCTGAAGCTCCCCCTGTCTGAGCTTTGAGGACCCATGGCTGAGTCCTGGCTCTGGACCCAACCCGGGTGCTGGCTGGGATGCTTGGCTCCGACTGGCTGGTCCATTAGTAACCACAGGGCCACTTCTCCCGTTTTCATTCTCTGCCCTGTTGCAGCCGCTGTGAGTCATTCTCAGCCTTTCCATCTCCCTGAGCAGACCTGAGAGGGCACCTAAAGAGGCACAGGGACAGTAAAGGAAGGAGAAGGATCAGAGGAAGGGACTGGGATAAGCCCAGAACCCCCTTTGTTGCCTTCTGTCCTTTGTCTGCACAGGAAGCCAGAAGGGGCGTGAGGAGAAATACGAGGGAATATGAGTGGCGAATGGTACCACTGCAAAGTCTGTCCATGCCCACCCTCATGCTGCCTCTTGGGCAATGTCACAGAGCATAGAGCTTGAAGAGACCTCAGCCTCCCCTCTGGACAGTGGTTCTTAGGTTCATGTTGAGGAGCTGCCTACAGGTGCAGCAAGAGGAGAGAGCCCACTCAGGCCTATCCTCCCCTCTCTCCTTTCCTGTCACAGCATCTTCAGGTTTATTTACATCATGTGTTTGGGACTGTGAGATTTTACTTACCAAAAAGGATCCATTTGGAGGGGATAGGAGAAGGATTTAAAGGCCTGTGATCTCATACAAAGCTTTTTTTTAAAAAAAAATATTTATTTATTTGAAAGGTAGAGTAGGAGAGAGAGCGAGTACCTGCCATCTGCTGATTCATTCCCCAGTGGCCACAACCACCAAGATGGAGCAGGCTGAAGCAAAGAGCCAGGAGTTTATTTCAGGTCCCCCACATGGCTACGGGGGTCCAGGAACTTGGGCCATCCTTTACTGCCTTCCCAAGTACATTTGCAGGGAGCTGGATCAAAAATGGAGTACATTGGACATGAACCAGTGCCCATATGGGTTGCCGTTGCTGAAGCACCTGTCCATAAGTTTTGTTTTATATGAGGAAAATTATAGAGCAGGGAAGGTAAGTGATGCAGTTGCAGTCATGCACAGTATTGTGAAACCACTCAGAAGCAGAGCCCCCTTCTAACTCATAGGTAGTTGTCTTCACATCCCACAGTGACCTCTGTCCCAATGATAGCCTAGGGACAGCAACGGGGTCTCAGGGCCTTGGAGACCAGAAAGGGGATCTGTCCTGGGAGCCTTGCAGTGAGCTTTGCAGATGAGGATGTTAATTCCTGCACATGAAGGTGCATACACATTCATAAGAAGCTCCTGGCTCTGGGCTTCAGTCTGGCCTAGTCCTGGCTACTGCAGTCATATGGGGAGTGAACCAATAAATGAAAGATCTCTTTCTCTCCCCCACCTGCTCTCTAACTGTGCCTTTCAAAGAAATACATACAACAAAGGAGGGGAAGGGGTAGTGGCAGAAAATCTGATTGTGAGAATTGTCCTATGACTGTTTTTGCAGAGCAACCAACTGGTTTATAATTCCGTGTCATAGAGCATGGGAATGGCAGATCAAGTTTGGCCAACCACCTGCTTTTGTAAATAAAGCTTAAATATAACAGTGTCATGCACATTCCTTCACTTATGTCCATGGCTGCTTTCCCACTACAGTCTCAATCCTGGCTTTCATTTGTCTTTCTGGTCCTAACCTCAGTCCAGCTCGCCTCTCTCTTTGAGTTGTTTTCTTGTCTTTCTCAGATCCCTGCACTTGTGGCAAAGGGGATCTCTTGTGAAAAGACAAGGCTGGTCACTGCAGAGGTGACATTCCCAGGAGCTGTGCTGCCCCAGGCCCCATGCAATCCACAAGACAGGCATTGGCCTGTGCTCCCAAGAAACCCATTTGCAGCCTGAAGGCCACTGTTGGAAAATCCCATCCTTCCCCTTGGGAGCACTCACTGGCTCCTAGGTTGGGCGCTTTCTGCACCTGTGGATCTGGGGTGTCAAGGAGGGAGTGGCTGCTCTTTTCTATACCTGTTTCAAGATGGGCTGACCTGGCCCCCAGAGCCATCCGATGGCATTGCCTTGAGAACTTAAGGGGCATTCTAGATATCCAGGAGAGTTGTCATGCTGTTTTCCTTAAAAAAAAAAAAAAGTATCTGTTTCAGGGGAGAATCAAGATGGTGGAATAGCGTAAGGACACATTGAAACAGACAGAGAAATATTAGCCAGTGTGAACATATTCCAGGAAATAGGAGAGGGCAGAACAACAACAAAAGGGATACCTGGAGATTGACAGATACAGGAAAGCAGCGAAAACAACAGATTTCAGCAAGATCACCACCAACAACAACCTAGCTATATGGGACACCTGGTGTCTCCCTAATCCTGGGACCTGCTCCAAGAAGAAGTGGGAGAAAGGTTGTACAGACAATGGCGCAGCCTCAGCGTGATATCACAGCAGGCGAAGACTGGTGAGCCGGAACTGGGGCTATGGAGACCATGGAAGAAAGCTAACGTAAGAACCCAGACCTAGAACTTGCTGGAGGGAGTGGCACAAGTGACAGCAAACAAAGAGCCATGTGCCAACTGCAATAAGTAAAATTGGACTGTTGACCTTTGGGTGACAGAGCTTAGAAAGCTGCCCCAAGAAGAAGAATCTGATAACCAGAAATACAATGACCATGAGCAAAAGGAAAGACAAAGGCATAATGAATGTTACTGAAGACTCCCTTATGTAGGAGCAAAAGCCCTTTGCCAAGCTCAGAGTTAACTAAGGAAGACATTGAGAAAATGGGGATACAGAATTCAAAACATTTGTTACAAAATTTCTTATCAACAATGAGAAGCACATAACACAGGCATTCAAAGAATTTAAGAAATATACCACACTGGAAATGAATCAAATGAAAGCTGATATATCAGAAATGAAGAATACAGAGGAGCAAATTAAAACTACAGTGGAGAGTCTCCAAAATAGAATGAAGGAAGCAGAAGAAAGAATCTAAAAATTAGAAGATATTTCCTGTCACCAGCGGGAAACAAACAAAAAGCTGGAAGTAGAGCTGGGTCAAGCTAAAAAAAAGTATCCAAGAATTGAAAGAAACTATTAAAAGGCCAAATATAAGGGTTATGGGAGTCCCAGAAGGTGCAGAGAGAAGAAGCTGAGTTTACAAATGTAATTAATGAAAAATTTCCCTAATCTAGAGAAAGAATTGTGAAACAAGATCCAGGAAGGGCACAGAACTCCCAGCAGGCTTGACCAAAAGCGATCTTCACCAGGACACATGATAATCAAGCTCTCTTCAATTGAACATAAGGAAAATATCCTTAAATGTGCATGTGAAAAAAAATCAACTGACATATAAAGGAATGCCAATTAAACTCACAGGAAACCCTGCTTGCCAGAAGAGAATGGAGTGACATATTCCAAATTCTAAAAACAAAAATTGTTGGCCCAGGATAACGTATCCAGCTAAAACTTTCCTTTGTCTTTGAAAATGAAATAAAATTCTTCCGTAGGAAAGAAAAGTTAAAAGAATATGCCTCTTCCAAACCTGTCCTACAAAGGATACTTCAAGATGTTCTCTTGACAGAGAAAAGGAATAGCCACCAAAACCAAAGGCAAATGGGAAGAACAAGCCATGAAATAACAACAGAAGACTAAATTAGTGAACAGCCCGTTGCTAAAATGACAGGACCAAGTTAGCACCCATTCAAATTAACCCTGAATGTAAACAGCTTAAACCGGTCAATCAAACATTGCAGATTAGTAGGTTAGATTAAAAAACAAAACCCATCTGTTTGTTGCCTACAGGAGACACATTTCACCAACAAAAATCAGCAGAAACTATAGCTCATGGATTTTAATTTTTTTGTTAGTTTCATCTCTTCAAAATACTTTCTTCTGATGAAATTTCTCAATGAGTTATAGATCATACAGTAGCATCATTTTCTTCAAAAAGGCTCTTGATTTTCTTTTTCATGTTTTCAGCGACACATTAGTCATTTAGTAGCATGTGTTGTTAATTTCTTTTTTTTTTTTCTCCCTGTTGTTGATCTTTTTTTGTGACTTTTCATTTAAGGTGGCGTATAGTAATTGTATAATGGAGACTATCGTATCTAGCAGCATGTTATTTAACCTCGTGGTGTTGTAAATTTCTATTTTTCTATTTCCTATTTTGTATTGTGGCTTTTCATATAAGAGGATGTATAGTAACTGTGTAATGGAGACTATCACATCCAGAAGTGAGGATACAATACAGTATGCATCTCTACTTCCAGACAAAGATGGACTCGCAATGAAACTGTTTACTGTATCTTGGCAATAGGATGCTGGCCTCTCTGCCATTGTCCATGCCCACAATGATAGACATACGACTGTGTATGAAGAATTATACTATAGTAATAGTATAGGGGAACTCAGTGAGGGGGGAGGGAATTAGAGTGGGTATAAGGGAAATCCCACAATCTATGGAACTGTATCATAAAATGATAACAATAAAAAGAAGTAAAATTTGAAAAAAAACAATCTGGAAAAAAGAAATATGTGTCTGAGAGAAACACACATAATCAGAGAGAGAGAGAGAGAAACAGCACATCCATCCGTTGATTCACTCCCCAGATTCCTTAATGGCCGGGGCTAAGCCAAGCTGAAACTGACAGCTGGGAACTCAACCTGGGTCTCCCACATGGGAGATAGGGGCCCCATCAGTTGAGCTGTTATTGTCGACTTCCCAAGTCTTCGTTAGCATGCTGGAGTCGAGACTCCGACCCAGTCACTCTGATGTGAGACATGGGCATCTGAGCTGTTAAGCCAAATGCCCAGCCTGTGTTTTCTCTTCCACACTGTTGAAGCCTAGTTACAGTTCTGATCTTGGGCCAGACAGGCATTATTACCTCGGAGACCTGAAACCCTGAGGGTTTCACAGTAGACGCAGGCCACGCATTCCAGTGCTGTGGGCTTCCTGGTGGTGTGCTACTCAGAAACAACAATTGGTTGTTCCTGGAGAGTGGGGAGTGGAGGAGCTTATGCGCAGTGTCTACTCAGGCCCAGGTGCAAACCCTCAGTCTCGGAGCTCCAGCCATCTTCCTGCCCCGGTGCCTGGCTCCCTAAACCTCTGTGTGCCTCCTTCTCTGCCCTAAGGCTTCAACAGGTGTGGTGTGAGGCACAGACCTGCCCAGAAAGAGCTGCAGGTGCCTTCTGTTTAGAGGTTTGGAGTGAGTGCCAACAGGGTGGGAGTCCTGAGCACAGAGAGATTTAACACTCCTCTCTGTGGTCACCCACACATGACTAAACATAGATGTAACACTAAACCATGTGCTTCAAGAAAACCCCAAAAATGTCACAGCTTTTTTTTCTCATGATGCTGATGTAAGTCAGCAAATATTTATAAAAGCTTCAGGGGTACCTGCATCATCGCAAACCCAAGTGCATTTTTGTGCTTTGTATTGGTTAATCAAGCCAGGGACCATATTTTGGGAAAATGGGCATCATCTGTCATTCAGGACTCGACTGAAGAATTCAAGGTGTCTGGGTTGAAGCAATTTAGCAGATCATGTGGTCTGGATATGCTTGGAGTTTATCCTGGTGCTTTGTGTCTAGGTATCATAGAGGATGAAGAGGGTAGAAACAGTCCAATTGTGGTTTGAGATTGGGCCCTTGGGAAAGGATCAAGCTTGGGAGGATCAGCAAAGTGGAGCCTCCATGGTGGAATTGTGGTGGCTTATAAAGGAGATGGAAAGATACAGATACAGCCCTATATGTGTGCTGCCTGGCTCCAGCTGTATGGGTTCTCACCTTCTCAGTACTCTGCTGGCTGAAAGATCATTGCACCAGAGCCATGAGTCCAAATAAACCTTAGCTGTCTTGCCATAGTAACAAGAAACCGACCAATACAGATGGCCTACCATTGCATCTAGACAAATGTTCCATAGCTACCTCATAGCTTTCCTGATTGCTCAGGAATTATGCACTGAGCATCTCAGGAAAAGCCTTTGGGGAAAGAGTGGTGTCTGTTCTTGAAGGCCGTATATAGGGTTGGTAAGATGCCCATACAGGGGCCCCTTATAACCCAGGGGATGCTGTTGCCGTGGTACCATCAGCTAAAGGCCCAGGTTGTTCAAGAGTACCAGGAAGCCCCTGAGAGATCACTCCTGAAGCTGGTAATTTCAGGGGCTTCGTGGCTGGTGGTTCTGAGCTGTGCCCTGAAAGATTAAGCAGACTTACAGCAGTAGAGAGAGGCCAGGCCAGCACTCTACACTCTGTGGCTTGTCTTTCCTGTGTTTCTTTATATGTATATTTTTTGAAATTTTGGATTATGTGGTATATTTTCATATAGACTTGAATTTCCCCCCTCAAACTCCCACTCCATCAGATTTTCCCCATTTTACTGCAATGGTATAGTCCTTCATAAGGAATCACAATTCCATCAGTGTCTTATTTAAGTATACCCCAACATTGCTGGTACAGACAATGTCAGACAGTCCAGCATCCCATTGTCTACACATTTCCAACAGTCTCATTGGGAGTTCATTTTTGGTCTGGAAACAGGAATGAATGTTGCATTATACACCCACATCTGGATATGGTGGACCCCAGTACTTCATTACTACAGGCATTTCCATAATTGAGAAGTCATGAAACAAGGTCAACAACCGCAACAACAACAATGACAAAAACAAATTACAGCACCATGAAAAAATGCACCACTGAGTAACCAACACATGAGTGACAAAAAGGAAACACGAAAGTCTCTTGGGAAAAAATGATGACACCGTTTAATCCATGAGCCAGCAATGAATTCAACAAGAGAAAAGAAAATCTTTGGAATAAATAAAACTGAGATAAAAAGCGTAAAAACACATGGGATTCAGCTAAAAAAAAAAAAAACACCCCGAAACAGTATGGATTGGATTATTGAAGTTACTCTTTCCATGCTGATTTTCTTATATAAGAGAGAACATACGGTATTTGTTCTTTTGTGATTGACTCGTTTCACTGAGCATAATCGTCTCTAGTTGGGACCACTTAGTTGTAAATAGCATAATTTCATTCTTCTTAGTAGCTGAATGATATTCCATGGAGTAGATGTGCCACAGTTTCTTTAACCACTCTTCTTTGGATGCACATCTGGATTGTTTCCATGTCTTTGTTATTGTAGATTGTGCTGCTGTAACTATAGGGTTACAGATCTGCTTCTCACATGCAGATTTCACTTCTTTGGGTATATTCCTAGGAGCGGGATAGCTGGGTCATATGGCAGGTTTATTTGCAATTTTCCAAGCACTCTCCATACTGATTTCCACAGTGGTTGTACTAGCCTACACTCCCACCAGCAATGAAGGAGGGTATCTTTCTCCCTACATCTACGCCAGCAGGTGGTGTTACTTGAGTCCTGAATGTAGGCTAGTATCACTGGAGTTACATGGTACCTCAACATGGTTTCATGTGTATCTCTCTGATGGCTAGGGAGCCTGAGCATCTTTTCATATATCTGTTAGCCATTTGAATCCGTTCTTTTGAAAAATGTTGGTTCATTTCCTTTGCCCATTTTGTTACAGTTTGTTGTTGTTGTTGTTTTGTTTTGTTTTGTTTTTGCTGTGCTTGGGTTTCTGAAGCTCTTTGTAAATCATGGTTATTAGTCCTCTATCACTTGTGTAGTGTGTAAAAATTTTCTCCCATTCTGTTGGTTGCTTCTTCACTTTGTTAATTGTTTCCTTTGCTGTACAGAAGCTTTTTAGTTTGATGTAGTCCCATTTGTTCATTTTGGCTTTGGTTGCATTTGCTTTTGGTGTCTTTTCTAAGAAGTCTTTCCCTGTTCCTATAACTTGGAGTGTGTTTCCTATGTTTTCCTTTAATAGGTTGATGATTTCTGGGTGTAGTTGTAAGTCCTTGATCCATTTAGAGCTGATTTTTGTATAATGTGACAGGTGTGGGTCTTACTTCTTAATTCTGCAAGCTGCTATCCAGTTGTCCCAACAGCATTTGTTGAATAAGCCAGGATTTTTGCCTGGATTGTTTTGCTTTCTTGTCAAAGATTAGTTGACTATACATGTGTGGACTCCCTTCTGGTGTTTCTATTCTGTTCCATTGATCTTCTTCTCTGTTTTTGTACCAGTACCAGGTTGTTTTGATAACCACTGCTCTGTGGTATGTGTTGAGATCTGGAATTGTAATTCCTCCAGCTTGATTTCTGTTTTTTTCAGGATAGCTTTAGCTATTCGTAGTCTTTTGTGATTCCAGAGGAACTTTTGTATCATCTTTTCTATTTCTGAGAAGAATGTTGTTGGGATTTTGATTGGGATGGCGTTGAATCTGTATATTGCTTTTGGTAATATGGTCATTTTAATAATGTTGATCCTGCCAATCCAGGAACATGGTAAGTTTCTCCATTTTTCAAGGTCTTCTATTTCTTTTTTAAATGTTTTATAGTTTTCATCATAGAGGTCTTCCACATATTTAGTTAGCTTAATTCCTAGTTATTTAAGATTCCTTTCCTCTATTCTAAAGGGAGCTGTACTTACAATTTCTTTCTCAGTCATGGAATTACTTGTGTACACTAGTGCCATTGATTTGTGTTCATTAATTTTGCATATTACTACCTGCCAACGTCTCTTATGAGTTGCAATAGTCTCTTGACTGAGTCTTTTGGTTTTCCTATGTAGAGACTCATGTCATCTGCAAATAGAGATAATTTTATTTCCTCTTTTCCAATTTGTATTCCTTTAATTGCCTTTTCTTGCCTAATAGCTCTGGCAAGGGCTTCCAATACTATATATTGAAAAGTAGTAGTGACAGTGGACATCCCTGTCTAGTTCCACATTTTAATGGGAAGGCTTACAATCTTTCTCTATTTAGTATGATGCTGGCATTGGGCTTTTCAGAAATTGCTTTGATTATGTTGTACAATGTCCCTTCTATGCCTATCTTGCTTAGGGTTTTCAGCATGAAGTGGTGTTGGATTTTATCAAATGCCTTCTCTGCATTTATTGAGAGGATCACATGGTTTTTAGTTTTCATTTTGTTGATGTGATGTATCACATTTATTGATTTGCGGCTGTTGAACCATCCCTGCATGCCTGGGATGAATCCCACCTGGTCCGGGTGAATGATCTGCCTGATGTGTTGTTGGATCCTGTTGGCTAGTATTTTATTGAGGATCTTAGCATCTATGTTCATTGAGGATATCGGTCTGTAGTTCTCTTTCTGTTGTTTCTCTATCTAGCTTTGATATTAAGGTGATATTAGCTTCATAGAAAGAGTTTGGAAGGATTGCCTCTCATTCTATTGTTTGGAAAAGCTTGTGTAGGATTGGGGTAATTTCCTCTTGAAACGTTTGGTAGAATTCAGCAGGGAAGCCATCTGGTCCAGGACTTTTCTTGGTTCAGAGGGCTTTAATTACTGATACAATCTCTGTGCATGTTATTGGTGTATTTAGATTGTTAATTGCTTCTTGATTCAATTTTGGTGGCTTGTATGTGTCCAAAAATCTATCCATCTCTTCTAGGTTTTCTGATTTGTTCACATATATTTGCTTGTAATAGTTCCTGATGATTCCTTGTATTTCTGAGGTATCTGATGTAATATCTCCTTTCTCCTCTCTGATGCTGTTGATGTTTATTTTCTCCCTCCTTTTTTTTTGATTAGTTGGGCTAGTGGGAAATCTATTTTGTTGATTTTCTCAAAGAAGCAGCTTTTTAATTCATTGATCTTATATATAATTCTCTTGGTCTCTATTTGGTTTATTTTCTCCCTTATTTTGATGATTTCTTTTTTCCTACTAATCTTGGGGTTGCTTTGCTGTTGTTTTTCTAGTTCCTTCAGCTGTAAGATTAGCTGATTTACTTGATGCTTTTCTAGTTTCTTGACATAAGCATTGATCAAAATGAATTTTCCTCTTATCACCACCTTGATTGTGTCCCATAAGTTTTGATAAGTTGTGTTGATGCCTTCCTTTGTTTCAAGCAATTTTTAAGTTTCCCCTTTGATTTCCTCTCTAACCCATTGCTCATTCAGTAACATATTATTCAGTCTCCATGTGTTTGCAAGTCGTCCTTGGTGTTTTGACTTCTTGGTCTCTAGCTCACTCCATGATGGTCTGAGAAGATGCATGGTATGATTTTTACTTTTTAAATTTTGCTGAGGCTTGTTTTGTGGCCTATAACATAATCAATTCTGGAGAAGGTTCCATGTACTGATGAAAAAAAAATGTATTCTCTGTAGGATGAAAGGATCGATAGATGTCAACTAAGTCCGTTTGATCTAGAGTTTGGGTGAGTTCTGTTGTTTCTTTGCTGAGTTTCTGGTTTTTTGATCTGTCCATTGATGTTAATGGGGTATTAAAGTCTCCCATTATGATCGTACTGGAGTCTCCCTTTAAACCCATTATTATTTGCTTCACACAGCTAGATGCTTTGGCATTTGGCACATATACATTTATTATGGTTATCTCTTCTTGCTGAATGGATCTTTTGAACATGATGTGGTACTCTTCTTTATCTCTTTTGATGTTCTTCACATCAAAGTCTGTATCATATAAGAATGGCTACTCCTGCACGTTTTTCCTTACCATTTGCTTGGAATACCTTTTTCTGTCCTTTCTCTTTAAATTTCCTCTGATCTTTGTTGTTGAGATGTGTCTCCTGTAAGGAGCAGATGGCTTGGTTTTGTTTTTTGATCCAGTTCTCTAATCTATGGCATTTGACTGATGAGTTTAAGCAGTTTACATTCAGAGTTATTATGAATAAGGGGCAGTTTAGTTCTGTCATTTTAGCGATGGGTTGTTCTATGACTGAGTCTTCTGCTAGCCTTTTAGTGGGATGCTCTCCATATTTGCCTTTGTTTTTGGTAGTTGTTATTCCTTTTGTCTTTCATGGAAACATCTTTGAATATCATTTGAAGGGCAGGCTTAGATGAGGCAAATTCTTGAAGTTTTTCTTTCTTGTGGAAGAATTTTATTTCATTTTCAAAGATAAAGAAGAGTTTTGCAGGATATGTTATTCTGGGCTGAAATTTTTTCTCTTTTAGAATCTGGAATATGTCACTCCATTCTCTTCTGGCCTGTACTGTTTCCTCTGAAAGGTCAGCCATGATATTGATTGGAGTTCCTCTATATGCCACTCGATTTTTTTTTTCATGGGCACATTTAAGGATTTTTTCTTTTTATTCAACTGAAGAAAGCTTGATTATCATGTGTCATGGTGAAGTTTGTTTTTGATCAACTCTATTGGGAGTTCTGTAGCCCTCCTGTATATTGTTTTCTAGTTCTTTCTCCAGATTAGGGAAGTTTTCATTTATTATTTCATTGAATACACCTTTAATCCCAACTTCTCTTTCTGCAACTTCTGGGACTCCCATAACTCTTACGTTTGGTCTTCTGATTATATCTTAATTCTTGGATACTTTTTTTAGCTTGACCCAGCTCTGCTTCCAGCTTTTTGATTCCCCCTGGTGATAGGAAATATCTTCCAATTCAGAAAATCTTCCTTCTGCTTCATTCATTCTATTTTTGAGACTCCACTGTACTTTTAATTTGCTCCATTTTGTTCTTAATTTCTGATGTATCAGCTTTCATTTGATTCATTGCTGCTATTTCTTGTGTAACAGATCCCTTAAATTCTTTGAATTCTTGTATGTTCTTCTCATTGTTGATCAGAAGCTTTATAAAGCATTTTCTGAGTTCTGTGTCCCCATTTTCTTGAGGTCTTCCTCAGCTAACTCTGAGGGTGGGCAGGGCTTTTGATCCTTTGCTGGAGAATCTTTAGTAACCTTCATAGTGTCTTTGTCTTTTGTTTTACCTTCTGTTGTTTCCATTCTGGTTGGCAGAATCTTCCTTCCTGTGTTTCTTATGCATGTCCTTGATTCCCCCTCCCAATTTCTCTTCTGGTTTGGGTCCCTGAGCTAGGCTCTCAGGTGTGAGGACAGAGCCTCCAGTGGACACCAGCATCCCAGCTGTCCTCAGCTACCCATGTCTTGAGGCTGGTAAAGGCCTCCCTGCTTCTTGGCTTGATGTGGGCAGGATGATGGCCCCCTCCCAAGCAGAAATAAAGTACCCACCCTGCAACTCTCCTTAAAGACATCTTCACACCTGATTAGTGACCTCATTTTCCTATCATGTAGTCTAGAGGTGGGGGATTGGCTGAGATTCAAAGGAGTCATGTTTGCCAAGTTTTAGTACCTCTTCAATTCTTTCAAGCACCTTTTAAACTGTTCTTTCCTTCCTAGGTGTTATTTTCAGTAAAGATCCCAATGTAATCAGAAAAGTACTCTTGTGACATCCTTTTACATCCTCTAGATCAATTTTACATCCTGTCAATGTCAGGCAAATTCCAATACAGCTGGAAGTTACGCAGAGGGATCAGGTGTTTAATCTAGCTGTTAAGACTTCCGCATTCCATAGCACCAGCCCTGCCCCCACTTTGATCTTTGATGTAGTCCTGTGTCTGTAGATGGAAGATGACACAAGACAGTTGAAGGTGTACCCAGATGAGACCCGTCCATTCCTCCAGACCTGGGCAGAAACAGTAGCAGGAGTCTCTGCTGCTGGAGGCAGAAATTAGCTACCTGTTGCTGCTCAGTCTTACGCACTTGGCCTCCTAACTGGAAAGACTTTCATTCTGCAAGTTCAGTGTGAAACCGTATGTCCCTGAAGCAGATCCCAAGCCAACTCCTGAGACCCTGGTGGGGCAGCTGTGATGAATTATCAAGGAGGGGCCTGCACAGCAGCATGGCAGCAACTTGTAGGGCTTGGGAGAAAGAGGAGGGGAATCTTTGCTTCCCAGAATCACAGCATGGAAACTGGAGAGGGGAGCGGTAGGCTCCAGGACTGTCATTCTTGTTCCCAGTCTGGCAGCTACAGTAGAAGGCTGATGACTTTGCGTGGTGACACCTGCCTTATGAAGACCTTGCTGTCAGTGCAGCCATCTGTGAAACAAGATGTTGCGGCTGAGTAATTTGTGACATTCCTTTCTCTCTTGATTGCTCCTCTAATTCAAGGAGGCAGTGGGCTCTGTACCCTTTGATTTCAGGGCAGCCCTGAGAGGTGAAGAGGGGAGAGGGACATGAAGTCTTCCTGATTCTTTTCTTTTTTTCTTAAGATTTATTTATTTTTATTGGAAAAGAGGATATACAGAAAGGAGAGACAGAGAGGAAGATCTTCCATCCAATGATTCACTCCCCAAGTGGCTGCAATGGCTGGAGCTGAGCCAATCTGAAGCCAGGAGCCAGGAACTTCTTCTGGGTCTCCCATGTGGATGCAGGGCCCCAAGGCTTTGTCCGTCCTGGACTACTTTCCCAGGAAATAAGCAGGGAGCTGGATGGGAAGTGGAGCCGCCAGACACACACCAATGCCCATATGGGATCCCAACACATGCAAGGTGAGGACTTTAGCCACTAGGTTATCACGCCGGACCCTTCTTCCTGATTGTTTTTTCTAGGCCCGAAGCTTAAGCTCTGGAAAGGGTGCATACTCCTGGATAGAAACAAATAACCTTACCTGGAAACAAGGAGGGTTGGGGCCTCTCTCTCATTTGGGGTGAACATCCCTGAGGGTGGACATCCCTGAGCTTTAGGGATGAGGACTATGAGAGAAGAAAGAGAGGAGGAGAGAGGAAGATCTTTGTGAAGGGCCATGTTGGTGAGGCAAAGTAGGTCTCTGTCATGACACATTCAGATCACAAGCATCCTGCTACATCTGGTCTACCATATCTCATGGGTCCTGCCATACCTCATGGGTACCTCATGGGCAAAGCCTTTCCAGCAGGGATTGTCAGGGCGGGCTGGGTGACTCAGGCCCTGGCAGTGCTATTCCACCTCTTGCCTCCGTGAATTGGCTTCCCCAGGTGCCTCTTGACAGTGGAATCACACAGCACTTATCCTTATTTATTGTGTGTATGCATCACATATTGTTTGTCCATTTGCCTGTTGATGGATATTTGGGTTGATTCCACCTTTTGGTTGCTGCTATTAATACAGGTGTGTATGTATGTACATGTCTCCATTTTCAGTTCTTTCGGGTGTTTACCTAGCAGTACAGCTGGTCACATGGTTACCCTATGTTCAACTTTTTGAGGAATCACCAAACTGTTTCTTACAAGTGCTATAACATTTTACATACCTACAACCAATATAAAAGACTGCAAAACTTCTCCAGCACACATTATTTTCTGATTGTCATTTTTTTAAAAAAACAATTATCATCTTAGCAGGTATGAAGTGATATTTTACTGTGGCTTTAGGTTGTATTTACCTAATGATTAGTGGTGCCCCGCATATTTTCTTGTGTTTATTGGACATTTGTATATGTTGTTTAGACAAATGCCTGGTCAAGTACTTTACTCATTTTTGAAAACAGTTGTTTGTTTTGCTGAGTTGAAGGAGTTCCTTATATATTTTGGATACCGAACCCTTTTTAGAGATATCATATTTAAAGATTTTTCTCTCAATCTGTGATTTCCTTTCAGGCTTTCCCGATAATGTGCTTTGCTGCACAAAGGTTTTCAGTTCTGATGAAAACCTTTTTGTAGAGTCTTATTGAAGAAATCATTACTAAGTCTGGTATCTTGAAGCTTCATCTATGTGTTCTCTTCTAGTGGTCTGATTGTTTTATCTTTAACACTTAAATATCTGTTAGAATGTAAGTTCATTTTTGTGCATAGTACAAGATAACAGACCAGTTCATTCATGTGCAGAAGCATGTGGCCATCCAGTTTTCCCCACATGCTTTGTGGGAAAGACTCCTTCCCCCATTGAATATTCTTAGAAGCTTTGCTTAAAATCAATCAGCCATATGACAGTTGATTTTTGGGCTCTCTCTTACCATTGCATTGGTGTATATGGTTATCCTTATGCCAATACCCTGCTTCACTTTTCTTGTAACTTTATAATGAGTTTTTACAATCAAGAATTATGAGCATTCCACATTTTGCCTTTCTTTTTCTAGATTACTTTGACCATGTAATCTAGATTATTTTGACCATGTGAGAGCCCTTGAAATTTTTTTTTTTATGAGTAAGTGCAGTTTATTTTTTTAGACATTGATTTCAAAACTCAGGGTTACAGAGAGAGGGGAAAAGATACAGAGAGCTCATCCATCTGCTGTTTCAGTCCCCCAGGTGGCCACAATGACCAGCTCTGTGTCAGGCCAAAGCCACGAGCTTCATCCGGGTCTCCCGCTTGGGTGATGGGGCCCACGTACGAGCCATTGAAATGTTATGAGCATTTTAGGATGGTTTCTTCTTTCCTTTTTTTTTTTTTTTTTGCCAAAGACATCACTGGGATTTTAATATGGTTCCCATGGAACATGTTAATTGCTTATAGCCTGTCAACATATGATGTCTTTCTGTTTACTTATGTCTTTAGTTTCTTGCAACAAATGTGTTATAATTTCAATGTCTCAATAACTTCAAGTACAAATCTCTAATCTCCTTGGTCAAATTTATTCCTAGATATTTTATTCTGTTTTGGTGGAATTGTTTGGTTTATTTTCTGTCTTTGGATTGTGCATTACTACTGTATCTGTCAATGCCACTGATTTTGGTGCGCATCCTAAACTTTGTTGAACTTGTTTATTAGCTCTGTGTGTGTGTGTGTGTGTGTGTGTGTGTGTGGTGTTATAAGATCATGTCCTCTGTGAACATATAGGACTTTGCCTCTTCTCTTTCTATTTGAACGACATACACTTATCATTCTTGCTCATTGGTCCTAATTGCCCCCACTAGTAATCCTGGCAATAAGTGCAAGGGCCCAAAGTTTAGTCTTTCACCATCATATGTGAGCTTTACTATACCAAGGACATTTCCTCCTTATTTTACTAAGCTTTTTGAAGAAATCATAAATAATGGTGGCCTTAAAGTCCTCGCCTTGAACGCCCCGGGATCCCATATGGGTGCCAGTTCTAATCCCGGCAGCTCCACTTCCCATCGAGCTCCCTGCTTGTGCCCTGGGAAAACAGTCGAGGACGGCCCAAAGCCTTGGGACCCTGCACCCATGTGGGAGGCCTGGAAGAAGTTCCTGGTTCCCAGCTTCGGATGGCACAGCACCGGCCATTGCACTCACATGGGGAGTGAATCATCGGATGGAAGATCTTCCTCTCTGTCTCTCCTCCTCTCTGTATATCTGACTTTGTAATAAAAATAAATACATCTTTAAAAAAAAATAAATAGTGGTGACCTTTTATTCATCAATTCAGAGGTCTCTGGGTTTCTGTCTCATTCTTTGAATGTGGTGTGTCATATTTGTCTATTCCCAGATGATCAGACTTGTTCTGCATCATGAGGAGTCTCACTTGTCCATGTATACTGTCTTCAGTCTGCTGCCAAATTTGATTTGTTAACATTTGTTAGTGACTTTTGCGGCTATATACATTGAGGTTATTGCTTTTTAGTTGTCTTAGTTTCTTTGTCTAGTTTTGGTATCAAAGTGATACTGGTTTTGTAAAACGAGTTAGGAAAAGTTCTACTTCGTGGAAAATTTGAGAGAGACTAATGTCAATCCCTTAAAAGCATAACAGAGGGGCCTGGCATGATAGCGTAGCGGTTAAAGTCCTCACCTTGAACATGCCGTGATCCCATATGGGTGCCAGTTCTAATTCTGGCGGTCCTGTTTCCCATCCAGCTCCCTGCCTGTGGCCTGGAAAAGCAGTAGAGGATGGCCCAAATCCTCGAGATCTTGCACCCGCGTGGGAGACCTGGAAGTAACTCCAGGCTTCGGATTGCCTCAGCTCCAGCCGTTGCGGGCGCTTGGGGGGTGAATCATCCGATGGAAGATCTTCCTCTCTGTCTCTCCTCCTCTCTGTATATCCTCCTTTCCAATAAAAATAAATAAATCTTTAAAAAAAAATAATGGAGTTTACCAGGGACACTGTATGTGCTTGAGCTTTTTGATTCGGTCTCTTTGCTGGCTATAGGTTTTTTTCAAATATTTTTTCTATGACTTATTTGAGGTAGGTTTTATGTTTTTAGGAGCTTTTCAATTTTATCTAGATCATCCAACTGTGGTGCGCAATGGTGTATTGGTATGTTTTCTTAATCCTTTTAATTTCTGTGAAATTGGTGATAAAATTGATAAAATTTGCTTTCTGACTTCAGGCATTTGCATCTTGTTAGTCAACTTGGCTGAAAGATTCTCAATTTTGTTGATTATTTTCAAGAATCAAATTCCAGATATGCTGATTTTTTTCTATTGTGTTTGCTCCTTTCATCCCGTTTAATCTCTACTGAAGTCTATGAGAATTGTTTGTTTCAAAACCTTCCCAAATCATGTTTGCTGGACTGTTTCTTGTCAAGTGTAGTCATGGAATTCTATTCCTTAAGTGTCGGAACAGCTAATTTTTAACAAGATTTTTTAATTTGAAAGGTGGGTTTACAGAGAGAGAAACACACACACATACACACAAACACACATGCACACAAAATGGCTGGAACTGAGAGGGTACAAGGCCAAGACTCTTGAGCCTCTTCTGGGTCTCTCACAGGGGTGCAGGGGTCCAAGGAATTACACCGTCTTCCACTACTTTCCCAGGTACATTAGCAGGGAGCTGGAGCAAAAGTAGAGCAACCAGGTCTCAAACCAGTGCTCATGTGGTATGCTGACACAATAGGCAGAGATTTAACCTATTACATCACAGTACCAGTCCCAAGCATGGTGTTTTTTTTAATACTATTTAATTTTATTTTTGATGATGCTTGCAAGGTTGGTAAGTGTAAGAAGAGTAGAGAATTAGGAGGAAGTGGGTAAGACCATTGTTTCCAACTTTTCTTATTTTCTACCTCTATCTTTGGAAGGGAATAAAATAAAGGGAGAAGCCACACCTAACCTCCCAACCATCTCAGTAACTGGGGATGGAGAATGGCCACCTGATGTCATCCCAGGGACTCCGGCATGGAGCTTGCTCCAAGCATTGTGCTCAAGTTATTTTGGTAGTTCTGAAATGCTGTCAATCTCACCAATCCAAGGATGTGGCAATCCTTCCAAGGTCCGTTGGCTGAAATAGTCCACCTTAGAGTCTCCAATTTCCAGGATAATTCCTGTCAACACCTAGCTGAGTTAGTTAACCAATTCGTACTGCCCTCCATCTTCTGCTATGGTACCAGATGTCCTCTGCAGGCCCCAATAGACTGCCATATCCTCCATATGCATCTGGGTATGCTGTCTGTTGCTCCATCTTTTCCACTGAGGAGGCCCAGTTCTGACTCATGAATTCCATAGTCAGCAAGTACAGTGGCCTTATCGATGGAAGTTGCTCAAAAATCATTCCTCAGCTGTAACACATTCCATCAGCAGTCCTCCATTCTAAGCATTCCTTTGCTCCTTTCCCTGGTCAATCCATAGACCCTGCACCTGGGAACACATGGAATGCCTGGTACCAAATGGTGCTTATGTGGGCTGCCTTGAGTCAGGCTGGGGGCCCATGGCCCAAATGGCACTCACATGTCAAATTGCCCAACATATCTTTAAAAGATAAGATAAAATAAAATAAAATAAAATAAAATAAAATAAAATAAAATAAAATAAAATAAAATAGAATAAAATAAAATAAAATAAAATCTATGCTGGCACACTATGTTAACACAAATATGGCCTTAACCAGGCCCAGAATGCCTGCCAGTATTGGTTGCTTTTCTCTCAGTTGTGCAATACTTGTCTAGGTACAAGACAACCTAGCCCTTTGCCTACAGCTGGGGTAATCACGGTGTTTTATAAACTTCAATATATATCTCACTCCCTTTGAATGGCCCAGTCTCCTAGAAAGTCACACCCTAGCCTCTCCTCTGGCCCTTGGGTAGCCTCCTGGAGTGGTATGTCTTCACGCACAATCTGTTGTCCCAGGCATCTATGAGTCTGCAGATACTTTGCTGCATTTCTCTACAGTACCACTTCTTTTCCTACCAGTGCTTTGGGTCCTATACCATAGACCAATGGGCTGGTCCTTTGAGCACCTTACCTGCCCCTGACAGAGTAGAAGAAATGGGAGCAATAACTTACAAATGACGTCTGCTGAGACCCTAGCAGTTCAAGGGCAGGAACAGGGCATTGAGAAGGCTGTCTCTGCTTCAAGACCATGATTCCAGCCACCACATGGAGCAGGTAGGGACAGGGTGAGCAAAAACACCATGCTTCTTCCCCACCAGCTAGGACACATCTTTTTGTTGATTGGGTGTTCACCTGGTTCTGTCAACTTGCGACTGTTTTACAACATTGATTCAGAATGTTTCTGATGTGCTTTCTCACTGTTTTTATGACAAAATGAAAGCTTGGAGCTTCCTGGCATGTTCTTTTCCTGATATCCCACCTTTTGCAAAATCCTTAATTGTGGGCTGCAACATTACCTGTCGAAGTTGTCAGTCAAAACTGACTGGGGAAAAAGTGGGTTCCCCCTTCTTGGGTCACTAGTCCCATGGGAGGGCATGAAAACTAGGACGGGGGCTGGGATGGCTAGATAGAGAGGCACTCAGCAACACCCGTGAGGGCTGGATGGTTGAGTTGGTTAGATAGAACTAAGCTTTAATACCCATTGACAAGTGCCAGAGCCAAATGGGATGGGGGACAGACTGGTCTTCTGCTACTCATACTGGCAAACCAGGGGCGGGCCGGGTGAGGGTTATCGTGGGTCGCCCCAACTAGGCTGCAGCTCCCACTGGTTAGTGTGAGGACCGAGTACGTGCTGGGCAGAACCAGACTGGACTGCAACACCCATTGGTTCCAGTGCAACTCGGGACTGAAAACAGAACCAACCCAGCAATTGCAACCACCAGCTGATCGGGGTGATGGACTGTGCCGGGCCCTGTGCTTGCTAGAACATGCAAGAAACTAGTCTGGGAATACCTCAAAGTTTCTTTGGAGATCTCCCCAATCGAACTGCTGGACTCAGAACTCTAATCAAGAAAAGACAGAAGACAGAGCAGATCAATCATTCATCTCAGCTATATGTTAGCAGCGAAAAATGGGGCAAACGGAGACTTTATGATGGACCATATCAATCAGTGGACGACCTCATTGAGCGAAACTGGCAGCGATTCATAACTGGAGAACTATTAACACCACTCGAGCACATATCTCAGAGCATGCCCCACATCCGGGACTCGGGGTGGGCGGGAAACCGGGTGGGGCTTCTCCCTCAATATCCTCCTTTACCTCAGATACAAGATGGAAACAATATGGACATAATAGTATTGCCCACTTCCCTATCCCCCTGAACCTTTTTTTTTTCTTTTTCTTTCTTTAACTGTAATTAACTATGAAAAGACTGTCAACAACAACACAATAAAATAGATTATAAAAAAAAAACCAAAAAACAAAAAACTGACTGTCCCAGCTGTTCTTGGTAAAATGGAGCAGAAAATTAATCCACAGATCTCAACACATGTCATGTGTCCTGGAACCTTCTGTATGGACACTTCTGGCCAGACTTCATGCTGGTGTTTTGGTTGAGAAGTTGAAGGTAGACAACTGTACTGAGGCCCTACGAACACTATCCCAAAGGTCAACTCACTAGCCATTGTCTAGCACTACTTTACCAACAAGGAGGAAATGCCTACTTTAATATTGCTATTGTCGTTTTTACATGGTTTAGGAGGCTCTGGGTGTACTTGCTACTGCAGAGAAGCCACAAGGGAACAACTAATCCTTTCAACACAGTGCCCACCTCATTCCCTTATCCTCCACCCCAGTCAAATTCACCTTCACCATCTCTGTTAAGAGACCCTAAACCAGAGCCTGGTGCATTAACTCAATGGTTAAATCCTCACTTTGCAAGTGCTGGGATCCATATGAGTATTGGTTTATGCCCTGGCTGCTCCTCTTCCCATCTAGCTCCATGGTATGGCCTGGGAAAGCAGCGGAAGATGGCCCAAAGCCTTGGGACTCTGCACCCATATGGGAGACCTGGAAGAAGCTCCTGACTTCTGGCTTTGAATTGGCTCAGACCTAGCCATTGCAGCCATTTGGGGAGTGAACCAGTGGACAGAAAATCTTTCTGTCTCCCCTCTCTGTAAATCTGCCTTTCCTCGCCATCTCCTATGGAACAGGTCTTTTCACCTCTGCTTCCTTTCCTTCCTGCTTATCCTGGAGTTGTAGCATTCTCTGTTCACCACTGGCCAGCTTGTCTGCAGCAGAATTGTTGAGAAGACGATGCAAAGTGGCTTCTAGTTGATTCCAGTGCTACCATTCAAGCCACGTAAACTTCCTCTAAGATCAAAGTTGGTGCTCAGGCTTCTCTTCTTTTTATTCTTCTTATTAAAATCACTTGTTATTTATTCTCATTTATTTGAAAAGCAGAGAGAGAGAGAGGGAGAGAGAGAGAAGAGAGATTCCCTGGTTTGTTCCCCAAATGCCCACAACGTCTGGAGCTGGGAGATGGGGACAGGCCAAAAAAATCAGGTTCTTGGGACTAAAAAAATCTGAGTTTCACACATAGATGCCAGGGACCCAAGCATTGCAGCCATCAGCTACTGTCTGGCAGGGTGTATATTAACAGAACAACAGCATTGAACTCAGACCTAGGCACTTGGGATGCGGGTAGGTCTTGAGCCCTGTGTCAATCACCTGTCCCTCTTCTGATGGAAAGCAGAGCGATACAAGAAAAGCTGCTGTGAAACTATGTGAGACTGCGAGTTTGCAGGCCGAGCCACCTTCATGACCTTCAGCACAGATAGTTTTCAGTTCCCAGGAATCAAGGTCAAAATCTGGTTATTCCACGGGTAGCTTCAAGGCCTACGTCTACTTATCTTGACTACTAGATGGAGAAGAGCCAGGCACAGGCTGCCCAGCCACAATAAGCTTTTGTAAACTGCCCCTATAAAAACCCTATGAATGTGTTGTTTGGGGCTGCACTCTGTTAAGGGGTATTGGTCCTGTTCAGTTGCCTTACCTCTCATTGTAATGAAATGTGTAGTGAGTTCAATGTTCTGTTTCTGTGATCCAGTGTTGATGCAACAGTCGTGTGTCTGCTGCTGAGAATGCAACACAGCAGCCTTGGAAAATGTGTTCCACACAGAAGAGCTATGGGAGAAAACTCAGCAGGTAGTTCCTCTTTTTGCTCCTCCCAGGCTCATGAGGCAGTCAGCCCAAGGGCTGCCTGGGGGACGCTTTTGGGCTGTCATCTGGAAACCAGAGACAGACATGGATAAGGTATATGAACCACTGGAAGGAACAAGAAGAAACCAGAGTTGGGCAGAGGAGAGCCCCCAGTGCTGAGGGGACACCATCAATGGGCTGAGGCTTAAACTGAGGCCTGGCCTCTGGGCTGCTGGCGTGGCCCCTGCCTCTCCCTTCCAGAGTCCCTGAGGATGGAAGAAGCAAAGGAAACATGCTCAAGATACCTGCCTGGTGCAGCCTGCAAGGCACACTCATTTGCAGTTATGTGACAAACACACAAACATTTCATAATTGTTCCCTTCTGTCCTTCTCTAATGTACTAGGTTCGCCCTCTCAGGAGCACAGGTGACTTGGATGAAGAGGAGAGCTGGGTGGAGACTTCCATGTGATCTGGACCCACAGGCCGGAAGACAGAGGCGCAGAGATGAAGTTGTTTTGCCACCTCACTCTGGAGATCCTTGCTGAGGTGACAGCCTACACTGTGGACACCAGGACAGATGTATGTGCTGTCCAGTGGTGCCTCTGCCTTTCTGTCTACACAAGTGAGCCACTGAGGAGATCAAAACGTTTGTGGAAGGACAAACCCTTCTGGTTTCACCAAGCTGACTTGGGTGCACAACCTTAATCAATAGGCAAGTTGTTTTGAGCCTCCTCCATCCCTCCCTACATACTCTAGCTTATGTTTCCTCAGGCAAGAAAGAAAGCAGAAAAAAACAAAGGCAAAATCCTGACTGCTACTCCAGTGCAGAAACAGCCAACTGGTTTGTATACAAGCTGCTTGGTCATTCGCATACACAGAGTCCAGGAAAGGTGTTTGCAAATTCTAGCTCCTTTGTGTGTGATGGAAGTTTCTGGAAGTTCTTGTTGCGATATTCTGCTACTATAGATAGATCGAGGTGTGACAATTTCTGAACCTTTAATGCTGAAGGCAGGTGGCAAGCAAACATTGCATGTGAGCTTCCTGTTCCTTGTTGATCTCAGCTCACTGATGGGTTCATCCTTACTCGGCAGGATCCTCCCTTCTTTCATATTCTTTTAATTACAGAATTAGTCACGATTGATTTAAAAATTATGACTCAGAGAACAGGGCCAACTGCGAGGGCGGGGGCAGCTGGACTTTGCTTTTGGATGAATGCTCTGCTAAAACAGTTTTGAACTCTCAGTAATTTCTGGACAAATGTTTCTTATTTTCATCTACCATCAAACCTTGAAAATGACAGAGCTGTTTCTGTAGAGATGTGATGTCCACACTCAGCTCGGTCGTGTGGTGTGAGTTTGGCTGAACTTCACTGCTGTCCAACTTATGTTTCCTCATCTACATTCTTCATAAGGACACCTTATTTGTTTAATTCTGAATTCCCAGCCCCAGAACAATAACTTATACAAACAGATGCTCAGTAAATACAGTATGAGTTGAATTAATGCCTAATAAGACCTGCTGCTTAATATTTGAGAAGGATGCTGAATTGTTATAGGAATACATTTCTTAACAGTTTCAAAGGAAAGCATATTGAGGGATCATTATGAAATAAGGCTGACAACAATTGCTTCTAGCATCTCTTTCCTGCTGGTCACTGTGATAACTTACTGAGCAGTGGATAAGGAAGAAAGAAAACAGCTCTCAGTGGATAAACCGGGACTGATGCCAGACATCTCATTGGAGCTTATAAATTCTTCATCTTTGCATAAGCATTCATGGAAAAGTCTTCTCAAGCCATAAAGAAAGCTGCAAAGAAAGCTCTGGATATTGCATTTCAGGCTAAGCTCTAGTTCAAACACAATCTGGGAAATGTCCCATTAGGAAAGCCGTCTGCATGCAAAATTCTATTTCCAATTAATAATTTGATCTACCTAAAAACACAGGCAAGAGCTAAAAGCCAGACTCAGAATGCAGAGTCTTTTCTAAAAGATGACTCTAGGCAAAAACAAGAGTCTGTACTTAGTCAACATTCAACACCAGCTCCAGCAAGTCTCAGAGGTATTAGGCAAATGACTTCTTGATTAGATCTTTTCCAGCAATGCCCTGCCCTAAGGTGCATCTCTGACACTGGGTTGAAGGTGAGTGTACCATGGGGATAAAGGCACAAAGCTGCCTGAGCAATCAGCGCGTGGAGCTGTGTCTGACACAATCAAAGTTTTCAGAGTTGGTGTTATAGTTAGATGACAAAACCGTGGACCACAACAGCAGCTACAAACTCTTAAAAACTTACCGTGTGCTTTGCATGTGTTGAAACCTGCAAAAACTGTAAAAATAGTGACTAATATACCCATGTTTTTATAAGATTTATTTTATTTTTATTTGAAAGGCACAGTTACAGAGAGAAGGACACACACACGGGGGAGGGGAGGAGGAAGAAAGAGAGAGAGCGAGAGCGAGCTTCCACCCACTGGCTTACTTTAAATGGCCACAATGGTCAGAGTTGAGTTAATCCAAAGCCAGGAGTCAGGAACATTTTCTGGATCTTCCGTGTGGGTGCAGGGTCCCAAGGAACTGGGTTCTCCTTTGCTGCTTTCCCAGACCTTAAGCAGGAAGCTGAATTGGAAGTGGAGCAGCCAGGACTCGAACCATCCTCCATATGCTACTTTGGTGCCACAGACAGAGGCTTCACCTACAAAACTACAGTGCCATCCCCGTGGTATGCATGTTTTGAGGTGAAGAAAATAAGACTCAGTAGTGTGACTGAGTTCGTGCAGTTGATTAGGAGCAGGACTGGAACCTAAATCTCATGGACTCTAAAGTTGATACTCTGTTTTGTTACCTGCTTCCCAATTTGGGGCTTGGCTGTGGCTTGCCCATGAAACACAAAGGAGTATGACATGGGATTCCAAAAACGTTTGGCATCCAAGAGCATCCAGCAGGCACTGCTGCTCAGACATGGCTGAAAGGAAGTAGTCATGAAACCTGGAGGGTCCCTTGTCACCCAGCACCACTGCAGCAATAGCTGACTGACACAGCTTCATTTCTCCCCTGGGAAAAGATAGCCACAATCACATCTGTATCCTTTCAATAAATATTTATTGATGGCTCTGTGAGGAGCATTAGGCTTGATCCTGGGGGAACCAACACTGTGTAAATATCCCTTTTCTGTAATGCATGGGACCCGGAATACAAACACTCCGGCACTTTTTAAGTTTTGGAATGTTTGTGCGTACTACCAGTGAAGCATCCTATTCCAGGAATCCAAACTCTGAAATGCTTCAAAATCCAAAAGTTCTTGCATACTTGCTCAGAAAGTCTTCAGAGTTTGCGCTTTGGGACTGGGACACTCCACCTGTGATTAATGAGCCAGACATGTGCTTCCTTCATTTTGTTTGTTGAGTCATCCTTCTCTACTCGATTTTCCAGTGTCACTGCAAAGGCTCCTTCTATTGTCTCCCTATGCTCCCTCTAGAAAGACAATTTCTCCTTTTCTTGCTGTATTCTCTCCATCAACAATCTCATCCTGCACATCCATGGCCTCAGTACCACCATATCTGAAGCCATCTCTGCACTCAGGGGATACACAGCTATACACAGCTGATTAGATGCTAACAGCCTGCTTCACCTGGCCACATGGTGTCTACAAACCACTCAAGATTAATATTTCCCAAACTGAACTCATCTGCTTCTCCTCTGATCTGGAACTTCTTTGTTTAGAGAGCTCTGGGTGAAGATCTGCCCCAGTGGGTGCTGTCAGAGCAAACCTGTGCTTGGCAGAGCTTCCTCAGGAGATAATGTAACACAGTTTCTTGGAGGGTACTTGTCTCCCTTGGGAGCAGGTAAACTTCATAGGGGCATCCAGAGACCTGCTTATGATTCTGACCATCCACTTGTAGCGCCATGCCCAGACTCTCACAGCCTTCAGAGGTCCCTTCAGAGCACATTGTGGTGCTTAGGGACCTGACCTGCTTCCCCACTGTTGCGCTTTCCTTAGGGTGGGGAAGGCAGGTGTGCAGGAAGACCATCACCCATTGCACTGAAAACTGTCCGGAGTGCTGGTGTCCTTCATCTTGTCTTGGCCCCTCTTCTCCGCAACCTCCCTCTTTAGTGCAGAGTGTTTCTGCTGCCTTTAAAAAAATGTTGTCTCCTCACTTTCTCTACTCCTAGCATGTCACTTTCACTTTTCAAACCACTGCTGGGCGACCAAGAAAGAGAACAAAGAAATGGAGCATTTGAAATGAAACTAAGCCCTAAATGCCTGCCTGACCCTGCAGGAGAGCAGACAGGGCTGTGTGTAGCCCCCTTGTGTCAGAGTTCACAGCCATCCTGTGGGACCTGTGTTTTACATTTTCCTTGCTTAAAGTTTAATACTGTGCAGCCTGGAACCTTCCTATCCATTTCTGGAAATCCCCCATTTTATTTCTTTCCCCATGAGGCTCATTTAAGTCTTGGCTTTGCCATTAGCAAATGAATAGGATCTGAACAGCTTGAGAGTGAAGAATCCTTGAGATGGTTCAACTGAACATTTTCGTTTCAAGATTTCATGCTCTTTTTCTTTCAAGTTAGGATCCTGATCCAAAAACTCACATTTCAGACAACACATCCAAGCCATGACCTCAGACCAGTGAGATAATGCAATTGCTTGTCTTGACTCAGCCTGCCTAGACCCCCAGGGACTGTGATAGAGGGAAAGCCACAGTCCAGCCTCAAGCTCTTGCTAAAGACCAGCCAGCCTTCAGAAGGTGTGGGGACCTTTACTGAAATGGAGTCCAGCAATGTCCTGCTGGTCCTACCTGGGTCTTGGTTTGTGCCTCTTGGTCTTTGAGGTTGGGTTAGGTTCTTCTACTCCACCAAGACAGTGATGGCTATTGGTCAGAGATAGTCTGAGCACACCAAGGAATAGACAAGTCCCTGAAAGTCTCTGTGAGTGGATGCTGTGATTATAGCCGGGCTGCAAGTGCTGGCTTTTGTACAGTCCATTTCTCACCTGCCAAGGTGGATTTTAGATATAACACCTAACTGATGGAAGTTGCTCATCTCTGCCTGTTGTACTCTACACTCCCATGTTAGCCTGAGTCTCCCACAACATCCATAGAATCCTCCTCTGCTGCTTCCTGGGACCCCAGGTTTTTCCCCACAGCAACAGGGGCACCATGACTGCATCTTACCCAATGGTTGGGCTCCAAAGACTCTACTCGGGAGCCCATAGCATTCGAGCTTTTAGGGGCTACAGGGCTTTGAGCAGGTCTCAGGTCCTCAGGGTAGCCAGAGACCACTATGTCTGGACTGGGGCTGTAACACCATTCTGATCACAGTTTGCATTTTGTGGTCTGGCATGGAATACAACCATGACTGCTGATGCTTTTTCCATGAGAAAACACACTGTGTTCTCTTCATCTGCAGCACATCCAGACACATGAGACGCAGGAAAGGCAGGGGCAGAGCTGCCGGAGCCATGGGTTTGGGTCAAGCTGAGTTCAATCCTCCCTGTTCCCGTCAACTGCTATCTACAAGGTTCTACCCAGGCTGCAAAGCTGAACCTGAGTTCCCTCGATTGTAAAAGGAAGGCATGCCAAGTCACAGGATCATAGAGAGGATCAGAGGAAGCAAGTGTGAAATCCATTGCACAAGGCTTTCCCCACAAAACTTAGTAATCCCCAACTGTCCTCCCAATAACCCAGTCCTGAGCCTGGCATCTCTGGGATGTTTGTGAAGCTCCTTGTGAGAACATAATCCTCATAATCCTCTGAGAACATAAAGCTGGGCATTCCACCTTTCTCTGCCTCCATAGTGGGACTGCATCATACACAGCCACTCTGGGCTGTATTTTGTGGATGTGCAGTGAGCAGCCCACCTGGTTTCCCAATGATCCCTGGCCACACAGAGATGCCCCGGGCTATCCATGGGATAGGAAAAGCTCTGTGCCCAGCTCCTGGCCCCTGCAGCAGAATCAGTCACACAATCTCACTTGTCAGCTTCCAATCCTAAGCTTTCAACACCTTCCAAGCTCTCACGTTGGAAAGCTGAGTGCCAGACTCTGGCATGTGATGAGCTGGCATTGAGATCCTCTCTAAATTGTCCCTTACATAAAAGCTGACTCACTCGTATGAGTGAAGTGGATGCTTCTGGACTCGCACATACCTTACTAGGTAGGACACAAAGATTGATTACTCCTCACTAAGGTATTGAAGATTTCTCTGCACACCCCTCCTAAAACTCTTCTGCACCTCAACTGTTGACATATGCCTTGTTAGAGTTATAAGCCAGTTTAGACTATCCTAAAATCTGTCAAGTTCAGCAAAATTATGCCTCAACACTAAAAACTGCTAAATACTAAAATGAAAATAGACGTGAGACAGCTGAATAGTAGCTTATAGCCATTTTAAGGTGTATAGCAGCCGGTTCTGTGTATAAACTAAAATTGAAATGTCAATGAAGTAGTCACAGGATGTGGTTAAGAACTTGCATTTTTTTTTAACATATTGGTTACTCAATACCATGTCAATTAATTCCATAATGTTGTAAATTGTTGTTGATGTTATGTTGTGGCTTTAAATTGATCAGGATCATATTCTGCCAGCTCTGCCTTTAGACCAGAGATGGTCTCCCCAGGAAACTGTTGAATTTACCTGGACAATAAGATGCTGGACTCTATACTTGGTATACTCTTGCAATGAAAGAATCTTGACTGAATTTGAAATGTAATACAGCAACAAGGTGGAGGAATCCACCATGGGGAAGATTACAGGGAGGGGTTAGGGGATTCCCAGAGCCTATGAAACTGTGTCACATAATGCAATGTAATTAATAAAACATATAAAAAACAGTATTAAAAAAAAGAAATGGATGCTTCAAGGGGAAGACAGCATCAGTGTCAAATTCATTACTGAGCAGGCTGACAACACCAATAGTGAAAGGGGCTTGCCACGCCGAGCCATATGGTAGATTGCTTCTAATGCAATGAGCTCATGTTGAATTACCAACCTGCGCTTCTCTGCTGTCCCAGAAAGGGTGGTGGACTGTGAGAGAAGCTTGCTGGTCTTCAGCAACTGCTTCATGGCTCAGGAAAGCTCTGGGCATGGATAGGATGTACTTCATGGTGTGATTCTTCACAGATAATAGGGTGAGAGCCAGACCTGGGGCAAGCCTGGGCTCCTCACCAAGGCCAGCTGTATTGTCCTGACAGCCACTCACACTTCTCAGTCCTCATCCATTGTTGCCGATCCGCTGCCCTGCCCTTCTCCCCTCTGGTAGCGTAGAACTGGGAGTGGAGGGAGCCAAGCCCCAAAGTAGCCTGTTCCATGACTTGTGAGGGTCTAGAGCTGCTACTCTCGAGGATGGCAGCCACAAGACATTGCTACTGAGGGCTTCAGATGCGACAACTCCAAGCTGTGTGTATTCTCCACTGTGCCACAGTGGAAGATGCTCACAGGATTCCAGATGTCTGATAGACTCTATAGAAGATGTTAAAAGCTCATCAACTTTACTTGGATTACATTTTGGGGTGATGCGGATTTTCACATATGAAGTAAACTAAAAACACATGACAAAATTGTCTCCTATTTTTGTAGTTTAGCAAGTAAACAACATAAGATGCTGTGTGGGGCCCATACTCTAGCTCTATAGGATGATACTGGTGCAGAAGGAATCAGATCTGCAAAGAGGCCCAGATGGGCCATTTCAGAGGATGTTTGCTCGGCACCTTATTTGAGCAGCAGCCTGCCGGCACAGATGGCAAATCCGCAGGAGGAGGAGCAGGGTGAGAGAGGGCAGGGCAGGGAGCTGTCCCCAAGGAGGGACCCCTGCTGAGCCGCTAGCATTTCCCTGAGCCTGTCCACTCTGAGAGTGTGTCCTGGAAAGATCACAGCAGGGAAGGCCATAGCAGAGGCAAGCCATGGCAGCTGCTCCCTCATGCTCTGGACACCCTGTGCTTGTAGGACCACGACTGCCAGGTCCAGATGGGCAGCTCCAGGGCAGCAAGATTGCCTACCTCTCTCTAGGCCCTTGCCTCAGTGGGGGGTGCCAGCACACACTGGGCACCCTACACGGGGAGCTGGCTGCACAGGGGGAAAGAGCTGATGACAGAGGTTGCCTCTGTTGTGTCTGTTCCTGTAGGGAGGCAGTGGCTCACCTTAGGCCAGGAAGAAGTGGCATCAGGTGGGAGTAACCCAAGCTGATGAGCTGGCGTTACAGGGCCTCAGCAGGTGAGGCCCCTGCTCTGTCCCTTTGATGCTCCATGAGAGAGCAGAGCTCCCTCCTGGAAGCCTAAAAGCCGGAGCTCAACCCCAAAGCCGCCTTTGTTTTCCCTTAATGGACTCCAGGCTCCTGGCAGCTCAGTCCTAATTGAGTTAGTCCTTGAGTGAAAGGGAGGCTGGGCCAAGTTAAACTGTTATTTCATCATGAGTAGCAGGTGGTTGGGGAGTCAGGGGCGGGAGAGGTAGCCAGTGCCCTGGGACGCCCTTTCATCAGGGTTTGGCTGGGGTTTTCCAAAGGGCTGACCATCAGCCCTTAGGGGATTGAGGAGGCAGTCTAGTGCACTGTCAAACTCTATTACTGCAGTATAGGGGGCAGGGCAGAAACTAACAGCAGGGCTTGCTACCATGGAGGCGTTGGCTCCAGACACTACTGCTGTGTGTGTGTGTGTGTGTGTGTGTGAAAGAGAGAGACAGACAGACCACTGAGCTGTAAGGAAAAGGATACTTTTTGCTGTAGATCCTTAGGAGGAAAGCTGAAAGCTGCTCTCTGATGCATCAGATGCTTCTAGAAGCGTTTGTCCTATTGTGTCTGCCTCAGGAGACAGGGAAACACACAGGGGACTTGAGGACAGGGATTGCTGGTCATGTGTGAGAAATGGCAGTGGGAAATGTGAGCAGTGTAGGCTCCAGGCGTCCAGTTACATGCCCCACCCTCAGGGCTGGGAGTGGGGGGGGTGGGCCCCCACAGGGCATGGATTCCCATTACGAGTGTTTCTTTGAGGGACCCTGCCTGTCCCTTGCCTGTCCATGGTGGGAGCTGGGGTGAGGGGTGTATGACCTTTGTATTTCAGCAATAAAACAACCTATCTTACTCTTAGCCTTTCATCGTCTGTGGGTGTATGAGCACCATGACCATTTGGGATTCATGTTAACCCACATAATCTATTTCTGAAACATTTTTTCCCACAGTTACCCTTTATATCGTATTACTATGGCACCCAAGTCAATCAGATAGTGAGGTACGTTTGAGAAAAATAGAAGAATGCATCAAGCCTGCTTGAAATGGGGTCCTACTGGAAAGTAAGGGGGCAGTTGGTATCCCCAGCACAAAGATCTAGCCCCTGAAGCTTCAAGGGTTGCAGCCTAGCAGGCCAGTTAAGACATTCCCAGTCTAAGGCCTGCCTCATCGCTTCACACCCATGCACACCCCTCAGTGTCTCACAGGAAAATAGAACTTCATCTCCAAGGTGAACTTGAGCGCTTAAAAACAAGGGCAGGCACATGCTTCCCAGAGCCGCTGTTGAGATCTTGCAGGATGGGCTATTTTTGGGCGAGTCAACAAGGGTCTCATGGGAAAACCAGGACTCTGCCAGTGAGGAGGACCAGCGCCTGTCCTCTGAGGCTGGTCCAGGACAGGGGTGATTGGAACCAGCATGACCACGACCAGGTTGAAATCCCAGCCAGACCAGTGGCAGCAAGGTGGAGTGGCTTCCAGGGCAAATTTGAGCAGCAGATCCTGTGGGGGCCTGTAATTACTCTGCTGGCTGCAGGAGCCCCAGGAGGGCAAGCCAGGCAGGTCTCCTCCTTCCCTCTTGCTCTGCACCTCCCGGCCCCCCGCCCCCCACCCCCAGCCTCTTATTCTCTCAGGAGATAAAGCAGAGGCTCTGGGAGGCTCAGTGAATTAATCAAGGTGGAGCATGACAGAACCCAAGTTCACGGCTAAGCTTTTTCATGCTGAAGTAGGTCCCATTAAGTGCAGCTTGACTCTTCATTGCATGTTGGCAGGACAGCTCAGTAACCTGTGACTCCTGCCTTAGCCATGTGACATTGTGCTACAGTCTTTCTTTTAGAGGCACAGTAACATGCTTCTAGAAGTTTCCAACTTGTCCCCGGACTAGCCAACCATGTTTATAAGGCAGTCTCCATCACGAAATTTCCTTTCCCCGAGGAGAAGCTTGTAGGGGCCATGTTGTTTGATCAGTGAGTCCAGGCCCCTGACTGCAGAGAACGATGCTATGAGCCTGGCCATACGCTGCAGGGCTGGGACAGGAACTTCCCATTCTGTTGTTTGTTTGCATAGAAAGGGCTCCCACAGCACAGAGCTTGAATGAGTGACAGTGTTCTTGCATCCTTCCTGGGTGCCTCTAGCCTGATTAACTTTACTCCAGTTTTGCTTTTACTGGCTACTTTGGCAAGGATGTTTTGGATTTCGCTTTTTCTTCTACTTGAGGAAATCCTGTCAGGAAGAAAGATTTCCTGGGGCCAAATGGATCAACTCCTATTTCCAAGCCATCCACAGCTCACCCTGCACACCAGTTTCCAGTTCCCGGGTGTTCCTCCTGCCATAGGGCCGGGGCAGTGGCTACAGTGCACAGGTTGTTAAGAGAGACCTGGGAAGTAGATGACTACCCAAAAAGGTTTTCTGCTGATGGGACCTTAACAGTCAGCCTTCCTTCTACCTGCCCTGCCTTGAGTAGGATTCTGGATCAGTGTCATGACATTCCTGCAAACTGACCTGGCAATCCTCCTCCGAACTCCAGATGTGGTTACCACTCAGTCCAAATGGCTCCAATGTTTTCAGCAATAACCTCTGCCCCAACTCCTAGGAGAAAAGTCACATTACTGTCTTCTAGCCTTTGAAAACTGTGATTCCAATAAAACCAGCTGTGTGCGTGGTGGTAACATGTCTGCATTTACTGAAAATCCACCCTGTACCAAGCATGATGTTGGGACCTCAAGTACACCCAGAAATCCAAAAGAAAAATGTCAATGTCTCCATTTTTCAAAGGGGCCAAAGCTTTTGTCTAAAATTACTCAGGCCAGAATGTGGCAGAAGTCAGAGTAAACTCCTGTCTCCCATATATGGAAACCTATGAGGCTTCTGGGGTCCTTCTAAGAGCCAGTCGTCCGAGTGTGTATGTACAATCTCCCTTGCACAATAACTCCTAATGGCAGTGGGAGCCTTTGGCCCTGTAGATTTGCTGTAATGAACTGACAACAGGTGACTAGAAAGGAGAAACTCACACATTTATCCACATGCCTGAGTATCCTGGGAAGGTGTCTCCAAGGAGCCCGACAATTTCAGATGCTTGTTTATCCTTGCTCTTAGGGAAGCAAGGGGAGCAGAGGCAGTTTTGACAGATTGTGATTTTTAGGGGAATTGAATGGACCCAATGAGCAGACAATAGTCTGACATTGATTCCCTTTGGCAGTTGAAGGGCCAGGGAGACAGATGGCAGTCTGTCCAGGGTGGTGACGTGCCACAGCCTTCCTTCCTACAGTATGGGCTGCATTAATGAAACATCACAAGACTGAAGCCGGTTGTTTTCCTCCTTGGCAGGTCCAGTTTTTAGGCAGATGAGCAAGTATCAGAGTAGAGCCCCTTCCAGAACCTGCTAAGGATGTTTCATTTAAGGTAATCAACCTCCTGGAGTGTCGTATTTTGAGGTGACATTCCCTAGACTCATTGAATAGCATTTACACATGTTACACTGACATGTGAAATTGGCCTCAAAAATCAAATCAGTGTGTATTTCCTCACTTTTCACCTGGCAAAATGCTAGCTTTGTGGCAAAGACATACATATGTATAAAGCTGGCCTCCTGTTGCTTTGACATAAGATGCCTTTTCATCCTAAAACTCCAGCTACTTCAGCTAAAACATGTCGCACACACTGACTCAGGCCAGTATTGTGATTGTCAGAGACCAGTGTCACATGCAGACAGCATGTAGATCTTCCAGTAGCTCACCACTTCCCCCACTTCTGATGTCTACCCTCCACCCACCCCAGCAATGGAGTCCTGTTTCTCTGGATTGCCTTCCCTACAAAGGCTCTAAGAGTCAAGCTTGGTCCTTGAAAGGAAAGTCAACGGCGCCTCGAGATTGTGAACTTTTTAAAAATCCAAGGATTTGGAGGAATGCATTGGATTTCATGATGAGAACATGCCAGCAATGCAGACTGGGAGACACTGCACAACAAACGGTCTGATCTCTTCAACAAGGATTTGGGAATTAAAAATAGAGGGATTATGTAGAGCTTGTTAGGAACTTTACAGATAGCAACCAGTTTCACAGATTGAGACTCTGTGAATCTGAACTCCGTCAGATGAAGCATTGAAGGAATGATGAGGCTTTGGGAGAATGCAAGCACTAGCTGGACATACAGTGAGATCAATTTTTATGGAAATATGATTATGTTGTCATATATAGATGACAAATATATATTTAAATATATATTTTATATATATTTATTTTTAAATAAATATATTAAACATATATTTATTTTTAAAATATATATTTTAAATAGCCTTGTGGGCCTGAAGCGATTGCCTAGTGGCAGAAGTCCTCCCCTTGCATGCTCCAAGATCCTTTATGGGCACCAGTTTATATCCTGGCTGCCCCATATGCCATCCAGGCCCCTGTTTGTGGCCTGGAAAAGCAGTAAAGGGCAGCCCAAAGCGTTGGGATCATGTACCCATGTGAGAGACCGGGAAGAAGCTCCTGGCTCCTAGCTTCGGATCAGCTTAACTCAGGCCATCTCAGCCACTAAGGGAGTGAACCACCAGACAGAACTTTCTCTCTGTCTCTCCCCCTCTCTGTGCATCTGCCTTTCCAATTACAAAAAAAAAAAAGGGAAAGAAAACCACCTTTATATTTTACAGCTACCTATAAAATACATATGCAATGATATTATATCTAATTTTTTTGTAATGACGTGTAGACAACATTAGATGCTGAGTGTAAAATCTGAACACAATTTGTCATGCTTCAATAATTGTCAAATAATGGATATCTGAAGCAATTATACGTTGCCTGTTTTTGAAAATGTATTTATTTCCCGGGCCCGGCAGCGTGGCCTAGTGGCTAAAGTCCTCGCCCTGAATGCCCCGGGATCCCATATGGGTGCCGGTTCTAATCCCAGCTGCTCCACTTCCCATCTAGCTCCCTGCTTGTGGCCTGGGAAAGCAGTCGAGGACGGCCCAGGGCATTGGGACACTGCACCTGCATGGGAGACCTGGAAGAGTTTCCTGGTTCCCGGCTTCGGATCGGCGCACCGGCCGTTGCGGCTGACTTGGGGAGTGAATCATCGGACGGAAGATCTTCCTCTCTGTCTCTCCTCCTCTCTGTATATCTGACTTTGTGATGAAATAAATAAATCTTTGGAAAAAAAAGTATTTATTTCCCAACAATAAGTTTTTTAAAAAAGAAAGGAAACAAAAGAAAGGTATATCCCTTTATGCCATTATGCATGTTCTGGTGTTTCCCCAGGTACATCAGCAGGGAGCAAGATCAAAAGCGGAGCATCTAACGACTTGAAAAGGCATCCATATGGAGTGCTGGCATTGCCAGTGGCGGCTTTATCTGCTGTGCCACAGTGCATAGTAATTTTGTATATACTAAAAACTTTCCAGCATAATAAGTTAAAGAAAATAAAACAAAACCATATCCCTCTTTGCCACCACTCTATCATTCCAGGGGGAGATGGTGAACATTGACCCTGGATTCAGCCAGGTATGATCAGACTTGTGGCCTTGCCCAACTGGCAGCTTTACTGGATGGAGGAAGAAACGTGAAGCCATCATGGTCATGACAACAAGGAGGAAGTGCTGCCACATTTTGAGGGCAAATAGGAAAGGAAGAGGAAGCATATTGGTAACCTATTAGAAGCATTTTACAACCTGGGAATTGATACTTAATTTTTGTTCGTTGCAATTCATGTCTTTCTGGAACAAGAGAAGTAGCAATAATTACAAGTCTTCCAAAAAGAGCTGAGGCAAAATTAGAGGTGGATGCCAAAGCACAAGGCTATAAATGATGTGAAAATGTAAAAGAGAAGCACTGGATCTCAAATGGGAAATGGGTCTGGCTTGAGACCTGCTTGACCGCTGACAGACACACAGTGGGCGCGGCCATCCACCCGCCTGTCTAGCCTGGCTGGCAAGGCCAGTCCCTCAGCAAGCAGCTCAAGGTCTGAGACTGTCTAGGAGCCTCTGCAAAGTGCTACCACCTGTACTGAGCAGACTGCCAGGAAAACTGGAAAAGCTGGTAGAAGCGGAGGGTGCCTTCCCAAGGCCAAGGTCAGGGCTGGGTCTTATACAGTGACTGGGCTTGGTATGTGCCTCCTCAAGGCAGGCCATGTTGGCCCATTCTACCTCTAGCCCTGGACCCTCAAACAATCTCTTATGTCCTCAGACAGCCTGAGAGGACAGGGCGAGGGAGTGGACCCCAGCACTGGGTCCCCAGGGATGGAATATGAAGGGGAGCATGCCTCATCTGTCCATTGAGGCAGGTAAGTTCCACACAAATCCTGGATGACAAGCTTTTTAAAAAAAAAAAATTATTTTTTTTTTAATTGGAAAAGCAGATATACAGAGAGGAGGAAAGACAGAGAGAAAAATCTTCCATCCAATGATTCACTCCCCAAATGACCGCAATGGCTGGTACTCGCCGATCCGGAGCCAAGAGCTCTTCTGGGTCTCCCACACGGGTGCAGAGTCCCAAGACTTTGGGCCATCCTACACTGCTTTCCCAGGCCACAAGCAGGGAACTGGTTGGGAAGTGGAGCCACCAGGATTAGAACCGGCACCCATATGGGATCCCGGCGTGTTCAAGGCAAGGACTTTAACCACTACGCTATCGTGACAGGCACAGATGACAAACTTTTAAAATCCAGATGTGTATCCCAGCTTGCTTCCTAGTGGCTTGTGTCCCTGAATAAATCATTCACTTTCCTCATCTGTAAAATGGGCAGGGGAACAGGGAGAATAATGCTTGTGGCAGAAATTTCATCTCTGTGTGAAGAGTAATTGAGAGACTGCCTAAGGCAAACCGTGACCAGTGGTCATTGCCGTTACCCAGCCTGCATGAGAATTTTCACTTTCCAGGAATCCCTTTCTGCTGTAAGTGTTTTTATCACTGCATGTTTTCAGGAAGGGATTTGGGAAGCAGAATGAACAAGCAGTGGTAAGGTGCGGGGAACAGAACTTGGACTCCAGGCCTTAGAGAGAACACGAACAAACCACTATTGCTCTTCTTGCCAAGCACTTAAGTAATTTTTCTGGAGTTTCACATTTTTGCTGACTTAAAAATAGTTCTGAAAGCAGGTGTCAAGTGGTTACAACACCAGTTAAGATGCCAGCATCTCACATTGGAGTATCTGGGTTGGATTCCTGGCTCTGGCCCCCAACTCTAGCTCTTTGCCAATATAAATCCTAGGAGGCAGTGGTGATTGCTCAAGTAACTGGATTGCTGCCACCCTGAGAGGAACCTAGGTTGAGTTCCTGGCTCCCAGCTTCAGCTTCTGCTCAGCTTTGGCTATTGTGGACCTTTGAGGAGTGAACCAGTGCGTGGAAGACTTCTCTCTCTCTCTCTCTCTAACTTTGCCTTTCAAATAAACAAATACAAAAAACAGGTTGTATATCATAAATATTGCTTATATGACAATATTTTGGATACATTGAGTTAAATGAAATGTTATTTACACTAATATTACTTATTTCTCAAAAGATGACTACTATAACAATTAAGATTAAATATATGGCATAAACAAACTGTATCAACAAAGATAAACTGTAAAATACAATTTTCTGTAGAAAATCTGGTTATACAGTGATAGATGGTGCATGAAACAATGTAAAGTTGTAAACCTTGTAGAATAATAACAAATGACTGCATGCATTTGCAGCTTTAAAACCATGCACAGGAATGACTCCAGGACTACTGATAGTTTGTTTTCTTAAAAAAAAATATTTCTGTCTTTATTTGATAGGTAGAGTCAGAGGAGAGGTGGAGAACGAAAGAAAGAGAGATCTTCCATCCACTGGCTCACTTCCCCAAACAGAAGCAGAACTCCGTACAGTCCTCCCACATGGCTGGCAGGGGCTGCAGCACGTGGGCCAGCACCTGATGTTTTCCCAGGCACATTAGACTGGAAGCAAAGCAGTGTGGACTCAAACCAGCACTCCAAGGTGGCATGCTGGAGTTGCAAGCAGCAGCTTAAACCGGACTCACCTGACCAACGAGCCATTTCTGCTCCTTGTGTTTGGACACCAAGGAGAGTGCCCTTCAGGATACAGCTTGGGCAGTATTGATTTCAGCAGCTGTTCTCTGAATCTAAGGGCTGGCCAAACAGGTCAGAGGAGGAAATTCTTTTAAAAATGTATTCCTTTATCTATTTAAAAAGTCAAGTTACAGAGAGAGAGGGAGGAAAAGAACGAGAGCAATAGAGAGAGAGAGAGAGGCAGAAACAAAATTCTTCTATCTGCTGGTTCACTCCCCCAAATGGCTGCATAGGCTGTAATCTGGCTGACCTGAAGCCAGAAGCTTCTTCCTGATCTTTCACTTGGGTATGAGATCCCAACGATTTGAGCCATCCTCTGCTACTTTCCCTGGCCATTAATAGGAAGCTGGATTGGAAGTAGAATGAGTGGAACTCAAACAGTTGCCCATACAGTATGCCAAAGTTACAGATGGCAACTTTATCTAATATGCCACAGTACCAGCCCCAAGGGGAGATATTTTTAAAGTTTAAGAGATTACCTTTCTGGCTTAGTCCATATACCTGATGTGTGACACCCAAAAAGAAAACAGGAAAGAAAAGTTTGCTACACATGTACAAGGAAAGACCCAAGAAGGCAGGTCGGGTCTTTGGCCTCCCCTTTCAGAACAGCTGGTGGAGACCAGCATCCGAGGTCTGATGCCCAGCATAGTGAGTGTGCTTGTGAGGTTACCCACCAGGAGACCCTGAGAGCCAATGGGCAGGTGGAGGGCCTGGGAGGCCAGGCTGTCTGCGTTAGGGTGCTGGCCAGACCCTTGGGCGGTTTTCCATAAGATGTGGGTGATAAGAATCACACTGAATGGACTGCAATGTGGATAAAGTGAAGTTATATTAGCACAGGCCTTAGACTAGCACCTAGAATGCAGAAGGCACGATGCATTCAATAAGGAACGGAATCCTCCGTATAGCCTCCTGGGCTTGGGTCTCCCCATATTTCCATTGCTAAAACCATCATTTATCCTTAGATGGCCTGTGGGAAAACCAGAAACAAAACCCTTGGCTGGCCTGTCCAAGACAATGTTGGCCTTTACACGGGCAGGAGCAGGACTCTGGGCTCTGACATGGTGTCCTCTTACACTTCCCTCCTGTGATTGCTAGAATTGGGTCATGCGATGAATGCCCTTCAGTCCTGCACAAAGCAGGGCACTTGGGGTGTGTGCAAGTTCAGGCTGCACAGACGGGAACAGCTCAGCCCTTGCTTTCTCCATCCCTGTCCAAGCTTTTCTCAAGGTTCCCTGTGTTCTCATGGTGGAGATCACGTCAGGGAGGTGGCTGGCTGATGAGCACTGTCATCCTGCAAGGATGAAATTTCAGGGCTTTGTTTAGTTTGTCTGAAGTGACCGAACAAGGTGCGTAACTCAGAGCAAGTGAGAAACTTCTAACAATTTTGATCTCAACGTGAAAGTCGTTATCTGTTACTCTCAAATGAGTTTGACCTGCTGCTCAGGGACTAACTTTAGTCAAGTAGTTTTGATTTAAGTAATTTGAAACTTGGAAATTCACATAGGGTTTAGACTGAAATTACTGATCCTTGACAAGTGTTATGTTAGTGAATTTGGGAGAGTCCCCAGTTTGAAATCTAAATCCTAAATCAGCAATAGGCGGGTTCAACCACAAGATGCATCCAGATCTACTTACCCATACACCCACCCCCTCCCACACAGGTGAAACACAATTTATGCCCCCCAGTGAGGCCACAAATTTCTTTGTTTTTTTAAGGATTTATTTATTTGAAAGTCAGCGTTACATAAAGAAAAGAAGATACTGAGGGAGATCTTCTACCTGCTGATTCACTCCACAGATGGCTGCAAAGTACAGGGCTGGGCCTGGCTAATGCAGGAGCCAGGAGATTCATCCAGGTCTCCCACATGAGTGGCAGGGGCCCAAGGACTTGGGGAATTTTCTGCTGCCTATCCAGGTCAGGAACAGGGAACTGGATTGCAAGTGGAGCAGCAGGGACTTGATTTGGTGCTCATGAGAATGCCAGCATCGCTTGTGGTGGTTTACCCCTTCACCAAAATACTACACCCAGCCTTTTGTTTCTTTGGCTTAGTTTTCTAATCTGTAAAGTGGGAATTACCATAGACATACATTACTCACAACGTAGTAGGAATTCATTAAGAAAATGGAACATTTGTAAACTACAAAGGAATGCACAAAAACAAGTCATTGTTTACTGAGCGTGTGTATTGAGTTATGCACACAATAGGAGATGCAAATATATTGAAGATAAAATTTTTAAATTCTGCAAGTATTCTGTGTTATAACTAATATTGTAATTGCCAATCTTTTATTGCCAGCTCCCTAGCAATCTCTATTTGCAAGCACTTCCTCAGCAGTGCAACATTATAGTTAGTGTAGTTTTATCTTTTACAGAACAGAATGCTATGTGAAATGTGTCCTTTCCTACCATTAACACAGTTAGGGAAGTGCCCCCTTATCCTAGGGGAATGTGTTCCATCATCCCCATCAGATGCTTGAAACCATGGGTGGTCCTAAACCCCACCCATCCTGGGTTTTCCCATGTGCCTCGCAGGTTTGTACATAGCACCAGGGGAATCTATCCATGTCCAAGTAATCACTTCCCATCACTCTTCTTGTGCTTCAGGGTCATTATCAACTAAAATAAAAGTTGCTTGGACTTGAGTACTGTGATATTGAGACAGTAGATGCCATAACACAGATGGGTAGGAAGAGACAAACAGGAAGCAGCCTGTTGGGTGTTGATGTGCTGGAGAAAAGGAAGAGCCTGTCCTAGGCAGGGTGGGGAAGGACAGTGAGGAATTTCCTCATGCTACTCAGAATGGGGAGTTTTTAAATGTATGGATTTAGGCCCTGAGCAGTAACCTGGCAGTTAAATCTTCACTGTGCAAGTGCCAGAATCACTTATCGGCACCACTTTGTGTCCCAGCTGTTCCACTTCCCTTCCAGCTCCCTGATTGTGGTTTGGGAAAGCAATCAAGGACAGCCCAAAGCCTTGAGACCCTACATCCATGTGGGAAGTAGCTCCTGGCTCCTGGCCTCAGATCAGCTCAGCTATGGCCATTGTTACCGCCTGGGGAGTGAACCAGTGCATGGAAGATCTTTCTGTCTGTATCTCCTTCTTTCTGTGTATCTGCCTTTCCAATAAAAATAAATAAAAAATTTTAAAACAAGTATGGATTTGTCAATGGATTTTTACAGGTAACATTTCTGAACTACAGTTGCCCTACAAACTTCAGAAAGCAAAACCTGGGATAAATTCATTTACGAGTGGGGAGATCAAGGCAGATCACATGATTTGCAAATGAAAATGTAAGCTACATGTGCAAAAATTAGAAAGGATTTCAAGTCAAGCTCACCAGGGGTGGGGGGTGGAGGTGGTGGGGGGGGGGCTCTGAGCTTGGGGCCTTGAGTGACGCCAGCAGCTCCCAGGGAAGAGGGTGGTGATATGTGAGTTGCCCCAGGCCACTAGTAGGGTGATGGAAAGGGGAGCCTCACACTGCACTCTGGTCAGTAGGTGAAGGGATGTTCACCCACTGCCCTAGTTCAGAACCTGTGAGAAAGAGTAAGAAACAGGTGGATGAATGCCATCAGTGGACCCTAGATGTCTGCTCTGTGCCAGATTTCAAGATGCAGAATGGAAAGAAAGAACGCATGGAAAGGGAAAGAAGCCATGGAAGTGTGAAGCCCCTGGTTTCTCGGAGGAATGCATCCTGATGAGAGGAGGAGGAGGCACAAGACTTCCTGGAAGAAGGAACCATGAGCTTATCACAGTCCCTGGATAAAATTTGAATAAAGACCCGTCTACCCCCACACAGGAGTTGAGCAAACCCTGGGGAATGGCTGGTGACTTACATCACCTCACCCAGGGTTACCTCCCAGATCCTGCTGGGAATGCCACCCGTGGAGTGGCAACCAGCCAGACAACTCCTGGAGAGGAAAGGTTTATTTCTTTTGGCTTTATTCTGTGTTTTTAAGAAGAGGTTAGTTTCTCAGATCCCAATAAATCTCTTTGCACCACTTTAAAAGATTAATATTCTTTTAAAAACTATGCTTTCTTGACACTGCACAGATGTGAAACGTAACAGCTGCAAAGAGAGCTCTCACAGAAGACAAGGATTATGCCTCCCAGCCACTCCCTTGCCCCCACCTCTCTAGAATTAACCTTGGGCGCTGAGGGTCTCCCAGGGTGCTCAAGAGGCAGTCCTTGGGTGCAATGTGTATCCTGCTTTCTTATTTCCTTGGTATCTTGCCCCTCTGTGGTATCTAGCAGATCCATTCCTTACCTCTTCCTCCCCGTCCCCTTCCTTTACTATTAGTATTTGTGTCTGCTGGGCTGCACATTATCTAAATCCTACCTATATAAACAGGAAAACGGACTTAAGAGTTCGTTTGGACAAGTCCTTGACAACTTTCCACTCGGAATATGAAAACAAAGGAGAGTTGTGTGAGAAGCCCCTGTCCTTTTCCCAACCCTAAGTAGAAAAATGCAGGGAGATTTCTAAAAACTGAGTCCTGAAAATTACCTGCAATTGAATCAGATAAATCCATTAACAACTGGATGCCACTAGAAACACCATTTTGAATAGCTAAAAAAAAAATCCTAGATGAGGCATAAAATAAGACTTTTTTTAACTCTCAAATTTTGCTTTTTTTTACATAAGATTAAATTTTGGGAAGATGAATTTTAAGAATACAGACATCTCAACTGGATCTTTTTTTTTTAATTTGTTTATTTTTATTGGAAAGGCGGATATACAGAGAGTAGGAGAGACAGAGAGGAAGATCTTCCATCCGATGATTCACTCCCCAAGTGAGCGCAACGGCCGGTGCTTGCCGATCCGAAGCCAGGAACCTGGAACCTCCTCCAGGTCTCCCACACGGGTGCAGTGTCCCAAAGCTTTGGGCTGTCCTCGACTGCTTTCCCAGGCCACAAGCAGGGAGCTCGATGGGAAGTGGAGCATCTGGGATTAGAACCAGCGCCCTTATGGGATCCTGGCGCGTTCAGGGCGAGGACTTTAGCCGCTAGGCCATGGCGCTGGGCCCATCTCAAATGGATCTTAAGGAAACAAAACAATTGTTCCAAAAGCAAACTTCAGGTGTTTAATTAATCCTTGATACTTTCAAAGATTTGTAATCTGGGTGCCCCAGGGACTCAGAGGCCCACCCCCAGTGTACACTAAAATTCCCCTCCCACCTGCCTGCTGTCAAGCTTGCAGGGATCTACAACAGCCTGGCCCTCCCTGAACTCCTCTGTCTCCTGGGAGAGAGCAAGGACAGGTGAGAGAACACGAGGCCACCTTGAAATGCTTTTTTATGAAAAGAGAAGGGGATTCAGGGACTTTCCTGGTCTGTTCATAGACTTAGCAACTTATAAGAAGGGAAAAAAAATTACCTCCACAGTTTTGGAGGCTGTGAGTTCAAGTTTAAGGTGCTCAATTGTCTGGTGAGGGCCCACTTTCTGGTTCCAAAGCTGTACCTTCACGTGGTAGAAGGGAGGTAGGAACTTCTCCAGGAGACCTTTTCCATAAGCATCTCATCCCATCCACCAGAGCTGTGCCATCAGGGCCTCCTCACTCCCCTGAGGCTCCCTCATAATGTCGTCACATTAATTTGTGTTTGTGGCAGAGCAGGGGGCAGACATTCAGACCAAAGCCACTATATTCCCTAGTCACACACAAGGTAAGAAGGATGGAGTTGAATACATTCTTACTGATCCATTTTTTCCCTCTGGAGAACATTTACTTTGACAAGGGACTCAATAAAAATTGATTTCCTAGGCATTTCTGACACATCCTTTCTGGAAACCCCATTCGTGGAGTCTCCGCATCCTGTTTCTTCGAGGGCTTCATGGAAAGATCCTCTTCTGGTTTCTTAAGTAGGACGGTTCTTCCTTCAGAAGATGGCAGTTGCCAACCTGCAGCCGAACAGGCCCTTCAGGGCTCGCTCGGAGTGGTCCGTGTCTTTGTCAGTTCTTTGCTGGGTAGATGTGATGAGGCAAGCATGGAGAACGGAGTTATCAGGCCCTGCAGGTTCCTCCCGCTTGTCCAGATCCAGGCCAAACCAAATATCTGTTTATCTAAACCCCTCCCAAGCATCCTAACTTTATGGTGGCTGAAATGTGCACAGAATGAGGCTCCTTACCCCAAAACTGGACTTTCTGGAGATACGAACTTAACAACAGACAATCCCCAGAGAGGAAAGATTAATGCACTGTATATGCATGGGACCAATAAAAGTGAGAGTATTGCTTATTCTCACCAACCCACTGAGCAGCAAGCTGTGCAGCATGCTCTGTAGGGAAAGAACAACCATAGTTGACACGAATCCAAGGGAAGGAAGGAATTTCAGCTCCTACCTATGGTGTGGCTGCCAAAGGAGGCCTTAGATGAGACTTCATTCACACTGCTCATAATCACAGCCTCCGTCCAACTACCCAGTGGCCCAAGCTGTCCCACGGCCAGGGCACACCATGCTGAACCCCTGATCTGAGGATGCCTTTGAATCCTAGAGCCCAGTCTGACACTGTGCACAAGCAGGCTCCCAAAATGAACTCCTTCTTCAGAGGGGAAAGGCTTGGGCTGAAGGAATCAATCCTGTGAAATTGTGTTAAGGGAGCAAGAGGAGGAGGGGTGGTCCTGTCAAGAGTGGAAATGTCTGCCCACCACCTCCGTCAGTCTGGTCACCTGTTTATGTTCTCTGAGCTCGATACATCCACCTGTAAATGAGGAGCATGATTCTCCCAAATGTCACTGCAAGGGTCCCAAAGGAAATGTTTTGCTTTGTGCTTGTCAAATCAGGTGTATTACAGTTTAAGTTGTCTAGAATGGGCTTCTCTGCTGGTGTGGAATGTGATCCCTCGCTGTCTCAGTTTCTCTCTTCAAGGGCAGTCTTTGTCACTCTTGTCTCCCCAACTCTCCACTGTGTTGAGGAGTATTTGAGCCTAACTATTCTTGTGGCTTCTCTCTTCCTGCATGTGTGTATTCATCCACTTGTTTTTGTCCTATTCATGACCATCTTCCATTTGAATCTTTTGCAAACGCCTCACCAGCCTTTGATTTCCCTCCCACAGGCTGATGTCATGGAACTTGGTTGGTGTGGTCTCCCTGTTTTGCTCTGCTCCGCACTCTGGACATGGAACCTCTCAGAGTGGCTTTTTGGACAGATGCCAGTATCCTCACCTCCCACCCTGTGTCTGGGGCCTTCTGCAGGCCAACCCTCTGCTCCACTCAACAAAGCAGGAGCTCATAAACAAGTTGGCTGTGCTACCTACATGGTGAAGGCTGTCGAGAGAATTGGAGTGACCCTGTCAGAACCAGAAAAATCTCCCAGAAGTAGAACCACTGCATTTACAGGCATTCTTAATTTACAATGGGCTGTCACAGAGCGGCACATGGTGAGTGAGGAAAAACACACAGCAAAAACTTATTGCAGAAGTGGGCCAGGAGGTAGGAGGGAGCTGCTAGAGATGGGGCGGGTGGAGCCTCTAGGAGGAGCTCAGAGAGTGAGGTGGTTACCAGCAGGAAGCTCAGACAGAGGGGCTTGATACAGGCCGAATGAACTACAGCACAGCATCTGCCTTTGTCACTTTTGCATCCTCTTGAGGACCAACCACCGAGGACACATAACTGCTTTTGAAAGGTCTGGGAAGTAACCTTAGCTTGTGGTAGTGGTTCAGAGTACTGCAGATGTTTGGTTTGCATTTTCTTATATCCTTGTTGAATTATGTTTTATCCTGGCTGCAAAGTACAGAGAGCAATACAACAAACACTCAAGTACCCATCAACCCAATCGTGTAAGTGTCAGCTTCAGAAAAGCATAGTTTGATCTAATGAATGCAGCTACATCTCCCAGCCTGAAATTTATCTCTCTCCTCTTTCATTTTTGCTTCCTGCATATACACATATACACCCAAACACACACACAAATGCACATTCAATATGTATCTTAAATATGAACCATTACACACAAGTAGGTGGAGTTACCTTTAACAGGTAGGCACACTTCTCAGATTGTTATTTTGCCAAGCTTGAAGTCAAACCCCTCTGTGCATTTATTTAAATGTCCTTTACTTGGGCTAATGACTAGGAAGTCTGTAGCTCTATGCATGACATACCTAGTTACCTAAAGATTTTATTTTTTTAAGTTTTGTTGTAAAGGCAGAGGCACACAAACACACACACACACAGGGGAGAGGGAGTGGAGAGAGAGAGAGAGATTTTCCATCTGTTGGTTCGTTCCCCAAGTACTCACAATAGACAGGTTTGGGCCAGGTCTCTGATGTGGGTGGCACTTGAGCCATAACCTGTGGCTTCCCAGAGTGCACACTGGCAGGAGACTGGAATTGGAGTGGAGCCAGGGCTCAAGCCCCCAGGCACTCTGGTACACCCTCTAGTAAGGGTTTCGGGTGGCATCCTAACTGCTGTGTCCAACAGCTGTTCTTCCGTTAACTTGTTCAGGAGAACAATAGAAAGCAGTAGAAAGGAGCCTGGGTTCCAAGGTGAGTATAAGTGCGGTCACTTCCAGTCTGGGTAGCCTCAGTCTCACCACCCCCCAAACAGGAGGCCTGAATGAGCTCCTTAAACCATCGAACTCAGAGCAGTTCCTGCCCCTGGAAAGCTCCAATGGCCAGGATTACTGTTGATGATTCTTGTTCACATGGCAAGGGTTTGGCACACGACTTTGTCAAGCGTGCTTGTGTTTTTGTGGATTTTATGAGTTCTGCATGTCTTCTTTTTATGTTTATATTTATAAATTTTTTTAAATTCAGGAAAAGTGGAACAGTGATTCAAAAGCCAGAACTTGATTATATGTTTAAAATGAGAAATTTTAAAAGGATTTAAGATACAAGTGAAATAATTGTTTGGCTTTGTGGTAACATGACATCATGCCCACCTCCTGATCTTTGTCCTGTGTAACCGACAAGGGTAGCTAGTAGAGCAGACATTCAAAGGAGTGAAAACAGTGGCTCCCAGTCCAGAAAGTGATGTCATAACTGTCTGTTATCTGAGCCCATCGCCTACTGTGACAAACTTCTCATGCTCTTAGTATGCGTGAGCTGATCCTGCCAAATTAGAAGACAACATTTGAAAACAGAGTCAACATGCAGATAGGGCTCTCCTTTTATTTCTATGCACATGGAAAGTTACTGAAAAATATATAAAAACAAACTAAGTCAAAACATATAGGTAGAGCCTGTGTGATAACAGTGGCCTCTATCATGCACACAGAGGTAAGTGAGACTGACCATATTTTGTGAGACTGACCATATTTCAGAAACTTGGCCTAAAATGAATGGGATCATCAGGCTTTGAGAAATGCAGACTGGACCACCAGCTGCTACTAGAGCCCAGAAAAAGGCGTAAGAAGCCAGGCCATCATTCCAAAGCTTAGGCAAAAGGCTGACTTGGGGACATTTTTTTGGTTCATTAGAATAAGAAGGCTCACACGCTGGGTTTCTTTTGTTTTACTGTTGTTGTTTTTTTTCACACAGGTGGGTATAATTCATTGGGCAAACTCTTACACACTCCCAAGTGCCCAAAAGAAAACAATTCTTTTCAGATAATGGGTTTTTAAAAAATTTTTATTTTAGATGATGCTTACATTATTAGTCAGGATGGGAAGGATTCAGGTAATAGAAAAGTGGGTGTGATCATTGTTTCCAAGTTTTCCATTTCTTTTTCCTCTATCTGGGGGGAGGGAAGAGACAAGGGGAGAAGCCACGCCCAGCCTTCCAACTGCCCCAGTAGCCGGGGATGGGGAATGATCACCCAACATTGACCCAGTGTCCTGATGTGTGTATACTTCGAGGATTCTGCCCAGGTAGTTTCGATAGTTCTGAAATGTTGTCAATCTCCCTGACCCAAGGATGAGGGAACACTTTTAATGTCCATTGGCTGACATAGTCCACCTTAGAGCCTCTGTCCAAATATTTGATGTCATCATTGGACTGGGGTAGTTGTCTAGTCTGTTCTGTTCTCCTTCCTTTGCTATCGTAATAGATGTGTTCTGAAGGCCCCAATGGGCCAGCCGTCAACTATTCCATTTTTTCCACTGAGGAGAACTAGTTCTTGCAGGTGGGCCCAAGGACCTGGGCCAAGTGACCGAAGCCCTGTCAGGACCCCCATCCCTGGGGCTCACAGACTCAGTACAAATCGTGCAGGCAGGCCCAAGGACCTGTAGAAAATAGCTTTTTTTTTTTAAAGCCTTATTTTATTTGAAAGACTGTTGGAGAGTGTAAGAAAGATCATGCCAGACAAGTCTAGGATGTGTCAAGCAGTCTTTATTAACTACATTTGGTGCACCATGACAATTAAGTTTGAATTGAAACTCTGAGAGGAACAAATGGTCATTACCATGAAATCTGTCTGATAACCAAAAGATGTATCTTCCAGCTTCCCCAGCAATATAAATTATCCTAAGAGACATACAGCGAACAATCTGGACACACAAACCTGCAAACATTCACCTTTTCCTGACGTCTCTGTCCAGATTCTATTACTTCTAGGCCTTACCTCTCCTTGAACTCTTCAAAGTACACAAATTAGAAATACAAACCATCTTAGCATTTGCATCTTCACTGACTTGCCTAAGCAGTGAACACACAGTCATGTAGGGGCCATGTACAGGGGCTACTTCTGTCCTCAGAGTCTGTCCTCTAGGAAGCCAGAGAGTAAGTGGGTACTGGGGATGTCAGAGTCAGAGTGTTAGGGCAACGTGAGCGTGCAACCAAGAATGTGAGTCCCCCATCATGGGCCTTTATGGGGGCTTGAGAGGGGATTGATTATGCTATAACACAGTTCCACCCCCTCTCAGGTTGCGGGTGATGATAGGTGATTGTCAGTTGACTCATAGGCGGCAGAAAGGATTACCTAGGTGGGGCAGGTATGACTTCCAGACTCCTGACCCTGGACTAGCTACCTAGTCTAGACTACCTAGCCTGGACTAGCTATACCTAGGTATAGCAAGGGAGTGAGAGTGAGAAAGAGATCTTTGATCCACTGGTTCACTCCCCAAATAGTGGCAATAGCCAAAGTCCAATGCCAGGAGCTAGGAGCTTCTTCTGGTTGCCCTCATGGGTTCAGGGACCAAAGCACTTGGGATGTCTTCTGCTGCTTTCCCAGGCACATTAGCAGGGAATTGTAGTGAAAGTGGAGCAGCTGGGACTCAAACCAGTGTCCACATGGGATGCTGGCACTGAAGGCAGAGGGTTTGTCTATTGTATCATAGTGCTGGTTCCTATTCAGAAAAATTTTAAACTTAATGTGTTATGTTGTAAATCAGCAAAAATGCTGACTCCACAAGAGGAAGAAATGAGTGGTTTTCTTGTATTTCATTGGCTTGCGGTCTCAACTATTTTCACAGGAGAAGCATAGGTGTGGGCACAGCCTGGTGAGAGCTGTTGAGGTCTTGGGAGCATAGCAAAGCCTGGTATTGGAGGAATGGGTCTAAGTCATGGGGGCTGGCGTGATGGCACAGCTGGGAAAGATGCTGCCCACGATGCAGGCAGATCATATCCTGGCTGCTCCAGTTTGATCCAGCTCCCTGCTAATGGCTTGGGAAAAGCAATGGAAGACAGCCAAAGTGCTTGGACCCCAGCTATCCATGTGGGAGTCTTGGAAGAAGTTCCTGGCTCCTGGTTTTGTCTGGCCCATTCCTGTTCACTGTGGCCATCTGGGGAGTGAACCAGTGATAGAAAATCTCTTTCTCTCTTTTCCTCTTTTTGTAACTCTAACTTTCAAATAAATAAATACACCTTTAAAACAACCAAAAAAAAAACACCTTCTGGTGATTGACATGCAGATGTCAAACACAGCTGGGCAACCCACAGATGTTCTGTGGGAAAGACAAGGAGGGGTTTAAATTACCGAGAGGTCTGGAGGGGAGCTGGAGTGGTTGGCAATGCCAAAAAGAAAAGTCTGAATTCAATCTGAAAAATGAAATCACTGTGCTTGCTTCAAAACTTTGTTTGAATGTTTTGCTTAAGCGTTTTGGTAAACATCTTACCCAAATTTATTATGATCCTACTTTTTATTCTGTGAAAGAGTGCTATATGTGATTTTCTTTTCAACTTTCAATGAATACGTCTAACAGTTATAAAATCACAATTGTGAGATGTGAGAATGCATTGTACCTTTGGTCTTGTTGCTACTTAAGATCATGGTGTTACGTTATAGAAATCCTCAAGCTTTTCCCTTTTAGCAATACGTATTTATAATGACATGTATCTACCTTTTCATAGTACAGTTTCAGTCTGTCTCCAGAGGAGATATAATACACAAAGTTGCTATACATACTCGTATAGACAGACATATTTTTTTCTTTTACTGATGTAGAAATTTGACCCATCTAAACCCAGCCAGATATAACACAGTTGTTCCAGTTCACATATTTTGCTAATTTTTGAATGAACAGGATCAATTCAGCTCAGGCCAGGAGAGTTACACTGTTACAAAGATCACAATGCAGAGAGTGGTTGGCAATGCCAAAAAGAAAGGTCTGAATTCAATCTGAAAAATGAAATCACTGTGCTTGCTTCAAAACTTTGTTTAAATGTTTTGCAGAGATAAACATCCAGGCATCTACGATTAGAAAAAAATAATACTATTGAGCATAGAAAATTCAAGACATATTAGGAAAATTTATTGCCAGGAATGGGAAATCATTTTTTGATGACTTTTAGATTGAATCCTTAAAGAAATTGCAAGCCAAATCCAACTTCTAGCCTAGTGCAGTGCAGCCCATCATTCAAGAGTGGCTTTCGCATTTAAAAATGGCTTGAAAGCAATAGAAAGAAGGTTTCATGAAAGTGAAGTTTAATTGTAACACGGCCCGGGTTGCTGATTTCACATATGGCCAGTGGGTGGTTCTGAGACAGTAGGATAGCATGGGGGAGCTGTAACAGAGACTATATGGCTCTCACAGACCAAAACAGCTGCTACTTGGCCTTTCAGAGAATTTTGCTGACTCACTATCTGTATCAATTTAATGGAGTGTGCCGAGTTTGCAAAGTGGATTCTTGAAAAATAATTCCCAGGCACAGCCATGCCTGTCTTAAAACTCTGCAACTCAAAACAAGAGCTGGAAATGAAATGATATGACTGTTATTAGTATTTCAATATTTTTAAAAACACATACATTTATTTTACAGGCAAAGAGGGAGAGACAGAAAGAGAGGAATCTCACATCTTCTGGTTCCCTGCCCAGGTGCCTATACCTTCTGGGGCTGGGTAGGGCTGAAGCTAGGAGCTGGGAATAACGTCTGTGAAACCCAAACACAGGTGGCAGGAACCCAATTGCTTGAACCATCCCTGCTGTCTCCTGGGATCTGGAAGAGGTAGTCAGGTGTCAGAATTGACGATGAAGTTCCGGCACTCCAACATGGGATGCAGGCATCTTAACAACTAAGTTAAAAACCTTCCTCTCAGAGACGGTGTTGTGTTCTAGTGGGTTAAACATTCACAAGCATCCTGTTTGGGTGCTACTTCACATCCTGACTGTCCCACTTCTGATCCAGCTCCCTGTTCATGGGACAACAATGAAGGATGACCCCAGTGTTTGGATCCCTGCTGTCGTGGCCATTTGGGAAGAAGAAGAAGAAAAAAAGCCCACCTTTCAACTTCTTACTGAAATAAAACATCTCTGTGGTATTTCTTGATTCAATCGGTAATTAATATATCATTAAAGTAGGATAGATTTATACCAATGAAACACTGATTTGTGGTTTTATGTTTCAGACTTGGGTGTAAGAGTTTATTTACAAATGGACTCCATCCTTGTAAAAATGTGGAATTCATCAACTCTAAGACATCAACGTTGGAGGAAGTAGGTGCCTGCCCCTGGCCTTTCAGTTACATTCATCAAAGTCTATTTTAAATGCTGCTTCCTTGAGGTGCTGGCTGCTGACAAATCGGTTCCAGGGCCTTCCCTCGTTCTGAGCGTGTGTTGGCCTTGCCTGTCTGCCCTCAGCATCCCGCAGGCAATCTTAGAAAGCATTTCCTCTGTTTGTTTGACCCTTCTCCTCATTAAGGTTTTGAGTTGCTAAGGACAGATAAGACATCTACCCCCAGGGCAGTGTTGTGCCACAGAAAGTTTAACTGCCACTTGGGAATCCCAGCAGCCCACTTTCTTCATCAGTGCAGGTTTGAGGGCTCTAATCCAGCTCCCTGCTAATGCAGTATGGGAAGCAGTGGATGATGGCTCAAGTGCCCTAGTCCCTGTCATCCATGTGGGATACCCTGATAGGGGTCCAGGCTCTTGGCTTCAAGCTGGCCCAGTGGGTATTTAAGGAATGAGCTGCAGAGGGGAAAGTCTCTTTCTCTCTCTCATTCACTTTTACTCTTTCTTCATCACTCTTCCTTTCAAATAGACAAAAATAAATTTTTTTTGTAAAAATCCTCCCCCCAACTAGATCCTTTGTTTTAACTGATAATCCCCTTGGGATGTTTACAATTTACTTGAGTTTTTGGCACCTTCCACAGTTTTCAGGATAAGTCAAGGAGAAAGGCTGAGCTAACCTACGTCTTACGACATCACAGTTGACATGGCTTTCCAGTTAAGAAGCGTGTTTGGGTATACGATCGCCTTTGAGCCTGGAAGATCTGGTAATCATTCTCCAGGTGAGCTCAGCGGCTTGGCTAAAGCTCAGTAATTTTTGCCACACCAGAAAGAGGTTAAAAATAAGGTCATCTTGACAGTAATGAGGAACGCTTTCTAGTCCTCACCTACCCATATACTGTGGCAAGGACTTCAATCCCTGGTACTCCCTGGGAAAGAGTTCCTGTGGGTTCTGAACTAAGACTACCCATTCATGGAGCTGGCTTCCCATCACCCCCTCTCCAGAATAGTATTGTTCCAGAGAGGGGCCACACAAGACCAGGACTGGATACCCAGGAAGAGGACCTAGTCGGTGACTCCAGGGCACATCATTCACTAGGACCGCTAGTTACTCCTGCTCATGGGCTGGATTCATGTTGGGGAAAAGCCCAGTTAAGGAAACAGAGAGAGAAGTCCTGTCATCTAAAGTCCTCACCTTGCATGTGCCGGATCCTAAATGGGTGCCAGTTCTAATTCCCGGCAGCCCTGCTTCCCATCCAGCTCCCTGATTGTGGCCTGGGAAAGCAGTTGAGGAAGGCTATAAGTCTTGGGACCCTGCACCTGCATGAGAGACCTGGAAGAGACTCCAGGCTCCTGGCTGCAGATTGGCTCAGCTCTGGCCATGAATCAACAGATAGAAGATCTTCCTCTCTCTCTTCTCTGGATATCTGACTTTCCAAAAAAAAAAAAAAAAAAGAAGTCCCTTCTATCCTCAGTGAAATGAGACACGTATACATGCGAGACGGGGATGTATGTGACGTTTCAAGCCATGAGTCAGACAGCTGGAATGGGCAGCCTTGGCCTATCCCCCACCCCCCCCACATACACACAGCTGGGGCTCAGTGACAGCTGGAAGTCGACAAATATTTGCTGATGGACAACTCCACTACTTGTCTGGTTTGTTACAGAGCCCGCAGAGGGCCTGCCCTGCTTGCCAGCCTCCAGTGTTGGCCTCATCTAAAAAATGAATGGAGATGGATGGCCTGTGGCTGGGGTAGGGGGTGGGAGGATCCTGGCATTGCCTTTCATTTAGCCATCCTCTTCCCATCCTCTTCATTGAAGGGACACAGTGAGAGGTCTCCGACATGCCCCTGGGCACCAGGCCTTCCAGGCTCCTCCTTTCTCTCCTCCCCTCTGCCTGACCCCAGTCTCTGCCCAGTCTCAGAGTGGATAAAGGGAAACCCCCAAGAGGGTGTCAGATGAGTGGCCTCTGGTTTCAAACTGGCCTGGCAGGGGGCTGGGGCTGAAATGCACAGAGTCAACAGATGTGCTTCTAATTATTAATTAGGACTGCTTTGAACAGGGGCTCTATTACGGAGACACACCAAGCTTGCAAAGGCTTGCCTGCAGGGAAAGCCTACCACTGTGGTTAGGACCTGAGGGGGGGGGGGGTGCCCACGGACATGCCTTGGGGCTGTACCTATCCAATAATTGCCAATGTCCAGGTATGCTGATAGGTGTAGAAAGTGGAAGGTCACAGGTTTGAACCCATGCACTGGCTGTGGGCATGACCTAGATGCTGACTCTTTGGGCAGAATTGTGTCCTTCCCCCAAGTTTCCATGATAAAGTCTTAACTCCTAGTTTCTCAAAGAAGGCCTGCAATTGGAGACAAGACTACCTTTGAAGAGATCACTGAGCAGAAATGAGATCCTCAGGGTAGGCCCCGATACAGTGTGATCAATGTCCTTATAAGGAGAGGAGGTTAGGACATGCACACAGAAAGGCTTTGTCAGGACACGGGGCAAGTGGCGGGCTATAAGGCAGGGGAGGCCTCAGGGAAACCTGCCCTGCTGCTGCCTTGACCTCAGCCTGCCAACTTCCACAATCAGAATGGAATCAGTCAAGGTAAATCATGACCCAGGCCATGGTGCTTGGATATAACAGCCCAAGCAAACCAGTGCTTGCAAGGACTTCGTAGGATCCAGGAAGAGTTGTCTTCGCATCTGGAGATTTTTTGTTTTGAAGATTTATTTATTTTTTATTTTAAAGGCAAATTTATAGAAAGGAGAGATGGAAATCTTCTACCCATTGGTTTACTCCCCAAATGGCCACAACGGCCAGAGCCGAGTTGATCCAAAATTAGGAGCAAGAACTTTTTCTGGGTCTCCCACGTGGGTCACAGGGGCTCAATGACTGAAGCCATTTTCTGCTGCTTTCCCAATTCATAAATAGGGAGATGGATTGGACGTAGAGCTGCGAGGACTAGAACTGGTGCCCAAATGGGATGCTAGCACTGAATACAAAGGATTAGATTGTTGAACCACTGTGATTGGCCCTGTACTTGGGCCCTGAACTTCACCACTGGTAGCATGTGGTCATGGCCAGAGGCTCAGGCCAGCCTCACCTTAGACCTGATGCATCAAGTGAGTTTGAGCTAAGAGGATACATGCTTGATTTGAGGATTTCAGAAATATGTGCAGTCTGTGGCCGACTTGCCACGTCCCTACCCCTATCTCCTGATTTGAAGGAAACAGACTTGTAGGTTCAGTAGTCCCTTCAGAATCATCAGGCTCCTGGAAAACCTGTTGGGTTCGTCAGACGTATCTCTGCACTATGGGCTCTGTTTCTTTCCATGGGAGCCCAGAGGGCCTCCCTGTGGTGTATGCACAGTCCTAGTGCCTTGAAAATGCAACCATTTCATTTACACATCATCAACAGTCACCCCGTCAGACACACCTCGCTGCCCCCTTGGCTTTGGCCCAATCCAGTACTGGCTGTTGCAGGAATTTAGAGAGTGAACCAGTGGATGGAAAATCTGTCTCCTTTTCTTTGTCACTTTACCTTTCAAATAAATATTCTTTAGAAGAGATTATTCTAGTGTGTGGTAGGTCTTATATATTTTTTAAAGCATTAAGCGTTTCATTTTTCCAGTATAATCACACACAAGGTGATCGATCACTCAATACAAGTAAAGCTGCCTTGCTGAGCCTATGATGCCCTCCTTACCCAACTAACCAGAGACCTAGGGTGCCTTTGTGGAAATCTGGGCATCCCCCAAATATAGACTGACAACCTCTGGTACTGTTTGTGTCTCCTTACTATGGAGAGAAAGGAGCTCTACTGAGTCACATTTACAGCAGGTGCTTGCAAGATGCCAGTTAGTCATCACCAGTCCCATTGCACACTGTCAAACATCAAGGCCTGTGGAAAGCCATGGAAGAAGCCCCAGAGCAAATAGATTGTGATCTAGGTCCTGACCTTGAAGCAGGTGTGAGCGCCTAGCTCTTCTGGGCTTTCTGTTTTGTGGCATAAGAAGTGGAGATGGACTGGGCAGGAAGGTGCAGTTATGTCCTAGGCAGGTAGAGGCATATGTGTTTGCAACGAAGATAGTTAAGAGTTGCTTGAGCCACGCTCTGTAATGCTCATGCTCATATCCCAAGCATCCACAATAGTGCAGTGACTCCTGAGTGAGCAGAAAATAAATCTCAATTTGTGTTACATAAGAGAAATAGCCTCTGTTTCTTTGTTCTACAATGTGCCAAATGGAACAGATCCCAACTTTCCATCTTAAAGAAAAAAAAATGCCTCTGGACTAAAATCCAAAATGCAAGAGTTGAATCCAAAAGGGATATGTTTTCCAAAGGTTACGATCCTGAGAGCATATTGGCTTGTAGCAAGGATTGAAATTTTCATGGAAGGAAAAAAATACATCTAGGAGTAATATACATGTATATTTTAGACATCTTGCCAAGAATCTTGGTTTCTTTCTCTGAATCTGCCTTTGTCTTCCTTCATGGTGACATCCATTATGAAAGTCCCCTCCATATGTCCGAAGACATCACAAAGAACTTCACAGTCTGGTTATCTGAAGGAGAAGTAATGACTGTAAATTGTCTTTCAATTTTCCTTGCCCACTTGCTCTTGGTAACAGGATCCCCTGAATATTTGCAAGGCTCCCAGCTGCCCACAATAGACCTTATATTTCTCAGCCTCCATTGAACAAGGTATGGCCGTTAGACAAGGTTTGAACAAAACAGATGTGAGCAGAAATGACACAGGGCCATGCCGAAGTCAAGCTCTTAAAAGGACAGGGTTTGGCCATCCCTGGTCTCTGACACTAGAAGCTCACAGAAGGTCCCTCAGAGTAACCTTTGTTACAGCAGCTTAGCTCTTCACACTCTGCAGCAATGCAGAAAAGCACAGGCACCAGTATAACCGAAAGTCTGGCCTCTCTACTTCTGCCACAGACATAGCCTTCCTTCTCGATCCGCCCTCTGCTTGTCTCATCAAACTCCTACCTAAGAGGAGGGAACCTGCCTTGACTGTAAGAATATCAGGGGAAAAAAATCATGAAAGGAATTACTCTAAGTGCTCAGGGCTAGAATGGTGGCAACAGGAAGTTCTGGGCCCTCAGCCCTGGCCAGATGTCAGTTTCCAGGATGTCCACTCTTCTGAGCTCTTGGAAAGTTGGTTATTGCAGGCAGGGGGGTCCCTGGGAGAAGGCTGGCTCTGCTTATCAGAAGCCTGGTTTCAGCCAATGGGAGCAGGCTGGGGGCTGGGCTGGTGGGCACACAGCCCTCACATCTGGTTCAAATAACCACCATCATCCTCCGCTCTGTAAACTTGCTCCAGAGAGCAGATGCAGCCACGGGAAAGGCTGATGAGGGAGAGTCTGAGATAACATTCATCAGTAAATCTTTGCTAAGGGGAAACCGTGTGCCAGGTGCTATCCTTGACAAGCTGGCCTCTGCTATAGTTCTTTGAGAACTAGATTTTAGGTAGGGGGGAGGTAGATAATGGATAAAGATTAAATGATAGGGGCCAGTGTAGTGGCATAGCATAATAATCCTCTGTCTGCAGTGCTAGCATCCCAAATAGGCATTTGTTCATGTTCTGGCTATTCCACTTCTGATTCAGATCTCTGCTTATGGTCTGGGAAAGGGTGACCCAAGGTTTTGAACCTCAGCACACATGTGAAAGATCCATATGAAGCTCCTGGCTCCCAGTTTCACATCAGCTGGGCTATTGTGGCCCTCTGGGGAATGAGCCAGAGGATGAAAGATCTCTGTCCTTGTCTCTCCTCCCCTCTCTCTTTAACTCTTTCAAAAAAAAAAAAATCTTACCAAGAAAGAAAGAGATGAAACGGTAATGCTCAGTGAGCTGCATACATTAAACCAGAGTAATTGGGACAAGAATGAGCCAAGGGCCCGGCGGCGTGGCCTAGCGGCTAAAGTCCTCGCCTTGAACGTCCCAGGATCCCATATGGGCACCGGTTCTGGTCCCGGAAGCTCCACTTCCCATCCAGCTCCCTGCTTGTGACCTGGGAAAGCAGCTGAGGACGGCCCAATGCATTGGGACCCTGCACCCGCGTGGGAGACCCAGAAGAGGTTCCAGGTTCCCGGCTTCGGATCGGCACGCACCGGCCCGTTGCGGCTCACTTGGGGAGTGAATCATCGGACGGAGGATCTTCCTCTCTGTCTCTCCTCCTCTGTGTTTATCTGGCTGTAATAAGATGAATAAATCTTTTTTTAAAATGAGCCAAGGACTACATAGAAAAGAGTGGTCAGGGAAGACCTCTTCAAGGGTGGAGATACTCGCAGGGGCCTGCAAGGGGCCTGCATGGCAGCGGGACAGCGTCAGCCGCAAGGGAGAGCAGCAAGTACAAACGTCCTGGGGACTGTGAAGGTGCTGATGAGATCCAGGGACCCGAGGCGGGCAGGGTCGTCAGCACACAGGTAGTCAGCAAAGGGCAAAAAGATAGGGTCAGAGACCCCAGACGCCATGGCCTTGAAGGCCTGGACACAGAGTTTAGGTTTCATTTCAAGCCCAGAGTGACGCTGCTGGAGTATTTTAAATTGAAAAGGAGCATGACCTGATTTGCATATTAACATGAGGACCCAGCTGCTGCGTGAACGCCTTTTAAAAGCACAAAAATAGAAAGAGGAAGATCGGTTAGGAGGGTATTGCAGTAATTCTGGCAAGAGGTAATAACTATTATTATCTCCATTTCATGGAGACTCGGAGCAGATGAGATGGATGCTAATGTACAGCAGATACGAAGGTTTTACTTTCCTGCACACAATGACTTGCGTTTAAACAGCCTTTAACACCTGTATGACTTCAGCTGAACTCCACAGCAATTCTGGGTGAATTACTATTCCCATTTCTTTTCAAAATATTACCTAATTAATCAATTTTAATGTCACAGAAAGAGAGAGAAGGAGAAAAAGACACCAAGAGATCTCCCAGTTGCTCACCTCCCAAATGCCCACAACAGCCGGGGCTGGGCTAGGTACAAGTCAGAAAATGGGTCCTCAGACTGGGCCTCTGACATGTCTTTGAGCCATTAGCTGCTGCCTCTCTGGGTAAGCATTGGCAGGAAGCTAGAGCCAGCCATGCAGCTGGAGCTCCAAGCCAAGCACTCCTGCCTGCACAGGATGTGGGCATCTTAGGTAGCATATCTTAACTGCTTAGCAAACACCTATCCCAACCACCTTTCTGAGGCTAACATAAGGCCCTGAGCAGTTGGCACTTGACAAGATCACCAGAGTGTCCTCAGGACCAGAAATCTGTCGTACATTAGCTCTCCTGACCCCCATCGTTACTGTCTCCACTCCCCTTTTTCTGCCTCTTCTTGCCTCATGCTCCAGATGAAAAGAAATGATCATAGACGCTGGACCAAGTCACCAAACCCCTGGGGTCTGATAGCCATCTGTACTGCGGGACTATGCAAGCACACGGGGCACTTTCCCAAGCCCCTGTGGGATGCCAAACTGAGCTGCTGCCAAGAGGCTGGGAGCACAAGGACATTCCTCAGCTGCCAGGCATTTAAATCCAGTTGGAGAACCTAGTAGGGTTTCCAGGAACACATTGTAATTAACAATATTCTGCAGGTTAAAAACCAGATCCAGTGGCAAAATCTTCAATCTTGAGGAGGGACCCAGATTATTGCCTCAAGGCAAATGTAACCCTGTTAATGAAGGCAACTTCTTTCCAAGGCCATTCGAGGGTTTCGAGGCAGTCTCTGGCCTGTTGACCAGGGTTGCCACATAACCTGAGTCATGTAAAACTGCTGCAGCAGGAACTTCCCCTCCGCCCCCAGAACTTGGTGAGCTGCTCTTATCATCTTTGTGAATTTTATGGCTCAAGAATGCAGATAGGGTGGAACCCAGATGGTTTGTCTCTGATCTACCATGTCGGGAACTTGGCTGTGAAGACGTGAATGGGGAGGAGCTGAATGTTCTGGCACCTGCAGGACCCAGGCTCGAACTCACAAGACTCTGAACACTGAGTCACCTGCGCTCATTCCTCCCTGGAGGCAGGGTTCCTCACAGCACCATGGCCCCAGGAAGCCACACTTCAGCCATGTAGCTCCAAGCTCCTAGAGTGAAGGTCCCAAAGCGCAAGGCCTAAGCCCATTGGCTCTGCAAGATCTCCTCTGGGCTCCCACAACATCCCTTCCATCACTGCCAGTGAGGCCAGGCATCAGGAATCAGGATTTTGGCAATCTTTACATTGTTAATTAGGGTAAAACGGTACAAAGGCTATGGGAAAGTGGGTAAGACCACCATTTCCCTATTGTTTCCTTCATATATCCGAGGTAAAGGGAATATTGAGGGAGAAGCCCCACCCAGTCTCCCACCACCCCAGGTCCCAGATGTAGGGCACACTCCGAGAAACTTGCTCAAGTGGTTCTGATAGTTCACCAGTCATAAATCGCTGTCAATCTTGCCATTCCAGGTACGATGAGGCTGTTGCAGAGTCCACTGATTGACATAGTCCATCATAGAGTCTCCCCTTGTCCAGTATTTCGCTGCCAACATATAGCTGAGGCGGTTGATTGACCTACTCCATCTTCCATCTTTTCTTGTTTAATGTCCTGATTCCTCCATTTCTATTGAGGGGATCCCCAAAGAAACTTTGAGGTGTTCCCAGACCAGATTCCTATATGTATTAGCAAGCACAGTGCCCGCCACGGTCCATCACCCCGATCAGCTGGTGGTTGCAACTGCTGGGTTGTTCTATTCTCAGCCCCGACCTCCACTGGAACCAATGAGTGTTGCAATCTATCCTGGCTCTGCCCATCACATACTCGGCCCTCTCCTAAACCAGTGGGAGCCGCAGCCCAGTCAGAGCGACCCACAATAACCCCCACCAGGCCCGTCCCTGCCCTGGTTTGCCTGTATGTGTAGCAGACTAGTCCAGTCTGCCCCATATCCCATCTGGTTCTTATATGTGTCGCAGGGCTTAGTTCCATCTAACCAGCTCAGCTATCTAGCCCTCACGGATGTTGCTGAGTGCCTCTCTGTCTAGCCACCCCAGTCCCCATCCTAGTTATTTAGTGCCCTCCCATGGGAGTGGTATCCCAAGAGGGAGGAGCCCACTATTTCCCTCCCACGTCTCTCTCATTCCCAGATTATGCACTCTCCAGGTGGCTCTGTGGTTAGACTTGACAGTATTAGCCCCTAGTGTCTGCTACAGATAAGCCCCGACAGCTCTCACCCACTCTAATTTTGTTTGCACCAGTAGGAATAGTCCATCCATCCTGGCTCTTCCCTGACTGGATCCACATGAGGCGCACAGGTGCTGCAGCCTTGCCTATCCTGGTCTGTCCCCATCCCAGCTCACGCTCTCCAGCGGGAGCAGCCATCCAGCAAGGGAACCACACCTTATTCCCCTGTAGGCTCTGCCCCTCCCTTCCTGATTCTCACGTGTGCTGGTTGGGTGCTGCGGTCCCATCTGGCACAGGCAGCCTCACCTTGGCATTCTGTGTTGTGTACTGCTTTTGTCGCAACCGAACCTGGCCCAACCCACACTCTGCTCCGGCGATTGGACTTGCCAGTGGATGACGGGAACTGACTCAGCCTGGTCCGCCCCCAACCCATACCAAATGCATGCCAGTGGGACACTTTGCATAACCTCTTCTGGGTTGTTTCCTTCCATGCTTCCTGTGCTTATTTGTAGGGTCAGTGTCCTGTCAGAGGAGCTGCTCAGGTTCCTCCATCAGAGCCCCTCCTGGTGTCAAGTTTCGCACATACCAGGGGGTCCATGGGCCAGAACCGCTCATTTCACCTCCTGTCCCAGCAGGAGCAGCGGCCTTTCTTAAGTGGCCTTCAACCCATTCTGGCAGCTTGTCTTTAAGCAGTAGATTATCCCATGGGAATCATGACTACAGTTGAGCAGTATGACTTATGCTAATGTTGGTTTTTTGCAGGTAATAACTGAAGAAGACATTTTTTTACAAAGGATTTATTTATTTTTATTTGAAAGGCAGAGTTAGAGGGAGAAGGACACACACACACACACACACACACACACACACACACACAGATCTTCCATCTGCAGGTTCAGCACCAGAATGGCCACAATGGCCAGAGCTGGACCAGTCCAAAGCCAGGAGCCAGGAGCTTCTTCCAGGTTTCCCAAGTGAGTGCTGGGACCCAAGAACCTGGGCAATCCTGCACTAACTTCTCAGGCCATAAGCAGGGAAGCTGGGTGAGAATTGGAGCAACTTGGAAAAGATCCAGGGCCCAGATGGAATGCCGGCACCATAGAGTGGAGGACTAGCGTGATATGCCACCACATCAGCCCCTCGGGGAAAAAAAAGATTTTAAAGATGATTAGTTGATATTTGTTTGAAAGATAGGGAGAAAGAAAGACATAAGTAAAGAGAAATCTTCCACAATGAAAGTTCATTTCCAAAATATCGCAAGAGCCAGGCTGACAGTGAGAGTTGGGAACTGGACGCGGGTCTCACATGTGGGTGGCAGGGACCCAGCTCCTTGAGCCAGCACCTACTGTCTTTCAAATTGCTCATTGTAGGAAGTTGGAGTTGGAAACGGAGGTGGACCTGAAACCAAAGCACCTTGATATGGAATGTGGATACCTCCGGCGCTACGTGAATGACTCCATCAGATGCTCACTCCAGAAATGTTTCAGATCAACTGAACTGAGCACAGAATTTTCTACTTTATCATCAACAAAACATCACTATAAAGAGTGTAAGATCTAAAACCCAGTACATTTTATTGTTTTGGACTTGTGTTTGCTAGTGTGTGTGTTGCCAGGATTTGTCCACCATCAGCAAATAGGAATTGGTGTTGAATAAGGCACAAGGTTGAGCACTGCTGGTGTCTATGCAGAATGAAGTGACTACCAAATGACTCCCGAGTCAGAAGGATCTTAACACAATCTTCTGGGAGCTTTTAGTCAGGTTTTAAAGAATGTAAGAAAAACATTTGTTTCAAATGAATGCTGCTAATTATAAAGGAGTCTACTCATCAAAAGCAAGCCCAGCAGGAGTCACACTTGGAAATACTTAGAATCACTAGAGCTATTATGTACTTGAGATAAAAATAAAAAGAGAAAGCACTAGATTACTAGAGTCCTAGAAGAGGAAAACGAAAGCACCAGGGCAACACACGTTAGAGGGGAACTAAGCTTCTGCCTTTGGCTTCTCCCCTTGGGCCCCGGAGCACAGTCTAGTCACTTGCTGGGTAGTAAGAACAGTACAATCTTAGGAATCCTAACAAGAACAGCTTTTCTTCTCCCATGGAAAGATCCTGGGTGCATACACAGGGTAACAGAACAATCTGGGTTATTCTGAACTTTGCATTGTTTTATGAAACAAGCTTTATGGAGATGTAATTCATACAATATACAATGTATCCATTTGAAGTATGCAATTCAGTGGGCGGGAGTATATTCAGAGCTGGGCAACCAGCAGCACAACCTCATTTCAGGTTGTTATCATCACCTCCAATAGAAAACCCCTTCCCTCAGTGGTCACTCTCCACTTCAGCCCCTGCTCAGTCCTGGGTAACCACTCCTCTGTGTCTTTAGATTGGTCTAATCTGGACATTTCCAATAAATGGGCGTCAAGTGATTTTTTCTGTGTCTTGCTGCTTTCACTTAGCCTTATGTTTTTTTATCTGTATAGTAGTACATCATACCTTTTGATTGAGGAACAATACTGTATTCTGTGACTGTATCACATTGTGTTAATCTATCACCTGATGAATGGATTGTTTTCACTTTTTGGTTCCTATGAATGATGCTGCTACACTTCACTCATACACAAGTTGTGTGAGGACATACGCTTTCATTGATCTGGCAGAAAGCTGGGTGCTGCATTACTCTGTGTTTACATTTTGAGGATCTATCACAGTGTTTCTAATTGCCTTGGGAGAGGTATGAGTGTTCCAGGTTCTCCACTCAGCCCATGCTTGCTGCTGTCTGTCTTTTTGATGGCAGCTGCTGCAGTGGGTGAGATGTTACATCTCTTCTTGATTTTGGTACTCAGCATGGTTTAGAGAGCTTATGGTCCATTTACCTGTCTTATTTGGAGACATGTCTGCCAACATCTTTGCTCATTTTTAGTTGGGTTACTTATCGTTTTGTAATTGAGTTGTAAGACTTTTCAGAGTTTGGATGTGAACCCCTTTCATATATTAACTGTGTGACTATCGCCCTATTTTCTGCAGGTTATTCTCTGTTTACTGTTTGAAAATAGAAACAATTAATTTTGATAAAGTCCAGTTGACCTATTTTATTTTTATTCATGGACTTGAGGAATATAATATTTTGTGGCTTTCAGCATACAAATTTTGTATTCCATTTTTAAACTTTATTCCTAGAGTTTCTTCATTTTGATGCTATTAAAATGATGTTATTAAAGCTAAAAAAATACACCTCTTCCAAACCTGCCCTACAAATTAAAAGACATTCTCTTGACAGAGAAAAGGAATAGCCCCCACTAAGAAAAAAAGGCACATGTGAAGAACATTCCAGTAAAATGGCAACAGAAGACTAAATCAATGAACAACCCATTGCTAAAATGACATGACCAAACTACCACCTATTCATATTAACCCTGAATGTAAATGGCTTAAACCCATCACTCAAACATCATAAATTAGTAGACTTGATTAAAAAAACAAAATCCATCTGTGTATTGCCTACAGGAGACACATCTCACCAACAAAGATCAGCAAAAATATATCTTATGGATTTTGATGTTTTTAGTTTAATATCTTCAAAGCAGTTTTTTTCTCATTAAATTCTTCACTGACTCATAGATCATACAGTAGCATCATTTTCTTCAAGATGGTTCTTGATTTTCTTTCTCATTTCTTCAGTGACACATTAGTCATTGAGTAGCATGTTATTTAACTTCATGGCACTGTAAATTTCTAGTTTTCTTCCTGTTGTTGATTTTGTTTTGTGGCGTTTCATTTAAGAGGGTGTACAGTAACTGTGTTGTGGAGATTATCATATCCAGATGTGAGGATACAATGCAGTATGCATCTCTACTTCCAGATCAAAGATGGATTCCCAATGAAACTGTTCACTGTATCTTGACAATAGGATGTGTCCATACCCACAATGATGGACATATGACTGTTAATGAAGAACTATATTATTTTCATAACAGAGGAATTCAGTTGCGGAGCGGGGACTTGAGAAGGAGGAAATCCCAGGGTCTATTGAACTGTATCATAAAATGATAATAACAATAAGACAATGAAAAAAGATTTTATTTTCCTCAATTTTTTTTAGAAATTGCCAAATCATAATTGTGTGATTCATGTATGCCTTGTGGAATAACGTAAAGTTAGGTAAGTCACTATCTTGGAGGTTGTAAGGCAGCAATGAACAGTAAAGTCTTTTACTTTTTCTCAATAATAATGCTCCTCGGATGTCTGAAGCCTTTGGTTAATTCTACAGGTGCTGATTGTGTCCACTTTTCCTGTGTTTCTGTTATTTTTATGGGGGAACAAATGCATTGACGCCAGTTGTCACTCCACCATTCTGAAATTCCTGTCTCTCTTCCACTGCTCAGCAGGACCATCACTATGTGGCTGCATTAGCAAAGCACATCCATGCAAATTCTTTTCCAACAAAGCATTTTGGGAAAATCCCTGACCTTCTCGATCCTCGGGTTAACACATCCAGGAAAGTTCTCTGCTGTGTCTCATTCTTGGAGAGCAGGAGGGGCTGTCAGCATTTTCAAGGTTCTAGAAAGTCTGGCTGTCAAGAATCTAGGTGATTTTACTTACTAAGGTTTCTGGACATATTTGTCCACACAGCTATTTTGTTTGTTCTGTTTGTCCCTTAGGGTTCTTTTCAGACCACTAAACACCTCGGAGGTAAATTCTGGACTGCTTTTGGAGCCCATTTTAGCAGTTTGGTGTTTGATGAGAGTGGCCAAGGTGTCCATGAAATACCCTGACATGCTCAGGGCCTCCACTTCTATTTTATTATACGTGATCTGACTGCTAATAGGGCTCCAAAGCATTTTTCTTCCCCAGGTTTGAGGATGTAGGGCCAGCTGCTTTCCAGCTCCACTGTAAAAATGACTCAACCTGCTATGCTTTTATTTCCTTCTACTTGAGAAAGAACCTGGGAATGAATACCCTATAACAAAGGGTAAAGGACTTTGCAGTGGAACATATGGGTTTTGTCTCAACTAATATAAAATTCTTTTTATCTTTTAATTTTTTTTCATTTTATATTGGAAAGGCAGATTTACAGAGAGAAGGAAAGAAAGATTTTTTAGTTGCTGGTTCATTCTCCAAATAGCTGCAATAGCCAGAGCTAAGTCAATCTGAATCCAGGAGCCTCTTCCAAGTCTCCCACATGGGTGCAGGGTCCCAAAGAGTTGGCCAGCCTCCACTGTTTTTCTAGGCCATAAGCAGAAAGCTGGATCAGAAGTGGAGCAGCTGGGATACTAACTGACGCCCATGTGGGATCCTGGGGCATGTAAGGCAGAGTATTAGCCAGTTGAGCTATTGTACCAACCCCCCACAAATTCTTTTTTTTTTTAATGAAATAATCATTTACTTTTTTTGATAAGTGGTTTTTTTTTTTTAAAGAAAACAATTTATTTTATTTGACAGAGTTACAGAAAGAGGGAGAAACAGAGAGAAAGAGGGAGAAAGAGGTCTTCTATCTGCTGGTTTACTTCCCAAATGGCTGCACAGCGCCAGCAGGTACTGCAGCTTTAATCGGGGGAGAGGGGCTGTGGCTGCCATTCTGCCCTCATTCAAAGCTCTCAGTGGTCCTCACCTCAGCCCTTGGATTTCAGCAAGCAAATAGTGGGAACACACCTCTACGCCAGCGTAGGGAGCAATGCTGGCACACTGGTTTAGTGTTGCTAACACAGAGTTGGCATGAACCAGGCCCAGAATGCCTGCCTGATGCCTAATGGCTATCTGTGAGGAGCGATTTGAAGGTCATCACGGAGACTGATACCCGTCATCCCTTCTTCCCCACAGCTCACGAAATTCACTCTGGTCTAGCCATCCACCCATATAACCCAGGATTCCACCTGAGAACCCCACCCCCAATCTTCCAGTCCCTTCCCCAACCCCATCCACTCACCAATCATCCCTAGGCATTTACCTGCAGGCACCAATTCCCTGGGGCCTGCCCTCAATCCCTCCCAATCCTGCCCCCCACACCTTGCAGGCCTACCTGAACATAAGGGGCCCCAGGTGCCTCCATCTTCCCGCCCATCTCCACCACCTCCACCCTGTTCCCTCCCAGCTGGAAAAAGCCTCCTAAAATACTTCATTGCATCTGATGTTTTCAGCTCACGATAAAGAACTAGGTTGCGGTAATTAATTGTGTGTAATAATATTATAACATCGTAATATTGTATGAACTAGAACTCGAACTGTTCTAAATAACTAACACTGCCCAATAGTGCAGACACTTGCCTAGACACAAGGCTAACACAAATTTTAAAAGAATCTCAAAATTGTCACTGGAGGACATTTCTCTATAGATAATATCTATGCCTCTTACCAGATTCTTCCCTAAGTCCTAAAACCATGTCTGGGTCTTTTCCCTTCGAAATTTAAAGACTGCACAAAGACGACCTGTATGTATCTGCCTGCCTTCTGTCCACTAGCCCTTCCTCTGTTACAATTGCAGATTCTTAACCATCACCCAGACGTGGAGGGCAGAGGAGCTTAGGACAGGTGTTCTGTGGTCGTGCACGCACAGGTCCTCAACCACAGAACTCCCTGGCAGGTACTGCAGGGTTAGTGTGCCTGTTGTTCCTGTGAAATCACGAAGAGTCTGAAAGCTCGTGATTTCTACAGTACCTGTCAGCTCTGGCATTTGTTTGGATTTTATGAAATAAAATTTCCTTCAAACGCAAGGAGTCCCACATCATAAATCCCACATCTTTAGGTCCTCTCAAGAGCCCTCCATGACCCCCATGTCTTGTCAGGGTTATCCAAGGTGTGCTTCTGGAGAACAACCTCTGTTCTGGCTTCTATTAGCATAATAATCGTGGGCTTCCTCCCACCTGGCCAAAGGCACACCTGGGCAGAGGCAACAACGTATAAGCACACTGGCTCCCACTTCACTGTGTCATTGGTACAGAGTGGAAAGCTTCCTCCCTGCCTCATCACACCCCCTCCACAGTGTTTAGGGTAACAGCATTCAGTCTTCAAGACCCTTTCTTGTCCTGTGGAGCCAGACTTCTGCCCAGGGCCTTTCTGCCCAACACTGTCCCCAGCTCTGAGGTCCGAACAGTGGGCTCTGGAGGGCTAGCTTTAGGAAGTGCCATGAGCCGCCTCAGCTCAGAGTGGAGGAGAACGGTTCACACTGAGGTTGTTCCACATGAGGAAACACAAGCACACACACAGGCTGAAGAGCACTAAACACTGCTTATTTCCTAAATACAGTAAAGCAAGACTGCAGTGCTGTGGCGTCTCAATGTCTGACACACCTGGAGTGTCGTGACATTTCTCCAGAAAGAAAGCTGGGCCTGTGAGGGCCACACAAGGACCAGGTGTGAGGTGTGTTGCCCTAAATCCCTCACTCCCATGCCTCCTGGAGGATGTGTCACATCCTGTCTGAGGCTGCCCGGATGAGGCCATCACAGCTGCACCCTGGCCACAGGACTGCCGGCCAGCAGGTAGTGTTAAGGTCAGCTGCACCCAGACAGGAGGCCATGAGGGCAGGTACAGCCGCTGCAGGCCGGGGCTTGGCACAATGTGGGTGCTTGGTCAGACTGGTGTAAATTCTTCTTGCTGGAGAACCTGGCTTTTCTTGCACACTAACAAACACTCCAGCTTGTCCCACCCAGAACCTGTGTCTTCTGTCTGCCCCAGCCACCTCCAAACTCTTCCATCTTTCCATTTCACTGAGCAGTACCATCTATCCCTTGTCCCCAGCCATCCTGGGGGTCATTGCCTCTCACGTTTCTTTGCCTCCTACAGTGATGGGGGCCATTGGAATCATTTTGGGGATCCATGCTGTGAGCACCTGCCCAAGAAGTCTCCTTTCCCCATATAGTCTGTTTCCCAATGACAGCAGGGCCAAGGATTTGTTGATGTAGGTCAGGTTATACAACTTCCCTGCCTGAAACTCACCACTGGCTTCCCACTGCACTTAAATAAAATCCAAGTTATACACCCTAGTCTAAAGTTCTTCCCTGCTAGCCTGGTTCTTTCATTCTTGCCCTGAGTTCTCCAGATCTTCTGTCTGTCCTTGACCACAGGACTTGAACATTCATTCCTTATCCTGCTGGGAAGAAGCTCAGTGCACCGTCACTCCCTGCTCAGAAGGGGGTCTTGCCACCAGATGCTTCACATTTCGTTCCTTGGAGTCTCTACCTTCCCAGAGTTCAGGGATCATTTTTACAGTGTTTGTTTTCTTGTGCTAATGAACCTTCCTCTACAAGGACGAAAGCTCTCTGGGTTTGCTTTGTTAGCCCCAGAGCCTCAGGTAGTGCCTGGCTCCAATAGCTGCTGAATAAATACTTGTTGACCAAGCGAGGGATGCTTGTTCTGTTCTCAGCTCTGTTTTCAGATGTCACCTGACCATGTGGTATGATACCCATGCTCCATCCCAGGGTCCAGAGTCACCAGGGTACCACAGCAGGCAGAGAGCAGGTGACCCCAGATTTTGGCAGAGACCTGGGAGCTCCCCTGTGCCAGTCCCATTAGCGAGGTTCAGTTGTACAGAGTCGCTGAGCTCACCCCCATTCCTGCCAGCTGTGTGTCTCTGCAGGTGGGTGGCATGGCAGTGAGGGTTCCTGTGGGCAGTGGGAAGAAAGAGGCAGGGTGTGAACTAGCCCAGTAATTAGACTTTATTTTTTGTTGTGAGATGTTACTTTCCAATCACTTTATGCCAATCAGTATTAAGACAACATAATGATTATTCAAAAAACTTGATAGATTAATATAAGAGATAGAGACAGACAGAACTAGTAATAACTTACCTTTAAAACTCCCTAATAGGTAGACTGCAACCATGTACAAATTGGCAGACAACAGCTAATTTTTGTAAATAAAGTCTTACTGGGACCCAGCTGCACACATCCTTTTGGCTGCATCAGAACTGGTTTAAACTCTTTATGTTAGACTTCAAACACTTGCTGCCTGTGTTGCTTTGCTCTGCCTATCAGGCTACCCCTCATTGTGCTAGCACAGTCAGCTACTCCTGCCTCTGTGTCTTCTCTCTTCACCTGGCCTTCCGACCATCACTCTCTGCTGATTAGATATGAGATTCAGCTTTATAATTTTTTTTTACAGATTCATTTTTAATTTATTCAAAAGGCATGGTCATAGAGAGAGAGGAGAGACGGACCGAGATCTTCCATATGCTGGTTTACTTCTCAAATGGTTACTACGGCCAGTGCTGGGGTAGACTGACGCCAAGATCTTCTTCCCAGTCACCCACATGGGTGCAAGGATCCAAGCACCTGAGACATCCTCTGTTAGTTTCCTAGATACATTATCAGGGATTGGAAGGGGGCAGCAGGAACTCAAACAGGAGTCCACATGGGATGCTGGCATTGTAGGTAGTGGCTTAACTCCCTATACTGCAAGGCCAGTGCTCATCTTTATGTTTTCACAGGGGCTGGAACACATTAAGTATATTATATTATATTATATTATATTATATTATATTATATTATATTATATTATATATATACTATACAATATATGCAATATTTAGTATTTAATGCATAAAAATTGGCATGTATACAATATATGGTATATATATCTTATGTGTATATAGTATATATATATTATATCTGTAATTAAAAAATTTTTTTTAATTGGAAAAGCATGTTTACAGAGAGATGGAGAGACAGAGAAAAGATTTTCCATCCACGGGTTCACTCTTCAAGTGAGCCAATACAAAACCAGGAGCCAGGAGCCGGGAACCTCAAGCCTCTTCCAGGTCTCCTACATGGGTGCAGGTTCCCAAGGCTTTGGGCCATCCTCTACTGCTTTCCTGGGCTACAGAGAGCTGGATGGGAAACAGAGCAGCTGGGACACAAACCGGTGCCCATATTAGATCCTGAAGCTTGAAGGGGGAGGATTGGCCAATCGAGTCATTGTGTCAATGTATATTATACATATATATGACTATATGCATTATGTATACATTACAATATATATATTTTATATACAAACATACAAATTAGTATATAAAACAGTACACATATATAATGCATAGAATCATATAACATATTATATGCATCACCTATTGTATATATTACATCACATTATAATCATTTCCCCATTCTGCTTGTCTAAGACATCTCACTGGTGTGCCAGTCTTCAATAGCCAGTTATAAAGACAGGATTGCTCCGCGGAGCTGTGTGTAGGGAATCCCCACCCCAGGCCATCTCCTTTGTGGCTATCTACAGCCTGGTGACAGGTGTGCCCTGTCTCTAAAAATTCTCAGGCTTCTGGGCAGCTTGGGGTTGCCCCCAGCTGGGTCACCAGGTCTCCACTGCCCAGAGGCCTTTTCTGAGCCAGTCAGCAGCAACCAAGAAGAAGATCTGTAAGCACTCAGTAGCCTCCACAAGCCAGGAGAAGTGTGTGGTGAGGATTAGGCCAATCTGACCAGCAGCTTTTCATTTTTAAAGAAATGCCAGTTTTGTTCCTTTCACACAAAAGCACCTGGCCTTTGGCTTAGCACCATGCTGAGCCTGAAATGAAAAGTGTGAATTCATTTGCAATTCACAGCAAACACCAATGGCACAAAGCAGACAGCTTGGTCTAATGGGTATAATCTGCCCCCAGTCGTGTGCATATTATGAATTAGCTTTTTAACGCTCTCTTCATAAGTAATGTCAAGGCAAATAGCCGCCAAGCCTAGCTCTCAGCCAGACCAAGGAATCACAGTTTTAGGCCAGTAGAATTCAATTAAGGAGGCTGTAAAGGCAGCAGCAGGTCCAATAACTCATTTTCTGCAAAGGGGGAAACGTCTGTCAGAGGTGGCCTGCAGGACCTATGAATACGTGTGTCTGTGTTAGCACAAACGCCTGCATGTTAGCATGGCTGTGTCTGTGTTAGCCCGTGCGCAAGTGTGGCTGTGTATGTTAGCTTGTGTGCATGTATGTGTACCAGCATGCATGTGTTTGTGGCTATGTTTGTGCCAGCAGGTGAGGTGTAGGGGATGTGAGACCCCATCATCATCATTCAAGAAAGGTAGGAACTTCCCAGAGTTGCTTAAGAACTTCTCTCACATTTTATCCCCACGCTAGAGGAGTAGACCTTTGACCCTCCTCTCTCCTCCCCCCAGCCTCCATTCTGTCTCCCTCTCTCTCCTTTCAAATAGGCAAGCCTTCTTTTTCTGCGCAAAGGTAGGAGATTCACAAAAAAATTCATTTTCTGAGAGCTAATGGTCCTCTCAGGCTAATGACTCAGAGCAAATGAAATCATCTGGTCATCTGGTCATCTGGTCACTCCTTTGTGGAAGCCACCTCGGTGTTGGGGTTGGGGGGGTCTTCACTACAGCTTAATTAAAGAATTGCAAGCCACCTGGTCAGCTGGTGGCCATGCAGGCTTGGCTAATTGTAATATTTTGCTACAGGTCTAGAGGAAGACATAAGCTGGGTCCCTCACCATCTGCCGATACTTAAGCAAGCAGCCCAAGGCTCAGTGTAGCCAGTACAAGCCAGGCTCCTAAGAAGCCGTCAACCCCAGGCAGAGGCTCGACCCTGCAAGCCTGAGGTACATAGCAGCACCCAGCAGCACAACAGATGCTGGCCAGGGCACTTGCAGGCACTCTACTTCTCCATGCCTGCTCTTTGCAGCTCTAAGAGGGTGACAGAGCTTCTCCCCTACCCTTTCAGTCAGAAATCAGCTGGGTGAATGGGGATGCGGTAAGGAACCTGGAAAGAGACCCACATTCTCTCTCTCTCTCTCTCTCTCTCTCTCTCTCTCTCTCTCTCTCTCTCTCTCTCTCTCCTCTCTTCTTCCTCCTCATACCCCAGGGATCTGCAGCTCTCCAGGCTGATTCTCAGACTGACTGGCCCTTGTTGCAGTGAGGGTGCAGTGAGTGTGAAGCTGGTGATCCATCAGTCCCAAGCCCTGCTAGGGTGTCACCAACTGTCACTGGGCAGAGGCTCTGTTAGCTGAGACAGGTGGAAAAGGTTCTTTGCCCAAGAGCATTTTAACCAAAGCTGTGAATGCAATATAAGTCATGGATAATTACTTAGTTATTAAAAATAGGCAATGTTAACTCCATTGAGATTCAGTTATCTACCCAGCATGATAGCTCAGTGGCTACATCCTCACCTTGTAAGTATCAGGATGCCACATGTGCACCAGTTCTTGCGTCAGCTGCTCCACTTCCTATGCAGCTTCCTGCTCGTGGCCTGGGAAAGTAGTATAAAGTGACCCAAAGCCTTGGGACCCTATCCCTGCATGGGAGTTTCAAAAGAGGCTCTTGGCTCCTGGTTCCTGGCTTCATATTGCCTCAGCTCCAGTGGCTGCAGACATTTGGGGAATGAGTCAGTGGGTGGAAGATCTTTCTCTGTCTCTCCTCTCTGTAAATCTGATCTGACTTTCCAATAAAAATAAATAAATTTTAAAAACAAAAAAAAACAAGCAAACTCAATTTTCCCAAGAAATCAAAGTCCAATAACAGCAACAGAAAAACACAGGAAATCATCCCCTAAGACACATAGCACTCAGTTACAATAGCACAGGGAAGTATGGATTATCAGCATATGGATCCATTACTCAGGACAACTAAATACCTCATAAAACAGGGTGGAGAATCACAAACTCCTACAGTGAAGAGCTGAAGGAAAAAGTGACCTTAAACTGCAGAAAAGGGAGCGTTGATCTATCTGATTGAAAAGAAACCCTGCACCCATGTGGGAGACCCAGAAGAAGCTCCTAGCTTCAGATCAGCTCAACTCCAGCTGTTGTGGCTGCTTGGGGAGTGAATCAGCAGACAGAAGATTTTTCTCTGTCTTTCTTCTCTGTAAGTCTTTCCAATAAAATAAATAAATCTTAAAAAAAAAGAAAAAAAGAAAGAAAAGGGTTAATAGATAAAGTTTCTCTCTGGCTTAGGTGGGGAAACCTGTCTTGCCAGTTGTAACCCTAGGCATCTCCTATTCCCTTCTGGGTATTAGTAAGGAGAGTGTTACCAATGGAAAACAGACAGAGAGAGAGAGAATATCCCCATCTCTTCCCAGTTATTCCTGACAGTGCCCATGTGGAAACAAGAAAAGACACTTTGGTCAAAAGAGACTGGGGAAAGCCAGGGTGGCTAGTTACAAGGAAAGAGTGGGCACACCTTGGTCTCCATGAAGTATTTCTCCCAAGAGGACGGCTGCGAGGATTGAACAGGCCCTTTCACCACGTTCCTGGAATGTGGATTTGTTTTGGACTGGTAGAGTCCTATACAACAGCAGCTCTTCCTGCCGTGGGAGTTTTACAGCAGCAAGCAGCACCCTTGTGGCTTTAACTGCTCAACCTGTACCTGCCTGAGTGTGGCTTCCGTTGAGCCAGACAAGGCAAGAGAGAAGGTGGAAATAAGAGAGACATGGAGCATTCCTCAGGGCGAGGTTGCTCAGGACTCCACACTAGCCATCTTCTCTCCTGTCTGACTCCATCGAGTATATTAGCAGAAATGGGTAGAGTAGGTTCTTGTCTTCACCTAAATAAGAAATCAGATGTGAAACAAGAGCAGTGGAAAGCAAGGTAGCTAGATTTGATGGGGTGAGGCATCCATCAGAATAGAGCAGGCATTTCCACAGATGGAATCTGAGAGACAGTGCCTTGCTACTCCGACTGGCGCTACATAGATCAGTGGAGAGAATACACTTCTGGGGTCGGGTGAACTACCCAAGAAGCAGCTGAGCATGTGGTCTGTGTTCAGATGGGGAGGTGATGGGCTTTGATGGAATGGGCTTCAGCTCTTTTTGCCATTTCTTCTTCCCCTCCTACCTCTTCTCCTGGACAAAGGGGTTTGCTGGGTGTGAAGTAGGTCAAATGCCTACCAAAGTGTTACTGCCCAATATTACAAGGTCAGGCTGGGTAGCCCAGCTGGCCCTGGGCAGAGAGCATTCTCTTAGGTCATGGGGTGAGGCGGCTGGAACCACCTCTAGAGTTACATGGCATGAACAGGACTTTGTAGTGTGAATCCTGGGCTGCTTCCCAGGTGTGCTTCAGAGGCTGCTGGGAGTCAGCAGTGGGCAGGAGGTTGGTATTTTCTTGGGCCCTCTCCCACAAGCTAATTGCTGACTTAGCACTGTGTCCACGCTTCAACCACCAAGTGGGCTTGGTCCATCTTTCTCTGAGCTCCTGTACTTCCCTCATGTTTCCCCCTCCCCATTTATTATGAGATATATCCATGAACTAATTTTGGAAACTCTTGAGATGGATTGATTTATTCTAAATTTATACATAGGGAATTATGGCTTAGAGGTAAAGTAGCCTGCGTAAGTTCAAATTGCTGCCAAGTGCAAGAGCTGAGTTCCAAGCTCAAAGTCACCATCCACAGAGAGAACATCAGACATCCTCTGCACACCACTTGGAGCCTTGAATGACCTCTGTCTCCAGATTCAGCTCCACTGAGGGCAGCCAGCCAGCCACATGGAGTCCTCCATGGCCCTGGGCTAAGATGTGCCCTCAGAACCCATAGGTTGAAATCCTGACCCTGCAAGACCTCAGAATGGGACTGGCAAGGGAGATAGGGGCTCTCTAGCAGCTGTTGTGATGGGCCTCACCCATAGGTGCCGTGACAAGTAGAAAGGACGAGGATGCCCAGACAGACATAGGGGGAGATGACACACAGAGATGACAGCCAGCTGCTGACTAAGGAGAGAGACCTCATAAGAAACCAGTCTTGCTAACAGATAGACCTTGGGCTTCTGGCATCCAGAACTGTGCAAAACACGCTTCTGTTGCTTAACCTCCAAGGGTTTGGTGTTGGATATGGCAGCCCCAGCACAGGAACACACCTTCCCCACGTGCTGCCCTGTGCCTTCACTCTCACTGTCTGCCACACACCTCAGATGCCCTTCCTCTGTCTGTCTTATTCACCCTTCCTGTTGGAGTTCTTTCCTGAGCTCTGGTTTGTGCTAACAATTCCATTTTTTGAACGTTTGCAATGTCTTTGTGCACAGGACCGTCTTAGCAGCCAGTGGCGCGGGTTTGGGGTCTGTGTCCATCGCTCTGACTGGTCGACATGCTTTTGGAGAGCAGAGACTGTCTTAGATACCATGCCTACCTGGTGCATGGTCATTGCCCATTAATGTCATTGGCACTTGACACGGAGTGCTGAGTGCCTCAGCAGAACACATGTTGTTCTTTCAAGCCTCCTATGTTCTTGATTGATTCTCTAGATTCATGGGCAGAAGCCTCTTCCCACCTCTGACAGGAATTAAGGGCAGCCCTGTTTCTCCCTTCAGTCTTCGTTTTCCCACACTCATCCTCACAGCTAGCTTGTGCTCCTGCCCCTCGATGGAGCAGGAGGAACCTGTCCTCAGCAGGGTATCCTGGTTCCACCCTGACCTATCACAGCTGCCCACCTCTGTGTGCCTTGAGCCTCCTGAGGCCCTCCTGCCCCCCTCGTCCCTGATTGGTGCTCCCAATCCTAGAAGTCCCTGGGATCTTCCAGAGACTGGGTTCACCTGTCCTCAGCACCTGGAATGTGGGTTTCATGAATACAAGGGGACAGGCAGCCTACTGGCTCCTGTCAGCCCAGCTTTGCTTCTGCAGCAGCCTGATGCCTTGTTCATAAATGGAGCAGATCACTGGTGCCACTCTGACTAAACCAGATAATCCAAAACAGCAAATGAGAAAACATGGTTTTGATTTGGATGGAAAGTGTATTACATCATTTGCATTCGTTGTGCAGCAACAGCAGCATTTTGCTGTTTGAGTAATTGTTTACATATGCTAATCTTGAATGAAAAGCCACAAAACAAAATCAACAACAGGAAGAAAAATAGAAATTTACAACACCATGAATTTCTCAAGAGGATAGTTCAACAGTCCTGAATTGCTGGCGATCCCGCCACTCCAACCACGATGAAATCTCTTTAGAACCTACTGGCTGCTATAGTCCACCCGTATGATCATCTTACCACGAAGTAAACTTCCAGAGTCCACCTCTGCTAGTGTCTGCCTGCAGGCTTGTGGGGCTTGGTGGCTTACCTTTAATCCAAGTGTGGACATCTATTAGTCTGCAAAGGTGGCTTGGCTGAGCTGGCACTTCCCTCTCTGTGAAGTGGGTGTGGTGTCAACACTTCCCTTTCTGCGAAGTGGGTGTGATGTCTACACTGTAAGATTGTTTTGCAGAGCTGAGATTCTGTGATGGCCATCTAGTGATAGCTTTCGCTGATAGCTGTTAGTCTTAATACTAGTACTAGTCTCAATTTACAAAGTCAAACACTTGCTTCTTTAAAAGTCTTTACTATTTATCACAGATTTTTAAAAAAGATTTGTTTATTATATATATTTTTAAAAGGTAAATTTACAGAGAAAGAAGGAAAGACATAAGAGAAAAAGAGAGATCTTCTATCTGCTACTTCACTCCTTAAATAGCCACAAAAGCTGGAGCTGGGCCAGTCCAAAGCCAGGAGCCAGGAATTTCTTGTGTCTCCCATGTGGGTGCAGGGCCCCAAGGACTTGAGCATTCTTCAACTACTTTCCCAGGAACATTATCAGGGAGCTGGATCACAAGTGGAGCACCTGAGACTTGAATCAGCATCCATGTGGGATGTGCCACAAGAGGAGGTTTAACGTACTAGCCAGAGCACTGGCTCCATAGAATTATTTTTTTTAATTGGCCAAATGACAAAGGAACAAAATAGATGTCATGCAGAGAAGTAAAAACGAACAAAAAGAGAGAAACTGAGCCTTCATTTGCCTGCCTTACAAGCTGTCTGTGTCCGTGTGTGTCTGTGGGTCTCATGACGTAGGCCTTCCTAACCCAAGTTAGACCTTCTAAGGTTCCAGCCTCAGCTGCCTTCATGCAATGACTTATTGGAAGAATCAAGTCTTCCCCAGGCTTGGTGCAAGATTTTTGTTGCCTAGTATATAAGCATGTGTTTGTTGTTTGTCTCGTACTTATTGCCACAAAACCCTATGCATGATTATTACTAATTTGTCAATCAAAAGAAAAACCTCTCAGGAGTCTTCTACTAAGGGCCTTGTCTCTCTCTAAAGAGGCAGACACTCCAGCTACTAGGATACAGCTTGGGATTTTTTTTTTTTTTAACTTAGGGATGTTTAGTGTAAACAGTGCTGGGGGAGCAGTGTGGAGATCTTAGGTGCTCTGTGGGTAGAGAGGAGGCAGGATCAGCCTGGGATGGGCGGGGGGTGGGGGCGGCGAGGAAAAACTGTCCCTGGCAAGGTAAGAATGCAGGAGAGTAGGTGAGGTCACATTTGTGTGTGAATGGGAGAACTGGTCATCCCAGAGGACCCTGCTGCTCTCTCCAAACATGTCACCTGTTCATTGCCTGAATGCTGGTGGGGCATGCACTGTGCTTCCAACTGAGAAGGAAGCCTGCGACTGACGAAAAAAGAAGTTCCTTTTAAGAATGAAGATTTGATGGGGCTGGGCCTTATGGCATAGCATGCTAAGCCTGGTGCCTGCAATACTGGCATCCCATATGGGCACCAGTTTGAGTCACAGTTACTCTAATTCTAGTCCAGCTCCCTGATGATGCACTTGGAAAATCAGTGGGAGATGACCCAAGTGAAGGAGCCAGGAGAAGCTTCTCCCCTTGGCTAGAATCTGGCCAGCCTTGGCCATTTGGGAAGTGAACCAGTGGATAGAAGATCTTTCTCTGCCTCTCTGTCTCTCCCCCTTTCTCTATAAGTTTGCCTTTCCAATAAATATAAAAAATATATGATTTTTATTATATAAATTATATATTTTATAATACAATATAAGATAGATGATAGTATTGTATTGATATAGTATAATATTAATATAAAATATTATGTACATATATATATATAATGAACAGTTTTTGGGGCAACTTACATAAGGATCCCAGACAAAGAATTCCTTTCCCCAGGGAAACAGATGGCAGACAGACCTTCCATATTTGTAATTTAATAGAGACACAAGGTACGAGCTTGTTTTATGACCCTCCTTTCAGTATGCTTTAGGCATCAGCCCTTTGGATGTTCTGCTGGCTTCTTGGTTCCTCTGGCTGACTTACGATAGCACTTACAGTTAGGACAGGAGAGCAGAGTCAGCAAGATCAGCAGGGTCCTTCTGAGAGGAGACAGAAGCCAAGATGGAGGGGTGAGACCCAGGATGGGATTACAGGATTTCTTCCTGGCCACAGCTCCGCCAAGGAAGTCGTTGTCCCTGGCTGGTGGAGGCTGCTTTGTCTGTGTTCCTTTCCTCACACAACAGGAACAGCCTTCTTTCTCATCAACCCATGGTCATAGGATGCACTCAAATCCCACTTGAGCCTGTTCCTGGTACAGATGGAATTCTGGGTAACAGGACCACACTCAAGAGCCCCATCACCCAACACCGAGATTGACTTAGGGCAAAATGAGTTGGAGAGTGGTCTTCCACAGGTCCTCTTTAATAACACCACAGTCTTGAAACACTGTCTGGTTATTCTATCATGACAGTGCACTTGAGCAGATAAAATACTTCTGAATTATGCAGTGTGTGGTATAATGTATGATGTAACATACAACTACAGCATAATAGGAACACTGCACAGTAAAGCTTCGTATAGATCAAAATCAGCTAGATGACTGACCCATGGTGTGTGTACTGGGACGATACTTATGTGACTAATTCACTGTGTTTACACACAATCAAAATCACAAACACTCCATGACAGACTTCATGCTAAAACCCTAGGGACCAGAGAAGCACTAGACATTCTGTGAATTCCATAATTAAAACACTCAGGAAGGGCCTAACTGGGCTCTTTTTGTAAGTTCCTAAATGCCTTCCTGAGATGCCACCTTTCATTATGACTTCCCGTTGGCTTTCTGGATTCAGTGCCATCTCTTATTCCACCTGACCTGGATTGCCTCCTCACACCTGCTCTACCTGAGCCAGGTGCCCTGTGGACTCAAGGTCTCCAGTCCCAGTTACCAGCTTAGGGGAACCTCTGTAGCAGCACTAGGCATTGTCAGCGGTTGTGTGCTTCTTGTCATCCTGGAGAAGCCATGAGCTGGGACAGCACTCTTCAAGCCAATGCAGGTAGGGAGGTAGCTGGTGAGGAGGAACTGAGGTCACCAGAATCTCCCTGCAGCCCCACTGCACTGCCCAAGCTGTCCCCATTCCACAGCTTCCACAGTTTTACCACTTACCACCACACCATCTAAGAATAATCAACAAGACTGTTCCCCTCTGGTGATCTTCAGCTCAGGATAATCTCATTATAATAAAATTACAGTGATTGACACATTTACTTCCATCAAGCACCTGATACCACAGCAATTCTGAGAGTCCCTCAAAAATTTGGGCAATACTCAAGCCCCAAACTGCATTCTACAGCATTTCTATGCCTTCAGATAATACAGAAAATTGGCCCAGAGCCCTGTGGAGTGCAGCTCTTTCTTGGGCATGTCTGTATTCCTTCCTAAGGATGAACTCTGGCTTTGCATGTAAATAAATCTTGCTTGTCTGCTGACCCTTACCTATGTCTTGTCCTTAAGTTCCTCTTTGCTTTGGAGATAAGAACCTAAACACAGCCAACTCAATGTTGTAACCAACAGTGTTTTCTAAAAAGTGAAGAGGATAGAACATATTAGGATGTATCACCCAGTTTGATTTACAGAATTCATCTTCCTCTGTGTGTCTGTGTATGTACATGTATGTTTGTGAGGTCTGCGTGTGCGTGATTGTGTTTCTACGTGTGTGTGTCTGTTGGGTCACTGCAAAGTGCAGTTTCTATATCTTACTGTGGATCAAAAGAGTTGAAAGCCCAGGTTGAAAGAGCTGGCATTTTCTTACCCACCTCTCTTTCTCTCAGTGCCTACAGGATTTCTGGCCCTGACATGTGCTTACCAGGTGCCTATATGATTTTGTGTATCAGTGCAGGAGTTCAATCCTTAACAAGGTAGAACAGCTAGCTGCCTATTCTCAACTTCTTCTGTGGAAGCCAGTTGCCTCTTTCCCACAAGCCTTCTGCCCATCAACACACTGTTGTGTGCCCCTCCTGCTATGCATCCATGCAGGATAGAGCCCCAGCTGGCCTCAGGAGCAGGCTGACACTGCGTGAAGGCTGATGCACGAGTGGACTTTGCCACTGGGTATTATCAAGGCTGAGCTTCCTTGAGGGTTACGGTGGTGGGTGATAAACAGAGCTGGGTCTGGTGCTGATACTAAGCCACTGTTATACAGAGATCTCTCTGGATCCCTGTTTCCTTCCTTTGCTGGGGTCTGGGTTTTAGAAGATAGATTTGTGTATCCTGAAGTAAAGCAAGAGAGGTATAAATTTAAGACAAATAGGCAATATGTCCCAAGAAAAAGTGTCGCAAGAGGCTATCATGTCTTATTAATTAGTAACAAACTAAAAGTATGGGTTCTGGCTCTTGTTCTAAATTCCCAATGTTAACAAAATTCCTGGCCCGTAAGTACACAGCAAGTATTTACTGAATGAGGACATTTTGATTTCTAGAGCTAAAGAAAGCCGTGTCCCTCCCTACCTCCATCCCCCACCCACTCCATCAACATATACACACCCTAAAACATACTCACAAACCACACTCAACACCATAACGCACACCCACACCATAAGATACACACACCACCCCACACCACTACTATGACATAGGTACAACCTACACCATAACACACACACACACCACCCCACAACATACAAACTTTCATTAATTTCAAGGCTTTCATTAATTTCAGGAAGCATTTGTGGGGCTGCTTATAAAGTCTTATGATTTCCAATGAAAAAAATTAATGACTTTGCAGAATGCTTCCTTGAGGGCTTCTTTAGATGAGGGTTGAGAGGAGGGCAGCTACAGAAGAGGAAGTACGTGGAAGTACAGGCAGGAGTCAGCGGGGATGGTACTCTCTCTCCTATGCCCTCTGCTGCCACCCACCTGATTGGATGCTTCTGGCCTAGCTACCACCCAGCAGACTAGAAATCCAGGGTCATATATCTAAGCCCAGCATCTGAGAACTAAAGGCAGGGAAGTTGCCTTTAGTAACGATGTGATCATCTTAGTCCTAAAGGGAAGGACACAATTCTACCTAGAAAAGTTGGAATCCACTGTTGGTGCCATTGTGTAGTAGGCTAAGCCATTGCCTATGATGCTGTCATCCCATATGAGTGCTGGCTATTCCACTTCCTATCCAGCCCTCTGTTAATGGCCTGGGAAAGTAACAGAGGATGGTTTGAATCCTTGGACCCCTGTACTCATGTGAGATCTGAAGAAAGCTACTGATTCCTGGTTTTGACCACCCTGGCTCCAACCACTGTAACCATATGGGGAGTGAATCCCCAGACAGAAGGTCTTTATCTCTTCTTTGCTCTCTGTAACACTGTCTTTCACAAAAACAAAAACAAGAACAAAAACAACAAACCATATTTATAAAATCTTCAGCATCTCAAAGAAAAAGAAAAAAATCAGATCTAGACCACATTTGACATCCCATTGGCAACTATAAGATACCCCAGTGGCATTTCTATTTTGATGGGAAGTGTATCTCCCAGTAGAGGGACAGTCATGCAACTGGGAGTGGTTTGGAAAGACAGCACTAGCAAAGTTATGGCAGGCTGACAGAGACCACCTTTTTCTTGCACTGGGGCATCTGAGCAAGCCTCTGTTAGCATAGCCTGGGCAGCTCCACCAGCTCTTAGTCCATGACAAGGACACAGCAGTGGCAGCACATGAAGGTGGTATAAAACGAGGTAGCCTGCCAGTGTGACCCCTTGATTCCCAGGGATACCCAGACCCTGCCTATCTGGAAGAGTGGCCAGGCTACTGAACACACACAAGCACCACTCACCTAGGGATGACACAGAAATGCAAGGCCCAGGGCTCCCTTCTACCTGACAACAACCAGACTGCTACGGGGAAAGAAGGCCAAGATCCCAACACAAGGCCCGAGGATGTTTCCCAGCGTGCCTCATTTCAGTCTGGGGAGCTGAAGTGGCCTTCACACAGGATGTTTCCACAGCAGCTGCTCTTCAGGCTTCAAGCTTACCCAAGTTCTGCAGCAATGTAGGATTCTTAGGCCTGTAAGTGCCCAGGATGAGTCTCATCCAGGGGACCAAGCACATGCCAAGGCTTAGAGGAGGCACTGGAGAATGAGTGAATGTGTAACCAAACAGGTCAAATCAATATTTCATCTCACGGACCTAGGGCAGGCTTTGGTATAGTAGCTAAGACACCAGTTAAGATGTTCATGGCCGGAGTGCCTAGGTTATGCTCTGGCTCAAGCTCTTGGGTCCCTGACATCCATGTCAAAGACCTGGATTGGATTTCTGACTCCTGGCTTTAGCTTCAACCCAGCCTTGGTGGCAGTGGATATCTGGGAGACAGCCGTCTTACTCAAATAAATAATCACATGAAGGTTTTGAAGACATGAAGATTGGGTTTGGTATATGCTGTGTGTGCAGTTGACTAAGGAGAGGCCAGGAGAGTTGAGGATGAGGAGGCAGGAAGCCACAGGTGAGAGGTTAGGGGAGCAGGTGCACATTGCCAGGACCCCTATATGGTCAGCATGCAGACCAGGAAGTGAAAAACAGAGCACAAACCTCCCTTTCAACCTCTGTGCTCTGTGTCTAGCATTTTGGGACTCCAGCTCAGGCCAAGGAAGGATGCAGACCTCCAAGCCTGGCCAGGGCATTGTTGCTTAGGAAGAGGAGAGACAACGGGGTGAGGACAGGTTTAAACAGAGAAGCATTGGCCAGAGCAAAGCAGAGAGTGTGCAATTCCAGAAATAGGAAAGGACAAGACAACCACATAGCGACACCTGCATCCTTGGTTTAGGCCTGGCCATCTGAGAGAGTGAGGCAGTGGGTAGAAGATCTCTCTTTCTGCCTTTCAAACAAAAATAAATAAATAAACATGTAAAAGTAAAGAGCTAAGTGTGTTGAGTTTAGTAGTTTATATCTTGTGCACTCAGTTGCTTGAGACTTTGCAACAGGTACTTAGAAGTCTGCACGTTGTTTCATTCCTACTTCATATGCTGAAATTGGAAATATCGAAACAGAGGAGGGGCAGGATGCGGCGGAGGGAGGGTAATGGGCTTCAGAGCTGACGTGCACCCTCAGATCCCCAGCTCTGTGGCTTCTTACTGGTTACCTTGCTTCCTGGAGCTCTGATTGCCCTACTGTACAATGAGAACAAATTGTGTTCACTTTGCCAAGTTGTCATGAAGGGACAAATAACAAAGGCAGCTGAAACCTGGAATGGTGTTCAAATGCAACTTTTACTACTACCGCAGTGCACAGGCACAGGCAGGGAAATGTGCTCGGTAAGTTTCACTGGTTACTTGAAGAAGTTTGGGGATTTCTGCCTGTATTTGCTCCATCCTTAGTTAGGCAGATATTCTGGGTAGCTTAAGGGCAGATTGCTTTCTTCCAGTGGTATCTGGTGGCATGTTAAGACATGAGCTCCATGTCTTCACACACTCTTCACCGTTATCACCATCAGAAGCAACCTGGCCTCCACCAGCTCTGGGACTATGAAATGTGTTGCAGGGCAGGGGAAGAATGAGATGTGTTACAGTTACAGAGAGAATCTCTTCCAACATGTGACCAATGTGGGCTGACAGGTCTCTGTTTTGGGTAGGCAGTCATACAGCCAAGCGGTGGGAGTTCCACATTGGCTTATATCTTAGTCTTTCTATTGTACAACAGAAGATTTGACCCAGGCAAACTTTTACTTAAAAAAGAAATTTATTTCTTGCAGTTCTACAGTTTGAAAAGTCTAACACCAAAGTGAAGAGCCTTCTTATTGCATCATGACGTGGTGGACACTGCCATATGGTGAGAAAACAGGAGTGTGCCCACTCAGATCCCTCTGCTTCTTGTAAAGCAACCAGTCTAACATGAGGCCCACACTCAGGATCTCATTCAACCTAATTACCTCAACAATATCCCACTTTCAAATACTATTAACAGGTGCATTTGGAAGTTAAATTTCCAAGACAAGAACTTTTGGGGGATACATCATAAAGTGGAAATACACTGGAGCATGCATCTCTACTTTTGAATAAAAGATGGACCACCAATGAAGCTGATAATATATCTTGACACTAGAATACTGGCTTTTATACCATTCTCTTTATCTACAATGCCAGGAAACACTGATATAGCAGAAAGATGGACTTGTGACTGTTGCTGCTGTTGTTACAATATAAGGCAAAGAGTGGGCCCAGTGCAGTAGCCCCGCTTCCTATCCAACTCCCTGCTTGCAGCCTGGGAAAGCAGTTAAGGACAGCCCAAAGCCTTGGGACCCTGCACCCATGTGGAAGACCTGGAAGAGGCTCTGGGTTCCTGGTTTCGGACTGGCTCAGCTCCAGCTGTTGCGGCTGCTTGGGGAGTGAACCATCAGATGGAAAATCTTCCTCTCTGTCTCTCATCCTCTCTGTATATCTGACTTTGCAATAAAAATAAATAAAAAGAGTGAGGGGAGAGGAAGTGGGGGAGGGTGGAAGGGGAAATCCCTGAGCCTATGGATCTGGGCCCGGCGGCGTGGTCTAGCGGCTAAAGTCCTCGCCTTGAAAGCCCCGGGATCCCATATGGGCGCCGGTTCTAATCCCGGCTGCTCCACTTCCCATCCAGCTCCCTGCTTGTGGCCTGGGAAAGCAGTTGAGGACGGCCCAAAGCTTTGGGACACTGCACCCGCGTGGGAGACCCGGAAGAGGTTCCAGGTTCCCGGCATCGGATCGGCGCGCATCGGCCCGTTGCGGCTCACTTGGGGAGTGAATCATCGGACGGAAGATCTTCCTCTCTGTCTCTCCTCCTCTGTGTATATCTGGCTGTAATAAAATGAATAAATCTTTAAAAAAAAAAAAAAAAAAAAAAAAGAAAAATAAAGAATCAAAAATAAAAGGCAAACAAAGGGGAAAAAAAGCATAGCTTTCAAACAGGAAAAAGGGAGGCAAAGAATCAAATGGTGCCAGCTATTAAACCTTCTACTTTGAAGACACACACATTTCTTCTACCCAAGTATCGTACGACAAAGCGAAACAAGTTTCTTACGTCCACTTTACATATGAAAGGATGAGGGGTGTAGTCCCAGTGTTCAAGAGCAGAGAGCCAAATGTGCAAGATGAGCAGCTCTGAAGACAGCTGCTGTCGGCAGCATCCACTGAGCAAGCATGAGGTCCGCTTGGTGACTGCCTGTGCTAGCCATGAGGCACTGAAGGGGGCATGGCAAGCTCCCATGAGGAGCATCTAGCCAGTGTGAGAGGCTTTATAACAGACAGGGGAAGCAGTGAGAGGCACACATTTGTCTGTTATCGCTCGCTTTTCCTGGTTCCTTGGGAGGTCAGATAAAAAGCTTAGTTTCAGTTGGGTGATTTGGAATTGAAGCATGAGTGACTCCATTTTAATTTTTATTTGGGCCCACTAAACAGAACAAAGCAAAGCAAAGCAAAGCAAAGCAAAACAAAACAGGTTTTGCTGTAATTTTCTGTTAACAGAGGGAGCAACCTGGAAGCAGAGAGACAAACATCAGAATCTACCTCACAGGCGTGAGGAGGCAGAGGCTCAGGGTGAGGGGTCTGAGTGTGGGGAAAAAAGGAGGGCAATCGCTGAGTATTGTTTTCAACAAATTCTCCCCTAAAAGCAGTGAGAAGAGCAGGACACATTAAGAACAATTGAAAACCAAAGCATATTTGAAGTCAGAGGATAATGGCCAACTTTTGCTTTTTTTTGCTTTTTAAGGATTTGTTTAATTATTTGAAGGGGTGAGTTACAGAGAGAGACAGATAGAAGAAGATCTTCCATGTACTGGTTCAACAGTGCAATGACCAGGTCTGGGCCTGGCCGAAGCCACGAGCCTGGGACTCCATCTCCCACGTAGGAAGTAGGAGCCAGAGTACTCGGACCATCTTCTGCTGCCATGCCAGGTACGTTAGCAGGAAGCTGGGTCTGAAGTGGAGTAGCCAGAACTAAAGAGACTCCTACGGGATGTTGATCTTGCAGCCCTTCGTCTCTCAGCCTTTTGAATGGATAAATATTTTTAAAATGTATAGATTAGCATGATAAAAATAAGACTATCTCCTTCTCAAATGAGATATTCTATATAGAAGACACAAATAAATTTTAACTAAATTGTTAGAATCAGTTCATGGGTTTGCAAACATCTCTTGAAACAAGGTTAATGCACAAACCTCAATTGTGTTTCCACATAGTATCAGTAATTATTAAATTAAGTTAAAGAATTTACTGAGATCAAATAGCTAATAAACACAACAAAAGATGCATGATTGTCTACACAAAAAGCTGTAGAACAGTCCTAAAACCAAAAAGCAAATAAGTGGAGCAATGTACCAATTTCATGGCTTCAAATACCAAATATTTACATTTAGTATTTCAGTGCAGTGATTCTTTCCCAAGTAGTCTGTTAGAGTTAATGAATTCTAATCGATATCCAAGCAGAATTTGTTACAGAAACTGACAAGCTCATTCTATAATTTATGTGGAAATGTGAAGTGCTAAAAATTGCTAAGAAAACTTAAGGAGAAAAAAGTTGGAGGACATATGTTGCTGAATATCAAGACCTATAAAATGATAGCAATCAAGATATTGCAACAGGAATAGGTTCATTAGGAAAGGATTTTTGTGGTTGCTGGTGGCTTTTTTTTTTTTTTTTTTTTTTTTTGCTTTCATCAGTAATGCTGGGTCGAGCAGATATCCAATCAACAATAATCTTGACTTTGACTACACACAGATCAGAGTGTGAGAGATGAAATAACAGGCCTCAGACGCTGTACCACTCCAGACATCAGCCACACAAAGCACTCATCCTAAAGGAACAAGCTCCTAACTGCACTCTATTAAAATGGCTGATGTCTGCTCATCTAAATACACCATGCAAAGAATGAAAAGAAGATATCCGCAGAACTCCACAAAGTGCTCCTAGGAAGAAGGAATAAAGAACTCCTACAGACCCAGCTGAAAAGGACAGACAACCTCAGAAAGCTTGGCAGACCTGAACAGGCAGCCTACAAATGAGATTTTGCAGACACCTAATAAACATATGAAAAGGTTCTAAATGTCATCAGCCATCAGGGAGATTCAAATGAGAACCATAATGAGATACCATCTCATACCCAGTACAATAGTTAAGCTGGAAAAGACTGGCACGCACCCACATCAGAAAGGTGGGGGCACTTGCATGGGTAGGAGTGTCACCAAATTCAGCCATGCTGGTTAACTGTGTGTTAGGAATTGAATGTACATTATAACCAACAGTTCCACTCCTAGGTATATCTGCCTAACTTCCCAAATGCATTACCAAAAAAAAAAAAAAAAAAAAGGTTTTCTTTTGGTGTTATTCATAACAACTAAAACCAAGGAACAGCCCAAAGTCTGTCTATAAACAAATACATTGTGGCATATCCATCCAATGTAATCCTACACAGTAATGAAAATATTATGCCAGAGCAGAATCACACACACACGTGAGACAAAGACCTCAGAGCCAAGGCAGAACAGTAAAGTGAATCAGAGATGAAAGAGCAGATACTCTGTAATGTCATTTTCACGTATAGATGGTTAGGCAGGTAGGTTAAAACCAGGTAAAAGCAGTCCCGGATTATAGACACGAGGACGGCAGACACTTTGGAGAGGGAACGATGCTGGCAGGGGACTCTAGCACGCGTGCGCTGTTTTGGGGTGAAACAATGTGGGCATGTGCGTTCGGTGAAACGGCACCAGGCCATCCACGTGTGGCTGGTGTATTTTCTCTGTACTTGTCTACATGTCTGCAAACACTAAGGAGAAAGAGGTGAACTTTGGGATCAGCAGGCAGCTCCAGCCCCTGGGCCGTGTTTGTGCGGGTGTGGATGTGGAGGGTGTTCCGTTGGCTCAGAAACATCTCCAGCTCTCTAGGGAGTGCGGTTTGGCAGGGGCAGCAGATTTGACAGCTCAGCCACAATTGCGTTTTCAATATGCCCAGGGAAGCAGATTCTCTTTGCAGAGAAAGCGGGAGTGGGGTGGGGGAGCAGCACGCACAAGTGACAATTTATGCCTTATGTCATTTTATATCTTCCCATTTAATGACTTCATCCACACCGCACTTGCACACATAAAGCACGGTGACTGTGTGGATGGTCTTCGTTGAAATACAGCTAAGCACCTACATTGTAATGTCTTTGTACAAGTAAGCCTGACACTTGCAAGGATCTTCTCGCTACCCTCAATCGCTAAGAGCCCTGCAGAGGAGACTTTCTACTGCCTGTTACAGCTGCGTGAGCAGAGCGTCCTGCTTCTCCTTCAAACAGTGAATAACCGGGAAAGTTAAGTGATTCCTCCTGGGATTCACAGCAGGTCTTCCACTAATCTAGGCCTGGCATCTGTCCTCCCGTCTGTACTTCCTCTCAGGGACTTGCTGACTGTCACCTTGATCAAGTCAGCTCTCCCAGCCCTAGCCCTGCCAGCAAGGCTTATAGGACAACAGGACGTGGCCTCGCTGGGCTGTCCCTGCAGTGTGTGACAGATCAGCTGGTCACTCTGAACTGAGGGATGCCTCCTTTGCTTTCTCTCCAACCCTTCCAATGTCCAGACACGTTCGAGTGAGTCTGGTTTCTCCAGGCCAGGAAGGCAGGTCCTTGGGTCCTGTGTGACCGTCATTGTCTTTTGTTTTCATTGGTGCACTGTGGGATGGCGAGAGTCCCACCCATGTCCAGCAGCCTGAAGATGATTTGCAGGGCCACTGGGTGGTTGGCCTCACTTTTCAAGAGTTTGGCTCATGCATCTCTTTCTATCCCAGTTGAAAAACTCTGCACTCAGTAACCCTACATTCCTTTTAGGTGAGATAGCAAGTTCTAAATGATGAAAACAGTTTGCAAAGAAATGTGCAAGGATATTTTGAAGATGGCTTGTGCTTGAAGGAATGCAGGAGCGGGAGGGGAGAAAGAGGGAGTGCTTCCAGCACTGTTAGAAAGCCTGGAGCTTTGTTTTACCAAAGAAAAAGACTCGCTTCGTCTTCTTCCACCCTGGCCTGCCTCTGAGCTGTTCACCTGATCAGCCATGACCTGGACGCTACTTCAACCCCGAGCCTCACTGCTGACTTGGCACCAAATGACTGCCTGTGATATTTTCGTTGGTGTTCCATTATATAAAGCTTTATATAGCATCTGCTTATCTTCTGAAGATCGTGCATTAATAGATCGCCAACAAAGCTCTCATAGATGGCACCACCAATACATTTCTTTGGTGAATAAGTGTTCAAATGTGTGGTCGCAAGTGTTTCAACGTGGAAATTTTAATTAGGCCACCTCTGGCTAAAGAGAACAGAAACCTCCAACTTTAACACCCTCATCAGTTAGGGACATGTTAACACACAAGACAGGATGTCCCAAGGGGAGATAGTTTCAAGTTTGACTAATCTAGACACTCAACAGCAGCACTGGGAAGCAAGAAGCTTGTTTTTATTGTTGTTCTGCTGTTGGGCCAAGATACAGAGAAGTTAAAACCTATGTTTTGTGCTGTGGGAATGCAAAACTGGTATAATTACTGTGAAAATGTTTGGCAATTTCTCAAAAGTTTAATTACATAGTTACTATACAACTCAGAAATTGCATTCTTAAGTATGCAGAAGAGTTGAAATCAGAGATCAGAACAAATGCTCACTCACAGGATAAATAGTTACAATAGTCACAAGTGGAGCAGCAAAACTGTCCCTTGAAGGATGAATACAAACTGTGTTACATTCATATAATGGAATACTACTGAGCCATAAACAGGAATGAAATGGCATACAACATGACTCGGTGAAGAAGAAGTTATGCTAAATAAAAATAAACCAGTCACAAAAAGAAAAAAAATAACCAACAAATATTCTGATTCTGTTTGAGACACTTAAAGTAGACGGTCCTTAAGCTAGAGTAATAGAAGAATGCGAGCCATTATATAATGGATTCAGACTGGTATAGATACTATACAATGTGAGTACATGTAAGGTTATCAAGGTATGTGCTTACAAAAGCTTAAAATGATAATGCTAGGGTGGGCGCCCACATCAGACTGCCTGTATCCAGTCCCACTCTTGATTCTGGTTTCCTGTTGATGCAGACTCTGGGAGGCAGTGGTTATGGCTAATGGCTAATGGCTGGGCTCCAGCTACCCATGTCAGAGATGAAGACTGGCACTTTGCTTTGGGCTGATATATGGAGAGTGAACCAGTGAACAGGAGCTCTCCATCTGAAAAAAATGTTTCTATGTAAAAAATGCATGTTTACCACAATTTTTAAAAAAACAGGCCTGTCGGGCCCAGTGGCATGGCCTAGTGGCTAAAGTCCTCGCCTTGAAAGCCCCGGGATCCCATATGGGCGCCGGTTCTATTCCCGGCAGCTCCACTTCCCATCCAGCTCCCTGCTTGTGGCCTGGGAAAGCAGTCGAGGACGGCCCAAAGCTTTGGGACCCTGCACCCGCGTGGGAGACCCGGAAGAGGTTCCTGGTTCCCGGTTTCGGATCGGCGCGCATCGGCCCATTGCGGCTCACTTGGGGAGTGAAACATCGGATGGAAGATCTTCCTCTCTGTCTCTCCTCCTCTCTGTATATCCGGCTTTCCAACAATAATAAAATCTTTAAAAAAAAAAAATGCCTGTCAGATTGTTTTGCTTTGTTCCTTGGTATTCCAAGTATATCGGTCTCCTTTTCCTGTATCTTTGTCCTCCTTGTGTCTCTGTGTTGCAGCCATCACATGCTCCACGTGTGTCCCAAACAGGAGAAAGTCACGTGCAGGCCAGTTTCATCTCCATGATGGCCCCCATATGTGGCTGAGCATTGTGCACAATCCAAGCAAAACTCCACTAACCTAAGAACTTTCACCAGTTTAGAGCCAAATTGAGGAGCACATTGTTTTTTGCTACTTTTAATCATAATTAAGAAGAAAAAAACATGATTATTGTTAGCTGTTCTCGTTTTGTCTCTAAATTTGTATATGTGTATTTCATTTAGAGTCATTGAAAGTCTGGATTTATATTCATTAAATACTGGTAGGTGTTATATAACTAAATAACCTAGCAAATGTACAGATACAAAACACTACCCCCAAAAATCTGTAAAATGGTACCTGACAGCATGAATGTGGCTGATGTTCTGAAGACAGTAAGGATGGTCAGAGTGGGTGTAGACTGAATTCTACAGTTTCAGTTTGTAGTGCCCACTGGGCCATATGCTCTGGGTGACTTTTCTCTTCAGTCCTTGTCCTGTGTGAAAGACCTGCCAGCCCTCTGTGCATCATGCCAGGAGGTTTATTTTCTTATGGAGATTTATATTTCGCTTATTTATTTGAAACACAGAATGACAGAAGGAGATACAGAAAAATTTTTCCATTGGCTGTTTCGTTCCCCCAATCTCTACAACAGCTAGGTCTGGACCAGGCTGAAACCTGCAAGCTGGAACTCAATCTGATTTGTCACAGGGTAGCGGAGATCTAAGTACCTGAGCTAGCCTCTGCTGCTTTCCCAAGCACATTAGCAGGAAGCTGGATTGCAAGTGGAGTAACTGGGACTCCAAACGGTACTCTAATATCTTGGGGGCAAGCATCCTAGTTGGTGGCTTAACCCGCTGCTCTGCAATGCATACCCAGCTGGCCTTCTCACCTCTCCATCTGCTGTTGTATCACTGGCTTTGTGATCAGGAAGTCTTACCGCCTGGGGCTAAGGCAGAAGAACCCCCAAATCCCATGGGAAGCCCTGAAATGCTGTTAACAATGCCCTTCAGAGGTCACACCAGACTCAAATGAGGCATTTGGATATAGATATAGTTTATCTTTGAAATTAAAGCACACAATTAAAAACATTCTCATTGAGAACAGTTGAGGTCCCCAAGTGTGTGTCTATGAGCCTCTGAGGGTTCCGACAACACGACCTTTCCCCTTGAAAGAACAAGGCAGAGCCAGCTCTGCTTGACCTGATTGGCCTCATTCAAGGGAATGGCTTACCTTGCCAAGCCTGCTTGTGAGGCCCATCAGCCACCCACAAGAGTCCCACCCTCATCAGTTCTGGGTCCCACTGGTCCAGCCCCTGGGGAGACCCTTGCATGGAGAGATTGTGAGAGGGCTGCTGTATCTGCTGAAACCTTTATGATAAGGTACAGAAAACAGCAACTTTATTTAATCAGTGGTTTAGATGACACAGGAACTCATTCAAGACCAAAGACCAAGGGTAACGGACATATTTGTATGCTTGGGCTTGATGAAGCATGGAGAGCAGGGCAGAAACAGAACAGGGCAACCAGAAAGTGGCCTGAGTGTAACAGAATGGGTGGGGAACTGCAGTAGTCTGCCCAGTCAGCTTCCTCATGGCCTCTCCTGCAACATTCCTTCCTTTTGGGGACAGATAAGACACTTTCTGGAGTGAGGGTCCATGGCCTATAATCAAACAAGCGAGGTTCAAGAATTCCTCTACAGGCAACTCTTACACAGAAGGGCAGGGGAAGCCAGAGATAATATTATTAATCTTCTGACTGGCTTTAGGTGGAAGTTTCTCTGGCTTACCTAGATGGAGAGTCAGTGGTGAGAGACAGGAGGGTGGAGAATGTGAGAGAGGAACTTTCCTCTTATGAGCCCCAACACTCCAGACTTTCAGAGGAATGTGATAAAACCCTTATCCTCTACAGAACATACACAAAATATACCACATTCCAGGATCTGCTCAATTTCCTGTTTGTTGTACCTTGCTCAGTCCTGGCAACATGAAAAAGCCTCAAGAGGAGAAGATCTCATGTAATTAGAAAGATACAGGCAATGCAGTAGTAGCTGGAGAATGAGGCTGCCTGGCTTCTGTATGACTGGAGCACAGCTCGGGGCCCTCTCTCCATGTTGGTTCTATTCCCTCTTTGGCTTTGCCAGAAGGGGCACTGGATCTTCTCACCTCACTCTTCCAACACCTACCAACCTGGTTACAGCTTGAGGCAGAAAGGGAGTACATTATCTTCTTTCTTACACGCACACACACACACACACACACGCACACACACAGTTTGAGAGAGAGAGAGAGAGAGCTGATGTTGTTGTATATCAAGTTAAGCTTCTGCCTGTAACACCAGGATAACATGTGGGTGCTAGTTCGAGATTTGGCTGTTCCGCTTCTGATCCAGCTCCCTCCTCATGTGCCTGGGAAAGCAGCGGAGGGTGGTCCAAGTGCTTATGCTCCTGCACCCATGTGGGAAACCCCAGAGGAAGCTCCAGGCTTTGGTCCACCTTTAACCTTTCTAGCCATTTGGGAATGAGCTAGAGGATGGAGGCTGTCCCTCTCTTGCTATTCCTCTCCCTGTCTCCCCATTCTCTGTGTAACTATGCCCTTTAACCAAATAAATAGATCTTCAGCAATCACATGTGAGGACAAGGGTATTTCTGTCCCTTTGTGTCTCCCAAGTGTCAGAGGCACATGAATTCATGACCCTGTGCACCTGAGATTCCTTTCTCTAAACAGGCCAGGTAGATTGGTAACTCAGAGGCAGAGCAAAGGAAGGAGGGAAGAGAAAGAGCCTTAGTCCAGTTACAGGAAGTATCCTACTGTCTTCGGCGGGAGGGTGGGAGCTGGAGTCCCGCCTACTGGCGGGGACTGTCCGTGCTATCACCAGCTGACTCAGTGAACACTCCTGGTTGTGTGGGCGCCTTCGTGGCCAAGCTGCACAGCCCAGTATGCAGCTGGCCTTGCTTGGTTTCCATTCTTGCTTAGGCATTCCTTCTTGTCAGTACAGTAAGACATCCTGGGCAGTGCATTCCTTGGGGATTATTGTATGTTGTGGGTCTTTGGTTTCGTGTTGCAGAACATCATCAAGTTGAGTCATAGAAGTCCATTTGCTGCCGGCTTATATTGCTCACACTGACATCCCCCAGATGGGAGTGCAGTCTTTCTCAGATCTGGCCTGAGTGAAGCCTTCCCAGCACCCGGAGGTGAATGTGCATCTTGCTTTGTGGGCCGTAGAGAGCATGCTGCCGGGAAACACTGAAATGGTTCAGTTGTTGGGACACAGAGCTAAGCAAAGAGGACGTCAAGCTTCTGCAACTGAATCTTCTCAGCCGCAGTGCTGAAAGCACCTGGGAAGGATCTGGTAATGCTCACCTGCACCAGACTTGAACAAGTCTCCAGTTTCCAGAAGAGAAGAACCCCTCAGAGAATCCGAGGCCTCTTGAAGCCACTTGCCAGGAGTGCTCAGAAAGCCAAATGAAAGCTGACCTTCTCCACATGGGCCTGATCCCTCATGCCTTTGCTGAAATTTTCCCACCAACTCTCATGGCAGGGAGATGTCCAGTCGTGACGTGAGGGTTGCGGTAGGGAAGTTAGTTCAGGGCTTCGTACAGCTAGTATCACCAATGTAGCCAGCACAGTGGGTGGTACCCAGAGATGAGGTCAAACAACTCAGCAAGCAGTTGGATTCAACCCACAGACCACCACATCCAACTCAGCAATATGTGTATTTTACTTCTTTATTATTATTATTATTATTATCATTTTATGATACAGCTCCATAGGCTCTGGGATTTCCCCTATCTCCTCCCCATTTCCCTCCCCCTCACTGAGTTCCCCTATATTATTACTATAGTATTGTTCTTCATACACAGTCATATGTCCATCATTGTGGGCATGGATACATCCTATTGTCATGATATAGTTAATAGTTTCCCTGGGAGTCCATCTTTGCCTGGAAGTAGAGATGCATACTGCATTATATTCTCACATCTGGATATGACAGTCTCCATTACACAGTTACTCTACATCCCCTTAAATGAAAAACCACAAAACAAAACCAATAATAGGAAGAAGATAAGAAATCAACAATACCATGAAGTTCAATAACATGTTACTGAATGACTAATGTGTCGCTGAGGAAATGAAAAAGGAAATCAAGAACCATCTTGAAGAAAATGATGATTTGTATGATCTATGACTCATTGAAGAATTTAATCAGAAGAAAGTGTTTTGAAGAGATGAAACTAACAAAAAAATGAAAATCATGAGATATGTTTCTGCTGATCTTTGTTGATGAAACATGTCTCCTGTAGGCAACAAATAGATGGGTTTTTGCTTTTTAATCCAATTTACTCTTCTATGACATTTGGTTGATGTGTTTAAGCTGTTTAGATTCAGGGTTAATATGAATAGGTAGTAATTTTGTCCTATCATTTTAGCAGTGGGTTGTTCATTGATTCAGTTTTCGGTTGATATTTTACTGGGATGTTCTTCCCATTTGCCTTCAGTTTTGGTGGCTATACCTTTCCTCTGTCAAGAGAACATTTTTAAGTATCATTTGTAGGGCAGGTTTGGAAGAGGCATATTCTTTTAACTTTTCTTTCCTATGGAAGAATTTTATTTCATTTTCAAAGACAAAGGAACGTTTTGCTGGATAAGTAATCCTGAGCCAACAATTTTTTGCCTTTAGAATCTGGAATATGTCACTCCATTGTCTTCTGGCCTGTAGAGTTTCTTGTAAGAAGTCTCCTGTGATTTTAATTGTCATTCCTTTATATGTCAGTTGATTTTTTTCCACATGTACATTTAAGGATCTTTTCCTTTTGTTCAGTTGAGGAGAGTTTGATGATCATGTGTCATGGTGAAAATCGCTTTTGATTAAGCCTGTTGGGAGTTCTGTGCCCTTCCTGGATCTTGTTTCACAATTCTTTCTCTAGATTAGGGAAATTTTCCCTTATTATTTCAGTAAATACATTTATAAACCCAGCTTCTTCTTCTGCACCTTCTAGGACTCCCATAACTCTTATATTTGGCCTTTTAATAGTTTCTTTCAATTCTTGAATACTTTTTTTAGCCTGATCCAGCTCTGCTTCCAGCTTTTTGTTTGTTTCCCTCTGGTGACAGGAAATATCTTCTAATTTTTAGATTCTTTCTTCTGCTTGATTCATTCTATTTTGGAGACTCTCCACTGTACTTTTAATTTGCTCCTCTGTATTCTTCATTTCTGATATATCAGCTTCCACTTGATTCATTTCCAGCGTGACATATTTCTTAAATTCCTTGAACTTCTGTATTACATGCTTCTCATTGTTGATAAGAAATTTTGTAGCAAGTGTTTTGAATTCTGTGTCCCCATTTTCTCAATGTCTTCCTTAGTTAACTCTGAGCTTGGCAAAGGGCTTTTCTCCATAGCAGGGGAGTTTTCAGTAATATTCATTGTGCCTCTTTCTCTCCTTTTGCTCATGGTCATTGTACTTCTGGTTATCAGATTCTTCTTCTTGGGGCAGCTTTCTAAGCTCTGTCACCCACAAGTTGACAGTCCAATTTTACTTATTGCGGTTGGCTCACAGCTCTTTGTTTGCTGTCAGTAGTGCCACTCCCTCCAGCAAGTTCTAGGTCTGGGTTCTCATGTTAGCTTTCTTCCATGGTCTCCATAGCCTCAGTTCCTGGCTCACCAATCTCCACCTGCTGTGATACCATGCTGAGGCTGCACCATTGTCTGTACAACCTTTCTCCCACTTCTTCTTGGAGCAGGTCCCAGGATTAGGGAGACACCAGATGTCCCATATAGCTAGGTTGTTGTTGGTGGTGATCTTGCTGGAACCTGTTGGCTGTTAGGTCTGAGGGCCATATGAACCTATTTTGACCCATTCAATGCCATAGTCAGCATTATTTTCCTGTGGGACCAGTGCAGTGCACTGAACTCAGTGAGTACCAAGACAAGAAGCCATAAAATGTGAGTCTCAAACGTATGGGATATGCCACAGCATGATGGCTCCATTGGCTAAATTCTTACCTTGCGAGCACCGGAATCCGACATAGGAACCGGATCATGTCTCAGCTGCTCAATTTCCCATCCAGCTCCCTGTCTATGGCCTGGAGAAGCAGTCAAAGTTGGGCCAAAACTTTGGGAGCCTGCACCCATGTGGGAGACCCAGAGGAGTCTCCTGGCTCCTGGCTTTGGATCAGCTCAACTTCGGCTTTTGTGGTCATTTGGAGAGTAAACCAGCGAATGGAAAAATCCTTCTCTCTGTCTCTCCTTCTCCCTGTAAATCTAATCTGCCTCTCCAACAAAAATAAATACATTTTGAAACAAGCAGAAAGAATGGGATATTATTGATCATCTAGGCCATCCCAGCCAAAGTTGCTGGCACTTTGGGAGGGAGGCAGGTTGCTCACATCTTCTCTTCCCCAATTGTGCCTTTTCCTTTCCAAGCTGCCATATGCCTTTTCATTCAGAGTTAATTTTTCTGAGGAATTTCAGATGCAGGAGAAATTATTAAAGCTGTCATTGCTTAATAAGAATGTTGCTTTTTATCAATGTTTCCTGCTTATTTGGGATGACTTTGGGAGGTACTGGAGATTGCGGGACAAAGAGTTCTGAGACCTCCATGAGGAGGATAGTATACAATGGAGACCCCACCAGAAGTGACGGTTTTAATCCCAAACTTCTGGGTCCAACTCCCTTGCCATTAGGTTACTCACCTATTGTTGCACGATAATTACTCCAGACCTAACAGCAAACATTGGTTATCTCCCAACGTCTTTGGGTCAGGAATTTGGAAATGACTTAGTTCAGAGTCTCCTGTGAGGCTGTAGCCAGGACCTCAGCCATGGCTAGAGGACTCATCTCCCAAGTGATGGACTCACGTCAGCACTGGCTGGGAGCTTACTTCCTCCTACTGTGAACCAGTAGTAGTTTACTGGAGTGTCTTCATGATCTACCAGGAGCTTGGTCTAGTGATGGGAACAAGAATCCTTGCTAACATATATTAATGACTAGCATCACCTCTATTTGACCCTACTTAGTAGTACTGCACTTAAGGGAATAAAAGAATTAAAATGCAAGAGCGAAGCTAAACTGTTCTCTGTGTCTTCTTCAATGACTCTCCCAGGGGAATAATTTTTCTTAGAACTACTTTGTCTCTTTTACATTCAGATTGGCCTGTGTGCGTGGCCCAGAGCAGACCACACGGGCGAACGCCTCCTCTCAGAACACACAGCCTTACAAACACACAGAAGATTGGAAGCATGCCCTCAGGGCCCTGGGGAATCACAGTCAGTGAGACTCTGGGCTGGAGCAGGTGTGCCGGTGCATCTGCGGCTTCCCTCTCCTAGGCTTGCTCAGTATTCATCAATGACCCGTGAGCAGGGTAACCACCTCGCATCATTACACATTAGTTCAGCGTGAACAATGATGGACAGCACTGTCCCCAGTAACGTCTGCTCTCTGGGCTCCGGGAAGGAGAAAGCCCTCAAGTCCCCTGGCTCACAGATTGTACTGTCTTTCATACCAAGCACCCATAGTCTACCTTTGTGAGTTGCAGCTGAAAGCTCATAGAGGCTCTGTTTTCACTCAGCTTGGCCTGAACTCCAGAAAGACACAGGAATCTAGGGCAGAGTCTACAGTTCTCAAACCATGAATTTTCACATGAGTAGGAAAAACAAACTCTAAACCAGCTTCTCCCGTACTGCCATTCAACAGCAGACTTCTAACATTGGGTGTGGGGATTGCTGTTTTCCCTGCCTGCCAAGCAGGTGATACTTGAACAACAGCTGAGTGGTCTCTAATTCAATTTTATTCTGACCCCATTCACCTGGAGATAGGCTTGGATCCCATGGGTGAAGGCTCAGTCCCCAAGATGGAGCCTCCCCAGTGGCCTTCAGATATTAGTTCCAAGTCCCCAGTTGCTCCTATGCTTCTAACCAGTGGGGTCTAAACTGGTGTTCCCACTCCCCCCCCCCCCACTTGAACTTGATTAATTTGCTACAATGGTTCACAGAACTCGGGGGAACATTTACTTATTCTTACTTCTTTGTTATCAGGATATTAAAGCAGGTATAGATGAAAAGGGGCATAGGGTAAGACAGGTGGAAATGGGCACAGAATTTGTTTTTTCTGGTGTAGCACCTTGCAGGAACTTCCGCATGTTCAGCTACCACTGTGCTCTTGGAGGTTTCATTGCATAGGTCTAGTGACCATGTTAACCTCTAGCCCCATCCTTGGAGGTTGGAGGCTGGTGATATGGAAAAACTAGGCAGGGAGTTAAACAAAAATAGGTGAACTAGACTTTTTGCTCATCCTGCATTACAATTTTACCACTTTACCTGTCAATATAATATGCCTATCTTCTCACCATGCACCTACATTTTGTCTAGGACCAGGAAGGAGATGGCTGCATGGAAACCAGACTCCATTTAAAGTGCCTTAAAAGTTCCAGAACTCATGGAGTTGGTGCCACAGTGTATCAGGCTAAGCTACACTTGCAGTGCAGGCATCCCACATGGGTGAAAGTTTGAACCCCAGCTGCTCCACTTCCAATCTGAGTCCCTGCTTATGGCCTGGGAAAGCAGCAGAGGATGGCTCAAGTCTTTGGACCCCTACACCCTCATTGGAGACCTGGAGGAAGCTCCTGGCTCATGGCTTCAGATTCACACAGTTCTGTCCATTGCAGCTATTTGGGGAACGAACCAGCAAATGGAAGATCTCTCTCTCCTTTCTGTAACTCTGCCTTTGAAGTTAAGAGTAAATCTTTAAAACAAAGACGTTCAGAATGTTTCATGCTTGCTAAAACTCCATCCTCTTTGTTTATTTAAGTAAGGCTTCACTTTCTACCTCATAGAAGTGATTGACAGGGGCCAGCACAGAGGCATAGCAAGTTAAACCATGGCATTCCATATATAAATGTTGACTCTATTCCTGGCTGCTTTGCTTTTGATCAAGCTCCTTGTTAATGGCCTAGGAAGGCTGTGGAGGCTGGCGCAGGTGCTCTCTGCACCCTCATGGGAGACCTGAAGAAACTCAAGGCTCTTGCCTCTTAACCAGCCCAGCTCCTGTCTTTGTGGCCATTTGAGGAATGAAAGACTAGAGGGAAGATCTCTCATTCTCTATTTCATCTTTTCTTTCTGTAACTCTACCTTTCAACTCAAAATAAATATATATTTTAAAAGTGGCTGATTGTCAGGGGGAAGCCATCTTTTGTCCTTGACTGTGCTTTTGAGGACACTTCTTTGACTCTCTCGCCCTCTCCCCTTATGGGGAACTCTCAGACCTTGTCATGATGGGTATTTCTCTGAGTGGGGTGACCCACACTTACACATGATTGGGTGAGGAACTCACATTTTAATAAATTGTGTGTTGCATGTAGGTGCTTTTAACTGGGATTCTTGGTGGTGAGAAGAACTGGTTAGCAATGAACATAGCTAAGCCTAGATCACCAGGACTGAAAGCCTTAACTTTTTTGTTTTGTTTTGCTTTTAAAAGATTTATTTATTTTTATTGGTAAGGCAGAACTACAGAGAGAAGGAAAGGCAGAGAGAAAGATTTTCTGTCTACTGGTTTACTGCAATGGCTGGAGCTGAGCTGATATGAAGCCAGGAGACAGGATCTTTTTCCAGATCTTCCACATGGACGCAGGCTCCCAAGGACTTGGGTCATACTCTACTGCTTTTCAGGCCACAAACAAGAGGCTGGATGGGAAGTGGAGCCACTGGGATATGAACTGGCATCCACATGGGGTCCTAGGGGAAATAACCTAAGGATTTAGCCACTAGGCTATTGCATAGGACCTAAGTCTCAACTTCTTGATCCAGCCCTGGTTGTTCAGATGAGCACCCCTAAGCTGCAACTGCCTTGGAGCTGACAGCCACTAGTTAATTCATCAGCACACAGAACAGTTCCATGGCTTTTAAACATTGTATGTCAGGAACTGGGGATGAAGACCAAATATGTATTTCACAAAGTTGCATATGATATTCTAAAATGGGAACTGCCAAAGTTGGAGAAGAAGGTCTTCCTTTAAAACCAAGCTCCCCATCAGGACCCCTGTGAGGGTAGTTCTAGATATACATCTAGGTATCACCTGGTAGGAAATGGCCCACTACCTTGGGTGGGCCCTACTTCCCAGAAAAGTGCCATAAACTCAGGCTTTTAACATCCATCAACATGAACAACTGCTTTTTGGGAAAGTCATTCTGGACTGGAAAAGGTCGGATTCTGTTTCCCAAACCTGGTCTGTGTGTTGCACGGTGTGTCAGTGCAACCTTGGGCTTGCTCTACCTGTCGTCCAGCCATGAAGTCACAGAATCTCATCTATTAACAAAAGTCCAGGCTTCCCTTCTTCCACACACACAGCTGCAGGGGACTCCCTGAGTACCTTGTCTAGGCTGACTGTTGGCATCTAGTACCGTGTTTCTTATTCTTTTAGCTGCTTAGGTCACAATCACCCACATGGGGCAGTTGCCGATGGTCATGTTGACTCTTGCGGTTTGGCTTTGCATTCTTAATCCCCAAAGGTGTTGCTGACCATGTTTCCATCTTTACCAATGCCCACAGGTAGAGGAAAGACTGGAGGTAGCAGGAAGCAAGAGGGCAGAGCAACTCAAGTGCAGCCTGCTGTCCCCAGACCTGCTCCAGTTCAATACCTTTATCCCTTCGTTGTGAGAGCATTTCTTATAAGAACACATCTCTGATTCCTTGTCCAAAAATACTAGGAAGATGAGTGCTTGGCACCAGTGGCCCTCTGGACATGCTACATGCCCTGAGGTAGCATCTGGTTGTATCCGTGGAAAGCAAAGCGCTCACATCATGAAGGCTCACTTTGCTCTTTCTGGAGAGTGAGGATAAAGTAGCCTTTATCTCATGGAATTATTGGAAGAGGTAAATGGATTGTTATGGGAATAGGTATCTTAATGTTTATTCCTGTGTGAGGTAAGAATTCATAACAGAGTCATAAATAATACGGGAAAATGAGAACATGACTTATTTAACATGAGAAGATAATAATACATGTGAGTTGGCAAATGCAAGCAACCCCACGAGGAGACAAGCTCTTTGTGAGAGGGCCAGAGAGATGCCTGTGATAACAGAATATGAGGGAGAAGGCTCCTATGGTCAGCAGTCCCTAGGGAGCAGTGCCCTAATGGAATACATAAGCAGAGTGGATTTAATTCTGGGAGTTCATGGCGTCTCTACCTGGAGTTTAGTTTCACCCTCTGCCCTAAAATCTTGTCATCCTGAGCCATCAATTTAGTTGAGTTCTCTGTCATGCATACCAGAAGAGGGGTAAAAAAACAACAACAACAACAAAAAAAAAACCAGGAAGAAGTGGTGCTGTCCTGCCATTTTATCCTGCCATTTTATCCCAGAGACTTGAGTTTAGGGTACATCCCCTCACCTGCTTGCCCCACCCCGAACACTGCCCCTCTCCGCGCCACTGCCCTAGTGCCCTGGAAAGCCAGTCAGATGTTTCAGGGGTGGGATGGTGAATTTCATGCATCAGCCTGGCCATGATATGGGACCCAGTCTAAGCGCTGACATGTAAGTGTGTGGTTAACATCTACAATCAGCTGAAGCTCTGAAAGGTGACAATGGAGGTTTCCTGGGGAAGAAATTCTGTCTCAAACCTGTCTGTTCACCTTCTGGCTAGAACAGCTAGCCCCCTGCCCTGATCCTTGGCACCCTGCTGGGCACCACTTCCTGTGGCTTGTTGATACCCATTGTCCCAAGCTCAGAAGGCATCCCAGTCCCTTCTAGGAGTGCAATGTATCCTACTACCAACCCCATCTTAACCTGGCAATCATGCTTTTGTGATGGAGTCCTAAGATGATAGATTCAGCAAGTAGGCAGGTCAGGTTGTCACTGTGCAAGTGACAATACTTGCTGACGGCTTCTGCGGCTGCTGCTGCTGCTGACAGAATAGAGCAGAGTTTGTGGGCTGGAAGAAGGATTCCTTTCTGTTGGATCACAGGGCTGTGGAGAGGCAGAGTGGGTGCAAAGTCAGCTGTCAGGTCTACTGCTTGGGCATCTTTGGGCCTCAGTGTTCTCATCTGCAACCTAGGACAACAGTTAACAACTGGACTGACTACCTGCCTTATAATGTGCCTGTCAGACCCCAGGAGGTAAAAGGGTGTAAAACATGGTGAAACCTGTGAAGGAAAATAAAAAAGGGTGAATAATTTATTCACAGAATTATCTCCAAGGCTTTGAAAAAAAATACAGTTTTCTAAACTCTGCTAAAAATTAGGAGTTAGCATCTGCCTGTAGAGGTCTGAAATCCAAACTGTAAGTGCCCTCTGCTGATTTGCAGGACCCTCCAATTCTCAGGGAGGGGGCCCGCACTTCACCCTGGCTGGGGAGAGAAAACACAAAGAAATAAACCAAAGACAATGGTCTCACCTAGGTGGGCGGAGGAGGCAAACCCTTCTGCAAAGTTTCTTCTTTCATTCCCAGTCTTTTGCGCTTAGCCCAGCCCAGGCTCTGCTCTGTCTTCTCAGCCAGGCCACTCGGAGCTGCAACTACAAATCCACTATTCATTGTGTCCACCTGGTGACACTCCTTAATGGGGAACGAGAAGTCTGCAGAGGATGGCCAAGCACGTATATAGACCTGCCCTGCTCATCTGGAGCAGGTTCGTTCCCAGATGCACAGTTCCTCCAGTCCAGAGCCTGCTATTGTGGCTTCCACTCAGGGCTACACCTGGCTTTGTGACTTCTGTGCAGTGGGAAAATGAAGAACACAGATCTCCCTTCTTGTTCTCAGGGCACCAGATGGGAGCAAGTGCGTGAGCCCTGAGCATGCCCAGTAGGATGCCGAAGAGGCTGCAGTGTGCTCACAGAAGGAAGTGAATGTCAGTGGCCTGTCCAGGTCTGCCTCCTGACAACCTCCTGGCTGTGACACATCTAAGCCAGGGGTGTTGACCCCTCCCATGGAGCTGATCACTGTGACATCTCTGCACTGAGTCCCAAATCCCTTCTGGACTTAAATAGAACCTGATAACTGTGTCTTGACTTCTGGAACTTAAGAGGCCTGGGGTGAAAGTACACAAAGCAGCCCTGGACACTGGAGCATGTGCTAGGGGAAAGACACCAAACAGACTCAGCATGGATGGTCAGGGCAGTTATGGAGGCCAAGCGTGCACACCAGCTGCACAGGTGTGTTGGTTGGGTCCTCCTGCAGCAAGTGAGAGCCCACTCGTGAGAATTCCTCAGGTACAGCTGTGTGTGTGTGTGTGTGTGTGTGTGAGAGAGAGAGAGAGAGAGAGAGAGAGAGAGAGTGTGTGTGTGTGTGTGTAACAGCTCTTCAAGGATAAGGAATTTCCTAGGCTCGATGGAGGGGGCACCCAAGTGATGGCATGAGCTGACAAGGTCAGCAGCTTGGGAGAATATGTCCCTGCCACCGTTTATAGAAGATCACTTCTTTTAATGTGTGATGAAAATGGAGTCAGTGCTGTGACATAAATAGGCTAACACTCGGCAGGTCCAGCAACCCATATCCGTGCCAATTCAAGTCTCAGCTGCTGCACTCATCCAGCTCCCTGATAATGTGCTTGGGAAAGAAGTGGAAAATGGCACCAGTCCTTGGGCCCCAGCACAGAAGTGGGAGACCCAGAGGAAGAAGCTCTTGGTTCCTGGCCCCTGACTTCTGATCAGCCCACCTCTAATTGTGTGGACATTTGGGGAGTGAACCAGTAGATGAAAGATCTATCTGTCTCTCTCCTTCTCTTGATAATTCTGTCTTTCAACTAAAATAAATAAATAAATAAACAAACAAATCTTTTTAAAAAAATCACTTAAAAAAAGATTCCTTTACCTTCCATTGGAAAGGCAGATTTATTGAGAGAAGGAGACACAAAGAGAAAGATTCTCCATTTGGTGGCCTACTCCTCAGGAGCCCACATCAGCTGGAGCTGAGCCAATCCAAAGCCAGGAGTCAGTAGCTTCTTCCAGATCTCCCACATGGGTGCAAGATCCTAAGGTTTTGGGTCAACCTCCACTGTTTTCCCAGACCACAAGCAGGGAGCTGGATGGAAAGTGGAGTAGCTGGGACACTAACCGGAGCCCAGATGAGATCCCTGGACATGCAAGGTGAGGATTCAGCCATTGAACCATTGCACTGGGCCCAAAAAGTCAATTTACAAAAATAGAAAGTGTGACAAAGATGCCACTAGTCTGCATACTATCCATAAAATTTGTAAACCTGACTTGGTACACATCAATTTGCTGACAGAAACCACAGGATTTCAGCCATTAGCCTTTTGCAAAGAACAGGGCCAGCATGGTGAGGTATGAGTGGAGATTGTAGGTAGAACCAGGAAGAGATTCAGAGCTATCCTGAGAGGAGCCCTTTATCTCCCAGGGGTAGGTCCCAAAAGTGAGAAGAACTCTCTGATGTCTTTCTGAAGAAATGCAGAGAGCTGGGCTGCCTGTCGGGAGTGCCCGGGAATGTCAGGATTGAGTTTAGGACATACTCTGAGGCATTGGGCTGGTTTCTTGGGATACACATCTCTAATGGGCACAGGGTCAGCACACTCAGACTTGTCAGGAATGCCCCTGAAGCAGGAGAGGCTGGAGCTCATGGCCTGGACAGCTGCAATGCCCATTGGCTTCCAGGACAACCAGCCCAGCTTCCTACATTAGCTCTCAGGTGATGGGGTACTGGTGGACAGGGCATTTAGGGGTTGAGCTGTGCCCATCTCCAACATGACGAAGTTCCACCTACAAGAATCTGCAGGAGTGACCACCTCTAGAAAGTGAGGATTTTGGAGACAGTCGAATCAGACTGATGTTAGTAGGGTAGACTCAACTCTGAGGTGATGATTGTTCTTGTGTAAACAGAAAATGTGGGCAGCAACAGGTTGGGAAGGAAGGTATGAATTCACAGGAAGATGCTATCTACAGGACTAAAGCTGTGTGGATCTGGGAGAGCAACCTGGAGTACCTGCTTCCCACTGTCCTGAGGGCAAGCCAATTCAGGCCTTCGAGGCCAAGCCAGAATAGACCACGCTCCAGCTGGTCAAGCCTCTTTGCTTCTAGTGCACTATGTGCAAAAGCCCAGAGACATGAAGGCAGGGTGTGACCTTTTCATTCCCAAAGCTCTCCAGCTTGATGATCAATACAAACACTCAAAGCTAAGAAACAGATGTTGCTGTCAGTCCCAGAGACAACCACTAGGATTTGCCAGTTTATCATTTGGTGCTGTCAAGAATGAGCCACTTCATCCCAAGTTTTCTGGGACAAGCAGACTTTAATGGATCTACCCCAAAGAAGGGCCCACACATACTGCATAGAGGCACAGAACTCAAGGCGTGCACATCTTATTGTTCAAGGGGTGAAGAAAACCAAGCAGAGGCAATGGCTCATGGTAGCATGCCAGCAAAACCCTGACCAGCACAGCCAACAGCTGTACACTGGCATCTCAGAAACTGTGTTCCTGTGTCCAGGGTGTTGGCAGCAGGCCTCCATCCTGACACTTAACTGATGGGCACCATGTGGTGACTAGAATGTGCCCAGGGGAAGTGGGTGCTGTTACTTGCTCAAGATACTGCTGTATCTGCTTGTAGACCCCACCACATCCTGTGCACACCTGGCCCCTGCCAGGCAGGCCAGGGCTGTGTTTAAACTAGTCTACAGGTACCTCTTGCCTTCATTTTCCCCCTTCCCCTTCCTGCAGAAGTACTTCCCTCTATGGCATGAATGGCATGGAGGTGAGGGTGCTTAACATGCCTCTGTGGCATGCCAACATTACTCGAACTGCTGGGGTTCTTCAGGGCCTTGATGTGATTTACTCCAAAATCAAAATAAGAGATGCTTAGCAGACAGGCCTCAGGAAAGGGCTCACTGATGAGAAACTCCCTGATACACTCTGAACCACCCATGCTAACAGACACACACAAGAGAACTTACCCGAGGAACATCACTGGGTGGGTTCTTGTCCAGCTTTCTTTCATTCATCTCACTTGGTGACACTGAGCTACTTGGCAGCAGACATCCACAGACAAACAGATTCTCAACAAATTCGTTCAGCAGGCAAAGAACGTATCAGGACGAGCCTATCCTAAAGCACTCACTGCCCCTGGCAGTTAAAAAAACAAATCCAAAGTGACAAAGCCACTCTGGCCTGGCACTGATTATCCCAGATAGTATTAACAGCCCTGGACCTGCACCTCTGCTCCACCTTTGCCCACAGGCCCCCTCAGCCTCCCTGCTCTCACCTGCCACCTGTTCTAACCACCTTCCTCAGGAGATGTGTAATCAGAGTGTGTGTGTGTGTGTGTGTGTGTGTGTGTGTGTGTGTGTGTGTGTGTTGAGTGGGTCGGGGAAGAGGGACAAGTCTCCAGGACCTTGGAGATGCTGCTCTGCCTCGCTCCACCTCAGCATCCTCCTGGCCTAGGGTGTCACCACTGACCGCATGATTGTGCTACATCACACAACAAGACAAGGAAACACATGGTCATACCAGGAACCCAAACTCTCCCAAACTGTCCTCTTTGCCGGGTGATGGTAATCACCTACTCAAAGGTCCAGAGCCAAACCTGCAGTGTGTCCCCACTTAGCAGCCAGGGGGCTCCTTAAAACCTAGCTCACACCATTTCACTGCCAAACAGCTTCAAATGGTTCAGGCTCAGACTCACAGCTCCCTTGTGGGCTACGAAGGCGTTGCTACTTCTACTCTCTCCCTCCCTTACGCTGGCCTCCTTGCTCACTGCCTGCTCCAGTATCTTTCCCCTCTCCCTCACTTCCTTCTATTTTCTGCTTCAGTGTGGCCCCAGTGTTTCTACTTCCCTGCTTTGAATGCCCCCGTGGTGCATTCCATCCCCTGGTGGTTGCCACGACCAGGCTGAGTCAGGTGTGGAAGCCAGGAGCCAGAAATTTCTCCCAGGTCTCCCACAGGAGTATAGGTGTCCAAGCACTTGGATTCTCCTCCTTGACTTTCCCAAGCCATTAACAGGGAGATCAACTGGAAGTTAAGCAGCCACAACTCAAATCAGCACCCATGTGGGATGCTGGTGAACAAGCAGTTTTATCTGCCGCACCACAGTGCCAACTCCAAGATACATATTTTTAAACTGCCTATAGCTTGCCTTGCCCCAATAAAACATGAACCCTGTGAAAACAGATAATTTGCTTACTTTTGTACAAACTGTTATATTTTTCAACACCTGTTCCCTGGAACAACAACAAACGTGGTGGGTGAACAAATTCTTCCATCAGTGTGCCATGCAAAACATTGGCTTTCTCTTCATTGCTTTCCTTCCTTTCTTCCAAAGCCATCTCTGCAGAACTAAAGAACGTGTGACATCTCAGGAAGGAGAGGCCGAGTGTTCACAAGTAGTCTAAAATATCGTTGGAAATTCATATGAATGTCTCTGGAAAACATAAGGATTCTAAAACATGCAAATGTATTCCTCCAAGTATGACAGAAGCGATGAAGGGTATTTTGAGAAGATCTGGGAAAGAGGGGCCGGTCAGTGTGAGCAGCTGGTCAGCCAGCAAATACAGCCAGATGATGAAATAAGTGTTTGCTACAAAAACAGGCCAAGGCGGAAGAGGAGATTGGGATGGGAGCATGAGATGTGAACTCTCACGGATGCTGAGGGCAGAAATTTCTGAGATGTGATGGACATGTCGGAGTGGGGAATGTGTGGCAAGTGGCTTTGCACATCAACCATAGAGACTGATTCTGTTGGCTTGCTCACATGTTTAGGAGGGCGCTGGCATCCAGAGTAGAGCTGAGAATCAAATCTGGACACTTGTGGGATGCAGGTCTTAACCTCCAGACCAAGCACCCGACCCTCCCTGGCATTCTTCAGTGACATTTATCAGTTCAGTGGGACAGGCTTTATCAGCCCCCACTTCACACCTGCCCCAGAGTGAGCAGGCCCAGCAGCTTGTCTTACAGGCCCTGACAGCTCTGGGTGGAATGACACTGGAGACTTCTGCTGACACAGCCAATATGACAGCACCCCTGCATGGGGTCTAAGAGAGCTATCTTTGTGCTTTCCTCCTAGCAAAGAAAAATTTAGCTAAACCCTTGATTCTGTAGCCTGGGCTTATATGTCCAATACAAATCCTAGCAAAACCGTTGCAGACAAGGGCCCAACCAAAATTCAAAACTGCAGCTTGGACTACACACAGGAGCAATACTGGGCTAGGCATTACACACATACAAAATTCTGTAAAGAAAAACACATCCATGCACAGAATAAGGTTCATGGAAAGATACAAAATGGTTACTAAGATCAGTTAGAGGCCCATGTCTGCTCCAGGGAAAACAAGCCTTTGTTTCAGCTCTTCCAGATCTCCCCAGCCCCAGCCTACCCCACCCCTCCCACATGGGCCCTGATGTCGGTTATCTCACTACCAATGCTCACACCTACTGAGAACACTCTCCCACAATCACTGACAAACTATTCTTACTCTTAAGTTTACCCATGCTTTCACAGGTGTAATGATTTAGCTGCCTTGTGTGACAACCGAGTTCCCTGGAATATAAAAATATGAGCACCTATGTGGAAAACATCTGTATAGTCACAGACACATGATATACGTACCCTGTAAACAGAAGTACAGAGATAGTGACAAGACAGGTCGCCACAGGGGACAAGGCATGGACACTTCCTTGCTGACACTAGGATTTTTGCCTGGATTTGGGCTGTCTCAGCACCATCTGCTTTCACTCCCCTGGGAGAGTCATCGGATGTGCCCCAGCAGCCCTGCCCCCAGCCCAGCCCATGTGGGCACTTCAAGTTGCTGTCCCTGTCTGAACCCAGCATAGTTAGAGCTCTCAGGGCCCCCTGTGACTGTGACCTGTGTAGTTCCAGGCTCAGTACATCCCTGGCTGTCAGTCATATCCTCCTTTGGTAACAGTGTTGAAGGCAGATGACCAACATTCCACATGGACAGTGAGCAAAATAATTAGAAAGGGACTCTGAGGGGAGGAAAAATGGAGGCCTTTAAGCACAATTCAAGAAACAATCAACCAGGGGGTTGGGGACAAAACCCATCAGAGGGCTGGATTTGCAGTCCTGCCCAACTTGCTCATGATAAGGCCGAAAAAACAAAAGTCTAAAGGAAGTGATCATTAACTTCATTAACTTCTTTGTGTTCTCATGAAACTAGAAACCCTAGAAGCCCACAAAGGTGGGGTCACTGCCTTCTTGTTTTTCTCATGATCAAATTTAGAAACTTGGGAACGGGACTGGTACTTGGTCATTCTAGAGGAAGTTTCTGGGAAGAAGCAAGTCCCTTGTACACTCTGGGAGACTCCCTGCCTTTTCCTTCCAAAGGGGACCAACCCGAGCTAAGCGCCCATTAATTCATTTAACTCCTTACACTTTCACGGCCTTGTCCTGGATTCCACATAAAACCCTTGTGCACATAGCATGTTCCCCCCATGGGCCCTGAACTCAGTGACCCTGGCCATTGCTGCCTTCCAAACTCTTCTATTTACTTGTTTATTTATTAATTTTCATTATATAGGCAGATATACAGAAAGGAGAGACAGAGAAAAATATCCTCCATCCACTGGTTTGCTCCCCATGGGACCACAATGACCACAGTTGAGCCAATCCGAAGTCGGGAGCAAGAGCTTCTTCCAGGTTTCCCACATGTTTGTAGGGTCCCAAGGCTTTGGGCCATCTTCTACTGCTTTCCCAGGCCACAAGCAGGGAGCTGGATGGGAAGTGGAGCAGCTGGGTCATGAACTGGCACCACCTGGGATCCTGGCACTTGAAGGGGGAAGAATAGCCAATCCAGCCGCTGTGCTGAACCTCGCTTTCTAAACTTTGAACATATTCCCTCAATCTCTACTTTCTTCCTTTTCCTTGATCCCCTCCCTGCAAAATGTCCTCCTGGCTCTGTCAGTCAGTATGCTGTGGCTTCACTCATTCTGTGCTCTGTGAGCCTTACCTGATCCCCATTCTGCCTCTTATCCAAGAAAGCCAAGGTCTGGTGAGGAGAAACTGCACTGAGGCAGGATGACTCACCTAATCCCCTCATTCTTTCTGGTAGTATCACAAAGAAAGCGACAGTCACTGACAAACAAAAGTACAACGGGGACCTGAATGGACACCGATGTTCCTTTCAATCTGTCAGAAATGTCTTTTGACCTCTTGTCGCTGTAAAGCCTATTTCAATGATATACCTAGATAAACTTTCACCCTCTGTGAACAAAACTCCTTCCTGCCTCCTGCATGATCCTGCGCATTCTCAATCCATCTCCTTTGTGGTTGGGCACATGGTCTCCTCTCCCTCACTTAGCCCTGTGAGCTTGCCAGCAGGAAGCACTGCTTTAATCATCTCTTTATCTCCATGCCCTGCACTGGATACCATATTTGGGCAGATTAATATGTACAGAAAAAGCAATAACTAGTGGTAGAGTGTGTTTTGGGGGTGCACTGCAGCAGAGGGAGTGACTTGGTGTACCTGGATGACCCCACGGTTCAGACACTACTTGGGACTCCTGCATCCCATATCTGATTAGCTGGGTTTGAGACCAAGCTTTACTATTGATTTCAACTTCTTGCTCATGCACTCCCTGCAAGGTAGATGGTGGCAGCTCAAGTGCTTGGATCCCTGCCACTCCCACGGGCAGCCTGGATTGCGTTCCAGGCTCCTGACTTCAACTTGGCCTAGCCTTGGTCATTGAAAAAGACAGGGGAGTGGGCGTGGCGCAGTAGCCTAGTGGCTAAAGTCCTAACCTTGCACATGCTGGGATCCCATATGGGTGCTGGTTCCAATATCGGCAGTCCTGCTTCCCATCCAGCTCCCTGCTTGTGGCCAAGGATGGCCCAAAGCCTTGGGATTCTGCACTCACATGAGAGACCTGGAAGAAGCTTCTGGCTCTTGGCTTCAAATAGCCTGAGCTCTGCCAGATGCGGGGTGAATCAGCAGATGGAAGGTCTTCCTCTGTCACTCCTCCTCTCTGTATATCCGACTTTCCAATTAAAAAACAAAACAAAGCGAAACAAAACACAAGAGTAACCAGCAAAGGGAAACTCTGTGTTATATAAGACAGTGCATAAGAGTATCTTCTCTGTGCCTTAGTGTCCTCATCTGTAAGATAGGTATCATGGCAACACCTGTGTTCTGAGTCTTGTCAAGAGAACAAAATGGTTAACACAGCCCCCAACTCAGTGTGCAACTGAGTGATATCTCATAATATCACACCTCAGTGAATGTGAACAAGCTATCTCTCACTGTTGACACAGATGAGAAACTTAATGGGCCAGTTGTGACAGCCGAAAACATTAAGGAGTACAATCATATAGAACTTTTAAAAAGTCTGAGGCCCTGGCTGGGCTGCAGAATACACCAGCACCTGCTGGGACTGGGGGCAGGCTGCAGCACCTGCTAGTAGATGCTGAGGTGAGGCGAGCCATTACAGTCAGGGGGAGGTGGGTGCTGGGTCCATGAGCCCCCAGGGGTAGAGGGTCCAAAAAGGTCCAGTTGCCTGGCCTGGGTCCTTGGCCTACCTACACAGTGGGGGCTGGGTTCATGAGCCCAGGTGTTAGGGATTCTGGTGGGGCCCTGGTCACCTGGCCTGGGTTTTTGGCCCATATGCACAGTAGCTACTGGGTCCATGAGCCCTGGGAAGTGGGGGATCTGGCAAGATCTGGGTCTCCTGGCCCAAGTTCTTGGCTCACTTGTGTGGTGGAGGCTGGGTCCGTGAGCCTCAGGGATGGTGTGTCCAGCGGGGCCTGGGTCGCCTGGCTGAGGTGCCTGACCTACCTGCAAGAACTGGTCCTCCTCAGTGGAAAAGATGGAATAGTGAATAAGAGGCCCAGATCCATATGTAGCATATGGCAGCCCATTAAGCCTTGCAGGGAACATCTGTACCTTCCTAGAGGAAGGAGGACAAAACAAATTAAACAACAACCCCAGCCAAATGATGACAGCAAATATTTGGGAAAATGGAGACTTTGAGGCTGACTATGTCAGCCAATGGACATTGAAAGGGGTCCCTCATTCTGGGATCAGTGAGATTGACAATATTTCAGAACTGTCAAAAACACCTGGGCAGAACCCTCAGACTATGTGCCACGCTGTGACCCTGGCTTGATATTGGGTGGATATTTTCCATCCCGGGGACTAGAGCAGTTGGGAGGCTGGGTATAGCATCCCCCTTATGTCCCCTCAAACCACCCCCCTAAAAAGGAAATAGAATAGAAATAGAAAATTTGGAAACAATGATCAAACCCACTCTTGATCCATTCCACTCTGATTAACTATGTTAATGTTACCTAAAATTAAAAATAAAATAAAAAAAGAAAGTATGTAAGGTAATGTAAAATAAAAACTGAAACCCACTTAGCTGGTCTTTTCAAAACTGTTTTTTTCTTTTTAAGCAACCTGTGCTCTCACCTCCTCTCACATTTATTTACTTATTTGAAAGTAACAGTTACAGAGAGGGACAGAGAGAGAAAATCTTCCATCTACTGATTGATTGTCGTGCTGATCATATTAGTTAGGGTTTGGCCAGGCCAAAGCCAGAGCCAGGGGCTTCATCCAGGCCTCTCATGTGAGTTGCAGGGGCCTAAACATTTGAGCCATCCTTCACTGCTTTTCCCAGGCCATCAGCAGGAAAGTGGGTTGAAAGTGGAGCAGCTGGTGTTTCAACCAGTGCCCAGATGGAATGCCAGCACTGCAAACATCGGCTTTATCTATTGCACCGTAGGACTAGCCCAACTTTATTCCTTTCTGCTTAATGAACTTAAAAATGAGGGCATGAGTTCTTTGTGGACAAATGGGCCCGACTGGAATCCATCATGCTAAGAGAAATGAACCAATCCCAAAAGGTTAAATACCACATGTTTGCCTTAATCTGAGATGAAAAGATGACAACCTGATAGTACCTGTATATTGTAATATTATTGCAATCTCTAACAACCTGTATCCAATACAATAAGATAATGTGATATAATCTATAAACCAACAATTAATGTCAGAATACTTAAGATCTACATCGAAAAACTGTAAAACCTACTATACCCTCAATACGTTATGTTAATCCGTAATGGGGGGGAGTGCAGGGAAGCCTTTCAGGACCATAAAAAGAGTGAGGAAAAAGTATAATATAGCCTATCATGATCAAATCTGGTAATTCATAGACAACAGACTCAAAGCAGCACTAAACAATAGTAAAACAACTATACCAATGCATGAGGGGGGAATCGGGTGCGATCCTGACAACCTCTTAACAGGAGGTCATGTGCGTGGAGCAGGGGGGCACTCCAGGGTAGAGCAGATGGCAAGGAGAAAGCCTGGATCCCAACCATGAAGACTCCCAGACCTTCACCACAAACTACTAATACGAGCAACAAGGACTATATCCCAACTGCCAAGGAGGCCACAGGGAATTGGATGCCCTCGGAGGCCGAGTACTCTGAGGTCACCCACCCCTAACCGGAGCTCCCGCAGGGGATGGAAGAAGTCCAAACACTACCGCGCAGAAACCAACGTCATCGGAATGACAACCAGAAGCCCTGAGCGGTCCGCAGAAACAGAAGAACAATAAACGTCCCTCGGGACCAGGGAGGAGAGCTTTCTCTGGACCGAGCCTGGCTCCACCTCTGGACCCCCACCCTCCCTTGCAATGACCATCAGGATCGCTCCGAAAACCCCTCACAGCAAACAAACAATCATACAAACTAAAAAAAAAACCTAAAATAAATAGACAAACAACAAAAAGTAGAGCTTGAAATCCGACAGGAAAGAGCTGGCATGGATTGGCTAATGCCTCGCTGGGTAGGACACAAAGATTAGTCACTCCTTACCATGGTGTTGGGGACTTTCCTGCACACCCCCCCCCCCAAAAAAAAAATGTTCTGCACCTTAACTGCTGACAAATGTCTTGTTAGAGTTACAAGCCAGTCTAGATTATCCTAAAATCTGCCAAGATCAGTAAAATTAGACTTCAACACAACAAATGGCTAAATACTAAAATGAAACAGACACGAGACAGCTGAATGGTACCTTATAGCCATTTTAAGGTATATAGCAGCTGGTCCTGTATATGAACTAAAATTGAAATGTCAATGAGCTAATCATAGGTTGTGGTTAAGAACTTGCTTCTTTTTTGTTTTGTATTGTTTTGTTTTGTTTTTTTTAACATACTGGTTACTCAAAACCTTGTCAATTCCATAATGTTACAAATTGCTGTTAATGTTATATTGAGACTCTTAATTGACTGGGATGATATTCTACCAGCTCTGACTTTGGACCAGAAATGGTCTCCCCAACAAACTGTTCAACCCATCTGGACAATGAGTAGCTGGACTCTATGCTGGGTATATGTTTGCAAGGAAAGAATCTTGATGGAATTTGAACTGTAATACTGCATCAAGGTGGAGGAATCCACCAGGGGGGAGGGGTGTAGGGAGGGGTGGGGGGATTCCCAGAGCATATGAAACTGTCACATAATGCATAATAATTAATAAAAAAAAAAAAAAAAAAAAGAAACAAACAGTGATGACACGCTAGATGAACAACCAGCTCTGAAAAGGGGGGAAAGGTAGTTACTTCTCTACATGTTTAGAAGGGTTGCATGTTGAGGTGCATCTCAGTACATGCTACCATATGGATGAACTTCAAAACAAGGCTACATAGCAGAACCTAGACACAAAAAGTCACACACTGAATATTCAATTTTTAGGAAACATACAGAACAGGTCAATGCACAGAGACAGAATGTAGATTAGTGGTTGCCAGCAGCTAACAGGAAAAGGAATTTGGGGAGTAACTGTTTAATGTGTACAGAGTTGTCCCTTCTGTTTATGACAATTTTGAGACTAGATAAAGGCCATGGTGGCAGAAATTATACATGTATGAAATGCCAACAACAACAAAAAAAAAAAAAAAAAAAAAATGAGGGCATGTAGGGTAGAATATTTTCTATAATCTGTTTACTCCTAAAAGGAATTCCATACTCCTAATTCTCCATCATAAATGGCCATTCTGTGTCAGAGAATTGATAAAGATTTTCTTTTTCTTTTTTTTTTAAGATTTATTCATTTTTATAGGAAAGGCAGATTTTACAGAGAGAAAGAGAGACAGGGAGGAAGATCTCCCACCTGCTGTTTCGCTCCTCAAGTGGCCACAACAGCTATCACCAAGCCGATCCAAAGTCAGGAACTAGGAGCTTCTTTCAATTCTCCCATGTTGGTACGGATTCCCAAGGCCTTGGGCCATCTGCCACTGCTTTCCCAGGCCACAACAAGGGAGCAGGATGGGGAGTGAAGCAGCCAGGATACAAACCAGTGCCCATATGTGATCTTGGGTATACAAGACAAAGGCTTTAGCCCGTAGGCTACCACGCCGGGCTCAGTGAAGATTTTCTTTATAATGCCCATAGCCTTGAGATTCAACAATGAATAAACTCACAGCCGCACATTCATTATGGTATAGTCAAGTATTGCTTAACAACAGGGAAGCACTGTGAGAGATGTATTGCTAGGGAATTTTCTCCTCGTGCAAGCAACATAGCCTGTGCTTATGCAACCTTGGATGCTACACATCTAACATTCCATGTGGCCACTTGACGCAGTCAAGGCATGTGGTAATCATGAGACACAGGTGCTACTGCCAGAATGCCATGGCACACTACTTTATAGTAAACTGTATTTTCCTATACATCATGCACTTTAAAATAAACAGTATACTCTAATAATGATAAAAATACAGCACAGCAAATATGTGGCCCAGAAACATAGTCATTCATTATCAGTGTCAAGTATCGTGTCCCATTTATAATTGCATGTGCCACACATGAGACTGGCAGCACAGCAGGTGTTTTTACACCAGCCTCGTCACATCACCAATGTGTTTTGCTATTGTTTTTAGAATGGCTCCAATATTATAGTGGATACAGCATCTCTTGGTGAAAGGAATTTTTTTGACTCTGCATTAATCTCATGAGACCACCATCGTACATGTGGTCAATAGTTGGCAATGGGGCCTGTGTGACTGGATCTCCTTGTATGGAAATTTTTTTAGGATTCCTACATGGGCCAAGTGATTCATATTTTTAAAGATATTTATTTATTCGAGAGGCATAGAGGCAGAGATTGAGATCTTCCACCTGCTAGTTCACTCCCCAAATGGTCACAATGATTGGGACTGGGCCAGGCTGAAGCCGGGAACCTTCGAACTCTATCTGGGCCTCCCACAGGGGTACAGGAGCCCAAGCACTTGGACCATTATCCACTGCTTTCCCAGATTAATTAGCAGACAGCTGGATGGGATGCAGAGCAACGCGTACTTGAAACAGTACTTCCAACTGGGGTGTTGGTATCTTCAGAGGCATCTTGACCTATAGCCACTCCTTGCATATAAATTTTTGGAATAACGAAAAGAAAACCAAAGCAGTGCAAAAAGAAACCATTGACCTGGAGTGGGGACTATTCTTTTTATCATTTGCAAAATGAAAATTTTTAAATGAATTTTAAAAATGAAATTCCTACTTTTAACAAAAATGTGTATATGATGTCATATGTAAACATATGAATGACGATTATGTATTATACATATGTATTCAGGATGGCTGTCACAATGGTCTCTCACCAATACATCACTTTGAATAGAAATCACAATTTTGAGCCATTTAAACCCCAGCCCCATTTCCCAGGAGATAATCCATTTAGAATTGCTGATGCTCTAAGACCCAGATTTTCCCAGAGCTCAGACATCACCCTGAAGCAGCATAAGCACAAGAGCCTGCGGCTAGTGGATGATTTGGGTTTTAAATTTTCACCTCCTCTGGTCCAGAACTGCAGTCTTTTCCAGATTTGCTAGAATGAAACCCAACTACATCAAAGCCAGGGTGCTGGGCACTTCCAAGATGCCTCACGTAGCATCCTTCCCCCTGTAAATGAGCTCTAAATGTCCCCCTCAATTCTCTTGTTCAGCATCCCCATATCCCCACGAGAAAGATGGCGGGTGGGGTGCAATTAGCCCAGATCGATAGATGAGTCTGCAAAGAAGGAAGTGACCATCTGCAGGCTAAATGGCTTGGCCTGGGTCACTCTGACAACATTCCCAGCGAGGAGAGACCGTCCTGTACACCTTTTAAATCTCGGGGCCCGGAGCTGAGACCTGCGAGCCCTGCAGCTTCCCTGGGATGACTCCTAGAGACTGATGTGTGAGCCTTGGAGGCTAACTCTCATTCCAGGATCATCAGAAAGGAGAAGGCTTTTGCTTTTGCTTTTTTTTCAATTTAAGCCAACTTGTCCACATTTTGACACCCCTAAGCCAGATGAAAGCTCATGTCTCAAAAATTCTCATATGCAGATGCTTTATTTGGAAAAGTTTGAGCATGCAAGGAGTTGCGTCTGTTTGGAGCCAGGTGGAATTATAGCCACAACGATCTCTTAATTTTTAAAGCTGTGACTTTGTAGAATGTGAATTTCACTATTTGAGAATCTGGTGGCATTAAGGAGTCACATCACCACACAGTGTTACTGTTATCCATCCTTGTCTTCACAAGTTGAAATTCTACACGCTACCCGTGTTCTTTCAGTGCTTCCCAGCCACCTTCTCACTTCCTGTATGTGTGAATCTGCCCACTACAGGAACCTCATATAAGTGGAACACGACTTCATTTGTCCTTTCACACCTGTTTTGATTTACTGAGTCATGTAGTCCTCCTGGTTCATCCAAGTTGGAATATCAGAATTTCATTCCTTTGTAAGGCTGAATAAGAGCCCAAGGAATACACCGCCTTTCAAAAATTCATTCATTCTTCTCTTGCACTTCTGAAGCAGTAATTTCCCATGAGCCTTGCTTGCTTTCAGATGAAAATTGTAGCAAATGTCTCTCTAACAGCACTTAATGCAGATTTTTTTAAAAATGATTTTTTTCTTTCATTTTGCTTTATTTAAAAAAGATAAAACACGGTGTGTAAGCAAGAGTTGGAGTAACATTTTACAATCACTCCAAAAAGTCTTCAAAATTTTCTATCCACATTTCACTCCAGAAGAGACCATCTCTATTTCTACCATGAGTAGTAATGGAAATCAGAGGAGAATTAAAACCAGGACATCCGTTGGAAGTTCTTCAAATAACTGAGACAGAAAGGAGGAGGGGACAGGTTTCAGGGACCAATAAGGTGGGGGATGTCCTTGGGGAATCAGCAGACAGGGTTGTATGGGGCGGGCAAGGATTCTGTCAGTGACAGCTTGTCTATGGGCAAAAGAAACCAGATAGCCCTGGTTATCCTAAGTGTATCAGCATGAGATGAAGAGGACCCCTCATCAGCCCCCAAGCCAGCCCAGGCTCCAGAGTGCATTGCTGTCAGCCAAGGTTTGGTTGTCATCTAGGAACTGCCTTCTAGGGTAAGTCCACATTGACTGCTCCAGTCTTTCCTCTTCTGGACACTTCTTTATGTCTGACTGCTTGCTAAATGGGTAGAGTTAAGAGGGTTTTTTTTTTTTGTATGTTGTATAAGTTGTCTTTTTTTTTTTTAATTACCACCATTCATGTTACATATTGTTCTCTATCCTCAAATTTGACCCATTTCCCTTATACGATAAAGGATTGTTTATTAGACAACACAGGGGAGATTTTTCTGCTTTTACTGACTGTTCTGAGAGCCAAGGTGTTTTATCTATGAAGTTAACCAAGCCAGATCTTTAGGGTCCCCTTCCTACTTGAGCCCTTCTTCAGACCCTGAAAGAGACCTTTGTTATTTTATCACTTCTTTTCTTCTTATTATTATTTTTCCTGGATACTTCTCGAACTATACAAGTTTCAGTTCCCGAAAATCCTGAATCTGCCTCTATCAAGCCAAACCAGGACCAAACTGTGAAGCTGTGAATCTGAGCCCTCTGCGTGGGATTCCGGAAGCCTTTTTTTTTTTTTTTTTTTCAATCTGACAAATGCAGAGAACTTTCGCCCCCAAGTCAGTGGTTGTGCCTGCCCACTGACATACCCTCTGCACTCTCACTTCCTTTTCCAAACCACCTTGATGTTTATTGATCATTAAAACAAACAAGCACCACCCCCCAAAAAAACCCAAAAAACCACAGGCTTGCTAAGCAAAACTGAAGCAAAGAGAAACCGACAAAATTCACTTCATTTCAATGAGAAGCTGTTACTGGACTGTGAAATTTTGCCTGGTTTTTCCTAAAATCAGCCCAGTTTGTCATGGTCCTGCCTGTACTGCCTGGGAACCTGGAGCGAGGGGTCAGACGGGTCATTGGCGCGCCATCCTTGTCTACACATGCACACGATCTGAGGATCGATCTAGTTATTTGCACAGACACACCGGGTCCCAGGCAGCACACATGTTTTCAACATGTGTTCTGACACTTTGAGCACTGTCCCACCTGCTTGGATGATGGAAGACAAAAGCCACTTTCCCGCAGCCCTGTCCCTGGCCTTGCAGCAGTTGGAGGAGAGCAGCTGGCAGGGGGATCAAGTGCTGAGGTAGGTGGGGCTGGTCTCCTTAGGGAAAAGGGCTGGATTTTAATGGCAGAACCCCATAATCACTGTCTTAACAGAGAGATGAGACTCAACAATAAAAATCTATATTTCTGATGAATAAAACATCACCAGACTCGCTTTGGGAGGGGAAAAGGCAGGATAGAGTCTGGGGGTTTGTAAACAGCCATGTTTGTCTCCTATAGCTCTGGAATCACAGAGTCACCCCAGCAACTTGAGGTCCTTGTGCAGATTTTCAGAGTCAGGGTCATGACGCTCCAGGGCTCAGTTCCTAGAGAGAGAGCCTGAAAGTCATCTGGAAGAAGACTACTTCTAGAAAACTGAACAGAAACAGACATTTTTAGTAGAGAGAAAAAATACCCTCCTACTGCCTCACCCAAGACCACTGTGATCTTAATTTCTGGCTCCAAAGACTATGTTTGCCTCCTTTTGAACTTCGTCTCAATGGAATCATACAATATATACGCTTATCCTCGATTCTGTGTTCACATTGGTTTTGTGAGGTTTTTCTGTGTGTGGTATGACAATAGACTTATCCATTTTTCATGGGAGTATAGTCCTCCGGTAGAAGATTGTTTCACAATTTTCTTATCCATGTGTTTGTTGCTAAAGATTTGGGTTCCTTACACTTGTCTTACATTCTTATTTGTGTATTTTGCGACTTAATGACATTTTGGAGGAATGGTTCTAGGAATTGCATTTGTTAATCACAGAATATTTGTAAATTCAAGTTTAGTAGATATGGTGAACCAATCAAGCCATTTTTTAATTTAGTGAAGGTCTTTGCGTTCTTTGAAAGAAATATATAAAAAAAGACATTATGTAGTTTTACTCTTCAAGTGTCACCGCACAGCTAAGGAATCCACTTGTACATGAGTGAAGAGATGTAGCAGTTTATTTGATTCAGCAACAGGTTGTTGTAATTGACACTGAGTGCCCCAGATGTACTGTCACAGGTCAGGAAGTGTGCTCTGAGCTCTCTGCCCTGTCAACTCCATGGGCAGCCACAGGTCCCCAGGCTCACCGAGTTCGTTACTTTAGTGAAACCCTCCCTGGAGGGACTTCACTTTTGTCCTCTGCCCTTTCTCTGTAGCCATGTCATATTCCTGCCTTTGATTGTCACCCTACACGGAGAAGGTATCAACACTAGGTACTGTGAAATAGAAAACTAATCCAAGAATCAGACTGAACCTAATCCTCCCCATGAAAATACCCAAAGATCTAGATCAGAAGTTCAACCTGTCTCCTTAGCAATCTCAAATAGCTGACGACACAGTACAGAGCTTCCAGGCCAAGGTTATGGAGAAGATGCACAGAGAAGTGAATGGGCAGTTAGGGCTACTTCTCTGAGTGAGGCCCCTCTCCACACTGAGTAAAACTGGACTTCAGTTTTGACAGTTCTGGGGCATCAGGACTAGAAGTCAGAGTCCACTGCTGCCCCTCAACGAGTCTAACAGGAAATCTCCACACAAGCTGGGACCCTCCCTAGAAGGTTCCAGCTTCAGATAAGAGTTGAGACAGAAATAACACCAGCCCAACTTCTGGCTCTAGGAGAAAGCAGGTGTCCTTGCACTTGTAAGCTGAAGTTGATTCTCCTAAGGATTCACATTGCAGTCTCGCATTGCCTGGGCCATGCAGGAAACCTTCGACCACAAGTTTGTTTCAAAGCAGATGCCTCGGAGAAACACATCCCTCCTTCTTCAGATTGTCCTTATTCATTCATTGAAACACCAGAGGACATCAGTGGTCAGATCAAGCAGCCACAAATAATAACCACAAACAGGTTGTGAGCCGTCTCGGCAGCCCGTGTGTGAAGAGAAGCAATTGGTGAGAGGTTGGACTGAGGTGGGAGGAGGAAATAGAGAAGGATTGGTTAACAGGTCCAAAAACCAGTTGGACAGAAGGATTAAATTCTAGTGTTCTACACTACAGTAGGGTGACTACAGTCCTATATGTGTGTGTATGTGTGTATACATGTATATACCTATATACATATATACAGAGAAGACGGTATATATACAAAATATATGTTACATATACATTATGTATAATGTATTAGTATGTATTACATTATATGTAATACATCAATATGTATTAATGTATATAATATATATATTATACATTAATACATATTAATGTATTAATGTATATAATATATATATGTTAGATATATATGTATTAGAGGCAGAATTACAGAAAGAAGGAGAGACAGAGAGAGTGATCTTTCATCTGCTGGTTCACTCCTTAAACGCTACAATAGCCAGAGAAGGGACAATACAAAGCCAGGAGCCAGGAGTTTCTTTCCAAATTTTCCACGTGGGTACAGGGATTCAAGAATTTGATCCATTCTCTGATGATTTCCAAGGCCATAAGCAGGGAACTGCATCAGAAGTGAAGCAGCCGGGAGATGAACCAGTGCACATATGGGATACCAGCACCACAGGTGGAGGCTTAACTTACTATGCCCCATCCAGACTACAATAACTTATTGAAGTTATTATAGTTGTAAGAGAAGACCTGAATATTTCTGACACGAAGAAATGATATATGTCTGAACCAATGGATATGCTAATAAACCGAGTTAGTTCTTTGCAGATTGTATATTTGTTTTGTTTCGTTTTGTTTCAGGATGTTGTACTGTGATCTAGACACACACAGAGACACACACATGCATCTTGGAAGCTAAGCAGGGTAGGGCCCTGGTTAGTATTTGGTTGGGAGAAACACATATCTTGTATGGATCAAATGGACCAAATGTGATAGAGGAAGCCCTGCTCCCTAGTATTTGGTGTCTCCTTATTTCCATTTCTGCCAGTTGATTTTGCCTATGATCTCCCCCTCCCCAGCCAGCCTTGCCACCTCTGCTCCTACCAGTCCTGGTTGCCTCCAGGTGCTCCAAGTCCTTGATTGAGGGGTAGCTGTGTCCAGCTGGGCTGAAGACGCCCTCCTTGTTTCTTTTTAGCCTGCTCTAACACTCTGGGCTTCCCCTTGTTGTCATTCACACATGGACTGTAAACGATGCTCACTTCCATTTTTTCATATAGCAGCAAGCCTTCCTGTCCTAAGCCAATATCTGTGCCTTCTCCCCAGCCTGCCCTCCACCTCATGGACACCATCCGAGTAGTGGATGTCTGTCTTCGGGAGGCTCAGCCATCAGCTCACGTTTCCTTACTCAGCACTGTTGAGTTCTGTGAGACGAACTCCGGGTGGCATCCCTCAGAGTTGAGAGGCCTTGTTCCATCCTCCAGGCATGCTCACCAACATGCACTTTGCCTGGAGGCAAGACTCAGCTGTGAGGGGACTTCCCAAAGTCCTTGGCCATGTGGAGATTGTATGTTTACATTTGAGTCGTGTGTTTGGGAGATTTGGTTGAGATGACTCATCGCAGCATTTCCCTTGTGGTCTCTTTTTCTCATGCTTGACACAGGCTCTGATCTTTCAGTGTAGAACACTTTATATCTTCTCTGTCAGAGAAATAGGATTCCATGGGAGACTGCTTTTGCACAGAATTATGCAATACATCTCTCACACATTTTGAGAAATGAGCCTTTACGTATCATTTACACATGGCTTACACCGAGCTGAAGTCAGTAAGTATTTCCTTTCAGCATTAGGGAAAGGAAGTGTGGTTTTCCCAGTGGCCTGTCTCTGTAGAGATGGATGCAGTAGCTATAGTCCAGTCCAGCTTTCTTACCAGTGAGTTCCCTTGGAGCCTGGTGGCACCAAATGAATGAAAGCTTTGTGGTTTCTCTGTTTGTTTTCTACAAACTGTTGCAGATCTGGTGGACTAAACAAGGTAAATGTGTTATCTCACAGTTTTTTATGTTTTTTTTTTTACATTTTATTATTATTGCTATCATTTTATGATACAGCTCCATATTCCCTTATTCCCTCCCCAATTCCCCCCCACCTAGTTCCTCTATATCATTACTAACATACTAACATATAGTTCTTCATACTCAGTCATATGTCCATCATTGCGGGCCTGGACAATGGCAGAGAGTCCAGAATCCTATTGTCAAGATATGGTAAACAGTTTCATTGTAAGCCCATCTTTGTCTGGAAACAGAAATGCATACCACACTGCATCCTCACATCTGGATGTTAGTCTCCATTTTACAGCTACTGTACATCCCCTGAAATGAAAAGTCATGATACAAAATCAACACTAGAAAGAAAAATAGAAATTTACAATGCCATGAAGTTAAATGACATGTTACTAGATATGACAGTCTCCATTACACAGCTACTATACATTCCCTTAAATGAAGAGCCACAAAACAAAATCAACATCCAGGAGAAAAAAGAATTAACAACACCATGAAGTTAAATAACATGCTATTAAATGACTAATGTGTAGCTGAAGAAATGAAAATCAAGAACCTTCTTGAAGAAAATGATGCCACTGCATGATCTACGAGTCATTGAATGATTTAATCAGAAGGAAGTATTTTGAAGAGATGAAACCAACAGAAAACAACAAAACCCATGTGTTATAGTTTCTGCTGATCTTTGTTGAAGTGTGTCTCCTCCAGACAATAAATAGATGGGTTTTGTTTTTTAATCCAGCCTACTAATCTATGACGTTTGATTGAGCTTAAGCCATTTACATTCAGAGTTTAATATACGTGGGTGTTACTTTGGTCCTGTCATTTTAGGAATGGGTTGTTCATTGGTTTAGTCTTCTGTTGTCATTTTACTGGGATGTTCTTCCCATTTGCCTTTGGTTTTGGTAGGTGCTATTCCTCTTTTCTGTGAAGAGAACATCTTTACATATCATTTGTAGGGCAGGTTTGGAAGAGGCAAATTTTTTTAGCTTTTCTTTACTGGGGAATAATTTTATTTCATTTTCAAAGACAAAAGAAAGCTTTGCTGGATATGTTATCCTGGGCCAGCAATTTTTTTCTTTTAGAATTTAGAATATGTCTCTCCATTCTCTTCTTGCCTGTAGAGTTTCCTGTGAGAGATCTCCTGTGAGCTTAATTGGCATTCCTTTATATGTCAACTGATTTTTTTCACGTGCACATTTAAGGATCTTTTCCTTATGTTCAATGAAGAGAGTTTGATTATCATATGTCGTGGTGAAGATCTCTTTTGATCAAGCTTGTTGGGAGTTCTGTGCCCTTCCTGGATCTTGTTTCCCAATTCTTTCTGTCGATTAGGGAAATTTTCCTTTATTATTTCATTAAATGCATTTGCAAACTCAGCTTCTCTTTCTGCACCTTCTGGGACTCCCATAACTCTAACATTTGGCCTCTTAATAGTGTCTTTCAATTCTTGAATACTCTTTTTGGCCTGATCCAGCTCTGCTTCCAGCTTTTTGTTTGCTTCCCCATGGTGACATGAAATATCTTCCAATTCTGAGATTCTTTCTTCTGCTTGCCTCATTCTATTTTGGAGACTCTCCACTGTACTTTTCAGTTGCTCTACTGTGTTCTTAATTTCTGATATACCAGCCTTGATTTGCTTTGTTGCTTCCTTAAATTCTTTGGACTCTTGCATGAGCTTCTCATTGTTGATTAGAATCTTTAAAATGAGTCTTATGGATTCTGTGTCCCCCATTTTCTCGATGTCTTCCTCAGTGAACTCTGAGGTTGGCATAGGATTTTGCTCCTTAGCAGGGGAGTTTTCAGTAATATTCATTGTGCCTTTGCCTCTTCTTTTGCTCTTGATCATTGTACTTCTGATTAGCAGAGTTTTCTCCTTGGGGTAGGTTTCTAAGCTGTGTCACCCACAGGTCTACAATGCGATTTTACTTATTGCTGTTGGTACACAACTTTTTGCTTGCAGCCACTTGTGCCACAACCTCCAGCGAGTTCCAGGTCTGGGTTCTTAGGATAGATTTCCACCGTGGTCTCCACAGCTCCAGTTCTTGGCTCACCACTCTCATCCTCCTGTGATACCGTGCTGAGGCTGCATTGTTGTCTCTGCAACCTTTCTCCCACTTCCAGTTGGAGCAGGTCCCAGGATTAGAGAGACACCAGGTGTCCTATATAATTAGGTTGTTGGTGGCACTGATCTTGTCAGAACCTGTTGGACGTTAGGTCTCGGTGCCACACGGACCTATTTTGACCCGTACGATGCGAATTCTGGCGAGATCAGCACATGCACAGTTCACTGTTGTCCCCTGCAGTCCCAAAGCTATTGCCACAATGCACAAAATGGCGCCTCACGCACCACCACTGCAGTTCTTGAACTGCTGGCCATCAGATCCTAGGGCTACTCAAACCTGTCCCGGGTGGAACCCATAAAATGCCATGTCGTTGCAGTTCACCGAGTCAGAAATGAGTTTACTCCCAGCTTAGCACATGCTCAGTCCTTTCCCTTGCCCTTTCCCTCTTACGCAAAATGGCACCCAATTCAGCTCTAAGGGGCTGACTGGGCTATGAAATCCACTCTGTTCTCGCACTGCCCGTCTGTGATCTGCTGCTCTGTCTCTGCTCCTGGTCAAATCAAACGGACCAGCAGGACGGACAGTTCTTTGTCTGGGTTCACCTCCGAGCTCCCAGTGAAAGTTCCTTCCCACCTGGTTGCTGGTGGAGTTCAGATCATTGTGCTGGAATATCAGTCACTGCAACACTGCACTGCTGTGCCCGCTGCTTTCCTGTGTCTGTCAGTCTCCAGGTACCCTCTGCTGTTGTTCTGTCCTTTCCTATCTCCTGAAATATGTCCTCTCTGCTTCATCCTGATTAAACGTTTCTTTGTCCATTTAAACGTGTCCTTACCCTATTCCGCCATCTTGATTCCTCCGTTATCTCACAATTTTGCAGGCCATAAGTCTACCACAGCTCTCATTGGGGTGGAATCCAGGTCTGGATGAGGTTGTGTTCCTTTCATCCTCCCGCCCATTTTGTGGTGCCTGAAGCCGGGCCTTTCTTCACTCCTTGCCGCCTTGCTCCATCTTCAAAGCCAGTAGTACTGCATCATTGTGTTCCATTATCACATCTCCATGGGTCTCTCCCCTCCAGCTCTCCAAATAGTCATCTATGACATGTGGGGAAAGAGGTCAGGAAAAGCCCAACTGTGGGTACCCTGTCATAAACTGCTACCTTCATGCCCTGACTAGGACAAGGACTGCTGGTTTTCAGAAACCCTCCTTTTGTGGTCACTTTTTTCTAACAGTCCCTTTTGGTTGAAAATTACCATTAAGACCATCATTCTGCTATTTAACTGTATCCTGACACTGGCAGATAGTCCAGCATGTTATTGTCAAGATATACGTAACAGTTTAATTGGGAGTCCATCTTTTTTTTTTTTTTATTGTTGATTATTTTGCATTATGTGACAGTATACTATTGTAATTATATGGGGGAAACCAGTGGGGAGAGGCAATTAGAAAAGGGGTTTAGGAAGATCTCAGAGCCCGTGGAATTGTATCATAAAATCAGAAATAAAATAGGAAAAAAAGGATAAAATAAAATTTGCAAAATATGCTAAAAAAAAAAAAAAAAAAAAAAAAGAAAATTACCATTAAGGCACAGGTTACCTCAGTCAGTCAAGGCTTAGGACTTTTTGTTTGCAACATTGAAAGAGGGTTCCTGGATCTCTCGCCAGCTGGTTGATTCCAATGAGAGAGAACATATGGCCAAGTCTGATGGATCTTTTGGTCCACATTCTAAACAGCTAAATCATCAGTATTCAAATCAGAGCAAAGAAAGAAGATTTCAGATAGATGGATGGGAGCCTAGGGTCAATGAGAAAGTTGGCGGATGGATAGATAGATAAATCATAGATAAATGAAATGGGTACATAAATCAACAAGTCGGTACACAGACATACAGATGTGTACGTTGCCTAAAGCAGTCACTCAGGGATCTCACCAATGCTCACTTTTCTGCCTCCCTCTATGACTTTTTAAAAATGATTTATTTGTTTTTATTGGAAAGGCAGATCAGATTTACAGACAAAGAGGAGAGACAAAGATCTTCCATCCACTGGTTCACTCCCCAAATGGCCATAATGGTTGGTGCTGAGCTAATCTGAAACCAGGAGAGAGGAGCTTTGTCCAGCTTTCATGTGGGTACAGGCTTCCAAGGATTTGGACCATCTTCCACTGCTTTCCCAGGCCACAAGCAAGGATGGGAAGTGGAGCAGCCAGGACACAAACCGGAGCCCATATGGGATCCCGGGACATGCAAGGTGAAGATTTAGCCAGTAAACTATCATGCCAGACCCTTCTAGGACCTTCTGCCAAAAAAAGTGGCCAGAAATATGAGCAATTGCTCTCCATGATGACCACCTTCTTCTGGAGCTAAAGAATCCCCATAGCACTAAATTACATAACCTCTTCCAGTTTCCCATCCACAGCTGCCATAGTATTTATGCTGTGCAAAATGAAGGGCTTGCCCATTTTCCTGTGTTTTATTCTTTTTCATCTGAGCCCTGAGGAGGTAGACACAGCCTACTTTCAAAGTCTAAGACTTTCTGAAAGCAGGCTACATTGCTGTGTTCCAGGCCTCTCTCCCCATTTGATGGTGGTAGCATTCTGCAGATACTACGTGCAATCTCAGCTGGGGTGCTGATTCCCAAATTCCTCCCTGTCAGCAATCCCTCACTGGTGCTTACCACCTGACCTGTGTGAGCTGAGTGTGTGGATGCTGTGTGTGCGTGTATATGCAGGTGAGCACAGTTCAAGCTAACCTGGGACCGTAGGAGGTGTGAAGACATGTGTTGACAACTATTGCTCTAAAGTGATTCAGCAAGCTGGTAGGAACCACTTTGATGTTGATGGGATGGAAGGGGTCAGGGGAAAGAAAAATCTCACTTTAGAAGACAACACAATCTCCAGACCCTGCCAAATGGTTCTGTGACACACCTAAGTTCTCTTCTTTTTAGACTATTGCTTTTGAATGCCAAATAAGACCTACGTGCTGATGCCATAGCTCAGGCTGTGGATCCAGTGGGTTGAGCACATTTTCAGGACCCACTTACTCCGTTCCACCGGCACATTGAAAAATGCCCTGCTGACATACAGGACCACCTGTTATCTTCAGAGACCTCTAAATGTGTTGGAGGGACAGCAGGGATTGATGCTGGGTTGTGGTCGCATGCTGTCAAGTTTTGCCAGGGAGGGAAAGGTGAGGTGCAGGTAAAAATGGAACACTTTTTGGTGGGGTTGTCATTTTCTATAGGTTGCATTGAAGTGTAACATGAATGTATGCACCAAGGAAAAGTGTGGATGAAAGGAATGGTTATCACAAGGCCTCCTGCCAAGTGGCCCAGAATGGACCAGCTCCTCTTTATATGCAGGTTTTCAGACCCAACCTGGCAGTCTCGTTACAGTCATCTGGCATGGCTGACTTTCCCCCAGACCCTCAAGAACCACTAGCTGCGGCACTGGACAAGGGTAGAAATGTCCAGCCGCAGCCAGACCTCACACAAGTCCGAAGACGAAAGTCAGATGTTTTGTGTAAATCCACAGGCTACTAATGCATTTCATGCTGACAAACAGGACAAACACCCAGGAGGCCTGAGGCAAACCTCTCTTAGCCTTCTCTGTTTGCTTATCTTTACTGTTTATTCTGGGTGACTACTGGAGACAAATTAACAGGAACTGGGAACCCATGTTTTAGACACACATTCCCATCATCCACTCTTCTGGGACCTGCCTGGTATGTTTAAGGCTTGTGTTAGGTTTTGGTTTTCCTGGAGGGATAGGACTGTATTATGAGTCTTGATAACCATTTGTTCCAATCCGTGGTTGCATCTCAATAAATGGCATGTGTTGCCTTGATGCCTGAGGTGCTTTATGGTGAGCATATATTTATGTCGGGGAAACAAACTCTGATTTTCCATCACAAAAATAATCTTTAGAGTCTGAACAACCCACATACTCTAGAAGGTTCTCTTTGCTCCCGTCTAGTCCCAAATACGTTTTTGGTTGTTTTGTTTTTGTTTTATTTTGTTTTGTTTTTGTGGCTCAATCTAGGCTGACTGGAATTGTAGTTTGCAGAACTGGCCAAGTGGCCCTTTCATTCCAGCTAGTTTCTCATCTGCAGAGTGGTCCCTTTATCAGGAACCTGGGAAATGGCTCTCTCCCGTGGCCATGCCGCTAGATAATGAGCTTCTGCACTCTAAGTAGAAACAGGCCTGTTGCTGGAGCATTGCAGATCTCCACTCCACACCCAGCTTTCACTTTCCAATCCCCATCAGAGCTGGGGGAGCTGGCTGAAGTCAGAGTCTGGGGTCTTGGTGTAAATGAGCCTGCCCCACCCACCAGAGTCTCCCTGGAGCATCTTGGATGACATCATTGCCGAATGACTGCATTGCTCTTTGAAATCACGTGCTGGGGTCACACTAGACAACAGCTCAGGAAGTCAAGGAGAAAGCACAGAGCGCAGCTGTGATTGAGAGCAGAAAGAAGATGGGCTTAGGGTCGGGCTCACTGCCAGCAGCCCTGGATAATGATTCCTCCACCTGCCCCTCTAGCTGCAACTAGGGAAAGTGAGTCTGTGCACCAAAAGTCTCCTCCATGTTTCGCTTTCAGCATACAGTATCTTCCAATGTTATCCACTGAGCCTGCTCCCTACCTCACATTCCTAAATCTGCTGCTGTTCCATGCTTGAAGGATCCCACAGTGGATCACGCTGTATGGACAGTGGTACACATGATTCCCCTGGGCCCACAGTGGAGGAGGCTGTGGGAGCTGTGCTCTTTGCTGCGCTTTGCTGGGCTCTGTTGGACAATGTTCAGAAGCTGCTACTTTATCTTAGCAGGTCTTGGCCCCCCAGCACAGCTCCAGCTCCTGCCAGAGGGCCCTGGGACTTGCCCTTCCCCTGCACCCTCTGCCTAGTTAGTCCCTTGCAGAGGTCCTCCACCCACAGGCCACCTGCTGCCATTCTGGGGAGGCCTCACTGCCTCACAGCCATGACACCTAAGAGCCTCCGCCTTCAACCTCTCTGTTGCTGTTGTCTGTTTCTGCCCCCCCCCCCCCGCCCCAGGGCAGTAATCTCTGCAAGAAAAGAATTCAGGTCTATTTTTATTTCTACTTCTGTGTCCTCCACAATGAGGACACAGAGAAAGTACTCAATGAATACCAATTTCTGCACAGCAGAGATACCAACTGTGCACTCTGCTTTTTCATTTAACCTTCTATTATGTTCCTTTTCATAGTTCCACATGAGGCACCAACTGCTTTTTAAATCAGAAAGCAACGAAGCTTCCCGTGCTTTGCAGCTATGGTTCTTAACTATGTCTGGACCTCTGAGACTATGGTTCAACTGTGGATAATCTTCCCAGAGAAAAAAGGGGACAGAGCTCTTTAAACACACCACATTTCACACACAGATCAAGGAGGTCCAAGACCTCTCATGCCCCATGAATTAAAACCCATGACCTCTGTGAGTCAGGCTTTCCCCATTATAACACTTCCCCAAGGCAGCCTGACTTTATAAAACTTTGAGGCCATGATTTTTGGAGACTCGCAGTCCATGAGCAGGCAACACCTGTGAGTTTAGACCCCGGGGGCACAAAACCTCACTTGGTTCTATGCAGTCCAAGCCACCAGAGCTTAATCACATGGTCTTTTATGAAGCCAACACTTAATCCAATCCAAGCAAAACATTTGCCGCAGACCCTTACTCAGTCAAGTAAGCTTTTGACCTTTCAGTACCACCAGCATTAGACTTTGGGGACTACAACTTTAATGCAGATGATGGGAGACACAAAATGAGCAAGGGATGCTTCCGCATGCAGAACTGTGTATTGCACAGCAGTCACACACAGCGGGTGCTGAGGAGAGCTGCCCTTTGCTTCTACAAACTAAAACATTCAGTGATACCAGCAGCAAGGTCGGAGTTCCCAGTTCCCAGTCCCATTAGTCTTACACCTGACCATCAACCATTTGGTCTCTTCAAATGTAGATTCTCCCCTTCAATGTCTCTGAGAACTGTGGCAATTAATCTAGATTACACTGGAATCTCAGAGCAATTTGGGGAATCAGAGGAAACCCGCTCTCACCACAGGATGTGGTTCCTTTCCCAGAGCACACAATCCTGGTGAAAGGAAGGACAGAGAAGTCCTTCCTTCATTTCGGTTTGGATGTGTGACTTAGGACACATCATTTGACCTCCCGCTGCTTCTGAACACACACTTGATGCCCAGGAATAATCAGAGAGGGGGGTGTGATGAGACAAAAGTAACGGAGCTCCTAGCAGCAGCTTTATATTTGCAAAATTTGGCTAAACTTGAGCTGAAGCTACCCAAGTAAGCCCAGGCCTAGTTTGCACTGCTCTCTGCCTGGCCCATGGATGCTATCAGGATGGCAGCATGGTAAACTACAAGCCCATCAGATGGCAGGGATACAAAGTGACACCCAAGAGAGGCAGGGCCTCTCACCTGTCAGGGTGCCCCCTGCGGAGCCAGCACAGCCAGAGAGTAGATGCTGCAAGCCACCACAAGCCCGCATTCAACCTCAGAGCCTGAAGGCCAGCCTAGTGTGGAACTGGAGGCCAGTGTGTGGCACAGCCCATCTCCTACGGAAGGAAGGGTAGTGAGGTTCCTGTCCACAGCTCCCCTGACTTCTGGGTTGACTTAGGCACAGACCAGTGTCATCTTCTAGAGCGAAAGGTAGAGTCCAGGGATCCATGCTCGACTGGAAATCTACCACCGAAATTCCTTCCAGAGCAAGGCAGGCAGCAAATAAACAGGCATGGAATTGGAATTTCTGTGATCCTAACAGCCATACCTACAGCAGATCCTCAGGAATGAAAACTTCCTCTGCCGACAAGGGTCAGGTCTCCTGCACCAAGAGCTCCCCTGCACTCGCCACCCTCCAGTTGCCCCAGGACCTCTTGGATTTCCTTTCTCTTGCCCTTTCCTGCCTCCACTGCCTCAACACCTGCTCCCCGCTCACTGTCCCAGCAAGGTCACACCCTCAGCTTTTTCCTGGAAGTCTTTCTCAACAGTATCACCAGTAACTCCTCTTTGTTGGATGCAGTTAATAATCCTCATTCCTTGATTGCCCCAATAACGCAGGTTCTCTTTCCTCTGCCTTCCACTCTGGAGACAACATTGAGTTCCTTGTGCAATACTGTGTACAGCTCTCCCCTCCTCTCCGGCTCCAGCTGCTGTGTTCCTGGCTATTTTGTTCATCCCCCACATCTGCTCCTCTCAAGTGGACCTCTCTGGCCTCCTTGTCCTTTCCAAGTCAAAGTCTGCAGTTTCTGCCACCCACACATTTCCTGTGCGTTTCTAATCGTTGTTCAGCCCGTTTGCTTCTGGCAGCTTAGCCAAATGCTTGGCTCTTTCTGTATATGTACACACACACACACTTTTTTGAAAGAACTGGTTAGCAAGATTTCTGTACTCAGTTGTCATTGTGTTTCTGCTGATACCATGGTAGGACAGGTTAAACCAGTGCTTGCAGTGCCAGCATCCCAAATCAGAATGTGAGTTCAAGTCATCACAGTTACTCTGCTTTAAGCAGTGCAAGATGGCCCAAGTGCTCGAGCCTCTGCCACTCACATGGGAGACAGGGATGCAGGTTAAGGCTAGCCCAGACCTGCTTGTTGTAGTTATATTTAGCGAGTAATCAGCAGAAGGAAGATCTGTCTGTAAATAAATAATAAATAAACAATATTTTGAAAAAAGTTCTTGTCATCTCACTTTTGACATCTACGTTGGAATAAACAGATAGGAATTTGTGCCAAATACACGAGACAGCTGTTTTCAGAGACTGGACACCAACCAGGAGGACTGTCTGCTGCAGAGGCTAAGCCTGCAGTGTCTCGGGGGCATCTTCTGCCTACAGGAGTTAAGTGGGATGCAAACTTAAGCGACCAGAATAGAAAGAGGCCAGACAGGATAGGTGTTTGGGAGCAGGGAGCAGAGTAAACAGACCAGGAGAATTATGGAGAGAAAGACTACTGAGTTGCACATGGATCATTCAGCAATAGTCATCAGAGCAAGTCTGAAAGAACTTTCTGAGCAGGGCAGAAACCTGGCCACCAACACTTTCAGACCCCAACCAGAGACTGACAAGAACTCAGTAGAGACTTCCAGTGGCGAGTCCTTCCAGGTGCTGTTTGTGCATCCATGAACATCAATACACATTCATGGACTGCCAAAAAATTAGGATAGATTTTTGCATCTCTAGATGTTAGCAAACATTGTTTGCAATATTGCAATCTTGTAATGCCTGTGTCAAGTTTTTTTAACTTATTATTATTATTATTATTTATTTATTCACTTTTTAATTTTTTGCCCAACCCCTCCCTGTATCCTCCCCCCTTGGTGGACTGCCCCACCCCGTTGCCATATTACATTTTTGGTGTTTTTTTTTTTTTTTTTTTATTACATTGCATTATGTGTCATGGTTCTAATAGGCCCTGAGATTCTCCCCCACCATCACCATAATGTATTCCTCAACCTTGTTGCACCACCACGGATCAAATTCAGCTGGGATTCCCCCACTGTGCGCATCCACCAGGCAAGAAGTCCCGCATCCCACCATCCAAAAATGTCCATCAGTTTCTTGGGGAGACCATCTCTGGTCCAAAGGCAGAGCCGGCAAAGTGGTTTTGATAGTTCTACAGAACTGTATTGTTGCCAGTCTCACCACTTTAGGCACGATGCGGTCATTGGAGAATCCACTGATTGACATTGTCCATCATATAGTCTCCAGTTGCCCGATTTTTTCATTGTCAACACACAGCTGAGGTGGTCGATTGACTTGTTCTGTCCTCTGTCATTTGATGTTTATCTTCCAGAGACCGAAAGCTCGATTGCGGGGATCCTAAAAGAAACTATGAGGGAGGTGCCCACTACCTCCCTACTAGTCCTCTCGAGCTTTTGGGTCCTGGTTTGTTTGGTGGATCAGTCTGGCTCTAATAGTTCTTATGGGTGCTCTCATTCAAACCTTCAGGTCTCTGTCCCACTCTTGCCCTAGTGTTTATGGTTACTATTACTGGGAATACACAGAAAATTATCTCTCACCTACACAAAGGCTGGCCTTATTTAAGGGTGGCCCTAAGCAGCGATTTCTGATAATAAAAACTCTGAAGCTCGCCGCTGGGCGGCCAGCAGGCAGAGCCTGGCACCATTTGGTGCACTGGCCATAGCCAGGGACCCCCTCACTGCCTTGCGGCGGTGGTCCTGGCATGCTGAGTCCTCATTCTTGGATCCGGCCTGGCTGGGCCGCCCCCCAGGACCACACAGAGTCCTGTGGGGCAGCCCAGCGGCTTCTGGTCCAAGTTCCAAGGTTCCGATCCCTGTGTCAAGTTTTGATATGAGGGTGATGTTGAACTGGTGATGCTTTTCTCTTATTGTGTTTTTGTAAACAATGTGGCTTGGTTTTCTTTCTCCCATAAAAAGGCTTCATAACATTCAGTGTTGAAATCTTCTGGATTTGGAGTTTTCCTTGTCAAAATTTAATTTTTCTCTAATAAATATCGAATTAGGAAGAATCTCTATTTATTCAAGTGCTTCATTTCTTTAACCTAAGTTGATGGATTAATTGGCATTAAGTTGTTCACGATATTCCCCTTCTATCTTTTTCACATCTGTATGATTGGTTATGATGTGCTCTTTTGTTCTTGGTATTTGTAATATGTCTTGTCTGTTTAATAATGTCAAAGAATGAATCACTGCTTCTTTAAATTTTTTGTTTTCTGTTCCATTGATTTTGTTCTTTCTTTTTAAAAACTTTTATTTATTTTTACTGGAAAGGTAGATTCACACACAGGGAGAGACAAAGATCTTCCATCTGCTTCCCAAATGTCCAAACTTCCCAAATGTCCAAACTTTCCAAATGTCCAAAATGGCCGGACCTGAGCCAATCCGAACAGCCAGAAGTTTCCTCGGGGCTCCCACATGAGATGAGTGCAGGGTCCTGAGGGCCTGAACCATCCTCCTCTGCTCTCTCAGGCCACTAGCAGGAAGCTGGATGGAAAATGGAGCAGCTATGACACAAACCTGCATCCGTATGGGATCCCAGTACTTGCAAGGAGAGGATTAGCCAATTGAGCCATCACCAGGGCCCTACTGATTTCTTATTACTTATTACTTTCTATGAATTTTGAATATGATTTAAACCTCTTGGTTAGCCACTAAGTCTTTTTTTAAGATTTATTTATTTATTATTGCAAAGTCAGATATATACAGAGAGGAGGAGAGACAGAGAGGAAGATCTTCCATCCAATGATTCACTCCCCAAGTGACTGCAACAGCTGGTGCTGTGCTGATCCAAAGCCAGGAGCCAGGATCCTTTTCCTCCAGGTCTTCTGAGCAAGGGCAGGGTCCCAAGGCTTTGGGCTGTCCTGGACTGCTTTCCCAGGCCACAAGCACGGAGCTGGATGGGAAGTGGAACTGCCTGCCAGGTTTAGAACCGGCGCCCATATTGGATCCCGGCGCATTCAAGGCAAGGATTTTAACTGCTAGGCCACTGTGCCAGGCTCAGCCATTAAGTCTTAAAACATTGATTTAGATCCTGTGTCTCTCAAACATAAGGATCTTAATCTATAACTTTTCCCATAAGCTTTTTCTGCTTTCCATAAATTTTGATATATTGTGTTTTTATTGTCATTCTGTTAAAAATAACTTCATAGTGGAGAAACTTATTAGGTGTTATCAATCAAATGACAACCTTGATTTTATCATTACTGGGTGCTAGGAATCATGGTTTAATGTGACAAAAAGAATACGGCATTACTTCTATAATATGGTTCCCAGAGCTGCATAATCCAGTTCCAAATATGAGAAAATGCCAGCAAAGCCACATCAAGGGCTTACAAATAAAATACTTAACTTATATTTTAGAAATATTATCAAAGATTAGGAAGCTCTTGCAAAGTGGAAGACACCAAAGACAGATGACAAATTAACAGAATTTATCCTCCGTTACTATTGTGTGCTGACTGGAATTTGAACGGGATCTGAGGATTACATGATACCAATATGTCTCATTAATATGACTCTTATAGGAAATGAACATTAGTTTATTCATAATCATGGAACGTCAGAGTGGCAACTTAAAATAAAATGGCAGAGTGAAATTGTTGTTTGGATTACATGAAGGGGTCTTCACAAACTCAATAAAATGCATATTATGAAAAATACGCGTAGATTTCAAAAAATGTTTGACCCCAAATAAACTTAAATTTCATTTCCCTCTAATTCGTTTTACATATTTATTATTTTTCTCTTATTTATTTATTTATTTCTCTTTTTTACTTATTTGGAAGTCTGAGTAACAAAGAAAGAAGCGGGACAGAGGGAAAGAACCTTCCATGCCCTGGTCGGCTTCCCTAATGACTGCAATGACCAGAGCTGGTCTAGGCCAAAGCCAGAAGCAAGGAGCTAGGAGATTCTTGTGTCCTCCACATGGATACAGAGATCCAGGCACTTGGGCCTTCTGCTGCTTTTCCAGGCACATTAGCAGAAACTGGTTTGGAAGTGGAGCAGCTGGGACTCGAACCAGCGCTCATGTGGAATGTTGGCATCGCAGAAGGATTCTTAAGCTGCAATACCACAATGCCAACACCAGCCCCACCCTTGAGTTTTTTGAAGCACATTTATATTTACAAAGTTTTTAGCTTTTTCTGAGTTTTTTAAAAAACTATTTCCTAATCCCTACAAAAGAGAATGTTTGTTGAAAGGAAAAACTAGAAGAAGCTAGACACAAAGGAGTAGCCACTCTAGGATTCCATTTATATTAATTTCTAAAACACTCCAGGCTAACCTATCATGGCAGAAAAAAGATCAGTGGCTGTTTAAGGGTGGTGGTAGTGGAGAGGTAGTTGACAGTATCCAGAGGGACATTGGGATGTGAAATATCCAGTCTCTTGATTCAGTGGTGGTTAAAAGGCGCTTTAAAAAATGCATTTCATATATGAAAATTCCATCATAAAATAGTTGATTTGAAAAGGGAATGACAGAGTGGAGATTCCTCTGAGTGGTTGAGAGGCCCACGACCCGCATCAGAGGGCCTGAGTTCAATGCTAGACTCCAGCTGTCTGCAGTTTGCTGCTAACACAGCTCCAGAGTGGCAATAGTGACAGCTCAAATCACTGGGTGTCTGCCACCCATGTGTGGGATTTGGGCTCAGCTCCTGGCTCCTGGCCTCAGCTCTGGTCAGCTCCAGCCATTCTGGACATTTGAGAAGTAAGCCAATGATAGGAGCTTTGTATGTTTATGTGTCTGTCTGGCCATTTCTGTTTCTGTGTGACTGCTTCTTCCTCTTTGTCCTCCAAGTAAATAAACACTTTTTAAAAAGAAACAAACAAATAAAAACCACCTTCCTGAGTTCTCCAGAACCTTGTCTCACCCACCATATCTCTGAAGGAACTAGAGGTCAGGAGAGATGACCCATTTCTACCTGAGCTGGGTCTGTGGTAAGCCCAGGATGCCTCACTCTATTAGACAGTAAGCAACCTTTCAAGCAATAATGGAGTCATGCTAAAAGGGTATGGGAGACGGCTAGCCCAGCAAAAGGGCCCACTTATCTAAGTCATACAATTTAAACATCAGAAGTAAAATGATTGTGATGGGTTGAAATGCATTGAATCAATAAAGATCTGTTAAATTTATAATGCTACTTTAAAAGATAGGAAGTCAGGAAACTCATTTATCATCATTTGAGGCAGCTATAAAACGACTCATTTCTCTGAGGGATGGGCAAAGAGAGGGAATGAGTCTGCATTTATCCTGTGTTTTAGTAGTCATTGTATTTTGGGATATTCAAACAGCCCCATTTGATGAAATGAATTATATTTTACTTTAAAATGCCAACTACTAAATACAGAATAAATGACAGAACTACTTCTGAAATCATTTCATAGGCTCTAAATTACATCAGCTGCTGTTAAAACCATCATGTGAGCAACAGATGAAGAATGAAGTGAACATTCAGGAATATCACATGGGTTACTGTAGTCACCAAGCAAACGATAGCTGAATAATAGATGAGACTTTTTCATCCTAATCCAGCCATGGGTCATGGTCTTTTGGCCAGCTCTATCCTGTTCTATCTGACAATGTTTAGAGATGAGTTCCCTGAAACACAGGAGACAGTCACCAGAAATATCCAGAAAACGAAATAGCCTACAGACAACTGGCTTAGCCCCTACAGAAACATCAGCACCATTTAAAAGGGGACTTTTCTAGAATAAATGAATCTTTAGAGAGCAACAACAAAGAGCCAGAATGGGGTGAAAGCCAGCCAGGAAAAGCCACTGTTCCTGCTAGGACAGGGGGTGAACTGAGTAGGGTTGGCTCAAGGATCCCCTGGTATGTGCAAAATCTGGCATTGGGAGGGGTTCTGATGGAGGAGCCTGGGCAACTCCTCTGGCAGGACACAGTCCCTGCAGATTAGCGCAAGAAGCATGATAGGAAACAGCCCAGAATAGGCCATGGAAAGTTTCCCACTGGCACACATTCGGCATGGGTCAGGGGCAGACCAGGCTGAATCAGTTCATGTCATCCACTGGCAAATCCGATCACCAGAACAGAGTGTGGGTTGAGCTGGGTTTGGTTGCGACAAAACCAGTACACACTATGGAATGGCAGGGCGTGGTTGCCTGTACTGGATTTGACAGCAGCACCCAACCAGCACACATGAGATCCAGGAGGGGAGGGGCAGAGCAGGCAAGGGGATTAAGGGGCTGGTTCCCTCGCCGGACAGCTACTCCCACTGGAGAGCGTGGGCTGGGATGGGGACAGACCAGACTAAGCAAGGCTGCAACACCTGTGCGCTGCATGTGGACTAGATCAGGGAAAAGCCAGGCTGGGCTGATTATTCCTGCTGGTGCAAGCATGAATTAGAGTGGGTGAAGAATGTTTGGGCTTAGTTGCAGCATCAGCTGGCACTGGGGACTAATTCTGTCAAGTCCAACCACAGAACCACCTAACGAGTGCATAAACTGGGACTGAGAGAGACCTGGGATGGAAAAAGTGGGTTCCCCCTTTTTGGGTCACTACTCGCACGGGAGGGCACGAAAACTAGGACGGGGGCTGGGGTGGCTAGACAGAGAGGCACTCAACAACATCTGTGAGGGCTGGATGGTTGAGTTGGTTAGATGGAACTAAGCTTTAATACCCACTGACAAGTACAAGAGCCCAATGGGATGGGAGACAGACTGGTCTACTGCTACACATACTGGCAAACCAGGGTAGTGGGCGGGCCCGGTGGGGGTTATTGTGGGTCGCCCCGACTAGGCTGCAGCTCCCACTGGTTGATGTAAGGGCTGAGTATGTGCTGGGCAGAACCAGACTGGACTGCAACACCCATTGGTTCCAGTGCAACTTGGGACTGAAAACAGAACCAACCCAGCAATTGCAACCACCAGCTGATCGGGGTGATGGACTGTGCTGGGCCCTGTACTTGCTAGAACATACAAGAATCTGGTCTGGGAATACCTCAAAGTTTCTGTGGGGATCTCCCCAGTCGAACTGCTGGACTCAGAGCTCTAACCAAGAAAAGACAGAAGACAGAACAGGTCAATCATTCATCTCAGCTGTATGTTGTTGGCAGCGAAATATGGGGTGAACGGAGACTTTATGATGGACCATATCAATCAGTGGACGACCTCATCGAGTGATACTGGCAGCGATTCATAACTGGAGAACTATTAAAACCACTTGAGCAAATATCTCAGAGCATGCCCCACATCCGGGACTTGGGGTGGGCGGGAAACCGGGTGGGGCTTCTCCCTCAATATTCCCCTTTACCTCGGATACATGATGGAAACAATATGGACATAATAGTATTACCCACTTCGCTATACCCCCTGAACCTTTTTTTTAACCGTAATTAACTATGTAAACATTGTGAACAATACAATAAAATAAAAATAATAATAATAATAAAAAAAAGAGCCATAAACAGCCACCCACGGTCCTGTATTAAATACTGTTTAGATGAGCAGCAGTAATATTCTTTGGTTAACTAGAAGGATTTGAATATGATCTGATTATCATATGAGTTAAAATTTTCCAAAATTTAGGACTGGGAAAAAACTGTTACAGTATATATAGTAATAGCCATAAATCAATAAAAATGCAGATAGTAAGGAATATACATGTATACATAAATAGTAGCTATAATAATTATCTTATTTATTTACCTTATTTCTTTTACTTAATTAGCTCATATAGATAGTTCAAATATATACATGCATAGAAAAAGGCCCAGGATGATAACCCTATCAGGTGGTGGGGATATCCTGTTTTTTTTTCTTAGCTTCTATGTATTTTAAATATTTATTTATTTATTTTTATTTGAGAGAGAGAGAGTCAGAGCTCTTAGATCTGTTGGTTTACTTCCCAAATGCCTGCAACAGCTGGGGTAGGAAAGGCTGAATCCAAAATCGGAGGGGGGGGGGTGCAATCTGGGTCTCCCTGGCGGTGACACGGAATCAAGAACCTGAGCCATCACCCATGGCCTCTTAGGATAAGCATTAACAGAAAGCTGGGCTGGAAACAGCTGGGGCTGGAACCCAGGTACTCCAAAATAGCATGCAGCATTCCAAACACCAAATGCTTGCCTCAGCTTTAAATGCCTCAAGGTTTAAAAACCTTGTAGTTTTTAAACACTTGGTAAGGCAACCACACACTGGTTTTCTAATAAAAGTGTTTTTTTTGTTTGTTTCTTTTTAGGCTTTTTGCTCTGACCCTCTTTTGGCAATCTCTGTATCCCTCTTTTAGATGTTTGATCTATCTGGCCGAAAGTACCACATCCTTAACTGTGACTCACTCCAATTCCTGCCATGCATCATCACTCTGATTAGTCTTTCTAAAAGGAAGACAAATCTAATATTTTGCTGGTTCCTGTCTATACTGAAAAATCAACATTTTTTGGGCAATGCTGTGACAGAGCAGTCAAAGCTGCCACCTGCAGCACTGGCATCCATATGGGCATCAGCTCCTGTCCCAGCTGCTCCACTTCCGATCCAGCTCACTGCTAATGTGCCTGGGAAAGCAGCAGATCATGGCCATGTAGGAGCTTCAGAATGCCTGGCTCCTGGCTTCAGACTGGCCCAGGGAACCTGTGGATGGAAGATCTTTATCTTTCCCTGTCGCTCTGTAAGTGTGTCTTTCCAAGAAATAAACAGAGAATGCTTCCAAGGAAGTCCCTTCTGAACATTCAGTTTATAAAAATAAGTTCAACCTTGGAGGTAGGCCATTTAGATCAGTTGAACAATCCGACTATTCAATGGGAAGACATTTGTCTTTGGATATATATACTAGAACATGCTAAAATCAAAAGTCAAAATACCACATTTATTAACAGAAGTTGTTTGATTTATCTGCCAATCCAGCTTTCAATAATATTGCCAATGTGAACAGAATAAACTCTCCCAAGGCAGTTGCACCAGGAGCACCATTTCTTACTGTGGTGTTCCTATCTGGACTGCCTATTGGCCCTGTAGAGTTAAGACTCAAACTGGTCCGCAGGGTGGGCCTTTTCTTCTGGTCCTGTTTGGACTTACCTTCTCCTAAGGATCACCCCTGGACATGTCCTGCTACCTTACCCTGGGCATATTCCTAGGCTATGGAGATTTGTGTCATTCTTCTAATGTCCTGCTACCACCATTGGCCTTTCCAGGCCACCATCTGCTCACATTGGTTAATCAGGCTTTTCCAGGTGCCCAACACCTGGTGACAATTAAATGTAATTTTTACAAGACAGGCCAGGCCTTTACTCTTCAATCAAATGACAGTCCAAATGGAACAAAGTTAATTTCTGAGTTAATTTGTTTTTTCTCAGTACACAGACAAAAGAAGAATCAAAACTAATCAACAAGAATAAGCAAGAGTCCGGGGATGGGGGTGGGGAAGGTAAAATGACTTTAGCTCCCAGTTGTTAGTAACAATCCAAACACCAAGGAAATTTTTCAAATAGCCTGGGAAACTCACCTCTTTAGGATGACACTTGAGTGGGTCCAGATTGTTGTCAAGCTGTCAGTGATGGAATCAAGGCACTTTTACTTCAGAGAGCCTCTGGCAGCAACGCCAGCACAGAGTGAATGCTCGCTGAGAGTGTGCCCTCAGCAGTGGGCTGAATACTCACTACCCCACTGATACATACTTCAGGATGTGTATTATCCCATGTATTACCTCATCCATGGAGGACAAAGTCCTTGACCCAAACTGTCAGATGATGCCCATTTGCATGTGGGCACACAGCTGTCCATATGGCTTAACATTAAGCCTCTTGACTGAGTTATACATCTTGAGCTACAAGAACAAGCTCAGAAAGGTATTATTGTTGTTGAAGTCTGGTGACATCAATCATAACTAGAATCAAATTTATTTAGACTCACAGAATCATAGCCGTAAAAAACCCCACACAACACCTCGCCTCAGGAGGGTGCTGGGGCGGGGCAGAGGGCGTTATTCAGCTCGGAGACCTGCTCTTGGTACTATGGATTCTTATTGATATTTTTCTCAATAATCATTTCTCCAAAGGTGACCACCACTACCATCTATCTCTATTGTGATATAGAGGAACTAGGCAAGGAAATTAAGTAGGAGTAGGTGAGCCAGAATCTCAATTTCAGCTGGCCTTGGAACTCCACCTCAGTACCTGTCAATCCAATACATCCACTCTATGATAATGCACAGGCAGCTCAATTGAGACCAGGAAGGAGGAAACACCACCACAGTGACCACACTGGCCACATGGAAGTTAGGCTTTGCAAGTGGAGACAACGTGAAACACCCAGAAACCTGCCCCCCCCCCACACACACACACACCCCAAGTTTCACCCTTTGTGTCATCAATAAGGTACCACCTCCTACCTCATCAAAAGACTGATCTTTTTTTTGCTCTTCTCTTGCTCTTGGCTTCGGCATCATGCAAAGGGGTCCTTCTCTGGTCGCCTCCCCATCTCTCCCCTCCTAGGCAGCTCTGGCCCACTAATAGCATTTTCAGTGGGGGCTGCTTCACCCTCACACATGTGGTATAATCAGGCTCTCTTCTCTCACAAAGAAATCCTGCTCTGCACTGTCTTTATATCTTTACACATTTGCTTTGAACTCGTCTCTCTCTGCTGGCAAGAATTTGGAATAGAAGTTAAAATGCATAGTCTCCTAACAATTAGACTTTTTAAAAGATTTAGTTATTTGAAAATCAGATTTGCAGAGAGAAGGAGAGACAGAGACAGAGAAAGGGACAGAAAGAGAGAGAGAGAGAGATTTTCTATTTGCTGGTTCACTCCCCAAATGGTTGCAATGGCTGGAGCTGAGCTCATCTGAAATCAGGAGCCAGGAGCTTCCTCCAGCTCTCCCATGTGGATGCAGGGGCCCAAAGCAATTGGGCCACCCTCCACTGCTTCCCAAGGCACATTAGCAAAGAGATGGACAGAGAGTGGAGTAGTTAGGATTCAAACCGGTGCCCATACGGAATGCTTGCAGCAAAGACAGAGGCTTATTCTGTTATGTCACAGCACTGGCCTAAATGGAATCTCTTTTCTTAACAAGCATCACAAATGAGTCTGATGCAACTGTTCTGGAACCCAACTTTGAGAAATACTTAGCTCTGTTCCACAATATTTATTTAGACTGTTAAGAACTAGAGTTAGAAATGTGAAGTACAGCAGAAGGGTATTACTGCTGCAGTAGTTTCTTGGCCTAGCCTAGAGACAGTGGCAGCTGCCACTGTCTGTCTTGTGGGATCCAAGCTGCATGAGGTGAATAACCTCAGAGCCACTTGGAGTGGCCTCCATAAACATTTTCATTCATGAGCCGAGCTGGGTTCCACCAGCAGTAGTGGCAGATGGGCTCCACGGAGTGAGCTCACAGCGATTACAGCCCCAGGCACAGTCATCCTCCAGCTCTTCCCATGGAGCATGGCCATGCCAGCTGAAGCATCCTCGTTGGTCTCAATCTGTCTGAATGGCAGGCTGTGAACATACATTGTGTTTTTAAGTCACCACATTTTAGGCAGTTTGTTAGGAGTGATAGAGAACTGGGACATCATCCAGCACTATGGAGTATGACCATATCTAAGATCACCCCCATCGTGTCAGGCTCCTTTGAAAGCAGAGAACTCCCTGGGATGGCACTGTGGCTCAACAGGCTATTATTCCTGCAAGTGCCGACATCCCATATGGGAAGGAGTTCTAGTCCCGGCTGTTCCACTTATGATCCACTTTGTGGCCTATAGCCTGTGAAAGCAATGGAAGATGACCTGAGTCCTTGGGCTTCTGTAACCACATGGAAGACCTGGAAAAAGTTCCCAGCTCTTTAGATCAGTTCATCTCTGGCCATTTCAGCCATTTCAAGGGTGGAAATTACCCCCTCTCTCTATCTCCTTTTGTCTCTATAACTCTGCCTTTCCAATAAAAATAAAATAAATGTTGGCAAAAGAAAGTAGGAAACTCTCATTTTCCCTTGCTCAGTCCTGGAATAAACAAGGATCTACCTGTCCATTGTCATTTGTGCGTTAAAACACTGTGTGGCCCTTATGAAGGAGGTAACTTAGCTGTGGTGTCTAGCAATCATGATGGGGGAGAGGACTGGGAGAGACAGCCGTTGAGAAAAGTCTTTCTTATGCTCTGGCTTGTTGCTACTGAACAGTTCTGCACTAGAGAGAAATCTTCAGCAAGCCTGGCACACACCCCATAATTAGCTGAAACAGTTCGTGGGCAGTGGGGTAGGAGCCTGGGGGTCTGTGACAGCTGCTGAAGTGACCCAGTTTGGATTACAAGGACTTGCTGGAGGGGTTGATTCATGCTGGCTCCTGGATCCTCTATCCTAGGGAGTTCTTCAGATGAGCTGTGCATTCCACTGCTGCGGGATTCGTACTGCATTAGGATTAGGACTGTCAGCCTAGGAGCCGCATTCTCTTATTTGCTGCCTGGAGCTTCCCCTTCCTCTTAGGGCTTCACCACATGAGACTGCTGGAACAGTTACCCTAGAGACACAGAAATAAGTAAGTCCAATTTTGTCGTAACAATACAAATCAGCTTGCATGCAAAGAACCGTGGGTTTATATTTTTTGTAGCTCTAGTCTAGCAACCAGAGAGAAATTAGAAAAAAGTTGGAGCTTCTGATTTTCCCTTCCACCTGGCCTTGGTGACTTGTCATTATTATGCAATAATGACATCTTAACTGATCAATACTTCAGCAGTTCCTGACGCATAGTAACCTTGTTACATCCAATCAACACTTTATCCTCGTTAATTATTAAAATACAACCTCACATTATTTTCTCAGGGACAAAGTTATAAGTATGTTTTTAAAAACGCATTGCCAGCTTATACACTGCCCAAGAAAACTGGAGAGCGGTTGTGCCAGTGGTCTGTTGCAGCCCTCCATCGCTATCTAACAAAGCAATCCCAAAGTGTAGAGGCTTAGAACAAGCCTGGTTTGATTGGTCGTGACTCTGCAGACCAGGAGTTTGGGCAGAGTACAAAGAATAATTCATCTCTGCTCCATGATGGGTGCTGGGATGACCAGGCTGACCTTGAGGTGGCACACGCTGCCTTCTGGTCATGATGCTGGCAGCTGCTAGTCTCTTTAACCCTCCCAGACTTTGAACTTCATCTGCGCCACTTGCTGTCTAACCAAAAAAGAAAACAGAAGCAACACAGTGCCTTCAGGGGGTATTTCTATTGTACTTTATTAGTTAAAGCACATTCCCACATAAGGTCACAGGTGACACTGTCAAGGATAGGTGGGCTAGGACCGCTTTTGTCCACGCTGACCCTCATGAATCCTGATACCATGAGCAAGTGAGGGCCATGGGATAACTAAAGTCGATGGCCAGGACAGAGCCATTTTCCCCCTATGGTGGCTCCGGGATCACTGCCCATCACCCACTGCCAATGTCGTTTCTCCCAGAAAACTGAGGCTGACATCCATGTCATTTATGTTTAATGTCCAGAGAGTAAGATGGCCCCTGCTACAAGCTTGATGATTTTGCTTATTCATAGTCATACTGACTTCCTTTTTATTTTAATCGATTTATTTATTTGAAAGTCAGAGTCACAGAAAGAGGGAAAGACAGCAAGAGAGAGATTTTCCAACTGCTGGTTCACTCCCCAAGTGACTGGAACAGCCAGGGCTGAGCTGGATCAAAGCCATGAACCAGGAACTTCCCTGGACCAGAAGTGGAGCAGCCGGGACACTAACAGGCACCCATACAGGATGCCTGCATTGCAGATAGTGGCTTTATTTGCTACATCACAACAGTGGACCCTGACTTTCAAAACTTTTTAAAGAAATGACCCTGGAGGTAGAAGAGAGTGACAATGTTACCCTAGGGAGGCCAACCTCATTGAAAAGCACATTTCTTTAACATCTTATGTTGAAATCCATGCAAGTTTACTTTACATTTTAAGATTTATCTTTATTTATTTGAAAGGCAGAGTTATAAACATGTAGACGACAGAAATCTTCCATCTGCTAGTTCATTTCTCAGTTAGCCACAACTGCCAACACGAGCCAGGCTGAAGCCAGGAGCCAAGAGATTTATCTGGATCTCCCATGTGAGTGGCAGGGCCCATGCACTTGAGCCATCTCAGGCACATCTGCAGGGAGCTGGATCAGAAGTGAAACAGCCTGGTCATGAACTGGCTCTCAAATGGGATGCTGATGACACAGGCTATAGCTCAATCAGCTATGCCACGATGCCGGCCCCCCACACTTACTTTCTAATTCATAAAACATTGTTTGCTTTGAATAAAAACAAAAACAGACTTCCCTCCTCCAAAGCTATAGCTGTAAAGTTGAGGCTGTAGGATTTCTTTTGCCGTGTGCAGAAATCCAGGCCTGGCACTAGCGTGGCTTGCAACACAGCTCTCCACCCACAGGTATGGCTCTACTTGGTCAGGCAGAAAACTTGTACTATGCCCTGGCTTGTAATTATTGATGGTGCTGGCTGATCCCTGGGTAGTCAGACCCAGGGTAGTCATGGTAAATAAGGCTGTGGATTTTACTGATTGTAAACAGGGCCCTAAAACTCCAGAACAAGGGGAATGGGCGTTTATGGTAGTGGTTAAGATGCTCACCTCCCATTTTGGAATATCTGATTGCAAGGCTCTATTCTATCTCCTGAGCCCAGCTTCCTGCTAATGTAGAACCTGCAGGCAGCCGACAGAGGTCTGCTGCCCACTTGGATGACCTGGACTGAGCTCCCAGCTCCAGGCTTTGGCCCTGGCCAATGATTCCTGAGCCAATCACGATGTTGGGCAAGTAGGCCTTATGAGGGGGTGATCTTTGGGTCACTGGAATGGACCCTCAGAGGACAGTTCCCAGCACAGGGCTGTTCACATAGCTGGGTTTGTCCTGGCTATGCTCCCTGCCTCCTGTCTCACTATGTCGTCCTTCCTTTACTCCCACCCTGCCTCCACCACCCTCCATAGACACCATCATGATGAACTTGTACCCTGAACTTCTGCAACATGAGCCAGAATAAACCTTGTTCCCTCACAGGTAGCTTCTCATGGGTGTTTCAGTTCAACTAGTGAAAGCTAGTGGTATTTTCTAAATAGCAAAACTCTCTGGACAAGAACAATTTGTGGGCAACATGTGTGCCAGGCAGCAGCAGGGGGTTTAGGGCTGAGGGGTTGTGCTCCGGAGTGTCAGCCAAGTCAGCTTGATGCTAAGTACTCAGAGTGTATGCCAGGCACCAGGCTAAACAGGAAAGGCTCCTAGGGAAAGCCTGAGCAACACAGTCTTGTGACAAGAGGTCCAATGGCTTAAGTACCACATGAGGGAACAAACTGGAATTCCTGGGTGACTGGTGGGCTCAGGTCACAGGGAATCGGATAACACCTGTGTCCCCTGCCCTTATTGGACTCACATGTGTTAAAAAGGCAAATTCCATGCCAGAGCAGACCTCCTGCATCAGAGACCTGGGTGGGACCAGGCAATCTGAACTTGAGCCAGGGCTCCTGGGGACTCCCATGCAACTAGATTCCGGGATCTCAGGCCCAGGGTGGCCAAAGTCCACAGGACATGGCCTGACTGACAGCAGCCACATCATTACCTCACATAGCGCAGCCTGGTCATAAACGCTGCGTTCTCCAGAATGCTTGGGTCAGGCCCAGCCCTGTCTGCAGCCACTCCCCCTCACCTGGTCTCTCTCCTGACCTGGCCGCTGACAGCACAGCCTGGCTTCCCTGTTGATAAGTTCAATGCTAGATACTGAGACAGAAACAGAGAGGCAGCTGCGAGAGAACATAGAGGACCAGGGAGGAAGGGCGCTAGAGGGCAGGAGGAAGCATTGGGTTCCACTGGGGGTATCAGCCAAGGAGGAGGAAGGAAGATGCCTCACTTGTTCCCCAAGACAGTAACAGCAGAGTCTGGCACAGCAGTAATGGGAGTAAAGTTGCACAGGTGGAAATTGTGAGAATTCACAGAAATGGCAAAATCAGCTCCATGTAGTAATCACCAAGTAATTTCAGAAGGGTCTGGAGATCTCACAGTACAGTTCCAAATTTTTGTTTTGCTAAGAACTGGTGTGGTCAGTGTTGCAGTGCATAGGGTTAAGCCTCTCATTGTGAGATAGCATCCCACATTGGAATACCAGTTTGGTTTGGGTCTTGGCTGTTCTGTTTCTTTTATTATTTTTTTAAAATGATTTGTTTACCTGAACTTCAGAGTTACAGAGAAGCCTTGCATCTTTAATTCGCTTCCCAAATAGCCACAATGATGTGGGCTAAGCCAGAAGCCAAGCACTTCATCCAGGTGTCCCAAGTGAGCAGCAAGGTCCCAACACTTGGGCCATCTTCTGCTGCTTTCCCTGGACTTTATCAGGGAGCTAGATGAGAAGTGGAGCAGCTGGGATATGAACCAACTCCCACTTGACATGCTGGTGTTGCAGGTGCCACCCTTACCTGCTATGCCTCAATGTCAGCCCCTCGCTGCTTTGCGTATAATCCAGCTCCCTGCTAATGCACCTCAAAGGCAGTAGAAGATGATCCAAGTCCTTGAGTCTCTGACACTCATGTGGCAGACCAGTCGTTCCTGGCTACTGGTTTCAGCCTGAGCCAGCTCTGGCTGTTGTAGTTGTTTGAAAAGTGAATCAATGGAAAGAAGACCTCTTTCTCTCTCTTTCTCAAATAAGAAAATATTTTGAAAAATAAATACTCTCAAACTCTATTTTCAGGGATATTGCTCACTGCTTGTGGGAAGGAAGCTACCATGGTTCATAGCCAAGCAAAGCTCAGTAATGAAACTTCTACTCTTCCAGCAGGAAAAGGAGGAAAGCCTGTGGAAGACCCCAGTCTTCTGTCTTGGAGCCTTCCATAGTAGAAAATTCCAATGTCTCCCATACATTTCCAGAAAAGAGAGGGAGTAAGGCAGGAGCCTTCATAGCCTGGCTGTGGGCATGGCACAGGGAAGAGCGGTATGGAGGGGCCTTGACTGCCTCCTTTGTGTGGTCACTAGATATCTCCAGGCCCAGCTCCTTCTGAGGCCAACATGGCCTCATCCTGGCCCAGGGTGTTGCTCACCATCTTGGACTTGTATCTTACTGACCTCAGGGTGGCCTGGGCCCCACTACATGGCTGGTAGAGGAACTTTACCCTCCTGAGGGCCACAGATCACAGGCGCTACCTAGTAATTAGTGACTGGCATGTTCCCCACTCATGGTGACTTGTCAGCACACTCTTGCTCATGCGTTATGCAAGGGACTCTAGATTTTGCAGGCTTTTTTTGTATTTTGAATGATTTATATTTTCAAACACTTATTTGAAAGGCACGGTGACAGAGTAAGGAAAAAAGAAAAAGAGAAAGAGAGAGAGAGAAATCTTCCTCTGGTTCACTCCCCAGATGGCCACACCAGTTGCAGCTGAACCAGGCCAAAGTTGGAGTCAGGAAGTCCATTCTGGTTTCCTACGTTGGTGACAGAGACTCAGTACTCAAAGCTGTTGTCTTCTCCTTGTAAGGTGTTTTAGCAGGGAGCTGGACGAGAAGCAGATCAGCCAAGATTGGAGCCCACACTGCAACACAAGATGCAGGTGTACCAGCATGGTTTATCCCACCATAGCCTGGATTGCTCATGGTTGAAAAAAACTCTTGTTACAGCCCATGCACTATGATTTGGATAACAGTTTGGGTATCCCCCAAAAGCCCATATATTGGACCCAACACAGTAGCTTAGCAACTAACGTCCTTGCCTTGCATACGCCGGGAACCGGTATGGATCAGTTTGTGTCCCAGTAGCCCTGCTTCCCATCCAGCTCCCTGCTTGTGGCCTGGAAAAGCAGCTAAGGACGGTCCAAAGCCTTGGGACCCTGCACCTGCATGGGAGACCCAGAACAAGTTCCTGGCTCCTGGCTTCGGATTGGTTCAGTTCTGCCCGTTATGGTCACTTAGGGAGTGAATCATCGGACAGAAGATCTTCCTCTCTGTCTCTCCTTTTCTCTGTATATCTGACTTTCCAATAAAAGTAAATGAAATATTTTTTTAAAAGCCCATGTATTAACAGCTTCATTCCCCAAGTCTCATCATCATAATTCAGTAGATTAAGAGTGAAAACAGCATTCGATTCAATGGTGCCTGAAGGGGGGCCATTTGGGAAGTGAGATTGTATTGGGTTATTGGAGCAGAAACTTTGCCATTAATTTATGTTGGTTTTATAAGGAGGGACCACCCAGACCCTTCACTGCACATGCCCTGTCATCGTCACCCTCTGGCTTCACCAACAGAGCCTCCTGGTGTTGAATAGGAACCTCCAAAATCAGGAGCCTTCTCTAGGATGAAGTTATCTCAGGTGTTTTGAAAAACTGGCTAACACACTTGGTCTGCAGAAGTCAGCAGTTGAGTGGGAGGAGGAATAGGTGGCAAGACTCCTGTTTCTGCTGTCCAGAACTTCACCCAGGCCAGTAGAAGTGATACAGAGCTACAAAGGATTTCCTCATATCCAAGAAGAGGAGGAAGAGACAGCCACTTGCCTATGACTTTGACCTTTTCTGGTAAGACTCAGTTTATCCTTGGAGCCTTTTGAGGGGGTTTCTGAGGGCTGCATTCACATGTTGGGATGCACATAGGCAGAACCTGCAGGGCTATGGTCCAAGACCCTGTTAGGTCAACCCAGATCCTGTACATGGGGCATAATCTTTGAAAAGGATTCTAAGTGGCCATGACTAGTTTGCAGCAAAAAGGAAGGTTTCTGGGGCCAGAAGAGGAGAGTTGGGGCGAAGGGAGATGAGACAGGGGGTAGTGAGGAGCCATGTGGAGCAGAAGGGGCTCACTGACATAAAACCTTTGGTGGTCTTTGTGTCTTATTGGTTGTTCTGATTTATGACTATTTGGGGAAGACAGGACATACTGTTTTCCAGGAAGCAAGTCCCCCCACCACCACCACCACTTGCAGCCCCTGCTACCCACAATGGAAGAGAAGCTTGAACCCATTCAGACTCTGGCTTCCTCCTCCCGCCTATCTGCTGACTTCCACAGACAAGGTGTGTCAGCCAGTTTTTTGTCACTGTGACAAAATACTTAGCTCTTCTCATGGTGGCCATTTATGGAGTGAGCCAGGGGATGGAAGTCTCTCTCTGTCTCTTCTCTTTTCTCTGTATGTCTTTCAAGTAAGTGAAAGATTCTAAAAATCTAAAATAAACAAAAATAAAAGCTACTTAAATATTTTAAAGACATGGAGGCAGAGATCTTCCATCTGCTGACTTACTCCCCAGATACCCACAACAGGAGGGCTGGGATAGACTGAACTCAGGAGCTGAGAACTTAATCTGGGTCTTCTATAGGGATGACAAATGACCAAAGTACTTGAGCTGTCATTTACTCCCTGTCAGGATGTACATTAGCGGAAAGCTGGAGTAGGGAGCACAGCTGAGACTCGAATGTGGACAGTGCCATGTGGGATGCTAGAATCCCAAACAGGGTCTCCAACATCTCATGTTAGATCTCCCCCTGCCAATAGATTTTAACATCATTGACGAGAGTTGGGATGTCACTTAGGTGGAATCTCAGCTTCAGACCGTCCACCTTCTTCATCCTTTTGCCCCCTGCCTTTGAGCCCGACTCCCTCTCTCTGTTCTTCCCTGGTGCTGGGAGGTGACCTGCCCTACAAGCCAGGACCCATGCTCCAGGAGAGCCTGCACAGAGGGAGCCTGGCTCAGATCTGTCAGCAAAACCCACAAGTGTTTTCAGCCTCTCAGATCTATTCTTCACCTGTGCAACTGGGATACTTAAAAGAGGTGATAAGGAGAATGCAAGGTGAGCTGATGCTGTCCTCCTGGTTCTGAGTCCAGCTCGTTGCTGCTGTCTTTAATATCTTTGTTCCTATTCCCCATGCTCTTCTCCACCACATCCACCTATTAGGTGCAGCACCAAGAAAGGATCATCTTTCTGGGGACATCACATACTTGGGTGGACCCTGGCCATCGCCTATCTCCAGCCTTGAGGCTGCCCCGGCCATCTGCACAGCTGTTCCCTCAAGTACCTGACCCCACAAGTTCCTTTTGTCTTAACCGTGGAAATCATGAGTCCATCACATAACCACAGTGTGGCCTGTTTGTCCAGGCCCCTCCTAGCTGCTCAGTCCTGCGCTGGGTGGGGCGGGTTGAACCTGCAGGATTAGGTACTTGAGATAAGAGAGAATGGTCTGAGGTGGGCTTTGGGGCACACCATGGCAAGCTGCCCACTTTGATGCTAAAATTTCATATTGGAGCACCTGGCTGCTCCACTTTCAATCCAGCTCCCTGCTAAGGAGCCTGAAAAAGCAGCAGAGATGGCCCAAGTACTTGGACCTCTTTGATCTGCGTGGGAAACTCAAATGGATCTCCAGACTCCTGACTTCAGTCTGGGTTTGCCCTGGCTGTATCAGCAACCTTGGAAGTGAGCCAGCTGGTAGATTTCTCTCTATCTCTGTGTCTGTCTCTCTCCCTTGCCCTTGTTCTGCCTTACAAATAAAAGAAAACAAAATCTTTAAAAAGTGACAGAGAATACAATCTAAATAAAAGCTGGTGACCAACTTGCCACTCCCCTAGCAACTGCATGATGGTTGCTGGATGAAGATAAAGGTAAAATGTTTATATAAGGACTTTACATACCATAAAACTGTATGCAAATCTCGATTATTTTTAAAGATGACACAGTCTTGTCTTTGCCAGTAGCACTGCCTTCCTAGGATCATCAATTCCCAGAGGGCCATGTACTTCACACAGTAGTATTCCGTACAGCAACTAATTCGACCATCAGCCCCTGATGATACTTCGTGATGGCAGTCACTTATACAAACACAATAGCATGGATCACACGGTCAGCATTTCTGTTTCCAAGGCATGTGTCATAGAAATATGCAGACTACTTACACTGAATTCTACAAGATACACAGAGTGCACATACTTGTGGGCCTGGCGCAATGGCTCAATGGCTAAATCTTTGCCTTGCACTCACTGGGATCTTACATGGGTTCTGGTTCATGTTCTGGCTGCTCCACCTGCTATGTAGCTCCCTGCTTGTGACCCAGGAAAGCAATGGAGGATGGCCCAAAGTCTTGGGACCCTGCAGCCATGTGGGAGATCTGGAAGAAGCTCCTGCCTCCTGGCTTCAGATCAGCTCAGCTCCAGCTGTTGCGAACACCTGGGGAGTGAACCAGTGGATGGAAGATCTTTCTCTCTGTCACTCCTTTGCTCTGTATATCTTGATCTGCTTTTCCAATAAAAATAAAAATAAATCTTAAAAAAAATAGTGCATATACTTGTGCCATCTGTTGCAGACAAATAAAGAGATCTGGGTTCTGCCCATTTTGTAGCTGTTCTGCCCCAGTGCTCTGAGGGTTGAAGCCATCTTCACCACTTTTGAGTGTCTTTTTTTATTTTTTCAAACTTCCTTGGGGGCTTGCTCCCAGAGGGCAGTGAGCTCAGGGTACTCAGCAGGTCAGCACCACACTGAGAAGCTGCCTGGAGTTCTCACCATCCTTATCAGGAGCCACGGAGAGGAGCTGGTACCTCTCTCCCTGCATAAACAATCCAGGAGTAGGAAGGAGAAAAGACTTAAATATTTGCTTTCCTTTACAAGACCACCTACAAATGTTGTTGAGAGACCCCACTAGCAAAATAATCTGTCACGAGGCCAGGGCCATGCAAATGTAAATACCTCAGACGCTCTATGCAGCCGCCAGATGTTCCCATAGGTTTTCCCCTGGGAGGGGAAAGGGGCTCGCCCCCCCCCCTCATCCTGCCTGTTGGGTGTCCCCCCCTGCCGGGTTGGTGAAATTCTTTGTCTTGAACACTCTGAGTTAGAGAAGGTGCGTGGGAACACAAGAATTGGTACCACATCCTGAAAAGTTGGGGGCCTGTGTCTCCTTTTGTTCAAGGGACATCGGTGTCAAGGAAGTTGTGGCCAGCACAGGCTCCAAGCCTGAAGGCCACAGACTCTGAGCATGCACAGCGTAAAAGCTGGCCATGCACAGAAAGGGCCTTTTAAAAAATTTATTTATTTTTGTTATATTTTTATTTTGAATTTTTGAATTTTGTGGTACAATTTTATATATACTGGGATTCCCCACCCCCCCAAACTTCTACCCCACGACAAATTTTCCCCATGTTGCTGCAATAGTATAGTCCTTCATAAGGATTCATAATTCCATCAGTGAGAGGGTCTTTTTCAACAACTCTGCTCCATACATGAACTCCCTCTCCCCCAAAAGATATCCCAAGGGCTTGCCCTAAGAGATGCTTTGGTGGCAGTTCATAAGAGCCATCACTGAAACAGGCCAAATGAGGAGCCCATAACTCAGTTCATGGGTCTCCTACATGAGTGACAGGTATCCAAGGACTTGGACCATCACCATCACTTGCTGCCTCCCAAGGTATGCCACTGTAGAAAGCTGGAACCAGAGGTGGAGCTGGAATTCAAACCTGGGCCCTCAGCCACGTGATGTAGGCATTCCAAGCAGAGTGTAGGCACCACTCCGTGCAGTGCCAAACACATGTCCTGACCACCAACATCTAACTAGGTGAACAGCGCAGTTCTCACACATAAACTGGTTCTGATCTTAAATCTTATCCACAGACACCTCTCCCGAGCATCAACACTAACTAAGTGAATGGGGCAGGTTTCACATGTAATCTTGTTTTGACCTTACATCTTATTCCCACAAGGATACCATGTATTTTGTTAGTTCTCATAGCTACTTTCTCCGTGGAAGGACTGCTGGGGTTGTGTGTTCTCTGTGGGGCTGGAGATACAAAAGCCAGGTCAACAAGGACAGAATTGGGTGTGAGAAAAACAGTGGCTTCTGGAAGTAGAAGATGGGACCATGCATGAGGCACTGGCGAGCAGTGCCTTGCACTATGCCCTCTTCCCCAGTGTAATCTTGCAAAGACAGCACGCACTGGGAAAACAAGATCAGCTGTCCTGATAGATGCAGGCACAAACAGAACTCCCATTTCGTTTTTTTTCCTTCTACGCTGATCCTTGTTCTCAAATTCAGCACCCTCCTCTCAGAGGGCAGATCTATTCTACCATATCTGGACAAGGCTGAGCACCCTTGAGATCCCAGGGCTCCAGCGAGCATAGATTTGAGAGCCTGCTAAGTCTGAGTGCCAGAGGGCCATGCATCACTCACTTAGTGCACTGCAAAGCTACACGTAGTCTCTGGCCCTGAACATTGGTTTCTGTACTCTTGGTACCTTTGCCAGTTCTCCCCACAAGGCCCTCTGGTAGACCCAGCTAGCACTAGCTTCTCCTTTCCCTGACCATGCTGTACAGCCAGGATTGGTAGGATCACTGTGTATCACAGATCTAAGTGACTGTAGCCCACCAAAGATTTTCATGCTCTCCTAGCAGCCTGGATCCTCTGTGTGGGCAGGGACAGAGGCATCTATTTTTTTCTGACAACCCACAGCCCTGGCTCAGATTTCACCTCACTCTGCTTCTTCCATCTTTGCTTAATGATTCATGTATTGATTCCCCCCAAATTGAGGGAGTTGTTTACCATCAGCTTCAAGACACTAGACTCAAAGGTTTTTCTTTTCCTTTCTAATGTTTCTGTTTGGATTATTATTTGAAAGACAGAGTAACTGAGAGAGGGAGAGACAGACATAGAGTTATTTCATTAGCTGGCATATTCCCTAAGTGGCCACAGTAGCCAGAGGGAAGCCAGAAGCCAGAAACTCCATCCATGTCTCCTCAAGTAAGTGGACCATCATTTGCTGCCTCTCAAGCTCATTAACAGGGAGCTGGACTGGAAGCGGAGTAGCCAGAACCCATGACCCAACATGGGACACAAGCATCCCAAGCCACAGCGTAATGTGTTGCACCACAATGCCTACATGAGGATCTCAAAGGCTTCTGAAGAAACTAAAATAAGTATACATATAAAGCGGCTTTTTAGTAACATTGGTAATTCCATTCATTTGCTATGTGATTTAAGAGACTAAGGCATACGAAATTATTACTTTAGGTTTTAGAAGTACAACGCATTGAGATGTAATTTGGTAACAACAATAACTGAATGAGGTGGTGTTGGAACCGTATAGGAGCCGCATTTTTGAAGAAAATAGGAATAAATTCATGTACAATGATATAGCTTTAAGATGTCAAATGTAGGTCTGGCTTGGTAGCATGGGTGGTTGCGCCATTGCTTATAGCACCCACATTCTATACCAAAGTGCAGGTTTGAGACCCTGCTGTTCTTCTAACAGCTTCCTGCCATGAGCCTAGAAGGGCATTGGAAAATGGTCTAAAAGCATGGGCCTCCATGTACCACCAACATGAGACACCTAGGTGGAGTTTTGAATTTCTGGTTTTATCCTGGACCATGTCAAGCCACTGCAGCCATCTGGGGTGGGAATCAGCAAGAGAACAATCACTCGCTTACTCCATCTCTCTCCTCTCCTCTCTTTCTCTGGCACTCTGTCTTTCAAGTAAGTAAAGAAAAATCTCTTTAAAAAGACTATTTCCTCCTCCCTCCAAATAGATGTTAAATGTAATCACATGGTAACCACAGATGAAATAGGTATAGAATATATACAAATGGAAATCAGTAAGAAATTAAAACAGTTTACTAAAAGTTGGGACCAGCACAGTGGCACAGCAAGCTAATACTCCACCTAAGGTGCCAGCATCCCATATGGGTACCAGTTCAAGTCCCAGCAGCTTCACTTCCAATCCAGCTCCCTGCTCATGGCCTAGGAAAGCAGCAGAGGAGGGATCAGTTCCTTAGGACCCTGCACTTACATGGAGAGCCTAGAAGACACTCCAGGCTCCTGGCTTAAGATTGGCTCTGTTGGGCCCGGAGGCGTGGCCTAGCGGCTAACGTCCTCGTCTTGAATGCCCTGGGATCCCATATGGGCGCCGGTTCTAATCCCTGCAGCCCCATTTCTCATCCAACTCCCTGTTTGTAACCTGGGAAAGCAGTTCCTGGTTCCCGGCTTCGGATCGGCGCAGCACCGGCCGTTGCGTTCACTTGGGGAGTGAATCATCGGACGGAAGATCTTCCTCTGTCTCTCCTCTCTGTATATTTGACTTTGTAATAAAATAAAAAGATTGGCTCTGCTGTGGTAATTGAGGCTATTCGGGGAGTGAACCAGCAGATGAAAGTTCCCTCTTTTTTCCTCCACTTCTCTCTAAATTTGCCTTTCAAGAAAGATAATTGAAGCTTTCAAAAACAAATATACTAAGTAGACACAAAAGGAGACTCTAATTCAGGAAATAAGGGACAAAAGTTATACAAGATACAAAGAAAATAAACATTAAAATGACACAAGTCCCTTCCTAATAATTACATCAGATGTAACTGTATTAAACTGTCTAATCAAGACAGAAATAGGCAGAACTGACAACCAAAAAAAGATCCAAATGCATATTATCAACTAGAGACTCATTTTAGATACAAAGCCACAAATAGGTTTAAACTAAAGCATGGCAAAAGGCATACAAAATACACAGTAGTCAGGGCAGAGAGGGATGACAAAGTCAAACTTTAACTCACAAAGGTTTATAGGCGATGATAAGAATGCTATATAATGGTACCAGACTCAATAAGATAGGACAATTATATGATCTTAATAAAAACCTTCACAATATTTGATAGATTGCAAGGTGGGACAAATAGTTCTTCAGTAACAGTTGGCAGTTTCAGCTCTCCACTTTTTAACAGTGGTTGAACACAAAACCGAAGATTAGTGAAGAGAGCAATTGGACAATACCAATTAGATCTGACAGACAGACATTAGCCAGAACATTCTATGCATCAAGAGTATACACCTTCTTCTCAAGTACACGTGGGACTTTCTGAGGCATCTACTACATGTGAAGTCACAAATTAAGTCTCAACCATTTTTTTAATTATACAAAGAATGCTCTTCAAGACCAATGGGTTGACATCAGAAATCAGTATCAGAACTAAAACTGGAAAACTGACAATTGTATGGAAATTAGCAAGCTCAAACAATGCACAGATGGAGGGAGAAATGCAATAATGCACGGGAAGAAGCTCAGCAAACTGATCATTAAGTAAATGAAAACCAAAACCCACAATGTCATACATTTTAAAAAAAAATCTTTTAAAAAAGATTTATTTTTTTTTATTGGAAAGGCAGATATATAGAGAGGAGGAGAGACAGAGAGAAAGATCTTCCGCTCTATAGTCCAATCCCCAAGTGACTGCAACGGCTGGAACTCAGCTGATCCAAAGTCAGGAGCAAGGAGTTTCTTCTGGGTCTTCCACGCAGGTGAAGAGTCCCAAGGCTTTGGAGCATCCTTGCCTGCTTTCCCAGGCCACAAGCAGGGAGCTGGATGGGAAGCGGGGCTGCTGGGATTAGAATCAGTGGCCATGTGGGATCCCGGCGCATTCAAGTCAAGGACTTTAGTTGAAAGATGACTCTTTATAAAAAGCAAATTAAAAAAAAATAACAAATATTGCCTACATGTGGAGAACCTGGAATCTTTGTGGAGCTCATGGGGTGAATGGAAAATGGTGTAGTTGCTATAGAAAACATTATAGTGATTTTTCAGAAATGAAAAACAGAATTGCCATATGATACAGCAATGCCAGATATAGATACATATAAACTGAAAAGAATCCAAAGCAAAAATGTGAGAAGATATTTTGATACTCAAGTATATGGTAGTGTAATTCAAAATAGTCAGAAATGAATGATCCAAGTATCCATAGACAGATAAATGGGTGGGCAAAATATGACATCTCCATACAATGGAACGTTATTCAACCTTGAAAAGGAAGGCAGTTCTGACACAGCTTGATGACTCCATGTTAAGTAAAATAAGCAAGTCACAAAAGGACAAATTTCATAGACAAAAAGGGGTTTGGCCCAGGATGAAACGGGTAATTGTTTCTTAATAGATAAAGAGTTTACATTTTGCACTTTGAAAAACGTTTTGTGGTTGCATAGTTGTGAAGACTGTGTGTGCAAAGCTGTGGATGTACTGAAAGCCACTGACCTGTAGATTCAAAAACAATTATCATAGAAAATTTTATATTCTATATTGCTAATGCATTATTAAACAACAGAAAACTGTTACCACAGTGCTTAATGTTAACAATTTTTAAGTCTTCAAAATTTTGTTCTAACAGTTGCTTGCACTTATTTAGTGCTTTCTACATGCCAACAAGTGCTCTTCCAATTACTCTGTCTTTGCCTTTTCCCCCTCACTATTCACATTAATCTGACGAGGTGAGTGTTATCAATATCTCTATCTTCAAGAAAATTGAGTCTACACACAGAAAAGCCAGATCTGGGGCTGGCTTTTGTCTCCCCACCAAGCTCCTGCACCTGCTACAGCCCGAAAAAGCTGGGCCTAGGGCAGACTGAGCTAGTATGTTGCACCTACAGGTGCACATAAGAGCCAGTGGTGGGGATGGTGGGTGGCAGGCCAGTTAGGGGACTTTGGAGGGTTTTCTGGGCTAGGTCACTGAACCCACAGACAAACACAACATCCTGGGAGGTGGCAGCCCTGATTAGGCTGCTAAGCCACTGACAGGCTCGAGAATCAGAACTGGACAGAAGGGTTGGGCCAGGAGGGGCTCCTTGAATTTCATGAATGTCCCATACTGACAGTATCCATGATCTCAGGGAGCAGAGCCTGTGGATGTGTGGCCCCACCTAGAAGCACATGCTCTATAACTGATCCATCTTCATTCCTGACACTTGTGGAAGGGTGAAGGCCAAGCCTAGGTGCACATGAAACATAAGGCAGCCTGGTTCTCTAATCCAGCAGAAGACCTCAAGTACCCATTCAAAGGGTGGAAAGAAAAGCAAAGTTGAACAACTTTCCAGACCATGTTGTACAGCAAGCACCTGAGTCTCTGGGCACTCCAGGGCATTCGTGGACAGCCAACAGCCTTAGGATTAATACTGAATAAAAATGAAGAGCCTATGTGAGGAATGTGAGAACAGATGGAATTTGTCACATCTTGTCCAGTGAAACCAAAAACTCCTAAGAACACTCAAGACAGTGCTGGGGACATGGATGTGGCCACTGAATGAAAAGTCTCTGTCTCATGAGAACAATCCATCAGTTGAGGAATAGAACTGGAAACACTAGGCAGCTAACTTAGGATCATGAGTTAGAAGCCATTTTGCATCCGGCTCCCTTCTGTGCCCTGGGAAAGCAGTGGAGGATGGCCCAACCCTTGGAACCATCCTGGCTCCTGTTTCAGATCGGCTCAGCTCCATCCATTGTGACCACTTGGAGGAACCAGCAAATGGAAGATCTTTCTGTCTCTCCTTCTCTCTGTAAATCTGTCTTTCCAATAAGAATAAATAAATGTTTTTTTTTTTAAACATCTACTGCCACGCTATGTAAAATTTCCCCCTGCACCACTCAAGTAACACTCCTAGGACATTCTTCCTACCTCCAGGTTCCTGGCGGCAGCATCAAGGGGGCGCTCAGTTTCTTCGCACATGTGTAGTCCAGCAACAAGAAGCAATGCACCCTGCCCCACCTTTACTCCCCTAACCTCATCGCAAACACAAAAGGGAAAGCAGAGACATTTTCTCTCACCTACCTTCCCCCTCCCCAAATCTATCCCATTTCATGTCTCACATGGGTCTGTATGCTCCCCATTTATTAGTAATGAACTTCAAAAATAATCTTAAAAATGTAAATCAATACATATAAAAATAAAGCATTTTACCCAAGTTCTCAGAATTTGTTAGCAAAGTTTCTGAGATTTGAACTCAAGTAATGATTCCAGACTCCTCGTTCTTAATTGTTATGCTATAACTGCTTCCAAAGTAAGTGAGCAAAAATCAATACTCTTGAAATAACTGCTGATTTGATATTAAGTTAGTTTTCCATTCTATCTTTCCTCTGATACAAAATTAAAACTTATGGGGATGACATTGTGGTGTAGCAGTTATATGGACAGCAATGCCAGTATGCCATATGGGCATCTGTATGTGTTTTGACTACTCCACTTTTGATCCAGCTCGCTGCTAATGGCCTTGGAAAAGTAGCAGAAGGTGGCCCAAGTATTTAGACCCCAGATGAAACTCCTGACTTGACTTGGCCCAGTGCTGACTACTGTAGCCAGTGGATGGAAGATTTCTCTTTTTATAGCTCTGACTTCCAAATAAATTTTTAAAAAGATGTATTTATTTTTATTGCAAATCCATGCTTACAGAGAAAAGGAAGAACAGAGAGAAAGATCTTCTGATTCACTTTCCAAGTGGCTGCAATAGCTGGAGCTGAGCTGATCCGAAGTCAGGAGCCAGGAGCTTCCTCTGGTCTTTCACATGGGTACGGGGTGCCAAGACTTTGGGCCATTCTCTACTGCTTTCCCAGAGCACAAACAGGGAGCTGAAAGGTAAGTGGGGCTGCTGGATACAAACTGGTGCCCATATGGGAGCCCGATGCATGCAAGGTGAGGATTTAGCTCCTAGTCTATAGCACCAGCCCCATAAAATCTTTTTGGAAACTAAAATTCAGAATTTCCTCACCTCACATTGTGTTTTCTTCCTTTATACAGCTATTATAGCTGGTGATATAGTCAAAGCAAGGCAAAATTATTTCTCAGATGGGAGTTTCTTTCTCATCCATTCAGAGATCTATTCATGACATTTAAATCCCACTTTGTTTTCATGTCAACGCTACCATTTACTTGATGTGTGATATTAGGCAAATGACTTAACTTTCTGCTGTTTCCAGTCTAACAAATGGAAATCATAATATCTTTCTTACATGGCTATTTGAGTCTGATTCACTTGCCCTCAGGTCTCATTGTCCTATGGAAATAAATGAGATCACATAAATATTAATCTGCAAATTTCGTTGACTCAGACCCCTTTCTCCCACCAGTTCACTAGACAACCCAGGCTCCAGCTTCATTTTGGACTCAGCATGAGACAGAATATGTCAATATAAGATGCCTACTCATAGCTACAACCACAGTCTGCAAAGCCATATATATGCTAAGCAGATAGAACTGTTGCTTTTATTGCTTTAAACTGCACGTCAGGTCAAGGAGGAAGCATGCCTGCATGAACATCTCCCAATCTTCTGACTAATCTCCATGCATCGTGAATGGAGGAATCTTTGAACCACAGTAAGCATTCTCTTGGAGAAAATGGGAGATTCTCAAAGTCCCCAGCTTCCTAATTGCTCCACCCACAACTTCCCCATGGAGGAAGTGGGGAGCCTGCCGCCATCTGGTGTTGATGTGTTATTTCCAGGGCTACGTAAACCTCCCGAGAGTCTCTTGGGAGCATCATGATGGCCTGACCTGACAGCAGGCCCACTCTGCCCAAGCCCACCCAGGACGGATCTTCCATGCTAAAAGAACTTTAAAAATAATCTTTGATGTTAAATTATTACGTAATCATATAATTTTTGTTTGTAACTAAGGATGCACTCAAAAAGTTGAAGATTTGTCACTCCTTTCCTCTCTGCCCCTTTATAGGACCAATGTTTGCTACTTTTAATTTGTGTAAAGAGAGGAAATAGGAATAAACTTCAAGCTGAACTGTCTTATCCTAGTGTAAGATCTTCCTTGGCATATATACTAATAAGTTTTGAGAAGATTCAACCTTTCATGAAGGAAATATTCTGAATCACATTTTAATTTCATATTTTTAAGTATGGCAAAATTGTGCTATATTATTATTTTGGTGAATTGAGATAAGAATACAATCAGAAAAAAAAACCAGGTATGTCTGATATTTAATGTTGTGGCCATCAGCACATAAAAAGTTTTACATATTAGCTCAAAGACAGGTGAAAGGCGCATATGTTAAAAAATTAAGGGGTATTTGAGCAAGCAGGTTGAAGATGACTAACCTGGACACATTCCTCACTGAGCAGGGTTGCTCTGTCCCCTCTGTCCCCAGAGTTGGGACCTGCATTTGGTCCCTCTGACAATGCTTAGAACATGCGCGTGACTGTGCATTGAAAGGTAGGTGCTGAGTGTGTGTGTGTGTGCCTGTGTAGGATGGTATGTGTGTGTTGGTATGTATATATCTCTGCATGTATGTTAGATCCATGGGAATGTGTGTTGGGAGCTGGATCTATGCATGTGTGTATGTGTGACTGTCAAGCATGTGTGTTGGGAGCCATGTCTATGCTATGTTTGTGCGTGTGTGCGCTAGGTGTGGGGCGGTGGATTATGGGAAGGCTCAAGGTCCCCTCTCTGTCTCCTCTCTGATGTCTGCCCCTTCTCAGGAACCAAGAGCTGTAGCTCTCACAGGAGCACAGCTAAGTCGGGACTATTGTATTGTCTGAGGCCACAACCTCTCTGGGTGGGAGGTTGGACCATAAGGGAGGAGGTGAAACTGATGTAAAAATACAACCTGGAAATTTGTTTCCCAATCACTTAGCCATGCTTGGGGAGAATCGTGGCTTCCGGACAGTGAAGGCAAGGAAGCACAAAAAGGCCCAAGAGGGAAAAGGATGATAAAGACTGCAGCTGCCTCTAATCCACTTGGGCTTAACAGTCCCTCTTGCAGACATATGCTTAACATGTAAGCCAGGTTGAACGAGATCACTCACTTGAACCCCAACATGACCATACACAACTGAAGCCCTGGCAGAACAATTGTGTCTTTAAATCCTCCTTCGGATTAGCTGCTGGAAGAGAAACTTTCCCTGTAGAGGAGGAGAGAAGGAACCCTCAAAGGACTTAAACATCTCTCAAGAAATCTTTTAAAGGAGAAGACTGTCAGAACAGTGGGTTTGATGTCACTGCAAATTTCGTTCTTCACCTTTAAATCCCGCTGCCTCATAGTTGAGATGAGACAGCTGCTCACGCAGGCCACGGGGACGTGGGCAGAGGCAGCCAGCCGAGTGTTGTCACTGTTATTGGGACTGTAATTCTTCTGCAGCCCGCTGCACACACAGAGCCATGGTGAGAAAATTCGATACACCGCATAACTAATCAGATACATTCACACTTGCAATAGAGCAAAAACGTTCTTTGCTTCATGAAGGAGTTCTCAGGAGGATTCATTCACAGAATTCCCCACATGCTTTTAAATGGATTCTCTTTCCCAAAGATCCAGAAGCAGCAAAATCTGCGGAAGCGATTGCTCCATGGTAAATGAAGCGTGCTGCCCCTTTGAGGGTCTTCCTGCATCCTTCCTGGAGGCTGTGTGGTTTTCAATCAGGGCTGAGGGACATCCAGCCCCATGGGCCATGCAAGGCACCCCGCAAAATCATTTGATCTGGCCCTACCAAAGCAACCACAGGTGAATCTGGAAATTCTATTACCATTTTTAAAGCTGATCATTGTGTATGGCCCACAAATGATATTACAATTCTCTGAATGGCTCTTGGCAGACAAAAGCTTCCCCACTCTTATTCTAGAGGAGAACAGAAAGGGCAATAGATCTGCTGGATCCCAGCTGTGGTCACAGAGCCTGGGAGGCTGGATCCATGGAGGCTCTACTTTAAAGTCCCAGGTTTTCAAGGATGTCTGTTAAAAGGGGGTGAGAACCTCTCCTTCAGGTCAGGTTGACAAAACCTCCAAGGCTCTAGCTAAATGTAACTGGGCAAAATATAATGGAGGGTCATTGTCCACCATGTGTGCCCAACAGAAACACACAGACTACTTTGAACTGTCAGCAGAAATGATGTATGTTTGGCTGATCAAGCCAAGAAACCAAGGCACTAATTAACAAAATGCAAGGGGCCAGCATTGCTGGGCAGTGGTTGAGCCAGTGTCTGCCAAGGCAGCATCCCATATGGGAGCACCAGTTCAGGTCCCTGGCTGCTCCTCTTTATATCCCTATCGGTGTGCCTGGGAAGGTAATAGCTGATGGCCCCAGCTCACATGAAGTTCTGGGCTCCTTGCTTGGGCCTCTCCCAGTTCTGTCCTTTGGGGGCCATTTTGGGAGTGAACTAATGGATAAGTGAACACCCCCCCTCTCTCTTTTCCCTCTATGTAACTCTACCTTTTGCAGAAATAAATATATCTTTTTTTAAAACAAGATGATTTTTTAAAAGATTTATTTTTTTTTATTGCAAAGTCAGATATACAGAGAGGGAGAGAGACAGAAGGGAAGATACTCTGTCCGATGATTCACTCCCCAAGTGGGCCCAATAGCTGGTGCTGTGCTGATCTGAAGCCAGGAGCCAAGAACTTCCTCCAGGTCTCCCACATGGGTGCAGGTTCCCAAAGCTTTGGGCCGTCCTCGACTGCTTTCCTAGGCCACAAGCAGGGAGCTGGATGGAAAGTGGAGCTGCCAGGATCAGAACCAGCGCCCATATGGGATCCCGGGGAGTTGAAAGCAAGGACTTTAGCCGCTATGCCACACCGTCGGACCCCAGAAATAAATACATCTTAAAAATAATAGCCAAAACCAAAAACCAGGCTCCCCTATCAGTTGGGATTATGGATAACAGGTCTTATATTTAGAAAAGTTACACATGTTTTAGGCATTTGGGGAAGTTTCAGGATGGGTTATCCATATTCAAGAAGGGACAAGTGCACATGCTCAGTAAGTTATCGTGTGTGTTACACACGTTCCCTGTACACTTGGGGTGGAGATTTAATAAGAGGTTGAGGGAGTTTTAAGCTTTCACTACCAGGAGAGTTGAGAACGAATTGCCTGCTTTTGCCCAGATACGCTTCAGCTGGGTTGGGGCCTGAAGGTTCTCACCAAGATATGCTGTCTTCACCCAGTGAACCAAAACTCACATCCTCCCACAAGGACATCTTTTTTTATTTGATCCAGGACTGAAACAGGGCTGGGCATTTTCTTTAGAAGGAAGAATGTTCTGGAAAGAGTCAACTGTATAAGCCTTCCCATGTGTAACTGTATCCAACTAGTATGAAAGCCAGAAAATACTCGCTTTTCCCCAACTGTACAGTTTTATGAAAGTGCGAATGTTAACTATGGACATAGGCAATGACTTAGAGTTTTCCTGCACTTTAAAAGAAGCACACAGCTTTAACAGGGAAAAAGGAAACACTCCATAGCCACTTTCATAATCACTCAGAAGAAGGAAGCCATTTCCAGCATTAAAAAATGTAACTCAGTTCCTACAAGTGATGACTTGTCATTTCACGGCTTAGAGGACCCACTGAGTCTTCCTACTGCTGAAAGGAAAAAACTCTTAGGAATTGGTAGACTCTGCATGTGGCTGGTCTGTCTTTCCTAGGAGATTTCAAGAGGTCCCATTGTCTCAAGCAGAAAAACTTAGCTGGGAGTTGAGGGGTGGGGGCTGGCAGCAGCCTGACAAATCCCAGGACCATTAGAAAAAGACTGTTGCACTCACACCATGTTGCCACCTGGACTGTTGCTCCAGCTTTGTGCAAATGCAGCCTCATGTCACAGCACACACCCCACAGCTGGACCAGCTCAGCTCCAAGCCCCAGAATGAGAGTGGGGGGAGCTTCTTACACCTACAGCAGCACCACTGGCTGCTGAGTGGAAGTCTATGTGCTCCCACCTCCTAGGCCTGAGACTGCTGAAATAAGAAGGTGCTCTCTGGGCATTGAGCACTATTAATAGCTGGTGCTATTCATGGGAACTTGCCCTGCTAATCTCCACCTGTTATCTGTTATTCTTTAGTGCCTGTGCAGATGCAGTTCATTTGCCTTTCACTTACTTTGTGTGGCCTGGCCATTGCCTTCTTGCCTGCTTTAATTGTCCAAACAAAAGAGCCCTTTGTACCTGGAGCTTTTTAGCAGGAAAGAGAAGGGCTTTTGCTCCTAGCAAACTCTTCACTTATGGAGGCCAAAGTTGAGCAAGGGAAAGTGGCACCACCTCCCCACCCCCACCAGCCCCAGTCCTTCACTCTGACCCTGACAGAGCAGTGGTGGGGCCAACCTGGAAGAAGAATGGCTCACTCTGTTTTCTTATTAGGTGCATACACTTGCGTTGGAGGAGGAAGCTTTTCCTTTTTTTGATCACCTTAAAACGTATTTGAACAGAATAGTGTTAAAAGTACAAAGCAAACAACAGATACCTTGAGAGCTTGCTATGCCATTCTCAGACATTTGAGTGGTTGGTTATTGTAAGGGGCATGGTGTGATCAGGCAAGGGGGTACTTACAGGGAATCACCCCCAGGGCCCCTAGTGAGAAGCTAGCTAAGATCACATGGGTCTAGAACTTAGAAAGAAATTGCTGGGGAGACTCTAAAGGAAGCTGCACCCACTAGAGCCACCCAGAGGCTGCTGGTACAGGGTGGAAGGTGATAGGAACATCCCCACCCACAACCGTGTTTAATCCCAGTTGAAATCAACCAGATGTGAGTCATAACTCACTAGATGTAGACACAATTGAGTGGTGAATACCCCTTGATAAGGAACTGTGGGCCTCCGATAGCCATGGGATGGATTCCCCACAAGCAGTAGTCTTGTCCCCAATCTTGTCTTTCTGAAGAGGGCCTCCAACCTCCGCATAAGGGGAAATCTCCACTCCCACATGTACACTGAACACATGTGATACCCAGAATAACTTGGTGGGTCTGTAAGGCTGCTCCCTTTCACATATATATCAACATGCCTGGACTTTACTCAAGACTTGATGAGCATGTCTGACTTCTCTAGAAGCAAGTCATAGGCCATATTAAACAGCCAAGGACCCTGGATGGTCTTTGGGTCAGGTAGGTCTGTGTCTCTGATGAGAGAATTCCGTCTCCAAACAATGAAGTGAAACAAAAGGATTATTTTAAGGAAAAAAGCCAAGGTTGAGTTACCATGCAAGTGTAACAGTTCACTGCTTGCTTCGGCCCCATTTGTGGGGTTTGGCAAATATATGTTGATATTTGGGCAATATACCTAATTTTTTGTTGGGAGAGGGGCAGCAACTTCGGGAATTAGGAATCCATCTCTTTTCTCTCCTTTTGTATTCAGTTCTGCAGATTGTCACAGGAGTTATAAACTGTCATAGCACAAGAGGAGGTCACTTGTAGTGTGCTAATGTATCATAGTAAGAATAGAAGGATTCCGATCGCCATGAGGTTAGGTTAGATGGTATTTTGATTCCAACAGATTTGAACTGGTTCTTGTGCCTGCGTCTTATTTTCCAGGCCACTTCCTGGTGGGTGGAGCTGGAACTTACCATGTATTATCTCACAGGGACTTCTAGCTCACCGCTATTCAAGGAGCCTAGCGTTTGGTCATAAGACTACCTCACTCCTTGGTTTAGCCAGTGTAAATATATTCCTTTCTGCTTGCAGTTCGGATAGTCGTCTGCCTGTTTTCATTGGCATGAGTTCTGGGCAAGAATCCTTGGGTTGTGATTATAATACCCAAAGACACAGGTATCTGCGAGAAGTGTGAGATTCCCATGACCTGAATTTGGACCATCTGAGGATTCAGCAGGGGCCCAGCAGAGCATTCAGAAGCCATCTGCAAGCCACTTCAAACCCTGTGTCGGAGGAGAAAAGCATTGATAAGCCAAGGGAGAAGCTCTACAAACTCAGGTAAGAATGAACAGAATAAAAGCAAGAATGAGCTGAAACAGAGGTTTGGGGTGATCATGGCATCTCCTATGTAGACGTGTTCTTGGAAGATGCAGAAGAGCTGTAGAGACTGAGGGCTGCTAGAGACACCAGGGCTCCTGATGAGGACAAACCGGAGAAAGTGGCTTCTGGAAATGAGGAGGGCCAAACCTGGGAGGGGAACCGGTGCTCCCAGGAGTGCAGGGAAGCAGACATGCCAAGGGAGTTCTACTGCCAGGCGTGGCCAAAGCCAAGGCTTTGTTGTTGAATTTTCTGGGTAAAGAATCTGTAACTCCCAGCAGACTCGCCTTGCCCCACGTCGCACCTGCAGTAGATGTGACTCTCTGGAGCAACCTAGCTAAGAGGAAAGATAAAGATTCTTGCCTTGCTTTCCAGACAGCAAAACAACCACAAGGCTACTGAGCTTTACTGATGCTTGCTGCTGGCATGGAGGTAACCCACAGAGGGAATGAAAGAGACTGGGATCCAGAGACAGGGTCAGTAGGGGTCAAGGACTCCATCCAGGGTCCAGCACGATGGCTCAGTGGCTAAATCCTCCTTACCTTACAAGTGCCAGGATCCCGTATGGGCACTGGTTCATGTTCCAGCTGCTCTACTTCCCACCCTGCCTGTGGCCTGGGAAACAGTAGAGGATAGCTCAAAATCTTGAGATCCTGCACTTGCAAGGAAGAGTTGGAACAAGCTCCTAGCTCCTGGCTCTGTAATAGCTCAGCTCCAGCTGTTGCAGCCATTTGAGGAGTAAACCAGCAGATGGAAGATCTTTCTTTCTGCCTCTCCTTCTCCCTGTAAATCTGATCTGCCTTTCCAACAAAAAAATAAATCTTTTTAAAAAGGACTGTATTGCAGCAAAAATGGTATTTCAATTTGGAAAGAAGGTCCTTATTTTAACAATAAATAATGGCAGCATTATCAGCTCTTCAGGGAGAGGGAATAGCTAAATTTTGGCCTCACACAGAATCAGGTTCCAAAGGAATTAAGACCTAAACGGTAAGCATATACTACATATAATTGAAAAGGTTTTTCTTAATGAAAGGAGATTTTTGTAAAATCTTACCGTATAGGCATTCTTTCCAAGCCAGGCAGGAGACTTAGAAGGCACGTAGACAGGACTACATACCTTAGACTACAGAAAAATGGTGAATTCTGTATGGTTAAAAAAAAGAAAATGAAGTAAGATAATAAGAAAAACATCTGGGAAAAAGATTTTCAACACTTAGAAAAGTAAATTTGAGTAATGTTCACAATTTTTTGCCAACTCATAATAAGAAATTCATTGAGAAAATGGTGAAAAGATGTAAATGAACATTCTATAGGAGAAGTCTAAAAGGCTATTAACACCAAAAAAGGTGATCTTCACTGAGATATAAAATCAAACAATGGGTGACAATACCCTCTTACTATGCGACTAATACATTTTTTAAAGAGACAGTCATGAAATACCTAATATTTTCACAGAGATAAGAAATACATTGCACATTGCCTGGGAGATGAATGCAAACATTTATATATATATATATATTTTGCAGAACGATCCCATTTGTATGAATGTCCACAACAGAAATCAAAGACATGCAAGACACAGCATTCAGGGAAGCAAAACATAGCAACATCAAACAAATAAGCAGGCACAGATTTGGAACAATCTTGATGTCCACTACCAGCAAGGCTGGTTTTGTTAGCTGTGTCCAACTATAATGTGAATGGTTATATAACTGCTAAGGAGAGATCTAGAAAACTGTTTCATGAACTGGGAAAGTGTGCATGGAGTGGTGTCTAAAGTGGAAGGCCATTTGCAGTGACTTGTATCACATGATCCTGTGTGCATAATTTTGCCTATACACAATATTCCCTTTATCTGTGCACTCAGTACATTTCTGTGTAGATGGACAGTGATGCCGAGAGATAAGAGATGAGAGATTTTGACAGTTTACGTAGGCTTGCATCATAGTGCTATGAGTGCTATGTCTCCTGTGTAACTAACTGTCAACTTTACAAAGAAAACCTTTTTCAGAACAAACACAGGTTCTGTGTGAGCAGCAGAGGCTGGGGCCTGGGAATCTGCATTCTAGCCAGGAGCCAGGCAACCACCAGTGCAAGAGCTCTGCCCTCAAGCAGGCAGTGCCACAGCACCAGTCTTGGGGAGCTGGGCAGGTGGAGCTGGAAGGGCAGCCTGGTCCCTGTGAGGTTGGACAGTGGAGCCGGGGAAGACTCTCAGGTGGAATGTGGGAGAACTACTCAGGCAGGAGGCAGGAGAAGGGAATGTGAATATGGGTCAAGGAGGAAAAAGCTCAAGTACCCAAGCCTAGTACACGGGGGAGAGTCAGAACAATTGCTAAGGGCAGAAAGGGAACTTGTGGGCATCAGGAAAGAGCGTGGAACATGCAGGAAGACAGTGGAAAGGGGAGAGATGGCAGGGGCTGTAAGGGAGGCTGGAGGTGAGCGGCCAATGATATGAGACATTCACCTCCAGGTGCTGCTAACTTGCCCGTGGTGGTCCTCACCTCAACAGCACGGGCCTAAAAGAGACAAGCCATGCCTTCTCCCCACGGGGTGAGCCTGTAGGAGGCTGGGGCAGGTTCTTACTGAGACTCTCCAGCCGTGAGGGGGAAGGGAGAGACAGGATTCTAACTAGGTTTCCGGATACGCGCGAAATCGGGGACAGATCCTGATTGAGTCATCTGGGAAGCAACACCCACCACTGACAAGCGCTAAACGCCGCGCAAACAACCTTTCAGCGAATTCTCAGGCTAGATATCTTACACCTGTTTCCATGTAAGAAAATAAAGACTTAGAACATTGGCAAGATGCTTCCCACAATCCCACGTGCCTCCTGGCAGGCATAGCTGCCCGCCTGGGGCACTCATCTCTGCCGTCTGGAGCCTCCGATTCTATAGAAGAAGGTGTCCAGGGCCCCAGCTAGAGAAACGAGGGGGCCAGTGGGGGGAAACGCGGCCTTTTGTCTTCCAGGGGCAATGAGCCGACTGGCGTCAGCCCCAGGCTGAGCCCGGGATTCTAGATGTCAGCTTTGTTGCTGACTCACCCACCCCACTGACGTGTGGCAGTCCGGCTGAATGAGGCAGCGCGGAGCAGGGGTCACGGTTGCCAGGCTCCCCACCATGCAGCCTCAGGATCCGGGAGCTTTATGGTTAGCAAGAAAAAATGGGTTAGTGTTCTCTGCTTGGCTCCTCCTCTGTCTTCCAGCTGGCACACCTACTCTCGCCGACCCCCACCTGTGTCTTTTCTCTGCGTCTGTCTTTGCCGGGTCTTGGGTCTTAGTAAACCGTAGGGAGCAGACCTCAGCAGAGCTATGGGCAGACAGAGCAGTGCAAGGGGAAGTGGCCAAAAGGGCTTGCTTCCTGTGAGGGAAGACTTGAGAGATGGGGAGGGCGCGATGAGGCGGTCTCGCGGGAAATGCGTTCATCTCTCATCCCGTAAATGTCTTCAAGCGCCCATTGTATGCCCCGAGTCCCAGGAATTGGAAATAACTCACACGCAGCCCTGAGGTTTTTTTTTTCACCCTTGAATTCGCATAAGCATACCAGAACCTAACACACGAACAATCTCCAGCTAGATGTCTAAATTTGTGGAATGAATGAGTGACAGGCTTGGTCCCAGCCTTTACAAAGTTCAGTCAATGGGAGAAGTAGACGTCATACACGATCACTCATTCAAGTTCCTCCCTTGGTGAGAGGATGATGGATGGCGTTCAGAAGGAACTGCAATTACCTTGGAAAACTTTTAAACATTTTTTTCTCTATGGGACGGGCATCATGGAGTAGTGGGTTAATCTACCACTTGTGGACTGTGCATGCTATAAGAGTACCAGTTTGTATCCTGGCTGCTCTATTTCCAAACCAGCTACTTGCTAATAAGCTTGGGAAAGCAGCAGAAGATGGGGCCAGTGCCTGAGCTCCTGACACTCATGTTGGAGACTCAGAAGACGTGCCTGGGAACTGGCTTTCACCTGACCCTGCCTTAACCATTGAGATCATTTGGGGAGTGAACTGACAGGTGCAAGATCTCTCTCTCTCTCTGCAATTCTGTCTTTCAAATAAATAAATCTTTAAAAAGAAAAAAAACCCTCAGTAGTTTCATGGTTATTTTGCTAATAAAAAAAGCCTTCTCTTCTCTGAGTAACATCTTTTCAGAGTCATTTAAGTTTGATATGAGGGGGAAAAAAATCTTGAAGCTTAGCTTGTGAGTGGCTTGATGAGCCAGTGTGCTCTGAGAGCAGGGTCAGCTCCTATCAGTGGCTGTGAAATACAGGTCACACAAACCCAAACTCTCCTTCCTTGCTCTCAACATAGAATATTTCTGTGACCTCAGGCCACCACCATATGGAGGTTTCACTCCACCAGGCAGGCAGGCAGTTCTGTGGATTCTTTAGGAGAAACCAGCCCAGATCCCCACCGCCCCCCTGCCCCAGTTCATCTCAGCAGCTACACTGTCCACATGGAGACAGCCTGACCTCACAGAGAACTCCATCCCCCAGGCTGCCCCGACTTAGCATGCCAGTCCCATGCCCAGGCTATTGTATCTCTGCTCGCTCAGCCAGCTGTACATCGCAGTTCCTGGGACCTCAGACTTAAGTTTGGCTAATTTCCTGCGCACAGGGCACAGGAGACCACTTGCCAGCAGGTGGAAAGGCAGGGTGAGGGCTGTGGAGAACAGTGAAGCCCCTCCCAGCAGATCACCTTGCAGGAGTCTCTGTGTTCAGCTACCAAGCAGCTCCCTCGCTTGATCTTGGCTATCTGGGTTTTTATGGAGTCATCATGATCTTGGCTGTTAGGGTTTTTATGGAGTCTTCAACTACTTGGCATGATGGATTAAAGCCTCAGCCATCAATGGGCAATTCAACTTCTTCTCCCTGGAGATTACCATGTGGAACTGACATTTCCAACCCTCTAACCTCAGGATTGGCTCCCCTGGCAACCAGGCCCCATTTCAAACTATCTGGGGGTCCACCAAGAATGGCCTCATTAGAACAGCAATTGCCTCCCCATGGTTCAGTAGTTGTACTGACACAGAGCCTCAGGGACTGGGATGGAAACAAACATGTATCTTTGTTTTTTCACAGTGACAAAGGCGACACAAAGTGTGTCTTTCAATACCCAGACCTCTGTTTACATAGCATAAGGGTCTAAGGGTCTAATTAGTAACGACCCAGGGTCTTTGATTTGAGCATTTATCATTTATAATTTGTCTTCTCTTAACAATGATCACTTATTAACCTCTTCTAAAATGTCCCTTTATCCTTCTTTCTCTCTTCCCCAGTGCCATGTCCCTCAAAGATGGTGAAAAGCCAGTTTAGGCATCTCCTGGTGATCCTTATCCCAATCTTCAATCCTCTCATCCCGACTGGTCCACCAGGAAGAGTAAGCTGTCTTCTGCAACCCCACCTGCCTTCTCCTCTTAGCAGAGTCCGTGAGCATTCAGAAAAACAAACAGCAGGTACAGTGGGCTCTGGGAAGTGTCTACATGCTTTAGAGTAAAAAAGTCCCAAGTCTCTATTGGGCTGTTTTGTAAAATTACACCAGTGGTCAAGTTCCTGAAGCTCTCTGCAAACTGGGACTGGTTTTCAGGAAGAAAAGAACAAGTGAGAACACTATACGAAAGCCCAGGAAGGAGGGAGACTGGCCACAAGGGGTAGCAGAAAGCATTACCCCCACAGCACGGAGGCGGCACTGGCCCATCTTCCCAGCATGGACCAGGGTAGAGCAGCTAGAGTAATGCCCGGTCCTCCACCCCAGGAGAGAGACTGGTAAAAACAGATCGCCCATTCTCTGAGCTCCTTCTTTGCTCAGCGAGTGTCGATCGGCATGACCACTGTACATCTGCCTGGATTGAAACAGGAGCCACTGGGAGCCTGACTCAGCCAGGCTGAGCTTTCCCTCTTGGTCATGGTGACAGGGCTAGAAGAGGATGTGCAGTTGGAGCTTTATTATGCCTCTCAGAACCATTTTGGTATCTGCGTGAAAACAACTGGGCTTCTTTTGCTCAAAACTCTAGAATAGCAAGGTCACAGGACACACCTACAATACCACACAGTGTTTATGCCAAAGAAAAGTGACCCGTTAGCCCCTCCCCTCAGATGGTGTGAACGTGTTACGTAAGGGACACTCCGTCCCGTCCCATCTGCGGGCCAGCAGCATGAGTCACCATCTCTCTGAGGTCATTCTGGCTCCAGTTCAAAGCAAACAGAGCCCTGATTTGTAGATACAGGAAGAAGTGGAAAGAAAAAGAGGGCAGAAGATAAGAAGCTGAGAGCTGGGAACAAGCTCATCCTCTGGCTGTTTTAGGGATCCGCTGGCCGAGGTCCAGCCCAGCACAGACATGGTTCAGGCTGTGCAGCTGTGCAGGTTGTAGCCACAACAGCTTGGCAGTTTGCCAAAGGAACAACCAGGCTGCTCATTGCACAGGGGCTACACACACACAAACACACACACACACGCGCGCGCGCGCATTCCCTGGAGCTTGGGGCTGGAGCTGCCATTTCCCTCTGCTCAGCTCTCTCTCCACTGGTGACGGTTCTCTCTACATTTCCTTCCTAAGCACAATCCATAAATGAATGTGAATCTGCACCAAAGCAGGCCTTGAATTACAATTTATCATCTGCTGAGGGTTTTTTCCCACCGTGTCATTGCTCAGAAGCAACAGGGTCATCAGAAGGTCTCCCTGTCCAGAGCTCTCATTGAAGATGAATGGTTGAGGGTGGGTATGTGCTGCTTGGAATAGCCACATCCCATGCCTGTGAGCTGGTCCAAATCTCAACTCCTCCTCTTTTGATTCAACTTCTTTATAATACACCTGGAAAAGCAGAAAATTTGGTCCAAATACTCTGTCAGCTGCCATCTAGACGGAAGTCTTCCTTCCATCTGCTGGTTCATATGGCTACAGTGGCTAGACTATGTCAGGTTGAAGTCAGAAACCAGGAGCTGTATCTAAGTCTTCCATGTGAATCTCAGGGGCTCAATCACTTGGGCCATCTTCCACTGCTTTCCCCAGACCATTACCAGTGAGCTAGATTAGAAGAAGGTCATCTGGGCCAGATGCATTAGCCTAACGGCTAAAGTCCTTACCTTGCATGCTCTGGATCCCATATGGGTGTCAGTTAGTGTCCCAGTTGCTCCTGGAAAAGCAATGGAGGATGGCTCAAAGCCTTGTGGCCCTGCACCCATGTGGGAGACCCAGAAGAAGCTCCTGACTTCTGGCATTGGATGGACTCAGCTCCAGCCATTGCAGCCACTTAGAGAGTGAACCAGCAGGTGGAAGATTTTTCCCTCTGTCTCTCCTTCTCTCTGTAGATCTTCCTTTCCAATGAGAGTAAATAAGTCTTTATATATAAAAAAGAAGGGCGGCATCTTGAATCGGTGCCCACATTGGATGCCAGTATTGCAGCCAATAGCTCTATTTGTTAACAGCGTAATGCCAGCTCCGTGTGTGTATATGTTAACTTACCAGGCTTTAGGTCTCATTTGGGCCAAATCATGGCTGTAGTTTCTCAGGAGTGCAGGAGCTGTTCAAGGAAGGCCAGTGACACTTGATAGTTGAGAACAAAAGATACCAGCCTGACCACAGGCAGGTGCCAGTGTCCTGACCCCAGGTCCCCTCTCAGACGTTGGGGAGCCTCTGTCTCCTCATCTGTTTGGATCTGAATCATCACAGGGAATGAGGCGGGGGAGCAGCAAGAGACTGAGTTTAGGGAGGAAGGAAGCAAGGGTAGCCTCAGGCCCACCTTGATGCCCTAGCCCCTTCCTGCCCCACAGGAAGCAGAGGTGTGGAGTCTGCTTCTCTTGTTTGCGGGAAAGCGTCCTGCATTCTTAGAGCTTCAAAAGGCCATGGAGCATTCTATAGGACTGCATGCTAATGAGGAACCACTGGCTCCCCATGGCACATTTGAATATAATTTTTTTTAATTTCATTTAATGACACAGTTTCATGGGCTCTGGGGTTACCCCTCGCCCAGGTTGAATTCCTCCATGTTGTTATGTTAGTACAGATCATAATCAGTTATGATTCCTTCACTGCGGGCATGGATCCTACACTGGGGGCCGGAGTCGTGGTGCAGCAGAGTAAGTGGCAGCCTGTTTCACTGACATCCCATATCAGAATGTCTGAAGCAAGTCCTGGCTGATGAACTTCCAATACAGCTTCCTGCTAATGTGTGTGGAAGGCACAGAAAGTTGCTCAGGTACTCGTGCCCTGACATCCATGTGGGAGACCCAAATGCAGTTCCAGGTTCCCAGCTTGTAACCATCTGGGGAGTAAACCAGTAACTGGAAGATCTCTGCCTTTTAGATCAATAAGTGAATAAATTTGTTATTTTAAGAAAGAAATAGACTTTTGCCTTGCTCTGAGAGCAGCCTAGAGTGGTTTACTGTTCAATGGTGGTGAGGGGAGGTTGTAGTTTGCTTCTTTTTAACAAGAGGCTTTATGGGAATTCTTGCCCCTCAACATGTTTCCTTGACACCACAATAGAAGACTACACATAATTCAGAAATGGCAACTTCCACCCCAGAGCCAGAGGGCTCACACAGCATCAGATATTCACAGCTTTCAGATCCATTAGCAAGTCAAGATTAGAGACAAAAATACAAGTTAAACAATTTCATGAGGACCTTGTGAGGGTCAGTCTCAGGCGTCAGGACCAAACTGTACCTTTTCCTACTTCCTGTTGACAATGCTTACATCACACATAAAATAAATACAGGCTGCCCATTTTTGTTTCAAGCAGGTTAAACTTTCTCCTTGTTGCAGTGTGTCAGACACACATGCAAATGCGTACACACACACACACACACACACACACACACACAGAATTAAAAAGCAAATAAACACAGAAACAGCCCTCCCACAACCAAATAAAACACCCTATGTCTCCATGGGTCCAATCCAGCCCATCTGATGCAGCCCAGTGATGGCCGTCAGTGCCTTGGACCTCTGGGTATTGGGTAACTGGAACAGAGTGACCCCAGCTGCCCAGGTTCTTCCCCTCTGTCAACAGACTGAAACCTGAGCAATGAATGCATGCCTTATTCCAAGTCTGTTCTCACCCTGTGCTTACACTGCCCTGTTCTGGGCTCTGGTTTATTGAAATGCTTGGGTTACCCAGTTTATCAGGTCCTTTTGAACTGCAGAGTCCTGGGAGAGGCTGTGAAAGGTGTGGAAGAAACACAAGATGGTGTGCCTGCCTCTGAGGAATCACCTTCTCGGGGAGCAACTAGCATGGTGCACATACAGATTATAGGTGGTGATAGGCATAATGAAACAGAGTCCTGTGGTGAGAAAGACGCCAATCCCGGGAAGTTACAGGAGATGTGAATGTTGTACACCAGTTGACTGGGTACAGCCTTGGGGAGCAGTTCATCTCTTCCAGCTCCATGCATGACATTCCAGACATAAAACTGTGCTCTCCAGTAAGGACACTAAGCAAAAGCATTCAGAAATTGCAGGCAGTAGGTTTGGTTGGAAACACGGTGTGGGGAAAGGGAATGGAAAGTAAGGCTGAGTCCTGGGGAATGACTTGCCCATGGAGAACCATGGCATCCATTGGCACATCTGTCCATGGAAACAGATATTGCCTGCTGTGGCCCCACTCTAGGCATGCACTCCTGCCGAAGAGTCTGGTTAACTTCCACAGACAACCCAGCGCTAGGCAATAGTACAGAGAGTTACACTGGAAAAACAGACTTCTGAGATGACACATAGGAAGGATAATAGAGGCTGGGAGTGAACTTGCACAAAATGGCAAGATGTGGGAGAGTTTTGTGTAGGAAAAGTAGACACAAAACGTGTAGAATTTTGGCCTTCTTTTTGGTGAACAATTGAAAAGGTTACAAGTGGGTACACAGAGCGCTACCAGAAAAAACAGGATGAAGTAAGTAACCATTAGCATGAATCCATTGTAAGACACTAGTTTTCCATTTCGCTCAATAAAATCTGGACACCACAGGATTCCCATTAGGTGATCTTGCAAGAATGAGTAGATCCCACCCAGCGTTTAGTCACTGATCAACGCAATCACACAGGCTGACAATGAAATTAAATAGAAACAACAGCTGTTGGCTGATGGGAGGGCCAATGCTTGTAGCTGGAACATAGCTTCAAGTCTTCAAAATACCCACTTGACCCATATTTCACAGTAATGCCTTAAACACATGGGACTCTCTTCCAACAGCATTTCCCACTTGCCTTCTGGACTGCCCAGCCAGAGTCTATCAAATCTGCACAGGTGCATCAACCCAGCAGTGTCAAAAATGAGTGGACATCATGTGCAGGCCAAACTTATAGCATTAGCTTTTACCCATGCAAGTTGCCTCCACTGTTTAGTAACATTTCTTTGCCTGCATAACCACTCCATACATTTGTCAAGATATTTAAACACTCTCCAGCACAGTTTTTCGCATACAAGGCAGCTGTCTTTCACCTGACATAGGATACTATGCGTTGAAACACATGGACCAAGAAGCAATTGACCAAAATATGTCTCACAGGGCTCTAGGAACTCATAAGTCACTAAACAATACAGCCATATTTGAACAGGCTGTCCAAACAACAAGGGGCTTTGGACTTCCACAGTAAGACCCCATGGCTAATCTTATCAAAACTAGCACAATATTTAGGCAGGAAAACTGCTGAAGCCGTCAATGTGTGATCTTCCATGTATCAGAATTGGGTTGAGGAACAGGTTAATAATAATTTCTCAGGCTTGGGTTTGGGGAGGAGAGAACATTCCACTATACTTGGAATAATCCTAATGCAAGCTAAGAAAATCCCTTTATTGTGTAGACACTAGCCCAGGGGTCAGGCTGTGCACTTGGGAATTCATGGTGGAAAAGGCAAATGGAGACTTTCCCTGAAAAGGGCACATCACTTTGGTTCTTACTGCCTTGGGGTTGGCAAGCCTCTTCATCATGTGGCAAGATTTCTGCATTCCTGCCTCTCAGTCCTTGTGACTTTTTTGGAGGGTGAGGAATGGCTCTCAAATAAATACAATTTGGAGAAACAAAACCAAGGAAAACTCTGTGACAGTTACAACCACAAGGAGCCTGAGGAGTTGTGACAGTTCAGCGGGATGCAGCATCTTGCATGGGATGCTGGAATAGAATCAGGACATAAGGTTGGACTAAGGAGATTTGAATGGAGGCTAGACTGGACTTCACGATGTGTTAACATGGGTTACCACTCTGCTGAGATGAGACACTCATAGAATCAACGGATAGAGTTGGCAATGGAGATGTTTCTGTGTATCTGTATATCTGAAACGATTCTGAAATAAAACACGTACTATAATAAACAAAATAAAAGATTTTCATAGCACAAAAAGCTTTGAATCAGGAAGAGGAATAAGAACATATCCTGATGATATCAAAGGTTATGTGAACTTCAAGTGGTTTCCAAAGGACTCCGAGGGGCACGTGTGAGTGGGGCATGAGAAGGAGGCCCAGGCTGCGTCAAAGTTCTATAGCAGTATGCCCCCCTCTTCCCTGGTGTCCCACTGTGTTTGGTGCTGGGAAACTGTGAGGCACAGCACCGGGCCTCCCTCAAGCCTCAGATCTTTTCTTCTTCAACACCAACGGAAACATTTTCTGAATTTGTGTCACGGCTTTCACCTCACTCTTATTCCTGCCTTGATTGAAAACACTCCCTCCAGAGCCCTCTCTTCTCCAGCCTGGCTCTACCTTTTGTGACCCTATTATTCATCAGGCACCTTGGTTTGTTCACATGCCCTTCCAATCAAGAACTGAGTTCTTCAAGCACAGCTTAGAATTTAGAAGTAGATTTGTACAAAGATAACTGATGCATCCAATTTGACTTTTTTTTTAAAAAAAATAACAGTTTGATATTAATTTCCTCAAAATGTTCAAGTCAGTAATTTTTTCCAGTTCTCGCATTTCTTCTACATGTATTGCTTGAACTTTTTGGTAAAGCAGGGCTTATCTTTACTCACTAAAGCTGTTTGGCTCTCATGACCTGCATTTCTTAAGGAGGAGTAATTATTATGCTTTAGTGACTGTGAGAAATTATTGCCATGACAAGGAAAAGCAAAAGTGAAGGGCTTCTCTTTCTTTTGATGATTATTATGAAGCTTGAGATTTTCTCCATTTTAGAAAGATGTAAAGCTAGGAATAGTTTCCCTTTTCGGTGTTGTGTAGCAAAGAAGTAACAGATCTGAATGTAAAACCCCAAGCCAATCTTATCCATGAACCGTCATCATCCTTCGTTGTTTCCTCCTGGCCGATGGTTTTCTTTTTTTCTTTCTTCCTTGCTCCCTCTCACTTTCTTTCTAAGATTCTATATACTGAACTTGGAAGCACTGATTCTTGAATTTTAGCTAGCTAATGGCTTGCCCAGACAGCACCTGGGTGACTGCTGCCAATGTTACTATTTAGGCTCTCAGTTATCTCCGTATTCTCAGCTGTTTTCAAGATAATATTCACTAATAGACAAGATAGAGACAAAATATAAGCAAAGAGACTTGGCTTTTTCAAGGCATGTTTTTCCTAGGCAGTGGGTATCCCTTCCCTCCTCCTTGGTCATTCACCTTTTGTTTTTCTATGAATAAGGCTGTAAATTTCCCAAATACAATCCAGGCAACTAAAAGAACATACAGATGAAATACAGATATTTCAGATACTTTCCAACTGCTACAAATATGCCAGCATTTTTATTGGCTTCCTCATCAGCAGCATTCTTCCTCTCAGTTCTTTTATTTATTTTGAAATAAGAATGCATCTCCACACAGTATTACATTTGGCTCATACAACAAGTGATATTTTATCTGCTTCACTGTCTCCAATTCTCTGTTTATGCTGACCATAAGGTGGCCTGTGTCTAGGATAAGCAAACAGGGACTGCTATCTGCAATATTTTCTTATTGAAATAAAATCACAAATGTGAATGATAAAATAAGTTAATCAACTCAGGTGATTGCAGTTCAAATAAAATTTTGTTTAGTGGATATAAATCTGATTAGAATATTTTTTAAAGACTTATTTATTTTTAGTGGAAAGGCAGATTTAGAGAGAGGAGCGACAGAGAGATTTTCCAAATGACCACGACTGCCAGAGCTGAGCCAATCCGAACCCGGGAGCCAGGAGTTTATGCTGGATCTCTCTCCTGGGCACAGAGTCCCAAAATGATGAGCCCTTTTTTTGTGCTTTCCCAGGCCACAAGCAAGAAGCTGGATGGGAAGTTGAGCATCAGGACACAAAACAGTGATTGTATGGGCTGCCTGTGCTTAGAGGTGGAAGGTTAGCCAGTTGAGCCAATGCACCAGCCTCTAGAACATTGTTTAATAGTAAGTAATAGTTTTCTCTTGTGTTCCATGTAATATAAGTCCTTTACTGCATTCTCATTTTAACCCCCAGGACAGCTTTTTAAGATAGATATTTTAACATCACCATTTTATAGATGAGAAAAACATGCTTTAGGAAATCTAAAAATATCCACATTACTCAATGGCAGAGCTATCATTCCAAATCACGTCTTTTCAATTCTGGAGCCCAAATGTTTAACCACACTTTGCACCTCTATCCCTTTGCTGCCTAAAATTTGTTAGCCAGTGGAAAGGCAGCTCTTTGATACAAAACCAGTTATGCACGATGCCATCATGTGAACCCAGAGAAGTGGACTTCTATTTTCAGTAAGAATGCCATGCTCTAGGGCACAATAATGCTCCTGCCAAGTACAACTTTAAAAGTTGCATTAGAGATTTTAAAAAATGATTTTCCATGTGTCAAAGAGTCATTAATGCAGTGAGAATTAGAGGATCCAAGATTCCAAAGAGGAGTGAACTGTGAAAAGAATAGACTTCGTGCAGCTACTTAAAACTTATAGGGAATTTTTTTTTAACAAAGCAAACATTTATTAAACTATAATAAAAACATTCCATCAAATTACAAAACCTGAGCAAGAAAAACAAATGGCACATGCTTAACTGTAGTTGACATTCAAATAAAATTTGCATTCCCAAAATATTATACAGTAATTAGAAAATACCAGCCAAAGTAATATTAGGATACTTTTACGTGCGATCTCAACAAATTTGAACAGAAGCAAATTTTAACAAAGGTAAATTTTACAGTGAAACATAGCAGTAGATTAAGGATCTTAACATGTTTATTTTACTGTTATTTGACACTATGATACAAAAATAAGAGGATTTACTTGACATTTTTAATAAATATCTCATGGGCTGTTGAGTGCCTTACTGGTGAAAAGATTTAACTGGCTAATCTCATCAATCCATTTTGTACATTTAGTAAAACTTATAGGGAATTTATTGAATCTGGGGACTAGGCAAGAGCAGAGAACCTGAGGTAAACTCGGAAAAAGGCTGCCTAAGGGGGAAAAAGGAACTGCAAAGCTTTGGAGGTTTGGGGGTGTATCCTTGAGGGGCCAATTATTTTGATGAGAATGGAACACTAGAAAACTGCACTTATCCCACTACTACCAGTGTTAGACAAAGCTGGTTAATGCAAAATGTTTAAATGTGATCCAGAATTTCATAACATAAAATGTGTAGGTTTTCACTGTAAATCACTTGTCCTATCAAGCGAGTTGAGATCAGGAAAATCTCAAACTAAATGAAAGCAGATAATAGGTGCCAACACTGAGATGACACGAGCGCCAGAATTATCTGACATAACAACCATCACGATCCTGCTTCAACTTTACCTAAAATTGTGACTGTAGTTCTTGCCCCTGAGCACTTGAAAGTGTATACCTGGAAACAAACAAAACACTTCAAAATTGGTGTGGGTGGAAAAAATGACTAGGGTGACACCTTTTTTTGTGCGTTTTACCAGAATTATAAACATGTTTGAAACAAATGAAAAAAAGAAATCCTCAACAATAGGAGATAGAATAAATCCTCAACAATAGAATTTTTGAAACTAAAAGTCATATTAGCTGCAATTGAAAGTTCAGTAGAGGGACTCAAGGAACAGAAGGGACGGAGGACAGAACCAGGGCACTGGAAGTTAGACAGCACAAGGAATCCAATCTTTGAAAAAGAAAATCCAGATTTTATTTTGGGGTTGTAATGAAAGATCTAAGAGATAAGTCAGCAGTGTCCTTAAAGGAAAGGGGGAAGAGGGCAAAGCTACAAAAAGACTTGAGAAAATAATAGCTAAAAACTTTCCAACTTTGACAAGAGACATAAACATTCAGATTCAAGAAGTTAAGTTCCACCTAGAATGAAGCAAAGAGATTTACACCAAATGTGCAACATTTAAAACGATTGACAGTAAATTTCTAGTCAGAAACAAAGGTAGTGAAAAAAAGTGGCATAATATCATGCAAACACTAAAAGAAACGAACAGTCAAATCAGTCTTAAACCTAGTAAAAGCATCATTCATAATTTGAGGAAAGATCAAAATATTCACAGATGAAGAAAAACTAACAGAATGTATTGGCACCTATACCTGCTTTCATTTAGTTTGAGATCTTACTGATCTCAACTCGCTTGATAGGACAAGTGATTTCCAGCAAACACCTACACATTTTATGTTATGAAATTCTGGATCACATTTAAACATTTTGCATTAACCAGCTTTGTCTAACAGAATATGTCACCATCACACTTATTCTAAAGGGATGGCCAATGATTGTTCTATAAACAATAAAAGAAGAAACTAAAGTATCAGAAACAGTGAAGTACCACAGTAAGTAAAAATGCACTAAATTTTCCTGTCCTCTTAGTTTTATAAATAATTTTTGGCAGTTAAAGCAAAAATTGTAACACTACTCAATGCGTCTCTAAATGAATACAAATAAATATGCAAATGAGTATATTACAGAGTAGAAGTTTCATGTCTGATTAAAATTGGCAAAATGATGGCACAGATAAAGTGCGATAAATTAAGTCTGATGGTTGAAAATCCCCCAAAAAAGATACATTCAGAAACACAATGGATAAACCAAAATGGAATCCTGAAAAATGTCCAAGTATCTTCAAGAGGCAGGAGGGAGAGGGAAAGAGCAGCAGAGAAAGTAGAATACTAGATAAAATACAGACCTAGTCCATAACAAAACAATGATAACTTTAGACTAAATGATCTAAACACACTGATTAACACAGACAGAGATTTGCAGAGTGATTTTAACAAACATGACCCAAAATTATCAGTTAGCTACAAGACACACTCATTTCTAATGTAACGGTATAGGCAGTTGGCAGAGAAAGAGCGAAAGAGAGAGAGAGAAGATCTATATTGGTGAAAGAAAAGCAAGAAACAGATAGTTTAATAACAGATCAAAGAAACAATGGAGCAGAGATAATTACCAAGAACAGAGAAAAATATTATATAATGATAAAAATGTCAATACACCAAGAAGATAAAGCAATCCTAGATGTAAATGCAGGATATAGCAGCAATGAAGTTGCAAATCACGTGAAACAGAAATTTGTAGAAGTGAAAAAAGAAATAGGCAAATTCACCATCACAGCTGAAGATAACTGATAAAACAATTTGACAGATTAACCGTATCAATTTGGACAGGACCCAACTGATATCTACAAAACAGCCCACCAAACAATATCAGCATATAAATACATTCTTCTCATATCTCCATAGAACATGCACCAAAATAGACATGCACCAAGCCAAAAAGCAGCTTTAGCCAATGCAAGCATTGATATCATACAGTGTTTTCTACTAGCAAGAAATCATACTAAAAGTCAATAATGGAAAGATAATAGAGAAATATCTATGCACTTGGAAACCAAGCCACACACTCCCAAAAATCCACGCCATAAACAGGAAGTCTCAGGAATATTTAACAATCACTAAACTTAAATGAAAACTGAAATAAAAAATGATGCTTTTAAAGTGTTAATAGGGGGGCTTCTGTATTGGTGTAGCAGGCTGATTTTGTATCTGTGGTGCTGCCATCCCATTAGGAATCAGCTCTTGTCTTGGCTGCTTCACTTCTGGTTCAGCTCCCTGTTAATGGCTTGGAAAAGCAGCGGAGGACGGCCCAAGCCTTTGGTCCCTCGCACCCATATGGGAGACCCAGAAGAAGCTCCCAGATCCTGGCTTCAGCTCAGCTCAGCTCTGGCTGTTGTAGCCATGTAGGGAGTGAAGCAGTGGATGGAAGATTTCTCTCTCTCTGCCTCTAATTCTGACTTTCAAGTAAAATAAGTAAATCTTTTAGAAAAAGTTAATAAAACAATTGAGCCAAAAGATAATTTTGCTTTGTTACCAAACATTTTGAAATTCCTGCACTTTGTTTTTCATAACGCACATTTTCCTGAATGTTTGGAAGACCACTTAAATGCCTTAATCTGAAATTTTTGGCACCCAAATAAGCTTGCTTCTTAACTCCATTTTCCATTACACTTACTAAGTACTCTTGCATAGGTCGAAGCTTACGGACCTTAACTAGAACAGCACTGAAAGGGGAGAAGCTACAACACTAAATATATCTGTGAGAAGATAAGGAAAATCTCAACATTCTCACCTTAATCTAAATTCAATCTGTAAATGTAAAATAAATACAGAGCCAGTAAGAGAATGGAAATAGCAGAGGCAAGGATAGAAATCAATTAAATTAAAAATGAATAAAAACAATGGAGCAAGTAAATGAAATAAAGGATAGCTTGTTGATGAGGTCAACAATTTTGGAAAGCCTCTAGTGAGACTGACAGATAGGGCAGAAGGTTAAAAAAAACAAAACAAACAAATAAACAAAAAACTGCCTGGGCCCGGCGGCGTGGCCTAGTGGCTAAAGTCCTCGCCTTGAATGCGCTGGCATCCCATATGGGCGTCAGTTCTATCCCGGCAGCCCCACTTCCCATCCAGCTCCCTGCCTGTGGCCTGGGAAAGCAGTCAAAGACCGGCCAAAGCCTTGGGACCCTGCACCTGCATGGGAGATCCCGAAAAAGTTCCTGGCTCCTGGCTTCAGATTGGCACAGCACCAGCCATTGCTGTCACTTGGGGAGTGAGTCATTGGAAAGATCTTCCTCTCTGTCTCTCTTCCTCTCTGTATATCTGACTTAGTGATAAAAAATAAATCTTTAAAAAAAAAAGCCCTGCCAGTACAAATCTCACACATATTCATCAAAATGTGATAAGGAAATTCTGTGAGGAACTCAACAGGTACTAATTTAGCAGTGGAATGAAATGGATTAATTCTCCAGAGTACAAGGAGCCTCAACTCATCCAATAGGAAACATGCAATTTGAATGGTGCTATAACTATTACAGAAACTGAATTCATAATTATCTCCCAAAGGAGACAGCTCCAGGAGCAAATTATTTCACTGGAGATTTTACTAAAGGTTTATAGAAAATTAACACCTAAATCTTACAGAGGTTGTTTCAGAAAATGTCAAGAAAAACATTGCTTTCTAATTAATTTTCTGAAGCTACTATTACCCCGACTCCAAAAGACAAAGACAGTACAAAAATAAAAACTATGTATCAGTACTCCCCATGCATGTAGAAGCAAAAACCTTGACAAGTTATTAACAAATTGAATGCAGCAATCTATTAAAATACATATTGTATTCATACAACATGGCTTTATTTTCAGAATGCAAAGATATTTTAGCATTTGAAAATCAATCAACATGAATATAACCCTATATCAGCAAGGAAGAAATCACAGAATACATTATCAAAGTTAAATCTCATATTTGTTCCCAGCTTATGTGGGGAATTTATAATCCCTTAGAATTGTCCCAGTGGTAAGAATGTGTTTTGTGCATTTTAGGAGCATCCCTGTCTTTATGCCAAGGAGGTTACTCAAGGCAAGCCCCTCGATAGTTTCAGGATGGAGTCTGGTCATACCATTAACACCAACCTTGCAATTGGGGCTTTGAGTCATGTGTTACCAGCCTTCCAACCTCCAGGGAGGGGAAAGGCTGACCAGTCTGTTGTATATAATGGCAAGTACAGAAACCAGGGCTTAGGGTGGGCCTGGTGGGGATCATTGGGGAGTCACACTGACCAGGCTGCAGCTCCCATTGGAGAACATGAGGGCTGAGTCTTTAGTGGGCTGGGTTGGAATGGGCTGCAACATTCACTGGTTTGTGTAAGAGATGGTACTCAAAACAGAAATGTTTCAGCAATTGCAACTATCAGTGTGTGTGTGTGTGTGTAGAGAGAGATGTGGGTAACAGAGTTGTACCCCGTATTGGCAAGCACACACACATGAATCAGGTCTGGGATCATCTCAGGCAATTGTTCTTTACAGATACCCCAATCTGAACCACTGGACTCAGAACTCCAACCATAGGGAGAATTACAGGATATGTGGTCTGACTGTGGAGTGCATGTGTCAGAACTGGGCCTCCTTCATGGCTTAGACAGAACAGTGGATGGCATGCCCAACAACACATGGAGAATATGGCAGTCCATTAGGGCCTGCAGAGGACATCTGGTACTATGGCAGAGGAAGGAGAGCAGAGCAAATTGTTCAACTAACCCAGCCAGGCGTTGACAGCAAATGGAGACTCTAAAGTGGACTGTCAGTCAATGGACCCTGGAATAATTTTCTCATCCTTGGTTCAGCAAGCTTGACAGCATTTCAGAACTATTGAAACCACTTAAGCAGAACCCTCAAAGCATGCTCCACATTGGAGACCTGGGATGACATCGGATAGCCGTTATCCATCCCCTGGTACTGAGGCAGTTGGGAGACTAGGTGTGGCTTCTCCTCTTATCTTCCCCCTTCTCCCAGATACAGAAAGAGGAAAAAGAAAATTTGGAAACAACAGTCTCATCCACTTTCCCCTAATCCTTGACTCTTTCCACCCTAATCAATTATGTAAGCATCATAAAAAAAAAAGTAGCCTTACTGGACACAGGCATGGTAGCACAGTGGTGTTAAATTGCCATTTGGGATGCCTGAATCCTGCATCAGAGCACCTGGGATGGAGTCTTGCCTCCACTTACAATTCAGCTTTCTGCTAATGTGCCCTAAAAGCAGCAGAAGATGGTCCAAACAGTTGATTTCCTGCCATCCATGTTGGAGGACCAGGTGGAATTCCTCGCTCCTGGCTTCAGCCGGGATCAGGCTCAGCTGTTATGGGCACTGGAATAATGAATCAGTGGGTAAAAAGATCTATTTTTTTCTTTCTTCCTTCTCTCAGTGTCACTCTCAAAAATAAATATTTTTGAAAAGGGAGCCCCTTAAAAAGTGACTTGAGCAAGGATATGGGCTATAAGATAAATGTATAAAATCAATTAAATGTGTATATAGAGGCAATGAATTCATACAATGAAATTAAAAATTTAATATTATTTACAGTTGTTCTAAAAATTAAATAATTATGTATATTTTTAAGATTTATTTGAAATAGTTACAGAGAAAGACAGGAGTAAAAGATCTTCCATTGCTGATTTACTTTTCAAATGGTTGTATGACCAGTGCTGGGTCAAGCTGGAATCTGATGCTATGTCCAAGTCTCCCATATGTATAAAAGGGGTCTAAATACTTGGGGCAACCTTGGCTGCCTTTCCAGGTACATTAGCAAGGAGCTGAATTGGAAACAGAGTGGCAGGGAGTCGAACTGCTGTTGCAATATGGGTTATAGATATTGCTTGTGGCAGCTTAGCTTACTGTAACACAACACTGGTCCCCTACAAAGATTTTTAAAATCAGTATAAGAAAATATTCTTATATTTATATGGAAGTGCAAAGGAACTAGAATAGTTAAAATAATTTTTGAAAACTTAATAAAATGGGAGAGATTGGTCTTTCTAATTTCACAACTGTGAGGTATTTTAGACATATTATCAGACTGATATGTCCGTGGAACAGGATAGAAAATTCAGATATAGACCCATATAAATACATTAAACTCCTCTTGATGAAGATGTAAAGACAGTAAGTTCAAAAGAGGAAAAACAGTTTTCTCAACAAGTAGTTCTAGGCAAGCAAAAAATATATACCAAAATTAAATGGGTGTCACACTTAAATAGAGAATGCAGAATATTTAGGAAAACAACAAAAACTACACTAAGAGTTCTTTGGAAACATCTAAAAGCATAATCCATGGATGTAAAAATTCATCACTTGGACTTCATCAAAATCAAGAAAATCTATGAGTAGACTATATAACACAAAAAAGGGGTTAGTATTTGGAAGTGAAAAAATAAATGCTCTGACCAAATAAACTGCTACATCAGAGCCACATGATTGGTTTGGCTCAGTGGACTATGGGCAGACATAATCTGTTCACTCCCTTCGGAGGAGCTGAGAAGGGCGAGGAGTGTTTAACGCTTTTTCTCTTGCTATTCACTGCAGCCATATGCTGGGCTGGTGGAAACGCAAAGTGGAGTGACTCAGATTCCAGAGGCACTGTGTGGAGAGCTCTTAACTGGCATGGGACGCTACTGGAACAAGAGATAAAGTCTTGGTGTGTTGGGTGGCTGTCATTTCTGAAATGACTTATTACTTGCAATCAAAACCTGTCCTATTAACAATGCAATGTCTCAAGTATAATGCTGTGTGTGTTTTTAATTCAAATATGATGCAATAATTTAATAAAACCGTTTCTATCTCATTAGCCAATTATGTGACTTTCAGTTTCCCAAAATTATTTATAAGTAATGTTCTTGTAATGACTCTTCTCATTTGTTCATACATTTAGTATGAGTTTTTCTTTGGAATAGGAAAGGTGTGAGAAGTGTTTCCTTAACACATTTCTGAAAGCAATGTTCTTGGGTGAAGGGGAATAAGTATTATTATTCTGCATGTTCACGATTTTTGGTGTGTCTGACATACAGAATTTCAGCATTCATAACTTGGTTGATTGAATAGTTTCTAACAATTTCCACCATCCCGTCTTGTCAACCCTTTCGATTGGTATGTGTTTGGCAACACTAATGCAACGTCCAGCGATTCTTTTCTAATATTTCTATTTGCATAGCTTTGGTTAGAAGTGAAGCTGAGCATCTCGTCATATGTTTCTGTGCTCATTGTAATTCCTCGTTCCTGAATTGCTCGAACAGATGTGTTTGTAATTGAGAAGCCAAGCAGTACGTTTGCGTGCCGAAATGACTTATTTTTGTCAACTTCCCCAAAATAGCCATCAGTCATAGTGCAAGGTGAAAAGTACAGTATCACTTTCTTGAACCGTAATTCCTTGTCTGGAACAAAGCCAATGCTTTCAGCAAAGGTTCAGTTTGAGTAACCCTTTCAGCTGAGATTCTCCAATGTTCTCTTATTGTGCTCATCCAAATGTTGAACTAATTATGGTGCTGCTTAATTAACAGACACAATTTCTGCCACGTGGATCAAGCTCCCTCTGTACCTCCTGGATTTATCACTGGGTAAGAATACCCAGTTCAGTTAAGATCTTCTCTTTCCCACCCAGTTTTCTAATTCCCTGCATCAAAACTACTTGGTTTTGTCACTGCACCAAGTGGGCCAATACTTTCAGACAGCCAAACGCCTGAAAGTCCTTTATTTCCTTCTGTTGTCTATAAAACCACAGTGAGTTGTTTACTAGAAAATCAGAAAAACGCTCTGACCACCACCAAGAGAGCTTCCTTGCAGAGCCAGTGCCTACTGCCTCAGCCCCTTTCCTTACACACATCTTGATCCAACCAAACTCCTTGCTCTTCTGGCACAGGCTCTGACCACTGGGTGGTGGTCCTTCTGTGTGGAAGGACCTGAAATCACCTGATATTTCCTCTTGTTTTTTTAGGACACATATTATGAGGCCTTTCTTGCCACCACAGACTCAGAGCTTGTCCTCCTCATCCTACTTTCTGCAGAACACCACAGCTCTCTCTGCCTCCAGCTCAGGAGACATCAAGAAAGTATCTTGTCTTTCTTCTTGTTCTAAGAACCCTTTACAGGGCAGAGTAAGGACAAAGCAGGTTTAGTTCAATGAGTGACACTAGATCAAAACAGCTAGAGAAAGTTTTCACTGTAATTTCTGACTAGGTCAGTATGCACTCCTACACCTGTCCCCTACCCCAGAAGTCATCGAAATCAAAACTTTTGTGAGATACTATTTTGATAAAAGCATCCAGAAAAGTATCATGAACAATAGAAGGATTATCAATGCTGTAATTCAGGACACGACATCAGTATTTCCGCCCCTCTAGGGTCTCCAGTGAGCTTGTCAACCATGGCCTTGAGCATTCTCAAACGCTCTTCATTCATACAGCATCTGACCAAGCCTATGCATACTCTGATGAAGAGCTATTGTGCTGTGCATAATAATCCTCAGAAAGCCTGATTCATTTTCCAAAATCTAGGAGTGAACTTACCCAGGCAAAGCATGCGACATTTAAGTGGTATTTTAAGTTAAAATCATATTTTTTTAAAGATTTATTCATTTTATTACAGCCAGATATACACAGAGGAGGAGAGAGACAGAGAGGAAGATCTTCCGTCCAATGATTCACTCCCCAAGTGAGCCGCAATGGGCCGATGTGCGCCGATCCAAAGCCGGGAACCTGGAACCTCTTCTGAGTCTCCCACGCGGGTGCAGGGTCCCAATGCATTGGGCTGTCCTCAACTGCTTTCCCAGGACACAAGCAGGGAGCTGGATGGGAAGTGGAGCTTCCGGGATTAGAACCAGTGCCCATATGGGATCCCGGGGCTTTCAAGGGGAGGACTTTAGCCGCTAGGCCACGCCGCCGGGCCCATAAAAATCATATTTTTTGATAACGCTTTAATAATCCACAGTGATTCTCCCAGATTGATGTGGTTGATGCTGGAATTCAATGCTGCCATAGCCTTCAGCATCATGAGCTGCTCTCTGCGGGGAGCTGGGCTTACTTATGAAGGGTCCCCACCCTCTGCGCTCTATTTGGCTCGTTAACTGTTCAGATTTTCAGAGAGTGTAAATGATTGAAGAGGAACTGGAGGAAGAGAAGCAGAAAGATGAAATTTAATCTCCTTTCAGGAAGTGCTGCTGTATCTAGAAACCACAATAAAGGTGATTTGAACAGGGGCCAGTTACTAGCAATCCAAGCTCCACTTAGAAGACCGAAGACGTAACATCCTTGACCAACTCTCCAAAACTCTCCCCTTCACACAAATGGAAAGAGTCAAATGCCCATGACCAGAGGCCCTTAAGTGATCATCCCCCAGCCCTCTACCCAACACCCCACCTCATCCCACCCCTCTGCACACAGGACCACAGAGGAACAAAGTCGCTGCTACCCTGTAAACGAAGCTTGGGTTTTCTGGCATGGTATCTCATCCTACCATCACATTTTAACAGCTTAAAGTCATGAGGAGTGAAGCTTCCCAGGAGTCTTTTGCTAGAAAGGAAAAGTGTTATGTTCCAGACAGTTCAGGTCATTATTCTGCACCATTAACTCGTTGTTTTTGTTTAAAGATGAGTGGGAATGAGTAAGTCATATCCTTCATCTGGAAAAGTCCTTGGACTATAGTGGCCCCTTGGATGATTCTGCTTCGTAAAAACTTCAGGCTTCAAAAGAATCATGGTTCTGTTGCTAAGAAACACCCCAAACTAGTAGGAGGCATTGTTGTATAACCACAAACTGTTATCCAACACATAGAAAGCTGATCAATGAAGAAAGTAGGTATTGCAAAACACACAGAAAGATGCCAGATAGTTACCGCTAATTCCCAGGCATTCAGAGGAGCTGGTGTGAAGGTTCTTATATGTTGAAGGGATGTGTATGATCAGCTTTGTGTCCAAGCTCCTGGTTAGTCAGTGGAGCTCAGGATCTTTCTGCGAGTGGTCAGTGATGCTGTGCTTTTCAGGGAATTTATGATGGTCAGGTGGGTTATGTGCAAATAGCAGTTATATCTGTCCAGACCTGGAATTCCGCTATACAAATCAGCCTGGGACAGTACTGGCCCCTGAGGTTCTTGCTTGTTGGAGAAGCAAATGAATGCTGGGGTCTTGTGAAGAGAACCTTGCAAGGCTAACTCGATGGTTCCCCTAAGTCAGTGAATTTCTTTGGTAAAGGGAAAACAAGGCCACCCTGGGCTAAAAGAGATAGGCTGGATTTTGCTTTTACATGATGGGGTTCAGTTTCAGTTCTTCTTAATGAGAGTGCACATGTTAACAGCCTAGAGCCTGAAAGAAGGGAAATTTATGAGTGCAACAGGAGTTCTAATAGTTCATTTGCAACAGAACGTTCCATGATGAAAAAAAATAGTTGTGAAATAACAGAATAACACTGACAAAATGTGAGAGTTTGTGGGCTGGGAAGGCTTGAATATCTAATGATGTACTTGTTCAAACATCAGGCATTCGAACAGTAAATGAAAAACATGTAGAACATAGATTTTCTCTATTCTGAATCATCTGTCAAACTGCAAATGCTAATGGTATTTCTATTTCCAAAATTTCTTAACATGTCCTGTTACCATCTTGCAAAGTAATAATAAGCAGATAAGTTAATCTAGCTGCAGATTAATATGTATACTTATTACATGCTTTTAAATAATTGCATTTTGGGGGCTGGTACAATAGCTTAACTGTTTAATCTTCTGCTTTGCGGTGCCAGCATTTCATAGGGCTGCTGGTTCTTATCCCAGTTGCACGTCTTCCCATACAGCTCCTTGCTTGCGGTCTAGGAAAGCAACAGAGGGGACACAGCATGATGGCTCAGTGGCTAAAATCATCATTTTGCATGTACCAGGATCCCATATTGGTGCCTGTTCGTGTCCTGGCTGTTCCATTTTCTGCCCAGCTCCCTGCTTATGGTCTGGAAAAGTAATAGAGGATAGCTCAAAGCCTTGGAACCCTGCACCCATGTAGGAGACCCGGAAGAAGCTCATGGCTCCTGGCTTTGGACCAGCTCAGCTCTGGCCGTAGAGGCAAACCAGTGGGAGGAAGCTCTTTCTCTCTGTATCTCCTTCTCTCTGTAAATCTGACTTTCCAATAAAAACAAATAAATCTTTGAAAAAAAAAAAAGCAACAGAGGATGGCCCAAGGCCTTGGGACCCTGTGCTCACCAGGGAGACCCAGACCCAGAAGAGGATGCTGTTTCCTGGCTTTGGCCCTGGCCATTGAGGCCATTTAGGTAGTGAACCAGCAGAAGAAAGATCTTTCTCTGTGTCTCTCCCTCTTTCTGTAAATCTGCCTTTCCAATGAAAATAAATAAATCTTTAAAAAGTTGTACTTACAAATAAAACATTTACTGGTTTTTTTAGGTAGCAAAGCAAAGTCATCAAAATATTTATTTATCTGAAAGGCAGAGTTACAGAGAGGATGAAACACACACACACACACACACACACACACACACAGAAAGAGAGACAAAGAGCAAATAACTGCAATGACTGGAGCTGACCCAATCCGAAGCCACGAGCCAGGAATATCTTCTGGGTCTCCCAAGTGGGTGCAGAGACTTAATTCTTGGGCCATCTGTGGCTGCTATCCCAAGTGCAAGCTGAATGTGAAGTGGAGAAGCCAGGACTTAAACTGATGCCCATATATGACGCTGTGCCACAAGGAGCAGCTTTATCTGATAGGCTACAGCACTGGCCCCATTGAAATTGCTGTTGCTCTACCAGTTCCCTCAGCCGGCTGCCACCCCCTGAACACTGGATGGATAAGACCAGAAGTCACATAATTACTACCCATATTTTTGATTGCTCTATGAGTGTTAAAGTACAATCACTCATGGTCTTGGTGCACGGAGCCGATAATAACACGCTTGGACTACTGACTGATTATCAATAGCCAAAATTTATTAGGGGCAACAGACTTTATATGCTGAGGGTCATACAGGATTAGGGTAGAGATACTTAGTTCATCAACAGAACCATCAACTGTTTCTATGCCTTAGTTTGGAAGTCCTTTTGCCTTGTATATTACTTCCCACTCAACTGTTCTTATACAAATGATATCTCATCAGGTATACAAAAGGTAGCCATACAGTTGTTCTCATGCAAAGGATATCCAATCAGTCACACACAAGACATCCATTCAGTTGTTTATCACACAAATATTGTCCCATCAACTATAATCCTGTGCTTGCTGACTATGGTCGCTGACCTATGTCCTCCTACAATTCTTTATATATCTTGGTATGAGAATAATTGGTATTTAAATATATCTACATTCCTTTCTTTACTTTTATGCATTTTTGGCTTATGGTAAAAATACAGATAATAAGACTTACCATTGTACTCATTTCTGAGTATAAGTTCAAGGATATTAAGTGTTGTCCACCATCACCAGCATCCAACCCCGCCACATTTTCCTTCTCCCAAACAGAAACTCAGTCCTCAGGCACAATAATCCCCCTTTCCCCCACCCCAGTGCCTAGCACCAAACTGTTTTCTCTATCTATGAATTTTACTGTTTTAGGTGTTTCCTATTAATGGAATCATACAATATTTGTCCTTTCTGTGACTGACTTGTCTTATTTAACATAACATCCTCTGAATATATAGCATTACCGTCAACATTTTCTTCTTTCTTGGCACTTAGGCTTCCCCACCTTTTGGCTATTGCAAACCATGCTAATGTGATGTATGTATGGATGTTTCTTTGGATTTGTGCTTTTGGATAATCCTGGCTCCTGTTTAATTCTATTTCCTGTTAATGTGAGGAACCATTGAACTGGTTTCCACAAGGGCTGTGCCATTTTTTATTTCCACCTTCAATACACAAGGATTTTAATTTTCAAATATTCTTACCTGCATTCTCTTCTTTAACAAAAGCTGAATCCTCTCCCTGCCCCCCCTCCCGTGGTGTAGGGCCCTGTTCCCTGTGCCCTGTGCCAGGAAGGCCTCTGATGGAGTCCATTCATGCCATCCATCCCCACAGGGACATTTCTGGGTATGGGTGGAGAAAGGGATGGCCAAAGACTGAGACAAGAAGACTTGGAGCCTATTGCAAGCTCTGGCTTCAGCTGAGCTTCTCCTGAGCCTCAGAACCTGGGCTCTTGCCCTGTCCCTCCTGATGGGCATTGCCCACGTGACCCAACCTCAGAAGAGGCATGTGGCTGCAGAGCCCACCACTGACCTCTAAGACAAAATCCCTTCTTTCATCACCAACCCCAGGAAGCTGTTTGGAGAAAAGTATTTGCAGCCTTCCAAATAGAAGCCCACTTGGTCTCCTGCATCAGGGCACTGAAGTGTGTGTGTTGGGGGGGGCTCTACCCTTTTGACCCCACCCTGTTTGACCATCTGTTACAGATTCTTCTTTCTGCTACCTCAAGTGCTCCATGTGAACCAGCTGGAACCTTCCACAGCCATTATCTCCCACTCTCCCTGGGATTGCTAGAGGCCTTCAGAAGCCCCTCAACCTTTCTGGGCATGCTTTTAGCTGTCCACGTGTCCAGATGGGAAAAGGACTTACCAGGTCAAGGGTGATCTTGGGGCAGGTGGATTGAATCCAGGTAAAGGTCCCCCAGGTGATGGCCAGCATACTCAGAGACTGCATTCCAAGTGGGTATCTTTCACCCGGGGAGTTGAGGGCAGTGTCAGTCATCCTCTGTGTGCGTTTCTGAGATCCATATGAAAAAGGCTGTCCAGTACTACATAGGTTCTAGAAAGGGGTGAAGCTTTTGAGCAAGAGGCTCTTGGTAAAGCAGAAAGAATTAGAAGAGGTTTTTCAGTTTCAGTTTGCTGTTCTAAGAACACAGCTCTGTTTTTATTGTTGTTTTAAGCTTCTTTTTCAAATTGATTTTAAAGACAGAGAGAGATTTTCACGCACTGTTTCACTCCCCCAACAGTCCAGTGACTGGTGCTGGTCCAGACCAAAGCTAGTAGCCAGGAATTCTGCATCTCCCACATGGATGACAGAGACTCAAGCACTTGAGCTACTTTTCACACTTTCCCAGGAGCAGAGCGTTGCATCTGGAAGCAGGTGCTGTGGTATAACAGATTAAGCTGCCATCTGAAGCATATGCATCCCTTATGGGTATCAATTCTAGTACTAGCTACTCCACTTCTGACTCATCTCCCTGATAATGCTCCTGGGGAAGCTGCGAAGGTTGGCCCAAGTTCTTGAGTCCCTGAAAATCACAAGAGACCCAGAGGAAGTTCCTATCTCCTGGTTTCAGCCAGGCTCACCCCTGGCCATTGTCGCCATTAGGAACGTGCTCCAGTGAATGAAAGATTCTCTCTCTCTCTCTCTCTCTCTCTCTCTCTCTCTTTCTCTCTCTCTCTCTCTCTCTCACACACACACACACACACACACACACACTTCCTCATTCTTCCTTTCAGTATACCTCTAACTATTCAAATAAATATAAAACAAAGATCTGTAAATAAGCAAATGAAAGAACTTGATCTGAAGCATAACTTTTGCAACTTGAACCAGTGTCCCTATGTGAGATGCCAGCACCTCAGGCAGTTGCTGTGCCACAATGCCAGTCGCTCTGTCTTTGTTTTAAGCCAGTACAGGGAGGGGGAGAGCACAGCTGGGGAAACAGTGCGCATTCTGCCACCTGGAAATACATCTGCTGGGCTTGGGAAGTGGGAGGGAAGAAGGACAAAGCCTTCTACGAAGTGGTAGGACAGGTGGAAATCAGGGGCTTGGGTCCCCTCCAAAACCCTCTGTTGAATCCATGGTGATGTATTAGGAGGAGGCAGCTTTGACATATTTGATCTGAACATAGAGCCCTCATAAACAGGGTCAGTATCCTTATGAAAGAGGACCAAGAGAGCTCACTGTCCCCTCCCCCAGGTGCTGGCACAGTGAGTAGGTGCCATCTAAGAACGAGGAAGCAAAACTGCAAGAGACACCAACACCTTGAGCTTGGACTTCAGAGTCTCTGATGGTGAGACATGAAGTCCTGTCTAGGAAGCCACACAGTCTTTCTAGCTATCCTGGGGCAGCTGTCTGCACAGACTAAGGCACCAGCATATGCTGGCCCCGGACAAAAGGCAGCTCTAGACTTTCCAAATGTATTGTTGTAAGATGACACCCCTGCCTGGATGCTAAGACCCACAGCCACAGCTGCATCCTGACAAGCCTTGGCTTCCTCCCCAAACTCCGGTACAGTAGGCTTGGCTGGGCTCATACCCTCACCAAAGTTCCAACCTCTTTTCTCCCATAAGTTCCTGCTCTTTGCAGTGCTTGCTTTTGAGCTCTGGCACTTTCTAAATCCCTTTGTTGTTGTTGTCTGTGGCCATTGGACTCACAGTCACTCTCCTTCAACATCCTCCATTTTATCCAGTCCTGTGATTCTAAGCTATTTACTGCGTGCCTATTGACCCCTGACATCATGATCTCCCAGATTCTCCATCTTCCCAGCTCAAAGGACTTTGCCCTCACCTTCCCAACAAATACCTATGCATGTTAATAGGAAGCCCAGGATACATGTGGATTAAACACATGATACAATATTCTTCCATTCAAATCCTGGATGAGGCAATTAGAAGCTGATATGGTAGTTGTGGGAAGACACCAGGAGCTTCTGGCATATTCAGTACTGGCTTCCATCCTCAGGGTTACTGCAAGTGCTAGAATGGCTGCCAGGGTTGCAATCATCAAAGCCACTTGGGCAATAAAACTAAGGGAGATAAGAGTCTTCTATAGACTTCTGTCTTAAGAAGGCTTCCTAGAAGTCCTTTCAAGAACTCTCATTTATATCTTACTGGCCACAGTTCACTTATGCAACAATAACTGGTGATGAGGCAGGCTCGCATATCACCATCCCAATAATAATGGAATTTGTGAACATAAAATGGTAAACATGGGTGGGTGTCCAGAGGAACTGGCCATCCTGGCAATACTTCCCTTCCTCCTCTCATTCCAACAAATTCTGCCTCCCAACCTTACCTACTACCAACATTTCTACAACTTAAACCATCCTGTTGGAGCAGGTATTTTGGCCCAGCAATTAAAAGACACTTGTGCCTCGTGCCAGAGGGCCTAGGTTTAATTCCCAGCTCTAGCTCCTGATTTCAGCTTTCTGTTAATACAGACTACAATGACAGCCCAAATACCTGATTCCTGAAACACATGCGGGGGACTTGGATCATGTTTCTGGCTTCCTATTTAGACTTAGACCTTGTTAACATTAGGGGAGCAAACAGACAGAAGTGACTTCTCTCTCTTCTTTTCAAATAAGTAAGAAATTAAAAAAAAATCTGTTGATAAACTATGAAGTATAAAATTATATGATGCCAGAGGTTTGCTTCAAAATAAATAGTTGTGGCTGATGGCAGTGGCTGAGTGTGCAGAGGCCACAGGAAACCAAAGCTGATCATGACTGAAGCCAGGTGATGGATATATGGATTTGTACATTACTTTTTCTCTATTCTTGTATAAGTTTGGAATTTTCCATAGTAGCCAGTTTTTCAGGAAAAAAATACACTTGCCAATTTTTCCTGCTTTTGTTCATTCTTCCATTCGCCACAGGACAAAGGTTTCATCTGTTTTTGATTACATTTTTTATCCCATAGAGGAGGCTTGATGTATGTTTTTCCAAGGAATGAACTAATTTTTTTAAAATTTCTTTCTGCAGGATGGTGTTGTGGCATAGCAAGAAAAGCTGCCTGTGACCCTGCCTCCCCATAAAGGCACCAGTTTGTGTCCCAGCTGTGGTTCTTTTCATCCAGCTCCCTGCTAATGGCCTGTGAAAAGTAACAGAAGATAGCCCAAGAGCTCAGGCTCCTGTTACCCATGTGGGAGACCCAGAGAGAACTCTTGGCTCCTGGTTTTAAAGTGGCTCAGTCCTGGCCTTCACGGCCATCTGGGGAATGAACCAGAGAATGGAAGATCTCTGTGTCTCTGTGTAACTCTGATTTTCAAATATAAATAAATAGATCTTTAAAAATAAATTAGTAACAAAAAGAAAAATTTTCTTTCTGGTGACTCCTCTCTGTCTTCCTGCCCTACTGAAATTCCTTATTCTCTGAAGACCTTGCACCCCCATCCCAGGCTACTGCCACTTCTTGCTACCCCAGCACTTTGGTACACGAATGCCATGGCATTGGTCACAAAGATTCTCACTGTCTCACCACCCATCATCACTGATCTCTCTGGGTCAGTCGTCATTAAATCTGTGATCCACCTTCTATCAACAAGCTTGTGAGGAGGGCAGTGCCAGCTTTCAACCATTGCTGTGCCTTCTTTACCTGCTACAGCACCTGAGTCATAGAGCCAGTCACCAAGAAAAGCCCAGCTTGAAACTGACTGGAAAGCAAACCCCAAGGTTTAATTGGGCTTTCAAATCCTTTAGTTCAATGAACAACACACGTTTGTACTTACGATGCAATTTAGAATGGCAGTGCAGGAAGCCCTGGTGCAGTTACAGACACGGAAATCACGCTGTATCATCAGGAGGAAAAGGAAAGAGTGAGGAAAAGAAAGGCAGTCAGCCAAAACAATGCAAATGGGAAGAGGAAAAGGGGGGCTCCCAGAGTCCTGGGAATGGAGGGCCTCACGAGAAAGCACAGAGTGAAGACAGAGACGGAGTCAGCAGGCTGCGTGATTTATCTTTTTATTGTTTCAGGCAACGCTTCATGCCTGAGTGTTCCAGTAAAACACACAAATGAGACCCGGGGGATAAGACTGTCTGCCCTGGCCATTTAGCATTTTAACAGCCCTCACTGCCCCTTCCAGGAAGCGGCCCCTCTTTATCTCTAACAACAGTGCTGTTGGTGTGGGGGCAGCTCGGATTTCATGACCACCACCCGCTTAGAGACACCTAGGACACCAGCCTGCTGTGTCAGGGCCTCCCAGGGCTTCTGTCTTCTCATCCGAGGGGAGGAAAAACCAAACTCAGACTTATGAGTCTCCTGTAGCTGACCCCAAGGCTCCTGGCTCACGGGGACAGGCCAGAAAGACAAAACATCCCCCTCCCCACCCCCTAAGACCAGCTCTTGTGCAAATCCTGACACCATCTCCCAGGGCCTGGTTTGGGCTCATCTTCCCTCCCACCTCCAAATGGGTCCAGGCCCCCTGACCTGGAGATAACGACGGGCATCCCAAACAGAATCAGGTGTCCCCAGTGAGTATGGCAGCAAAGACGGGGAGGTGGAAGGAGGAACAAGAGAAGAGAAGAGAGGAGGAGAGGCAGTAGCAGCTCAAAGACCTTGCATCTGTCTGAGGCACAATGGGGCCAGAGCCTGAAGGCCATGGAGAGATGGCAAGGGACACCTGCCACCCTCACTTCCGCATAGACACTTCCTTCTCTCCCTCTTTCCAGTTGCTGGCTGCCTTCAGGCCCCAGGGAAGGGTCATTAGCTTTGCACTCGCATTGATGTGAAATACTGAGGGAGGCCTAAGGCCAGTACATCCCCTGCTCACAAACAGGAGTAGGTATCTTGGGGCAGTGGGACTGGCCCAGACAGACGCAGCCTTCCTGTGTCATACCTGCTCTGTCAGGTACCCTTTCTTAGCCATCATCTCTACCCAGGGTTGCTCCATTCCAGGAGCCTGTCAAATTATAAAAAGAAAAAGAAAAAGTCACTGTTCTGCTTTTGGCTAAGATACCCTAGACGTGAGCAAACACCAAGCAGGGGCAGAGTGGAGTGTGAGGGTCCTTGGTGTGCCCTACAGAGCCAGAACCACACTGCTGGGGTCCAGGGCCAGGCAGTGGCAGAAGTCAGAAGACAGGTTTGTGGTTGAACAAGAAGGTACCAGAACTGGAGGGTGGAAAAAGACACTACATGAAAACCTGCATCCCTTCTTCTCTTAGGAAAGCAGTTCCTCCCCTGGGACGCGATAGAGGATAAATCAAGCTGCAGTTGTAATTGCCATGTGTTTATTCTAACTCAGCAACAGCCAGCTGCGTGTGCTGGGAACAGGAGGCAAATCCCTCGTCCTTATCAGACAGTGGCTCGCGTCCAACTACAGGGGCTACCCAGCAGATCCATCTGGGAGGATGTGCAACAAACACAGTTCCAAGTGTTCTGCACCATGTGGGCGCAAGGGCTGCAGGCGAAAGGGGTTGCCTTAGGTGCCGCTGTAGTGATAACCCCATGTTCCAAAGTCTCAGGCACTGATAGAGCAAAAAAGCTTCAAAGTGTTTTCCTGATGGGATTCTCTTGGCAAGAAACAGAGTGGTGTTTCTCAATTGACTTAAATTCTGTGGATCAGGCCAAACCTGACTCTTGGCTTGTTGGTATTCCTTCCATTTCTAAGCCAGAGGCAAAAAAAAAAAAAAAAAAAAAAAAAAAAAAAAACTCTGTCTGGGGGAAAAACTGGTCAAGTGGCTCACTATTGTCCCTGCAGCCCAAGTTGCCCCAGAGGCCCAGAACCTCTGAAAACAAAGGTGTGCACATCAGCAGCCACAGACTTATCCCTTTCACTCAACAGAACATCATCCATGAGATTGATTGATTCCCAAGTAGGGTGCAAGGAAGCAGAGGTGCTTACTTCAATCCAATCTAGAATTTTCTTTGTTGTACACTAGACAGTCAGTCCATAGCCCCAGTGCTGTGTGAGGGCAATTCAAGTTCTGAGTCCTATTGGACACTTTCCCTGGATTGGACACAATCCCAAATGGAACCCTAAGGGCCACCTGGGAATGATAATAGTGCTCTCACCAGGCACGAAACCTGCCGGAACCATGAGAAATAGATGCTTGCTAGTTAACTCACCCAGATTACAGTGTTTTTGGTATAGCAGCCCGAGTGAAGACAACAAAAAATTGAAACACGGTGTCTCTCTATGTAAGGAGTTTGGGTGCCAGTTCCATTAAACAGGATGTATGTATAACCCAAATGATGTCAGATCTCTTCTCATCTTGGACCTCAACAGGTAGAACACAAAGAAATCACATGCACATTTGAAAAGAAGAGGAAGCTACTCCGTTAAAACCCTCTTTGTTCTTCACTGAACTAAACTTCTCTCCCCAGCAATCATCTCTCATTTTCCACAGCCCTCCCCTTCAACCTCCCATTTCCCACAAGTGAAAAACAAGAGACAAGACTGCAAGGTGCCAGAACTGATTTAGGTTGACTGATTTCAAGTCCACAGCAACTTCTCAAACCAGAAGAGAGGATTTTTCAGGGGGAAGGTGTAGATAGAAATCAGTGGAGAGATTCTAAAGATATATGAGATATCAAATGGACACACTAGGGGCTGGGAACAGGGGCACATGTACTGTCAATTGTTTGTCATTTTTGGAGTCCAGATTGCAGATGCACTGAGATCTTTTAGTAATTTTGAAAGCAGTGTTCAGGATGTTTTCATGTGTCACCCATTTGAGAGATATAAACTGAGTTCCTGGCTCTGGGCTTCCATCTTCCCCAAGCATAATTGTTGCAGGCATTTGGGGAACAAACTAATGGATGGATGTTCTATGCCTGTGTGTGTCTGTCTCTGTATCTTTCAAATAAAAAAAAAAGATGTATTTACTTATTCGAAAGACTGAGTGACACACACACGTGCGCACGCGCATGCACACACACACACACACACACTGAGAAACAGAGATTGAGATCTTCCATTCATTGGTTTGTTCCCCAAATGGCACAGCAGCCAGAACAACCAAGCCTCCAACATAGGTAATGGGGTCTGCGTACTTGAGCCATCTCTTGCTTTTCTAGGGGACGTTAGCAAGGAGTGAGAGATAGGAAATGAAACAGCTGGAATTATAACTGGCAACACAGTATGGGCTGCTGGTGTTACAGGTGGCACTTAACCTGCTGCACCACAGTATCAGCCTTCAAAAAATGTTTCTAATAACTCTGAAAAAAGTCAGTGTTGAGTATGTTTCATTCAAGCAGGAGTTAGAGTACAGTATCATTTCAATATTTATAAAGCAATAATACTCATGGTAAATCTTTAAATAAAAACTGACACACACAATGTGTGTGGTCAAGTCAGTGACAATGAGTAACTAACAGCTGATCAGAAACATAACCTTGTGTTTTCTGTAAAAGATAGTAATTCAGTGTTCACCAGGACCTCACAGAACATAACTACTGTGAATGATGAGAACTGACTGTGAATTTCATTCAGGGTTCTGGAATTAAGAACTGGTATAATTTGCTGAAGTAAAGCTCTGCTAGGGGAGGACTATGTTATTTGGCAAGAAGACATGACAAAGTCCTGGAATTTTCCTCTTCTGCTGGGACTCCTGGACATTGTTTTGGTATCATGAGTACCTTTGCAGCTTGTCACATCCCAGGCTAGTCTATGACACTGTTTGGTCAAGTGAATCAGAAAACCATCCACGATACTCATTCAGTCTGATGTGTTAGTGTTCCCATGCCTTATGTGTTTTTGGAGTTCTCCAGTGTCATTCTCTAAATTCAAAAGTAGATACAGTGTGAGGAAATGCCCTTGACATTATGGGAGCTCTGCCCAGAGTCCACCAACAGCAAGTGGAATGGTGAAATAACAGCAGGAGAAAGCAACTGAGGTGCAGAAGACTGCCAGGTGAGACCACAAAGATGAGCCGGTACTGAGCCAAGCTAGCATCTTACCGAACCTAACCCAGGTTGCTTGCCTGGAAAAAAAAACCAAGGAAAAAGCTCTCAGAGGTATGCAGAGTTGACACCTAAACTACTAAGGATAAAAGGACAGAAGAAAAATAAAGAGAAAGAAGGACCTGACAAAGAGAATTCCAGTCTGTGTACTAAGCTGAGGGGTACAGTGCTGTGATGATGCCGAATTTGCCCGATCCACATAAAGCTCACCATCCCAGGACTCCTCACCATCGATAAAACAGATTTTATCTGGGATGGAAAATGATGCCCCATGAGCCAAATGCAGCACATCTTTTGGTGTTGTATGACCCATCATATATGAATCATTTTACACTTCGAATGATGGAAAGAAAAAGTTGAAGGAGGCATAACATTTGAGGAGATGTGAAAATTATGTGAAACTCTAGTGTCAGGATTCTAAAGTGAAGCGTTTTTGCAATATAGCCTTGCTCGTTCATTTGCGCCTTGCCTGTGGCTGCTTCCGAGTTACAACAGCAGAGCTGAGAAGCCGAGACGGAAACCACATGGCCCACAGATCCTAAAATATTTACTATCCGGCCCTTTACAGAAAGTGTTTGCTGACCTTTCAACGGGAGCTGGCCTTTTAAGTAGTGTACTCAGAGTACGCACTGGATTCTGCTCTCCAGAAGGCAGACAAGAGAACCAATAGCAGGAGCTGAGTCCCACTGACACTCTTTAAAGATGGGAGAGGGTGGCAAGAGGTGGGAAGGGGCCCTGTGAGTCCTTAGGGAATGGCCACAGAGTCAATGCTGACTGTAAGAGCTGGTTTCTTTTGCCTTTTTTCATGGGCAAATGTTACACAAAACCAGCAACAGCCACATAATAAAACTGAATCTCAGGAATGAGCATCACATGGTAGAAGCAACATCTATTCCTGAAAGCCCCCACTTCCCAACTTTGATTTCCCCTAGTAAAGAAAATTGTTCAGGGTCAGTGTTGTAGCACAGTGAGTCGCAGCTGTTCTAACTTCAAATGTAGCTTCCTGGTGATGCTCCTGGGAAGACAGCAAATGATGGGCCAAGTGCTTGGGCACCTGCCATTCATGGAGGACCTGGATATTCCTAGCTCTTGGTTGTCATCTGGCCCAGATCTAGGTGTTGCAAACATTTGGGAAGAGAGCCATATGATGGTAAATTGTCACTCTCCCTCCCTCCGTCTCTCTCTCTCTTTTCCCCTCTCTATGGCTCTGCCTTTCAGTGAACAAGTGAATGCATCTTTTTTTTTTAAAAGATTTATTCATTTTTATTACAGCCAGATATACACAGAGGAGGAGAGACAGAGAGGAAGATCTTCCATCCGATGATTCACTCCCCAAGTGAGCCGCAACGGGCCGGTGCGTGCCGATCCGAAGCCGGGAACCAGGAACCTCTTCCAGGTCTCCCACGCGGGTGCAGGGTCCCAATGCATTGGGCCGTCCTCAACTGCTTTCCCAGGCCACAAGCAGGGAGCTGGATGGGAAGTGGAGCTTCCGGGATTAGAACCGGTGCCCATATGTGATCCCGGGGCTTTCAAGGGGAGGACTTTAGCCGCTAGGCCATGCCGCCGGGCCCGTGAATGCATCTTTTAAAAAAGATAGAAAACTTTGTCATTCTTCTATCTCTTAACTGGAAAACCTGAGATCCATTCCTAATGTCCAAGACGCGAATTGTGCCTTGCCCACAGGGGAAGACTGCTGAGTAGCCAGCTCATAGTCCTCCAATCAGCCCTGTGCTGTGGATGAGTGGACGAGATCTTGCCTGGTGACAGCTGACGCACTGATCCTACCTGCTTACAGCTGGCTGGGATTCCTCCAATCAGCAGTGATGCCGTGTGGGAGGTCCTGCCTCATTGATGAGTCCTGCCTGGTGACTGTGACTCACCAGGGCCCTCTCCTCCAATCAGAGGCTGGCCTCGCCCCTGTGGCCTGAGCAGGCTTACTTGCATGCAGCTCCTTCCTATAATGCGCTTTCTGTTCTGACTTGACCTTCTTCCTCCGTGCTGCTGATGACCAAGTCGTACTGGCATTCCTACTGGCGCTTAGGGGACATAACAAGCCCCTCAGTGTCTTGCACGAGCTTCTCCTTTGCTTTGTGGTCTCTGCTCACAGAGGCGGCTGTGTAATCCCCCTCTCATCTTTCCCCTTGCTCTGGTTTGTCATCAGGTTTACCTACCTGATGTTTGCTCCATCCCCCGGCTCCCTTTGGGCTTTCTCTCTGCCCCTCTGCTTGGTTTATGGCTGTCTCTCTTCTTTGAAACTGTGGCTGCAAAGATCTGAGTTTTAGCAAAACAAGGCTCTTTGCTTGAGTGATGATGGCTTTTGCTCCATGTACAGGCATAGTACTCTGCGTACACGAAGAGTCTCTGGGTGTTAGTGTGCATGTGTAAGCGTGCCGTGGACATAGGTTCACACAGATACATGTGCAAGTGCCAGGTAACTCACCTGTCAGAAAAACATGCTAGGCCAGGCAGTCCCAGAGGCCAGGCTCAGTGCCCTTGATACAGACACATGGTCAAACGTGTCTGCATGGATGTGTTTGCACTACTGGCAAAAAAACCTTTACAATTTCTTCTATAATTTTTTGCAATAAAAATTAAAATAATGTTCAGTTTGCAGTAAAAATAAATAGCATCTAATAATGATCTGTAGCAAGCTTCATTCCTGATTGGACAGCAAATTTGTTGTCATTGCCTTTACAGAACAGAGGAATTACAGAGCGAGGGATCGAGTTCCTAAAAAAAAAAAAGAAAAAAGAGCTACTACAATCAAAAATAAGAATGATGCCTTTCTGGAATGTTTTTATAAACTGGACATTCGCTCATATACAATAGAAGCTTCATATAAGAACCTCTGTTGTGGCTAGAATAGTCTTACACACAGCTGTGAATGTGTGCACTTGTGCCTGCCAGGAACATAAGTGTTGGATGATCCAGAGTGTATTTTTCAAGCTTCAGGTCTGCTTTGTTAACCAGTACATACATGCATGTCCCCAGCAGCTCCACATGAGGAACTTAGAAGAGAATTTTTAGAATGCACAGTAGGATGCACTGGCTTCAGAACCAACTCCAGGTAAGGGAGCTCTGACAGGATCCAATTTGCACCAGAATTTTCTTTTGTGAGGGAAAACGGGAGGGAAGATGGAAAGAGGGGTCTGTAACTTCTGAGAAGTTGGTAACTACAGAGAGGAGCGAACCTGGCATCTGCCCAGATGCTGGTCCCATAGCCTTGTGCTGGGGCCTAGATCTCAGCCCCACAGGAACCAGGGCTACACGCAAGAAAGAAAGACACCAGGTCCCACCAGGATGTGACTTTGGTGTCACTGACATGGAGTGAGGGTTCCTGGACCAGAGCTCACCCTGTCACCCTGAGGGTATGAGGTTGAGTGTCCTGGAGGCACTGCCCTGCTCGGTAGAACAGTAGCCTCACTCGGCAGGCCTGCCAGTCAGCAGCTAGAATGGGAAGGCAGCATCAGCTAGTAGGTGGGAGTTAAGACTGGATTGTATGTAAAGTCACACTGTGCATGTGAAGATTTTGTTGCTCAGAAACCAATGAGCCTGTGGAAACTCAACAGTCCTGCACCTATGGCGATGCCTTCAGGTGCCAATGGCATAGCCTGATCAGGCCCCAGGTTACTGCTGGGACCCCTGGAAGCTGAAACTTTGGGGTTTATATTCCTAAACTCTCTGAGGCTCTCTGGCCCCTCAGGGTTCCCTGAAAGGAGAGGTTCCAGCAGCTCTGCCCTAGTCTGCAGGAATGGCTGAGAGGAATGCTGGGACTAGGTCACCTGAGCTCAGACAAAGCAGGGCTTCCATGGAGCTGTTCTATTCCCACCTGTTGAGACCTGGGTCAACCAAGTCAGGGCCTATTTATGAACAAGTTTCTTAGATGGAAGCTGTTTGAGGCTCAGGATATGGAAGGATTCTGTCAAGGTTTCTGTTTGCAATGAGATAGAAATAAAAGGGCCTGCCTAGAGCCAATGCCTTCAGAAATGGCTAGGGACTAGAGAATACGCTGCTATACCTCCTTTGGCTTTCTGCATCCACTTTCTGAGCTCCAACCTCCATGGCCAGACACACACAGACTCATCACTGCCACTGACACTTAGTTCAGTATCCAACAAATGATGAAGAGAAATCTTTCACTTTCCACCTGTCCTTCCCAGAACCCCACTGAGATTCCAAGAACCACTTAGCCTGATGGATGCTTTTCACCCAGGTCTTACTCCCATCCTCACCGCCACCCCTCAGTGCAGGACCCAGTCACTGGTTGGTTCTGATTCTTTCGGCATCTCCAAAGGCGTGCCTTCTCACATCCAGTTGGAGACTTTTCTATCTATTCTGTCCTCTGCTTCCAGGACAGTATCCTTACAAGGAAACCCATCCATTTTGTGTTCTTACTGACACCCAAAGGTATTCAGGTTCCAACCCCTGGAATCTATAAATGCTATTTTATCTGAGGGAGATAAAGGAAATTTACTTAAGTGATTAAGTTAAAGCTCGTGGATCTTTCAGACAGATTCCAAATTCCCCCACCGGAGTCCTTGTAAGAGAAAGGCAGGGGGACATGATGGCTAGAAAAGAGGGGGAGATGATGTGGTCATGGAGCACTAGGTGAGTGACAAAGCTACATGCCAAAGCGTGCTGACATGCCCCAGAAGCTGGAAGAAGCAACCGAGTCTCCCTGGTGCCTCAGGAGCCTGTGTGGCTCTGCTAATGCTTTGGTTTCAGGCTTCAGGCACCAGCTTTGTGACAGACTCTGTCCTCTTTTAAGCCACCCTATTTGTGGTTTGCAAAAGAAAACTCAGATGCTGACCAAGATTACATCGCTCCTAACTGTAAAAGCCCTTGGAGGAACGGATCCTGAACATTCTTCAGGTTCATCCCTTCTCTCTCTCTCTCTCTCTCTCTCTCTCTCTCTCTCTCTCTCTCTCTCTCTCTCTCTCTCTCTCTCTCTCTCTCTCTTCTCCATTCATCTATCGGCCAGGTGCGAGGACTTGAAACACTGGGTCTGACTGCCTGGAGAAGAGCTATCTCAATCTCCTTTCTTTCTTTTTCTTTTTAAGAGATTTATTTTTTATTTTTATTGCCAAAATCAGATATACGGGGAGAAGGAGAGACAGAGAGGAAGATTTTTTGTCTGCTGATTCACTCCCCAAGTGGCCACAACAGCCAGAGCTAAGCCAAGCCAAAGCCAGGAGCCAGAGTCTCTTCCGGGTATCCCACGTGGGTACAGTGTCCCAAGGCTTTAGGCCATCCTCAACTGCTTTCCCAGGTAATAAGCAGGGAGCTGGATGGGAAGTGGGGGCACCAGGGTTAGAATCAGTTCCCATACGGGATCCCAGTGTGTGCAAGGTGAGGACTTTAGCTGCTGGGCTACCCCACCAGGTCCTCTTATTACCTTTCTGACCCTGAATGTGAAGCCACAGCAGCCTGCTACACCCATTCAGTCTCTCTGGCTTTGAACTCTCTGTGTGTCCTTGATGGATTCCACTTGACTGTGTATGTCTATGTCTTCTACTAGACCAGAAGAGTCTAACAGAGGCGGAGCCTGTTCCAGGTGCAAGGCTAGTCACTCCGTGAGAGTCCAGTGGATGCCTCACTGTGACTTGAAAACTCATTGTGTGCAGCAGTTTCATATTGGTGCTCATCTCTGCTCTCCCAAGCCTCTCTCCTCTGGCTCCTGGCGCATCATCATCCCTGGAATCACAGTGATCTTGGCTATCCTTTTTCTCCTTCTTATCTATTTATTTATTGGCTTTTCATGTGTTCTCTTGCTCATATTGGCATTGTTTAGAAATTAGTCTCCAGTCTTCCTTTTCTTTTTTTCCTCCTCTTCCTTTTATTAATTGTTTATAAAAAGAAGCAAATGTCATATATCACATACATACAGATTTACGAGCACAAGGATATGCCCCACCCTGCCTTGACTCCCCCTCTTTTCCCCAATATCAATCTCCTACCTTCTTTTCTTGTCTTTTACTTTTTACAGTGATATACTTTTAATTTTCTTAATAATTATAAGCTAAACTTTTTGCTGAATAAGGAATGCAACTATTAATAAACAGAAAGACTGCTTTCCTCAAGAATACAGGAGATTGAGACAAGGGCTATCAACAAAGACCGAATATCAAGATGTCAATTTTGTTCATATACATTGTGCTTTGTTTTTCTTTAGACTGATTTGGATCACTCTCTTGCTAGCTTCTCACTTTCTCTCCCTCCACTCAGAAGTCTTTGCTACATGCCCACCTATCTTTTTGTAGTTGTCCCACAAACACTACCAGGCTAACACATCAGAAACAATCTCCTTTTCTTCTTCCCTACCTGATTGCTCGGACAAGTTGGACCCTGGGGCTAGGATTCTAGACATCAACAAAGACAGAAGCATAGGTTGGGACCAGGCAGGTGTGGAGGACTCCAGAACAGATGTCCATAGGGACATGGGGACGAGGCCCCACTTTGGAAGACCTCTGTGAGAGGCAGGGACTGGACAGGGGATCCCAGCTATAACACCAAGGCTGCCTAGCACAGTGGGACTTCCAGGAAGGAGGCAGACACAGAAAAGAAGACTTCTGGTTCTGCTATGGGCACTCAGTGATGTCAGACAGGTCAACATCCACTCACCCTAGCTTCCCTTCTTCCTTGTCGCTCAGATTTCTGAACTGGACATCTCAAAGCCACTTTTATTTTTTGAGCAGAGGTCAGGGAGTGAATGACTCCTGGCATTTGTCCAGGACCGGGCCACAGGAATAACAGCAGAGAAGCTAACCAAGAGGCCGGGGGAATAAGCATGTGGAACTCAGCCCAAGAGATCTTAGTTCTCAGTGTTGGTGACTCACAGGCAAGGGGACCAGACCCCGTGATGCCATGTGACTTATCTCAAGGAGTGACAAAGCAAACAGACAGAAGGAAAGAAAGCAGCCCCTGCAGAGGGGGTTGGCTATGAGAAGCACCAAGAGAAAAGGCTGGATCCAAGGGAATCAGAAGCACTCGAGTCATCTGGTTTCTTCGTGGTACACGTGGATTCATGTGCATGTGCCAGGGAATGTCAAAGTCTCAGTGGAAAGTGGAACAGGAAGACAGGTGTGTTTGGGAGCAAAAAGCTTTGATATCCATGCATTGTTTTATCATAATATTTTCTATGAGTTTTTGAAGACTCTTTCATGTTCAATCATGTTCAATCATGTTTTTGCTGCCTTTTTCTTAAAATTTATTTTATTTTTATTTGAAAAGCAGAGTTACAAAAAAGAAGGAAGAGAGGGAGAGAAAGAGAGAGATCTTCCATCCACTGGTTCACCCCCAAATGGCTGCAACAGCCAGAGCTGGCTGGGCCAATCTCTGCTGCTTTCCCAGGCCATATACAGGGGCCTGGATCAGCAGTGGAGCAGCCAGGATCCAAACTGGTGCCCATTTGGGTGGCTGGCACCTTAGGCAGAAACAGTTTTCTATGCCATGGTGTCAATCCTGGTTTTTTCCTTGATCATGTTCAGTAAGCAAGTGTTTCTCTCTCTTTGAGTAAAGGAAGCACTCCAAAAGAAATGGGCTCCTCTCTCCTTTGGGTTTCTACCTCCCTCTCCCCACAGTCAACACAGGATCCTAATGTCAGGCCTACCCTGGCATCTAAGAATGTGATATGGGGGTTGGCACTATGGCATATCAGGTTAAGTCTCTGTGGTGCCAACATCTGATGGGTGCTGGTTCAAGTCCCTGCTGCTCCACTCCCAATTCAGCTCCCTCCTAATGGCCTGGGAAAGCAGTAGAGTAGGGCCCAAGTCCTCGGGTACCCACATTCACATGGGAGACCTGGAAGAAGCTCTGAGCTTCTGCCTTCTGTGGCATTTGGGGAGTGAATCAGCAGCTGGAAAATTTTGCCTCTCCTCCTTTCTCTGCCTTTCCAATTAATAAAAGACAAATGTAAAGAAAAATTTTAGAAGAACGTGATATGGCCTCAGAGATAAGCGTCACGCCTTGCTGGACATGGCCTGTCAGGTGCTGTTTAGTCAGAGGGTTTATTTCCTGTGTTCCTCTCCTGAGCACGCTTCCTGATCAGTTTCCAGTTCCCTTGCCTCCATTCTCTAGATTTCACTTGGAAGCCCAGTTTCCCTTCCTTAACCTACCCCCTCTTCTCTAGCTTCTCACAGCTCCTTAAAACAGTGGGACACATCAGTTATCACTACCCAAGGTCCAATGAACTTCCCTGGGGCAGTTGTCTCCCTGGCTCTGTAACTACAGGAACTTGCCTGCTACATATATAGAACCCACAGCAGGGCAGGGCTCTTTGTTCTTGGGCAAGCCTCACCTCCTAGGAGATGAAGAGAGCGAAGCAGAACTTGGTGTTTTCCCACAGAAGACATCACACAACAGAGGCACTCAGCCTGCGTGGGCAACTTGAGAGCCATAAGCAGCTATTGAGTGGCTCATGCATGAGTGAAAAATGTGATAAACCAGTACCCCTGCTTCCTTCAGCCATGCAGTCACCTGTGCTCTGTCAGCTTGGGCACAGGTGCCCTGTGCTTCCCAGCTCTGAAGCAGAGAGAGGCAATAGCAGCAAGCTCCCCGAACAGCCACCATAGCGCAGTCTACACGTGGGGACTTCCAGGACCTTCACCATGCAGGTATGGCTGCCCAGCCCAGAGAGCACAGGTCAGTGCTAGTTAACCTTCTGTGGATGGACTCAAGAAACTTGGGACCTCTCACCTCCTTCTTCAACATCCCTTTGGAAGGGAAAAAGCCAAAGTGCTCTCCTCAGGTTGTGTAGATTTCCCATGTCAGGCACCAAGACAAACTAATGCATGCTTTGTAAGATTTACACCTGCCTGCTAGGGCCGAAGAAGTGTCCCATAGGGGACTAGCAAAGGAGAAGCCTCTTCCCCTCTTCCCATCCCATCAACCTTTGTCCCAGTGGGAGGGGAATCTCCTTTCACTGTGTGTTCAGAGAACTAAAGAAGGGGAGAAAAGCTTCCTCGGAGCCTGAAACAGGCAACCACCCCCTTTGGATGTGTGCAATCTCAAAGAGTTTGCAGAGGACTTTTCCCACATTGTTATATATGATTCTCCTGGCAACTTGTGGATAGTTTGAGTGGTCCTATTTCCCCTGAATGATAAGCTTAGCAGTGTCATCCAGCCAAGAATACATGGTCCAGCTCAGAAACAGCACAATAATGCATGATGCACATCCACTAAGTACTCAACATACCATGACTACAAGAACACATGGGACGGGCCCGGCGGCGTGGTCTAGCGGCTAAAGTCCTCGCCTTGAAAGCCCCGGGATCCCATATGGGCGCCGGTTCTAATCCCGGCAGCTCCACTTCCCATCCAGCTCCCTGCTTGTGGCCTGGGAAAGCAGTTGAGGACGGCCCAATGCTTTGGGACACTGCACCCGCGTAGGAGACCCGGAAGAGGTTCCAGGTTCCCGGCATCGGATCGGCGCAGCACCGGCCCGTTGCGGCTCACTTGGGGAGTGAATCATCGGACGGAAGACCTTCCTCTCTGTCTCTCCTCCTCTGTGTATATCTGGCTGTAATAAAATGAATAAATCTTTAAAAAAAAAAAAAAAAAAAGAACACATGGGACAAGGTCTCCTATCCCATTGACATTTGACATTTCCAGCCTAGCAGACAGGCAAGTGCATAGGTTGGCTTGGCTACTAGGCAGCAGGGGCTGTGGGAGAGGCTGCACCTGGGAATATGGCTAAGGTAGTGGATAAGAGAGGAAGAAGTCCTTTGTAGGGTCAAAGGGACCTTGGGATTCAACCTAAGTGCTGGGAAACACACAGTCAAGGGAACAGGACAGGAAGGGTAGACCAAGCGGGCAGAGAGGACACGGCTGAGCCAGCTGCATGGAAATGCAGCACAGGGCACACAGTGGGCAAGGGTGGCTGGAGGAGGTGAGGCAAGCAGTGAGGACAAGGAGGTCTCAGACTGTAGAACTCAGGGAACAGTTCAAAGCTCTGAAGTAAGGGCAGAGCCTATTTAAGACAAATTGGAGTCACCATTTGCAACATCTCAAAAAAATGCTTTTAAAAAAGATGTATTATTTATTTTTATTCAAAAGGCAGATTAACAGAGAGAAGGAAAAACAGGAAGAAATATCTCCCAACTGCTGATTCACTCTGCAGCTGAGCTGATTGGGAGCCAGGAGCTTCTTCTGGGTCTCCCATGTGAGTGGATACAGGAGCCCAAGGACTTGAACCCTTCTCTGCTTCTTTCACAGTTCATAAACAAGGAGCTGGATTGGAACTGGAGTAGCTGGGACTAGAACTGGTGCTCATATCAGATGCTGCACTTGCAGACAGAGGATTAGCTTGTTGAGCCATGGTACCAGCTCCGGAAACATGCTTAAAAGGGAGCAAAAGAAAAGAAAGACAGGTTAGGAGGCTTACTACTCGAGACAGGAGGAAGATGGCAGGAGCGGGAGGGCGGGAGGGAGAAGGGACTGGACTAAAACATGTTTAGGAGATGAAAAGAGAGCATGAGCAAGGACAACCCAAGTTCAACATGGCTGCCTTTGATGGAGATGGGGGTTAGGGTTTGAGGAGGGCAGCCAGACTGTGGGCAACCTGTTCCTGTAGACAGGTCAGCGGGACACTGAAGAGGACTGAGACATAGTTAGAGATGTGAGTATGAGCTTCAGAGGAGTCCTGTAGAGGTGGAAACTGAGTGAGAGCAGGTACCATCACCCGAGCAGTCGAGAAGAGAGGAAGTGTCAAGAGCAGGTGACAACGCCGGGTGAAACACAGGACTGATTACAGGACAGTTCCGGGTTAGCTCTTGGGCTTTAGCACAGTGGGAGGCAGGTGCTGACCTGCAGGGGAGAGGAAGGAATGAGCAGGCACATGACCAGGGTCACTCCGGGTGAGGCAATGATCTCTGTTCTACAATTCATAGGGTGACAGAAATTTGAGTATGTTCTACTTTGAAAGGCATTCACAGCCAGAACCCAGGACGGTGGCATTTAAATTTTAGATGGGAGTGAGATGAGAGAAGGACAGTCTCTAATAGGAAATAGGATGGTGGCATCACAGTGAAACTCATCCTAAACCAAAGTAAGGAAAGTTAAGAATAGCCCAGGTCTGGCTTTGCACAGTAGGGCATGTCTACCCCAGTTGTTTTCTCATGGTCTGAGCAAGAGTTTGTGGGCTTGCCCTGGGCAAAGCTTGCAGCACTCTGTTTACTCCCTCCCTCTGTTGGAACATCGGGCTGATGGTGGCAGGGAAAATTCCCTTCCTAGTGTCACTTCCCAGTATTATTTTTCCTTCCACTGCCATTCTGCCCTGCCTCTTGTCCCAGAAGCTAAACACACAGAACAGTACACACAGCCTGGTGCATTACCCCTTGTGTGCCCCTGTTTCCTTGGAGAGTACTGCAGCCCCTCAGTACCCATGGGGGATTGGTTCCAGAACAACCGCCCACCAAGACCAAACACACAATCATAACAAAACCTGCAGATGTTCAAGTCCTTTTTCATAAATTTATGACACTTGCACATAGCCTATATGCAATCTTGGATTTTTTTAAGATTTATTTATTTTTGTTGGAAAGTCAAATTTACAGAGAGGAGGAGAGACAGAGAGGAAAATCTTCTGTCTGTTGATTCACTCCCCAGGTGTCCACAATGATCAGAGCTGAGCTGATCTAAAGCCAGGAGCCAGAAGCTTCTTCTGGGTCACCCATGGGGGTGTAGGCTCCCAAGGCTTTGGCCCGTCCTCGATTCTTTTCTAGGCCACAAGCATGGAGCTGGATGGGAAGTGGGGCTGCCGGGATTAGAACCGGTGCCCACTACATGCAGTCTTCTTGCATACATTACATCATCTAAGTCACTTTTAATTCCTAATCCAAAGGAAATGCTATCTAAATAATTGGTTGACTACCTTATTTAGACAATGCAGACAGTAATCTGTCATTGTTCTGTAATGCCTGCACATGTTCAGTAGAGATGCACTTCTGTCTTCATTACTTTTTTTAAAATGTATTTTTATTATGAATTTTGAATTATGGTACAATTTCGTACAGGCTGGGATTCCCCCCCAAACTCCCACCCCCGACAGATTTTCCCCATTTTACTACAACAATGTAGCCCTTCATAAGGAATCATAATTCTATCAGTCTCTTATTTAAGTGTACCCCAACCCTGTTGGTACAGACGATGTCAGACAGTCCAGCATCCCATTGTCTACACATGTTCAACAGTTTTATTAGGAATCCATCTTTCGTCTGGAAGCAGGGATGCATGTTCCATTATACCCCCACATCTGTATACGATAGACCCCAGTACTCCATCACTATACATTTCCATAATTGAGAAGCCATGAAACAAGGTCAACAACTGGTATGAGTTAGAACAGCCACAACAACATCAACAGCAAATTACAGAACCATGGAAAAACACGCCAATGAGTAACCAACACATGAGTGACAAAAAGGAAACACAAAAGTCTCTTGGGAAAAATGATGCCACCGTGTAATCCATGAGCCAGTGATGAATTTGACAAGAGAAAAGAAATTATTTGGAATAAACAAAACTGAAATCAAAAACATCAAAACACATGAGCTACAGCCAAAACAAACAAACAAAATAACAGTATGGATCAGATTATTGAAGTTACACTTTCGATGCTGGTTTCCTTATATAAAAGAGAACATATGGTATTTGTCTTTTGCGATTGACTCATTTCACGGAGCATAATGGTCCCTAGTTGGGACCACCTAGTTGTAAATAGCATAATTTCATTCTTCTTAATAGCTGAATAATATTCCATGGAGTAGATGTACCACAGTTTCTTTAACCACTCTTCTTTGGACGCACATGGATTATTTCCATGTCTTTGCTATTGTAGATTGTACTGCTGCAAATACGGGATTACAGATCCCCTTCTCATATGCAAATTTCACTTTTATTGGGTATATTCCTAGGAACAGGATAGCTGGGACATATGGCAGGTTTATTTGCAATTCTCCAAGCACTCTCTGTACTGATTTTCACAGTACTTGTACTAGTCTACACTCCCACCAGCAATGAAGGAGGCTGCCTTTCACAAGCAGTAGGGGACTAATATCCAGGATTTACAAAGAGCTTCAGAAACCCAAGGAAAACAAAAAACAAACAAACAAACAAAACAACCCTGTAACACAATGGGCAAAGGAAATGAACCGACATTTTTCAAAAGAACAGATTCAAATTGCTATGAAAAGATGCTCAGGCTCAGACAGATACAAATGAAAACCATGTTGAGGTATTACCTAACTCCAATGCGACTGGCCTACTTTCAGAACTCAACTAACAATACCTGCTGGCGTGGATGTGGGAAGAAAGGCATCCTGTCTTCATTACTTTTGATTGGTATTTGCTTGAATTTGCAGTCAGCACCACAGACACCAGGCCACTGTATTTGCACGTGCACACCACTCAGCATGCTGTCTGTGCTTAGTGCTGGTAGAACGTGCTGTGTTTACTCTGGGCTCATTCACTCTTTCTCTCTCTCCCTGAACCCTGCTTATTTGATACAGACCCTGGCCTGACTTTCCCATCCCTACCAAGAACCTTGGTTGTAGAAGAAATCAGAGAGCAATTTTGAACTCCAGTTGAACTCCAGTTTGATTTCCACCTGCAGACATTTCCAAAGAGCTGGGATGTTAGCAGTTGAAAAGCAACCTGAGCCCTCCATAATCAGGCTCAATTTTGGTATACTGTCTTTCTGGGTAAGGAAAGATCTTCTGCCTGGTATTGTTGAGTGGTACAAAATTATTTTCATCCAATTGCTAGAATTCCTTGTGTTGAGTCCCAGGAATGTAATTAATTCCCAAGAGTAGCTCAGTGAATTAATTATCTTAGTATTGTACATTTTATCTTAAGTGATATGAAATTGCTGCTATTTGATCATTTGAGAGCCTACAAAAGGAGCAAGTGGTTGATGTGGTTCAACCCAACACTTTGCGCCACTGACAGAATTCCTGTTTATGTGAATGGGGTGGGAAAAGCTATTTGTTTGCTGTCTAAGAGAACAATAGGATTCCTCTTAGAGAGGGAACTCTCTTTGCTTCCGGAAAACATCTCAATGAAGTTCAGTTATGCAGAAGCTTAGAGATGAGAGAATTCTAAGGGGAGCTCAAACTGCTCTGCCTAATCAAATAGTGAAGTTCCCAGAATTTATTTTCTTTTGTGCTCCTGATGTCAGATGGAGGGAATTTCACTTTGTGTGTCTGTGTGTGTCAGGAAGAAGGAGAGAGATAGGCCCTGGGACACAGGAGAGCATGTGACCAGTTCCATCATCACAGTGTGAGAGAGTGCTCAGAAATGCACAGATAGCTCTTAGTAAAACTGGCCTGCCAGGTCTGCTCTGACTTGGCTTGATTCCAAGCAGTTGCTGGACCCATTAGAGAGGTCTGTTTGGGGGGCAGGTCCAAGTCCATAGCAGGTGGCTCAGGATTCAGGGGAGGGAATCAAGTCACAGACAAAAAATTGAGATGGGCAAGGGCAGTTCTGATAGTAGCAGTCAGAGTGGGAATGAGGGGATAAGCAGCTCACTGCTGAAAGTGAGGTCCCTTAGTGGAATAGAGACAGGGTGGTAAGATGTGCTGAGCTGGAGGGAGAACAGACAACCACATTTGACTGTGGGCCCAGAGGGTGGGACAGATAAGGGGTACAATCAGACCTGAGTCTCAGCAATGGTTACCTGGTGTGTGGGGTGACTCTGGTCTCCCCAAGCTAAGGAGAATGAGATTTGTTAGCAGGTCCATGGCCACAAGAGGTCAAGGACTGGCAGCAAGGGCACCTGCCAGATGGCTGAATTCCTCTATGATAACACAGAAGGTGCCATGGGGCACAGGGGTTATCAAGTTCCTGTATGGAGTCGGGGCTACTAGGAGAGGAGAGGCTTTGGTAACAGAATAGGAAGTCTGGGTGGAGCAGGTGCAAGGAGGCTATGATGGTTTTGGGTGAGCATGTGGTGAACATGCAGGGCAAGATGTGAAGTTTGAAAAGGGCGGAGCATTGTTAAGTGCCCACATCTTCTTGAGGCTAGACACTGATGGGAACCCAAGGCCTGGCTGAGTTCTTTCCTCATTCCCCACAGCAATCAGAATTTGGTCTCTGGTAATGGTATCCATCAGTAATCTAAAGTAGTTCCGCCACAATACGGGCAATGGTCTCCGTCAGTACCTAAGCTGGCTCCATTGAATGTCCAGATATAGCTGGCACAGTCATTCTTGTGATCTGCTATCCTGCACATAAGCCACTTGTACACCTGACCCTCATTCTGATTGAGGCTGGGATGGAAACTGTATGTGACCAAGCCCATTTGCAAATGAGAATCCAAGACTTTGAAACCATGCCATGGCTGCCAGGGTGTGGGTCTGAATGTTGATACCCTGGACTCTGAGTCCACGCGGGGCTGTGAGCCTGGGGTTTGTGAATCACCAGAAAGGTTTATGAGAGTAGGTGTGGCCTCACCTGGAGGCAAACAAACTCAAGAGACACTTCCCCTCCCAGTGAAAGGGTAAAAGGGATGGAAGAAAATAAAATTCTTTCCTTTCTTTCATCCACACTCTATCTGCAGAACTGGACAGAGCGAGCTGCCTCACCTCTAGGAATTAGATCTGAAGGGGGCCCTAGGACCTTGGAAGCTCCCGCTACATTCTTGTCCTGGCTGACTCATCTGGACTCCAGGAGTAGTGCAAAGTCCAAGTTGCTGAAGATGAATTCATTGTTTAAGCTCAATGTGATAACAAAGACCCATGTCTAGGGGCTGATCTTCTGAACTTTCTCTTGCTTGGTTCCTTCCAAACACAAAACATCCATACACACATCACACACCATGCAACCTTACCTAAAGGAATTCTGGGAGCAGTCACACAGTTGTCTTTCTCTGGGAGTCAGTGTCTACCTCTGAAACATAAGCTTAGGGTCATCATTTCTAATCAGTCTTCCACTTTCCTCTTCTGGGAGATGCTGGGTCATTCTGCAATTGCCTACTAAGATAACAGATAGACCTTACTACTGTCTGCAACACATAAATGTTACAGGTAGTTGACCACTTGCCCTGACCCCCAAGCATGGAGTTAAGCAGGATTAGAGGCAAATGGTTATTTTTTATCAGAACAAGATACAGATAAATTCCTACCAAACTTTCCCTTCCTCCCCTTGGATGCTACTGAAATCACAGCACAGAAAAAGCACTTAGAGCATTGAAACTGTTAAATATGCCTTGACAATAGGATACTAGATTTTCTACCATGACCTAGACTTATAATACCATGATACACTTAAATAGCAGAACATTGGACTTGTGACTGTTGCTGAAGGACTAGACTATTGTAATACTATTGGGGGAGACAATGGTGGCAGGGGAAGAAAGGGGAGAAAGGAATGGGAGGTGGAGGGGGGATTTCCTATACCTATAAAAATGAATCATAGAAAATAATACAAATAAAAATGTAAAGAAACTGAAAAATAAAAATAAAACTGAGCAATTCACTTCATCTACTTATGTATTCTGGTCCCCCACTGCTGTGGTGATGGAAAGAAGGTACTCAACCCTACACAACCTACCTTCCTCCCCAGTGGGATCTGTCCCCGGTAAGTTGACTTTTTAATGAGTAAAGCAGCTTGTTTGATCTGCATGCTTCATGCAGATTATTTCTCTTCAATGAGGAAAAGAATAAGTCTTCAGAGACCAGTAGGCTTCTGATTGAAATAAGTGTCTTTCTGTTCTTGGTCATTTATCTGTAATGTGGTTATTATTTTTATTTCATTCTGCAAGACAGCTTCTTTGAGAAGCTGGGTTCTACATGGACTCACCTCTTCAAGGTTAACTCCCTTTTTGGTTTACTTTGCAAACTCCTCTGCTCATTTTAAAATACAGTATAGAAATTGTGACTTCTGATCTTGAGGCTGCTCCTCAAGAGCTTCCCTGGTCAAGGAATTCCCTGTTGTGAGACCTCCGAGGGCAAAGACCTGCACCATAAGATGAGGAACCCCCAAGATCAGGGTCAGGTTCCAGCACTGGGCAGGAATGCCTGCGCTGACTTCCACAGTCCTCTTGTTCCCATCTGGCCCATCTTCCCACGGTGCTAGACCATCACAGTATCCCCTGTGTTGTTCTTATCACCTCTGTCTTTGTCCCCCTCACTTGACACACACATACAACTGTATGAGCAGCATTGTCTCATTTATGCTCATTTGAAAATTCTTCATGATTCAATGGGTTTGATTTGCTGTGTTTCTGGCTGCTACTTTTGTCTTTTTTTCTAAAGGTTTATTTATTTTTATTACAAAGTCAGATATACAGAGAGGAGAGACAGAGAGGAAGATCTTCCGTCCGATGAATCACTCCCCAAGTGAGCCGCAAAGGCCAGTGCTGCGCCGATCCGAAGCCGGGAACCTGGAACCTCTTCCAGGTCTCCCACGCGGGTGCAGGGTCCCAAATCTCTGAGCCCTCCTCGACTGCTTTCCCAGACCACAAGCAGGGAGCTGGATGGGAAGTGGAGCTTCCGGGATTAGAACCGGCGCCCATATGGGATCCCGGGGTGTTCAAGGCGAGGACTTTAGCCGCTAGGCCACACCGCCCGGCCCCGCTACTTTTGTCTTACACCTTAGACTGGGCCACCCAACATGAACATTATTCTCCTAGGACTCAACATTCTCTTGCTGTCCACTCCGATCCTCCACTGGCAAGAGAAGGGAAGGCATCTTTCAAAACAAATGAGCTCCTCCAGCAAGTGAGTGTTTTCTGGGCATTTTCATGACGCAAAGTGCTCCATACTGTAAGGACCTGATTTTCTTTTTGTGCTCATAAAAATGCAGATTCCTGGGCTATTCCCCAGACCTTTTGAGCCAGCATTCCCTTGGCAGTGGGGCTAGATTTACATTTTGCAGCCTTCTGGATGTGTCTATACCTTCTGATGAGTGAGGATCATGGAATCTAGATGTTAGAGTGAGCAGTTTTGCAAGTTTATGTATCAGGTAAGAGGAATTATGTTAAACTTTTAAGAACCACAACAAAGTACTGGCTGAGATAAAACTGTGTCCTCCTGTAGGATGTTAGACTCTATTTCAACTGAACTTGAATTATGGTTATGCAACAAGGTGGAGGAACCCACCATGGGGGGAGGGTGGGGGGAGAATCCCAGATTCTATGTAATTACAACACAATGTAATTAATGAATAAATTTAATTTAAAAAAAAAAACTGTGTCCTCAGCTTTATTGAAGAGCCTTACTCCACTTGAAAGTGTCTGTTTAATAATGGCTAATAACCTTGGGGCAGTTAGCATATGCAAGGATAAATCTTTAATCTTCCCAACAGCCCCACAACATAAATACAAGAAACTAAACCTAAGAAAGGTTCAACAGCTTGCCCTAAATCACATAGCCAGTTAATCCCAAAATTCATATCAACACCAGACTCTCTCTCTAGAGTCCATAAGGAAAGAGGGTCTGGGATGAGCCAGGCAAAGCTGTGATACAAACAAGTTTTTGGTGGAAGATATTTACCTAGAGAAATATACATCAAGGCCTATGATAGGATACAGCGATCTTCCTGGGTGGCACTTCCTGCCGAGCAAGACATGGAAGAACAGCATAGTTAGACTGGAGTACCCTTACAGCGTAAACACTAGCAGTTGTCATGTTGCAAATTAGGATACGTTCTTACCTGTTTATTATGAGTGGCCCTTAACACTTCTTTCTAAATGAGCTTTAGCTGCTGCAGCAGCCTCATGAAGTAGTAAGATACCTTTATCAAATAACTCAGGCTTCCAGCGTTTTGCTACTCATCTCCTGTAAGTCTAACTTGTGAGACCCTTCATAGTCTCCCTTGGAGTCCATTATAGCAGTTTTCAAGGGACATAGAGTGACATAGCAAAGGCTCCAAGGCACCCTGAAAGTAAATACCCACAGGAGAGATTCTGAGTGACTGTATAGTTTGTGGGAGGGTGAATGTAACCACATGACTTCAGACAGATTTTCAAATGATGACTTAGACAAGTGGGATCTGCAGTGCTCTCTCAGTTTCCTGCGGCTCTTTTTGTTCCTGCTCCCAGCTGGGCCTAAGAGTGCTCAATTCAGCTGGCCTTCCAGGAAAGCCTTCCAGGAAAGCCTCCCTACTGCTCCTTCAACCATCTCTCCTTTGTCTTAATCCCCCTCACTTGACACACCCATACAACTGTTTTGGAAAGAATGTAACAACTCCATTGTTCCAGTTGTCTGATTTGTTGTGCTTTTAGCTCCTGCTTCTGTATTACTGCTTATGCTAGGTCATCCAACCAGCACCACAGTTCCCTGGGGACTTGGTATTCCCTTGTGCTTCGCCCTGATCCTCCATTCACCTGACCAAGGAGCAGGCTTGGCTCCATACATGGATGGACTAATTCACATCTCCAGCATCGTACTGTTTTCTCTCTTTCCAGATGCTTAAGGTAAAGGGTAATTACTTGGGGCCAGTATTGTAGGGTGCGAAGCATCCAGCTCCCTGCAAAAGCACCTGGGAAAGCAGCAGAGGATGGCCCTCCACCCATGTGAGAGAAACATGAAACTTGGTTCCTGGCTTCAGTCTGGGCCAGCTCTGGCCATTCTGGCTATTTGTGGAATGAACCAGTAGGGTGTGTGTGTGTGTGTGTGTGTGTAACTCTATCTTTCAACTACTTAAATGTATTCATCTCAGGTGCATTAGTAGAGATCTGGATCATCAGCAGAGGAAGTAGAACTCCAATCAGCATCCACATGGGACGCTGGCATCACAAGATGTTGCTTAACCTGCTATATCACAATGCCAGCATCAGTAATTTTTTTAAAAGAATTGTCATTCAAACAGATTCTGGTTAAGTCAGTCACACAACATTAGAAAACTAGAACTTTTTTTCCCTGAGAAGTCAATTTACAGATTTATTCTTATGTTTGCTTGTAACAGCATCAATGCCAGGTCCACACCATCCACACGGAACAAGAAGCCGGAGATGACAGTGAACCTAGAGGTTGTTCTCAGGGCAAGTTCTTCAGGGTGAGCCTGTTCACACTGATGTGGAGGTTCGGACCCTGGGGCTACCACACATGAGCCTGAGAAAGTCAATGAAAGTGGATAGTGTGATTGCCCTTTGTCGCACCCCATGTATGTCAATATGCAAACTTCTGATCACTAACAACGCAGACAGCCCATTAGCACAGAATCTAAAGCAAGGCAGCTACAGAGAGGACCCCCTCAAAAACAAACTCAGTTGGACCTCAGGCTACCCAAACAATATGTGAGTTCAGGGCTGGGCATTTGACCCAACAATTAAGACAAAGTTTTAGTTGGTATCATAGTGCCTGGGTTCAAGTCCCATTTTAGATCCGCATTGTTGCTTCCAACTAATGTACTCCCTGGGAAGCAGCAGATGACAACTCAAGTACTTGGGTCCCTGCCACCTGTAAACTTGGCTGTTATTGGAATTTAGGCAATCAACCAATGAATGGGAGATTTCTCTTTCTGTCTTCCCCAATGTCTCTCTCTCTTTTAAAGTTTGTTTTCTTTTTTCTGGAAATTCAGATTTACAGAGAGAAGGAGAGACTCAGAGAAAGATCCTTCATTTGCTGGGTCACGTCCCAAATGGCTGCATTGGCCAGAACCGAGTCGATCCAAGGCCAGGAGCCAGTATCTTTGAACCAGGTCTCCCACATGTATGCAGGGTCCCAAGGTTTTGAGCCATCCTCCACTGCTTTCCCAGACCACAAGCAGGGAGCCAGATGGCAAGCGGAACAACTGGACACGAACCGGCATCCATATGGGATCCCAGACATGTAAGGTGAGGACTTTAGCCACTAGGCTACTGTGCTAGGCCTGCTCCATGTCTTTTAAATGAATAAATACAGTTTTTTTTTTAAAGATTGTAAGTTGTAGTGTCAACAAGAAAAATAAGCCCCAATCTCTGAGGGCTAGGTTCAAGCTAGGATAAAAGTTAGCCCAATTTCAAAGCTCTGAAGTTAGGTTACTGAGGCAGGAGCAGTATATGAGTACAAATATGATTGGGTTGGAGTTTATAATCAGCAAATTCAATGTAACTCATTGCCCCTGCCACTGTAATATTGCACAAACAGGAAATGCACACACAAGACTTCCATGGTGGTCTTATAGTACTAGCTTTGTTCAAATTCCCAAAAGGACACGCCAGTTGGGATGTATGCTCCTACTTGTAACCAACTTTTAACCATTCACTTTTTTATGATTTCATTGTATTTTAGAAGCTCTATGCATTTGAACACCCTTTCACATGGTTCTCTCACTCTTTCCAATCCATTTAAGATCAGGCAACCTGTAGTGGTAGATTGGCCTGGTGCTGCAGGTGTAAAGACTTCAACGCACACCTGGGTCTTTTTCCATCTGGGCTTGGGTTAGTGATCGTTTTTACAATATATCTATTCTGGTAACAAGCAAGGCTGCCCTTTCAAATTAGTATTTCTGCTACAATACTTTTAATTTTCAAGAGCCCCTGCTTTTTCACTGAACATTTTCTAGATAGCAGGCTATCCTAGTGTCACGATGCTATACACTACAGCTTCTTCTTTCATTGCCTATTGTTTTCTTCACCTGTCTTTGTGGTAATCTGCTGTGGCCCTTGCTTTTCATTGTGAAAATTGTCCTCAGCTGCCTGATTGCATTCTTTCTCTGTGTTTAATGAGACATTAGAAAATTGATTGGTGGGGCTGGTGCTGTGACATCAGCATCCCACAGTATCACCCATTTCAGGTACTGGTTGCTACATTTTTTAAAAATTGGTTTTATTGTTAAGACTTATTTATTTACTTGAAAGTTAGAACCACAGAAAGAGAGAGAGAGAGAGAAATATGACAATCCACCTACTGGCTCACTCCCCAGATGGATGAAGCCAGGAGGCAACAGCTTCTTCAAAGTCTTCCACATGGGTGCAGGGGCCCAAGCACTTGAGATATCTTCTGCTGCTTTCCCATACAAGATGCTGTGTTGAGAAGTGGGGCAGATGGGTTATAAACCAGTGCCTATGTGGGATACTAGCATTGCAGACAGTGGTTTTATACAGTAAGCCACAACACAGGCCCTGCTGCTCCATTTCTGACCCAGCTTCCTGTTATGTGCTTGGGAAAGTAGCAGAAGACGGCCCAAGTAGCTAGACTCCTCACATCCACACAGGAGACTCAAAGGAAGTTCCTGGATCCCCTGAATGCATTCTGTCATATTTCTGGTTGTTGCAGCCATTTGTGAACTGAACAAGCAAAGGAAAGACTGTTTCTCAATTCTGCCTTTTAAAAAAATATTGGCAGCTCCATGTTGGAAGCAGCATCTAAAGGGTCCTCCTACTGGAGGGTGCTGGGCCACCCTATATCTCCATTTCTGGGGAAAACCTTCACATGTTCACACCACGTTCTCCCTCTCAGGTTTATTCTGTCTCCTCAACCAGGAGTTCTCACTGCTATGCTAGAGCGAAACGGGGAAGTGGACACGAGGTGGGCCAGGATCACCTCTTTAGTTAGGGAGTCTCATGCCTGAACTTTGCTGTTACCAAATTCAATGTCCCCCATAGTTCCATTTCTCTGCAGAATCAGTTCCCTTCCTTAGGTGGGAAGCAGAATCTAGCTCAAGAAAGTGTCGTCCAACTGCCCCTTGTACACTTTCTCAATCAGGCCTCCTGTTTGGTACCTCGCTGATGGAGTGCCTGCCTTCTGAAGCACTGGGACCTCCAAATCCCTGAGGCTGTGCAGCAGAGCCAGGATGCTTCCCTGTATCCCTGCAGACTCAAGGGTTTTTGCTTTCTCTGTTCTGTCGGCAAATTGCCAAGCACTGACCTGCTTTCTTCTACCCAAATGTTGCAATGTCATCTGCCTTGAGTGCACACCACCACTATCTTCTTTGTCCTTTTGGGTTTATAACCTACATCTGTGTATCTGAACATGAGCAGGAATTCACTCTTCCTTGTTTCACTGGAAGCCTGGTAGAAACTTGAGGATCAAAACCGTATGGTATTGAAGCAGAAGAGCTCTAGGTCAGCTTTTCCTTTGATGGGCTTGAGCACAAAGTTGAGAAAATTCTTACTAAGGATAAGGCTTGTCTGTGCATTTCAGAACTCACTAAGCCTGAGACACTTCCCTGTTGGCAGCGAGCCAGTTCCAGATGACTGGAGGGGGGATGGTGACAAGTCCATGGCATGTGTCCCTGGAAAGGAGGAAAAGCAGGCTCACTCACTCCCACAAAACAGTCAGAAGAGATACTCGTGGGCAGATACTCAACAAAGCTGTCAATGGCCTCAGTCTCCCAGATTCAACCTCAAAGAGGACAAGAGCTACTGGACAGCCCCAGATGACTCCTGGAGATGAGACATCCTCCCTGATGCTACTTCCCTACACCTCCGTAAACATTTGCAGCTATGCCAACCTCCATGTCCAGTTAGAAAGAGAAGCAGAGATCAAGTTAACCTGCAGGGCAGGACGGCAACAGGCTCCGTGGGTCTTGATTCTTTTCTGTTTCCTCACAGATCAGTATGCCGTGTGCCTTTCACTTCTACTCCATCTTAGTCAAGAGAGCTCCTGGCTTCTCCATCTTCCTTGACTTTGCCAGAACGCTACAGTGGGCAAGCTCCACCAGTGGGCAGTGGGATGCAAGGTGAGAGGAGCTCTGGACCGGCTTCTTGGGGTGGAGGGCAAAGGCAGTCAGTTCTCTAAGACCTACAGCACCTCTAGGGTGGAGGGGCCCACCTACCTCTTTCTCAGGCTGTTTGTGAACATGCTCTCTTTCTGTGTGGTATTATTACATTTCCTTAAGCTTTGTACTGCAGCACCAGCAATTTATTAAAAACCCACACAACATGCAAAGACATCATTCAAAGCAAATAGACTCCAAACTGGAATAGAATATCACCAACTCACAGGTGCCCTTTTCTTACCCATACTGTTACCTTACTCTCTAGTCTTCAAACAACAAAGACTGGTTTTTATTCAGTTGATTACTAAATAAATCAAACAATATAATATGTTTCTTTGGGGACTGAATTCTTCTGTTTAACACCATGTTTGTGAAATCCAGACATGTTGTTATGGATAGCTTCAAATGTTGTTAGTTTCAATGTTGTTCTGAATGCTCTGATGCAACAAAGCCATAGATAAAATTAGTTTTTAACTGTAAGATTCAAATACCATTTAGGAAAATCCTTTCTTCCACTTGTCTTAAAAGCTACAGGAACAAAGAATTATTTGCATTTTAAGCATATTCATGGAATGGTCCTGAAATTCTTTCCTGTATGCTAAAGAAATGGTAAGAGACCCATAATTTATCTATGTTATCCAAGCCTGTGGAGTTCTGCAGGTGCCTAGGGGGTTGGATCTGAGTGTTCTTCGCCAGTTTCATTCCCACAGGTCCTAGGTAGCCCACTTGTTAGAGGCAGATCCTCCTACGATGAAGCAGCCTCTGATTTCTCTGAGAACAGCGGAGAAGAACAACTGCGGTCCAATCTTAGATCTGCCTCTTATCTATATTTATATGGCTGTGTAAATTACCAGAGCCATCTCCAAGGGAAATATCAAGATTAAACATAATGAGGACAGTGTAACGACTTGCTCACAGCAAGTTTTCCATCCAGTTTAATTGTGAAATCACTAACATTAATGAAATTTTTATTTAGCTAACGAAATAGCCTGTGGTCAGATCAAACACCAGTGAAATTCATTTATTTCTAATCTACGGAGACATAATGCCAAATTGAGTTTTATATGCTAATGTTTTCTGAAATAAAATAAAACCAAATGATGACACAAAGACATCGAGACACTTGGGAATTTATCAGTAAGCTGCCAATATTTCCTCTCTCTTTACCCTGGCGTTACACACAGCTCCTGCCCGTTGCACACAGTCATGTCTTCTGTTAGCACAAGGGACCCCACAGACTTCATCAAAACCTCTAAGAGGAGTTAAGTTTGTAGGCCAGTGGGCCAGTCACTGTACAGCTAGCAGCTTGCGGGAGGAACAGAGGGGAAGCTGGTGTATGACACTGGCTGAGTGCAGTGCCCAGATGCTGTATCAGGTTACCTAGTGGGAGAGACAGGACACCACCCCCCACTCCCACCCGCAAACGCTTGTCCCATCCCTACCCAATGTCTATTTGCCTCTTATAATACTTTTGCTAGGAGTTGATGTACCCTTATGGTGATGAAACCAATTTCATGGTTTTCTTTAATGAAACAGATATTTCAGTTAGTGCAGCATTTGGGAAAATGAGAATGTATTGACAACAGAACACAGGGCTGACCCTAACAAGCACAAGGCTCCCTCCCAAGGGCTTATCAGGCACACGCTGAGACCCACCCACCCCTCGCATTGGTAATTTGGCCCAGCAGATGCAACAAAGCCATGTGTAAACACCAAATTGCATGATCTTGGCTCTGAGCCCAACCACTAACTTAGTGAAGGCAGAAGTGACCCTGGGAGCCATTAAAGAAAGATTACCTTGAGAGAAGCGAAAATAAGAACTATATGCTCCCAGAAAGTATCAGATGAGAAAGGAACTACCCTGGAGTGATTTGCTATTTAGGGGAAAAAAAGATGGAAACTTGTGCCCCTGAGAAAACATTTTCCCATTGATCTTAACAACAACGTACATTTGGAAGTTAAACCTGATCATTTACACCTCGCTTAGACCTGTGAAAACTATGAAACTTGTCTTATTGTTCTCTATCCCAGTATACGCATGGTTATGTGCATGGTCATTTAGATTGCGGCTTCCAGTCAGTAGGCTACAATCCTTCCTCAACACCATGATCAGATTCAAGGCAACCTTTACCCAGCTCTCTCTCAGTGGATTCTCTCCACTCAGTGAAGTTCGCACTCCTTTGTTGAACACCCAGGGCGCTTCACAGGCCAGCTTCACATGCTATCCCATGTACATCCCAATGCTCGCCTCACAGTCCCACCAGCCTGACTCTTCTCTATCCTCCGTGCAGGCCTTACTTACTCCTAAGTTTTCTTTATTTCACTTTCCTCACCACTGTCTATTCTTTTGAATTCTGATAAACTTCTATGTTGCAGCCCAGATATTATTATCACTGAACAGCACTGTCTAGGGATGAGATAGACTGAGCAGGGACATCATGCATAGGAAGGAACTTTGTGTTCCGGGGAGCAGATGGTACCAAGGGAAATATTTGTTTCAGGATGAGCACAGAAAGATCTCAGCCTAACCGTTAAGTAGCACAAGGTCATAGGAGCCTGGAAAGTGGTACTGTTTGATTCCAAAGCTTAGAAGGGATTGACAAACACTGTGTGTGCACAGTGGGCTTGTTCACCATCCCCCACCATGGGAAATAGATGTGCCTCTGGCATTGCCATCTGCCAAAATATTTCTGTGGAAATAACAGCTCTGAGCAAGTGAAGCTTTGAAGTATTTTGTAAACCTCTGGTATATATTACTTTATGTGATTTCCTTACTCCCATTAGCTGTAGGTGATAAATGTGTTGGTGTTTGGCTGCTCCTGGCTGCAGGCTATTGCAGGTGAAGCACAGTCTGTTTATTTTTGTAACCTCACAGGCATACTGGAAGACAGCACACAGCAGGCAAATTATAACGTATATAAGAGCAAAGCTGTGAAATTCCTGGGTCTGTTTCATGAACAGAAACATCAACTGCTTTTTTTTTTCTTTATTTCCTTTAAAGAACTGTTTCAGTTCTATTTGAAAGGCAGAGCTACAGAGAGAGAAGAGAGAGAAATCTTCCATTCATTGATCCACTCCCCAAATGTCTGCAAAAAACAGAGAAAGACCGATCTGGAGCTAAAGGCCAAGAGCCGGTAGCCAGGAGCTTCTTCCAGGTCTCCCACATGGGCTAAGGGACCCAAGCATCTGGGCCGTCCTCTACTGCTTTTCCAGGCCACAATCATGGAGCTGGCTCATAAGTGGAGCTGACAGGACTCAAAACCATGCCCATATGGCATGCCAGTACCAAAGGCGGAGGCTTAGCCTATTATGCCACAGCACCATGTGAGGCTGGGATGGGTCAGGCTCTCGGAGGTAGAGGCAGAGGCTTCCAGGATGGCCTTAATGTCAGAGCTCTTCATGGTTTCACTGACTTTGCTGAGGTCCCTGCTGTGTCCCTGACGTCCCCGTCACATCAACAACAACCAGGCCCTTCTCTTCATGCAGGCCTCTCCTAAGCTGGGAAGTGAATTGCCTCTGCTCTCCAATTTTGTTCTCAATGGCACTCAATGCTAGCTCTTTCATCCCTAGCCATGAGGCTGAATCCCACTTACAAACACATCTTCCCTATCTGTATAGATTTATTTAGTTATTTATTTTGTTGGAAATTCAGATATACAGAGAGGAGGAGAGACAGAGAGGAGGATCTTCCTTCCAATGATTCACTCCCCAAGTAAGCGCAACGGACCGGTGCTGCTCCAATCCGAAGCCAGGAACCAGGAATTTCTTCCAGGTCTCCCACATGGGTGTAGAGTCCCAAGGCTTTAATCCATGTTCCATTGCTTTCCTAGGCCACAAGCAGGGAACTGGAGGGAAAGTGGAGCTGCTGGGATTAGAACCGATGCCTGTATGGGATCCCCACACATTCAAGGCAAGGACTTTAACTGCTAGGCCTCTGTGCCAGGGCCCGCCTATCTGTATAGTATAGCCATCTCATCACATCCTATCAGTATTCACTAATCTCAAAGTAGAGGGTGCTGGCATAGAGGTACATCGAGAACAACCCGGTGACTCCTTCTGCCAGGCAAGAAATTGTGTCTGACCTTCAACTTCTCAATCATGGCTCTGAGAGGCCAAGTCCATCAGCTTCAGAGCAGGCCAACGCACCAGTGGGACCGTCTCACAGACAGTGAGGTGATAGGTCTGTGGGGGCATATGAACTGGTCTTCCATGCTGGTCAACTCATACCCCCATAATCTTCCCATGCTCCTCTTTATCATCATTAGAGAGCTGAGGCCAGGAGAAATACTTGAGTTCTAGCAGGTCCAGGAGAATCAGCAGCCATTGCCCTCCAAGCCAATGCCAGGACTGTCAGGACCCCGGGGTCGGTGCTCAGGGTGGGACTTGGGCTGGGACTAGAGCCAGGCTAACTGGGGATCTCTAGGAGAATTTCTTAGACTTTCCTTTCCTTAGTTTTGATGACCTTGGCAGTTTTGAGGAGTTCCAGTCAGTGTTATGCAGAACACGATTCACTTTGGGGTTTTCTGTTGTTTTTTCCATGATTGAATAGGTAAAAGGGATTTGGAGCAAGACCACAGAGATGAGACAGCCATCTCATCCCATCCTGTCAAGAGCACAAGTTCCCAGTGTGACCGGTGGCTGCTGATGTTGGCTGTAGCCAAAGGACCTGCATGTCATTTGCCTGGCTCTTCTACGGGGACCTTTCCATTCCCTTGAGAAAGAGTATGGAAAGGGCACGGCCCAGTCTGAGGACTGAGGAATTGAGCAACACCTCCCTTGCATGGCTCACTTAGAATTCTCCCACACAAGAGTTGTGTCTCTGGTTCCTCATGTCTATTCAGAGTGGAAGTTTTAAGTCATTGGAGGTTTTGTCATTGTCTCCCTTCTGCCATGATGATTGCTAATCGCAGTTCCATAGTCTGGATCCAGTAGTACAATGGATCAATGGAACCATGTTCAGCCAACCCTTAAAGGACATACAATGTGAACACTTCTCCATGTTTTGAGCCATTGAGGTTTGGTGGGTGTTTACTAAGGTACCATTTCTGATGGCTTGAGTGCGTACATCGCTGCCACTCATAAGGAAAACCCGGATTGAGTTCCTGGTTCCTGTCTTGACTTGGCCCAGTCCCAGCTATTGTGAGCAGTTGGAGAGTGAATCACCAGTGGACAGAAGATTTCTCTTTACCTTCCAAATAAATAAAAAGAAAGGAAGAAAACCTTTTAGAGGAATCATCTCTTATTTTCTTACTTTTTCTGTTAAAAGGGAGAGAGAGAGAGAAAAGGAAAGAGCCTAAGGGAAAGAGACAGATCTACCAACCACTGGTTCATTCCCCAAATGACTGCAATGGTTGAGACTCATCAGGCAAAAGACAGGAGCACCTGAATTTCTTCTGGGTCTCCTACATGGGAGGCAGAGTCCCAAGAATCAGGCCATCTTCCACTTCCTTCCCAGGCTGGTTCTTTACTGATTGATGAACTTTTTCATCAGACTTTAACAAAGGACAAGCTTTCTGATGAAGGCCAACTCCGAATTCAGCCATTACATTTTCTTTTAGTTTTAAGCCTAGTAAAAATATAGATTCATATCTACGGGGAGACAATGTGTCTTGCAATGTTACAGGGGAAAACACTGACTTCAAGTTTTCTTCTGTTTTGAAATCCCACAGCTCTTTCCCACTGCAGTAAGATGTGTATCTAAGATTTCTAACTGCAATGAAGTGCTAATATTAGTTTTATTTTGACATGGACTAAAAATAAAAACAAGCCCCATCTTGTGTGAAAGTGACAAGCATGTTAATTAGAATCTTACAAAGACCTGAGAATATTTCAAGAAAATAAAAGTGTGAAATTGCAAATATTCAGCTTAGTTAGTGCAGCATGAGTTTAAACCATTTGGTTTGAACATGTGTGTCCAGTCTAGCTGCAGGTTCTTAGGGACAATCTTTGTAATTGGCTGCTGGATCAGAGCAAGGTCAAACAAACTGTCATAGCCACAGGCACATCTCACTTTGTTTATTCTTCTACGATGGTCTTCCTTTGGCCTCACCACCCTCCAGGGTCCTAGTAGAGCTGCCTATGGCCTTGTGTGACCATGTGCAAATGCTCCAGCTGGGAGAGGGGAGTGACAGTCAGGCACCTGCAGGAGGCTGCTGGAGAGGTGATTGGCTGAGCAATGAAAATTCAGCAGCTGGCCAGGCTGCATCCCTGGAATCATGCCTTGTCCTCTGCTTTTCAACAGTGTCCTGCTAGCCCTTTACAATCTCCTCCAAGGTCTCTGTCAAAGTAGAGAGTAGGAATGACTTCCCGCAGGACTGACTTCCCGCAGGACTGGAGGGAAGTGGCTGTTGAGACAGACATACGCATAACACCTACAATGAGGAGAAAGGTATGGCAGGGATCTTGTCTTTAGTAGGTAGATGAATGCTGGACCAACAACTATAATGTGAAGAGCTGCTGAGAAAATAGCGATAGCCACCATCAAAATGACATGTGCAGACACTTGAGTAGCACCTACCAGGAGCCAGGCAATGCTCCAGCAGCTTTACACACATTAGCACCTTGTGAGCTTTTTCTGTTTATTAACATCTCACACATACACAATGCAAAGCACTATGAATGCCTACGTATCTCTGGCAAAATTCCATTTTCCATGAAACTGTTGAAGATGCAGCCCTTAGCAGAAAAGGAGCAATAAAAAAGAGCAAGCCCCACATGAAGAAAGGCTGTTGGGGACTACCTACTAAACTACACACACACACACGCACACACACAATTCCATTATGCTATTCATCACAGATTTAATTAAACTCATTACACTTTATTTTAATAATAAATGTAGGTGATACTAACTGAAGCTAAAACCAAGTCATCTTTTTTAAAATTCACAAAACTGAACACAGAGCTAAAATGTGTTAAACCAAATGAAATTTGGCCTGAGGATGCCCCATAACTGGAGTTTTGAGTGAAGAATAGCACCTAAACTCACTAAATAGCACCTAAATTGACTGCAGACCTAAGAGGTAGCTGAGCATCAGTCAAGCACCAGCAGCCAACCAACTGATTGTGAAAAGGATAAAGATGGAGCTGACATCAATAAACTGTCTTTGTGGCCCACCTTCCTGCTATCTGTAAATACTACCTGACCACATTGCAGCCTGATTTTTCAGACATGTGCTGCTTGAGGGCTGCCCAATTTGTAAGTCACTCTCTTTTTTTATTGATTACATTTCATTTTGTGACACAGTTTCATAGGCTCTGGGATTCCCCAACCCCTCCCCGTACCCTCTCCTGCATGGTGGATTCTTCTACCTTGTTGCAATATTACAGTTCAAATCCAGTCAAGATTCTTTCATTGCAGGCATATACCAAGCATAGTAAGCCATTCTTACTCAACTTAATACTGTTAAAACTGACTTGTATCAGACTTCTGTTTCTCCAAAGATTTATTTATTAAGTCAGAGTTACGGAGGGATATGGAAAGAGATAGATAATCCATCCCCTGCTTCACTTCCAGATGGTTGGGCTGGGCCAGGTCAACACGAGGAGCCTGGAGCTTCATTTAGGTCTCCCACAGGGGAACAGGGACCCAAACATCTGGACCATCTTTTTCTATTTTTCCCAGGCCTTTATTTAGGAGCTGGAATGGAAGTGGAGCATCTGAGATTCAAACTGGGCCCCATAGGAGATGCTCGCAACTCAGACAGAGGTTTTACCTACAATACCATAACACTGGTTCCTAACCTGAGCTTTTCTTCTTAGCAACTGTAGAATTCTTGCTAGATCCTAAGCTGTTCTAAAGTTCCCCCTTTCACAGAAGTAAATTCTTCTCCCATGTAACACCCTGCTTTGTTTTCTGTGATTTCTCTTGAGTGTAGCTCAAAACATGTTTGACAGTCTTGGAAAACTTTGAGTGAATGCAGCAATCCTTTGTCCTGCCTTCCTCCTTCATTGTTAAATGTCATCAATTCTTTCAGCTCTTCTTTATACATGACACATGTGAATTTTAAAAACCACATACATGAGGAACCTTTAAAGTTTTGTGAGAATGGAAATGGAAGATGAGTTCTTTTTGGTGCAAAAACCCTGAAATCCAAGCATAATCTCTTCAAGGCATGAAATTTTTGAAGATATCTCACATGCATTGATTCCAAATATTTTTGCACTAAAATAAAATTTCTTTTAGTCCCATTTTCCATGGACCTTTCAATAAAATATTTATCGATTGTTTGTTTATTTCAACAAGAGAGAATCTTACATCTACTTGTTCACTCCCCAGTTGGCCACAACAGATCAAACCCAAGAGCCAGGAACTGGCTGCAGAAGCTCTAGCACTTGGGCTACCGTCCACTGCTTTCCCAGGTACATTATTAGCAGGGATAGAAGTGGAGCAGCAGTGGCCAGAATTCCAAGATGGTTGCTGAATTGGTGGATGAAATTGCTGTTCAACAATGCTGACCTGGATACTATGAATATATGTTTAAATGTGTGTAGTTAGTAGCTTAGCAACAGATACTCTGTGTGTCTATACAAATTTATGATCCTTGCACTGATAATTCCTACTAAAGTAGCTCTTTGGCTATGGACTCAGGTCAGCGAAGTAGGAATTTTACTGTATTGTCAGCATCAATGCCCCTTCCTCTGCAGGATACAGTCAACACGGAGTCAGAAGCTTTACATTCTCCTAAGGGTTTTCCACTGTTTGAATGTTTTTTTTTCTCTTGTTCAAATTTATTTTTCCCATCAACTTTTGTGGATGACCTACAAAGCAGTAACCACAGGAGACATCGTGAAGCTGATTACCAGTTAGCATCACAGCAGGAAGGATGACACACTCAAAGGGCTGCTTAAGAGGCTTAAAAGACAGACTGTCTAGAAAAGCCAGAATGGATTAAGGAGACCAACAGGCCAAGATAAAGCCCCAGGGATCTGCAGCAAGCACAAGGGCCTATTACCCCTGGGTCTGGTGGAACCCTGGAGGCAGGGTATTAAGTAGGGTGGGGAGGGTGTTTAGAATGCAGACCTGTGGGCCCAGTGCAGCCAGAAGCAAGGAACACACAGATTGTGGGGGAGAAGGTTGGCTGTCTGGGCCTTACAGCAGATTGAAGTAAGGCAGAGGAAGTAGGCCAAACTAGATTCCCAGGAGGCAGGGACTGTGTGTGGTACAGCTTTTCATGACCACATCTCACTCTCATGAGGCTCCACATGAATCTCACCAACTTCTTGCATGGAAGAGAAGTTAGGTGATTCTGAAAGTGTTGCAATGAATGCCATAGTACTCATAAACTCTGGCTTTCTTGAACAGGCAACACATTGCCTACCCCAATTCTTTAAAGGTCCTTCTTCCTAAAACAATTCTTCTTCTTTTTTTTTTCTTTTTTTTTTAATTATTTATTATTTAACTTCAGTAATTACATTGTATTATGTGACACAGTTACATAGATAAAGAGGATGTGTTGCTTGCTGTTGTTCTGAATTAACTTCCCCCTACCTGCACACAGAGAAGTTGTCCTCCAAAGGAAGTGCCTGATACCATTAGTCACCAACTATTTTTATAAGCAAGTGAAATAAAAGTGTCCCTGAAGAGAGTTCTAGGACTGTGCAAGACTGGGTGACCCATGATGCCTCCGTTTCCTCTGTTATAAAATGGTCTAATAATAGTGCCTACCTTTTAAATATCCCTTTCTAGTCACTGTCACTTCATCAGATGTAATATGTCACTCTGAATGGTTCCATAAACTGATAAAGCCTAGTGATTCCAACCACTCACAGTTGTTTGGCCCTGTTATTGTCTATTCTTTCAAACTGGTCCCATGAGCCAGTTATTAGAACACCCCTTGCTGTCTGATTCTTGTGGACTGACTCCTTGGCTCTGCTCTTTGGTGTGGAAGACTGTGATCAGTGTAGGTGTGCCAGATAAAACACACAGGATTTTAAAAAATAAGTAAATAGAGGTTATATGTGGATTAAAATAGAAGCTAAAACATTTTAATGTCATACATAATTGATAATAGATTTTGTTATACAAACACTCTGATATTGCATGGCAACTGAAGATTGGAGGAGCCTCTCTAAGTCCCCCCAAGGCCAACATTCAGCACCTTGCAATTAATCACTTGTCATGCCATGTTCTCCCCTTTCCTCACAGCAGGCCTGGGTTCAGAACCCCAGATCTCCTTGGAGGGATGTTTGGAGAAATGCCTCACATCGCAAGGAAAGTGCTCATTGAGTCCCACTTCCATCTTGGCACAGACATCCTGACGTCTGCTCATTCTCGGTACTGGCAGCATGAACTGTGTGAAACAGAGTGAAGGGACTCAAATATTAATACTCTCCTTTTGCTATTTGAGAGGATCTGTCAAAATTTCATCTTGGGCATTCTTAGAGACATTCATCCCTCTCCCATATTTGGTTAAACTTGAACATACATTGCTTCCTTTGTAAAGGAATAAAAGGAGAGCCAGCTCTGTTAGTGCCTGGCTTGTTAAAGTCTGTTAGGAGTTTCAAGGACCTTGGCCAGATTAGTATAGACATCTTGTTGCTCTCTGAAGCCCAAATATAATGATACTCTGGAGACAGATCGAGGTCAGTTCACCAGAAAAGGAATTGGAGGCCACGGTTGGGCTATCAAGGGGGACAGATTCTTCTAGGTGGATGGAAACTCATTGTGTTTCTATCACCCAAAGAAATTCACCCCCCACTGACAGCATGAAAGTAATTGAACCAATCAACAAATTCAAATTAAATAAAATATCTGCCAAAGGTTTTTTTTTTTGAATTTTTAAACTACAATTGTTATTTCTGACTGTTTACAGGCAAAACATGGCTTTCTTTCTTTCTTTCTTTTTAAATGTAATCTGTCCAATACTCCCACCTCTTTGACCCTCTCAATTACCTACTACCCCCTTGTTCTTACTTTTTGAACAGTGACTATGAAGATTCAGATCCTTTCACAAACAGATACTGTTAAGTCTCTGTCACTCTTAATGCCGCCAGTCTCCTCTCTCTCCTTATCACATGTATACACTCCCTTCTTCAATAGCCCCCAACGCCATCACACATGAACACATGCATACACACACAAACTATGACCAGGGTAAAACTCCTACACTCTTTGGATAAACTGAACATATGTCCTCTGTTTCTGTAATAATGTGACAAGTTTCTACTCTACACTGAAACTCTTTCCTCAGTAAACATTCGAATTCTCTGATTCTTCAATGTTCTAGTCCCTGGTTGAACTTGAGCAAGAGAATTAATCTGTGCTTCTGTTACCTCACCTTTTCAATGTAGAAAATAAAAGTTAGCCTGGAGCTATTTTGAAGCTTAAATAAAATTATCATAAGCACTGCCAAGTGTAAGCTAGAGGCTAACTTGCCATTGTGGACACCACTGAAACACACAGAGCACTCAGGTCTTGAGACCCACTCGGTCGGTATGGCAACCCCATCACCTGCCATGGAAGAGCTTGCAGCCCAGTTGGATGAAAAGCAGAGAGCCTCCAGCAGACCAGTGGCTATGTTGTTGCAGACAGCCCCTAGCTAGTTACTAATGAGCACGCAGGCCTGGGCTCCTCCTCCTAGCCCATGCACTGCGGCTCTGAAGGGCAGCTGGGCTCTGGAGGGTCCACTTGGATTGCCAGAAACTGTCCCACGTGTAACACTGCTTAAGGTCACCCTATCCAGTCTGCTTCTGCTATTTTATCTCCTCCTCTGCCACACACACAGCTTGTCTACTCCTCTACCAGGTCTCATCATCCCTGTTCCAAAGAACTAACACAGTGGGGGAAGATTTCTAAATTCATAGCTTGACATGGTGCTGGGAATCTCTGGGAAAAAAACAAAGCTGACTGAGTTGACTGAGTTGAAGGAAAGACAACCCATCAGAGTGTGTGTGTGTGTGTGTGTGTGAAGGAGAGAGAAAGGGGGGGGGGAAGGGAGAGAGAGAGAGAGAGAGAAGCAAGCAAAGGAAGAGAGGCACACAGCTCCAGCATGCTCCCCTCCAGCTCCTCTGGCTTGCACAGTGCTGAGACTCTCAGCTGATGCAGTAGTGCTTCACATGCTGGTTACATTCCAAGCTTGGCTAGAATCCTGAAATCGAGTTCAACTAAACCCATGACCCTACACCCACGCCAGCTCTAAGCCTGTGAATTCTGAGTAACTGGCATGTTTTCAGAAGCTTGGTCATCCACATTAGCTATTAGAAGCATAAGAGATTTTTAGTTTAGATCTCCTTCCTCGTTTTTCCATTCTTCCAGTTGTCCTTACAGGGAAGATTTTGTTTTCCATAAAGGAAACCAAGACATAAAGAAGCTGGCTACTTTGTTCAAGTTGACTGGCAATTACACACCAGAGCCATGGGCTTGGGATTTTTCTTTTCACTCACTCACATTTGATTTAAACATTTAGAGCTTAACTGTATCACCAATGCACAAAACAATAGGTATAAGGCATTCCCTTTCAGCTAAACTTGGAGCTGTTTGGAAACGAGCATTTTCAAGACAAGCAGTTGTGATTCATTCATTGGTCTACTGATCGTCCCCTCAATCTGTCCCTCAGTGACAACACTTGCTCCTTGCGTGTCAGCTTTGCCATGGTCAGCAACAATCAGTGTGTCTCATTTAGGTGTCACGCAGAGTATGGCCTTTGGATCCCATAAAAATGTGGAGTCATGGCTCCCTAAAACTTTCATATGGATCCTCACACACCTGCAGAGACAGGTTCTGCAGAGATCCTCTCAACATTTCACACACCCAGCCACCTTCTGTAGCTGCTCAGCCTATCTCAGAGTTTCAGGGGCAGAATCCATTTCTGCCAACTCCCAACTGTGATAAAATGTTGCACAGCCCACAATCTATTTCTCTAGATGATGCAGAGCCGGCCCAGTACGGTACCATAGCACACCTTGAACACGCCAGGATTCCATATGGGCACCGGTTCTAATCCCAGTGGCCCCATTTTCCATCCAGCTCCCTGATTGTGCCCTGGGAAAGCAGTTGAGGACGTCCCAAAAATTTGGGAACCTGCACACACATGGGAGACCCAGAAGAGGCTCAGCTCTGGCCATTGTGGCCACTTGGGGAGTGAATCAACCAACGTAAGATCTTCCTGTTTGTCTCTTCTCCTCTCTGTGTATCTGACTTTCTGAGAAAAATAAAAGTAAATAATAAAAAAAAGATGATGCAGAGATCAAACTACACCTCCCATCTGGGCAGCTGAGCTGTGTGGTTCATTGCTTCAGCTCTTGGAAAATGATGTTTCCTGATCCTCTTGCCAGCTCTACATGGAAATGAAGCTGTCTTTTATTCTCAGCCCAGCAACATATTTATGGGTCACAAAATCGTCAGGTTGGGGAGGGGAACATGCATAACAGGTGTTAGCAATTTTCTGCTCCCTCCACCATAGGACCTGGTTTCTCCCTGTTCACTGGCCTCATTGACAAAGTACCAAGGTAAGGTTTGGTCACTAATAGAGCCCTATAAAACCCATTCCCAAGTTCAATGCGTCTGTGTGGAAGCCAGCTTAGATTTGAATTTCCTTTTAACACTGGACCTAAGGAAACAGAATCTGATGAAATTGTTGAATGACAATTGTTTATGGGATGCCATTTATATCTCTCCTAGAGAGACAGAGCTGCAAGAACCTCAGCCCTGTGTGAAGCCACCTGCCAGCCCTGGAACACTGGCCATAGGATGAGGGTCAACAGTAGCTGTTTCTGACAAAGTTACTTCATAAAGCATGAAAAGGAAAGTCACTTCCAGCTAGAATGTCTTCTCTCTCAGGAATCATGGCAAAATATGGGGAAAAGGAAAGTGGCCAATAACCTATTTCCAGATCTCGCAGAAATACCCCCAAGATATGATGCAAAAACTGCTGCCAGGAATGCTGGATCCAGAAGCACATAAGCCCTGCCTGTCTGCAATTGGGCTCAGCAGACTCAGACTTCCCAAGGCAACAGCAACTCAGATTCTTCCCTCCTCAAAGCCTTGCAGGCTGCTCCTGCCACCTACCTAAGCTCCCAACCCAGAGACAAGGCCTCTTTGTTATAAGACAAGGGTCCTAAATCCTGAATAAAGTACTTGTGGCACACAAATGCATGAAGCAGGCTTTTTTTTTCAGCTTTAATATATTTTTATTTTGAATTTTGAATTGTGTGGTACAATTTCGTATAGACTGGGATTCCCCCCAAAACTTCCACCCCCGCCCCGATTATTTCCATTTTGTTACAATAGTGTAGTCCTTAAGATGTATCCCAATGAAATTGTTGGACATGTATAGAAAATGGGACGCTGGACTGTCTGACATTGTCTGAATTATGATTCCGTATGAAGCAGGCTTTTAAAGAAATAATTTTAACATGTCTCAATCAAGAAGCTGTTGAGAGAACATAGCAGACATTCAGCGTTTTTTGCCTCTACAACAAATATGAACACCTTTATCTTTTGGTGGGAACACATGAAATCACAGAGCTTTGCTACATGCTGGTGATTGGCTTACTCCATTCTTCTGCATCATGAGATTCTGGAAGATCAGAAACCACATATTTCAGACTCCCTTGCAGCTAAGATCTCCAATTTCTTGGGATTTAAGAAGCAACTGTGGCAGGAACTACTCAACAGCCTGTATTCCAGAACTACTTCTCCCAGTGTGGAGTGTTGATAGGTAATTAGGCAAGTGGCACCAAATCTCTGATTTGTAAATGGAAGCTCTGGTTCGCATGGCTGTCTAAAGTTGAGCCCTTTCTGTAAAGTTCTTAGAGTCATTCCTGGAATTCCAAGCTGAAGGTCACCCCTCAAGCTCTTTTAGTTGTTGTATAAGCACTTAATTCTCATCTCTCAAAATGCATTTCTATTTAAGAAACATCTAGTGATATCTATTCCTGCACCAAACTCTGACTGATGAAAGTTTCTCACCACTCCAGTCCAGTTTTGCTTTCCATGGTGTCAGTTCCCCACAGTTAACCGTAGTTTGATTATTAAGTGGAACATTCCAGACATAAGCCATTCGCATGTTTTGAATTGCATTCTGTTCTGAATAAACTCCCTGCTCCATCCTGCCCAGGATGTGAATCGTGTTTTTGTTCAACGTATCTGTACTATGTCCGCTACCTTCCTATTGGTCACTTGGTGGCCCTCTTGATAATCACATTGACTATAGCAGTACCATAGGACTTGTATTCATCCAATCTCTTCTTCCTTTAATAAGGACTCTAACAGGCAAAAACAGTAATCCCAAGGCATTATTGTTAACAGGTACAAAACACAAAAGGATGGGTACCATGAACCAACTTTATGGCATATTTATATGGTTTGATACTTTCCAGTTTCAGCCATCTGGTAGGAGTCCTGGAACACATTCACCACAGAGAAGGGGAGACAAATGTATCCTTAGTCTGGCAAATGATTGGTCTGTGCTTAATAATATATTTAATTTTTTTTGCTTGTTGTAATTAGTACCCTTTGAGGTATTTCTTCTGCTCCAACACCACATTTCATTCCTCCCTCTTGAGCATGCAACTGAGGAGCAGCGGTCATTCAAAGGAGCAGAGGTGCATTTTAGAGTTAGACAGGCCTGGTGAAAGCTCCCTCTCCCCTACACTCTGTGTCACTGTAGACGCTTTATTAAACTCGGGCCTTGATTCTCCGATCTCTAAAACACACACAGATAGAGTTTCTCACCAGATTGGAGGGCAGTGCAGGGGAGAAATACTGGGTGATCCCTGCCAAGATACATGGCAAGACCCAAAATCTGTTTATTTATACCTTCCTCCTCCTCCTCCTCCTCCTCCACACAGTCTTTCTGGAGTGATCTCATCCTTTGTTTATGTTCAGTCTCAGGGTGGGATACACAACCAGGACCTTGGTGGCAAGAGCTGGGGTGGAAGGGAAAATGAGGGCAGGATCTTTCCTGTCCCTACATCCGCACATGGAAAGACACGCACGTGTCAGCACCCTGGGGGAGCTCCCCTAGAGCTTTAAAAAGCAAACAGCATTTCTACTCTTCAAAAATATAAACTCTGGGGTGAGCGTTGTGGCATAGTGGATAAAATCATCACCTATGATGCTGGCATCCCACATGGTCAGGCACTAGCTTGAGTGCTGGCTGCTTGAACCCAGCTCCCTACCTGGCAAAGCTACGGAAAATGGCCCAAGTCCCCAGACCCCTGCACCCACGTAGGAGACCCAGATGAAGTCCTTGATTTTTAGCTTTCATGTGACCCAGCCCTGACCATTGCAGTCATCCAGGGAGTGAATCAGCATCAGCAGATGGTAGTTTTTTTTGTTTGTTTGTTTGTTTCTTTTTCTCTGTAACTCTGCCTTTCAACTAAATAATAGAAATATTTTTTAAAATATGTGAGTGCTACAGTCCAGGAGCTCTGGATTGTGAAGCCTTGTCACTCCTATTCTTCGTGGAGTTCACATGTACATACCCAATTCATATCTGAACCATGAGCCCCTTGAGGACAAGGACTGTCAATGTTCTCCTTCACTGTCCTGCAAGCCTCCAAGAGAGCACACAAGACCTTTTGAGGAAATAAAGCCATCTTCAACCGTTCTCTTCCCCTGAGGTGAGCTCATCCTCTCAAAGCTTGTAGACCTTGAAGACTTGGAGCTAGATGTGCCTCCTGACAGCACCATTTGCATCCTGTTTCTGGTGATTATTTCTCTGCAGAGCTGTTCCATATGCAGTTTTTACATCTTTGGGGCACACTCCTCAGACACCCCTGTAATCTCCCCCACACTATTGCCAGCAGGTCCTCAGAGGCAAAAGTCTACTTGATATTGGCTCCACATGTTAGAAAATAATAATTCTAAAATATTTACCTAAATGGCAAAAGAAAAGCGTTATCTGCAATATTCAGTATTAGATCATGTGATTTATGGCTCTGGGATATAAATCCAACAGCTCCAGACATTTTCTAGTATATAGCTAATTTGTGTGAATGCTATTTGAGAGTGGGAGAAAGAGGAACATTATGTAAAAGTTAACATACTCTTGGCAGTGCACACCAGAAAGTTTTTCTCGAGAGGGATTATACCATAGAATTTTATTGGCTTCCATAACTGGAGATGCAGAACATTGGGCCTCAGGAACTTCATGATCTGGGCTCCATTTTGTTGGTTTGTTTGTTTCTGATTTGTTCCTGCTCCTTACCTCTCTGTTTGGGAGCTTTGTTGTTACAGAGGCAGGTAGCTGTCCACTGGGACAATGATGAGGACATGTGAGACATCTTTGGCATAATTATGCTTCTTGTATTTGGTAGGCAGAGTTACAGGAAGAGAGAGACAGAGAGATCTTCCATTTACTGGTTAACTCCCTAAATGACTTCAACAATGGGACTGAATCAGGATGCAGGGATCCAGGGACTTGAGCCATCTTCTGATGCTTTCCCAGGGACATTAATAGAGAGCTGGATCAGAAGTGGAACAGCTGAGATACAAACCAGTGGCCATAGGAGATGCCAGCCTATACTTTAACCCACAGCCTTGTAATGCCAATGCTGACACATTCTTTTCTGTGAGAATAAAATAATCTTCTTAGGGCTGGTGTGGTGGCTTATCAGGCCAATCCTCTTCTTGCAGCCCTGTCATCCCATATGGACTCCAGTTCAAGTCCTCTCTGTTCCACTTATAATTCAGCCTCCCTGCTAACGGCCCAAAAATTTGGACTCCTGTACCCTCAAGGAGGCCCAGAAGAAGCTCCTAACTCCCAGCTTTGGATTAGCCCAAAACTAGACTTTGTGGCCATTTGGGGAATGAACCAGCAGATGGAAGCTCCTCTGTCTCTCCTTCTGTCTGTGTAACTCTAGCTTTCAACCAAAACAAATACATTTTTCAAAAAACTCCTGGATCTTGATTTCTGTCTGGCCCAGTCCCAGCCATTGTGCCCATGCAGGGAGTAAACCAGTGGGTAGAAGATATCTCTGTCTACCCTTCTCTCTGTAAATCTTACTTTCCCTAGATAAAAAGAAATAAATCCTTTTTTAAAAAAACGAAAGTCAGAGTTCATATTTCATCCAAAATGTAAAGTTTAAACTAAAAACCCAAAGAAGGAGATTCCTGAACTTCCCGTAACATACAAGAAGGGCAAGATCATTTCTGTGGAATGCATAAAGTTCTGAACAGACTGCCTCACTTCTGGCTGAGTAATACCTCCAAACAGTACCTAATACTAAGCAGGCAGGGGAAGGAGCAGAGTGAGGCAGGAACATTAATCATGCCAAAAAAGTACTGAGATAACAATGTAAAAACATAATAGGTCCTGTCATTATAGTTGGGACTGTGATTGCTTCCCCTCTTCTTTCTAGCTTCCTATTTTTCTAATATTCCTATAACGAGACTTTAGTGATTTTACGGTTAAAAAGGGCTAAACTAAATAACTGTTCATGGTCATTCCTAAGTGTAACTTCTTTCTAAGCCTGGTGTTCTCATTACCCATTTTTCAATCACCAGCCATAAAAGCCACCTGCATGGTAACATCACCAATATTTCTTATGCCTTGGTTGTCGAGCTCTTTCAGGACTGGCAAGAGTAAAATATCTCTAGCTAATACGCGTTGAGAACTGAGACATCTTTGGCATAATTATGCTGTTTAAATCATAGCATATTTGTGGTTGAAGGCTGTACTTAATTGTTAAAAAGTCAATTATGGGTGAGTCATTAAGAGATGACTCTGGCTCCCCAAGAGAAACCAATTAACTTGGGAAATCTCAGTGGGAACTCCAAGTTCAAGGAGAAATACAGTTATCTCCAGACGTCCTTCCAGATGCAGAGGCGGAAGTTCTGGAAGGGCAAGGATGCTGTGCATCACTTATCACACTGGTGTGCCCATAAAGGTACACATTGTCAGCCTGTTGCAGATAACAACCAAAAAAAAAAAAAAAAAAAAGAAAAAAAAAAACCTCTCTCAGCACACACAGTAGTTGGCTTCGTTATTATCTCTATTTCATATGATTCAACTCCTCTTCCTCTATTATTTTTTTTTCCTTCTTCACATTAATACAATTTTGATGAGTAAAGCTTCCACATCAGAAAAATGTCCTATCTTCTTAGGAAAATCTTGTCTGTGATGGACTTGACCTGCTGTGCTCTATGGAAGAGCTACAGCTCTGTTTTATGTGTCCGTATGGCTGCTGCTGGCAGATTCCTGACCATGAGTTCATGGCCCAGCTGAGCCAGGTTTCCAGATCATGCCTAGCCCAGTGGTCTCCAGACATTGTTTTTCTCAATCAGCAATTTATTGAGAGCTTTGAATTTCTTAAGGAGAAGAAATCCTAAGCCTGTAGAGGTCAAAAGCAACATGAATTATGATCGCCTTAAAACTACAGAGATGTATTGGAGGTTTCATAGCTTCAGCTCTTGGTTAAATGGAGAAAATTGACAGCATGTTCTGAAGACGTAGAGCTGTCAGTGGCCAAGGCAGGACTGCTGTGCATACTCTAAGCTCTATGCCATGTAGTGTCTCTGTGACACTAAGGTCCTAGAGCAATCACTGTTGTTTAAATTCTAAATGCGGGCGTATTACACACTGCATGCAAGACAAAAGTGAACCATGTCTCAAACGCATGGCTAGACAGAGGACAAGGCAAAGAACAACAGTAGTTAATGTCAGACAGTATCCTTTGGGAGGGAGAGGGTCAGAAAGGGAAATGAAGCCAGGAGCTCCGCAGGCCATGCTACAGCTTTGGCGATGAATGGAAAGCTGCGAGTAGTTTCAGTTCTTGTACAGCTCTACTATTGATAGAAATAATTGTAATAGAAGGGTTTATTTTTAAGTATTTATTAATTTGAAAGGTATACAGAAACACAGATGAAAAGAAATGGAAGGAGAGAGGGAAGAAGGGAGAAATAGATTTTCCTTCTGCTGATTCACTCCGTGAGTGCTCCCAACAGCCAGGGCTGGACGAAGTTCAAGTCAGAAACCTGGTACTCAATCCAGGTCTGCTATTGGGTAGCACAGACCCAAGTACTGAGACCCATCCCCTGCTGCCTCCCTGAGTGAGCATTCTCAGATAGCTGCAGGCAGGAGCTCGAACCTAGACCCTCCCAGATGGGATGCCAGCTTCCCAAGGGGTACCTCAATTGCTCACCAAATACTCATCGCACTACAAGCGTGTCTGCTCTATTTGCTCCATGTGTTCAAAGACAAGCTCAGTTCTGTCCCTTTTGCTGGGAGGGGCGGTGGGGAGGAGTAGATGTGCTGCTCAGAGGAGCAACCAACTTCCACCTCTGCCAACTGTCTCTCCACACTCGAGGTGCCATTCTTCACTCGCTGTAAGTACACCGCGTCCCTCAGAGTCAGTGAGGAGTGTAGGTAACATACTGTCTCAGCCTTTGAACCTCCAGACCCTGACTAACACACCTATCATCAGCAGAAATACAGACTGTGAAACCAGTTGTACACAAGAGTGAGTCTGGACCAGAATTCTGAAATCACACAATCACAGCTGCCATAATATTAATGTCGAAAAGGAAAATTCACGATAGTTATAACAGTGAAGAAAGTACACTACTGTTAAAAAAGATAGTTTGTTGTTGTTTTTATTCTAATTCATACCAGTTGTTTACCTTATTTCATGGCTTCCCATTTATGAGAATGTATAGTGATGGAGTAATAAGAGACTACCATTTCCAGATGTGGGGATACAATGCAATATGCATCCCTGCTTCCAAATCAAAGATGGACTTCTGCGAAACTGTTGGACATGGGTAGCCAATGGGATGCTGGACTGTCTGACATTGTCTGTAACAGCAATGTTGAGGCACATTTAAATAACAGAATAATTGAATCATGACTCCTCATGAAGGACTATGCTACTGAAGCAATGTGAGGAAAATCTGACAGAGGGTGGGAGTTCAGGGGGACGGGGAAGAATCCCAGTCTCTATGAAATTGTATTGTAAAATTCAAAACTTCAAAATAAAATTTAACAGCAAAAAAAGATAGTTGAGAAAACATTTATTTCTACCTCTAACAGAGAATTTGAGAAAGCAGGCATGTAGCTTGGCAATTAGGAGTCTCTGGGTTCGATTCCTGGCTCCGGTTCCTGACCCCAGTTTCCCATCCCCAGGGTGGACCCTGTGAGGAGGCAGAGCTGCCTCAAGTAGCTGAGTTTCTGCCACCCACATGGAGACTTGGATTGCATTCCCAGCTCCTGGCTTCTGCCCCAGTGTCCTCTTGACTCTGGTCAGCATTCAGGAAGGAATCCCATGAATGGGAATTCTAGCTATCCCTTTCTCTCAAATAGCTTTAAGAAATTTTAAATCGAATAAAATAAGTAGAATCTGTTTGGGAAACAGATAAGCAAAGGTGAGTACTTCATGGATCACTTTACACAAAAAACAAAATATGCAATAACAATCTACATATTTTGAAAACAATGAGTGACAGTTGCAAAGGTATGAGAGTTGTGAGCAGATAGTATCTATTAAGTAGTAATCAAGCAGACAAAAAGGCAAAACCCACACTGCTTGTCATTAGGGCTGGTAACTGTGGGTCCCAGGTTTGTTTGTTTGTTGGTTTGGTTTGGTTTTTTGGTAGGATTTTTTTTATTGGAAAGTCAGATATACAGAGAGGAAGAGAGACAGAGAGAAAGATCTTCCATCCATTGATTCACTTCCCAAGTGGCCACAACGGCTGGAGCTGAGCTGATCCCAAGCCAGGAGCCAGGAGCGTCTTCTGGGTCTCCCATATGGGTGCAGGGTCCCACACTGGGCTGTCCTTGACTGCTTTTCCAGGCCACAAGCAGGGAGCTGGATGGTAAGCACGGCTGTAGGGATTAGAACCAGCACCCATATATGCTTCCAGTATGTGCAAAGCATGGACCTTAGCCACTGGGCTACCGCGCCGGGTCCATGGGCCCCCAGTTTTATGATTGCTATCACTTCCTATGCCATTAGACAACCTCAGTTTTCTGAGGATATTGATCAAAGCCCTAGATAGGTCAACCACCAAATTTACACTCAATTAACGAGCTCAGAGCTCAATAAAATTTATCTTCAGCCAATAAAGATATATAAGAATGGCATCTCTCCATTTTCCTTCTTATACACACACGAATAGTCACCTCCATGATAAGGCACCAACTTAACAAAAAGTGAATTAGAATCATCTTTTTTGTATTTACACAATATGTAACTCTAAATTGTAAGTGAAATACAGAGAAAATTATTAAAAATAATGCTAACAACTCAAGACCCTGGGGATAAATCTTTTTAAAAATGAAGACATTTATGATGAAATTTTTATGGACAGGAGAGGCTATGCATAGGAACTGACCAACTTCCATGATCATTAACTATGTTTTGAAATTTTGTATCTTAAATAGTAGGTGATTTTTGCCTTTCAGCGTGTGGTTTGTCTCAGAAAACACATTCGCATTTTTTGTGTGTTTGTGGTGATGCTCTTTTTGAAAATTCTCCCATGATTTTACATACACCCACATGAGCATCCCTTTCTAATGCTTCCCAGCTTGTAGACCAGGTCCCTGTGTTGTTCTCCTTGTGAAATTCATTTCACAGGCATGCAAAGAGAGACCTAAATTTAGTGGAAAGAATACTGGAGATTAAACAGCAACATCGTTTTCTGATTTCTTATCCGATCACACATATGCTTATTTTCAAACCAGTAACTTCACTGATTACTTTAGGAAGATTTGACTTTAATTCACTGAAAATCCATGAACTTTTCATCAGTTGGAAGGAAAGCTAATTTTTAGAAATGATTTGTTTATTTATCTTTGAAAGGCAGATTTACAGAGAGAAGAAGAAACACAGACAGAGAAAGAGAGACCTTCCATTCGTTGGCTCACTCCCCAAATGGCTGCGTTGGCTGGGGCTGAATCAATTGAAAGCCAGGAACTAGGATCTTCCTCAGGGTTTCCCAGATGGGTACACCCCTGCACCTATTGGGGAGTGCTTGTACTAATTTCTGCTGCTTTCACAGATCATAAGCAGGGAGCTGGATCATAAATGGAGCTTCGGGAATTCAAACTAGGGCCCATATGGGATGCTGGCACCAAAGTCAGAGGCTTTACCTAGTATGCCATGGCACCAGCCCCAAATGATACATTTCAAAAATTATTTATTTGAAAGAGTTACACAAAGGGGGGCATGTCCATTTGCTGATTCACTCCCCAGATAGCTTCAATAGCCGAGCCTGGGGCAGGTTGATGCCATGGGGAGCCAGAAGTTCCTTCTGGGTCTCTTACAAGAGTGGCAGAGGTCTGAACACTTGGGTCATCTTCTGTTGATTTTTCCTAGGTACATTAGCAGGAAGCTGAATCAGAAATGAAGCAGGAGGAGCCAAACTGATGTCCTTATAGAATGAGAGCATTGTGGACAGCAGTTTAACCCACTACACCACAGTGCTAGCCCAGAAAAATGATGAATTCTTAACTGAGGTTTTCATCATTACTGCATTAGTTGGCCAACACACATCTTTGAAGTTTTCACCAAGCATATTGGGCAACTTGGAAAACAAACAAACAAACAAACAAAAAACACAACTCTTTTTGGTTATACTATGAAATTCACTCTTAAAAATTCTTGATAATTGGGCTGGCATGTTGGCTCAACTGGCTAATCCTCTACCTTGAAGCACCAGCATTCTGTATGGCAGCCGGTTTGTGTCTTGGCTATTCCACTTGCCATTTAGCTTCCTGCTTATGATCTGAGAAGGTAGCAGAAGATAGCCCGAATTTTTGGGACACTGTACCCACATGGGAGACTTGGAGGAGGCTTCTGGCTCCTGGCTTTGGATAGGCTCTTGCTCAACCATTAGCCAGACACAATATTGGTACTTGTCTTAAACCCCAAATCAACTATTGTCTCAAATTTCTCAAATTGTTGTTAAGAGCTATATCTGAAAGCTTGTACAGTAAAGTCTATATTAAAACATCTGAGTTCTACTTATTCTGGGTGTAAGTTTAAACCTTCCAAAGTAGCATTCTTTGACTGTCAGAATACACCTTCTGCTGGAAATACTTTTCATAGCAGCAATCAACATAGACTAAATTGATGTCACATCTATAGTGGTGTGAGAAGAAATGCAACATGCGGCCATATGGAGAATGCTTCTCCATCTTGTGCAGAGCTATGCAAAGATGTAAAATAGCCATACTGACATTTTTGGGATCCAAATTCAAGCCAAATTTTAGTCATAAGCCAGTTTCTAAATGTAGTATGAGAAAGCATGTTTCACAAAGGGTGGGCCCATGGAGTTGGTAGGAAGTGAGCCCTTTTCTCCAGGATGCTAGATCTTCATAGAGGGGCTTCTGGTGTTTTGAAGAATTTGGAGAGACAGGAGACCTGGCTGTTCAGTGACACTGTGGTAAAACAAGACCACTTCCATCTCAATGCACCAGGAATATTCAAAGGCTGAGACTACTCCCAGCAATGGCATGGCCGTGGCTGCAGCTGACTGCCACGTGGTCCTCCCTCCTAACATTTGTATAGAGAACCTCCCAAGTCCTGTTCCACCAAATATCTCACTAGGATACTTCACCTGGTTCTTCTCTGTGTTCATGTAATCATGTGCGTGGGCATAAAAGGATACCTCAACTCTGTGATTTTCACGTTTGTGGGGACAGCTATCTTTTCCTTAGGCTCAATTGTTAACAACAAGGAGATCATCACAGCCTCTCTTTCACATGCACACACATAATCTCACACAGAGATATATACACCTACATGCATCTACATGCATAACACATACAACAACACACAAAATGTATAGATACACATAAATACAACATCCACAAATCATCACAGAGACACACTCTCACACAGCAGCACACACAAATACACACACACACACCATAATTACACATTGTCATTACAAACACAAACACCCAGGACTATTCTTTGTCGATTTTCATTTTGCTTGCAAGCACACTCCTGGCAGAGCAGGAGAAGTTTTTGTCCACTTACAAATCAATGGAGTAATGAAGCCAAGGAGGCAGAGCAGCAGACCAGGGCTGCTTGGATTTCCTCAAACAGCTGCAGGGAATTCCACTCAGAGAGGGCTGAGTGTGGTCAGCAAGAAAACGGTTCCCAAATGCCCACAAAATGACCAAGGGAAATTAAGGTAGCTGATGGGATTAAAGCTTGTTAATTGCCTGGTTGTCAGGTGGAGAAATTACCCTGGATTTTCCAGGCAGACCTGATACATAATAGAGTACTTCAGTGTGAAGAGAGAGGTAGCTTTGACTGGGCCGGCCATTGGTGGCTCTGATCGTGGTGAAAGACCTAAGCCAAGGAATACAGGTGGGCTCTAGGAGCTGAAAGAAGAAAATATACTCCCGTGTAGCTTCTCTGGGAAACCAAGAGGTCCTGCTAATTCTCTTGTGAGACCCATGTTGGGCCACATACCTCCAGAAGTAGAAAGGAGCAAGTGTGTGCTGTTGAAGCCATGGAGTTTGGACGCATTTGCTGTAGTATCCGGGAAGACTGTTACACCAACTGAGTTCAATTTTAAGCAACATTGCGGGACAGGATAGGACCACAGGCAAACTGTGCCTCAGGATGTGTCCACCTTTGAAGTACCCAGCTCCCAACTGCACATGTTTGTTGTAAGGAAGCTATGCCTCTTTAAGACTTGGTTTTACTGTTAAGGTTGTACACTGTACTAAACAACAGGGAGAGCTTTGGTTGAGTGACTGAGACTGATACACGATTGTAAAAATGTTAAGAATGTGCTACTCTGGAGCAAGAGCAAGAACTTCTGGGATGACAGGAGTCACGGGACAGCAGAGGGTTAGGGAATGCAGCAGAGCTACAACTTCCATGCAATGCCTGTGCTGCTGCTGCCTTGCGCACTGACCTTTAAACCTCCTTAGCACACTGGATTCAGACTGGGTGCGTCACATCAGGTTTTAATGGGGGCAGTCTGCCCCTCCTGTTTTTATGAGGTCAGCAGCAACCTGAATCCCCTGAGCCAGCCTGGCCAACTACTGGAATCAGAAAATCAAGATGTAAGCAGCTGAAAAAGCACCTGCTTCGTAAAATTTATACGAGATGAAGATGAAAATCATTAGGAGTCAATCAACTCCTCATTAGGTAAGAGGCAGGAACCTGAGTGTTGACTAGGGATCACGCTGTGATGATGGAAAGGCAAGGGGATCATTGATCAGGTCTATCAAGACAACCATCTAGAGTAGACACACACTGAAAGCTTAGCACACACCAGCTCTTGATAGCCATGGGCCCTGCTGAAGCCTTTCTTCAACACATCGGGGATCCCCTTTAGAGGTTAGAAAACGGAGGAGTTTAAGGAATGAAAACCACTAAGTGGCAAAGATTCAGAATGAAAGAGCCTTACTCCAGAACCCAGCCTCTCCACCCATTTCTCCCCATCACTTGCTTGGCTTGGGCCTCCTGCTGGCCCTGATGTCATGGTCACTCTGTTATGTCATCACCTTCCTGACATCATCTCCGTCTCCCCCTCTCTGTTCTCCCGTTGTATCTAGATCAGTCTGTAAGGTTCACTTCTGCTTCTGGGCTTTCTTGCCTCCTTACATTTCGGAAAAACTTTTTCTCCAGTGCTTTTCATTCTCTTCCCTCCTTCAGGTCCTGAAAATGTCTCAGTGACACTCGCCTGCAGCTGACTTGTAAGGATATAGCACTATGTCAATGTGTACTGGGAAGGCCCATCCCAGATAAGACAGGTAGGTCAGGGACCCAAATGCTCACCTTGAGGCTTCTGAGAGCCAGGAAGTCAGTGCGTTCCCAACTTCTCTGTTCATATGCAGAAGTCCGCATTAGTTGCTTTCTGAAAAATATTCCCAGCTACTGTGGCTGAATGTCTCCTGGGTGTTCACGAAGGTTGTAGGCCTAGTTTCTGATCCAACACAGAAAGGAAGTGAGCAAATGCAATCTTCCTTCTTGACCACCTTGAAGCAAAGTGACTTTCAGCTCTTCAGAGTGGTCATCTCAGTGGGTTTATTTCTTTGAAGTCTCTGGAATAAAGGCTATAGCCTCATGCTGTAATGTGTACTTGCTTCCAGAACCTGATGAAATCACATGCCAGCAGCTCCCAGAGCCTTCAGGACAAAAGGAATCCTGTACTACGTGCAGCTGGGAGGTCATGGAACCATTGACTTCCCACCTCTTCTACGAAGATCTACAAATCACATAACTTGGAGCTCAGATAGGACTGCTCACACTGGAGGGAACTGATGCTTGGAGCTCAGGTGGTTTCCTGCACACTAAGTTCTCCTCTGAGCCTGGCTCTGAGAATCACACTCCTTCCAGAACACTGGACTGCCAACACACAAACTGCTAGGAATCCACCATCAGGGAATGCTTATGAGGCCATGATCCCAGAACTCGCAGAATCCTGAGTGTTTAACACTGGTGGGGGCAAATTCCCAGAACATCTCTGAGGCACTCCAAGATGCTTCCCAACTCATGGCCATTTCAAATTGTAGCTTAAATTTTATTCACTTCTGCTACAATCTGAATAGGATATGGCTCCCAAATTCATGCAGATGTTAAATCTCAGTCATAAACTGATATTACTACGACAAAAACCATCCAGTCACAGTATCTGGGAGGCAGGCCTCAGGCGGAGCCCTTTGGGGTTCTGGAAAGGCAGTTGTTGTAAGAGCTGGTTGTGAAACTCCAGCTGGGCCTGGCCATTCTCTCTGTGTCCCAGCTCTCCATGCAATCCTTCCTCTGGGAGCACACGGTCATTGACATCCTCTGGTTTTCCTGGATGGCAAAGGAGTCTTGTGCGATCTGAGACAGAGGACCTACAGAGCCATAAGCAAACATAAACATGCTTTCATAAAAGCTTCTCTCAGATACTTTGCGACAAAAAGCTAAAACAACTTGCAACAAACTTCTTTAGTGGAAAAAAGCAAGAACAGCTACAGCCGTCAGTGAGAATTTATTTCATACCACCTCATTTATAACATTATAGCATTTGAAGTACAACATTTTTGCGCAACATTATTTAAGTTTTTTTAAAAAAGGTACAACTTGGTAAGGCCACCAGGTTACAAGAGTCTGGAGAGAAGACTGTCCTCGTTTTGGCTTGTGTAGTACCTGGGCAAAGGCTTAAGCCTATCAGGCAGACAGCAAGGTTACAAGAGATGCACTTCTACATACATGGTAAAAGGAGATAACAGCTTAGGAACACATGTCTTTTTAAATTATGACATTGACCATCAAGTTAAGCTGAGACAGTATTCTCTAAAGAACAATTCTTTCACACAACAATTTCTGCAATACCAAGCTGCAAGTTGAACAGGTTTTGAGCTTTGAGGTAAGCCAAATTCATGTTTAACTCAAGTGTACACTTCATAGATGTTTGGCTCCAATCCCCATATGGAAATTAACAAACAAAACCGGAAGAGAAAGCCCAAGTACCTTTGCTATTCTAAAAAAACAGAGCAACGTGGTGAACAATAGTTGTATTTAATGCTAACCCCTTTGGATTTTTAGCACTAATAGCCCAGGATATATAAGAAAATGGCTTGAGTAAAGCTTTCAGAATAGGGTCGCAGAATAGTGTCCCTCACTATTGTCCACCTGTGGTCTAAAGGCAGAGGTGGCCAACCAGCCCCGCCTAGGAGGACCAAGTGTGGCCCCCTTCACCATACATGCAACTGCTTTCAAGTTTTGTGTCTGACCTTCAAAAGTAAATTTGCCTGGTACTCCAGGACATCAACCTTTGATATAATATTTAGGATTTACTTCGTTTTGGGAGAATTCATTCCCTTCTCCCTCACTTCTGCCCACGGTCTGGGTAGGAAGCTTAGCTTTCCACACATAGACAAACCAGGCACTGCAAGTTGAGTAATTCTATTCACCCAGGTCATAACTAAACGCTTCATGAAATTATGGTATACACTTCAATGTGCCGGAAAATCACTAGCACACTGTATTTCAATGGTTTGAAGGCTAACCTTTTTTAAAATAAAGTTGTTTCATTTACTAACAGAAATAAAGGAAACCCCTAATCTAGATGATTGTTCATTTTTTTCTATTGAAAATCACAACTTGATTTTTTTTAAAATATTAAAGAAAAGGCAACATAAAAAACACAGAGATTAAAAGCTCTTCTACCCACTGGCTCTACTGAGATTTTCCTAGCGAGTTATGGCATTGACTTTGGCTATTCTGCTGCACTCCCAGAAGTCTTGACATTGTAACTTAACTCTGATTACCTTGTGGCAACTCAGAAGCAGTCCTTGCTAAGATCACCCACTCTTTTGTCCCCATGATCCAGCCCTTTAGGGAAGGTTTTAACCTTCCACCTTCAAGAACGATTTGTAGTCATAGTTTTCTGACTGTCCACGGTAAGAAGGCTCTTCAAAGTGGGGGTCATGGTCTAGGTGTATATTTGGTCAGTTTCTTGGCACCCAGCATTCTCTGCTGGCACTGCCCTGAGAGCCACCAACAAACCTAATTGGCTGTTGTAGCAGGATTCAAGAGATGTTCACTGTACTTATTAAGATGGCCTCAAAAATATGTAAGTTCAGATGTACTTAAAATCATATCTAGGGTCTAATAAAAAAGTTTAGCAAGAAGAAACCAAGCTGCTTAACATCTGTTCTTATGGCCACACTCTTCCCTGCTTATTCCCTGTTCTTATTTGTGAGCTTGCATCAGCAGCATAGACTTGTACACATCCATGCTTATGTGTGTGTGTTGAAAGCACATTCTGTCTGACATAAGAAAGAAGATGCCCATGTCCCAGGAATACTTGCTATTGGTCTTTCAAGGATGCTCACTTTTTGGCACAATGTGAGTATCAAAGTTTTAGACACTCCCAACAGATGGACCTCATTGCTTGAGTCACCTGGGACTTAGGCTGCTCGGTGCACCTGTTGCAGTGGTGAAAGCAAAGTACACATTCTGATCTATACTAAAAGAAATATGGGATCCCACTAGCTTTCCTCCACACTGTGACCAATTTCGATTATGTTCACACAATACCAACACAAGCTGGATTCAGGAGAAAAAAACAACAATGGACATGCTTTCTTTTTGGTCTACACAGTAGGATGTTTTTGTTGGTTGTTTTTAAATCTTAATGAACTGGATATTATGAAATGACAGAAGTGACTAGTTTAAGATTTTGTCAGGCAGAGGTCTCATTTTTTTTTCCTCCTACTTTTGTTCTCAAAGGAAAAGGTATGGTTTGTATAGCGTTTCAAAGTTAACAGCTATAATCAGTATGGCTGATCCATGTGCACAATGCTCTATACATTAAGTAGCCCTTAACTAAGAGAGGGTTAGCCAGACAACCTCACCTTTGTTGGTCTCTACATTTAGTGACATACACTTCTGAGGTGCCTTTTTCATATTAGATATAAATTAATCCAGAGTTCTAAAGCACTAAATTCCAGAGTTATGAAAAAGTCTTAACTTACTTCAAAAACATCTTGCATAAGTGTGTCATCCCTAAGCTCAAACGAACGGGAAAGTAAAGGCAAGGAAGAAGACATAAATTGAGAACTCTGAGAACACACACACATACACACACACGCACATACACACTTTCTCTCTCTCTCCCTCTCTCTCTCTCTCTCTCTCTCTCTCTCATTCTCTCCTGGTTCTACACAGTATGAGTCATTTCAGCTAATATAGCTTCTAATGTGGATTTCATCTGAAAAATAGCCTTTCTGGGTGTCTGGCGGCATCATACGAAGCAGCAGTACTTCTTCCACCAGGACTTGGAGAGGTTTTTCACTTTGTCTGGAGTCCTACTTTTAGACTTCTTTGGCTGCTGCTGCGAGTCTGAGTATTGAATCCCAGCAACAATGGCCGCGTCAAATACCTCTTTGAGGTTTTTCTGAGTCAAAGCGGAGCACTCAATGTAGGAGGCGGCTTTGATTTCCTCGGCACACAGCTTAGCCGCCTCTTCCGGCACTGGCTTCTCCTTGCACTTGTCCAGCTCGATGAGGACTTTGACGTCTTCTCTGAGGTCTGACTGTGTTCCGACGAGGATGATGGGGGCTTTGGGACAGTGGCAGCGGATCTCTGGCACCCATTTCTCACTGACGTTTTGAAAGGACGAGGGGCTCACAACACTGAAGCACAGCAGGAAGATGTCTGTGTTGGTGTAGCACAGAGGCCTCAGCTTGTCAAACTCATCCTGCAACCAAGTAGAGCAGCAAAACAAAAATAAGATTTCTGAAATCCATTCTCACCAGCAAAACAGTTTCACATCTATCCCGGGGGAGGGGGGTTGGCAGGTCATCCAAAGCCACTGACTACCAATGGAAGAAACAACATCTTAGCAGCAGCTCTGACGCTTGTCCAAGTGGACCCAGAGATCCAGGAATATAGACAGGTGCAGCAGCTGTCTGCTTTGAGGACCAGCTATGGCCCTCACACTGCCAAATGCATTCGTGGTTTGCATCAGATCTGCACCTTATCATAGGAAAAGTATTTAAAGTCAGTGTTTTACCTCAGACCGGACAGGGTCTCCGCAGGAAGCTGAGGAACTAGATTGGACTATAAGATGTTGGACTCTATGTTTAGTTTATGTTTGCAAAGAGGGACTCTCAACTGTACTTGATCAGTGGATATGCAACAAGGTGGAACATTCCACATGGGGGGAGGGCGGAGGGAGGGGTGGGGTGATTCCCAGTTCCAACGAAACTGTATCACATAATACAATGTAATCAATGAATAAAAAAAAATAAAGTCAGTGTTTTAGAAATAAATTTAATTTTACCTAGCCTTCCACCAGAAGGACTCAGACCTCTCTGTTGGCTCTTGGTAATCAGCTATTCTACTGAAATTCAGATTGCATCCCCAACCTGTCCCTGGCACACCCCGGTTCAGCAACACAGCTGCATCGTGAATGATGTTGACTTCATTGTCTCTGCACCTAGCACTCATGGTACATAGAATCATGTTCCTGAGACACAAGGGCAGACCCAGAAATGGAGCTGAGGAGCTTGGCTGGGCCTTTGTCACTGGCAAACGCGGGGAATCTGGGCCTCTCGGTGTTAGCTCATGCACTCCAGTTACTGCCTTCTTATTCTGGTTCTATCTCCTGTTTTGCCCTCCTTGCCTCACTGTCTCTATATTCCTTTTTCCTTTCTTGATCTCTGCCAACACCGTAGGCATCCACCATCTACAATAAATACTCTGGATGGATAAAAAAAAAGAAACAAAAACAGAAAATGGACATATCCACCACCACCTTAAAGCCTAGAGAACTAAACCAAGTAAGTTATGGTTGGTTACACATAAACTGTCCTTGAGCTCTTTGTCTTCTGCAGCCATTCATTTAATGGCAAAACATACTCAACAGCAACTCTATGACCAGGTATGGTAAAGGAGTTTGATTGTAAACAAATGACACAGGGCTCCAAATCATCAACAACATTCTCTCTCTCTCTCTTTCTCTCTCTCTCTCTCTCTTTCTGTCTCTGTCTCTCTCTCTCTTTCTCTCTCTTCTCCTCCTTCCTCCCTCCCTCTCATTTCCAGAGGTCATGAATGAGCCAAGTCCTGGGGCCAGAGTGGTGGTGTATGTATCTAGCTGATCCACTACCCTGTGGCGCTAGCACCCCATGTGGGCTCTGGTTCGTATCCTGGCTGCTCCACTTCCCATCCAGCTCCCTGTTTAGGGCCTGGGAAAGCAGTGGAGGATTGGCTCAAGGCCTTGGGACTCTGCACCCCTTGGTACCCTGCTTCATGTGGAGACCCAGAAGCTCCTGGCTCCCAGTTTCAGATCAGATCAGCTCTGGCCATTGCAACCATTTGGGGAATGAACCAGTGGATGGAAGACTTCCCTGTCTCTCCTCTCTTAGTAACATCTGCCTTTCAGATTTAAAAATACATAAATGAATACATGTTTTTAAAAAAAAGGAAAAGAAAAGAAAATGGAGCCTTGTCTTCAGGCAGCCCCTCTTGGAAGGTGGCTCCCTGTGTGCTCTGGGATCTGGGATTCTATTACCAAACAAGAAAGAAAAGGCAAGCCATGGCAGTACAGGAGCCAGCTGGGTGCTTGGGCTTTGGAATGCTGGCCGAGGGCTCTGGGCAACAAAACAGAAATGAAACCTCCTGTACGATGCCTGACTAGAAATCTTGGCTATTTGCTGAAATAATAAAGTCCACACGTGTATGCAGAGGCCAGCTGGAACGCACCCTCAAGCAAACAGGTTCCAAGGCCAGGTGCTTTGCAAGCACTTGCCCCGTCTGCCACATGACTGTTTCACAGGGTCCCCTTTTAGGGTGCTGAGGCACTGAGACTGGAGTCTGGGGCTGGACTGCAGCAGCCCTTCGGTCAAGATGAGCCTGAGGGTTTTTGTGTTTTGTTTGAAGTATAAAGATGTTCCCAAGCTCCTTATGAGTCAAAAGGCTGGAGAACTTTCAGCTTCTATTGGCAATTCTACAGTGAGCTACTCTCGTTTCAGCAACAAGCTTTTCTTTCATGCCAAAGTGACATATCTTAAAGTCATCAGGCTCTCTCTGATCCCTCTGTATTTGAGTGAGACTGTGAGTCCAGTGTTAAAAACTCCTTTTGGCATCTTATAGACCCACTTACCTACCTAGTAAAGCAAAACAGTGACCATCAGATATTTATCCAATCAGAAAGCATACCTCTCTGCTCCAAGCTCAACACCTTCTTGAATAAGCATATTGGCTTTCTCCATCCAGTCTAACTATGCTCACTTGAGGCTGTCAGCTTCATCAAGTGTTGCGTCAAATCCTATACCTTACCCGATAGGAACAAAGGCAAGTGGAAAATGTCCACCATCTTGCCTAGTTTTGCACTTGGGAAATCTACTGGGTCACTTCCCAAATGGCAACCCCCAGCCACATCTGGACCTGGCTGAACTGGGGACCAGGAACATCATCTAGATCTCTCACATGGGTGGCAGGGACCTATGTGCGTGGACCATCTTCTGCTGCCTTCCCAGGAACATCCGCAGGGAGATGGCCTGGAAGTAGAGTAGTAAAATGCTCCAATGTAGGATACTGGCACTTCAAGCAATGGCTTAACTTGTGTCACAGTGTCAGCCCCTCCAAATGTTTTTGTGAAAATATTTCTAAAATGACAAAAGTGTCTAATTCTTTCTGATAATTGAGTCATTTTCAACAAGGTTTTTTTTGTTGTTGTTGTTGTTGTTTTGTTTTGTTTTGTTTTGTTTTGTTTTGGTGAAAATCCCAAAATCCTATTCTCCTTTGAAGCCTCTGTTTGGAGGTCTTCCTTCCAGGCCCACCAGCCTGTGCCCCCAGGCTTCACAACTACTGTACTTAATTACATTTCCTCCACGAGCTGCTGTGAACCAAGCTGTCCTCCCCACAAACTGGGCTCAATGAATGGCAGGCCAATGGTCTGTGTCACCACCCTGAGGACCCAGCCTTCCTCCCCTAGCCCTGCAATGCTCCAGGCACTATGCCAGACTCAAGAAGCAGGAAGTCATGTTCTTGTGGGCAGCCAGCACCTGCCAGGGAGCCCAGCGATGGAACAACGATGTCTCAGTGACATCCGCTAGGGTGCTGGGCTGCCTGCTCCCTTCTTATAAGAGAGCCCTGGGAACCGCATCTTTGGACTTCCCGTGTTTTCCTGTCCCCACCCCTAGTGGCTGATGCCTACCTTTCCTGGGATGCTCCTCTGCCCATATTTTAAGATCAGGAAACCTGACCCTCAAGAGGTTACCCTGGTCAGCACTTTTACCTGCCTCCAAAGTAATTGCCAGCACTTTGCAAACTATAGCATGCTGGGAAAGCACCTAGCATGTTATCTGTCACTTGGGCAAACTCCAATCCCCCAAGGGAGTACTCACAAGGCCAGTCTAAACTGAGTGACTTTACACCCAGCAGGAAGAGTCACAAGGCAGTCCCACACCTCTCCATCACTGCCTCGCTGTAGCTTCCAAGCACCTGGCCCTTGCTCAGGATCTGGAGTGAGTGCCAACCATTTGTGCCCGCAGCTTAGCTTTGCTCTGACAACTCTCTTTCCTAACTCCCCATCTGCCACCTTGCTTCCTGGGCAATTGGCTGTTAGCTTGGAAATATTAATATGACAAAAGTTCCATCTCTTTCTGAGCAAATTTCTTAAGATATCAGGCTCTTTGGGGCTAGCATGGTGGTATAACAGATAAAGAAAACTCCGGCCTGGTGTACACCAGCACCCCACGGGGCACCAGTTCCAGATCCAGCTGCTCCACTTCTGATCCAGCTCTCTGCTAATGTGCCTGGGAAAGCAGCGGAGGATGACCCAAGGGCTTGGGCCCCTGCACTCACATAGAAGACCAGGAAGAAGCCCCTGGCTCGTGGCTTTTGGACCAAACCAGTTCCACCTGTTACTGCCATTTGGGGAATGAATCAGCAGAAAGAAGATCTCTGTAGCTCTCTCTCCCTGTAACTCTGCCTTTCAAATAAATAAATCTTTTAAAACAAAACTGACTCATAGACCATCAATGAAATAATCATATCGCCTGTTTACTCTGATAAACGATTACACAGCTTCACTGATGTGCTCTCAGTGGAAATCCCAACTTTGCCATCAGTGGTATGGGGAATGCCTGGTTGAGGAGAGTCCTTGAAGACCCTGGCTCACCCTGCTTGGTGGGTTGGGAGGTGTGTGCCTTCTGAAAGGGCCAGCACCAGCAGCAAAGGCGGGTCTACTCCACAAGGCTACAGGGTGACCCAGTTACCGTGACAATCATTTGGAAGCACATCAACAGTGGTTTGTAAACCTTTGAAAGGGCCGGTTCCCTTCCCAGCACAGTAACATGATACTGACCTGACCGGCGGTGTCACAGAGCTGGAGTCTCACAGGTCGCCCATCCACGGACACCACAGCTTCAAAACAAGACCAATAGGACCGTCAGCAGGTGCCTTCCAACTGTTTTCCCAAGTCCAAATACTTGAGCCCTTGGGTGCCTCCTCCATCCGTGCCCTCTGAGCAGTCGCCTCCAGCCAGGAGGCTGATGGAGGAAGCGATTTTGTACACAAGCTGTCCTTCCAGGGCTGGCCATCCACTCCACCGCCCCCAGCCCTGAGCTCTTTGATGGTGCCCCCAGAAGGACCCTGTGCTTTGCTCCCAGCCCAGGAAGATTTATTTTCCTGTCACACTCCTTTCAAAGGATCTTAACACATCACAGAAGGAGGGGGGCAGGCTAGCAGGCTAGTCATTGAGAAGCGACCTTGCAGTTTCCAATCGGTGGCAACTCGCACAAATCATGAGGTTGTTTTTCCTTCCCCACTTTCCCTCCCGCTTGGGAAATGCTCCCCCACTTTCAGGGTTTACCATGGAACTCTAGCTTGTGTTTTGAGAACTTGTGCAAACACAGGCAAGGCCCCGCACGGTCCTGTTTATAACAGAGGACATTCTTATCTTGGTCTGTCAGTTCAAAGAGAGGATTTAGAAAAGAAAAGGAAGGAAAAGAACGCGGGCGCCCACCTTTTGACCAGGATCAGAGCCTTTGGGGTAAGGGGGAGGGGCTGCGTCTGGGCAAGTCAGGAGGCTTGCCAAGCACTCAGCGTGGGGCTTGGTCTGCAGCGCTTTTCCAACTGTTTACAAATGTTTATGGGAGTTGGCTGTGGGCGGGAGGAAAAGAGGCAACGCTCTGATGGGAAAGCAGGCGCGGGACACCCTTTATCTAGGGTCCCTTAGGCGCTGAAAGACACCCCAACTTTGCCATCAGGAACTACGGAAAGAGATCAAGGAAGTGTGCGGGGTGGGGTTTGGGGTGTGGGTACAGAGGACAATGTTCTCGATTAGTAAGGCAGTGGTTTCTCACCAGCTTCTGCGAATTTTAACTTTTTTTTTTAATTCCAGATCTGACACATCAAGATCGACGGACGAATTATGTTTAAGTCGACCAAACCACAAAACAGAGCACTCCATACATTACAGTCTTCTTCTAGTTGGTAACTGAAGGAGATCTGGAGAGACACGCTGACCATCGCCAACAGCCAACGGGCTCCGAAGGTCGAGGCTGTTCGTGTCTGGGGTTCAACGCCCTTCTCGGCCTTCTCTGGCGCCACCAAGGCGTCTCTTTAAAGTGTGGAGACGCGCCCCAAGGAAGGAAACGGGTGCGAGCGAAGGCACCTGCGCATCACCTGTCCTTAGAAACAGGCCGGTGGCGTCAGCGACGCCGAGCGGACGCAACTGTTCTGCGTGGCACACTGGCACCCAAACTCCACCTGTTCAACTCCCCGTTCGATGGTTGCCAAAGCCAGCTTTTTCTCCAAGCCACCGCTTGCGTCTCCCCAAACTCTGATTTCAAGGTTCCTCACTACCTTGCAGTGTTCTCCGACTTCTCCCACTCCACCCCTTAAAAAAAAAAAAGCATCCCCCACCGTTCCGCACTTGGCGGGCTTCCCCCTCCTCCGTGTGCCTCCCGACCCCGCACCCCTGCGCCTCAGGCCCCTGCTCACCCGAGAAGTTGTCGAAGGCGGTGGGGATGTACTCGGTGGGGTAGCCGTTGGTGGTGTAGCTCACCACCAGGCTGGTTTTGCCCACCGCGCCGTCGCCGACCAGCACGCACTTGACGCCGCGCCCCTCCGCGCCGGCCGCGCGCCCCCGGCCCCCGGGCGCCCCGGGTCCGCGCGCCCCGCGTCCCCCACGCTCCCGGCGGGGCGGAACGGGCGGCGCCTCGCAGCGGCCGGAGAACGCGGGGTCCCCCTGCTGCGGGGGCATCGGTCCTCGTGCACAGACTTGCAGGCGCGGGCGATCAGGGGCCCGGCCCGATCCTCACTCCGCCCGGGAGGGCCGAAGGAGGGTGGAGCTGTCACCGTCAGCCGCGGCCGCGTCCCCGGCTCCGCAGAGCGACGCTTCCTGGCCGCGCGGCTCTCAGACAAAGGCAGCCGGGGAGAGTTGCGGCTCCGCGCTCCAGAGGCGCCAGCCGGCTCGGTCCCGCGCGATCGGTGGACTGCGGACCGGAGCGCCGTGTGGCCCAATCGCTCTGCCTCCGCCCGGCTTCCCCGCGACACGACGCGTGGGGGGCGGGCAGGCGGGCCGACGGGGAGGGGAAAGAGGCGGGTCCGGCCTGGCCCCTCGGTCCCCGCGCCGAGGACACAGCGCCCCCAGCCTGCGCTGCCCGTCCTAGCACACGCGGGGCGCAGGCGACTCCGCGCCACCCGGTGCCGGGATCACCAAGGCGCAGGATCCTGGGTTTGCTGAGTGCGAACTGGAGCTTTGGGGAACGGTGAACACCTGCTCCGGGGAGCAGCGCCCGAAGGAAGAGCTCCGGCTTGGGCAACTTCTCTCCAGGCTCCAGACTGCGACCCTGAACCCGACCTGTAAGGACGGTTCCGCTTTTTTTTTTTAAATGCATTTTTTTTTTAGACAACCTACATGACCATGTCTCTTTCCTTTTTCCTTTTACTTCCTAGAAGTAAAGCACAAAATAAAGAACTCTAGTTAACCTCAGTCCCATTTCTTCCAAGCCCTGGAGCTGTGGGTGCTACCAGCCACCAGTTAGGATGAGCAGTGATCGTTCCAAAGTAATTGCCAATTTGGTTAGCATTGTTCCATTTCTAAACCATCCTTTAAGAAAATCATATGTAGGGCCACAACATCCTCACGGTAGTCCGGCAGAGCAACTACGCCATCTGGACTCCTGTAATCAACAATATAGAACTAGGCCCAGAGGCGTGGCCTAGCGGCTAAAGTCCTCACCTTGAAAGCCCCGGGATCCCATATGGGCGCCGGTTCTAATCCCAGTAGCTCCACTTCCCATCCAGCTCCCTGCTTGTGGCCTGGGAAAGCAGTTGAGGACGGCCCAATGCTTTGGGACCCTGCACCCGCGTGGGAGACCCGGAGGAGGTTCCTGGTTCCCGGAATCGGTTCGGCGCGCATCGGCCCGTTGCGGCTCACTTGGGGAGTGAAAACATCGGATGGAAGATCTTCCTCTCTGTCTCTCCTCCTCTCTGTATATCCGGCTTTCCAATAATAATAATAAAATCTTAAAAAAAATTGTTAAAAAAAAACAATATAGAACGGATCGTTTTTGAAATGGCAAGGATGTGCTATGTTTGTTCTGTTGCCCCTGTCCTAAAAGGTTTGACTCTTGGGCCCGGCGGCGTGGCCTAGCGGCTAAAGTCCTCCCCTTGAAAGCCCCGGGATCCCATATGGGCGCCGGTTCTAATCCCGGCAGCTCCACTTCCCATCCAGCTCTCTGCTCGTGGCCTGGGAAAGCAGTCGAGGACGGCCCAATGCATTGGGACCCTGCACCCAGGTGGGAGACCCGGAGGAGGTTCCTGGTTCCCAGCATCAGATCGGCGCGCATCGGCTCCTTGCGGCTCACTTGGGGAGTGAATCATCGAACGGAAGATCTTCTCTGTCTCTCCTCCTCTGTGTATATCTGGCTGTAATAAAATGAATAAATCTTTAAAAAAAAAAAAAAAGGTTTGACTCTTGCTCGTCGCCGTTCTTCATGTTTGCCTCTGGTGTCACGTGATCTTTGATATACTTCGTGAAGCTGCTTTCCTACAGCTGATGACTCATATCCACCCCAATAATCCTGTGTTTTTGGTCCCTTCATGCCGGCGCCTCCTGAGAAGGTATTTTCCATCCATGAGCTTCCTCTGTGTTTCCTCCACCCCGTCTCCTTGCCCCAACCCATCTGTCCCAAGTTTGTGCGATTCAGAGCGAATGGAAGGCAGCCCCACTGCTAAGTACCCATTGGATTTTTGTTGTGTCTCCTCGCCATTACAGACTGACTGGATTCCTGATGACTCCCGTTCTTCCATGACTTAAATATAGTTTCGAGACCTAATGGTTAGCTGAAAACGAAGTTCATTTGTTGATGACTCTTCTGTTTAGCTTCCTACCTGTAGGCAACAAATAGTCCATTCAAACAACCGGACCAACGCTGCTGAGCCTACTCTTTAAAGAAGGGCTCCTTAGGGACAGGACATCAGGGGTAACCAACAGACATGGCGTCACTCTGGCGCAGTTAACTTTCAACTTAACATGACTTGGACCCATTTTATAGAAGGGAAAACCTGAGGCACAGAGCTTGTAAGTCATGTGTTTTGAGTTCGACAAGCTCCTGAGTTTCAGGGCCAGGCCTGAAGGAGAAATGCAAAGAGTTTCTCTCCATTTTAAGAGCTCCTAATTGACGTTCTATAGGTATGGAAGAAGACAACGGGGTCATCTCAGACTTAGAAGCATGGCTGTGATCAGGGTGCTGAGAAAGAATTACCAGCAGGTTAGAAACTTGGATCCCCAGCCCCACACCCGCAAACAGCATGTGGAGACCCGGAAAAATGAGCACATGCGTCAATATGTTCTTGTAAATTTTGCATATGTCTGTGTGCTATCTTGTTGTAAGATTTATATGCTTGAAAGGTAAAGATTCAGAGAAAAAAAGCTAGAGGTCAACAAATTTTCCTTACAAGGACTCATTTCGCAAATGGCCAGAGCTGAGCCAGTGTGAAGCCAGGAGTTTCTTCCGGGTGTCCAAGTAGCACTTGAGCCATCTTTCACTGCATCCCCAGGCATGTCAGCAGGGAGCTGGACAGAAAGTGGAGCAGCTGAGATTCAAACCGCCATCCACATGGGACGCCCACTCCACAACAGCAGCTTTGCTGTGGCACTGGCCCACCCACCACTTCTCTACACCGTCTCTTTTGATTCTATCTTCCCTTCCTACTGAGTCATCTGAAAATTCTAAGGCTCAAATCAACAAAAGTGAGGCTGGGGAGAGATGTTGTTTAAATTAATGGGATGTAGAGATATGAAAAGAGAGCCACCAAGGGGCAGAAATTAAGGGCAGACACTGACCTTAAAGGTCAGCACCTGCATGAACCTGAACCCTCTTAAGTTTTTGAGCCTCAGCTGCCTGGTTTGCTTCTCTCAAGCCCCAACTTTTACATGCTGTATGGTTTATGGTTCTCCCATGTTGTGTTATTGCTCATCATCCTCCAGTGGGAATGGCTACCACGGACACACCTTCTGCAGGAGTCAGATTGGTGTCCTGCGATGCCTGCACTAAAAAGCTTCCACTGTAAAATGTACATGTTGCTGCAGAGGGTTGGCATTACAATATAGTCCAAATGTAGTCGGTGTGGCAGTTAGGGCTCAGAGCATATGGGTCCACACGTTGGTACAAATTCCTCCATGTCCAGATATCCCTCTGTCACTTGCAATAACCTTTAGAGTAAACTGGAATTTTAAGGTATGGAAAAAGTTATTTTATTGTAAAAGAGTTTATTTATTTGAAAGGCAGGGCTGAAGGGTAGGGGGAGGGAGAGAGAGAAATCTTCCATCTGCAAGATTATTCCCAATATGTCTTCCATCTGCTGGGTCACTCCCCATATAGCCACAACCGCCAGGGCTTAGTCAAATGGAAGGCTGGGTATCAGAAGTTTCAAATGGCTCTCCATTTTGAGTAGCAGGGATCCAAACTCTTAGGCCATCTGCTGCTTTTCCTAGGAGAAGAAGCTGGAGCAGAGGCAGAGCAGCCAGGACACAAATGGGTACCCATATGGGATACCAGTGCTGCAGGCAGTGGCTTTACATGTCATGACACTGGCCCATGCTTAGAAAAATATTTCTGGATATAAGGTTTATATTGTGTGTTCTTAGGCTAGGCTATGCTGTGCTCGGTGGCAAATAAGCTCAAAGTGTCTAGAAAAATAGGAGTCGCTTTTGAGTACACAAAATTCACAGCAGATTTAATGACTCTTAAGGGCAGCTCCCTTCCAAGTAGCAACTCAGGACTTCAGCCTGACTGTGGCTTGTCCCACCAGGGACACACGCTTCTCACATGAACACACACGTTGTAGCAACAAATGTGTAGAGCTGAAAGTAAAACACAAGCTTGATGTCCAAACCAAGAAAATGAGTAAGTTAGCTTTGGAATGTCTGTTACCTTGTTTAGTCAAGCAAATGAGTGCAGGCCCAGCACTGTGGTATAGTGGGAGAAATGCCCCGTATGGGCACTGGTCTGTGTCCTGGCTGCTCTGTTTTTAATTCAGCTCTTTTGTTAAATGTAAGTAAAGCAGAGGAAGATGTCCCAAAGGCTAGGCTCCTGCCACCCCGTGTGGGAGACAGGGATGAAGATCCTGGCTCCTTGCTCAACTTGGCTCAGCCCTGGCACGTGCTGTCATTTCTGCTTCTTCCTCTCTCTATGTAACTCTTTCAAATCAATAAATAAATCTTTCAAAAAGTTTCATGGAAAAAAGATGTGATCAAAAATTTACACACAGATTTCAATTATTTTTTGTGTCAACTATCTTTTGGTTCCATTTTTCTTGAACTTTTTAAAAGTACCCTCTTAGTAATTAATTATGTCATATTTTTGTTAGACCTACTCTTGTTAAAAAAACTATTTTGCATTAATATTTCCAAATTATAAATGGTTAAAATAGTCTAGCCTACACATCACACTCAGGACTCATGGTTATTTACATTCCAAAGAGCTATTTACTTTAGCAGAGAATGGTGATAATCGCATACTGCACACTTTTTGAATTAAATAACACTCTTATCTCAAAATTCAAACGTGATTTGAGTGACCAAAATCCTTTTTTACAAAACTTTCCCAGGAACACATATCATGAAGTATTACTGTACACTGTTTACATTGCTAATGTTTATTTTTAATAGGGATATCATCGTCCATGAGTGTTATTTACAAGGGTTTTAATAATTTTTAACCAACTGAACTGGTTCTGCAGGGTTGTTACAAAAGAGACAAATGACAATTTACATATACAAGCTACAGGGGAAAGAAATGAAAGTTCCAGGAAGGGCCCCGGGGCAGAATGGCAGGTAAACTGCTGGGGAGGAAAAGTCACGCTCAACTGCTGACGTGCCAAACAGATGCTGGGCCAGGCCGGCTGGGCTGTGCAGCCGGGGCTTCCCCCTCCAGATCTTCCCAGCTGTTGCAACTCTGTCATTCACTTTTGATGATCCAGGCCTTTTCAGTCCCCTCCAGAGCTGCTGGGGTGTTCCAAGCTTTTTCTCCCAGCTGCCTGAATTTTCCCATTGCATAGTTCCTTCCCAGGCCTTAGAAGCAACTGGTGTGCGTCCAGTTGCACATCACAGAAACTCCCCAGGCCAAACAGTTTCCAGCTGCCCAGTTCCTTGTGGATGATAAGAATGCTTTAGAAACCCCTTTTAGCTATTGCAAAAACTTGACCTCCCCTAATTTTTCAGTCACCCTAAAGATAAGAAACTGACCACGTAATCATTTCCCACCAACCATAGTCATCTGGGCCAGCAGTTGTGCGGTGCTGGAACTGCCTTAGTCACTTCTAAAACCACAGCCCTTTCTTGTCTCACTCTTCCCAGCTGAGGGGTATGGAGGCTCCCACAATCCTACAAAGAGAAGAGGAAGTGTGTTTTTATATAGTGTCCCAGTAGTTTTCAAAATTCATCACTGGGTTTGCAATAACGCTGTAAGACTTGGAATGAATGTGTGGCTATTCAAATACCATACCAATCTGCCAAAGTCAGGGTTTGAGAAAAAACAGAAGTCTACTCAACCAGGAGTGCTTCTTTCTCTTTTATGTGCAACCTTGAATAACATAAGCAGAAGGAGAATATTGTTTCTATCAAGTGAAATTAGGAAGCAAATTTGATTTCAGAAGCTATGAATATTTTAACATTATCGAGTCTAATTAATAAACATTGTGACTACATAGGAGTAGTGGTCATTAAGACAATGATAGAGCATGCTCTGGGTGTCAGGGAAGTTCTACTCCCTGTAAGGGAGAAGATGGTTGTAAAATAATGATGCCTGAGGAGTGTAAGAGGACGTGCAAAGTGTGATAGAAAGTATGTGCCTGGGGACGCAGTGGGACTGCAAACAAACTTGCTGAACCATAGGAGAGAAGACAGCTTGGTGCAGCCAGGGGGATGCAGAACACCCCACCTGCCCATCACCATCCAGGTGTCATGAACTTAACAGTGTAGCCTCACTGATGTAACTCACACTGCCCTACGAGTTTTTCCATGCCTCGTCATACTCAATCCTCACAGATTCCGAGCTTGTAAGTTACTGGTTAGAAGATAATGACTCAGAGACACTGATGTTGCCTGGCTGGTGGCAGAGCTCAGTGCCTAGTCACAGGACACTGCCACACCCTACGCCGTGCTTTGGATGTGACATCTCCCAAGGGCTCATGTACTGGAAGTCTCAACCTTTAAGTAACAGCACTGGAAAGTCATGCCACGTAGTGGGGTCACTGGGGCTGCTGCCTTCAGAAGGAAATGTAATGCTCACAGGAAGCAAGATGGACCCATTCTCGCTCCCTGTGTGGCCATGGGACCTCTTGCTCTGACAGGCTCTCCCGCCATGATGCCATTGGCCAAGAGCAGATTTAGTAGCTAGGAGATCTCTGTCTCTCAAATTAAAAAAAAAAAAAGTTTAACAGATTGATTGCAAAAACATCAGTTGAGTAATTTTGTTAAAGACTTCTTAAATGATCAACTACTTCATGTTTGATTTTTTTTTTACTTTTGTAACATGTCATTAATTCAGATGGTTTTCTCGGTAATCAAAATTGGGAAGTTTTGAGTTGGGTTAAAAATATTTATAGAATTGTGGGGCCCAGCGCAAAAATGTAGCAATAAAAGTCCTCGCCTTGAACGCACCAGGATCCCATATGGGCACCGGTTCTAATCCCAGTAGCTCCACTTCCCATCCAGCTTCCTGCTTGTGGCCTGGGAAAGCAGCCGAGGACGGCCCAAAGCCTTGGGACTCTGCACCTGCGTGGGAGACCTGGAGGAAGTTCTGGCTCTTGGCTTAGGTTTGCACAGCACCAACTGTTGCGGTCACTTGGGGAGTGAATCATCGGACGAAAGATCTTCCTCTCTGTCTCTCCTCCTCTCTGTATATCTGACTTTTCAATAAAAATAAATAAATCTTTTAAAAAATGGTTATAGAATTGTGGCTGTCTGGAGGCAGCTTTCCACGTCCTGCCTAACAAGAGCCTTTGGCTGTGGTTTGACTCCAGCATTCTGCTCTTTATGTGGTTCATGACACTGATGGTATAAGCAAAGGTAGAGGAGTTTAGTATTTTGCAGTTTAGGTTTATTTAGAAGTTTCATTGGGGCCTAATTTTATTTAAGATGCATGCTGTCCATCCTCCATGATTCCTGGTACTCTGCAATCCATTAAATCCTTCATTTGTGAGATAGCACATGAATACTTATTTGCCTTTATATATTTTGTTTTGTATTTTGGATTGAGGATGTCTTATATCAGACTGCACCTATGATATTTGTCCTTTTAAGATTGACTCATTTCACTGAGTATAATGGTCTGCAGTTGGGACCACTTGGTTGCAAACAATAACATTTTATTCTTTTTAATAGTTGAGTAGTAAAATACCAGATATTAGGAAGATGCAGTGTCAAGCATTGGGATTCAATAAGTGGAAAATATATCTGCCGAATACTCTGCCTATCCGGCTGCAAGGTAAGACATTTAGCCCCATCTGAATTTGAGTAATCATTTGCTCCTTCGAGGATCATGCGATCAAAAATTCATCTGCTTTGATAGTTCAGTCACCCTGCTTTGAGGACACGAGTCTTGGTAGATTTGTCAAGTGATTGCTTAATTGGTTTCTGCTGCTGGGTTGGATGTCCATGGAAGGAGGGCACAACTCTAGTTGAAAACACACAGCCTGAGTGGGTGGCACAGGTATGGGCACCCTCAGCACACAGCCCTGAACCGAACAATCTGGATTGCTGTGTCCAGCATACCCACTGCATCCAGACATTGATCTGCTTGTGTTAGCAAACAGACATGCCCTGAGTGGATTTGCCTAATAAGGCCCATGTGTGTTCTAAACTTACTAGAGATCTTCAGGTAAACCTGAAGGTCCAAGCGTGCAACAAGCATGTCGTGGATACCCTTGGAAAAAATATTGAAGGTTTAGTGGCTAAATCCTCACCTTGCAAGTGCCAAGACCCCATATGAGCACTAGCTCATATTCCAGCTGCTCCACTTCTCATCCAATTCCCTGCTTGTGATTTGGGAAAGCAATAGAGGATGTCCCAAAACCTTGGGAGCCTGCACCCTTGTGGAAGACCCAGAAGAAACTTCTAGTTCCTGACTTTGGATCAGCTCAGTTCCTGCCATTGCAGTCATTTGGGTAGTGAACCAGCAGATGGAAGATCTTTCTCTCTGTATCTTCTTCTCTTTATAAATCTAATCTTTTTCCAATAAAATAAAGAAATATTTTTAAAACAAAGGAAAACTATTGAAACACCAGTATCATGTTTCTTCCTTACAAAGAAAAATATTCTCTGGTCTTCTGAATATGATGTGTGGTGTTCCGACAGCTATGTCTTCAGACAAGGCAACAATTACATGATAAGTCGATAGTGGGAACTCAGAGGCAACACGGAATGAGACAGGCTCTGTCAAGCCAGAAATGGCTGTGGACACAAGAGAGGAAGATGCTAGTTAGTCCATCACTGTTTCCCTGGAGTCAGTTCTGATAATGGGGAGGGCTACAAAATTGTTACGGTCTAACAAGCCTATATTTGGTCCCGTTAGTGCCACCTGATTGCATACGCCATTTATTTATTTATTTATTTATTTATTTATTTATTTATTTATTTATTTTACCTTGAATCTTGTAATCAGTAATGTAGCCATGTTAGTGCACTGCCATAACAAAGCAACATAAGTCAGGGACTTTTAACAACAGTGGCTTATTTCATCACAGTCCTAGAAACTAGGAGGTCAAAGCGCCAGCAGGTGAGCTTTCTCACGGGGCCTCTCTCCTTGGCTTGTAGGTGGCGAGTTTCCTGAGTCTCCATGTCATCTTCACCCTCTCTGTGTCTGTGGGTGCAATACCAAGTCAGATTAGGGGTCACCCTACTGACTTCATTCTAATTTAACTACATCTTTGAAGATCTGATCTCCAAACAGAATACAGTCTGGGAGTGGATGTTAAGCCTTCAAAAAAGGCATTTTGACACAATACAATTTAGCCAAATCATGTGGGTGCTGCTGTTAGTGGACCGTGTTCTGTTATGCCCATGTGGCTAGAAATTATGTATATATAACAAGATCTATGATGTACTATCAATTGTATCTGACAATTTTCTGTTCTTTTTTAAAACATTTATCATACAAGTCATTTGACTTACTATAACAGGAATTCTCATTATGCCAGGAGAGCCAATACAGATATTCATGAAAAGGTGCTATTTTTTAAGCTATGGAGATATTTTGATTTAATTTCCTGCAGGATTATTTCACGTCTTCTTGGAAGCAATTAGAATCTTCTCGCAAGAAGCCATAACCAGAGAAGGTATGAGAAGAAAGCCACTCAGGGAAGAAAAAGTAAGAAATTACCTAAGGAGTACAGCTGGAAGGGTTGACCAATTTGAAATCATTTGCAATTCTGAACCTTAATAAATACTAACCTCCCTTTTCTTAACTAGTGCAGCAACATGCTTCAGAGACAGGTTATTATGCTCACTATTTTTGAAAATACTTTCATGAATTGGAAATTCAACATTTTCATCTTTTTCTGAAGAGAATCGAGGTACAAAGTAAATGATCTATGGTAGAAGATGGGTGGATGCATTCATCAATCAAAACATAGGAAAGCAAAAATAAGACAGGATATGAACATTTTCTCAATCTATCTAAATTTTAACCAAATAGGTATGTGACTGGTGAGGCCATCAGGAAACCTCACGCCGTTTCCTGTCACCCTCAGTTCTCCTCCAAGGTAGGTGCGGCACAAAGAACAGACGTGGCTAAAGTTTTTCGGAATCTCCTTGTCTTTGGATCCTCAGTAGCCATGATGGATTGGGGTTGGCACTGCCACCAGAGCTGCTGGAATCCTCACCTGCACTCTGCTTCCTTACCCCATGGAAGATTCAGTCCCTCCCACAGTGAGAGCAGAGAGTCAGGATCACCCGCAGGTACACCTTCCCGAGTCAGGTCTTGGCAGAACTGCTCATGAACTCCTGCAACCAGACCGATCCTTCTGACACCTTAGTTCTGACATTTTGGGCTGAGAAAGATAGTTCTCTAGCTTTTCCCAAATAGGCTGCATCTGAACTTTAAGCCACTGCTATGGCTTGAATGTAATTTGGCCTCCAAACTAATGCAGAACTTTAAATCTGTAAGTCTTAAGTTATGAAAGTAATTTAATCAAATGTTGAAGAGATGGGGCTTAGTGGAAGATCCTATGTCACTGGAAGTGCATCCTTGGAAGGTGGGTCTTCTGAGAAATTGGCAATAAAAGCCAAATCTCTCTCGCTCCACTTCCCAGCTGCCATGTGACTCATCTTCTGCCTGTGTCCCACCATTGCCACCTGTGGCCCTCAGACAAACCAAAGGAGTCACACAGCCCTTGGACTTGAACCAGCCACCTTGTATTGATGGTTCACACGCTGCTTGCCCTCCGCTCTCAGAGGACCTTAAGATTCCTGGTCCCCAGTTACCCACCTTCCTCCCCGCCCCACCAATTCACAAGTTTATTTTGACTTTATAAAGATGTATTTTACTTGAATACAAGAGACTGAGAGTGAGAGAGACAGAGAGAGAGATGGAGAGTGAAAGAGACACACAGAGAGAGCTCTTACATCTTATACCACTCTCCAAATTGACACAATGGCTGAGCTGGGCCAGGGAGAAGCCAGGAGCCAAGAGCTTCCTCTGGGTCTTTCATATGTGTGGCAGGTACCCAGGCACTTAGGTCGTTTTCCACTGCTTTCCTAGGTGCACAAGAGGTCTGGACAGGAAGTGGAACAGCCAAGATATGAACCAGTAACCATATGTGATTCTCATGTTGCAGGAGGTGGCTTAATGTACTATGCCACAATGCTGTCTTCCAGTTTTCTCTTCACTTTGCTGGGCTCGACTTGGGCATAACCTGTTGGGGTTGTTGCCCTCCAGGAGTGCATTAATGTTCCTAACTCCTGAAATCACACCCTCCCATACTAAGTAGGGGGATACATATCACCAATAAGATGTTGCCCAAATCATGGAAGGCAGCTTCTCACTCCTGGCTATGTCATGAGGACTTCAAGTCGACCTGTGGAGAGCCACGCAATCAAGGAACTAAGGTCTCCTGTCAACTGTCAGGTGAGTGAATCGGCTCGAACTTCGCTTCAGAAGACGTCAGTTCCTGCTGACATCCTGGATATAATCTCACAGATCAGACTACCTAACTAAGCTGCCACATAACTGCTGACATCCAGAAACTGGGAGATGGAAGAGTGTGGCTTTAAGCTGTTAAATTCTGGGCTAATTTGTTAAAAGACAACAAATAACTAGTGTATTTGCGTACGGCATGCACCTTACTAGCCGATGCCATCTGAGCTTGAAGCATGAATAGCTCTCTACCATCTCTCTCTCAAGACTAGAAGCAAACTTCTTGATTTCCATCTCAACTCTCTCTTTTTCCAACCCCCCACTAGAAACCAGCAGACAGTTCACTTATTTTACAAGCTGTGGAATACTATCTCCTACTCCCTCACTCTCCCATGCTTTTACTGTGACTTCTCATGGAAGCGTTCCTAAGAAAATGATCTGGAATTCTCTTTTAAGCTTTACTCTGTAGAATAGGAATAGTCATAAATTGCACCAAGGAACCCAAATGGAATTATCTATATGAACAGATGTTTTACTTTTTATATTTAGACATGAAACTACCTTGCAGATCAAATGTACCAAAGGGCGGGGGCGGGGCCGTGGAATTACCTTGATCTTTTTCCTGTATCCAGTTTGTCTTCTGACCCTGAATATATTTTTTTTTATGACAGTGGTCATGGGAGCTGTGTGTGGCCCAATAGCCCAGAGAAGGAACTAGGATGAGCTTCTCATTGGCTGAGATGACTAGTCAACATCTGTTTCTGATAGGATCTCTCCCCGCAGATTCTCGGATGATGTCATGGGCACGCCTCCAGCACCAGGCTAGAAGGTGTTTTGTTATGATGATGTCAAGGTGGGCAGAGGCAGCCTTCTCCCCTGCCTATCCCTTCACACAGGATGGAATTAAGCACACTCTAAGAGGGCGCCTATGGGCAATTTGGACTCCTTTCTACCTTCTGAAATTTTTTCCCTTTTAGTAACAGTAACACACCCTAAAGCCCCAGGGGACGAGGGAGCGGTCACTTCAAATCCGAAGCACCAATAATCACTGTATTCTAAGATTTCCTGACTCTGACCGTACAGAGTGTTTTGTACTTGCTGACTGCCAGGAGACTGATGGACATACAGAGTTACTACAGAAGCAAATCCAGGCATCCTTTCAAAGTGGTTGTACCGTTTTCGATGGTTCCAAAGATCTGAAATTCTTGGTTCTCTGTAATGCCCCCAGAGAGGAGGAATGCCTTTACTTTGGTGACCTGCAGAGGCTGACTGGGGACAGCAGTCCCCTGTAGCCATGTTGTCCAAATCTGAGAGCAGAACCCTGGCCCAGCCCTCCTGATAGCAGCTGGCATTGCTGTGTGGGGGACGCCTTGGGAGTGCCAGCTGTGCCAGGCTTTCCAGAAAGGTAAATAAAAAGGAACCCGCTGTATCAGAGGTGAAAATGAGACGTGAAGCATTTAGCCTGAATAGCAAATAAAACCCTCCTCCTCTGGCACAGGGACATTTTATTGTGAGAAGCATATCAGACTGTGCTTGGGTGAGAAAAATGTCATACTTGAATTGGAAAAAAGTATTTTACACTGTTATAGCCAGTTTCTCCTATGGAGTATAAATAAATATGTATAAAATGTACAAAAAGGAAAAGTGTAGGGACTGGAATGACGGCACAGCAGGTCAATTCTTGCCTGCAGTGCCAATAACTCATATGGGTATTGGTTTAGATCCTGGCTGCGTCACTTCCTGATCCAGTTCCCTGCTTGTGGCCTGGGAAAGCAGTGAAGGACGGCCCAAGCACTTAGCCCCTGGCGTCGGATCATCATAGCTGTGGCCTCTGTCACCTTTTAAGGAATGAACCAGCAGAAAGACTCTCTCTCGTCCTTTCCCTCTCCCTCTCTCTCTTGCTACTTCTGACTTTCCAAGTTAAAGAAATAAACCTTAAAAAAGAAAAGAAAAAAAGTTTAGAATCTGGTTTTAAAAAAAGTAAGTTTAGAATCAATTGGCTGTTTCCTCCCCGCCCCCGCAAGTGCTGTGATCCCATATGAGTCAGTTCATGTCCCAGACTTTCCACTTCCCATCCAGCTCTCTGATTGTGGCCGAGGGAAGCAGAGGAGGATGGCCCAAAGCCTTGAAACCCTGCGTTCATGTGGGAGACTTGGAAGAAGTTCCTGAATTCTGACTTAGGATCAACTCAGCTCAGGCTATGGCTGACACTTGGGGAGTGAACCAGCGGATAGAAGATCTTTCTTTCTCTTTCTCCTTCTCTTTATAAATCTGTCTTTCTAAAAATAAATCTTAAAAAAAATAAAAAGCTTAAAGACGATAAAGATGATTTAGAACCATGCAAGGCCTGCTCAGTAGATGTCGGCCGTACTGTGCCCCCTATGTGAAATGTGGGAACTGAATTGCACAAGAGACAAGAAAGTCCTATTTCCCAGGAAACTTAGGACATTTAACAGCTAGCTATTCAGCTACAATTTGAGCCAAATGTTTGGAAATAAAAATAAACAGGAGCAGTGAGCTGCTGGAATGCAGTTTCTCGTTGAGTTTTTAGAGCTGGCATCACGCCTAGCACATAGTAGGAATGTCAGATGTGTACAACAACTTGATATGTGCTTGTGTTCACTGTGAGAAATGATAGTAGATCAGGAAAAAGTCTGGCATGTGAATGCCAAGCAGGAGGGAGGTCAGGAATTATTCATACCAAGGAAAGTAACACGGGTTTTTCAAAAACGCATACTATAAAAATGTTTTAGCTACTTATTTTATATTTACTTCACATTTATATTCATTTTATGCTTATTTTGTAAAGGTAGGGTTATAGAAAGGAAGGCAGAGACAACGAGAAAGCAGGAGAACAATCTTCCACCTGCTAGTGCACTCCCTAAGTGGCTGTGAGACTTTAAATATGTTAAATCAACAGCTCAAAGAAGTGATCAAACAAACACAAGAAAGAAAACCAAAGGAAAGTATGAAAAAGAACCGAAAGAAACCATTCATTAGCCTCATCATGAAAAATACAATATCAAACAAGCAAGTGAGAAAAATAACTACAGAAATGGGAGAAACCACATTGTTAAGAGGCTACTTCGCAAGCCTCAATGAAAATAAATTTAAATATTGGGTAAGATGAATAATTTCCAAAAAAGTACATTTTTTTTCTGAAAATTGATTCTTTTGGTTCAGCATTGTGCTACAACGGGTTAAGTCACAAAGACACTGTCACCTCCGGTGTCTCACACCAAAGCAAGGTTCAAATCCTGGTTGCTCTGCCTCCTATCTCATACATGCAAACAGCAACATTTTGCTGATAAGATGATTTTAAAAAACAACTTACAATAACATCAAGAAGGTGTTGCCACAGCACCGTCAATCACCTACCACTGGTGAAACAATGTCGATTAAACACTTTATGGAAAGAAAGGCCTCTCCTGGGTCATTGGATATGGATGTGGAGTGATGGGAAGATCAGTGGATTGTACATTTTGAGGTTTGGTTCCAGCACTATCTGGCTTCATGATCTCCTCTAAGACAAACTGATGGCCATGCAGAGCCTTCATACTTTGATATTCCTTCTGGCAATAAAATCCCACTGTCCTAATGCTATGATTTCATTCATCACTTCACATTGAGGAAAAGGGGTATTATCTTGGTAAAGGTTAATATTAACTGCAACATGATTCTTGTTTAGTTTCATGGTTGACAATCAGTTTAGAATTAATTATTAACAGGAAGCAATGACGAGATTTGGTCTGTTTTTCCTTTGAATGTCCATGTCTTCCTTTACCACACTTGCAGTCAATACTTGCTACCTGAGAATCAAACACAAGGTTTTCAGGAGCTTTTGCAGCCTGGAAACCCTCAGCGCAGGCAGACAGGTAGAGACCACATCCCCCCAGGACCCCACGGCACCTCTCTACCTGACCAGTCAGGTATGAGCAACACAAATGTGAAATTACACACACACACACACACACACGCGCGCACAAAGGAAAACTACCAAAAAATAGAAAAAGAAAATTCCTTCAATCTGTTTCAATGTACATATGTGTGTATATATATATATATATTTAACTGAAAATGTTTGGTTTAATTCTTTTTCCTTATTAAGCCCCAAATTCATTACCCATGGCCACTTGTTTATCTTATGGAACTTGCCCACTTTGAAGAAACCCTGGGCTGGACCCTCTAGAATGAAAACCAGGCAAGAGGCACACAAGTGTTTCTGAGACATCTGCCAGATACGGATGCTGGTTGGCCCTGCAAAGCCGTATGGAAAGCTGGTTTTTGTAAATCCAATGATATGGCATGATGAATTGGAGAAGCTTGCTGTTGCAAAGGGAAGTCCCCACAGCAAACCATTGCTGTGAAAATACTCAGTTCCTTGGTTGTCTTGGCTTTCAAGTCTTGACTTTTTAAAAAATGTGTATATATATATAAAATTTTATTTTGAATGTCATGGGGAGGGGTAAAAAATGAAAGAGAGAGAGAGAAACAGAGAGAGAATCTTCTATCCTCTGGCTCACTCCCCAAATGTCTGCAATAGCTGGGAGCTTCTACAGTTTTCCATGTGTGTGCAGGGGCCCCTGCACTTGGTCTATCCTCCACTGCTTTCCCAGACACACTAACAGGGAGTTAGATTGGAAGTGGAGCAGCTGGGTCTGACACTGGCATCCATATGGGATGCCTGCACTGCACGTGGTGACTTAACACAAAATTCCACAACCCTGGCCCTACAAAGAAGCTTTGAAGTGTTTAATGTTTAGGAATGTGGCATCTAAAGTTGGTCATTTACATGCCATGTGTTGTATAGATCACAAGGATCCAATGCCCATCTCTGATTTCCTTGGGAGATCTTGGTGATGGCTCACATGGTCAGGTCCTCGCTTCCTGGAATTAGAGTCTGTCTGTATCTCTTTCTGTCTCAAATAACCAAATAAATAAATAAAAATAAACTTGGATAACGACCATTATGAGTTTTTTAAAAAAATTTTTTAAATGTATACATGCCATTGAACCATACAGTGAATTTTTTTCTCAGCATTTGTGGACTTCGATTCTATTCATTTATCAGTCTCATGTTTTCATTGCTCACTTGGTCACAGATTCTGAATTTTAAAATATCTTGGGCGCCACCTTGTGGTGCAGTGGTCCTCTTCTTGCTTAAAAAGAAAAAAAGTTGATACAAGCCAAAGTCTCATTACTTCTGCTGTAATTACAGCCTGAACTATTTATGGTTAAAAGCAATATACAGCATGCTTAAAGGTCTCACGCAATGCCAGGACGTTTGTGATTGCATTTAGTTTGTACTTACTGGGTGCTTTCAGTCTAATCATTTTCAAGTACAATAAACTCAGGATAATATGATTAAATACTTCCGCCCTAGTTCTTTCAACCTTTGTATTGACTTGGCTAACATTTGGCATGGTTGCCTTGGTGAGGAGACATAGTAAAGACCAGCCTCAGAGCTGTGCTGTTTGAGCTGAATTTTACCAGCTACTGTCCTCAGCTACCCTGAGGATGAGAGATGAAAATCTATTGCCTGCAAAAGTTAGGTCCACACAAAAACCCACGCATGCACATTTATAGTAGCTTTATTCACAAGTGTCTGAACTTGGAAACAAGAGGTCAGCAGGTGAATAAATCAATAAGCTGTAACATGGCCACATAATGGATGTTTTTATAGCATCCGCTGGGACTCCATCTGGAGCCCAAAGGATTTCACCTCTCAACTGGCTTCTTGGATCCCAGCTTACATACAGCATCGCGTGCTTGCTTCTCTGACTGTGGACAAGCTTGATCAGAGAAGCCTCAGGGGTCCTCACGGTGTCATGCTGGACTGAAGTGGACCAACCCCGCATGAAGAGAAGCTCCAAAGTGTGGATCCTCCCAGGATGGAAGGGAAGCAAGGGTTGGGAAAATGAGCTGCACAGGAGCTGATGAGGGGCGAGGGGGAAGAGCCAGTGGTCCTCCTTCCTGAAGTGGCTGCAGGACCGTGGGTCCTCACTGCTCTACAACCTCTTCCAAAGGTGCAGCTCCTCACACCGGCATGTGGCTTCACATTTGCTTCTCTTTTTGCTTGAAAACCAGAGGCGTGGCTCAGGTCTCTGCACCTTGTCACCTAGCTAAGCTGGCCAACCCAGCTGATACGTGGAAGCAGGGGGAGAAGACCGTTCTGCTCATGCCAGGGACCTGCTTCTTCCAAGAGGCCGGGGAAGCAAAGGGAACAATCTTCTTGGACAAGCCACCCAAGGACGTGACTCTCAGAGCTCCACATGTTTGGCAGGTAGCTTTGCATACCGGCACATACAGTAATTCATCAGTGGCTCCTGCCAGGTTTCTTGGAGCTAACTCATGGACAAATGCCAGAGCAGGGAAGGGCAGCACCTTTGGCTAGGATGTGTTCCCACTGTTTTGGTAGGAAGAGGCATCCAGTATTAGAAAGTAACATCAATCAGGCCAAGCATGGGAGAGTTCCAGCCCCAGTGGTCTGGAACATGGCTCTGCTGTGTAGCTGAAGTTTGTATTTCTCAGCTCACAGAGATTTGCTGCTCTTCACACATGGAGGAAGACAATGTCAGAGCTAGAGAAAAATGAACTGCTCATTCCCCAGAAAGAGCAGTGGTTTACCTACGACCATAGCAGCCTAAATGTGCTCTATCTCGTCTGAACTCAGGGCTGAGCACGGCTGGGTCTGGTTAGGGCTTGGATGGGAGAGTACCAGTTTACAAGGTTACCTTCTTCAAAAAAGGCGGTAGGGGGTAGGGAGTAGAATGCAGGTGAGAATTTAGTTCAGGCTCAATATCAAAGAGCGCCAAATCACAGCAGTTGCCTGTTCATCGAATGCCTGGCAACCAGGCACTGTTCTAGACGCTTGAAAAGCAGGAGTGAACCATAATGAACAAATCACATCGCTGCTCTTCTGTAGTTTGCCTTGTCTTGTTTGTGGGAGGTTGGGGGTGGGAGGGGCACAGGTAGGATCATACGTAATAAGCAGGAAAGAAGGGAGGGAAATTGGGGGTATGGAGGAAAGAAGGAAAGCAGAAAGGGAGAAAGGGAGGGAGGAAGAAGGGCAAGGGGAAGGCAAAGAGGACAAGAACAGGTTTTTTAGAAAGTGACGAATATTAGGAAGAAAGACAACAGAGAAGAGGTGAGGAGGGCCCACAGAGCCATGCCAGCGGAGTACTTGAGCACGGAAGCCACGATGCCCCTGAGGGCAGCCCAAGCGGTGGCCAAGCGGTGCTCACAGCCCTGTCCTATGTTTCTGTACTTTGTGGTAAAAACAAACAAACAAACAAAAAACAAAAACAAAAATAAAACAGCAGCTCCCTCATAAACAGAAAATGGACTATAGTGCATTCCCTCCATAAGTGGATATTATCACTTCCTGTAATTCACCAAATGGTTATCGTTTTTTTTTGATTATTAAAGCTGAAAAAGGTAGCAACTTGAGATTTTAAGAGCAAACGCATTGTGGGCCAAATGCTTTCTTTCACACTGCAATAGTAACTGCAATGGCACCTGGTGGCCACTAGAGGGCACGATTCTCAGCTCTTAGGCACTATGTCTTATTCAAAAGCCTTGTCTGCTAAGGGGCTGCAAGAGGGATTTAGGGAGCAGAGGGGTGGATAAAAGATCAACTTATGTTGTCACACTAAATATCAAAGCTGTATAGTAATACATGCAAAGAATATATCATTGCATTTCTTAAATTGAAATTCAGAAATACATGACTAAACATAGCACATAGTAGATCTTCAATGTATTATGTCATTGTTGTATTTTGTTGCTTCTTTCTATGATTTGCTTTTATTTAGAAGGCAGATGAAGGAGAAAGAGGAGCGAGAGAGAGGGAGAGAGACAGAGACAGAGACAGAGAGAGAGATCCTCCATATGCTGATTCACTTCCCAAATGGCCACAATGGCCGGGACTGAGCCGACCCAGACAGGAGCCAAGAGCTTCTTCCGGGTCTCCTGTGGCTGCAGAGGATCAAGGACTGGCCCATCCTCTGCGACACCCCCATACCTTATAGCTTTATATTTTACTGTCCTTTTAGCCATGTCATGTACAAAATTCAGCATAAAATGTTGTATAATCACCACAACCACCCATTTTCTACATTTTCATCACCCCTAATAGAAACTCCACTGTATTAACACTCATTAACAAAATTGTTACAATGACTGCAAAGTATTTAGATTCTCACACATTTAAATATTGCGGAACTCCATGAATTATGTGATTTTATTTTTAATTTCTTGATCGCAAAGTTGAAGGAAAGGAAGATTTAACACATTCCTCTAAATCATATAGGTAGCAAAATCAGAAAGCAGATGCAGATCCGACAGAACCCTATGAGCACGTGAGATTGCTGTGTCAGAACTGTGATGGATAATTTGCATTGTGCTTCTCTCTGATAGTTGTAGTCGTCTTCACCCGGCGTGAATGCCGAAGTATGAGAATTCTGATCTCAGGGCATCTCCTTGGCGTCGCAGGCTAAACTCCCACTGCCGACATCCCAAGTGGCGCTGGTTCATGTCCTGGCAGCTCCACTTCCCATCCAGCTCCCTGCTTGTGGCCTGGGAAAGCAGTGGAGGACAGCCCAATGCACTAGGACCCTGCACCCGTGTGGGAGACCTGGAAGAAGCTCCTGGCTCCTGGCTTCAGATCAGTTTGACTTTGGCCACTGCAACCACTTTGGGAGTGAACCAGTGGGTGGAAGATCTGTCTCTCTTTCTGTAGATTTGTCCTTCTAATAAAAACAAATAAGTCTTTAAAAAAAACCTGTACATTCTGATTCTTTATTTCACTGAGATTGATTTAATCTCCAAAACTGCTATTTGGTTCTTCTTAATGAGTTTTATTTCCTTAGTAATATTTTAATTCCTGTAAGTTTTGATTTTGTTATTTTTTTAATCTATCTGTGTCCTCTTACATCGCGTTGACTTTCTTGACAATCATTATTTTGAACTCTGTCGCTTCAGAGCTTTCTTGCAGTTCAGGGTATAAATCTGGAGGTTATTGTGTTATCTCTTATGGTCATCATGCTACCCTGCTTCTTCATGTTTCCTGTATTCCTACATTTATGTCTGTCCATCTGATGTAACAGTTCATTCTTCTTTACAGAATGAGTTTTTATAGTAAGGAGTGCATTGTTTAGCAGGAATGCAAGCTATGGCTTTGGTTCTGGCTTTGGTTCTGGGTGAGGCTAGAAATGTAGCCTCTGAGTGATTTCTTGTAAATCAACGTCAGCTGTGTCTCCAAGTGGCACAGTGAGCCAGTGTGCTGCAGTTTGCAAGGAGATGGAGATGCCCTGAGATCAGAATTTCCATACTTCTGCATTCATACTGTGTAAAGATGAAATATAATGATTAGGGGAAAACACAATGCAATTTATCCATCAGACTTCTGACACAAAATCTCACGTGCTTGTAGGGTTCTGTTAGATCTGCATTTGCATTATGATTTTGTTACGTATGTGAGGCCTCTCCAAAATGGAGAAGCCTGGTGGAAATTCTCAGAGAAGTGGGGACAGAAAAAAAAAAAAAACGTAAACAACGAAGCCTCCAGGGAACGAGAAGAGACGGTGACATTGTCACAGCCAGCCACGTGACGCAGCCAGCCACGTGACGCAGCCAGCCACGTGACGCAGCCAGCCACGTGACGCAGCCAGCCACGTGACGCAGCCAAGTGCCACTGTGAGCCACCGTTCCACCACCTCCACAGGAGAAACCACTGTGCTCCCCACTGCTCACATTGACAGCTGAATCCACTATGTAAATATAACTTCAATGTTTTCTGAGAATTATTGCTTCTACACTTCCATGCTTCGTCTGACCAAGCTACTCTGAAGAACTTCTACGCCCTCATATTTGGACTTTGAGCCGCTAGGCCACGCCGCTGGGCCTCTCTCCAGGACATTGTATTCTCAGTATTCTCAGGCCTAGCGGCTGATGGCTGATGGTCCTGCTTGCATATATGTTGATATGAATGGCTTTATCAACAATAACTCAAACACTCCCATTCCAGCTTGAGGAGCACCACGAGAATAAACAAGAATTAGGGTAAGTAGGTCGCTTGTCTTTTTCTAGGCCACAAGTATCTGATTGCCCACGGTTACACATTATCTTGCTACAGATGTTTCCCACACCTATACTCAACCTGTCCCTCTAATACCATCTGTCACATTCAAATAGACATTTACACAGGTTCTCAATGAGGTTTTGGGTGTTCACTTCTCTGGGACACTCACCAACTGCCATTCGCGAGCCCTGGCTCTCCTCTTTTGAGAGAAACTACACAAGTCTCCAGCAACACACACACGGAACAGTCTCCGGGGCTCCTGGATTCAGTCACAGGAGGCAGAAGTAGACTCCTTCCCTCCAGCAGGGGGCAGGCTAGGCGAAGCGCTGGCAGGCTAGGGCCAAGCTAACCCGGCCCAGCAGAGCCTAGCTCCTCGGTGCCTGCACCTGCTGCTGCTGCCGGCAAGATACTGAGCACAGCAGAAGTCAGATTGTCTGTGAGCAGCTCCTGCCATCGCCTTGCGGGACAGCAGCCCTCCCCTTCAGCCAGCTTGGGGCCCTGCCTCAGGACTCGAACTCACTTCATCCCAGTCCTGGGTGACTTGGGTTTTAGTCTTTATTTGTTATCTAAATTGGGAAAACAGAAAAAAAGCAATAAAGCTTACAAGCCTCAGTGGGGAAGCTTTTTCCATTACAGACCAAAAACTCTTCCTTCTCCAGACAAAGAATACTAAAAAGTTGCAAACTAAGATCTCTTAGTCTTATTGATAAAGCCACTAATAAGCCAAAATACCTGACAGTGTCCCCCATTAGGGAGGTCCCGATTTAATACCCAGCTCCTGGCTGTGGCTCAGTTCAGCCCCAGTCATTGCAGACACTTGGGAAATGATCCAGAGAGTGAATATTATTCTCTCTACTCCCCCATACTCCTTCTTCCTCTCTTTATCAAATACATACTATTTTTGCACTATTTTAGATTTGTGAATTTCAGATACATTCTTCTGTAGTTCAACTTATTCCATAATATATTCCATAAAATCACTGTAATATATATTATCTTATTGAAAGTGGAATTACTGCATTTTAATATCTTGAGTTCATTGACAAAATATGTTATTGAAATGTGCTACAGAAGAGATAGAGTTTCATCTATTATAAAGTATGTCTTTGTAAGTCTATAAAAGCATGTAATATTTTAAGGACTTGTTTTATTTTCATTTGAAATACAGTTACAGAAAGGAGAGACTGAAAAAGAGGGAGAGAGAGAGAGAGAGAGAGAGAGCTTCCAACTCTAATTCACTCCCCAAATGAGCTAATCTGAAGCCCAGGAACCAGGACGTGAAGACTTGCACACAGCAAGGTCTCCCACGTGGGTGCAGAGGCCCAAGGACTTGAACCATCCTCCACTGCCTTTCCAGGCCATAGTAGGGTGCTGGATCAGAAGTGAAGCAGCCGGGATTCGAACCAGTGACCATATGGGATGTTGTCAGCTCATATAAAATTTTATTTCACTATGCCACAGCGCCAGTCCAGAAAGTGTATAATATTAATAGAATGTTAATCTGCAGTTCTTTCAAATCTTCTTTTAAAAGCTTTATTTATTTAGGAGTCAGCAAAATGTGTCACCAAACTAATCCACCTTTAACCACTGGCATCCCATATGGGTACTGGTTCGAATCCTGGCCGATCCACAAGTGATCCACCTTTCTTCTTGTGGCTTGGGAAAGCAGCAGAAGACGGTCTAAGACCTTGGAACACTGCACCCAAGTGGGAGACCTTGAAGACCCTCCTGACTCCCAGCTTTATATCAGCTCAGTTCCAGCTCTTGAGGCCACTTAAGGAGTGAACAAGAAGATAGATGGTCTTTCTCTAGCTCTCCTTCTCTCTGTAAGCCTGCTTTACAAATTGAAAGACAGAGTTAGAGGGAGGAACGAGGAGAGATCTTACATCTGCTGATTCACCTGCCAAATGGCCTCAGCGGCCAGGTTTGGGCTGTACTGAAGCTAGGAGCTATGTGTTTCATTCAGGTCTCCCATGTGGTACAGGGACCCTGCAGTTGGGCCATATCTCATTTCCTTCCCAGGCAACTAGCAGAAAGCTGGATCAGAAGTGGACCAGTCGGGAGCCCAGAGCAGTAGCTTAGCAGCTAAAGCCCTCACCTAGAAAGTGCCGGGATGCCATATGGGTCCTGGTTCTAATCCCGGCAGCCCCACATCCAGCTCCCTGCTTGAGGCCTGGGAAAACAGTTGAGTATGGCCCAAAACCTTGGTACCCTGCATCTACGTGGGATATGCAGAAAAGGCTGTGGGCTCCTGGCCTCCAATCGGCTCAGCTGCAGCTATTGTGAGTGAATGAACGGATGGAAGCTCTTCCTCTCTGTATCTCCTCCTCTATATAATCTGACTTTGCCAAAACTGAAACCATATGGAATTGCTGATGTTTCTGGTGGCAGCCTAACTCACTGCATCTCAATGCTGGCCTCATAGTTTTTCCATTGTGTCTCTGGCACTTAAATCACAGGAAAGTGGCCCCTGCTTAAAGATTTTGTTCATATTTCTGCTGAACCTCACATTGTACATATAACCTGTGGTCTTTTTGTGATATTCATACAAAATAAACTATTATTTCTTTAAAACGAAAGTAGAAAATGATCATTATCCTCATGGGATATTTGTTCAGACACAATATGGTTCATAATTAAATGATTGCAGTGACACAAAAATCCCCCCAAAATGAAAATGTATGGAGAAAAACCAAGATCTTCCAGAATCTAGACTCTATGGAGTCTAGCAGGGAGTCATGGGAAATGAAGAGTGACTGTTCAAGGGTTGCAGTGCTGATGTGAGCTTCCTGGAACCTAGACAGTGGTAACTTCTGCACAGCATAGAAACACACTTAATTTCATGAAATCATCTACTTGAGACGCAGTGAGATGTCTTATTAGAAGTATAATTTAGGAGGTAAGATACAGTAAACCCTTCTGAGAAAATGAAAACAAAAGCCTTGGCAGGGCTCTGGTAGAGCGGGCGTGCAGCAGAGCCAGCAGGAGCTGTGGCTGAGGAACCAGCACCTGCTAGGATGTGCACACGCTATGGAGATGCAGGCAGCTCTACCTGCAGCTGGTGCGCCGGAGCCTCTCGGGGCCATCTCGGGCTGTGGGACCGGGGCTTCTGACGCATGCAGCTGAAGCTCTGCAGTCAGTGCCACAGTGTGTTCTGCCAGGTCTGCTGGCCACTTAAGAAACTTATTTTGGCCACTCTGTTTTCCGGGGGGTCTATTCCATTGTAATCAAAGCAGTCATAGCTATTCCACTCTCCCAGCAACCACACAGCAGGCAGCATTGGCTGTGGGGTTATTACTCCCTCCAGTCAGGCATAAAAATGCAGGCCAGCTATACACAGACGTTTGTCTGATGGTTACGTTGGAGCCCATGTAACCAGGATTCACAGGAGATTGAGACAGACTTGTTTACAGTAGGTGAAGGCCATGCTTTCCAGGAGCATGGATGGCTAGTGTGTTCTCAAGCTGAGTCCACTGTGGAATCCATGCCCAGGGAGAGGCAGGTTTACCAAGCTCTTCTTTAACGGCAACTTATTTCAAATGAGGGACACTAAACATTATTTTCCTAATTGCTTCCTTTTGTCAGATTGTTCTCCTAGCCATTTGAACTGAGTTATCCTCAAATACTGCTGTTTTCTGTTCTAAAATCCGTGAATACATAACCGTTTTATAAAAGAAAAGAAAAGCGGAAACAGTAAGTGGAAACAGTTGGATTTGCTAACTTAAGAATCTTTATAACCAATGGTAAGAAAATGAATATTTAAAACGAGTGAGTTCAAAATACACATTATGTCTTTTCCCAACTTTAGCAGCATCTGGGGACAAAGAAATTCCATGACATTGGCCTTCGAAAGATGACAACTTCACTGATTTGCAATTTGACAAGGAAGTTAAGGAAGATTTCCATACGAAGATAGACCCCAAAAGTGGAGAGAGAATCCCTTTTTAACTTAATAGATTCCAATGATAAAACATATTATTAAACTATTTTTACTATAGCTAAAGCTACTCAGAGATAGCATTAGATTCAGAATATCTTGTAAGACAAGATATCAAAGAAACTGGAAACTAGAGAAAAGGGTTTACCTGTTATCGCTCCCAATCAGTTACACTGTGGTGCGTGTGTAAGCCTTTCTGACAATGAACACATTTCCTGAGAACCACTGTGGTCATGTTTACGACAATTTAGCATGCTGAAATGGACCTTAAGTTGATGAGATTCTACTACTTAATTTGTTTATTTTTTTTTAAGATTTACTTATTTTGATTGGAAATTCAGATATACAGAGAAGAGGAGAAACAACGAGGAAGATCTTCCGTCCACTGACTTACTCCCCAAGCAGCTGCAATGGCCACAGCTGAGCTGATCTGAAGCTAGGAGCCCAGAGCCTCTTCCAGGTCTCCCACATGGGTGCAGGGTCCCGAGGCTTTTGGGTCATCCTAGACTGTCTTCCCAGGCCTCAAGCAGGGAGCTGGATGCAGAAAACCAGGCTGCCGGCCCCCCTATGGGATCCCAGGCATGCAAGGTGAGAACTTGAGCCACTGGGCTACTGTGCCAGGCCCAGATTCTACTACATAATTTAAAGCATCACCTGTGTCGCAGAGTCACAAGAGTGCCGACGACGGGCACTTGTGTTAGTGCGTGCATTCATCTTCTTTATATTTGAGGGCAGGGCGAGGAGGACTCTCAGTGTTCTATTATTAATTTCAACAATATAACAAATTATCTTCTGTGTACACATTTTTGTCTGCATCTGGAATTTGAGCATTTAAAGATGAAGTTTTTGAGCACATTAGTGTTTAACCATCAATTCAGTTTTAAGTGTTGGCATTTTAATTATGGAGTGACATGGAATTCAATGGAAAGGAATCTCATTCTCTTCCATTTGTATGATCTATAAAGCTGATTCGAGCTTTAAAAAAAAGACTAGTGCGGTGACAACATTTGCAATCATGATTAGTAAAATGAAGCTCTTCCCACTTGCCATCTTTCAAATGAATACTCAGTATGTGAACAGATACATGGCTTTAACAAAATTGGATATTGGAAATAGCTGTGAAATAAATGAGGCATTACTTTCACTTCACTAGGGTTTCGTCTGCAAAATACAAGCTTGGCTTAATGGATCAGCAAGAGTTCTGAGTCTCTCTCTCTCTCTCTCTCTCTCTCTCTCTCTCTCTCTCTCTCTCTTTTCTGTTCATATCATTTAGTCATCCTGGCAGCAAAGACCATTCTGAAACACAGAAGTTTTAAATGATGAGCTGCTTCTGTCAAGACTTCCGCATGGGGCCAGCACTGTGGCATGAAGGGTAAAAATGGTGCCTGTGCCACTAGCCTCCCGTACTGGCATCAATTCAGTTCTCAGCTGCTCCACTTCCAATCCAGCTTCCTGCAAAGTGCACCTGGGAAAGTAGTGTCACAGGGCCTCAGTGCACTCAGAAGTCCCTGGCCCCTGGATTCAGACCAATCCCAGCTCCGGCCCTTCTGTCCAGTTAGGAAGTGAACAACAGATAGAATCTCTCCTCTCTTTCTTTACCACCCCACCCTCGAACTCTGCCTTTAAAACAAGTACATCTTTTTTTTTAAAATAGGTCGCCAAGATTTTTTGCCTTTTTATTAGCTTCAGAAGGCCCAACAGTAACATTTATTTACATTTTACATAAATTCTGGGATGGAAGCCATGACTAGATAACATCTACAAACCTGTGTGTACTAACTATAGAAATATGTAAGAAGGAAGGATTTATCCAACTGAATTACACAGTTAAATTTCTGAAAAGCGTATATGTCTTCTAAATGCTTTTTATTGAAGAACATTCGCAACTCTGGCTTGCTCCCCAAATGCCATCAATGTCAGGCACAGGGCTGGTTCACTCCTCAGTACCTGAAGACGGCCAAGGCTGTTCCAGCAAAAAGCCAGAAAGTCCATCGGGATCTTCTGTAAGGCTGGCAGGGACTTGAACCATCACCAATGTGACCCACTTGGCATGTAGCTTTAATCGGTATGCATTAAGGTGTTGTACTTGAGAGGTATAAGAGCCAAGACTATTATTCTTTAAAACAATACATTATTTTTTTAAAATTTATTATGATATTTTTTATTGGAGGAATTTCCTCTTTTTATTAATTATTTTGCATTATGTGACAGTTTCATAGGCTCTGGGAATCCCCCCCCCCCCCCACTGGTGGATTCCTCCACCTTGTTGCAGTATTACAGTTCAAATTCAATCAAGATTCTTTCCTTGCAAACATATACCAAGCATAGAGTCCAGCTACTTATTGTCCACATGGGTTGAACAGTTTCTTGGGGAGACCTTTTCTGGTCCGAAGTTAGAGCTGGTAGAATATCATCCCAGTCAATTAAGAGTCCCAATATAACATCAACAGCAATTTGCAATATTATGGAATTGACATGGTTTTGAGTAACCAGTGTGTTAAAAAAAAAAAAAAAAAAGCAAGTCCTAACCACAACCTATGATTAGCTCATTGACATTTCAATTTTAGTTTATATACAGGACCAGCTGCTATATACCTTAAAATGGCTATAAGGTACCATTCAGCTGTCTCGTGTCTATTTCATTTTAGTATTTAGCCATTTGTTGTGTTGAAGTATAATTTTGCTTATCTTGGCAGATTTTAGGATAATCTAGACTGGCCTGTAACTCTAACAAGACATTTGTCGACAATTAAGGTGCAGAACATTTTTTTTGAGGGGGTGTACAGGAAAATCCTCAACACCATGGTGAGGAGTGACTAATCTTTGTGTCCCACCCAGCGAGGCATGAGCCAATCCACGCCAGCTCTTTCCTGTCAGATTCCAAGCTCTACTTTTTGTTGTTTGCCTATTTATTATAGGTTTTTTTAGTTTGTATGATTGTTTGTTTGCTATGAGGGGTTTTCGGAGCGATCCCGATGGTCATTGCGAGGGAGAGTGGGGGTCCAGAGGTGGAGCCAGGCTCGGACCAGAGAAAGCTCTCCTCCCTGGTCCCGAAGGACGTTTAAAAACAATACATTATTTAAAAGCAAAGGACTAAAGTCTAGACAGTGGTTAGTTTTCAAATGAGATCTTGTTCACCTTTGACCCTTTTCCATTTCCCACTATGGACTGGGTGCTTTGGTACGTTGTCGGGTGTGAAACTGAATAGTAGTCTAGAAACTGTAAGAAAAACATCACACGGAGCATTAGAGTTAATGGAGAAAAATACATGGAAGTCCACGTTTATAATGAAATTCAGGAAGGTCCTTTTATACAAGCTGATATTTGAATGGATACCTGAAGGCTGTATAAGATTAGCCTTGATGAAATCGAGACTTTTCCAATGTGCAGGTAGAAGGAGAATTTCACTCTTGCACTGGCTCTCTCCCCACCCCATGTCTCTCTAGGGTACCTTTTTGCCTCTCAAATAAATTAAACTTTAAAAATACTATACCTGTTGCCATGATACATATGTAATACAAAATACAGATATTCACACAATATATTTTAATACAAAGCCACTAAAATACTGAGCAAATAAGGCAGTCAGTACAGTGTTGCTGTCATGCAGAGGGTATGTTTAAAATATATGCACAATTTCAGGATGTTCCCGAAACTCTGTCTTGGTTTCTGTCGGCCTCCTCATGAGATCACAGAGGAAGCCTGCACAAGATCCAGGTCCAAGTTCTGTAATAGCTAGACAGAAAAAAGTATTTTATCTCAACGACTTCATAGTTAAATCTTAATCACTATTGAGAAAAATATGTATATATACACAGTGATGCATACATTCAGTATCAAATATGTATTTATAGTTGTACTTAGAACTCATGATGTTTATGGGTTAATATTCAGAGCTGCTCATTCATCTCCTCATCCTTGTACCATGCACTTAGTAATAGGATTACAACATGAAGAGGAGATAGTCCATTCCTCCATTATGTAAACTGGTCTTCTCAAACTCCAATTAAAAAAAAAAAGCTGATTGGGCAATCATCATGCAATGCATAGACAAAAGCAAATAAATTAAACAGGGCTGTACTGAACTACAGAGGGGATGTGGCTCCCAATTTCATGGCAATATTGTACATCTTCTGGAGGGGTTGAAGTGCACATTAATATCTGTACCACTGACATCTGCAGTTTAGATCTGTGTCCCAGATAAGAGGGAGAATCAGAAGGTACACAGTATGCTTGAGGTCAGGGAAAAGCCTTGTGGGATTATGAGCAGTGTGCTTTGTCTTCACAAGAAATAAATGATTTCGGTGCTTTTACTCCACGCTAAGGATTTGAGAACTTTTCCAGAGGGCAGACACTAACTCTGTGTAAATGACAGGTCAAACATCACCTATCGGGTACTGAATTTATGAACTGTAACTTCTTGACCAACTGTTACTGAGTTGGGATTTCTGAGCTTAACTCTGCCAAGCATCTGGGAAGTTGATGATGCCATTAATATGTGAGAACAGCTGTACCACACAGAATGACCTTTCCACAGGGTTGGCAGAAATCATAAAAGTGTAATGCCACTAAAAACACCCAGACTTGCTGAGCATTATAAAAGCTATTTTTAAAAGGAATTTTTTATTTTTTTATTGGAAAGGCAGATCATATTTACAGAGAGAAGGAGACAGAAAGATCTTCCATCTGCTGGTTCTCTCCTCAAATGGCCACATGGGCCAGAGCTAAGCCAATCCGAAGGCAGGAGCCAGGAGTTTCTTCCAGGTCTCCCACACAGGTGCAGGGTCCCAAGGTCTATGAGCCATCATCCTCTGTTGCTTTCCCAGACCGTGAGCAGAGAGCTGGATGGGAACTAGAGCATGAACTGGTGCTCATTTGGGAACCAATAACTTGCAAGCTGAGATTTTAGCCATTGAGCCATGGCACCAGAACCCTTTAAAAAGCTATTAATTACAATTATAACTAAGGAGTGATAATACTGTATTCTTAATTATGAATGTGTTTTCACATATCATTATATGCATACAGGAAAAATATTTTGTGTAGTACCAAAAACAAAGGAAAGTGATGACATATACTACTTTCAGTTCATTTAAGAAATAAGATCATGTAAATTTAATGAAAAAATTTGGGGACATACCTCATCTGCTTCTTGAAGTAAATCAGTTTGTTTCTCCTGCATCTGTGATAAGTTGAAAATAATGTTTATGTTAAGCAACATATAATCCCATGGGTATGTTATATCATTCAGAAAATGAGACCTCTATGTAAGACATTGGAAACCAAACCAGACTTCAATTGAGCAATAAATGCATAAATAAAGTAAGATTCACTTTTTAAAACGTTCACCTAAAAGAAGATATGAGTGGATAATGCTATTTAGATTAATCTGAGAACAACTACAGTTAGGATTACTCTGCAATAAACATGATTGTAGAAGAGTAATGCTAGTATAAAATAAGTCATATCATATTTTATTCCAAACTAATTATTTTGTATTCGTTAGCAGGCTTTGCCTTTTTTTTTTTTTTAAAGAATTCAATGAGATCTTAAATTCTAAGTTTTCTGTAAAACCAACTTTATGTTTTCCAGTTTTTCAGCATGGAATTTTAAGCACATAAGTGAAAAAAAACAATACTGTCATAATGTCTTGTGAGAATCTTACTGGCAAAGATTAAGTCAAATCACCATGGTAACCATATTACGATTCAGTAATTTTTTTCACATAGACTCAGAAAATTTAATGCAATAAGGGACAAATATGGGTGAAAGCTAGCTTTCACATTTGGTTTCTTTGAATTCCTAATTTTCTAGAACTAGAAATTGAAAAGCAAGATAGGATTCTTTATAATTTTAACTTATTTTAGGTAGTTAAGCACAGTGGAATATATTAAAGCATGAGAGACTACCGAGAAGAACTGTATCCCAATAAACTGGGAAACCTCAGGGAAATAGGCAAATTCCTGGATTTATATAACCTAGAAACATTACATCAGGAAGACACATACAACACCCACAGATTCACAACAAGCAATGAGGTTGAAGCAGTAACTAAGAGTCCTCCATTAATGAAGTCCAGGACCTACTTCCTGAATTCTACAAAAAAATTCAAGGAGGATATAACTCCAATACTCTTCAAATTATTCCAAAATATTGAATACGCTGGAACTCTGCCAAACTTTTGTCATCAGGCCAGCATTACTTTGATATCAAAACCAACTAAGACATGAAACTACTGACCATTATCCCTAAAGATTCCCAACAAGATCCTAGCAAGTAAAATCCAAAATCGTATCAAAAAGTGAGATTTATCCCAGAAATTCAATGGTGGTTAAACATGCAGAAATCAATAAATATCATGAATCACATTATTAGAATGAAAAACAAAAACCATATGGTCTCAAAAAATGCAAAGAAAGTATCTGGTAAGATTCAACACCTCTTTGTGATTAAAAAAAATCCTTTACAAATTATGTATAGAAGGAACATTCCTCAAAATTATAAAGGCTATATATCACAAAACAACGAGTGTCATTAAAAATAATGGTAGTATAGGGCCCAGCGGCGTGGCCTAGCGGCTAAGGTCCTCGCCTTGAACGCCCCGGGATCCCATATGGGCGCCGGTTCTAATCCCGGCAGCCCCACTTCCCATCCAGCTCCCTGCTTGTGGCCTGGGAAAGCAGTCGAGAACGGCCCAAAGCTTTGGGACCCTGCACCCGTGTGGGAGACCTGGAAGAGGTTCCTGGCTCCCGGCTTCGGATTGGTGCAGCACCGGCCGTTGTGGTCACTTGGGGAGTGATTCATCGGAGGGAAGATCTTCCTCTCTGTCTCTCCTCCTCTCTGTACATCTGACTTTGTAATAAAATAAATAAATCTAAAAAAAAATAATGGTAGTATAACATTCTTGTTTGACAAAGGTAACAAACGAAATGCCCACAGACTATAGTAAAGAGCTGTGGCTTCAAGCCTAAGTCTGGTATCAAAACAACTGAGATTTACAGAGTATGAGTAAGGTGAGTATGTTTTTCAAGTAGGATGAAATTTTTTTTGATTATGGACTGAGGATAAATAGTGATGCTTCAAAACATGTTGTATGATACTTAAACACTCATCCTATTGGAAAAGGTAGAGTACGAGCCATCCATCGTCAGTCACCTAGAACGAGTGCAGTGTAGCACAAGTGTTGCCGTGTGAATTCTAATACCAGGTAGAAAGCGCTCTCCATCCCAGATGGCTTGGAAGCTCAGGCCACAAAGAGTGGAGGTGTTCAAGAGTGGCTGCCTGCTCCCATTACACATGAAGCCAGTGACCATATGTAGATGTGTCAGGGAACAAAGCTTCAGATGATTCCACTGCCCCAGACCTCCAGCAGTCGATGGCCATAGGAATTTAGGATCATGTAATGATGTGTCACTTGGCCTTAGACTCACGGGTCAGAGTTTGAGACATAAGAGAATCAACAGTGTGCATTTTTTATACAGAGAGAACAACAATGTATTTTAAAAAGCTATCTTTTTAGCTTGATTCAAATTTGCCAAATTACTGTACTGTTCAAAGAATTCAAAGATTTCTGGTCCCTCAATGGATGAAGAATTACCTGATATTTTACCATACGATGGTGAGTTTCCATTTCACTGGTTTTTAAATTTGCATGGAAAGGGAAAACTCCATTTTCATATTGCTTTAACTTGTTTCTTATAGCTCTTAAAAGTGTCTTATATCTACAAGAATGAACATAAAAAGTAAAAAATTTCAGAATATTAGTATTTTAAGATAATTCATATTACGAAACAGAAGTCTATCATGTAAAAGAAAGAAGTCTACAAATTATGTTCCACTTTCATTGGGTTCAATTTAACATTGAAGCATTATAACAAATTAGCATCTTCAAAATAAAGAGTAAATTTTATGATGCACATTGCAAGAGAATTAGTATGGTAACCATGTACAGTTATTATAAATTATGAACATCCTTTTTAGTATGTTAACATCCATCACTGGCCTGTTATTTAATATTAGTTACAACCAAGAGATCATTATCAGTAGTGAGGAAAAAAGCATACTTGCATATGAATGTTATTAAAAAGATGCAAATATACATCTTGGTATCCATTAACCATAATCTGCAACAAGAAAAGTCAGCACAGAGTAAAAATATCAACAGTGCCATTCAGAATAGAATAAGGGATAGCAAAGAACATCTCTTACGTCTGCACTGAGGAGGGGCGATAACGAAGTTTAGGAAGAAAGTTTACAGAAATGACAGTAAATACCACTTTACTACACTTAGAGAGCTTTGGTTAGCACAATGTTAACCAAACGAAAAGGATGCAGAACCATGTAAAAACAGGTAAATGAGAGAAAATTAGACTTAGCACACCAAGTAAGTACCCACATATTAAAGATAAAAGCAATCACACTGGTGGCTTCAAAGACCTTGAGAAACATTCTGTTATTTTAGCCAATAGTAGAAACATCATTGCTATCATCATTTCTCTACATAATATGCAAGGCTTATGCCATGTATATATACACATATTTGGGTCCATAGACATACACATATGTTAATATATATATTAAATGTGTGTATGTGTATATATATATGATAAATATACTTAAAGCAGAAGTTAAAGGATATCATGCATACATGAGAGAAACCCATGGAAAAAGAGAAATTGCCATACTATATTCATAGCTAGAGCAAACAAAAAAGAAAGTAGAAGCCAGATTCAAGAGTATTTTTGGAGGCCAGTGTTGTGGAGCGGAGAATAAAGCCACAACCTGTGACACCAACATCCAACAGGTGGGTGTTGATTCATATCCAGGCTAGTCCACTTCTGATCCGGCTCCTTGCTAATTGCCTGGGAAAATAGCAGAAGATGGCCCAAGGGTTTGCGTCCCTACAAATCACATGGCATTAGCCTGGTACAGCCCTGGCACTTGCAACCAGCAGGGAAGTGAACCACCAGATGAACACCTCTCTGTCTTTCTCTTTCTCTGTGACTCTGTGACTCTCTCAATAAATCAATATTCTTAAAAGGATCATTTTTGGTGTTGATAAAAAATGACACCGACAAACTTCAGATATTTGAATGCTGAAGAAAAGCACACTTTCAAAAAGAGGTTAAAAAGACAGCCAAAAAAAAAAAATTCCTTCAGAAATACTAATTTAAGATAGATGAAAAACACATTATTGTTTTTGAAGCTGTTGACAAAAGTCTAATACCTGGAGATGTAAAAAGGTTTCAGATGGTGTTGTGAGATTTTTTTAAGGTAAAGTTTAAAACAATTTAATTATGGAAATGCAGGGGATACAGTGAATTTGCAATTAAGCTTTCTTAAAGTATGATTCAAATGATCTGAACTAGTACACTCTTACTCAGTTAGCTCTTTTTCTAATTCAGCATTTTTCTTGCACTGTTCATTCAGATCAGATTGCAATGCAGTAACCTTTTCTAGGTGTGCCTTTTCTTCCTTGGACTTTGAGACAAATTTTAAAGAAAGTTAGTTTTAAGCTAGACAGTCATCTTAAAATTATAATTTCAAATGAGTTCATGAATGCTAAAATTTATAAAAGTACAAATACCATATATATACATATATATATATATGTTTTTAAGATTTATTTATTTTTATTGAGAAGTCAGACATGCAGAGGGGAGAGAGACAGGATAATCTTCTGTTCGTTGATTGACTCCTCAATTGGCTGCAATGGCCAGACCTGTGTCGATCCTAAGCCAGCAGCCAGAGGCCTCCTTAGGGTCTCCCACGTGCGCGTAGGGTCCCAAGGAATTGGCCCGTCCTCAACTGCTTTCCCAGGCCACAAGCAGGGTGCTGAATGGAAAGCAGGGCTGCTGGGACACAAACCAATGCCCATATGGGATCCTGGTGCGTTCAAGGTGAGGACTTTAGCCACTAAGCTTCTGCACTGGGCCCAATATATATTTTTCAAAAACAATGAGTTAATTCAAACTGATGTATACTTTCCTCATTATATTTTCTGGAACTTAAATGCTAACATATACTTTTTCATATACAAGGTTTTCTTAAATTTTTGCTAAGATATAGGGAACAAATTTTATGTATTCCATAGATAAATTCCAGGAAGACAACAGAAAACAATCATAGTTCCCGCACTCTCCTTGCCCTCCACAATAAATTTCTACCATTCCTTCCCCATCAGCTGTTCAAAGACACGATTTTAATGAACTCTGCATTCACAGGCTTGATTTATCATAAATCATAGTATTCAATAAGTAAAAAGTAGGAAGACCACAGTTCCACAGAAATATAAAACCAGGTCTAGGTACAACAGAACTGAAATGACCATTTCATTTCTACGCATTTTTTGGTATTCTGTATTAACTGCCATATATCAGACAGAAGTGTGGTATTTGTCTTCCTGAGATTGGAGTATTTTCACTAAGCGTAATAGTATTTGTTAAAAACACAGGTACTTACACGCAAAAAAATATTAAGTGTTAAGGAATTATTTTCAACAATCACACATTTACATTGTAGTACCTAAATGAAAACTTTTCATCAAGAATTAAATGTTTTGGGTTTGTAAAATCAGATATTGTAAATTTTGAATTTCTCACATCTCATGGTCATAAGCAATTTTCCATGGGTTTCAAATTAACCTTTCCAATGAAGAATTTCTCCTTCAACCCTAAGTTTTCTCCATGAAAGACAAAAACAAAATGGACCTATAATTTTTGTTGCTTCGCCCCTTCTACTGGAATCTCAATGCTTAATTCCTGGTCTCATTCCCCGCCGCCACCCCCCAGTTAAATTTCATCGTTTATGTGAAAATCTAAATCACGATTCAATTTGCTGAACACACCACAGGTCGTGCGGGACACGTTTCCAGTGCCCCCTCTGCTGTCCTTCTCAGCATTGACTGCTAGTAGCAACCACAGCCAACCATCCCTCTAACCCTAAATTCCTGACCTAAACACAGCAATCTCTGAATTTCAGTATGGCCCCTTCCTATTCCTTTTTAAACTTCTCTCAGGATTACTGAATGCTTCACCCAGATTTTTCCATCTGCATTTCCAGTTGTGATCTCTTCGGAGGTCGTTTATATTGTTATCCCCTTCTACCTTATTTTTCATACATAATACACTCAACCATACACTCAAACCATTGCTTGGGCTAGGCATTGGACATACGGGTCAAGATGCGCTTTGGGATGCTTGCATCTGATATTGGATTCCCTGGACCTGAGCATGGCTCTGCTTCTGAGGCCAGGTCCTGCTTGTGAGTACTCTGGGAGGCCACAGGAAGTGGCTGAAGTAACTACTGCCCTGCTGCACATGTGGGAGACCTGGATTAAGTTTTTTCATTTTTTTTTTTATCATTTAAATCCATACAATTTATTTCACCTAGCACCAATATTTATAGCTATTTTATTTTACTTTAAAACAATTATTTTTCAAAACACAATTTAATAGGTATAAGAATTGCCCAGGCCACCTTAGTTCCTCCTTCCCCATTCTGCCTCCAACACTGTTTTTCACCATTTTATTACAATAGTATAGTTCTTCAGCAACAGTCGCAAGTTCAATATCCTGCTATTTGAAAGTATCCTGGCATTGTAGGTATAGACAATAGTAGAAAGTCTAGTAACCTACTGTCCAAGACATATTTACTAGTTTCGTTGGGAGTCTTCCTTTTATTTGGGAGTAAAGATGCATACTGCAATGTCTTCACATCCTGATATGCTAGTCTCCATTCAATAGTTCATCTATTAGAATATATGGATATACATGTTTACTTATGTATCTACTGATCTTGTATTTTACATAAAGGTTGCCTTATATCAGAGAGAACATAGGATATTTGTACTTTCCACACTGGCTTATTTCACTGAGTGTAATGGTCCCTAGTAGGAACCATTTTGTTGCAAATGGCTGTAAAGTATCCCACTGAGTCATTGTACTACAGTTTCTTCATGCATTCCTCTGTCGACAGGCATTGAGATTTTTCCATTCTTCACTATTGTGAATTGAGCTGCTAGAAGCATAGGGTTGCAGGTCACTTTTTCATATACAGATTCCATTTCATTTGGATATATCCCCAGGAGTAGGAAGGTGGGACATACAGTATTTAAATTTTTAGTTTGATCATTTCTGGTACAGATTTAGTTCCTTGATCCATTCAGAGCTGCTTTTTTTTAGACAATGACAGGTTGCAGGATGGGGAGCATCCTGCTTCTTACATCTGTCGGCTAATATCCAATGGTCACAACAGTATTTGTTGAAAAGACCAGCCTTTTTACATGGATTATTTTCAGTTCTGTCAAAAAGCTTTGGCTATACGTATGTGGGCTCCGTCTGGGGGGTTTTATTCTGTTCTGTTGATTTTATCCTCTTTTGCTGTACCAGTACCAGCCTGTTTTGATGACCACTGCCCTGTAGTACCTCTTGAGGCCTGGAATTATGATTCCTCCAGCTTGATTTTTATTTTTATTTGTGATTTTTATTTGTGATCTCTGCATTTCCAGATGAATTTCTGTATCATCTCCTTTGTTTCTGAGAAGAATGTTGTTGGGATTTTGATTGGAATTACCTTGAATCTCTATATTACTTTTGATAATCTTTTTTGAATCTTATTTCTCCTATGTATAGAATCATGTCATTTGTAAACAGGGATAATTTTAATTCCTCATTTCTGATTTGAAATCCCTTCGTTTATTTTTCTTGTCTAACGACTCTAGTGAGGAGTTTCAATACTATATTGAATAGATCAATAAGTCAAAGTGCTGATTCTTTGAGAAAATAAAAAAATAGATTATTCATTAGCCCAACTAGCCACAGAAGGAGGGAGAAGATATGAATCAATAGAATCAGAGATGAAAAAAGGAAACATAACAACAGATATCTCAGCCATACAGAATAATCAGGAACTATTGTAAACAACTGTATACCAACAAATCAGAAAACCTAGAAGAAATGGATAGATTTCTGGACTCACACCATTTACCAAAACTGAATCATAAGGTAATTAAAAATTAAATAAACATATAACCTGGATGGTGACTGAGTCAGTAGTTAGATCCCTCCCCAACAAAGTAAAGGACTTGACTGGATGGCTTCCCTTCCAGTTCTACAAATGTTTCAATACTCCACAAGCTATTCAATACAGCAGAAAGGGAGACAATCCTTCCAAACTCTATGAGGCCAACATCACCTTGACACCAAAGCCAAATACAGATGAAACAGAGAAATAGAACTACAGACCGATATTCCTGATGAAAACAGATGCAAAAATCATTAACAAAATGCAAGCCAACAGAATCCAACAATACATCAAATAGATCATTCACCTGCACCTGGTGGGATTTATCCCTGACATGCAAAGATGGTTTAACATTCACAAATCAATGAATGTGATACACCACTTGAACAAAATGCAGAATGAAAAACCATATAATCATCTTAATAGAGGTATAGAAAGCATGTAACAAAAATCCAACACCACTACACGTTAAAAACTCCTAAGCAAGATAGGCAGAGAAGAAATATTTTACAACACAATCAAAGCAATATACAAAAAAAAAACCCACAAAAAACAAAAAAAATCCAATGCCAGCACCATGCAAAAAGGAAAAGACTAGAAGCTTTTCCATTAAGATCTGACCTAGATGCATGTCCACTTTCACCACTGCTACTCAACGTAAACTGATTTTCTGACTCCCAGCAATGGCAGGCTTTGGGAATAAAGCAACAGAAAAGCAATTTATTTTTCTGTTGCTTACTGTCATTCATTGTATTTCATTTACTCTCTTTATGTCTCCTTTGATGTATTAATAGCTCCTTCTAAAAAATGTACAAAAACTAAACATGTATGCTAAAATATTTGGTTTAACACATCATTCTTGCACTGTGGTTGCACTTAAAAATGCAGAAATATGTAGAAATACATAAACATTTGTTTTTTACAATTAAAAAATTTAAGATTATGTTTCAAAGGAGTCATCTTGCAGACACTTCAGTTGATGTCTAAGGATTAAATCCTGCATTGTTTCACAAATCAATATTACCATACTATTCAATATTTAACTATCTGTATAGGCCAATATATATTTTACATTCCTAAGACAAATGTAGGGCCCTGTGCAATGGCTCAGTTGGCATATCCTCCCCCTTCAAGTGCTGGAATCCCATATGGGTGTCAGTTCGTATCCCAGATGCTCCACTTCCCATCTAGCTTTCTGCTTGTGGCCTGGAAAAGAAGTAGAAGACAGCCCATGGCCTTGGGACCCTGTGTCTACATGAAAGACTCAGAAGAAGTTTCAGGCTCCTGGCTTCAGATTGGTCCAGCTCCAGTCCATTGCAGTTACTTGAAGAATGAATCAGTGGAAGGAAGATCTTTGTCTCTGCTCTTTGTAAATCTGCCTTTCCAAGAAAAATAAATAAATCTTTTACAAATATAGGTATATATCATTGAAATTTTTATCTCAAGAACTTATCCTTCATACTTGACTTCATTTTCCAAAATTCAGAGTTCTATGGAGGTTTGCCTATTGAGTAGTTTACTTTAGAGTTCACTTAGTGAAGTGAATAAAATTTTCTTTTAGGAACCATATGCTTTTTCTGAGTAAAGCCATTTTCAACTACTCCAAAAGCCTTTGTCTGAATGTATCTCCTAAGTATCCTGTGGGCCTCTAATCTAGTTTATCTTAAAACTGAAGATGTGGTCACCAAAGAATCGCCTTTCTGAAGCATGCTGGGATGATGCCACTCAACTCTTGGGACTGACAGGATTGCTGGCACTTGAACCCAGGCACTCTGGAGTGGGAAGAGAATATCCTAGATGGAATTTCAAGTTAATGGACTTAGATGGACTCAATAATTTGTGAAATTTACCAAAAATGGAATAGGAGATAAATTTAAGATGAGAAAAGCTGCTCCACATGAAAATAGTTTACAAAATTTTACTATTCTTTAAATTATGAACTTCTTCATTGATTCTCAATAGTTTTTATAAAAATACTAAAAAAGGCAAACCATCAATTTTTAGGAGCCAAAATCAATTAATCCCAAAGAAAATAAAATTACTCAATTATAACTCACATGACACACTGCAATACTTTTATGTATCTATAGAGACTATCTTCTTCAGTTCAAATATCAGTTCTAAAATATATGAACATCCACTACTAATAGTGTGTATAACTTCCCATAATATTTGCCATTTTCTCCTTCCAATAAGGTATTTTTGAAAGTTATCTGTACTGTAACAAAACTTTTCTGTTTTAGAACATTAAATTCTCTCAACAGACAGTTGGGTAGTTTTGGTGACCTAATTCTCTCCCCATCTGGTTACATTCCATCACCTCTCTAGATATTAATGACCAGCAATATTAAATTACTTAATGCTATTAGCATTACATTATATACATAATTTTAATTGCTTAAACTTATGATCCATTTTCGAATGTTACATTTTATTATGTTAACAAATTATAAAAATGGTAGATGTAGAAAATTTAGGAAAATTTTGGTCTTGATTTGAAAGATGAAAACTTCCTGCAATTTACTAGAAATTATAAAGATCTTTTGAGCTTTGGAAAAATTTTTAATTCAGTATTAAATTATTTAGTTATTCTAAAGGTTGTCCCAGAGGTGTCTTTTCCTTATTTTGTGTCATGTCTTAAGGCAAGCAGAACAATATTAGGGCAGAAATTAAAGTTTTACATACCAGAGGCTGGTCATCTTCACTTCCATCAAGCTTTTCTTCTTCTTGCCCAACTTTTGTGACTAAGTCATTAAGTTTTAGAGAACTCACATCTCCAAGTTCAGGTTCCATGCTTTTAGAGTTATTGATATTACAGCTATCATGTGCTGGCTCCTTGAGCACACCTTGTTTTGGTTTTATTTTGTTATTACATGTGTCTGTAACATCATAAATACTATGTCAGTTTATTTAAATCATGTGCTTCGTTTTGGGGCAAGGTAGGTCTCAAGTACAGAAGGTTTTCTGGACCCTATAAAGTATGAATTTGTCTCATTCAGGTAGTAAAATTTTGGTTCCTGTATTTTGTCATTTGCACTGTAAAGCATACTTGTCCTCACACATTTTATATTCAGTAGAACAATCTACTTAGAAGAGATAAAGCCATATATTTACAATAACAGAAAAATAACGTTATCAGTTGAAAATTTAAATTGATCTTAACCTTTAACTATACTTACTGTTTTGAGAAATACTATTTTTCTAAAATAACAAACCACTTATAGAGACACTAAACATTGCCAATTTCAAGACATACAAACATCTCAACTATTCATTCACAAATTCATCTATTTGACACAAATTTAAAAAGCAGAAAAAATAAAATACAGAGAGAGAGAGAGGAAATAGATGTCATACTGTGCACTGCTCTATATCTTACAACAGCATCACTCATTTTCTTCACTATTAGTGGCTTTCACAATTGGCGAGGTTGCGGGGAAAAGGGAACCCTACTCCACTGCTGGTGGGGCTGCAGGCTGGTACAGCCTCTATGGAAATCAGTATGGAGAACATTCAAACAACTCAAATTCAACATACTGTATGATCCAGCAATAGCACTCCTAGGAATATATCCAGAACACTTGTTCTATGAGAAACCAACATGCACTCCTATGTTCATAGCAGCACAATCAGTAATTGCAAAAACATGGAAACAACCAAAATGCCCATCAACAGAGGATTGGATAAGAAAGCTATGGTTCATCTACTCCATGGAATACTACTCAGCTATTAAAAAAAACAAAATGCAGTTCTTTGTGGCCAAATGGGCCAAACTGGAAACCCTAATGCTAAGGGAAATGAGCCAATCCCAAAAGGTTAAATACCACATGTTTGCCTTAATTTAAGATGATATGATGTTATGTATAACATGTTATGTTTTGAATGTTATATGTTGTGTATAAACTAAAATTGAAGTATAGGTGAGGTGGTCACAGAAGGTGGCTGGGAACCCGCATTTACTTTTAACATATTGGTTACTCATTACTATGTCAATTAATTCCATAATGATGTAAATTTTTGCTGATGGTGTGTTGGAGCTTTCAATTGACTGGGATGATGCTCTGCTGGCTCTGTCATCAGACCAGAGAGGGTATACCTAAGAAGCCGTTGAACTTGACGGGACAATAAGATGCTGGACTCTATGTTTGGTATACGCTTGCAATGGGGAAATCTCAACTGAACTTGAGCTGTGGTTATGCAACAAGGTGGAGGAATCCACCATGGTGGGAGGGTTTGGGGAGGGGTGGGGAGAACCCAAGTATCTATGTAACTGTGTCACATAATACAATGTAATTACTGAAGTTAAATAATAAATAATTAAAAAAAAAAAAACAATTAGTCTGTGTATATCATTGCCATCACGTGAGCAGTTGCTTCATTTGAAATGCTTTAATCTACTATGATGACAAATTTCTTTTCATCTTGCAAGACTCACCTTGTGGGGTAAAGGACTATTTGATTATTGCTGTCTTCCCCCCCAGAGAAACAGATTTTTCCATTTTGGGGGCTACCTGAGTACAGATTTTTCTACTGTACCTATGCCATTGGAACCATAATTATTTCTTTATATGTCTATCCCCTTAGTTCCTACACTATATGGAACCATCTTTTAAATCATTCATATCAACAAGCCTCACTTTAGTCAATGATTAGAGTCCCTGCAAAGTTATAGGCACTAGGCTGTAGAGAGTGCAATTAAAATTGGTTTTTCTACAGATGATGCCTGGTTTGAGCTTTTAAGAGAGTAATTAGCCAGGTTAAACAGGGCAGTGGGTAGGAACAGGTGAGAGTATGCAAAGCAGTAGCCAGAGAGGCAGGGAAGTGTTAAATAGGGGAGATGTTTGCCCTAAAAATGGGACTAGAGAGGAGGGCATCAAGAGGCAGTTTGGCAGTGCAAGAGAAATGACGTGAGAGGGACAGTTAGGCATGTAACAGATTTCTAATTTTTATAATTAACAAATTGTAAATGACAAAATAGTAAAACGCTTAGATACTGTTTTCAGTATTAGTTCATAGCTATATTGGCACTGGAGATAATTCTCTAACTGCTGTAGGGAGGATAAACTCGAAGATGAGTCTTAAACTGAATAAATGTTTCCAGAAATATGTAGGATATAAAATTATCAGTGCCAGGAATAGAAGAGATTCTTGCTAGAGAAATAAATGTACGAATCTGAATTTGTGGAAGGCTGTACTCACTACTTCAAAAATGATCCAAAACAAAAAAGTGAAATGATTTCCATTAATTTTTGGTGTTGTTTATGTTTTCTAAGTCTTTCTGTTTTGTGTATGCCTGTATTAAGAAAAGGCATTCTTGGAGCTACCACACTCATGAATAAATAATCACAAACAAAGCACCCCTATAAATCGATAAGTTTGAATTAATATCTTATAGTGACTACTCTAGAATACAACTGCAAATTTCTATAAAATATGTTAGTTATATATGTAAAGAGAAAACAGGAACTAGTTGCAAACTATCACATTCGGCTTGTTAGACCGGACCATGTGACGAACTGAGACACTGTGCTAAGATACTTCATAACGTGTTAACATTTTGCCATATTTGCTTCATACGTCAGTATGTATTATGTGAGACAGTCATCGTGATGGGAACCTGCATCTCCATAATACAGTGCCAGCTCAAGTCTTGACTACTTGTCCAATCCAGCTTTCTGCTAGTGCATCTTGGGGCGCAGATGGTGATGGGTCAGTCCCACAATGTTGGCTAGCTCATGGATTTTAAGGGTATTTGAAGGAGTGAATTAAAAGATGGAAGATTTCTCTCTTACTTCCTGTACTTCTCTCTTTTTCATATAGATGTAAACAAACATTTTACAATAATTATGCACCACAGTGTTGGGTGCATTAGAAAACTTGGAGTTTTAAAAAATATGAAGAATAGAATAAATTGTATGAAGACTTTAAATACAATAAAACGATATTTCTTCAACACATGAATATTTTCAGAATCTTTTTAATAAATACCGGATAACCATAGTCAACTACTGTGAAGAAAAAAAGATAGTTGAGTGATTTAGTTATTTTCATATTAAAATATGATGAATCTAAGATTATTCTAGACCCAAGGAGGACAGAGTGCCATTAGACAAGAATCAATAGAGGAAAATGTTTTTCTTTATCAACAAAATTGTGTGGTTAAAATGTTTTAAGAGAAGTGTAATGAAGAAACAAGAAAAAATAGAAGTAGAACTTCACACGTTATTTCCTCATCAAGAATTCATTTATCATTTGACATCCCCTAACCCTGTTCAGGGTTTAAAATGGTGATTCTAAATGGAGATCTGAGAATCTCTGGAATTTTAGATTTCTTTAGGGGAATAAGGGATTAAGTAATATTAAATTTTATTTGCCACCTTTCCACTCATTCTTCTGGAAGTATACAGGGGATTTTTCAAAGATATAGCACATCAGAATGCCAGGAGCTCCAGCGATTAATCAGCAATGGTTCTAACGGCAAATGAAATGGATAGGTTTGTACAACAGTGTTTGAAATTGTTCAGTTTTCATTCCTAATACAATAAATGCCAGTTAAGTAGACTTAGAAACGAAACTCTTTGTAATAACTCCTAATAGTGTAAAAGAACTTATAAGGTCAAAACATTCAGAATCACTGTTTTTACAAATTCAGTCCGTCAGATATTCACTAAGGAATAATTATTTTCCCCATTTAAATTATGAAGTAATTAAAATACAATTGAAATGTTAGCAAATATTGCTTCCTTCAAATCAAAGAACTGAATTTCACAGTACTATAAAATATTGAAAATACAATCTTAGTTTCTTCGTCAAACTCTCTAAATCCCTCTCAAGGGTAGGGATTTTGAGTTGGGAATCTCAGATATCAAAACACCGAAGTAGAAACATAGGATTATTAAGACTGGGAGCACCTCAAGTATTTTCACTTACCTCATTCCAGATTTAAATTTCATCACAGAACTTACCTGATCGGGATATTTGTAAAGCATTGTCATCTTCCCCGTTATTTAGAGCAGGATTTTTCTTTTCAATGTTAGTCTGAATGGACATTTAAATAAGATGATTAATAATGTATATTTCATGTATCATGTAATTCAAAATTCAGGATAAAAAGGCAAATGAATTACCGTCAAATAAAGGTCTGTGCTCAAAGACTCTACAAAGCATAAGAGACAGAATCAGTTATGTATACACATGACAAAGCCAATCACACACAGAAACACAGCTGCAACTGAGCAAAGTCTTCACGTTTGCTTGGAGAAAGCATTACTGTAGGATTGGGTTGTTCTGCTTTGTTTTTGTTTTCTTTTTATTTACGACAGCAAGTGACAAAAAAGTGCATTGAAGGAAAAGGAACATAAGCTTCATAAAACATGTCGAAATTTCAAAAGCAAAACCGCCTCCAGTGAGTGAAACTAGCAGAAGTGTGCATGTGCCCAGGTGACTAGCCTGAATCTTGACAAGACCAATTATGTTTGATCTGAGAAGCAGAGCATGACCCCGAGAAGGTGAATGTGAAAGTTGAAGGTGGACAACAGCATTTCTTTACTGCGATATGTTATAATCACTGAAATTATCATACTGGCAATATTTATCAATGTTTCTCAATGTGTTCTGTAATTTAGGAAGACATAGTTAAGACGGTGAATGCATAATTGATACCTCAGCAGACAAATACCTCTGAATTGCTCAAGAAATGAACTCTACACTGTCTTCTAAAATTAATTTGGTTTAGTATATTGTATTACTCTCTAAAAGGATTTTTATGGGAGGGGACAGTGCAGTGGAATATCAGGTTAATCCACCACCTGCACATGACAGTATCCTGTATGGACATCAATTCCAGTCCCAGCTGCTCCACTTCCAATCCAGCACCTTGATGATGGCCTGAAAAAGCAGACAGAATGTCCCAGGTCCTTAGGACCCTGCATTCATGGGAGGCTGGGAAGAGCTGCTGGCTCCCAGCTCTGGATCAGTTTAGCTCTGGACTTTGCAGCCATTTGGGGATTGAACCAGTAGATGAAAAATCTCTCTCTCTCTCTCTCTCTCTCTCTCTCTCTCTGTCTGTCTCTCTGTCTCTCTCTCTGTCTCTCTCTCTCTGTCTCTCCCACTCTCCCTCCCAAGATCTTCCTGTCTCCTTTTTAATATATGGTAGGAACACTAGTAGTAATTCACTTACCTGGTTTATTCTTTGCAAGCATTTTGGATCTCTGTTCTTCATAATCCAGAATGAGCTGGCGATTAGTCCTACATTCAAAAGAGGTACCGAAATTTTACATAATTAGTAATACGAAAACAATTTACCAAATGTATTAAATTCTTAAGAGGACTTCAGATAATATACAATATCGGAACTTCATATAATCCCAATATGCCTCAGACTTTTATTTTCCTAATCTTGAAATTAAGAAAAAGTAACCAGATGCTCTTATGAATTGAGGGTACTATCTCTTACTAAACTGACGAGTACTAACTTGACATAATAAAGAACACCATGAGCTAAGAAGTCCCAGCTCTGTAATCAATAGCTATTTGTTCTTAGATAACTTACTTCTCTTAGCTTCAAATTCTTTTGAAAAAGTAAGTATTTGGAGGGCTGGCACAGTGGTGATCAAGTTAATCCTCTATCTGCACTGCCGGCATTTCATATGGGCTCTGATTCGAATGCCAGCCGTTCCACTTCCAATCCAGATCCATGCTGATATCCTGGGAAAGCAGTGAGGGATGTCCCATGTCCTTGGATCCCATCCACTCACATGGGAGACTCAGAAGAAGCTTCCTGCTCCTTGTTTTTAGACTGGTCCAACTCTGGTCATTGTGGCCATTTGGGAAGTGAACCAGGAAATGGCAGATCTACCTATCTTGCCCTCTCTACGTATTTTTAAAAATAGTTTTAAAAATACTTATTTTTAAAATAAATATTTTTTAAAATAAACATTTTTTTTAAATATTTTGAAAATAATAAGTATGTTTCAAGAGAGATAGGTTGGTATTGAAGCAGCTGGACTCACACAGGAGCTCATAAGGGATGTCAATGTTGCAAACAGCAGCTTAACTTGCTGTGCCACAAAGCTAGCACTGGTTGTCAGTTTGTCTCAGAAGCTTTATTGTTCAAGGTATTTCAGTTATTTAGTAATTTTTGACTAAATTTAATTCAAAACATCCCATTAATTGAGATAGAGTACCATCCCCTCTTTGAGGTAACTCAGCACAGAGAACTAGAGACATCAAGGCATGAACTGGAATATTGCTATTCCTTCTCCTCTTACTCAAAACGCTCGATCAGTACACCTTGTTAGAATCCTGTTTAGTCTTCACGTTCAGCTCCAACGGACTGAGGACACGGGTGCCTACCCTTAGAAACTGATGAGTTATGGATGGGGCTCACCTCTTTTCCATCTAAAAAATTACATATCTACATTCAGAATATTCTGATGAGTGCCACAATTCAAACATTTAAGAGAATTTGAGGTACAAATCGAATACTCAGTATGGAAGGGTTTTGTGAACACAGAAAATAGATTATATCTGGCACTCATACAAGTTGACTGCCACTCTAGGAAAAACCAACAAACCAAAGGTGGTACACTCAGGAGATACGAAATGATCTCGGGGTACAAACCTGGTGGCAAACAAGAAGGGAAATTACTGTTTCCTACAACACTTTCTTATGTTCTGGGGCTAACGTAAGATTTTCAAGGTGAGAAAAAGGGTCAGTATTTTTGGTGTGCAGGAAAACCAAGAGACTCGGCTGCAAGAGCAGAGTACTTCTGCTTGGAGGACAATAGCTTCATTGTTAAGGTGAATTAATAAACACTGTTAACATTGAAGTGGATGTGAGGATCCACACTGAAACTGGAAGACCTGGATGAGTAAGAGCTCCTTGCTGACAGTGGCCATCACCACCATTCTCCTGCAGGAGCCATTTCAATGGCAACCCTGCAGCCACAGAAACCACAAAATGAAATGCCCTTTGCCACGTTCCTTCTTGCTTCTGGAATCAGGGTTGCCGTTGTTGGACTTGTGGAATGCCCAGTCTGTGTATTCCTCGCTTCTCAAATGATTTTATCTGGTCCTACAAATGCAACTGTGAGTAGAACTCACAATTCAATAAATGTACAGAAGGCTAGTTTTTACATTAGTAATTTTGTATGTCCCTTGAATAATGTCATAAATATCCAAATGGCACTGAGCAGAAAAACGATTGCCCAATCCTGCCTCAAAGTCTTAGAAGATTTAAGAGGTAGGAGATATCTCTCCCTGAAAGTATGATACTTCCTAGAACTAAACATCTCAATACCCACCTAAGTAATTTGAAGCATCAAAAATGTGACAATATTTAGATTCCATGTACTGGTGTTATCCATGGGATGAAATGTACAATATAAGAATCAATAAAGACCCACACATTCCTGAGCTGAAGAATCTAGAACCCACTGTTTGGTTTCTAAGTGAACCAAATCCCTGTCATTTCAAAAAGTACAATGTTTTACCTGACACATAACATGTAGTAGTTATAATTACTTTGGCCTTCAACTTAATATTGACTAGCGTTTCAGTAGGAACACTTACATATTAAACGTCACAAGAGCAAACTTCTCTGCAGGCCATCCATTCATGCTTTGACAAGAGGCATCAATGCCTTTTTGCAGAAGAAGCCTCACTATCTTGGTTGATCTATACTGTGCAGCCAGCATGAGAGCCGTCCTAGGAGTAGAGACATAACTTCATGCTTAAAAACTTTAATAAAGTGACTTAAAGAGCAATGTGACATATGTTACCAATTTCATATCTTGCTGGTCTCTATAGAATTGACCACATACATGTACTAATAGGCCACTTGGGAGCCCGAATGTTCATGTTTATAATTTACAAGACTAGATGAAAAGGACCAAAAACATGCCTTTTTTCTCAATAGGGGTAATTCCACAGAAGTGGCCCATTTAACATCCATTAATGAATAAGAACTCTGCCAAGGTTACTTTTCTGAAGTGGGTCAATTTTTTTTTAAGATTTATTTATTTTTATTGTAAAGTCAGATATACAAAGAGGAGAGACAGAGAGGAAGATCTTCCGTCCACTGATTTACTCCCCAGGTGGTCACAATGGCCAGAGCTGAACTGATCCAAGGCCAGGAGCCCAGAGTTTCTTCTGAGTCTCCCATGAAGGTGGAGGGTCCCAAGGCTTTGGGCCGTCCTTGACTGCTTTCCCAGGCAACAATCAGGGATCTAGAAGGGAAGTGGGGCTGCTGGGACACAAACTGATGCCAGTATGGGATCATAGCAAGCGGAAGGCAAGAATTTTAGCCACTAGACTACAGCACCAGGCCTGAAGTGGGTTACATTTTAAATAGCAAATATTCACTAATTTGTTGTAACTCAAAATCATCTAAAGTCAGGATAAGTAAAAGTTAATTGTAGGCTGAAGATGATAATATTAAATATAATGGAGATAATACTAGTGGTAGTTTTACTTAACTGTGCTAAACAAACAAACAAAACAAAACAAAACAAAAACCCTCCAGGTACTAAAGTGAATGCTACCTATATGTATTTTTATTCACTTCCAATCACTCATGAATGTTCATATCAGTTAACACTTGGTAATAAATAATGCCCTCAAAGTCCCCCCATATACTTTACTAGGTAGGACACAAAGAACAATTACTCTTCACTATGGTATTGAAAATTTCCCTGCACACCCCTCCTAAAACTGTTCTGCTCTTCAATCATTAACATATGGCTTGTTAGTGTTATAAGCCTGTTTGGACTATCCTAAAATTCACGAAGTTCAGTAAAAATCACACTTGAATACTATAAGCTGCTAAATATAAATATGAAGAAAAAAATGACACAAGACAGCTGAATAGTACCCTATAATCATTTTAAGGTTTATAGCAGTTGGTTATGTATAAACTAAAATTGAGATGTCAATGAAGTAGTTACAGGATGTGGTTAAGAACTTGCATTTTCTAACACATTGGTCACTCAGTACCATGTCAATTAACTTGATGATATTGTGAATTTCCATGTTTCTTCCTGTTGTTGAATTTGTGTTGTGGCTTTTCATTGGAGGGAATGATATTCTGCCAGCTCTACTTTCAGATCAAGGATGATCTCCCAATGAAACTGTTGGATTTATCTGGACAATGAGATGCTGGACTCTGCATGGTCCATGCCCACAATGATGGAATTATGACTGGTTATGAGCTCTACTGCTGTAACAATATAGAGGAAATCAATATGGGGGGAGGGCTTGGGGGAATCCCAGAGCCTATGGAACTGTGTCATAAAATGAAATTTTTTAAAAATGATGAAACAAACAAGCAAAAATAGTCCCATACCTAGTACTAGGCATAGTGTGCCTTTTCTCTTTATAACTCATCTATAACTGGTCTTCATTAAAAGAAAAGTTTATCCAGCTGAAATTGTTCTTCCTTCCTGTGCTGTATACCAATTAAATGTAGAAAAAAATCAGGGGCAATTATTTAACCCAGCCATTAAGACACCAGTTAAGATACCCACATTCTATATTGAAATATGTGCATTTCCAGCTCCAGCTCTGACCCCAGCTTCTTGCTTCCTCAGGCTAATGAACACAGAAGGGATGGCTCAAGCAACTGGACTCCTGCCACCCATATGAAAGAACCAGATGGTGTTCCACACTCCCAGCTTCAGCTTAGTCAGAGCTCTTCTAGAATCTGGAGAGTGAATAAATGTGTATGTCTCTCTCCCTCTCTCTTGTCGCTCTTTAAAATATTTTTTTATTGGAAAGGCAGAATTAGAGAGGAAAGACAGAGAAAAGATCTTCCGCACATTGGTTCACTTCCCAAATGGCAACGATGACTACAGCTGTGTCAATCCAAAGATAGGAGTGAACAGTCTCATTCAGGTCTCCCGTGCAGTGCCCTAAGACATGGGGTTGTCCTTCACTGCTCTCTCAGACCTAACACAGGGAGCTGGATCAGAAATGTAGCATATGAGAGCCCAGCACTTATACGTGGAAGATGAACAAATTGAGTCATTGCACTGGCCCTCTCTGTCTATTAAATGAATGCATTTAAAAATAAATAAAACTATCAAAATACACTGTAAAAATTAAAAAAAAAACTGATGCAATGACAGTATCTGATAATAGTAATTTACAACTAGGGATAACCTATCAGTATTATTCAAAGAAAATAACTAGAAACAGTCATCAAATGGACTGGCTGATTTCATCTCCAGCTTTAACATTCTCAAAAATATGTGAAAGGAGATTAAAACTTGTAAAAGGATTAAGAAGCTCAATAATACATAAAGTAAACAAAAAGTATATGCACTATAAAACTAACAAACTAAAGTGAACCTTCTGAAATATGATTCTATGTTCTTAAAAAGCTACACTGAAATATCAGCCAATACAATATAAGAATTGATTCCTACCACATATTGGTCTTCTTATTGCTTAGTCTAAATAATTGCTTTTCTTAACCGATGATTTGCAATTTATACTACACACCAATAATTATAAGTTAATCTGCTGGTTACTTATTTTTTCTGACAAGTGGTTTTTGTTACTCTTGGACTTAACAAAAAAAAAAAAGAAATGACTTATACCGTCTAATGTTATCAACAGCATGAATATTGGCTCCTTTCTGTATTAAAAATTCTGCCATGTCCTCACCATCTTCATATATTGCAAGTAAAAGTGGTGTGAAGCCATCCTGTAAAAACAATTTAAGATTCACCAAATTACATGTTTCTCAACAAAACTGAAGGCCTTATACTCAAGCATATCATCATCCATAGGGAAAATAAAAGTGTTGGTCATATCCTTGCCATGGTTTCACATGCGCTACTCCTTTGGGAAAAGATCCTCTCGTCTGCCTCATCACACAAACCACAACTGCCTCAATAACTTACATGCGCCACTTGAGGCATCCAGGACTCCCTGTTCTGAGTCTTGACCATAGCGTATGAAGATCATCTCATTGTCCCTCATCTCAACCTGGTTTTATCTCTAATGCTCCAAGCCCTATGACACAGTAGTAAAGCTCTAGGTATTTTTACCCTTATCTTCATTTATAATTTGTATTAGTCTCTTGGGGATGTTAAAGATGTTTCTCATTCTGCCCTTCTTTTTCTGCTTCCTCCTTGTCTTTGTTCCTTAAAAATAAAATTAATAGTTAAAAACATAAAGAAGTAAGATTTTTGGTTTTCTAAATTTTTCCTTTATATAGATTATGAATAATCACACTCCATTAGAATATTTATAAAAGTGCCCCCCACACAAAAAAAATGGAGTTGTAAATTCAAATAGGCGTGGAAGCAAAGCAGGTGACCTGAGGAAGTAAAATAGCAGGGTGTGGAAGATAGCAGACAGGAGAGAACATGACCTGTAAAAACGGGAGAAACCTCTGCACAGCAGACCAAACAGCTTGATGGGCTCAAAGGAAATCAGAAATTTGAATGATTTCTGCCTGCAAATCCTAAATTTATACATGCTAACACAACTGATGAGGAAAACTAAACATATGCTTAGGCCATACTAGGAAGCAGTCATCATTGTAAGCTCTTCTAACACCAACCAATCTCAATCATCATTTGAAACTTAAACAAGAAAAAGGAAAAGGTAGGAGAATTATTTCTGAAACTGCATTTAACTTTCCCATGCAGAGGCAGATCCGAGACTAGCAAAGTCAAAATCCAACTGGCTTTATTATTTCTGAGCTCTTTTTCACCCACCTTCCCAATGAGACGTTCTAGACTATAGAACAGACCCCATCTACACAGCTGTGTCTATCAGGCTAGAATAATGCCTGGTAACTATTTGGATCTCCCAGTTGTTGGCTCATTAATCACCACTTTTTCACTCCCAGTCTGGTTTCCATATAATCTTCTCCTAAAATTGATCAAAATGCAAGATTTGCAACCCTCTTTGCAAAACTCAAAATCATTCAACCTAGAATAGAAGAAAGCTTTTTATTCACATGTCATCAGAAAAAAGCAATAAAAAAAAAAAAAAGTGTTCTCTTAGGATTTCTCTGGATGACTTCATATCCAAATTGGCCAGTTCCTGCCTGTTCATTCCTGTTCTCGGTTGCCCCCTTCTTATGACTTGCCATTGAATAATTCTTTTTCTTTTCCATCAAAATAATCATTTAGAAACTTTCATTTCATGAGTTCTGTAACATGTTGTAACATTAACTGTAACATGCTTCTTTTTTTTTTTTAAGATTTTTTTTTATTGGAAAGGCAAATTTACAGAGAGAAGGAGAGACAAAGATCTTCCATTTGTTGGTTCCCTCCCCAAATGGCCACAATGGCCAGAGCTGAGCCAATCCTAAGCCAGGAGCTGCTTCTGACTCTCCCATGTGGAGACAGGGTCCAAAAGCCTTGGGTCATCCTTCACTGTTTTTCTCAGGCCACAAGCAGGCAGCTGCATGGGAAGTGGAGCAGCAGGGACACAAATCAGCACCCATACGTTATTCCAGCACTTGCAAGGTGAGGATTTAGACTTTAAACCATTGTGCCAAGCCCCCTGGGTTATTACTGAAAGCAAAGACTGTACCCAAGACAAATTTTGCTGCCCTGTTATTTTCCACTATTAAAAAAAGGAGTTAAAAAATCTTTAACAAAGTTTTAAAGTTTTATATTTAAAATTTTTCGTGTATTCATAAATATTAGCCATTAGTGCCTGTAAGATGGTTGTATTCTCTAACATTCCTTTAAAAATATGTCTGAGTGATCTCTTAGACTAGTATTTCAAAATATTTCCATTCAAGAAATGATGATCAAAAGGAAAACTAACTTTATATACAACTACATAAAAAGGAATGTATTTCAAACATGTAAACAGTGGAGTTGGTTTGTCCCTACCTTGTTCCTCCCTTCCATGTTTGCACTGTGTATGAGCAATTGGTTCGCTATTCTGACATTATCACAGTAGGCTGCAAAATGGAGGGCTGTGTTGCCATTCTCATCCGTAACATTTGGGTCAGCCCCGTGAGAGAGCAGAAGACTGGCACACTTTGCTTCATGGCACTGGACAGCCTGTCAGGAATGCGCCAAGAAATAGTGTGTAAAAGCTAAGAACACAAACATTGCACAAGTTTCACCAATTTGTTGCGCATGAATGAGATTCAATTCATTTTTATTCTAAGTATTTACACAATATCCATCTCATGTTAAACTGAAGGCTAGTGCATACCTTCATGAGAGGTGTCATGTTGTCATTGTCAACGGCATTGATCATGCATTTTCTCTCCAGAAGCAGTGTCACCACTTCTGGCTGGCCTTCGGCACAAGCCAGGTGCAGAGCAGTCCTGTGAAAGGGAGAGGGCTTGTTAGGAAACGATAGTGGACAACCCCAAAACAACTATTCCTGTATTCATCAACTTTAGATGTTATTCTCCTACTTCTCAAACAGTTGTTTTTCTTCTGAAGCAAATGCATTATCTGTGAAGTTCTACATACTCACTAAGCTACTGAAAGAACAAACTTTTAAAGGGAAAGAGCATGGCCTTTGCATTCAACACAATTCCGCAGCCAGGATACCAACCAGCACCCATATGGGATCCCAGCACATGCTAGGCAAGGACTTCTGCTACTAGGCTACTGTGCCAAGCCCAAGAGTTCACTATTTTTAAAGAAAATACTGTGAAATGATAGTTTGCAGTAACATTCATCTATACCTGCTATTTTTTATTTTCATAGGTTTACATCTAAGATAAAATAGTTAATCTATAATCATCACATAGGTTAAAAAATCTATGGGTGATAAAATGTATAATGAGAGGCATACATGATAAAGCAAACACAGATTAAAAGATCTTCACAATGACTCAATGGTCAATTCTCACTTTACAAGCGTCAGTATCCCATACGGGTGCTGGTTCACATCCCAGCTGCTCCACTTCCCTCCCAGTTCCTTGCGTGTGTTCTGGAAAAGCAGGAGATGATGGCCCAAGTCCTTGGGACTCTGCACCCACATGGGAGACCTGGAAGAAGCTCCTGGCTTTAGGTTGGCTCAGCTCCAGCCATTGTGGCCAATTGGGGGAATGAAAGAGCAGATGGAAGATCTTTCTCTCTGTATCTCCTTCCCTCTGTAAATCTGATCTGCCCTTCCAATAAAAATAAATAAATCTTAAAAAAAAAACTTTACTTTCAAAGAGAGCAAAGTTTGGAAAATAATACTGCCCTCACACACACACATATATGCACACCAGATGAATAGAAAGTAGGAAGTTTTTATTTGTGCAAGATTCATATTGTGTTCTGCCCTGAGATTATTTCATTAGTAATTCTCTTTAGAAGGAAAGGGACAAAAGAGAGGGAATATGAGAGAGAGAAATGGAATATCATTATATTCTCAGAACTATATCTATAAACTTTATTGGACCTGCCAAAAAGAGGAAAAATTTAAAATATATATGTTTTTACTAGAACGTTTGCTTATTTTCTTTATCAAAATCACATATAATTATATAGAACCCACCAGGAACACAATTTATCCAATATGACATTTTTCTTGGCTAGAAGGCCATACTCTGTGTGTATACATTGTGAAACTGACTTTTTTCTCACTTGATACACCTGTTTATATTTTTGCATGTCCACATAATCTGTATCTGTACCACCTTCAAGGGCCGTGTATTATCACAAGTATGGGTACAGTGTCATTTACCTGTAAAATCGTAATACGGAATCTTCTTATTGCTATTTTATTTTTTGAAAGTCAGAGAGGTACAGAAAGTTTTTCCTCTTGCTGGTTCACTCCCCATATTTTCACTAACGCTAGAGCAGGACCAGGTGAAGCCAGGAACTGGGAATTCCTCCCAGTGGGTGAGACCCATGTTGACTCCCAAGCTCATTACCAGAGCTGTATTAGAAGTTTAGAGCAGCCAAGGCATCAACCAGTCACTTGACATACAGGATGCTTGTGCACAAGCTGTGGCTGAGGCCATTGCACCGCACAAGGCAGGCCTCCTTGAGTTCTACCTGTTTGTTTTCACTGACTTGTACTTTTCATATCCATTTTTCCATGTTGGGAATATTTTCTGATTTCCTTTCTTCACTTTAAAAAAATGTGCATGATTTCTACTTTTTTTTTCTAAAGGAGATTCAGAGAGGTTTACCGCCTACTGATTCACCACACAAAACATTAATAGAGCCAAAGCTTAGCCAGGCTTAAGTGTGAAGCCATAAATTCCTTATGGGTCTTCTATGTGTGTGTGACAGGAATGCAAGAACTTGAATCACTATCTATTGCCTTTCATGCTACGAAATAGCAGGAAACTGGATCTTATAAGAAAGCAGGACTCCATCCCAGGAAAATACAGTGGAGTATGTCCCAAGTGGTAACTTGCTGTGCCACAAGTCCACACTTTGATGATGCTGTTGGGAGCATTGACGGGAAGAAAACTGTATTTCTTAAGCATATGAAAGTATAGCATAATTGACATACAGAGGGTATACACAATTTTTAAATATGACACAGTACTTCACCACTAAATGTTTTTAACTGAAAAGTCATAATCTAAACTTTAAGCAGAGATATAAACATCACTGCACTTCATCTTCACAGACTTTGTGAACAGAAAACATTATTTCATTGTTCTTTTAAATTCTTCCCTTACCAAGTAGCTGAAATAATTTTTCTATTCCTATGTGTTACTTCAAGATTCATCAAAAGTACTCTGTTCAATTTCAAAGACTTTGGTTTTATTCTAATTTATTTTGAAGAATATTCTACAAAATTTTCATCTGAGATATAAGTGCTGTAAATATTTATGTTTGTTGTTAACTTTTTCCTGAAAGTTGCAGCACATTTTTTTTTTTTATCTCTGAGGCTAAGAATTTAATACATTATGGTCTATTGTTATCACAGCAGTAAAACAAAGTTGGGCCCAGCGTGATATTTTAGTGGCTAAATCCTCACCTAACACCTGTCAGGATCCCATATGGCACCGGTTTGTATCCAGGCTGCTCCGCTTTCCTTCCAGCTCCTTACTTGTGGCCTGGGAAAGCAATAGAGGACAGACCATAGCCTTGAGACCCTGCACCTGCATTGGCGACCCAGAAGTAGCTCCTGGCTTCGGATTGGCTCAGATCTGGCCACTGCAGCCACCTGGGGAGTGAATGACCAAATGGAAGATCTTTCTGTGTCTTTCCTCTGTGTACATCTGATTTTCCATTAAAAAACATAAATCTTCTTTTTAAAAAAAAGTTATGTGCTGCAACTAAAAAATTAAAACTTTGATATTTTTATTTGGGTCATGTAAAATGTTAAAACTTCACAATTTGGGGCCAGCATCGTTGTATAGCAAATTCTCTGCCTGAAGTACCAGTGTCTTATATGAGTTCAAGTCCTGGCTGCTCCACTTTGGACACAGCTCTCTGCTAATAACCTGCCTTTCTTCCTTCCTTCCATCCCTTCTTCTTTTTCATCCTCCTCTTCTTCTTCTTTCTCCTTCTATTTTATTTTTAATTTTAGGATACAATTCTATAGGCTCTGGAATTTCCCTTACCCCCTGCCTAAATCCCCTCCCCCAACACATTTCCCCCATATCATTACAGTAGTATAGTCATTCATTAGCAGTATTAAGTCCACCATTCTGCTGTTTAAGTGTACCCTGACATTGCAGGTACAGACAATGGCAGATAGTCCAGCAACCTATTGTCAAGATATATCCAACAGTTTCATTGGACGTCCATCTTTGATTCTGAAGTAGAGATGCATACTGCATTGTACCTTCACGTGTGGATATGACAGTCTCCATTACACAGCTACTCTACATTTTCTTAAATAAAAAGCCATAAAAAGAAGTCAAGAACTGGAACAAAGTTTAAAAATTTTATAACACCATGGAGTTATATATCATGCTACCAAATAACCAATGTGTCGATGAAGAAATGAAAAACAAAAAACCTTGGAGAAAATGATGCTACTGTGTGATCTATGAGTTAGTGAAGGATTCAATAAGAGAAAATAAACTATTTTGAAGAAGTGAAACTTAAAAAAAATCGAAACCAATGAGTTGCAGCAAAAACAGTATTGAAAGTGCTATTGATATGATTTACATGAAGGTTGCCTTATATCAGAGAGAACATATGATATTTGTCCTTTTGGGATTGACTTATTTCACTGAGTGAGATGGTCTCTAGACCATTTGATTGCAAATGATGGAATATCATTCTTTTTAATGGTTGAGTAGTATTCCATTGAGTAGATGCATCACGGTTTCTTTATTCACTCCTCTTTTGAAGGCCATCTGGGTTATTTCTGTGTCTTTGCTATTGTAGATGGTTCTGCAGCTATTTCTCATATGCAGCTTTCATTTCCTTTAGCTATATTCCTAGGATCAGAATAGTTGGGTCATATGACAGGTTTATTTGCAGTTCTCTAAGTACTCTGCATACTGACTTGCCTAGTGGCTGTACTAGCCTTCACGCCCACCAACAGTGAAGGAGGGTACCTTTCTCCCCACATCCAGAAGCCTTGTGAGCTCACCAGTGGATGGAAGGGGTGTGTGTGTGTCTCCTTTTCTCTGACTCCGCTTTTCAAAAATACATAAATCTTTTAAAAAATACACAATTTGGTTTAAAAAGAAAATAGTTCGCCTGTTTAACACACCACCATCAATATTTTCACCTGGGATCTTTCAGTCAAACACAATAATACACAGGGGGGCAAGGGATAGTCGATTTTCCTGCAAGAATTTCAGCCCAGAAGCGATAAATTACTGAAATGCTTTCATTATGCCCTTTCCCATACCATCTGCCATAATATGGTTTTGAACACGCGGGTAGTAAAGATAAACTGCTTCAGAGAATTAGCTGTGTTGGTTAAATCCCTTTAAATGGCTCAGTAAGCACTCTCTAAAGAGTGTTTTTGAGTGAAGGGCACTCAGGGGAACCCGGTCGTGGGCACCTGCTGGCAGCCAGGTCCAGCCCTGAGAGGAGCGCCTCGCACGCCCTGCTACCTGTTCTTCTTGTCTCGGTCGTTCACTCTGCTTTTCCGCAGCAGCAGGAGGTACTGAACTGCAGCCACGTCCCCTTGGCTGGCGGCTCTGTGGATCTTCCTCAGGTCCTTGGGTCGGACGCGGTAGCCGAACTGAGACTCCAGCCCGTCCTGGCCCCGCACCGAGGACTGCAGGAGCCCAGGGTGCTTCCCGGATGCCCAAGACACCATCCTCCTCATCTCCGAGGCAGCTGGCGGCTTTCCGCCACTTCCAGAGCGCGACTACAGAAAACAACTGGTCCGACCACCATGTTGCTCCGGCGGGCTCCGAGGTCGCCCGTCCTCTGGCGCCGAATAACGTAACCTAGCAACGCCACTGTACACATTCGGCGGCTCGTGCTTCCGGGGGCCACGGTGCCGCACATGCGCACAGAGGCCCGCGGGTGCTCAGTGCGCATGTGTAAAAGCCAGTAAGGCAATCACGCTGAATACCGTGGAGCTTGCTACCCGTGATGAGGTAATCCCCTCACAGATATACGCTGTATGTTGTGTCCCATATACAAAAGTTACATATTGCTCAAATTCCATTTTCTGTATTTCACACACACGCAAACCTCCGTATCTTCGCTGTGAATGTTAAATGGTGTTGGAAATGCGGAGGATGGTGTGAGTACCACAGTACTTCACGGTGGAATGTGTTCTGGTGTTCCACAAGACAGCAGGCTGATTGTAGACAAGTATAATTGATTTATGCTTTGTGGCTATCGGTTGGAATACTGCACCGAACCAAAAAAAAAAAAAATTCGATATTTCGTGTCCGTCCAAAATTGGGGGGAGGGGGGGAAATTCAGTGAGATTTTGGGACATTGTGGGAAAGTAAACCACCAAGGCTTGTGGGAGTGTCAGAGTAGTACGGAGACACAAGATAGCGAAGGCCTGTTTCTCAGGTACAAGCCTGTCTTGATTTATTTAGTTTATTCTCCTTCCTCAGTTTTTTGATCCTGCTCTGTCTGCGGTGGAAATGAGCAGATGCAAGGACAAACAGTTGTTTTTGTGTTTCAGGGATAAGGGCAGTGTGGCTTTCAGGACAAACGTAATAAGAAATCAACACACATCTTCCAGAAGAAACCCAAGGGTAATACTGCATTTTGGCCCACTTTCTCTTTATAGTTTCTTTACTCTGCATTATACCTTTTATCTGCACAATAGAATCTTTCATCATGATTTGTCTTCGAACATGTTGGAACTCTTAAGAACTGGTTTTCGTTGATGTCATTTAATTTAACAGATGTACACTTATCCCAGATGTTCCATTTTCTGGCATTAAGTAACAATGCTGCTTTCTTTACCTTGAGTTTTTAGATACTTTTTTTTTCTGGTTTGGAGTTTTTTTTTTTTTTTTTTTTTTTTTTATTATTTAACTTCATAGATGGGTTTTGTTTTTTAATCCAGTCTACTAATTCATGACGTTTGATTGAGCTTAAGCCATTTATATTCAGAGTTTAATATACATGGGTGTTACTTTGGTCCTGTCATTTTAGGAATGGGTTGTTCATTGGTTTAGTCTTCTGTTGTCATTTTACTGGGATGTCCTTCCCATTTACCTTTGGTTTTGGTAGGTGCTATTCCTCTTCTCTGTGAAGAGAACATCTTTACATATCATTTGTAGGGCAGGTTTGGAAGAGGCAAATTCTTTTAGCTTTTCTTTACTGGGGAATAATTTTATTTCATTTTCAAAGACAAAGCTTTGCTGGATATGTTATCCTGGGCCAACAATTTTTTTCTTTTAGAATCTGGAATATGTCACTCCATTCTCTTCTTGCCTGTAGAGTTTCCTGGGAGAGGTCTCCTGTGAGCTTAATTGGCATTCCTTTATATCTCAACTGATTTTTTTCACGTGCACATTTAAGGATCTTTTCCTTATGTTCAATTGAAGAGAGCTTGATTATCATGTGTCTTGGTGAAGATCTCTTTTGATCAAGCTGTTGGGAGTTCTGTGCCCCTCCTGGATCTTGTTTCCCAATTCTTTCTCCAGACTAGGGAAATTTTCCTTTATTATTTCATTAAATACATTTGCAAACTCAGCTTCTCTTTCTGCACCTTTTGGGACTCCCATAACTCTTATATTTGGCCTCTTAATAGTGTCTTTCAATTCTTGAATACTTTTTTTTGGCCTGATCCAGCTTTTTGTTTGTTTCCCCTGATGACAGGAAATATCTTCCAATTCTGAGATTCTTTCTTCTGCTTGATTCATTCTATTTTGGAGACTCTCCACTGTACTCTTAATTTGCTCTACTGTGTTCTTAATTTCTGATATACCAGCCTTGATTTGCTTTATTGCTTCCTTAAATTCTTTGAATTCTTGTATGTGCTTCTCATTGTTGATCAGAATCTTTAAAATGTGTTTTATGGATTCTGTGTGCCCCATTTTCTCGATTTCTTCCTCAGTGAACTCTGAGGTTGGCATAGGATTTTGCTCCTTAGCAGGGGAGTTTTCAGTAATATTCATTGTGCTTTTGTCTCTTCTTTTGCTCTTGATCATTGCACTTCTGGTTAGCAGAGTCTTCTCCTTGGGGCAGTTTTCTAAGTTGTGTCACCCACAGGTCTACAATGCGATTTTACTTATTGCGGTTGTTACACAGCTTCTTGCTTGCAGCCACTTGTGCCACAACCTCCAGCGAGTTCCAGGTCTGGGTTCTTATGTTAGATTTCCACCGTGGTCTCCACAGCCCTAGCTCTTGTCTCACCACTCTCCACCTCCTTTGCTCCCATGCTGAGGCTGCACTGTTGTCTCTGTAACCTTTCTCCCACTTCCGGTTGGAGCAGGTCCCAGGATTAGAGAGACACCAGGTGTCCTATATAATTAGGTTGTTGGTGGTGCTGATCTTGTCGGAACCTGTTGGACTTTAGGTCTGGGTGCCACATGGACCTATTTTGACTGGTATGCTGTCACAGTCAGTATTAATTTCCTGTGGGACCAGTGCAATCACGGACCTCAGCAAGTTCTTGCGGGTGCCCCAAGGATGAGACATTCCCTCCTATGCACGAGTTCCATTAATATTTTGTGTGATATATATAATGATTCCTAAAGATATATATATGTACATTTTGCTACATATATATGTGTGTGTGTGTGTGTATATATATATATATATATATATATATATATATATGTATGTATTCTTTAGGAATCATTAATAATGGCTGGGAAATTAGGGGGCAATGGGATATATGAAAATGGGTATCACAATGCAGTTAGTGGAGCTAATGGGCTTTGGGATCCCACAGAACAGTGGGGAGAACTACAGTCTGTGATAACCAAAATAATAATATACCGGTAGACTGGCATAATCACTGTATGGTGTTTATACCTGTTGGGATAGTGTGAAGTACCCCATTAGCACACAGATACTTCATTTCTATACTTTTTGAGAAAAAAAAAATCAATGGGACAAGCCTGAGTGTTGGAATATCTGGAGAAAGAAAAACACACATCTGTGGAAACAAAGTTTCTGCACTCAATAAGGACCAGGGTAACGAGGAACATCAAGATGTGGAAAGCCTTGTACCTGAGGAAATTACTCCCCAAAACCTCCTCTAAATTTCTTTATGCTTCACTTTATTCCCCTTCCTCAATCTCCTGAAATTTATCAGATGCAATGACAAGAGGCTGTTGTCTCAACTACGGAGATCACAGCAGTGTGCCCAGTGCACAGTGGTGAGGAAACATCAATGCATGCTCTCCCGAATGCTTTACTGCCTGCCTCCTACCACTTCCCTCTGCCCCAGCCTCATCTTCACTATCACTTTAGTTCTTGCCCCCGTTTTCTCCAGGAAACTCTTTAATCAACTCATGGTTTATTTTGCAATATGCTGTAACATCTGAGAACTTGTTTTTAAATGTTGCTCATTTTTTTTAAAAGATTTATTTATTTTATTACAAAGTCAGATATACAGAGAGGAGGAGAGACAGAGAGGAAGATCTTCCGTCCAATGATTCACTCCCCAAGTGAGCCGCAATGGCCAGTGCGCGCCGATCTGAAGCCAGGAACCAGGAGCCTCTTCCAGGTCTCCCACACGGGTGCAGGGTCCCAAAGCATTGGGCCATCTTCAACTGCCTTCCCAGGCCACAAGCAGGGAGCTGGATGGGAAGTGGAGCTGCCAGGATTAGAACCGGCGCCCATATGGGATCCTGGGGCGTTCAAGGCGAGAACTTTAGCCACTAGGCCATGGTGCCGGGCCAATGTTGCTCATTTATACCAAGCAATGCATCTCTTTGACGTTAGGTAAAAATGCTATCTTCTCTTGCCTTACGTTCTGAATGAAATTCTTTTACCTTAAATTCGTAAGTGAAAACTATGGTAATAAATATTACGTATTGTGTGTTCCCCACACCTCAGTCTCTGTGCACACTTATTTACATACATCATCCTACTTCATTAAAAAAACATATTTTCATCTGGAAGAATAGTAGTCTTTCACAGCTATAGGCAACTGCCTAGATTGCCTGGTACCTAGGCAAGTGTTATACTGCTGGGAGAAAAGCAGGAAACAGTTGGCAGGCATCCTGGATGTGATTAATGCCAACTCTGTATTAACCATACCAGTGTGCCAGCCTCTTCTGCTTTTTAAAAATATCCGGGAGGAGGAGGCAGAGCATCCACTGTGCTACTATGGGCAGACGGGGCTACCCCACCACCATCATCACCGCCATGAGTACATGGGATAGCATGCATTGCTAGGGGCTGGAGGACTGGGAGCAGGTTGGAGCAGGAACCACTGAGGGCTTGTTTGTAATATAAAAAATGATTTCTGGGGGCTTCCATGGACTGGACCATAGCACACACAGGTGGTCAAGGGAGCTGAGACAGGGTGGATCAGAAGCAGGGAATCAGGAGGACCTTTTTTGGTTAGCCAAAGCACAAGAGCTTGGGATAGACTGGGCTAGGCTAGGCCACAGCACCCACCAGTGCGTGTCAGAGCTGGAAATGGGCCAGGCCCAGCTTGGCTGCAGCATCTTCCAGTGTGCACAAGAGCTGTAACTGGTAGCAAGCTGGGATGAGCTGGGCCACAGCACCCACCAACACACACAAAAGCCAGGGCTGGGGACAGACTGAACCATACTAGGCCACCATACACACTGAGTAGAACTGAGGGTGAGGCTGAGCTGCCTTAGGCTAGGCTACAGCACTCACTGGTAAATGTAAGAGCCACGTCTGGGAATGGGCCAGAAAAAAGTCCTCAAGTGTCTTCCTAACTAAGCTGCAGCACTCATCAGTACAAGAACTGGATTTGGGGGCAGGACAGGCCAACTCACAGCACTTGCCAGTGTACATGAAAGCCAGGTCTGGGGGCTTTCCAGGCCAGGCTAGGTTGCAGCACCCAGTGGCAGAAGTGAGAGCTGGGTCTGAGGGCTAGGCCTGGACAGGAGTCTTCCTGACTAGGCTATAGCACCCACCAGTAAAATAAGATTCAGGTTTGGGTTTGGGCAGGGCCAATCTGCAGCACCTCCTGGTGCTCACAAGAGCTAAGTCTGGGAGCAGTTCAGGCCAGACCACTGCATGCCCCAGTGTACACAAAAGCCAGGTTTGGGCATTGGGCCTAGTTGGGGTTCTTGGAGATTGCCCAAACCAGGCCACAACACTCACTGGTGCACACAAAGCTAGGTCTTGAGGCAGGCTGGTCTGGATTAGACTCAAGCACCCGCTGGCACATGACAGCCAGGCCTGGAAACCAACTCAGTAGAGGCTCTTCGGAGTCAGCCCAATGGGTTCACTCCACCTGATCCCCAACCTCAGGGAATACCACATGGATGCTTGGCCAGGTATCGAAGCACATATTGTAGGATTGGGCTGACTCCAGGTAAGGAAAGACAAAATACTGAGAGGTACACAAAAGGCAAGACAGCCAGCCTCTGTGATTCAACAGAAGACCTTGAGTGTCTCACTAAAGAGAGAAAGATCAGGTTGAACAATGCTACAGGCCAAATTCACCAAACATCTAAGGCTATAGACATACCAAAACAGACATAGACAACCAGCAAGCATGGGAAATGATATCTCACACATGGCACAATGAAGCCAACACCATCTCAACACCAACAATCAAGGCTACACCCTCAGATCATTCTTCCCCATTCAGGGTCCCTACGGCAAAATCAGAGGGCGATCTCTGTCCCCTGACATTGAAGTGATCAGCCAACAAGGAGTGGGCAACATCTTCCACATCCCTGCGGCCCCAGGAGGAGGGCAGGGTCTTTCCTTACCCACCTTTTCCCACTCCATCCCTTCCTATCCCACCAGAAGTCTGCGTGAGTCTGCAATTCCCTCACTTAGGTAACAAATGTTTAAAACCCAATGATTTAAATTTTTTAAAATCTTTAAAAGTAGCTAAGCCCTTATCCTAGCCCAGCAAATACACACACACCTACACACAGAGATGTGTATAAACTTGAAAGTTTGTGTGTATAGACTTGAAAGTTTACAAATCTGAATACTTAGTAGGTAAAGTGGTTTTATTTTAAATGCTTGCTTCGAAAGTTCAAGTCAGTCACTCCACGATCTGTTTCATAAAATCACGTATCTCTTATTTGCTTACAAGTAGTATTTCTGCAGTTTTAGTATCCTGACTTCACTGAATGTTGTTATTTATTGAAACCTTTTTATAAGTAAGAAACTTGCCAACTGCAGATAAGAGGGTTCCTTCCATTTCAGAGTTTATTCTTAATGGTAAAAAGTGTTACTGAAATAAGCAAATACAAGGAGAAGCAAAGAGAGTAAGTCTAGGAACAATGTACAATTTAAGTTCTATTGCATTTACGCTAAGAGGTTATATTAGTGTTATATTTCAGCACTAATGATTTCAAATGTATTCTAATTTGCAACCTTGAGCTTTTATAATGTTAACCAGTTGAGGATGTTTTAAAGTAATGTTATTATGAGTGGTTAATTTTATATTACTGTACCAAAAAGTAAAACTGCATTATGTCAAACATGCATGATGTTCTCCAGATAGTATCTGAAATTTCAAGCAAAAAAGTCATATTAAAATTTGTCATGTTTTCCCCAGTTTGTTTTCGTGGTACATCAAAGTCAGAAAGATATACATTTTAATTTGAGTATGCACATTGGATCACTTTGGAAGTCTGCCTTTTAGCTCGTTTTAGAAGCCTATTCATAAACAGTAAGGAGGTAGTAGCACTCTCAAGTGTTTCTCAGGGTATCCCTCATTGGCACGCTCCATCTTAGTCAGCTGACACTCAGAACAGCATTTGAATGAAGTATTATTATAGCAATTTTATAATTAGGAAACAGAGACAGATTAAGTTACTGATTCCTATGGTCATCTAGACATAATAAAATTGTTTTTCACGCAAACATACAATGCCCAGGGCCGGTCCAGGCTGCAGCCCATGATCGCCCACGTGGGTGGCAGGGGCCCAGGTCCTTCCCAGGTACTTTATCAGGGAGAGCAACCAGGACTGGAATCGAGGGATTTGACATTGGCTGCTGACTCCACAGGGGCAGACTTAGTCCACTGAGCCACAACACAGGCCTCCAGCTTTTCAGTTTCTTAGAATGCTCGAAGCCCCCGTGTTCTCTTCCATTTGCTTTCAGTTCATAAGGAGCTCTGAGAAAATCCTCCTCTAGCTCATGGATGAGGCACAGCTGAGCACAGAGTCATGCAATCTGCAGAGCTGCTTGCTTTGAATGTCTACAAGCTAAAGAAATAGAATGCCTCCTTCTGACCATTTTGACCAGGATACTTCAACCCTCATGATTATATTAACAGTAAATTAGTTATCCCGATTAAGCCGATAATGGTTAAAACTGCATATGGAGCAACCAAAAATTTTAGTGGGAAAAATCATTTTTTTAAAGATTTTATTTATTTTTATTGGAAAGGCCAATATACAGAGAGGAGAGACAGAAAGGAAGATCTTCCATTCGGTGATCCACTGTCCAAGTGGCCACAACAGCTGGGGCTGAGTCAATCTGAAGTCAGGAGCCAGGAGCTTCTTCCAGGTCTCCCACATGGGTGCAGGGTCCCAAAGCTTTGGGCCATCCTCAGCTGCCTTCCCAGGCCACAGGCAGGGAGCTTGATGGGAAGTGGAGCTGCTGGAATTAGAACCAGCGCCCATATGGGATCCTGGTGCATTCAAGGCAAGGACTTTAACCGCTACGCTATCGCGCCGCGCACAAAAAAAGCATTTTTTAAACATAGTTGAATCCAAGAAATTTGACTTGAGCTACAATTAGATTTCTATATTTTATCAAATAGATCAAGACTCTTAAAACTACTTCAATGAAATTTGCTCTGAAAAAATAGTTTTTCAGCAAACCTACTGAATAACAATATAATGCTGACTTCAAGGTGAGGTGGGTTGAACTTGTCACCCTAAAGGCTATGAAAAAGGCTAAGCTAACTGTGTGAATCGTTTGTGTGTGTGTAGATGCATCAGTCATTACAGTGAAATACCAAATAATCCCTGCATCTCACTGATTCAGCATTGTACCTGTACCCATCTGCCAGAGCTGGCTGGGTGCCCAGGTTACTGAGGCAACTTCTCCGCCCATGATCATCCAGGGACCCAGAGCCCTTCCAGTAGGTGCCTCCCCCAACTTCGACCCTCATTCTTATCTGGCAGGAGGGGGAAGAAGCTGGACCCACACACGTGGAAGGATGTCATAGGCTGGATCTAATTTAATCTATAGTTTCTATTGTATTTTCATCCTGGCATCGAATCTATTCAAATATTGGATAATGCTTCCTTCCTCTTTTCTCCAAAATGTTTTCAGCTGTTCCCTCTGACATTTAGGTCTTTGATTCATGTTGAACTAATTTTTGTAAATTTGTATTTGGGGCTTATAAACCAAACACACAATCCTAACTTCAGTGCTACAAGGCTCTACTTCTTGCCTCGCAAGAAGCCCAAGAGTTAAGCAACCTTGCCTGGTGCCTCGCTCTAAGCTTTGCGATAATACCTACTTTTGTCTACTACCCTCACATCATTGATTGACTTGCTTTGTGTTTGGGTGACTAGACCTGGGTTTGGGGGGTTCCAGAATGTTAAATTGAAGAGAAATTAAAAGTCAAATGAGAAAAACTATGACATTAAACTGGACATATCGTCTACTGTATACTGAAATGAAGCAAACAGATCACTCAGCCTAGAAAAGGTTGGAATGATGATGCTTAGAAATCTCTAATTAGAAAAGACGGCAGAAACATGCACACTCACAGCTGAGTGAACAAGCTCTGATTTTATTTAAAATAGCCAAGATAAAAAAAAAATTAAAGAGTTGACTTCCTTCACTTGTAACTACTGGTGTGCTACCAAAGATTGGTTGATACAGTTAATATAGTCACTTGAATACAGGATGTCAGTGTTACAAGTTATACATTCTTTTATGATCCATTACAAACATACCATCAATTCAACTGGGATTTTTCTCAACAAAAGACAACAATGGTGCTGAGTTTCATTCTGTTGAAGCTACAAAGTACTGTGGGTCAGTATCAAATTAACAGAAATATATGGAAAAACTTTCAGCATCTCAAGTCACAAAATAAACTGCCAAAATTCTAGTTTGGATGTAAATAATACACTCAAATACTGTTGCAAGTTTTAAGATGCCTACTGCGTGTGCTCTCAACATGGTGTCACATCCTTGTACACAACACGACATGGATGGATCCCTGTCTTGTTCCACAGCGAAACGCGGGACAGTCTGTGTCCAATGCTTTGGCCAAGGTTGCGACAAAGGAGCTAGAGGAAAACGTGACAGGGAGCGAAGCTCCCTCTGCAATCAGAGCCTCTCGTGGGAAGCTCTGCCCGCACCTTTCCTCATGCAGCTCCTGGAGGGTCCCCACGCTCCAGCCGCCTCTCCAGCGAGTCCTCAGGGCACCAAAGCTCTGGGATTCCGCGAGGACAAGGAGAGCTGCCCACGCACACAAGCAGAGCGCTTCTAATGCTTCAAAAACCAGTTTCCCAGGCGTCTGATCCACCGCCCAGGGAGCGGGGGTTTGGGATGCTTGGCACTTACCATCCCACGGGGGCGGTCTTCCCTCTCCTGGCAATTCTGGTGAATTTCTGAAACTGGGATTCCAAATTCAGGTTCACACAACTTGGAACCCCAAACTGAAATGTAGCCCTGGATCCTGCACCTCGGTCAGGATGGATGGAGATTAGAATCAAGACTGCTGTGTGAAGGATAAAAATTAACTGGTTTTCAGCAGTGTTATAATCATTATTGCTAAATGGCAGTACTTTCTAACTTCATCTACAGCAATCAAATATCCCCAAAACATATTGACAAATTACTTCGAATTATAATAGATGAAATCAGACGAAAGAACAAAGCAGTAGACATTATAATTTCAGACTGAAACACATTACAAAGCTGCAGTAATCGAGAGATCTTGATATTACTGAAAGAAGAGATGAACATATCAATGGAACAGAAAAGAGAAGCAAGAAACGTACACACAGGGCACTGATACTTTCAAAGGAAAAGGCACAATTGAATGAAACAGGAAAAGCCTGTTCCACAAATGACAACAGAAGAATTGAAAACCATCTGGAAAAAAGGAACACAAACATATCAGCTCACCACGAAAGTAACACGTAGACTTGGACTCTTGAATTAAAAATTGTGAAACTCATAGCAAGAAGAAACAGAGAAGGAAATCTACATGGCTTTGAGTTTTTAAATACAGCATGAAAAGCCAACTCATGAAAGGAAGCAATGAATATATGTTAAAAAAATAATAATTGATAAGACTATACATCTGTTTATAAAATTATAAAATAGAACAAAATCCTTTTTTAAGATTTATTTTATTTTTATTGGAAAGTCAAATACATGGAGAGGAGAGACAGAGAGGAAGATCTTCCCCCCATTGATTCACTCCCCAAGTGGCTGCAATGGCTGGAGCTGAGCCGATCTGAAGCCAGAAGCCAGGAGCCAGGAGCCAGGAGCTTCCTCCCAGTCTTCCACACAGGTGCAGGTGCGGGCCCATATGAGATCCTGGCACATTCAAGGCAAGGACTTTAGTTGCTAGGCTACCATGCTGGATCCCTGAGAAAATGCTTTTTAAAAACATCTGGGGGTGCAGCGTGGTGGCCTGGTGGCTAAAGTTCTCGTCTTGGACACGCCGGGATCCCATGTGGGCATCGGTTCTAATCCCAGCTGCCCTATTTCCCATCCAGCTCCCTGCTTGTGGCCTGGGAAACCAGTCAAGGATGGCCTAGAACCTTGAGACTCTCCTCCCATGTGGGGGACTCTGAGGAGGCTCTGAGCTCCTGGCTTCGGATCAGCTCAGCTCCAGCCATTGTGACCATTTGGGGAGTGAATCAGCAGATGGAAGAGCTTCCTCTCTGTCTCTCTTCCTCTAGATCCATCTGATAATGTTGATAATATTGTTGATAATATCTGATTTATTGATAAAAATTAATAAATCTTAAAAAAAACACATCTGGGATTGGGGTCCAAGTAAGCCTAAGCAGCAGCATGGGTGTCTGGATCCCCAGCCATGTGACTGTGACTGGGGGTACCTGTGTTGACCCAGGCTTCATGTTGGGGATCCTAGCTCCCCATCCACCACTGCTAGGCAAGGGGAGTTTCCTGGGCTTGGGTGGCCAGAGCTCCAACTGGCTCCAGGATTCACCCACTGGCAGCCCAACAGCAAGCTCTGGGGTCTTGGGGTATGGAATTGCTGCCTAAAGACATCCATGGATAAGACCACTGTACTTGTAGGTGAGAATTGAATCCTGAGGAACACCCAATGACAGGGCCACTGTACTTGCTGGTAAAGTAGGGGACCAAGGAGTTCCCTAAGCTCTTCCATCAGCATCTCTCTAGCACACCGGTGGGTCCATGGGTCAGTCCTACTTAGTCTACTTCCTGTCCTAGCCAGAACAGTGGTCTTTCCTGACCAGTCCTTACCCATTCTGGTTCTTGTTGTTGGGTGCTACAGGCCAGCCAAGCCTGGTCTACACCCAGACACAGCTCATGTGTGGCTCCAAAGGGGCAAAAATCTAGCCCAGCCCATCTTACACCCACCCTGGTTCTCATGATCACCAGAGGGTGCTGGAGTCCAGCCCAGTTTGGCACATCCTAGACCCAGTCCAAACCCATGCCAAGGGATCCTGCAATCGTGTCCAGACTAGATCACAGCCCCTATTCCAGCTCTTGTACTCACTAGTAGGAACCACAACCCAGCCAGGGTGTCCTATTAGCTCCCCAGCCAAGCCTGTTCCCAGCCACAGATCTTACGCACACCAGTGGTTGCTCTGATCCAGCTTGGCATAGCCCCTCACCTGTCTTGGCCTTTGCCTTTAGGTGCTGTAGCCTAACCTCACCCAGCCAGCCCCTAGTCCCAAGTCTTGCTGGCGGGTGTTGCAATCTGGCCCTGCTCAGTCTGCTCTCATTCATGGCACATGTAAACCAATAAGTAGGATAGCCTAGCCCAACATGACTTGCATTCCATCCTGGTTTCTGCAGTTGGCAGTGTGCTAAGGTTTGCTCAGCCGTGCCCTGTCTGCCCCTTCAAAAAGCAATCCACACACTCGCCAGCAGATGGAGCTATTTTGCCCTGTCTATCCAATACACAGGCCTGGACCACATGCTCACCAGCAGGAACTGTGGCCCACCAGGAGAGTTTTCCAAGTTCTCCCGTTTGGCCCACTCCCAAATCCAGATCTTGTGCATGCCATTGGGTGCTAGACCCTTACCCAGTATAGGCTGCCCCCTCTATCCTGGCCTTTGTACTGGCTGGTGGATGTTGCAGCCCGGCCCACCCCGCACCCTATTTTAAGAAGTCCATGTGAGTGCTGCAGCCTGGACCTGCTCAGCCCGTTCTCAGACACAGTGCCTGTGAATGTCAGTGGGTTCTATGTTCTTGCCTAGCTCAGCCCATCACCACCCTAACTCTTAAGCCAGCCAGCAGGACTTATAATTCCACAGGATTAGGCCCCCATATTCCCCACAGAATCTACCCCCAGACCCGGTTCTCTTGCATGCTGGTTAGTGTCATGGCCCAGCCTACTGTGACCTGTCCCCTGTTCCGACACGCAAGTGCTCAGAACCCAGAATACTCTAACTGCCTACTACCAAGTCTGACTCCTCTCTTATTGCAAGACAAGAATTGAGGTTGCTGCAGTATTTTGGGTCAAAAAAACCCTACAACGAAGCCAGGAGCCAGGGGCCTCCTCCAGATCCCCCATGAGGGTGCAGGGTCCCAAGGTCTTCTGCATCCTCAACTGCCTTCCCAAGCGACAAGCAGGGAGCTAGATGGGAAGTGGGGCAGCTGACATTAGAACCAGTGCCCATATGAGATCCCAGGGCGTGCAAGGCAAGGACCCAGACCACCAGACTACTGTGCCATTTTTAATGCACTTTTTTTTATTTATTGCATTGCACTATGTGACACAGTTTCATAGGCTCTGGGATTCCCCCAAGCCCTCCCCGTGCCCTCCCCCCATGGTGGATTCCTCCACCTTGTTGCAGTATTACAGTACAAATTCAGTCAAGATTCTTTCTTTGCAAACAAATTCCAGGCATAGAGTCTAGCATCTTATTGTCCAGATAAATTCAACAGTTTCTTGGGGAGACCATCTCTGGTCTGAAGGTAGAGCTGGCAGAATATCATCCTGATCAATTGAAAGCCCCAACATAACATCAACAGCAATTTACAACATTTAATGCAATTTTTTTAAAAAAGTTTGTTTTCATCTTTTTTGAAAGACAGAAAGAGAGATTTTCCATCTATAATTCATACCCCAAATCCTACAACAGTCAAGACTAGGCCTGGCCAAAGCCAGGAACCAAGAGCAAATTACCCTCAGGAATATCAGGGACCCAAGTACTTGAGCCACCACCTACTGCTTCCAAGAATGAACTTTAGCAGGAAGTTGGTTTGGAAACAGAGCCCAGACTATAGCCAGGTATTCCAACTTGGGATAAGAGCATTCTAAGAGGTGACTAATGGTTACAACAAATGCCCACTTGTTTCAAGAATTCTTTTTGAAAGCTCCATTCTGTCGTCCAAAATAGCTATTCAGTGTACATTTCCTCCTGATTCATAAAAGATTAACCATTTCCCCGTACCATCACCAACTTTTATTGTTTGATTATTTTATTCCAGCCATCCTAAAAGGTATGAGATGATATCAAACAGTGACTTTGATTTGTGTTTCCCTGATGATTCATGATGTTGAACATCTTTAGTGTTACCGATTAAGCATTTTTATGTCTTCATGTCTCCTTTGAAGAAAACTTGCTCACTTTTTAAATTTTGTTTTTATTTTTATGTATTTCAAAGAGAAAGAGAAAGAGACAGAGCAGTAAGATCTCCCAGCTGTCCATTCCCCAAATGCCCCCAACACATGGGAATGGACCCAGCCAAAACCTGAAGCACAGACCACAAGCCAGTTCTGCTATATTGCTGGCAGGGACTCAGGTATTCCAATTCACTCCCTAAAAGTCTACAACAGCCGGGAATGGGCCAGAGTTGAAGACAGGAGCCAGAAGTGTAATTCAGATCTCCAACAGGAGTGGCAAATTCAATTTTTTTAAGATTTATTTTTCTTGAAATGTCGGATATACAGAGAGGAGAAGAGACAAGAAAAATCTTTCATCAGATGATTCACTCCCCAAGTGGCCGCAATGGCTTGCAGCTAAGCCAATCCCAAGCCAGGAGCCAAGAGCATCTTATGGTCTTCCCATGCAGGTACAGGGTCCCAACGTTTTGGGGCCATCCTCGGTGACTTTCCCAGGCCAAGGGCAGGGAGCTGGATGGGAAGCGGGCTTCCAGAATTAGAACCAGTGCCCATATGGCACATAAAAGGTGAGAACTTTAGACACTAGGCTACTGCACTGTGCCCCAAATTCAATTATTGAGCCATCACTATTTCTAGGTTCTGCCATTGATAGGAAATCTGGATCTGAAGGTAGAAACTAATCCCAAGCACTCTGATGTACGATGCCTGAGTTTTAGTGCTATGCTAAATGCCTACTTCCTGTAGTATTATTAATTTTAATTTACTTACTTATTTGAGAAATGTAAAGGCAGAGAGATAGAGACATACACCTTCCAGTTCATTCTCGAAGCTCCCACCATGACCTTGGAAAGGAGCCAGGAGCATCTTCCAAGTGTCTCCCTGAGCAGCAGGAATCCAACTGCTTGAGCTCTCAGTGCTGACTCCCAAGGCATCAGCAGGAAGCTGGAGTTGGGAATAGGAGCCCAGTGTGAAGCCTAGCCACACGGGATGCAGGCATCTTCAGGGCAAGGCAAAGGCCCATACCTACAGCATCATTTCATGTTTATGCATTGCTATTTTTCAGCGTTGTTCATTTCAAGTGAAGATGCACACACAGTGAGAGACAAGCAGATGCAGAGAGAAAGCTCACACACTGGTTACTCCCTCGCAAGTACCAGGGTCGGGCCTGAATGAAGCTGCAAGTCAGGAACTCACTGTAGGTCCCTACATGGTTGACACAGACCCTAAGAACTTGAGTCACCACCTCCTGCCTCCCACTGTTGGCATTACTAGGAAGCTGGGGTTGGGAATGGAGCTGGGATTCAAACCCAGACATTCCTATATGGATTCAGGTGTCCCAAAAGCAACTTCTTGATTGCTGTGCTAAGCAGCCTCCTACCCACAAATCCAGTAATATCCTTTTAAAACCAACTTTGTCTTTATTTTGTTTTTTCAGATTTTTTTTATTATTATTTAACTTCATTAATTACATTGTATTATGTGACACAGTTACATAGATACTTGGGTTCTCCCCACCCCTCCCCAAACCCTCCCACCATGGTGGATTCCTCCACCTTGTTGCATAACCACAGCTCAAGTTCAGTTGAGATTCCCCCATTGCAAGCATACACCAAACATAGAGTCCAGCATCTTATTGTCCAGTCAAGTTCAACGTCTTCAGATTTTTTTTTAATTCACTCAGGGTCTTTAATGTTTTCTTACAATCTTTAGAGCTGATTTTTCTATTTCTGTGAAGAACGGCAGTGGGGGTTTTGACAGAAATGCATCAAAATTCTGTTTTGTTTGGATAGACTTGTAAGCACTATAAATCTGATCCGTGAGCATGGAATATCTTTCCATACGTTTGTGTCTTATTCAGTTTTTGTCACCTGTGCTTTATGGTTTTTCAGGGCTGCATCTCATCTGGTTGAATTTATTTCTAAGTAACTTTTACTATCATAAATGTCATTTTCTCTTGATTTCTTTTTTAGTTAGATTGCCATTTGTAAAAGTTCTAATGATTTTTACATTTTGATTTGCACACTACAAGTTTACTAATTCATTTCATAATTTTTTTCTTTAGAGATCAATTTTCTTTCTTTCCTTCTTTTTTCTTCCTTCCTCCCTTCCTTTCTTTCTCTTTCTTTCTCTCTTTCATATTCCCTCTTTCTCTCTCTGTTCTTTCTCTCTTTCTTTCTTTCTCTTTCTTTCTTTCTTTCTTTCTTTCTTTCTCTCTTTCTTTCTTTCTTCCTTTCTTTCTTTCTTTTGTTTAAAAGAGGAACAGAGAGAGGAGAGGAGAAAGAAAGAGATCTTTCTTCCATTGGTTCACTCCCAAAATGACTACAATGGCCTGAGTTGGACCAATCCAAAGCCAGGAGTTTCCACCAGGTCTCCCATGTGGGTGCCCTTCTCAACTACCTTCTCAGCAATTATCAGGGAGCTGGATCAGAAGTGGAGCAGCCAGAGCTCAAACTGCCACCCGTATGGGATGCTGATACTTCAGGTGAAGGCCTAGCCTACTGTGCCACAGTGCTGGCCCCAGAATTCATTTAGTAATTTTTATAGGTATATGTGTGCAGTCCTTGGGGGTTTTTGTTTTCAAGTTTTTTCATTTGGTTTTGTTTTTTTACATTTATACATAGAAAATAGAGATATTTCGTGATATCACTTGCCAATACTACCAATACTGTGTTTCATGGTAGTGGCAAGAGTGAACATATTTACCCTGTTCCAGATGTTAATGGAAACGCTTTCAGTTTCCCCATTTATTATTATGCTGAGTTTTTCCCAAGTAGCTTGTATCACACTGAGGAACTTTCTTTCTACATCTAAATTCTGGAGAATTAGGAAAGGATGGTGGACTCTGTGCAGTGTTTCTCAGCATCAGTTGAGACAATCACATGATTTTTATCTTTCCAGCTTTGAACAAATCCACTGACTGATTTGTGTATTTTGAACCAGAAACTCATGCCTGAGATAATTTCACTTGGTCAAGATATTTAGCCTTTTTGGTGTTGTTGCATTAGTTGGCTAATATTTTATTGAGGCTTTCGCCATCGCTATTCATCACAAAGACTGGATATAGTTTTACTTTCTTGTGATGCCTTTGGCTTAGGGATCAAGGTGATGTTGACATAAAATGTGATAGAAGTTATTCCATCTGTTTCAATCATTTGAAAGGAAAATTATCCAAGATTATTTTTTAATTTTTTTGTAGCTTTCTTTTTTTACATTTTATTACTATTATTATTATTATCATCATCATCATTTTATGATAGAGTTCCATAGGCTCCTGGTATTTCCCTTATCCCAACCCCAATTCCCCCCCACACACCTAATTCCTCTATATCATTACTAAAATATAGATCTTCATACACAGTCATATGTCCATCATTGCAGACATGGACAATGGCAGAGAGTCCAGCATCCTATTGTCAAGATATAGCAAACAGTTTCATCGTAAGTCCATCTTTGTCTGGAAGTAGAAATGCATACTACATTGTATCCTCACATCTGGATATGTTAGTCTCCATTTCACAGCTACTGTACATCCCCTGAAATGAAAAGTCATACTACAAAATCAACAATAGAAAGAAAAATAGAAATTTACAATGCCATGAAGTTGAATAACATGTTACTAGATATGACAGTCTCCATTACACAGCTACTATACATCCCCTTAAATGAAGAGCCACAAAACAAAATCAACATCAGGAAGAAAAAAGAAATTAACAACACCAAGAAGTTAAATAACATGCTACTAAATGACTAACATGTAGCTGGAAAAATGAAAATCATGAACCTTCTTGAAGAAAATGATGCTATTGTATGATCTATGAGTCATTGAATAATCAGAAGAAAGTGTTTTGAAGAAGTGAGACTAACAGAAAACATCAAAACTCATGCAAAATAGTTTCCACTGATTTTTGTTGATGAAATGTGTCTCTTCTAGACAGCAAATAGATGGGTTTTGTTTTTTAATCCAGTCTACTAATTCATGACGTTTGATTGCGCTTAAGCCATTTACAGTCAGGGTTAATATGTATGGGTGGTACATTGGTCCTGCCATTTTAGGAATGGGTTGTTCATTGGTTTAGTCTTCTGTCATTTTACTGGGATATTCTTCCCATTTACCTTTGGTTTTGGTAGGTGCTATTCTTCTTCTCTGTCAAGAGAACATCTTGAAGCATCATTTGTAGGGCAGGTTTGGAAGAGGCAAATTCTTTTAACTTTTCTTTACTGTGGAAGAATTTTATTCTGTTTTCAAAGACAAAAGAAAACTTTGCTGGATATGTTACCCTAGGCCAACCATTGTTTTCTTTTAGAATCTGGAGTATGTCACTCCATTCTCTTCTTGCCTATAGAGTTTCCTGGGAGAGATCTCCTGTGAGCTTAATTGGCATTCCTTTATATGTCAACTGATTTTTTTCACGTGCACATTTAAGGATCTTTTCCTTATGTTCAATTGAAGAGAGCTTGGTGATCATGTGTCGTAGTGATGATCTCTTTTGATCAAGCCTGTTGGGAATTCTGTGCCCTTCTTAGATCTTGTTTCCCAATTCTTTCTGTAGATTAGGGAAATTTTCCCTTATTATTTCATCAAATGTATCTGTGAAACCAGTTTCTTTTTCTGCACCTTCTGGAACTCCCATAACTCTTATATTTGGCCTCTTAATAGTGTCTTTCAATTCTTGAATACTTTTTTTTGGCCTGATCCAGCTCTGCTTCTAGCTTTTTGTTTGTTTCCCCCTGATGACAGGAAATATCTTCCAATTCTGAGATTCTTTCTTCTGCTTGATTCATTCTATTTTGGAGACTCTCCATTGTACTTTCAATTTGCTCTACTGTGTTCTTAATTTCTGATATATCTGCCTTGATTTGCTTTATTGGTGCTATTGCTTGTGTAAAATATTCCTTAAATTCTTTGAACTCTTGTATGTGCTTCTCATTGTTGATCAGAAGCTTTAAAATGAGTTTCATGAATTCTGTGTCCCCCATTTTCTCGATATCTTCCTCAGTTAACTCTAAGGTTGGCATAGGGTTTTGCTCCTTAGCAGGGGAGTTTTCAGTAATATTCATTGTGCCTGTGTCTCTTCTTTTCGCTACTTGGTCATTACAGAGACTTCTCCTTGGGGTAGATTTCTAAACTGTGTCACCCACAGGTCTACAGTGCAATTTTACATATTATAGTTGATACACAACTTTTTGTTTGCAGCCACTTGTGCCACTCCCTCCAGCAAGTTCCAGGTCTGGGTCTTATGTTAGATTTGCACCAAAAACTCTGTAGCCCCAACTCCTGGCTCACTAGTCTCCACCTCCTGTGATACCGTGCTGAGGCTACACTGTTGTCTCTGCAACCTTTCTCCCACTTCCGGATTAAGGAGACAGCAGGTGTCCTATATAGCTAGGTTGTTGGTGACGCTGATCTTGTCGGAACTCGTTAGATGTTAGGTCTGGGTGCCACACGGACCTATTTTGACCCATACGATGCCAAAGTCAGGATTATTTTCTGTGAAACCGGTACATCCATGGAACTCAATGAGTTCTGGAGAGCTCATAACATACGCAGTTCCCTGCAGTCTAAAGCTTTTGCCACAGTGTACAAAATGGCGCCTAACATACCACTACTAGAGTTCTTGATCTGCTGGCTGTCAGATCCAAGGGCTATCCAGACCTGTCTTGGGTGGAACCTGTAGAATGCCATGTTGTTGTATCTCAGTGAGTCAGAAATGAGTTCACTCCCAGCTCAGTGCATGCTCAGTCCTTTCCCTTGCCTTTGCCTCCTTATGCAAAATGGTGCCCAATTCAGCTGTAGGGGGCTGACTGGGCTGTGAAATCCACCCTGTTTTCACACTACCCATCTGGGATCTCCTGCTCTGTCTCTGCTCCTGGTCAAATCAAACAGGCCAGCATGACAATTCTGTGTCTGGGTTCACCTCCCAAGCTCCCAGTGAAGGTCTCTTCTCACCTTGTTGCTGGTGGAGTTCTGGCTGCTGGTAGAGTTCAGATTGCCACTTGCTGAATGCTGCTGGAGTATCAGTCACTGCAACACCACACCACTGTATCCGCTGCTTTCCTATGTCTGTCAGTCTCCAGGTACCCCTCTGCTGTTGTTCTGTCCTCTCCTATTTCCTGGAACGTGTCCTCTCCGCTTCATCCTGATTAAATGTTTTTCCGTCCGTTTAAATGTGTCCTTACCCTATTCCGCCATCTTGATTTCTTACCCAAGATTAGTTTTGTAAGAGTAATCTACTCCTACATAAAGACATTGTGGGGGCAGCATTGTGGCAAAATGGGTTGAGCCTCCAACATCAAGGCTGGCATCCTGTATTGGTGCCTGTGTGAGTTCCGCATCTGATCTCACTCCTTGCTAATGCTTCTGTGAAAGCAATGGAGTATGACTCAAGTGCTTGGATTCTTGATTCCATGTGAGAGAGCCAAAAGAAACTCCCGGCTCCTGACTTTGGCCTGGCCCAGCCCCAGCCGTTGTGGCAATTTGGGGAGTGAATCAGTAGATGGAAAATCTCTCTCTCTGTTTCTCTACAAATAAATTTTAAAACTCTTTAGAGGAAAAGATTCCTCTATGGCTGGTTCTATGGTGTAGTAAGTTAATCTTCTGTCTGAAGTACTGCCATCCCATATAGATGCCAGTTCAAGTCCTGACTGATCTACTCATCCAACTCTCTGCTTATGGCCAGGGAAAGCAGCAGAGAATGGCTCAAGTAGTTGGGATTCTGCACCTAAGTGGGAGACCCAGAAGAAGTTCGTGGCTCCTGGCTTCAGATAGGCTCAGCTCCAGCCATTACAGTAATCTGGGGAGTGAACCAGCAGATAGAAGATCTCTCTCTCTTTCTCTTTCTCTCTAACTCTGCCTTTCAAATAAAATAAATATATACTTTTAAATGTGGCAATTCCACCCAGGCCTCTCACATGAGAGGCAGATCCCAGTACATTGGATATTACCACTTCTTCCCAGGATACAGATCAACAGGAAGCTGTGTCAGCAGCCAGAACCAGACATTAAGTCCAAATATGCTGACATGGGATCTGTGTGTTTAAACTGGTGTCTTCTTCAATAGGCCATAAGTCTACCCCTCTCTTCCTTCTATTTGTTCAGTTTCCTCATTTGTTATTCACTTGCTCATTTATTTGTTTCTGACCCAGCTGTGGTCAGTTGTGTTTTTCTTTTTTTGTTGTTGATTTTTTCACAATGCAATTTTGTAGGCATAAGGATTCCTCCCTCTTTCTCCCCATCCTTCTTCATTTCCCCCAACCTTGCTGTTTTCCCTTAGTACAAGTTACAAGCTTAACACAACATGATAAGTACAGGCAAAGGTAGAAACCCTAGTATCATAGCATAGAGGTGTATTTACAAGTTTCATTGGGAGTCTTGCTTTTATTGGGAAGTAGAGAACTTTACACACACATAGATATATGTGTGTGTGTATGTATGTATATATGTATATGTTAGTATATGCACATATTTTACATGTACATATAAATATATTGTACTTTGTATATTGTCTGTCTTACATGATAGAGAATTATGATATTTGCCCATTTGGGACTGGCTTACTTCATGAAGCATGATGGAACGTTGTCTTCAGTAATGGCTGCAATGGTGGTGTCTCATGTGCCTCAAGTTTCCATGCAGCCTGTATTAGTACCATGAGTGAATAGTATGCATGCAGGAGTAGGTGCAATATCTGGCAATAAATAGTAATTTGAACTGAACATATGTGATGTGGTAAGAGAACTGACCACAGTATCAAAACAAAATAGTCTACCTGGGGGAAGCCAGAGGAACTTAAAACACCTGCTGAGGGAGCCAGCATTGTGACACAGTAGGTAAAGCCACTGCCTGTTTCACTGGCATGCCTTATAGGCATTGACTGTATCCCAGCTGCTACACTTCTGCTCCAGCTCCCTGCTGATGATCTGGAAAAGCAGCAGAAGATGGCCCAAATGTTCGAGTCCCTGCCCCAATATGGGAGACTTGAAATGAAGCCCCAGGCTCCAGGCTGCAGCTTGGCCTAGCCCTAACTATTGCAGTTATCTGGGGTGTGAGCCAGTGGATGGAAGACCTCTCTCTATCTGCTTCTCTTTCCTCTTACTATTACCCTGACTTTCAAGATAAATTTTTTAATGTATTTTTATTTGAAAGACAGTGTCACAGAGATAAAGAGAGATAAAAAGAGATCTTCATTCTGCTGGTTCACTCCCCCAGATGGCCACAACAGTCAGAATTGAGTTCATCTGAAATCAGGAGCCAGGTGCTTCTTCTGGGTTTCCCAAAGTGGTACAGGTGTCCAAGAACTTAGATAATCCTCCACTGCTTTCCCAGATCATAAACAATGGAAACTAAGCCTACTATAACACTGCACTTGCCCCTCGAAATAGATCTTTTATTTTAGAAAAAACATCTATTGAACATCTGTTATCTAAATGGCTGTGGAAGGAGTACAGATCTGATTCTGGAAACCCTTACTATTTTTAAAAAGATTTACTTATTTTTATTGGAAAGGTAACTTCACAGAGGCTGAAAGACAAAGAGTTTCCATCCATTGGTAGCTGCAACAGCTGGAACTGAGCCAATCTGAAGCCAGGAGCTTCTTCCAGGTCTCCCACATGGGTGTAGGCGCCCAATGACTTGGGCCGTCCTCTGCTGTTTTCCCAGACCACAAATAGGGAGCTGGATGGGAAGTGGAGCAACTGGGTCACAGACAGGTGCCCATATGGGATCCCAGTGCTTGAAGGGGAGGATTAGCCAAATGTGTCATTGTGTCAGACCTAGAAACACTTACTACTGTAATTCTAGAACTAAAGAATCTTACTGTGCCATACGTAAAGAACCAGTGTGTCTTGAGAGATAGTAAAGTGCCATTGTTGCTGCCCGCTTTATTACAGAATCAACCCTGCATGCCATAATCAAAGCTGAAGCAGGAAGAGGCCACCCCAAGGTCCACAGCCCCATTTTCTACAACCAGAAAATCGAGACAGGATAAAAAGATCTTTGATATGTGTAGATTCCAAATAAGGAGAGAGAGAGAGAGAGAGAGAGAGAGAGAGAAACCAAATTCAAAAAGTAAGAGGATCTTGTCTGTATTTCCTTGAAAACATGACTTCTACAACCTGACACAATGTTTGGAGAGGTGACAGAAAAGCAATATCAGGATGTGATTCTCTTGAAATTGATGAAGTCGCTTTGTACTTTCTTTCAAAGAAAGAGACAAAGCAAGCAAAGCAATTACGAAAGAGGAATTGGGAAACCTTAAAAAGCATAGCCAACAATGTGGCTAAACAGGTTCTTCTGCTTAATCTGAAGTCCAACACTATCTGATGGATACCCCAACCTTCACAGAAGATGGACAAAGAAAATACATTTATTTGCCTTCATAAAATGCTTTTGGCTTTAGAAAGAAAAAGAAGAGAAACAAAAGAATTTACTGGGAGAAGATTATTGAATAAAAATAGAGAACATTTTCAGATACGTTTAGATGAATTACATGAACATGGACAACTACATTCTATGTCATCTTGTGCAATAATGTTCAACTGTTAGTTCTAACACTGAGTTCACCAATGTGTGTGGTCAGCCTAGATCAGCCGTGCTTGATCCTCTCAAGTGTTTATGTTGAGGATCGTAAAGCACATAACCATTTTTTAAAATGAAGAGATAAAGAATTTGTTATTGAAGTGAACACTACTTTGGAAGATTTTTGTGGCAGAGTTAAATTTAGGAAACATCAAGTTGATTTTCTGAAGTTCACCAGCAAAGCAGAAACATGTGGATATGAAAAGACAGAAGAGGCTCTGAAGATGAAATGAAATGAATCCACGGGTTTTTAAAATTTCTTTTGTTGGAGAAAGAGAAGAGTATGTGCACAACCTCCCCTCCTGAAGCTGCAACATTTCAGACAGGATAATGACACCCTGTATTCTGTTCTCTTCTTTTCCTTCCACAAGCTGCGTGGAAATGTTCTATCAGCTCTAAAAACAAACAAACAAACAAACGAAAAGCTTCGCTTGATGTAGTTACAAAATCATTATGGATAATGACCCAAGGCCATTCCCTCTTCCCCCAGAACTTCCAATTCTTGTCCTCTCAAATTGTATGTGCTGAATAAAAAGCCTGAGTTTGAAGAACCAAAAAAAATTCCTTTTGTTGCTTTTTTAATGATGCAGTTCCACAGGTTCATGGATTTCCCTTGTTTCAAAAATACTCCTGCCTCCTGCCCCCGCTGATTTCCGCTATGTTGTTACAACAGTTACAAGTCCATCATTCTGCTATGTAAGTGTGTCCTGACATTTTAGGAATAGACAATGGTAGAAAGTCCAGCATCCTTTAGTCAAGATATATTTGACAGTTGCATTGGGAGTCCTTCTCTTATTTGGGAATATAGATGCATATGCAATGTATCGTCAGTTGTTGCTATGCTAGTGTCCACAGTGTGTTGAAGCAAGTGCACCTGCTACAGAACTGAATACTGTCTGAGAAGCTACCTGGGAGATACTTGTAAAAAGTCAGCATTTGAGCGCATAACCCTAGAATCTGAAATAAAAACAATAGGTAAGTAGTTTACGCGTGTGCTTGAACGCTAATGTTAGCCTCCCTGTTCAAAGGACAATAAGGACCGTAGGAACTGTAAAAGGCACCACAAGTCATGTTCCTGCTCTGGTTAAGCACCAGGCTCAGATGCGATGACAGCCGTTCAAAGAGAAGCAGAGATCAGTGTGGATTCTGCTGCAGAGCATTCTTGCCAGGCTGAGTCTGGGAGAAATTATACAAAGTGAGAAGAGGGGACATAAATATGACTCTCCAAGACCAGATGCTGAGCATGAGAAGGCTAAGAAAGAAAAAATCAGGAAAGCAAGAAAGACCTAGACATAGAACAGAATCAGAACATCAGTCATCCAAGAAAAGGACTGAACAGGGTTCTGGGAACGGAGCCTTCTGGCAGTGAAGTGAGCAAAGGGGAACAGCTGGAAGAACTGGGGGAGCAACAGATTATACCAGATCGTGTTATTTACAGTGTGATTGACATGATGATTCTGACTGGAGTTAAATTTAAAGTACACTTGATCTTAATTACCACAGGGTAAAAAGTATGTTAAAGTATGGTGGATGTGGAAAAATAACTTGAAACTAAGTTCCAATTCTGTGTCAAGTGTCATTTTCAGACCTTCTTAGAACCATTTCTGTAACTTTTTCACAGGTCACTGCAGGATGGATTTGAGGTGGTAATTTACTGATTTAAAAAATAGTACTCTGCCATGCCTCAGGTAGTGCATGTACCTCACAGATAGTACAAATACATTATAAGGGAAGTATCCAAATTCACCCCTACTCTCCCGTACAACACTGTCATTCCACTTATCCATAAGCTATCTGTATTCTTGAATTCATTATTGTTACTATTATTGATGAAAATATCTGATTAGTCAATTAGGAATAGGAAGCAAGACTTTCATTTATTCTTCTCTGAAGTCTTCCCCTTCTACATAAATATGAATTTCTAACACTTATACTATTCCTTCTCTTACAAGGCAGTCCCACAAATTTTGTTTAAAAAATATTTTCATTTCAGGCGCCTGGCACAGTGGCTCAGTTGGCTAATCCTCCCTTTTCAAGCACCAGGATCCTATACGAGCTCCGGTTTGTGTCCCATCCATTCCATTTCCCACCCAGCTCCCTGCTTGTAGCCTGGAAAAACAGAAACAGATGTACCAAAGCCTTAGTACCCTGTACAACAACATGGGAGATTCAGAAGTGACTCCTGGCTTCAGATTGGCTCATCTCTAGCCATTGCAGCCACTTGGGAGTAAACCAGTGGTTGGAAGATTGTCTCTCCATCTTTCTGTGGATCTACCTTTCCAACATAAATAGATCTTAAAAACCACTTTCATTTCTAAAGGATAATTCTCCTGAGCATAAAAAAAATGTCAATTTGGGGGGGTAATTGCACACTAAATATTTGATCCACTCTCTTCTTGCTGAATGATATCTAAAGAAAATCCAATATATTTCTTATTTTTTCCACTCAATGGATGAGACGTTTTATTCCTCTGACTTCTGAGATTTTTTTTTGTCTTGATTTTGAGCAGCTTGCTAATGATGTACACAGTGTAGATTTGGGGATATTTATCCTGCTTCAAATTCTCTGAGCTTCCCTGGTCTGTGATTTGTCATCTAGAGTAGATTTAATTGTATCACTCTAAATGAGTATGTTGAAGCCCAAACTCCCTATGAATGTCATCTTTTGGAAACAGTGCTATTATTGATACAATTAGTTAATATGAGGACATGCTGATGTTAGGTGGGTCACTATTCTACTGTGACTGAAGACCCTACCTGTGCACACAGTGTAATGTCATGTGAAGATGGAAAAGAACTTGTGGTGATACCCCTGCAAGCTAAGTGCCCAAGATGACCAGAAAGCCCCCAGAAGTTAGAGGAGGGGAACAGAGCAGGTGTCTCCTTCTACTCCTCAGAAGAAACACACCTTCAAACACTCCATCCAAACATCTAGCTTCCAGAACTGGGACACAACACATTCTGTTGTTTGAGCTACCGGATTTCTGTTGATTTATTATGACAGCCCTGGAAAATTAGTCAATGTCTTTTCACTAAATTGGGGGAATTCCAAGTGAATTTTAATCAATGATCTTCAAATATTTATATTTTTTGCTCTTTCCTCCTTCTGATATTTCTGCTATATACGCATTAATTTTTTTTTTGCTTTAACTTACTTATTATGCTCTCTGTCATATTTAAGTGTTTCTATTGTGAAAGTTTCCATTACCACTTCTTCAAGCTCACTGACTCCTAACTTGACTATGTCTTTTCTATTGGTGAAACCATCAAAGGCATTCTTCATTTCTGTTACTGTGATTTCATTCCTTGTTTCCTTTTGATTCACTCTCAGAGTTCCTCTCTTTCTCATCGCACTACTCCCACGTTTTTGCATGCTGTGCAATTTCTCCAACAGAGTCCTTACCATCCTCATCATGGCTGTTTTAAAATTTGGCTTAATAATACCAACAATTCTATCATTGCTGAGTCTGATCTGATGCTTCCTCTTTATCTTTCATAGAAGTCATCCAATCTGACAATGCATGGCTCTTCAGACTGATCTCTAAAAAATCTTCATTTGCTTCTGTAAAGCCAGTAATGCTGTTCCTGTTTCATTTTGGAATTTAATAATTTGAATCTTACCTTTTCCTTAGCCAACATAAAAAAATATTATAAATTTTATTTGTTTTTTTGTCTTGCTTTTCTGTTATCTATGTGTATTATCATTAGAAATTTCCTTTTAAGCATAGCTTTTCCATAGTTCATAGGTTTTGATAAATTTTCATTTGCATTTGTCTCTGTTTTCTAATTTCCTTTGTAGTTTTTTCCGCGACATTGGCCACTTAAGAGTGTGCTGTTTAATTATCATTTACCAATATTCAGTCTTTTTTCTATTGTTAAGTTCTACATTTATCTCATTACTATGAAAATAATACTTTGAAGTATATTAAGTTTCTGAACTTATCAAGACTCATTTGGGACCTTGCAAATGATCTAAGAGATTGTTCTGTGTATACCTAAGAAGAATGTATATTCTTCTAGTGTTACATAGAGCATTTTATTAAACTTTTGTCTTTTTGCTTCTACTTAGGGTATTGAAATCTCTAACAATCTTCATTGAACAGTATTTCTTCATTTAGTTCTTTTCATTTGTGCTTCCATATATTTTAAGGCTCTATTGTTGAATGTATACACATGTGTAATTGTTGGGTCATATTTCTGGATTCAATTTTTTATCTTTTGAATTGTTTTCATTTAAAGTCTATTTTGTATGCCAATAATATAAACACTAGTTTTTCCTGATCATAATTTGTACGGCACATATTTTTCCACATTTTCATTTCCAAACTTTTTGTGTCTTATACACAACATATAAACAAATATTGTCTTTTAAACACAAATGTCTGAACTCTGTACTAAAAGTAGTATGTTTAATCTATTTGCATGCAATGGTTAAGTGATGTGTTTACTCATGAAGAAAGACTGGCTTCTACCAACTAACTATTTTTTCCTTATTTGACATGCGTTCCTAAATTCTTTTATTACTGCCATTTTGAGCATTTAGATCATTTTCATGGTTTATATATTTAGCTACATTTTATATGCTTTTCTTTCACATATATTCTAAATTGCTGTGTAAGTTAGATGTTAAAAGTAATATCTGAAGCTTATAGCTCTCTAATTTGAATAATATCACCTTTGTTTCAATATTATAAAAAACACTCCATACATAGCTTTCCCTCTTCTTTTGTATCACTATTGTCAAAACATTATATCTTTATTATTGTGTACTAATGTAGATGTATCATTATTGCTATAGGCATTCACATTTAAATGATATAGGGAAAAGAGAGAAGTTGCACCAAATAAAAATACTATGATTGTGGGGACTGTGGTGCAGCAAGTTAAACCACTGCCTGCCTCTGTGAGCATTGGTTCAAATCCTGGCTGCTCCATTTCCAATTCCTGCTAGTGGACTGTGAAAGCAGCAGCAAATGATTCAACTCCCTGTGGGACCCCTAATGTTTTCAGTTCTGCTAATGAACAACTTAGCCAACTGCCTACCTAAAAATGTCTACTTCCCCTGGGGATGCTTGGAAGCAGAAGGCTCACAAATATGTAGGCTTCTGGATCCAAGGTTCTTGCCCTACCACAGGTGTGTGGCCACAGGTGTGGCCACTTTGACTCAAGTCCCGATAAGACTGTCCCAATAGCACTTAGGCCAGTTCCCCTCCTATGATGTCCCACTGTTTCCGGACCTTGTAAGACCTCATAAATTTATCCAGCTTTATTAAGTTTCCTTCATTTTTTTTTTTTTGCTCTTATGACCAGATAATTTAAGATGTCTTAAACAAAGTTTTCTGATCTTTGCAACTGCCTGCTCTAATTTGCTTTTGGACCCTTCTAAAAAGTTTTTTTTTTAATTATTGGAATTTTCAACACCTAAATCTCTGGGATTTCATTGCTTTTGTGATGGTGGTGACTGATAGAATTGCTATGTGTCAATATTCTCATTTTGCTCAGCATTAGTTTCTTGTCATCAGTTCTAGTTTGTTAAAGGTCTTGAACACAACTAAGACAAATGATTGAATAGACATGGTTGATCATTTCAGTGTCAAAAATTCCTCATGGACAGTTTCTGACAAAGTCTTATTTCCCTGTGAAAGGCAATGTGCATTCCCGTTCCAGTGTGCTGTGTTACTTTTGTTGAAATGTTGACAGTATAACTCCAGAAATCTGATTTTCTGTCTCTTCGGGGATTACTGGTGTTTTATTATTGTGTCTTCCTTATTTTGTGTAGTTGCTAAGATTTCTGTTTTATTCTCTCTGTGATCAACCTGACTATGATTTTCTTAAATGTTTAACTCCCGAAAGAGGAGAGAAAAAAAAAATGTACGTGTACTGTCTTCAAACACTCTTGAAAGATACTACCTGGAAACCACCTCAGCCCGCGGACTATGAAACATGTGCCAACCTTTGTGTCAGCCCTTCAGTAATCAAAATACACACGCTCTGGTTTGGAACAGCAAGGTCTTTCTTCCCTACCTGTTTTTGAGGCTCTTCCAGTTGAATGCAGAATAATTTCCATTCAGCAAAAGTACTAATGAGTAGCAGTAAAAGAAAACAATCCACCTTTATAGTGGACTGTAGGACCTTACCTAAACTTTCCAACAGGTAGATCTTTGTCTGTAGCACCTGTAGGAAGTGAAATTCTCACTTAGCTCCACTAATAGCTTCCAGGCTACTTTTACAGGGTCATGTATTATCGAGAACATTCCCAAAATGACAGAGTCCCTTCCGCACAGAGTGGGATAGAATAAATATGAGGGGACAAATAAGGAATAATTAGAAGCCAATGTTACAGGACAGTGGATTAAGCTGTGGCCTGAAACCCCAACATTATCTATGATTGTCAACTCAAGTCTCCCATGTTCCATTTCCCTGCTCATCTCCCTGCTAAAGCTCCTGGGAAAATAGCTGAAGATGGCTCAAGTCTTTGCACCCCTGAAGCTAACTGTGGGAGAACCAGATAAAGTTCTCAGTTCCTGGCTTCACTGTGGCCCAGTTCTGGCCATTGCAGCCATTTGTAGAGTGAACCAGTAAATGGAAGATCTCTCTCTCTCTCCCCATCCCCCTTTTTCTCTCCTGTCCTTTTTCCCTCTGTAACTGTACCTTTCAAATAAAAAAAAAATCTTCTAAAAAGGAATAATTAGGAAAACAGACATGTTCAGATATCCAGTTCAATACTTACAAAATAAATGAGTCTAGATTTCCAGTAGCTATGCCAGTGTTCTAGTCTTCCAGGAAGAAGTTTGCTGAGTTCCTTGAATTGCACAACCTAATGCTAATGAAAATCAAAGTTGATAAATAAACACTGTAATTTCCTTTAGGGAGGAAAGTCAAGCAGTGGCATCAGGATATGTCAGACTACAGATATAAAGCAGTTGGATGCCACAATTAGCCTATGAAAGATTATGGAGTATGCAAAACCATTCTCCCTTTGTGATAAAGTACAACCGTTCATAATACTGTAAGATAACATAGATTTCATAGCATTTGGAAAAATGTCTGTCTAATGTTTACTCACTGTGAGTAAATATTTATCATATACAGAATACCTTAATTGAAATTCACAAAAGCAAATATTACCCTTTCCATTTTAAAGTCACAACCCAGCGGAGGTTAATGGAATAGTTTTGCTACTAGAAAGTAATGCGGCTAGCCGAAGTCAAAACCATTCCTCATTTGTGAGTGGAGGTCACAGTGCAAGTAGAAGCAGTTTGACTTTCAATCTGAACAACAACAATGAAATTCCCAGAAAAAAGGCAGCGTTTTCATCAGTTAGCATAGGCAGTTCACAAACTGGTTTTTCAGTATGTACTATCTCATTTGTGTTTTAGATTTTTACAGAGAAATCATCCAAGAAGATTTTCACTGACCAAGACAAATATCTTCCATCTGAGAGAGTCTCATTGCCAGTTAATGGGAAGTCAAGGTAATAGGCTTGGAAGAGGCTGATGTGCAGATGGGTCTCCATTTAATTGGTTAATTAATTAGTTAATTTAGTTTTTGTCCGAAAGGGTGAGCTACAGAGACAGAAGGAGAAACAAAGAGAGACTTCCCATCTACTGGTTCAAGCCCCACATAGTCACAACACCTGGAGCTGACCAGCCTAAAACCAAGAGCCAGGAGCTTCATCCTGTTCTCCCACATGGATGAAAGGGCCCAAGCACTTGGGTCATCCTCTGCTGCTTTCCCAGGCACATTAGCAGGGAGCTAAATCAGAAGTGGAGGAGCCAGGACTAGAACTGGCACCCATATGGAATGCTGCTGCTACTGCAGGCAGAAGCTTAGCCAACTATTCCCCACAAAGTCCTTTACTATCACCTTACTTCAAGTCCTCACACAGCTCCACCACAGTTGCTTATTAGTCCTTGGCACTCTCTTATTTTCTTCACATTTATTGTTGTTATCTCATATTAGCTACTTATTTTCACATTTATTCTCTGTCTCCCTGCACTAGAAAGTAAACTTGATGAATTTAAGTTTCTCTTTGTTCTCTGCCAGTAATTAAAGTTCCCAAGAGAGGGACAGGTGGATAGCGAACACTCAATACATAGTTTGACTGTAGACCTTGCTCTGAATCTTGGTCATCATCCTTGAACACTACTTAGGACACAACTGGTCTTCTCCAAAATGAGCTTCAGAATGTGTAGTTGTGCAGTCGGTTTGTGGAGTTCTCTCTTTCCTGAACATGGGATAGCCATGCTAAATGAAGAGTTCATGAAAGCATCCTGGCATGCCCATTGTCTTCAGTCCCCCTGTGAACTCTGCTCTGCAATCTAACTCAGAGCGGAAAAGCAGGTGCTTCTCTGTGCCTGATTTGCTTCCAACAGCTGCCAGTGAATTATAAACATATTGTCTACTGGGCACTGGGTTGGAGTTAGAAAACATGGGTTACCTGCATGCAAGTTCTGGCGCTTTCTAGCTATGTCACTCGACATAAGTTATTTACAGTTTCTGTGCCTAGAAAGCTCCTCTGGAATGGAGCATCAATACCCATGTTAAAGCGTTGATACACCATCTAGCAAAAGGTAAACATCCCTTTTTAAAAACTGCTTTGTCTTCAGCATTTCTGCAACAAGTTTATCGAGTCTGTTGACATAACAGATTTAACTGAGAACAAAAACTGAATTCTTACAGTTCACAGATATCCTAAAAGAAACAACCTGGCATTTGCTGTTTGAGTGCTCACTGCCACAGTGCCCTGCAGCCTGCTCTACAGCTCACCTCCCTTGCTCTGCCCCACCCAGCTTCTAAATACACTCTTGGAGCCTGTCCTTCCACCTCGCGTTCCTCGGTGTCCAACTCTTGAGCATAACACAAGCCTGGCAGTTAGCTGACAGCCCCTTGGAGAGCAGTTCGTCATGCCTGTTGGGACACCACTGCTGCCTGGAAGGCTTTTAGCTTCCTCCCACAAATACAAGGCAGGCTTGCAGAGTGCATGCAGCTGGTAAGCAATGTATTCTCTGTGGCTTTACACCGGTAGTGCCTCAGGAATTCCCTTGGGGGAAAGTAGAAGAGGGCACCAACAGTGTCTCAGGTCTCACACAATCCCACAGTAACAAGGTATGAAGCAGATCGCTGTGATCTCTGTCTACAAAGAACTCCAGGTTTCAGGAGGCCCCCAAGTTTCCTCTTTACAAAGATGAAGAGCTAACTGCAGGCTTCATCCTGCGAAATTCTCAAAAGAAAAGAAGTTGGTTCAGATGGTAATTGTGTCTTCACCTCCCCCAACTCTCTCACATACATTTCCACACTAAAAAAAAAAAAAGTAGCAAACTCCTTTCACTGGAGCTTTTGCTACATTAGTCAGACTTCTTCTAATGTGCAGTTGTACAATTAATTCCTGAAAGAAAACCTTAAGACAAGATAAATGTTATTACGATGTGGGTGGGAACTCTTCTCTTTCAGTTAATGGCTCTCCAAGTAAGGGACATTGATTTGTAAGTGTTTTTCATGGGAAAACATGCCTTGAAAATTGAAGATATTCTAATAAAAACAAGAGACATGTTGGCCTCAAAACATAAATTGATTTTTATTCTAACAACAAAAGATAATTTTCTGGGAAATCATTAACATCAACACTTTTCACTATGCTTGTTAGCTTCTCAGTCAGAGCCAAAATAATTTAGAAATTAAAATCTGTATTTAGCTGTAATTTTCCAAAACCCATGTGGGAAGAACACTGGACTCAATGTTCGGGTTCACTTTTGGGTTCTCTTCTGTAAAATGAAAGAACTGAACAAAACATCCTCAAAGAAAACCGAGAAAGGGCCCCAGCGGCATGGCCTAGCAGCTAAAGTCCTCACCTTGAACGCCCCAGGGATCCCATATGGGCACCAGTTCTAATGCCAGCAGCTCCACTTCCCATCCAGCTCCCTGCTTGTGGCCTGGGAAAGCAGTCCAGGACAGCCCAGTGCTTTGGGATCCTGCACCCATGTGGGAGACCTGGAAGAGGTTCCTTGTTCCTGGCATCGGATTGGCATGGCACCGGCCGTTGCACTCACTTGTGGAGTGAATTCTTGGATGGAAGCTCTTCCTCTCTCTCCTCCTCTCTGTATATCTGACTTTGTAATAAAAGTAAATAAATCTCTGAAAAAAAAAAAAAACCGAGAAAGCCACAATGCTGGGATACTTGGGAAAAGCCTACGCTACCTAGAAATGCATTTTCTTACTTGTGAAGTGATTTCAGATGACCCAGAACTCAGGAGTAGAGTATTGTAAGCCAACCATAATTCAATCAAATTGCTATTATTAGTTTTGGATTAACAACTCTAAGAAATTCTGACTACATTCCTCAGACTTTCTCACATCAATTGAATCCAAAATTATCATTTAAGTGAGAAGGAAATAAAGTATTCTTTTGAGCAAGTAGACTAAAAATCCAAAGCAAACACATTCATCCCTCATGGTATATTATTTTTGTCAATCACCTTATCAAACTCTAGTATTCTCAGCATAGAAGAAGCAACTGTAATGTTTAAATACTATTAGCCTCTTTTAATACTCATAATCTATCATGAATTTTTAGATTATGATAGGTGAATATATGATATTACAGAAAAGATAAAAATAGTGCTGTATGAAATATTTAAATTTTGAGCCATGCAAAAACTTAGCACTGCTAGTGCAATGTTCCATATTAAATGTTTCATAATTTTTAGTGACACTAGGAATTTTTACTTTATGATGCTCTGACGTGCCACGAGGACTCTAATTGTCATGTTCCCTAGCGTTTTAAATAAGATGTATTTAATTTTACTTGAAAGTCAGACTCACAGAGAAAGAGAGAAAGAGAGATCTTCCATCTGCTGGTTTACTTCCCAAATAGCATGGCCGGAGCTGAGCAGATCCAAAGTTGGAAGCCAGTAGCCTCTTCCAGGTCTTTCGTGTGGGTGCAGAGACTGGAGGACTTGATCCATCCTCCACTGCCTTCCCAGGGCACAAGCAGGGAGTGGATGAGAAGTAGAGCAGGCAGGACTAGAACTGATGCCCATTGGGATGCCAGCGCTGCAGGTGACGGTTAGTCTGACATGTCTCTGCACCAGCCCTCCCACACACACCTGTAGCATTTGTAGTTGTTCTTCATTATAATGAGAACAGAGACGTGCTCGCTTTGGCAGCACATATACTAAAATATAATGAGAACAGAGTTTTGGATTTGTGTTATTTATTGTGTTAGAAAAAAAATACAGTCATCATGGAAAAGATCCTGCTTCTTACACAGTGATCCTACAGAAAGACAAAATAAGAAGTGACGTGACCTAAATGTCACTCAAGCATTGTGTTTCTACATATTCAGAGGAAGAGGTTAGCAATCAATTTATTTTTTTTAATTTAAAATAATTCATCACATGCCAAGAGGATCCAGATTTTGTCTTAACCCTCTGAATTTATTTCTCAGCTGTCCAAAATTCACATGTCTATGTCATCTGCAGAGATGAGGTTTGTGGTTTCAAGATAGTTTTTTTAGGTAGAAAGTTCTAGAATAAAGCAACAGTAGGGCCCAGAGGCGTGGCCTAGCGGCTAAAGTCCTTGCCTTGAAAGCCCCGGGATCCCATATGGGCGCCGGTTCTAATCCCGGCAGCTCCTCTTCCCATCCATCTCCCTGCTTGTGGCCTGGGAAAGCAGGAGAGGACGGCCCAAAGCTTTGGGACCCTGTACCCGCGTGGGAGACCCGGAAGAGGTTCCTGGTTCCCGGCATCGGATTGGCGCATACCGGCCCGTTGCGGCTCACTTGGGGAGTGAAACATCGGATGGAAGATCTTTCTCTCTGTCTCGCCTCCTCTCTGTATATCCGGCTTTCCAATAATAATAAAATCTTTAAAAAAAAAAAAAAAAGCAACAGTAAAGCCATACCCCCCATTCAACCTTGTACATTCTTTTGTTAATAGAAATCTCATCTTGGAAAACAAAAAAACATATCTTCACTCTCAACAGCTTCTTCAAAGAGATGATCCAAAGCCTCCTCTAAGAAATTCAACAGTATTTTCCCATATCAAAACAAAAGGCTTATTCATAGATTCTTATGTATCTATTGCACATAAATTTGAAAAAGATACTTCACTATGGGGAATGTCAGTAATACAGCAGTGATGTGTTAGCATAGAGTTTAATAGATCAATATCCCTTAACGTCATTTGCCCTTTATTCTCTGAAACATCTTGATCATTACTGAGAAGATGTTGGAATCTGAACAGGAAAGCCCACTGATTGAAACATTGGCGATTGGGCGACAGCTCTCTGAGGTAGCAATGTCTCATTTGCCCTTGGAACATTGTCACCAGACTTTCACTTAGTAACACCAAGAGACAGGAACAAGTGTAGAAACATTCACACCTAAGATGTAAGGAGTTAAACTGTTTTAGGAGCAAAGTTGCAGGATTGTGTATCTAACAGCAGTTCAGGAGGATAATCTCTGTTTGGGAACTGCTAATCTCTATTCCCCATACCTTTTGTTAAACCTGTCACTCCTCTCTTCCTGTTATCCTTGCCTTGTTAAAACAACTTCAGTGTGCTCCATAAGCTAAGGAATAAACTGGATCAAAAATTTCTGTTTTTCCAAGAAACTTACAGCATATGGAGTTTTTTGGTAAATATTTTCTCATTCCAAAAAATCTCAATTTCTCTGGCTCCTTAGGAATACTCATGATAAGCCTTATTAGGTTTTCAAAGTCCTTGTCCAGGATTTTTTCCCTATGATGTAGTAAAGACAACTCACAGTGAATTTTTTTTTATTCTGGAATTTTGAATCTGTTTTTACTTCCCTATGCCATGCCAGCATGTTTGCCTTTACTATTCATTCCTCAAGTAGATTGTAAACCCATTGAAAATGCTATTTTCATCTACAAAAGCATCTAGTAGTATTGTTTCATGAAGCACACCCACATGTAAAAGATAGTTACGATGTGCATTTATGGTTGCCAGGTTTACAGTTCATCAAAACGTTCATTGAAAATATCAGGTTAGCCACTCAATCAGAATCAGACCGGATCTTCCACATAAAAAACTCCTGGAGTAGAATGCATAATGAGTAGGCCATGAACACAGAGAAATAAAACATAACCAGATGATGAAAGAGCTGAAAACAGACCCACAAGCCACCAAGAACAATCAGTGCATTGAAGGAAGTTCCCACTCCTGCGACAAACAATCCTTGAGGTTCAGAGGTTTTCTCAAAGGGAACCAGAAAGGAGAGCTTTTCTTCTCAACTGGTAAGAGCTGATTGCTACTCTTTCTTTCCCCAGAACAAAGAATGTTCTAAGGCTTTGGGAGCCAGCATCATAGTGCAGCAAGTTAGGGCACACCACCTTAAAACCAGCATCCCAGTTGGTCGGGCACGTGGAGCAGAACTCTACTTCATCAGGCAATCTTGGCTGATGAGCAGAGGAAGCAGCCCATCCTCCCCACCCCACCCCCCTGGGGCTGCTTTTTAAGCAGCCAGCACCATCTTTATTCTGCAGGCGGCCAGTGTGCCCATCAGGCTCTGGGCTTTATCGGGTGTCCGCCTGCTGATGAGCTCTGGGGACTTGGAGGTGACAAAATATTGCCTAGGGACATCCATGGATGCTGATACCATATGTGCAAGTGAGGAATGAATCCTGAGGGACACCCAACAACAGGGCCACCCTACTGGCTGGTAAGTGAGGGGACTGAGACCTGTTGGTATGGAGGGGAGAGATTGGAAGATCTGTATGGGTCAGACTGATTCACCAGCCTACATGGCAGTCCTGAGATGTGCTTGTTAGTGCAGAACATCACTGACCAGTACACGCCATACCACTCGAAAGTTGTGGCTGGAGACCTGTCTAGAAGAGCTAGATCCAAGTACCTGAACAGGGGACAGGTCACATTAGGCAGGGTCATGACACTAACCAGCACTCAAGAAAACCAGGCCCGGGGGTAGACTCTGTGGTGGATAAGTGTGCCCAACCCTATGGAAATACAAGTCCTACTGGTTAGCTCAGGAGTTGGGGTGGTGACTGGCTAAACTAGGAGTGAACATGGAACCCACCAACACTCACGGGTACTGGAGCTGAGAATAGGCTGGGCAGGTCTAAGCTGCAGGACCTGCATGTGCATCCTAAAACAGGATGTAGTGCGGGCTGGCCCACAACATCCACCAGCTCATAAAAAGGCCAAGATGGAGGGGTAGGCTATGCCGGGCAAGGTCCTGGCACCTGCTGGAGCATGTGAGATCTGGGTCTGGGAGTGGGCTGAGTGGGGAAACTGGGAGACTCCCCTACTGGGCCATAGCTCCCATTGGTGAGAATGTGTTCCAGACCTAGGGGTCAGGCAAGCTGGGCAAGGTAGCCCCACCCATTGGCAAGTGTATGGGTTGGTTTTGGAAGGGGGTGAACCAGGAATGGCCAAGCAGATCTTAGCCCACTGGCAAGTGCAGAAACCAGGCTGGACTGCAGGTCATACCAGGGTAGGGTATCACACCTACTGGTTCACATGAGCAGACAGAGCAAGGCCAGGTTGCAGCACCCGACAGTGAGAGTTGGAACTGTGGACTGGGTAGGTCAGGCCAGGCTACATCATCCAAAGGCAAAGGCTAAGACAGATGGGGGCTATGCCAGTCTGGGTCAGAGCAACCACTGGCACAGGTGAGATCTGTGGAGGGGAGCAGGTCTGGCCTGGGAGCAAAGGGGACACCCTAGCCGGGTTGTGATCTCCATTGGAGAGTACGAGGGCCAGGGTAGGGGCTGCGGTCTGGTCTGGATATAGCTGCAGAATCCCTCGGCATGTGTATGGGCTGGGTATGGGATGCACCAGACTGGGCTAGAATCCAACACCTTCTGGTACTCGTGAGAACCAGGGTATGTATAGGACGGGCTAGGTCAGGTCTCTGCCCCCACTGAGCTATGTGTGAGCTGTGTCTGGATATGGATCAGGCTTGGCTGGGCTATAGCACCCAACAACAAGAACCATAATGGGTGAGGGCTGGTGAGGAAAGACCACTGTTCTGGCTAGGACAGGAGGTGGACTAAGTAGGACTGACCCATGGACCCACCAGTGTGCACGAGATCTGGCATCAGGAGAGATCTGGATGGAGGAGCCTAGGGAACTTCTCTGTTGGGACACACTCCCTGCAGGTGAGTGCAAGAACCACGATGAGGAGCAGCCCAGATGAAGCCAAAATGCAGTACCCATCAGCATACATTTGGTGCAGGTCAGGGGCAGGCCAGACTGAGTCAGTCCATATCACCGACTGGCAAATCCAAGTGCCAGAATCTAGTGTGGATCAGGCTGGGTCAGAGTGCAATACCAGCCAGTTCACATGACGGCCTGGATTGGGGGCTGGCAGGGCTGGGCTAGGCTGTAGCCCCCACCAGCATGAGTTGGAATTGGGGGTGGACCTGGCCTGGCCAGGCTACAGCACCCACTGGCAAATGCCGAGGTGAGACAGCTCTGCCAGTCTGGGCTGCAGCACCCAACCAGCACATGTGAAACCCGGGGGTGGTGGGAATGGCCCCAGTGAGAGGGCTGTGAAGCCCCTCCCCGCCCCCCGCTGGGCCACTACTCCCACTGGTGAGCATGAGAGCTGGGATGGGGGCAGACCAGGCCAGGAAGGGCCATATCCGATGGCCTGCATGTGAGTTGGATCAGGGAAAAGCCAGGTTGGGCTGGTGTACCTTCTGGTACATGCATAAGCCAGTGTCGGTGTGGATTGATTGGACTTTGCAGCAGCATTAGCTGGCAGATGCTGGCACAGGGGCCAAATTCTGTCAGGCATGGCTTAGATGGTGGCACCCGCCGGCACCATTGCAGACTGAATAGTGGGGCTGGTTGAGACAAACTGGGTTTTGCTACCCATCAACATGTACGAGAACTGAATGGGATGTGGGACAGACGGGTCCTGTCTGTTGTACATACTGGCAAACAAGCATGGGATCAGGGTAGGGGTGAGCCTGGTGGGGGTTTTTATGGGTCACTCTGACTAGACCGCAGCTCCCACTGGTTTATGTGAAGGCAGAGTATTTGGTGGGCAGGACCAGGCTGGGCCCCAACATCATCGTGTTTCATAAAACATGGGGCTGGAGACAGAACTGACCCGAAAATTGCAACTACCAGTTTGTGCATAGGCTGATTTGGGTGGCAGACTGTGCCAAACCCTGTATTGGCAAACACACACAAGAATCAGGTATGGAATGGCTTCAGATGAAGTTTCTTGGGCAACTTCCTACCAACTGAACTGCTGGACTCAAAACCCTAACCATGGAGAGGATTGCAGGTTCCATGGGCTGACTGTTGGAGTGGATGTGTCTGAGCTGGTCTCCTCAGTGGCTCAGATGGAGCAGAGGACAGCATATCCAAATGTACATGGAGGATATGGCAGTCCATTGGAGCCTCCAGAGGACACCTGGTACCATGGCAGAGGACAGAGGACAGAGCAAATTGATCAACTACCCCAGCCAATCATTGGCAGTGAAGATCTGGGCAGACGGAGACACTAAGGTGGACTATAGCGGCCAGTGGATTCGGGAGAGATTTCATCATGATTGGAGTGGCAGATTCGCCAGCAATTCAGGACTGTTGAACTATCAAAACCTGTTAAGAAATTCATGGTGCTGTAAATTTCTATTTTTCTTCCTGTTGTTGATTTTGTGTTGTGGCTTTTCATTTAAGAGGAATGTGTGGTGGCTGTGTAATGGAGACTATCATGTCCAGATGTGAGGATGCAGTGCAGTGTGCATCTCTACTCGCAAATCAAAGATAAACTACCAATGAGACTATTCGCCGTATATTGACGGGGGGGTGGACTCTCTGCCATTGTCCATGTCCACACTGATGAACATATGACTGTTTATGAAGAGCTATACTATAATAATAATATAGGGGAATTTGGTGGGAGGGGAGTTTCGGGGAGGGGGCAGGGGAAATAATAAATAAACAGACAAACAACAAACAAACCAGCATCCCATATTGAGTACTGGTTCAAGTCCCAGCTGCTCTACTGCATGGGATGTGCTGGTGAAGCTCCTGGCACGTAGCCAGTCTTTTGTGGAGTGAACCAGCTCATGCCTGACTCTCTCTGTCACTCTGCCTTTCCAATAAGTCAAATAAGTAAAAATTAATCTTTTTTAAGAAAAAAAAACACATTAGTATAAATCATTTAACAACTTGAATCACAAACCTTGGTACACACACACATCTTTTAGGAGCCAGATAGAATTGAATTTTTCTTTTTTTTTTTTTAATATTGATTTGATTTATTTGAGAGGCAGAATTACACAGAGAGAGAGACTTGCAACCATTGGTTCACCCAGATGGCCATAATGGCTGAGGCTAAACCAAGAATTAGGAACTTCATTACAGTCTTCCATATAGGTTCAGGGGCCATGAGCATTAATAGCCATTAATACCTTCCCAGGCCATCAGCAGGGAACTGAACTGGAAGTGGATCAGCCAGGAAGCCAGCCAGTATCCATACAGGATGACTGCTATACCACAAGGCCAGCTCCGGAATGGGATTTTTTCCTCAAATATCTAAGTAGTAATGGAGAATTCGCAGGCCAGCTGTGTAAATTACTGATCTCTTGGGAACACTGTGCCTCCTGTCTGTGCCCTGACAAATAGAATGAACCCAAGTAGAGACTCCAGCGATATCTTAAGGTTCTTTATACATTAAAAACCAAAGAAAAATCTTCGTTGTATGGAAATCTTCAGAATTTTTCACAATAGCGTTAACTTGTGAAACTGCTAGGAAAGAAGACATACTTCTCTATCTGGCAAAAAAAAAAATTTTTTTTAAAAAGATTGCATGATCCGATTTGCAAAGACCAAATGGTTCTTAAACTTCAGCCTGCCTTTTCTTCTTAGCCTCCATGCTGCTTCTCAAAAACACTAAATTCACCGTCCAACATTATGTAAAAATAATTTTTTCTGAAAAGTTTCACTGAAAATCTTTTACTGGTTGCATATTTAATTAACAGCCTCTTACTCTTATAAGGAAAACATCCCTAATTAATCACTAGAAAACAAAGATTCACATCATTTTAATTCTTTATACAAATATTTGTATAAAATCATTAACTTTTAAAAAAAAATCTGTAATATATCTGCCTAAATAAATTAGTTTCTCACAGGTCAATAAAGTTAAAATCACTAAAAAATAGAAATATTCCAATTTTTTAAATGTAAAATATGTTCAGAGCAACTTCTAAGTTAGTTTCAATCATACAAGTCATACAAGCTATCTAATTCTTTTCATGAGTGCATCCTTCTGTCTTTGTGAACTTTTGTAATTTTATCAAAATGTTTATCTATTTATTATTATTGACTGAAAGTCAACATGGCAGAGGAACAGACAGAGATCATCCATCTTCCGGTTCACTCACCAAACACCTGCAGTTGCCATATCACAAAAAAGTCAGCGTCCCAGAATTTCACCCGGACCTGACACACAGGCAGTGAAGACCGGCACCTTCATCTGCTGCCTGCTATTATACATTAACAAAAAGTTGGATCAGAAGTGGAGCAGCTAGGACTGCAGCCAGCATATGGAAATGAAATGCAGGTGTTCATGTAGTGGCTTGAACCTCCTGCATCATTGTACCTGACACGATATTTATTTGATTTTATTTCTTAAGTTTAACAGACATGTAAATTGCAACTATTTATGTAGTACCAAATGCTGTTGCAAGATGTGTGTGTGTGTGTGTGTGTGTTGTGTATCACAATAAATATTTCTATATCCTTACATCATACATAAAAATTCTTTGTGGTGAAAACATTCAGATGTCGGTATTCTAAGTTTCTGATTCTGGAGAAATATAGCACATTCACATTATCTATATCATCCTGTTAGGAAATAGAACTACTTACTCACATGTAGACAAAAGTTAGCATCCATTAATCAGCATTTTCCCACCTCTCCTTCCCACCATACTTCCCAACCTGTGATGGTTATCATTTTAATTTTAACGTCTATGAGGTCATTTTTTTTTCACACTTGACAAATGCATGAGATCTTGGGATAGTCATCATTGTTGTGCCTTGCTCATTTCACTTAACACAGTGACATCTGGCTCCATCCATGTTGTTGTGAGTGAAAATATTCCATCATGCTTTATGACTTAATAGCATTCGTTGTATGCGTGTACCACATTTTATTTACGCATTCCACAGTGACAGGCTGCTGAGGGGTTGTCTTGGCAATTGTGAAAAGTGCTAGAGTAGACACAGGTGTGCAAGTGTTTCTCCCATGAACTGCCCTCACTTCCCTTGGATATATACTGGGATTGCTGTATAACGCAATAGTTCTGTATTTAGTTTTTTGAGGATACACAGTACTGTTTCCCACATTAGCTGAGCTTGACAATCCCAGCAACAACGTTCCCTTTCCTTTACATCCTCACCAATACTTGCTGCTTTTGTCTTTTTGGTAATACTCAGTCTACCAAAACTGAGGTGATACCACACCATAGTTTTGATTTGAATTTCCCTGATGATTTGTGGTGTTGAGCATTTTTTCATGTACTTGGCCATTTGTATATCTTCCTTGGAGTTGTGTTTAGATCTACTATTCATTTTTATTAGTTTTCTTAATCTAATTTTCCAAACTTTCCAGATAAATAATACTTTATACAAAGCTGTCTGAGAGCACATTAAGCTACTGTCTGCAACACCAACATTTCCTATGGGCACTGGTTAGCACCCCGGCTGCTCCGCTTCCAATCGAACTCACTGCTTATACTCTTGGGAAAGCAGCAAGAGATGGACCATGTGCTTGGTGCCCTATCACCCATATAGAAGATCTGCAAGAAGTTTCTTGCTCCTGGCTTCAGCCTAGCCCAGCCCTGGACATTATGGCCACTTGGGAAGTAAACTAACAGATGGAATTTTGATCTCTCTCTCTCTCTCTCTCTCTCTCTCTGAAATAAATACCTTAAAACTTCTTTTAAAGGCTGCTTGTAGGGTATTTATTGACATAAGCATATTTTCTATTAATATGTAATTTCTAAGCATCTTTGGCAGCATTCATGCTGAACTCTCTTGCTCTGTGTACTCCTAGTTTTCACGAACTTGCTCACTAGACAAGATACCAGATGAAATCTGATCCCTAACGCTGACCCTTCTTCCTGAAACTTGGCAACAATGTGACTACTAATAACATTCTTTCCATACAGCTTCACAAAATGAGTAAGAGTTTATTTTCCTTTTTATGGCCTTGTAAAACTGAATATAAACCTTCTGTCCCTGGACTCCATGCTTAGGAGATGGTAGTCATCTTAAACTAAGCACTGTATGAAGATTGGAATAGATAACTCTAAAGGGTTTTCTATGTGCAATGCGTGAATGCCATTGCTCTTGGAATCACATCTGTGTAATACTTGAAAGCCTCAACTATGACATGTAGGTCTCAGAAAATACAGAAACATCTACTCCCCTCAAATGTTTGTCTCAATCATATACAAATGCCACAATGACTTATGGCCATTAATTCTTACTCAAAATCAGTTTGCTGTGTCACAATATCTAGACAAGTTTTTGGTGTGTATACACCCTATATAAAATATTCATTTCGGTGTGGATTTATTCACTGGATCATGAACTTTATATTTACTTTACAGAGACAAATGAGTTACTGGCTTTGCCTTTGAGAATGTATAGACTCACCCAAAAGACAGACAGACATACAAATAATTTCAAGGTACTAACTAGAAGTGTGTTGTGGGTTAATCACGGCGATCACTACCTGCACTGAGATATCAGTTTACTGTCTGACAATTTCATAGGTGACTTATTGTCACCCACCTTGCCCAGGTTTCTAACTCAAAGAAGGTATAGTACAAAAAAGAATAAATTGACTCTCATGTGAACTCAGCAAATGCATTGGACACATCTTGAGTTAGGGTATTTCAAGTAATACATTTCTTTTTAACCACTGTAAAGTTTCAATAGTAAACAGGATGCAACACTTTGGACCAGCCAATTGCAGTCCAACTCTATCCTTTTCACTTCTTCTAGGTGTCCCAAAGCTGGGAAAAGAGAAAACATTAGACTTTCAATAGTCAAATTAAATACCTGCTAACTGCCTTGCTACAGTGACAACAATACATTCAACTGACAGCCCAGAGCTTTTCTTTCCAGAAAAGAAAACTAGCAACACAGAGAGAAAATGCCTCATTTTCTCTGAGAATTATTAGCACTATTTATAAAATAGGGTCATGACACATCAATATGATATACTATATTTAGAGAAAAGTTTGAGCCCTGGAAGTAGAGATCATGTAGGTCAGCCATGATTTGTCAGCTCAGCAAATATTTGGGTGGTGGCTGTGTACCCAGCGCTGATGCATGCGCCAGTGGTGAGCAGAGGAAAGACAGAGGCCCATTCCCTGAGTGGACACCAGGCTCTCACTACTATGTTCTGCACAGAAGGGAACACTGACCTGGATGAAGAGGTAGACATCTGTACTGCTCTAGAACAGTAACCACAACGACAAGAAAGTCTCAGAAATGTGCCCAGAAAAAAATTCATGTAAACACAATTTATTGTTGTGCATGAGAAAGCATTAAGTGTAAGAAATTCAAAAAAATTCCTAGAAAATTTAATTATAAAATAAGCTCTTTTAAATGCAAAAAGATTTTTCAAATTAATTTTTTATCATAACATGCATTTTTCATGGAGGTTTTGAAGCCCCTTTTTGCTCTGGCTTTTGCTTGATTGGTTTTTTTTAGAGGTTTGGACAGATTTATTAAGGCAAGATGTTAGCAAAAAAAATCATTCAAAGAACATGGCACCACTACCTTAAATGTGGAATTTTAAAAAGTATAGATATATATTTCATAACTAAGCCTTTCTCTGAGAAAAAAAGGAGCAAAAGGAATCAACAATGCAGCAGTAAAGTCACTAATTGATTAGTTATAGAAAAGGTGTAACTACTGACATATGGAACCGTAGTAGATCCGAGTCCCCAGCCACTCTGCACACTGGAGAGAGCAAGAAAATGAAAGCTTAGAAAAATGAAAGAAGCCAACCTCCCTTCCATAGTGAATGATACCTTGACTCCTCGCTTCAACATTCCTCTCATACAAATGAGTAAGTTAATGGTTTGATCATTGCTAGGAAATTGTACTCATCATTTTCAACCTCCACTGAATTGTGAAATGCAGTATTTTTAGTCACATTTCCTACGTCCTTCAAACTGGTTTGCCCTGTTTTCTGCTGTTCAGAATCCAGACAAGCCCAATGAAAAATGGCTTGCTGCCTACATCTACATGAGTGCCCAATTCCAAATTCAAATGTTCACCATTAAGAAGTAACAGCGGAGAAAAACAAGATAACGAGCTACCACCAAAAATAAACATAAAGTGACTGAGAAACACAGCCTGTAAATACTAAATATATTAAGAGATAACATTGTTAAAAAAGTACGGGGAAACACAAACCAACTAAAGCAAAAAAATATATATATAGAAAAATGTAGCGGAAATAACATTGTATGAATCATTGTTAGTTCCCTTCTCTTCTTTGCTAATAATGTTTGGAATTTTCCGTATCAGGAAAGGAACAATATCTAATTTGCATTTCTTTAGGGTCTTCTTTGAACAACTCACTCAGATCTAGAAAAGTGGTTAGCACACATATATGAAGATAAGAGCATGATTTTTCTGAGGAAAATTAATATGAAGCAGAATATTGATTTAGTGCTGAGGGCAAAAAGCACCATTATTAACCACGAAAAGATGGTGACTCTTAACAGAATATGTAAGCCCACTGATCTTATTTCAAATAGCCATTTTTTTTAAAAAAAGTGTGTTTGAAAGATGAGATCACAGGTACACATGGGGCACGTTTAAGATGGAGAGGATTGGGAGGGGAATGGTAGAAAAGGATGAAATGTTTCTGTCTTCCGTTCTGTGTTGGTGGGGCGAGAGAAATGGCACCTCAGCATTTCCGGTTTCCATGTGTGATCCTGGGAAAGGAAGTGGCTCTGGGTTCCAGAAGAGGGGAAAGCCATCCTGCGGAGGGGTCATTGATTGACAAAAAGGAGGGATTTACAAAGGGCAGAGTGAGTGTGGCTTCCAGCTTGTGACCCTAGGCTAGCTATCCACCTGGATGGTTAAGGAAAAGCTGTTCAGTGATCTTGTTAAGGCATGGTAAGACAGACTCTCCACTGGACTCCTGCAGAGATTAGTGCAAGGGTGTGTCCTGTGGTGGACAGGAGAGACTGAGCTCTGTGCTGGCTGCAGCACACACAAGACGGGATGTCTCACCAAAGAACTGGGTGGAAGTTACTAAGAGGAACCTGCAAGAATGTAGGAGATTCTCTAAACCAACCTTTCAAAATTCTTATGAAGGACAGACCAGGGGACACTAGAGGATGAGGAACCGAGATCAATCAGGCTGATCCGATATGGAGGACGAGGCTAGGGGATGGCTCTTAGTAAGCCAACTTAGCAGAGGTCTTAGCTAAAACTGGATTTCATGAAGAAGTAGCACACAAAAGGACCTTCCAGAAGACTCAGAAGCATGAATAAAGTTTGGCTGAAGAATCTTTGCCAAAGTAAACTGTTTGAGTAAGTTAACTTGTGTAACAACTCAGATTTTAAATGTCCAAAACTTGGAAATAACAAATGCTTTTTAAAAACAATGTAAATATAGTATCAATTTAAAGAAAGAGGAACTCTTTGTTTAAATGCTATTATATTCAGTCAAATTTACACATCTTAGTGACAAAATGTGCAGCACAAAGCCATAGGAAATGAAAGTAAACTTTTAAAAAAATCATTGATGTTTTTGAAAACTAACCACGACTATTTAGCAGTTTTTAATCATTTTCTTTAGTAGAATCATCATATCAGTAGAGTGTAAAAGAAACTCTGGCATATGTTACCCAGCAGTCCTAAAATAAAATACAACATTTTATTTGAAAATTAAATCTGCTGGGAATAAAAACTCTGCAATATAGAGTAGCAGCTCATTGGAAGACCTTAACCTGCAATAGTAATAAGTGCCACTTATTCTACGCAAATGAAGTATTTCTTTATAAGAACAGTGGAGTCGGAATCATAAGGTCACATGTTTTGTTCTCAGCAGTTCCTTTGTGAATGATAAAACCACAGAGGCCTTGACATGCTCTCTTGCCTGGCCTAAGGACTCTTTCTGCTTGTCTGCCCCTGGTTCTGAGTACCTCTCAGCTCAAGACCTCTGGTCCCTACATGGAGCGTCACATCCACTTCTAACCAGGTTTCCTCGCACTGAATCCAACTCATCAGTTCCTTGCGATTGTTTTCACAAGAACAGATATACTTTGAAAAGTTCTTTGAAAGATTTCTTCAAAATGCTCTCATGGAAACCATAAAAGCATACTGAAGAGGCAAATAAGTAATGTAGGTCTTCTACAAACAGGCCTACAGTAGGGAAGCTTAGGAGAGTGTTGGAGTGTTTACAGATGCTGAAGGGGATTGTGTATGCTGTGTTTATTTATTGCTTGTTTTTAAACTTTCCTACTGTCCTCCATCTACATGGTCTTTTTTTATTTTTTATTTTTTTATTTTTGTATTCTTTCATCTTTTTCTCCCCACAGTAAAGTGCATAGGCATGGGGGATCTTCCCTCTTCCTTCCCCTCCTCCATCCCCATTTTCTTCTACTACCATTTGTCCCCATGTTATGCTAGTATAGCTCCTCAGTACAAGATGCAAGCTTAATTGGGATAATGTGGGGGACACAACTACTGAAGGGAATGGCTCAGGCCAGCAGTAGGAATGCAGTAGATAAGGGTCAGAATTGGAACAACTGGACAGCAAGCTTAAGGCCATGGGCCGGAAGTCACATCTCCCTCTCTTTATGTCAGTCTCACCTGCCTACAACTCAAGTAATACCGTCAAGACATTGTTTCTACCACTAGGGTCCCCAAGGCAGCAGCAAGGGACCCCCCCCCACCCCGTCCCATGGCCTTGCTGTAGTCTGACAGCAAGGTATGGTATACTCTCTTTCCTCTCCTGCTGTCCTCCCTCCCAGGACACAGGAGTGAAGGTGAAGACATTTCTCTTGCCCATCTGTCCCCACAGACCCCTATCACTCCCTCGCCTTTGTGGCAAACATTTAAAAATTAAAGTTAAGAAGTTGGCAAAGTCTAGATTATCCTAAAATCCACCAAGTTCAGCAAAATTATACTTCAACACAACAAATGGCTAAATACTAAAATGAAAATAGACATGAGACAGCTGAATAGTACCCTATAACCATTTTAAGGGGTATAGCAGCCAGTTCTGTATATAAACTAAAATTGAAATATCAATGAACTAGTCACAGGATGTGGCTAAGAACTTGCATTTTTTTTTAATATATTGGTTACTCAAAACCATGTCAATTCCATAATGTAAATTGTTGTTGATGTTATGTTGGGACTCTTTATTGATGGGGACGATATTCTGCCAGCTCTACCTTCAGACCAGAAATGGTCTCCCCAAGACACTGTTTAACTTATCTGGACAATAAGATGCTGGACTCTATACTTGGTATATGTTTGCAAAGAAAGAATCTTGATTGAATTTGAACTGTAATGCTGCAACAAGGTGGAAGAATCCACCATGGGGGAAGGGCATGGGGAAGGGTTGGGGGAAACCCAGAGCCTATGAAACTGTCACATAATGCATGTAATTAATAAAAAAAAAAAGAGAGAAAAAAACATCATAAGTGCCCTGAAGAACATTTAAGACTGTGGTATGTGGTATGTTATGCATAATAAAGTATTATTAAGCCAGCAAAAAATTAATAAATAAATAAATAAATACATGCAAAAAAAAAGAAGTTGGCAAGGCAGGATACCATATACACAAATGTTAACTGAAACAAGAAATTTTTAAGTATATTTTAATCTGATTCTAGCAGTTAATCAGTATTAAAATTAATGAAATGCATATTTCCATTGTTGTTATCATGCTAAGAAAAAAATACACCATCTTAAAAATATTTATTTTATTTTTATTGCAAAGTCAGATATACAGAGGAGGAGAGACAGAGAGAAAGATCTTCTGTCTGATGGCTCACTCCCCAAGTGACCACAATGGCCAGAGCTGAGCAGATCTCAAGGCAGGAGTCAAGAGCCAGGAACCAGGAACTTCCTCCAGGTCTCCTATGTGGGTGCAGGGTCCCAAGGTTTTGGGCTGTCCTCGATTAAAGATATGCTAAGGGCCTGGCACAGGGGCCTAGTGGCTAAAATCCTTGCCTTGAATGTGCCAAGGATCCCATATGGGCGCCGCTTCTAATACCAGCAGCTCCACTTCCCATCCAGCTCCCTGCTTGTGTCCTGGGAAGGTAGTCAAGGATGACCCAAAGCCTTGGGAACCTGCACCTGTGTGGGAGACCTGGAAGAAGTTTCTGGCTCCTGGCTTCGGATCAGCGTAGCACCAGCCATTGCAGTCACTTGGGGAGTGAATCATTGGACAGAAGATCTTCCTCTCTGTCTCTCCTCCTCTCTGTATATCTGACTTTGCAATAAAAATAAATCTTTTAAAAAATGTTCTCTTGACAAAGAAAAGTAATAGCGCCCACCAAAACCAAAGGTAAATGTGAAGAACATCCCAGTAAAATAACAGAAGACTAAATCAATGAACAACCCATTGCTAAAATGACAGGACCAAATTACTACCTATTTTTATTAACCCTGAATGTAAATGGCTTAAATTCATCAAACATCACAGATTAGTAGACTGGATTAAAAAACAAAACCATCTGTTTGTTGCCTACAGGAGACATATCTTACCAACAAAGATCAGTGGAAACCGTATCTCATGGATTTGATTTTTTTGTTAGCTTCTTCTCTTCAAAACACTTTCTTCTCATTAAATTCTTCAGTGACTCATAGATCATACAGCAGCAGCATTTTCTTTAAGAAGGTTCTTGATTTTCTTTTTCATTTTTATCAGCGACACATTAGTCATTCAGTAGAATGTTATTTAACTTCATGGCATTGTAAGTTGCTATTTTTCTTCCTGTTGCTGATTTTGTATTGTGGCTTTTCATTTAAGGGGATATATAGTAACTGTGTAATAGAGACTAGACTGTTTTCCCAGGCCACAAACAGGGAGCTGGATGGGAAACAAGGCTGCTGGGATTATAACCGGTGCCCATATGGGATCTCAGCACATTTAAGGTGAGGGCTTTGGCCACTAGGCCACTGCACTGGGTGCTCATTACCCGCCTCTTTTTTCTTTTCTTTTTTTTTTTTGACATGGAACAACCACACTCCATGTAACAGCTCATGAGACTCCGGGAGCCTTCTCCTGGCCACCCCCAGGCCCATCTCTTGTGCTTGCCTGTGTCAAGTTCCAGCTGGTTCACTTCCGATTCAGCTTCCTGCTAATGTCCCAAGCCCTGGGAGGCACATGCATTGTCTTCAGTACTTGGTTCCCTAAAACCCACGTATGACGTCTAATTGGAGTTCTGGGCTTCTGACTTGGGCTTGCACCAGCCCTTGTTGTGGGCATTTGGGGAGTGAATGGAAGATCTCTCTCCCCACCTCTCCACCCTCTCTCTCCCTCTCTCCCTTATATCTCTATATGCCTTTCAAATGCAACTTAAGAAAATTTGAAATCTGAATCTTCACCAGGACCCATAAGGTAACCTGAGACCAGAAGTACTCTCACCTTCTTCTCTAACTCCATGTATGTCGTCCCTGAGCACTTTGTCCCTACCATTGCCTGGAATGTTCTCTTCTGAGCTCTTCAAATGGCTGGTTTTTGGTTTTTTTTTTAAGTAAGTCTTAAGTCAAAAGTCACTTTCTGACACTTTGTCCCTCTATTTCACATTTTGGCACTTTTTTCTTTGATTATCACTTTTCCCACGTGCAATTTTTACTTATCTCCTACCTTTTCTCCTCTCATGCATGATGTATGTGCAATATCCGTCTTGTTCCAGTGCAAGGCATACAAAGGGAGTGCCATACTTGCTGAACAAATAAATGAATGAATGAGTCAATTGAATTATCAATGTTTGCATGTATATTTTAGACAAGAGTAACAAAATATTTCCAAATGCAGCTCTCTGGTTATATATTAATTACCTAAGTAAGCAAGTATTTGTTGAGTCCTTTCTAAACACCAGGTATATATTAAGAGAATTGTTTTGGACTCAGTGTATTGTTTGTTGGTACAGCTGTGAGGTAACAGTTTTTCTTGCATTTCTAGAGTCTTTACTTGGAACAGTTCCTCGGAAAAACATTTAAGCTCTTTAAAGATGGCAGGTGAGTGTATCCTTTGATCCAGCCACTGCATTTCTGCAAATTTACTTTATAAATACTTTTGCTTGTATACAACACAATGTATGTGTAAGGTTACTAAACAGAACACTCATTGCTTTAGCAACTGTTATCCATCAGCTATGGTATGGATATTGTTTGAGTTTTGTCCCACAGTTTCATAAGCTTGACTGCCAGTATGTGGAGATGGGGGTGGTGGCGAGGATGGGCGGGTATTTGCTGTGGACACTAGGGTCCTCAGGCAAGCTCCCTTCCTAGTTCTTCCCTCCACATGTGAAAGAATTTGAAGTGGAAGCATAAACGTGTACAGGAAAGCAGGACGTATTTATTTGCTTTAAAGCAAAACAAAAGAGAACACCCAAAGTGAACACCGAAGACCAGCTTAAGAGAAGGAAAATAAACAGAAAGCTAAAATGTAAGACCTAAAACACACAACGGCAACAACAAACCCTTCACAATTTCCAGCTGTCCTTTTATGCTAACCAGGGCATAGGGGATGGTAAATGGGTTGGAATTTGACTGAACCTTCAAAGTGGGTTGGAATTTGGGGTAGGGCTTGAGCACCACCCATTCCTGTGCCCTTTTCTCAGGAGTGTCTTGGCATAAGGTCTGCTAGGGGAACAGGAGTGCTCGCATAGTAATTGCATTCTAATGACCTAAGAGTCACATATTGCAGCCATATTTCCAGCTGGCCCTGCTTCCAAGTTTGCACCATTACAGAACCTGCTGTTTCTGCTATGTGGATGAGGTGGCAGCATGGGGGGTGGGGGAAGGGGTTCACACAGTGGTTTGGGTGGAGTACAGAAAATAGAAAGGGAAGAGAGTATGGATTGCACAGCAAGGGGATTTGATGGTGCAGAGAGCTGTCCCACTGCCAGCCAAGCTGTCATAGAAGGGCAGGCAGGACCTGCTGTTACATGGCAGGTCCTATCATCATTCAGGTGGCTGAAACTTTCTAACTGAGCCTGCAGCACTCTGCAGGTCAAGCTGTGAAATCACGGATCTGCTGGAGCTGTCAGCCCGCAGGTGCTGTGAACCCACACATCTGAGGGAATGGTGGAAGGTCTAGAATTGCCTCCTTGCCAGTATCCTAAGCAAGTTGTATCTTTGGGAATTGATTCTTAAAGGACTCCAGTTTGTTCCTGTGAGAGCACATTGCTACAAAAAAGGACAAGGCTGTCTCCTGAACATCTCTTGCTCCCTGTCTCACAATGCCCTCTCTCCCTTTTGCATGCAGCCAGGTCCCTCTCTCAAATCGTGCTGCAGCCAGTGAACCATCCAGAACACCAAAGTAAGAAAGAAAAAGGTATGGGTTATTATAATTCACATATATCTGTGCAATGGGGTCATATGTACTTATTTAAAGCAGGAAGATGATGAGTAATTTCAAAAAGTTCCAATGTTACATCCAACAAAAATGAGTGAGGTGGGAATTTGTAGGGCAGGAGTGGGAGGGAGACCTTTGTTACACCTTTCAAGGTGCCTGCTTCATGACATGGGTCAGGAATCTAACCCATAATAAAGCAAGAGATGAAGCCTCTGGTGTTTCCTATCCCAGCTGCATGAATTCCAATCCTGCTTCCAGCTAATATGCCTAGGAAGGCTGCAGAAGAAACTTAGTGGCAAGATTCCATTTTAATTCATAATAATTACACACGTAATATAGATGGTGAAAGCTACTGTTGTTCACAACGGCCTGAAAGATTTTTAGTTTCCTGGCCAGAAAATGGGCTGGACCTGTTAAAATATGTATTGTGGTTTTTAACAATGATTTATCTATTGTAAATTTAAAATATTTTTGAAGTTGGCACTGTGGCATAGTGAGTAAAGCCATCATCTGAGACAACTGCATCCCATTTAAGCATCACTTCAAGTCTCAGCTGCTTCTCTTCAGATCCAACTACCTGATAATGTGCCTGGAAAACAGCATAAGATAACCCCACAGTGGTTGGGCCACTGCACCCATGTGGGAGACCAGGATGGAGTACCCAGCTCCCAGCTTCAGCCTGGCCTAGGTCAGCCCAGACTGCTGCAGCCATGTGAAGAATGAACCAACTGATGAAAAATCTCTCTCTCTCTCTCTCTCTCTCTCTCTCTCTCTCTCTGCCCCTCTCACCACTCTCCCTCGTGTCTTTGTGTGTGTCTGTCCCTCACTTTGTCCTCCACCTTTCAAACAACTAGATCTTTAAAAAGATTTGAGTCAAACAATTACTTTGGAGGAAATAGTTAACACTGATGTTTTCTACTTGATCAGCAATAAAGTTTATTTATGACTGCAACTAGATTCTATAGGACAAATACATTTTTGTAGTGTTTGTATGTTTATATATTTTATAGACAATTTTATTAAGGATTACTCTATTTTATGTGCCAAGGTCTTTGAAGTTTTTATATGTTTGCAAATTTCTGATAAAATTTTACTGTTTGAGCGATATTTATATCATGGAACTTCAATGATAAAGCTATGCCCACTTTGGTCTTAGGTAATTCCAATGTAATGAAGGAGGAAATCTTGAGTGTTGTGGGTTGAATGGTATCTACTTCAAATTCATACATAGAGGGGCTAAAGCCTAATACAGCCCTTTGGAAGCAGGGATTTCTCAAAGGTGGGGCTCTGATACTGCATGCTGCATGTTATTATATGAAAGGCACCAGGGAGCTTTCTGCCTCCCAGGACACAGTGAGAAGAGAGCTCTCAGGGCTGACATCGCGATGTATATCAGATAAAGCCTATAAGGCTGGCATTCTATGTGGGCGCTGGTTCCTGCCCCAGCTGCTCTGCTTCCCAGCCAGCTCCCTGCTAATGAGCCTGGGAAAAGCAATGGAAGATGGTCCAAGTGCTTTGAGTCCCTGTCATCCAGGGGGGCAGATCTAGGAAATTCCTGTCTCCTGGCTTTGGCCTGTCCCAGCCCTAACCATTGTAGCCATCTGGAGAATGAACCAATGGATGGCAGATCTCTCTGTTTCTTCTCTGTTGTAACTCTAACTTCTAAGTAAGTAAATGAACCTTAAGAAGAAGTAGACAGCAGCAGTCTGCAAGATAAGAGAAGACGTTCACCAGAAATCAAATTGGCCAACAGATTAAGCCTGGATGTCTCAGCCTCTAGAGCTATGACAAAACAGACTTCTGTTGCTTGAACCGCCAAGTCTATGGGATTTTATTACAGCGGTCAGCGTAGATTGACAGCAATGAGTAAACAAAAAGTGCATATCCTTCAACTAAATTTTATTCATATTTCATGTTTTACCTCAAGCTAATCTTTGACCAATAGTCTTATCAATTGATTTTCTTCTCCATTACCCCATCCTGGTTTAATAAATCAGATGACAGAATAAATCAGTAATAGAAGAGGGAAACGGAGAGCAAGAATGAAATCATCAAAGTGATAAGCAAGTATCTTATTAAGTGCTTTCGATTATTCACAGAGCTAAAGTACATCAGTAGACCAACGCATTCTTTGTGAAAATGAAGTCCGTTTTTAAAAAGATTTTAAAATAATTTTATTTGAAAGGCAGAAAACAGAGAGGAGAAACACACACACACACACACACACACACACACACAGAGATGTTTCCTATAGTGGTTCACACCCTAAATGGCTACAATGGCCAGAGCTGTGCTGATGCAAAGCCAGGAACCAGGAGCCTGGAACTCCATCCAGATCTCCCATATGTATGACAGGCACCAAATGCCAGGGTCATCTGCTGGCTTTCCAGGCCATTAGCAGGGAGCTGGATCCTAAATGGAGCAGCCAGAGTACAAACCAGGGCCCGTAGGGGATATTAGTGCCAGACAGAGGCTTAGGCTGCTACCCCACAGCATCAGCCCTCATTCACTGCTTTGTACATCTTCTCCTGCACCCCTGCAGGACTCCCCTACGACTCCTGCCGCGCCATCTGGAAAGCCGGAGGATACAGATGAAGCCACCAATGAATAACTTAATATTCATTAAATGTGATCAGAACCTTGAAATAAATATGTGTCTATGAATAAAGGAGATCATTTTCTTTTTTGACAAACATTCTTTAGAATAACTTGGAAAATTTTTTGCTATTCACCTAGAAAGTTTAAGAACAAATGCTACACATGTTAAAGTGGAAGGAGTGATCATCAATCTTCAACACACACGGACAGGACAGAAATTGAATTCTACATGAAAGGATACTTATGTGTGTCCCCTTTACTATGTTATTTGAATTTTAAAATTAACTATATGAGTAAACAATACAACTAAATGTGAGCAACTCTAGTTAATTTCAACCTTTAGTATTAAGTTTTTCATATCATCCCATAGCTTTTCTTTGTGTACTTGAAACTTGCATCATCCTAGATAATAAAGCACACTTCTAGGAAATCTCATTTTACCAATTAAAATATTCGGTGGGAAATAAAGAATACTGAGAAACCGAACAATGACACAGAAACCCTTAAGATACAATTCTCAGTTCCTTTATCCCCAGGGCTTGCTCCGTTGAAAGCGTTTTTTAAAAAGCAAAGCAATGGACAATGGAAACTGTCCACCTTTACAAGAGAGAGAAAAGGGAAAACCAGGAGGAGCAGAACACTCTGGGATTTATACAGCAGGCCCAGAGGCAGGCCTGATCCCTTTCTCACGAGAAAAAAAGACTTCTAAGTTCTTGGAGTGCAGCAGGGGTGGCTGAGGTGGACAGACCGTTGGCAGCCCGTTCCTTTGTGAGCCCCGTGGCCCTCCATGTGTGCTGTGCAGGGTCCAGCCGTCCCTTTGTTTCCATGGGGATTTCAATGGAAGGGCTCGCAGAGAACTCCCTGCTGGTCAGACTGCCTTCTGGGAGGAGCAGTCAAAACAGTAAGTGCATTTTCTCCCCATAGCCCACTTTTTACTCAGGGTTTTCCTCTGATAGCTTCTTTCTTCCCCACTTACACTTGGCATCTTATTCAATTTTATGAAAGATAAACGTTAACTTGGTGATAGCATTTGAATTTAACAGCAACTCCGAGAATGAAACAGAAGCCAAGTTTTGATATTCTGCAGTTTTCCTTCAAGCCAGCAACCCTGCATCTTTGTCTTTCAGTATGACATTTGTTCCAGCATGCCTGTGCTTGAACTATTGAACTGTCAGAATACACAGATTCTGCGTTCTTTTGTGGTATAATAAATAATCTTTATATTGGACAAAGCTTGAATATAATTGGTGATATTGACAATGCCTAGCCAGCCATAAGTTAGATCTTTAAAAATACATGCAAGTGCAAAAAGAAGTCATTAGGGAACCCCTGTTAATTCATGAAAAATTTGGGGAGTGTTAAATGGCAATTGTATGTTTACATGTCTTACCAACTCCCAATTAATGACTTCTAAAAGTCATATATAAAATAAATAATACATTATCCAGGTAGATTATTCTTGCTTGTCATAATCACAAATAAAGTCAAGATGCCTTGGTTCTACTATTGTACCATAGTCCTGAGCCTCACAACACTTTTTAGCTCAAAGTGTCTCATACTGCACATGGTTTATTGAATAAAATTGTCGTTTGATCATCCTCAGAAAAAAATCACTTTTTTCAAAAAGACTTATTTATTTTTATTTGAGAGTCAAATTTACACAGAGAATGAAACAGATCTTCCATTTGCTGGCTCACTCTCCAAAGAGCTGCAATGGCCAGAGATGAGCTGATCTGAGGCCAAAGCCAGGAGTTTCCTCCGTTTCTTCCACATGGGTGCATGAGCCCAAGGAATTGAACCATCCTCCCTTGCTTTCTCAGGCCAGAGGCAAGGAACTCGTTTAGAAGTGGAAATGGAAAGCGAATGGGCACCCAAAAGGGGTGGCGGCATGGGCAGGTGGAGAATTATCTGTTGAGCCACTGCACTGCACTGGCCCCAAGAATCGCTTTTAAAGTTCTTAAATGTACATCAAGTTGTCAAAATATAGAAAGATTAATTATAACATTTGTTACCTTATAACAATTATTCAGATTACCATTGTTGTGAGAATTATAATCTTCTAAAAACCATTTCTGATTATAGCAAGTATTTCTTTAACTAACCTTAAGCAAACAACTTGTTCTAAGGCTAGTCCATCCTACACAATAGCAATTGCATCTGAAATTTAAATAAAATAGAAAGGAAATTTGGTCCATCAGTTGTACCAGTTGCATATCAAGTGCTGGTTAGTCTCCTGGGACAGGGCGGACCAAGTACATTTCCATCTTCTCAGAGAGCTCTCTCTAGCACTGCTTGAAGGACAAGCCATCAGAAAAGGAGGAATCATTCAAATGAGGAGTGTGAAAGCGGGGAGACGAGTTGAACATCGCATTTCTTCACCGTGGAGCTATGCCATATTCTTACCAGTTTAATCTCATAGTTTAGGAAGAAGGGACAGACAGATGGCTTTGTCAATTTCAGAGTTTGAAGTCCTTTGCTGAGCTGAGCTCTGTCAGCTGATTTACCATGCCTCGCCCTCACATGCAAGGTGGAATCCAATCAGATTCCCACAGACAGAATGGTCCATTGTTTCATTTTAATGTATTTGAGAGGCAATGAGAAGAAAGGGAGAGCTCCCTTTCTCAGAGAACGGGAGAGCTCCCATCTGTTAGTTCACTCCCTAAATGCGTATGATGGTAGGGGCTGGGCTGAGCCTGAAATGAAGCCAAGAACTAAATCCAAAGACCATCAGCTTAGAGTAGCAAGTTAAGCCTCTGCCCTGTGACACCAGTATTCAATATTGCCACTGGTTCATGTTCTGACTGCTCCGCTTTTGATCCAGCTCCCTGGGAAAGCAGTAGAGGATAGTCCAAGTGCTTGGGCCCCTGAACATAGATGGCAGAGCTGGAGGAAACTTCTGTCTCCTGGCTTTAGACCAGCCCAACTCCAGCCATTATGGCCATTTGGGAGTGAGCCAGCAGATGAAAGATGAAAGATCTCTCTCTCTCTCATCTGTGACTTTCCTATTCAGGGAGGCATCATTCCAATGACTTGAGCCCTCACTGCTGCTTCTCAGGCTCTGTGTTAGCAGGAAGCTGGAGCTGGCAGCTGGACCTGGAGTCAAACCCATGTGCTGCAATAGGAAACAGGCGTCTTAACCAGCATCTTAACCACAAGGACAAGTGCCTGTTCCTATTCAGTTATTTCACAAAAGTTATTCTAAACTATGAAAGCCTAATAAAGCTGGTTGTAACAGGAAAATATGGAGAAATATAGCAAAAAATGGGAAATGTTTTTGTTACACTTTTCAACAATCTCTTAAACATCTATGGACTTCTCTAAGAAAAAAGTGCAATAAACCAAATAACATGCTACTGGATATGATAGTCTCCATTATTCAATCACTATATATCCCCTTAAATGAAAAGCCGCAAAACAAAATCAACAACAGGAAGAAAAATGAAAATTTACAATGTCATAAAGTGAAATAACATGCCACTAAATGCCACTAAATGACTAATGCGTCATTGAAAAATGAAAAAGAAATCAAGAATTTTCTTGAAGAAAATGCTGCTACTGTATGACCTATGAGTCAGTAAAGAATTTGAGAAAAAAAACTGTTTTGAAGAAATGAAAATAAAAACAAAAACATCAAAATCCATGAGATAGTTTTTGCTGATCTTTTTTGGTGAGATGTGTATCCTGTAGGCCGCAGATAGATTTTTTTTAAATCCAGTCTGCTAATCTATGACATTTTATTGATGCATTTAAACCTTTAACATCCAGGGTTAATACGAATGGGTGGTAACTTGGTCCTGTCATTTTAGCAATGGGTTGTTAATTTTTTTATTTCCTCTCCTGTTGTTATTTTACTGGAATGTTCTTCACATTAACGTTTGGTTTTGGTGGACCCTATTCCTTTTCTCTGTCAAGAGAACATCTTGAAGTATCATTTGTAGGGCAGGTTTGGAAGAGGCATATTCTTTTAACTTTTCTTGACTGTGGAAGAATTTTATTTCATTTTCAAAGACAAAGAAAAGCTTTGCTGGATATGTTATCCTGGGCCGACAATTTTTTTTCCCTTTAGAATCTGGAATATGCTGCTCCACTCTCTTCTGTCCTATAGAGTTTACTGTGAGACATCAACTGTGAGTCTAATTGCCATTCCTCTATAGGTCAATTGATTTTTTTCATGAGCACATTTAAGGATCTTTTCCATATGTTCAACTGAAGAGAGCTTGATTATCGTGTGTTTTGTGAAGATCACTTTTGGTCAACCCTGTTGGGAGTTCTGTGTTCCTTGTGGGTGTTATATTCGCCATTTTCTCAATGTGTTCCTCAGTTAACTCTAAGGTTGGCAAAGGCTTTTGCTCCTTTGCAGGGGAGTCTTCAGTAATATTCATTGTGCCTCTGTCTGTTCTTTTGCTCATGGTCATTGTACTTCTGCTTAGCAGATTCTTGTCATTAGGGCAGGTTTCTAAGCTGTGTCATTCATAGGTCTACAATTCAATTTTACTGATTGCAGTTGGTACACGGTTCTTTGCAGTCACTTGTGCCACTCCCTCCAGCAAGTTTCAGGTTTGGGCTCTTGTGTTACACTTTCATCATGGTCTCCATAGCCCCAGCTCCTGGCTTACCAGTCTCCACCTCCTGTGATACCTTGCTGAGGCTGCACCGTTGTCTGTACAAACTTTCTCCCACTTCTGGTCCACACAGTTCCCAGGATTAGGGAGATACCAGATGTCCTAAATAACTAGGTGGTGCTGATCTTGCAGGAACCTGTGGGCCGTTAGGTCTGAGGGTCACCCGCACCTATTTTGACCCGTACGATGCCAATGTCTATATTCGTTTCTCTTGGGACCAGTGCAATGCACTGAGCAGAAAGCAAGTTCGCTCTCAGCTCAGTGCATGTACAGCTCATTTCTTGTTCTGCAGTCTCACAGCCTTTGCCACACTGTACAAAATGGGGCCTGATGTGTGACTCATGGAGTTCTGCTGGCCATTAGGTCTGGGAGCTACCCAGACCTATTTTGGGTGGAACCTGTAGAATGCCATGGTGATGCAATGCACTGAGCCAAAAATGAGTTCACTCTCAAATAAATACATGCACAGTCCTATCCCAAAGTCTTTGGAATGGCACCCAATGCAGCTCTGGTGAGGATCTGGGCTGTGAAATCTACCATTTTGGACAGCCTGTTTGGGATCTGCTGCACTTTCTCTGTTCCTGATCAAATCAAACAAATGATCAGGACAGACGGTTCTTTGCCTGTCCTGCTCATTTGCCTCAGGTTCACCTCCTGAGCTCCCAGTGAACTCTCCTTCCCACCTGGCTGCTAGTGGAGCTCAGACTGCTGCTTGCTGACTGACACTGGGGTATCTGGTCACTGCAACACCACACTGTTGTCTCCACTGCTTTCCTCTATGTGTCAGTCTTCAGCACTCTACAGTCGACCTGTGTTCTCCTACTTCCTGGAATGTGCCCTCTCTCCTTCACCCTGGCTAATGATTCTCTGTCTATTTAAACATGTCCTTACCCTATTCCACCATCTCGATTCCCTGCTGACTGGCTTTAAGAAAGAGAAGAAAATACAAAGAGAACAAGTCAGAATCAGCCATATAGACATTAAGGGAAGGCAAGAAAAGTTGTCTGTAACCAGAGAGAAATAAAAACTCTGTTTTCTTGGTAAAAAAGAAAAAAACAGAAATTAAGATGAAATGAGATATCTCTCCTTTTATCTTTTAATGAAAATAACAGTAGATTCAATCATTGCAATCCCTGAAAATTAATAATTCTTCCCCTATAAGTATTTACTGGATTGCTTGGTTAGACCCATATAACCAGTATAATACATATTGGACACAGATGCACATTACTCTTAGCTAAATAAATCCATACTTCGCCCCCACCCCCATATTGTTGAAAAATCAGCTTCTGGCAACAGGAGAAAGTGATCAGTCACAATTCACTAGAAACACCAGGAGCTCTAACCATGCCAAGCTATTAATCTCCATCAGTAATTTTTTTTTACTAATCTCCCTTGCTAATTTTATAAAAATGTGTTATCCTGAGCTGTATTTATTTTGAAATTATTCTTTCCTTGCTGACACCTTCATGGATCTCTAAGTATACAGCTTCCATGTCACAGAGAAGGCCACAGCTGCTACGCACACAACAGACCAAGTTGTAAATTCATTCACCACAGTCTAAGTTCTCTCACCCCACTGCCTGATGAGTTCTTGGGGTCTTTGATACTGGATTCTCCTACTGCAGGAAGGGATGTAGGGCTAAACACACACTAGCCACAGATTGGTTCTGTCAGTGTATTTATTCCGAGTGGAGAAAAACCAGGGAACAGCTGCACAAAGGCTTCAGGCAAATGCTTTGCTCATGAGTAATAGATTGAGCACAAAACTCAGAGCTGGATGCTTTCACGGACTCCTAACTTCCTGATGTGGATCATATCTGTACACAGATTGGTCTGGTGCTCCTAGAGAGGTAAGACTTGTTGAAACATCCTTGCATCCTTACGTTCTTACAGAAGAAAGAAGAGAGCGGATGGCTGAGAGGAAAGAAGAATGAAAACAAGAAAAGCAGGCAAGCAAACTGATCCTGTGTCTGTGCTTTTTTTCCCCTCCATAAAGAAAGCTTAGTCCCATATGGATACAGGGTGTTTGTAAGGATGAACCACCGAGTCTATTAATGTAGTGATCTTGCCACCAAGAAACTATTTTGGCCACATGGCTTGCCAGGGGGTCTATTCACTTGAAATCAAAACAGGCATAGCTAATCCACTCTCCCAGCAACCACACAGCAGGCAGCATTAGACTATAGGGTTATTATTCCCTCCAGTCAGGCATAAAAACACAGACCAGCTATACAAGGAGGTTTGTTTAATGGTTACACATGGAGTCCATGTAACCAAGACCCACAGGAAATCAAAAGAGAGAATTCTTTACTGCAGGTGGATGCAGTGCGTTCTGGGAGCAGCAACTCCTAGGGCATTAGCAGCCTACTCAGGGTCTTTACTCTCCGTCTTCGCTGAGTCCATTATTTAACCTATTTCCAGGGGTAGGCAGATTTGCTCCATTCTGCTAGAACAGCAACTTCTGTCAGAGGAAGAGTTCAAACTTTACCATAGCACTTTAACACATAAAAGACACTATTGGACAAGCATCTGCTTTGGCAGAGTGAATTCCCCAGAACTTCTTAATGTACATTGCACTCTGAGGAAGTGACTGCCAAGCACAGGAATTGTAGGTGATTGCTACGTGTGCATTCAGGATCTTTGGGTGAGAAGATGGGTCAACAGTTTGCCATGGACACCATCAAGTCTTGCAAAAGGAGCAAGGAAAACTTCCGATGGGGATGAGCTAGTGGGCAGTTGACAGTCATCAATCCCTCTTCAAGCGCTTTAGCCTCTTTTCTAGCTTCTGATAAATACTAAAAAATTCCTTTTCAGAACGGAGTCAGTTCAAACATGGGAATTCATCACTATTTTCATCCTTACATTTTCTGAATCTTAGCATCTGTTCCCTGATCCCATAGTAGTGGAGTTCGACACTGGCATCTTCCTGCCCAGAAATGGTGGGAAAAAATGAAATGCAGCTCCGTGACTGAGAAAGGCAAGGCCAAGTGAGTGTGCATGGAGGAAATGGCAAAACACTGCCCAAGCCTTGCGCTAGTTTTGAAATTGAATCACACATGCTATTTTCCAATCTAACTATTCTTGATTCCATTGTTAGAATTGTTATTTTATACGAAAAAGGTGATTTTTATTCTGACATAGAATCATGGGACTTCACTGAAATTTCAGATGTTGATGATGTATTATGCTAATAACATCTTCATATGAGGGTGGAGACCAATTAGTATACATTTGCCAGTGAAAATATGAGTTCTCTAAGAAAGAAACAAATAATGGACTTTACTAATCACATAAAATGGAAATTGCATTTAAAGTGTTCTTCGGATGCTTCCTAGAAACTATTGCATGGATTTTAAATATTGACACCTTTTTTTTAAAAGAGCTAATCTATTTTTTTTTCCTGGTCCGAAAGAGGATAAGGTTGCTGACACCATAAAGAACGCCCCCTCACCTACCCACCCACTGCCCCAGTGCCAAAAGCTGGGAGAGGCAATTTGGATCTCAGGGAAATCTCTTTATCCCTGGTGGTGTGGTGATCAAGTTTATTTGTGTTAGGAATCTGGTTGTAACAGTGGCCAGAGAGACTACAGTGACTGTGGGACAAGATACTTTACCTTGGTCAGACGCCACTAAAGCGTAATAGTGAGGGCTTGAAGAAGGTGGAATTAATCACACAAGTGAACAGGCTTCTGCTGCAGCAAACAGACAAAGCAGAAAGCATCTACAGAAAAACCTCTCTTCTTTTTCATTTTACATGAAAGATACAATATGCAGTGTTGCATTCAGTAACTTTTTATTTATTTTAAAATGTTTATCAATAGTAAGAGAATAGATTTCGTGTATTTCATAGATGCAGTGTAAGAAGATAAACTCCCCTCCCTCCCCCAGTCCCTCTTCTTTCCTTTCACTCTCTTTCCTTTGACTTTCTTTGGGTTAACATGATTTCCAATGTACTCAATAATTGGCTTAACTGGTTAATTTTCTCACACAGGTTTTATAGGATACTCGATGTGCTAGGATCACCCTGTCAGCAGGGCTCCTGGGAGTGGTGCCCACAAATGGGCTCTGGTCCCCTCCCCACCACCCTTTGCACCAGGCACAGAGGGATCACATGCCTTCCCAGCACTCAAGCTCTCATACTCTTTCCAGTAAACGCTGGACATCAGTCTTGGACAGGCTTCTCATAAACCCCTCCTCCAGATCATCTCACTGGCGCAAATGGAAACCAGCTGGAGAGAGAATGAGACAGAGTAAACAACAAAATCATCCATTAAATTTCAGTCTTGTTTCGGTAGAATTATAAATTAATAACACACACTCCAAACAATTTATTTTCTGGAAATTTTTATTTCCTTTGTAGACATCTGGGACCTAGCTTTCTTACATAAACACCAGAAAGACTTTCTGTTGTCATATGGGTCTCCCTCCAAGGTCATTGTGTATGTTGTAGATTGGCATATGGAAGGATGGAAATTTTTATTTAATAAAAAGTCATAATAATACATCATTTTGCCCAGTTATCATCTTTTCAAATGAAAAGATTATTATCATGCACTATTATAATATTATAATAACCCCAAAAGGTATTGTTTATTTGGAACCAAGTATTTGTCACCCGACTACATATACATACACACATACTTCATTTATCATAGACACAACAAAGTTACATGCTGGATACTTAATTGTAATCTGATTTGTAATCACCATGTCAGTAAACCCAAACCCCGAGATTTTATTCTGGAAGCCTGTATGGGCATACTGGTATTCTCAGCACCTCCCTGGCTTGTCTCTGCTTCATAACAGTCAAGACTGTAACAATACAGCCCAGTTTTGCCCTGAAAGATTTTTTCAAAAAAATTTATGAATGTGAAAATACACATTTTATCAGTGCTTATATCTGCATGTTCCATTTAAATATGCTGTCCTTATAGAGAGACTGTTTGTTATTCTGTGAATATTAGGACATTGTCATTTCTGTCTTAATTTCACACAAGTGGACAGAAAAAGACATCCTTTTCTATGTTTTAAATTAATGGACAGATAAATGAAACGAAACTGGATGTTTGGACTAACAGAATACATGGGATGTTCCTTTCATCTTCCAACCTAATGGATCAGGAGAGTCCTGAGTCTCCTCTCTGGAACATTCCTCTGGAACCTCGTCACCCTGGTGACAAAGACCATTCTGAAACATTTATGCTTTTCTCTCATATTTCTCTTCTGAACTAAGGCAAGTGCTCAGTAACCTAACACCATTTTGGCTTCACTTCACTCCGACAGTAAAAATGCTCATGTGAAGGCCACCAACAAGATCCAAAGGAACCATCTGTCATCACTGCCTTGACCACTCACAAGCTGTTAGTATCAGCCAGGGGAGAGGCACAGCCAGCCCACAAGCTGGAAGGCAACTGCACGTAGGACCTGGGGTATAATAAATCTCATTTTTTAAAAATATCTATTTATTTATTTGAAAGGCAGAATCCAAGAGAAGGAGAGAGGGAGGAAAAGCCAGAAAAAAAAGACAGAGACAGAGGGAGAGATCTTCCATCTGCTGGCTCACTGTCCAAAATGGCCGTAACGGCCAGGGCTGTGTCAGGTTGAAGCCAGGAGCCAGGAACTTCTTTCTGTTCTCCCCTGTGGTGGCAGGGACCCAAGCAATTGGGCCAGCCTCCATTGCTTTTCCAAGTGCTTCAGCTGGATCAGAAGCAGAACAGCGAGGAGCTGAACCAGCATCCCTGTGGGCAGAGAGCATTGCAGGCAATGACTTAGCCCACTACAGCATAGCACTAGCCCTAATAAATGTAATTTTTATGGTGATAACTTTGTATAGCCTGTGGGTAATATTACAAATATCCAAATGGGCCTTAGCAGAAAAAAAAAAAAAAAAGCTTCCCTTCCCAGGCAGAAGCAGTCAGGCTCTACATGCCAGGCATACTCTTCTTTCTACAGCAGCATGCCAAGACAGCTCTCCTGCTCCGTCACCAGCCGACCCGTGGTCTCCTTGGTGGGCTTCCAGGGCTTTGTTTCGTGTATCTTCCTCTGACCCTCCACATATGCTCTCAAGTCAGTGGCATTCAGTCCAGCCCAGATGTTTCTCTCCAGGGCTTCTCTTTCTCTTCAAGGTCCTAACTCCTACAAGAGCAGTTCAAACAGTTCACAGGAAAGTGGAGCTCAAACAGAAGCATATTTTGATGAAAAAAGTGCACGTATAGTTTTTTCTCCACACACACTTTCCATGTGCCTTTTTGGAGAACATTTGTAGAAGGCAGCCCTAAGTGGAGCTCTCAGAGGTTCCAATCTAAGGGACAATAAGTAAGAATAAAATATGAGTCTGAGTAGCTCATCTGAAAACAATATTTGGAGCTTTTTTTTTGGAGGAGGGGTTTTGCATATCTGAAAGCTTTTGCTAAAGAATGTGCGTTTAAAAATCATCTTTTGTTCAGATAAACATAATGCAAGTTTTATTAGGTATATGGCACCAAAAGTATATTCTAAAACTCTGTGCTCTCCATTCAGATATTGATCTGAAATGAGGGACAAATCTGAGTGGTAGTAAATATACCAGACTTTAGGTTCTCGGAGGAGTTTATCTTGGACTCAAATTTAAATTAGGTCACTTCCCAGTTCTTAGATTAAGCAAGACCTTTCATCTTTCAAAATCTGTTTACTCCTGAGTTAAATGTGAGTGGTATCAGCTGTTAGAGAGTAAACGGAGCGCAGCCACTGCCACTTAGCGACTCGAATGGTTCAGTTTTATGAAGACAGGCCGTCACTGTGCATGGAATTATACAGGGAGAAATTTCTGGAGGAAATAAACTTCCTAACTATGACTCCTCACCATCATAGAGTTTCTTAGCTTTGTAGGCTTAAGAGTGGAACCTCCTTAGAGCGCTAAACACAAAATGATGATGTAACTTCCAGAAGTCACCTGTGACAGACAATTTTCATTGAATGTTACCTGGAGCACTTTCTTCTCTTTGGACCTCCACTATTCTATTTGATTACAATTTCCTGTGTCTGCCTTCCTTTTTTTTTAAGATTTATTTTTAAATTTTTATTGAAAAGTCAGATATACAGAGAGAAGGAGAGACAGAGAGGAAGATCTTCCGTCCAATGATTCATTCTCCAAATGGCCATGACTGGAGCTGAGCCAATCCCAAGCCAGGAGCCAAGACTCCCTTCCGGGTCTCCCAGGCAGGTGCAGGGTCCCAAGGCTTTGGGCCGTCCTCGACTGCTTTCCCAGGCCACAAGCAGGGAGCTGGATGGGAAGCAGGGCCACCAGGATTAGAACCAACATCCATATGGGATCCCAGCATATTCAAGACGAGAATTTTAGCTGCTAGGCTACTGCACCAGGCCCATGGCTTCCCTTTTACTTCTATTTTTTTCCGTTCTGAAATTCTCAAGGCCATCTCTTAGGCTGAAACACATAAAGATGTTCCATGCTCAGTTTCTTTGATTAAAAGGGCTTTAATTTGATGCTATTAAGAGCTGTTGCTTACTGAATAGAATAATGTATTCAAAGACATTTTAACTGGAAATATATTTTCTGTTCTGCATTGTGTGTTACTTTTCAGGGCAGCTTCATTACTAAGTGAACACCATTTAAATTTATTTACCTGACACTATGAAATAATTAACGTTCAGACCTTTTAAGAATATAACCGTTAACAGTAAACATGCGTAAGAAAAAATTTTAAGAGAAAAAGTTAATGCATATGGCCATATTTGCCAGATTTTATTGTATACTTCCTAATGACCTCTTCCTAGTATTTGTCTGTTTTTATCATGTGATTATTTGCTGTAATACATATGCTGTCTTGGAAAGAGCTGGCATGGATTGGCTCATGCCTCGCTGGGTGGGTCACAAAGATTAGTTTTACTCCTCACCATGGTGTTGAGGATTTTCCTGCACCCCCCCCCCAAAAAAAAAAAAAGTTCTGCACCTAAAATGTTGACATATATCTTGTTAGAGTTACAAGCCAGTCTGGATTATCCTAAAATCTGCCAAGATCAGCAAAATTTTACTTCAACACAACAACTGGCTAAATACTAAGATGAAATGGACACGAAACAGCTGAATGGTGCCTTATGGCCGTTTTAAGGTATAGAGCAGCCGGTCCTGTATATGAACTAAATTGAAATGTCAATGAGCTAATCATAGGTTGTGGCTAGGACTTGTTTTCCTTTTTTTTTTTTTTTTATTTATTTTTTTTCTTTTTAATACACTGGTTACTCAAAACCATGTCAACTCCATAACATTGCAAATTGCTGTTGATGTTATATTGGGACTCTTAATTGACTGTGATGATATTCTGCCAGCTCAAACTTCAGACCAGAAAAGGTCTCCCCAAGAAACTGTTCAACCAATCTGAACAATAAGTAGCTGGACTCTATGCTTGGTATATGTTTGCAATGAAAGAATCTTGATTGAATTTGAACTGTAATACTGCATCAAGGTGGAGGAATCCACCGGGGGGAGGGGAGGGGGAGGGAGGGGGGGATACCCAGAGCCTATGAAACTGTCACATAATGCAAAATAATTAACAATAAAAAAAAAAAAGAAATTAAAAAAAAATACATATGCTGTCTTTTATTTAACATGGGAAAATAACCTTACAAACCACTTTTTAAGTGGTTCCATCAATCTTATCCTATGAATAAATTATAATTTACCTAACCATGTTCTTTGTGTGTGTTTATGTGTGTGTGAGAAATACCTACTGACATATCATTTACATAAAGAATTTCAAAATGTGATTCATTCACATGAAACAACTGAGCACTTCAAATATAAACCCCCAGTTAAGTGCTGCAACAGAAATAAATGCATCTAAAGCAAGCAGCATTATTGATTTTATATGCAGGCTTAAGGTAAGTCTGTGCTCTAACGTAGCTTTATAGGGGTGGGTGTTGTGGCACAGGGGGCTAAACTGCCTCCTGGGGCACCTACATCTGCGAGTCCCTGGGATCTAGTCCTGCCTCTGCTTGAGCTCCACCTTCCTGCTGATACACACCTTGAGGCAGCAGGTGACAGTTTCAATGCCAGGGTCGCTGTCATCCCCATGTGACATAACAAACGCAGCTCCTGGCATTGGCCTGCTCTACCTGACTGTTGCAGGTATTTGAAGAATGAGTGAGCAAATGGGTATCTCTCTCTCTCTTTCTCATTCTGCCTTTTAAACAAAAGCAGATAAACTTTCAAAAAATGTTTTATAATTAGCACTTAGTCCATTAATAAATACACAAAGAATTCTGTAATTATCCTGAAATGTAGTTGCAATCTGTATTTTGTCATTCTTTCTTCATCTGTCTTTTAAAACACTAAAGTCCTAATCACAAAGAAACACAAATATGTTCAGTTTCACTTTTTCTTTTTCCTTTCTTTGTGCCGCATATTCTGGGTGAGTTGACAAACCATAAATAGGAGAAGAAACCAACAGCTTTAGCAAAGGTTGGTCAGCCCCTGAATCACTGTGCATGTGTGAATTTAACACAGGGCTTCAGCGACAAGGACGGAAGAAGAAAAAGCCGCAACTACCGGAGATGAAGCGATGCCGAGCCAGGCCACTGACACAGGAAGAAATGCACCAGGTTTTGTTGCTTAGCAGTCCAGGACACAGAACTTCCTGTGTGTGAACATTTTAGTACCGTTCAATGAAAGATAAAAGGAAGTGAGGCTCTCGGCTGCTTCTCTGGGACTTTGCAAGACGCTTCACACAGCAAAAGAAGCCGATGAAACTACATGCAGACACAGGAACCAAATAACATCAACTATTCTTGGCTTGTAGTCTTTTCATAGAAAGAGTAACTTCACGCTACATTTATTCACATTTCACTTCATTTTTCTCTCTAGATTTCTGCTTCCTCATATTTCCCCTGAGAGATCCAAAATGTTTTTTTTTATGTTTTCCTTAATTTCTTGAAGTGACTTAGCACTGGGCAATTTAATGAGTGAGAGTTTCCTTCAAGTAATGAAAGGTGAATACACAAATAGATATTTTGTATTCTATTGCTTCTACATGACAGGGAGTGTTTGCTTAGATTTGTTACTTTGACTTATCCTATCCTCTCAGACTTTTTAAAATTCCCTCCAATTCCATTGGTACTGTAAAACTAAAACATGCATAAAGGTAACATCCATTTTCATTTCATGTGAAATAGTCCAATCTAAAAAAAAAATTTTCTCTAAATATTAGAAAAGAATCTTCAAGACCAAGATAAAATTCCAGAGGTATAAACGGAAACACTCTGATATTTTCTTAACCACCAATTTGCCTGAGAGCATAACTATCCACGTACAGCTATCACAAAGCTGAAGGGAAAGGATGAAAGGAAAGTCTGAAATCCTTTGTTATAGAACCACATGCTCTATTCGGATGTGATTTGGCTCACCCCAGTCCGATGGCCAAGTGCCAAGATCATAGACTGATGGCATTACGAGGTGGGCACGTGATCCAAGTGTCATGTCTAAGAGGTGGGCTTGGGGCAGGTCCTTAGGTTACCAGGGACATGTCCAGGAATGTGATTCCTCAGAGAGGGCTGCTTGTGTAAGCCGAGTCCAGCAGGGCCTCTCTCTCTCTCTCCACTTCCTGGCTCACTTTGCAGCGTATAGCGTCTCCTCTGCCACTGTCTCACTGGACAAGTGAGCCGGTGGAGGCCGCCTCCTCTTGGGCTAGGAACCTCTAGAATGGTGAGCCACAATGAGTTTCCATTCTTCACAAGCAGCTTGTCTTGGGGAAATCACTGTGGTAACGAAAGCTGACTAGTCTACCACAGAACCGGGTTTTAAAAAAAAAATCCCCACAGGTTCTTTTCTGCCTCCATAAATAGGTGACGATAAGAAAGAAAACGTCTGTTTGAGCTGTGTGTGGCCAGACATGCTCATTTGCAATCACTGAGAGTGCAAACATTATTTCAAAAGGGTCAGGTATAAATGTCTCTTTTTCTAACGTGAACTGATGGTACTAGGTTTGAAAAGTGACAGTAACATGGCATCTGACTAAATTTTGTCTTTCTTCGAAAGTAACAAGATCTTGAGCACTTATCCCTGGACAAAGGTTGCAGAAATGTGTAAATATGTGTTTTCTAGTATTTTAAATGTTTATGTGAAGAACAAAAACTTTTTAAAAAAATCATTTATTTGAAAGGCAGAGTCACAGAAGAGAGGGGGGACAGAAAAGCAATCTTCCATCTGCTGGGTCACTCCCTAAATGGTCACAACGGCTAGGGCAGGGTCACACCAAAGCCAGAGACCTGGAGCTGCTTCTAGGTCTCCCAGGCGGGTGCAGCGGCCCAAGATCCTGGGCCATCTTCCTCTGTTTTCCCAGTGGCATGATCCAAGAGGTGAAGCACAAATGAAACAGTCAGGACTCGAACTCCGTGCCCATATGGAGTTCCAGTGCTACAGGTAGCCGCTTTCCCTGCCATGCCACAACAGAGGCCTAGAAGAGAAAACGTTTCAGAAGAGCACGTAGATTATCCCCTCAGGCCTTTGTATATTCATACCGAGAATTCAAGAGTAATTTGCTCAATGTGCACCTGCTGTTGTACTCTCAGAATGAGTCACCAGTGTAATAAAGCTGGCAGAGAGGTCCTGAGTCAATCATTGTGGTAGCGGCTTTAAACCTAAACCAGTAAGCACACGGGACAAATGGAAGAAGCAAGGAAGGAGGGATGGAGGGAAATCAGTGCAGAAATAAAGATGCATAAAACCAGAAGGAATATCTGAGAAAACAGGGACGGTAAGAACAGAGCAAAAACACAACACAATCCCCAGGAACGTACCAGGATAGCACTGGAGTTCATAAAGTAATGAATGTAATATGAATATTCAAATGCAATTAGTAGACCTCCCTCCTTTTCAGCAGAGGAAAAAGAAACTAGTGAAAGTTGCCGAGTTATATAACTAATGGCAATGTCTGGGAAAATGACTACTGAAACCGGAAAATAACAACAAAAGGAATCAGTACAGGCTGCTAGCTTTACATATCTTCTGTTCCAAATGTTGGTATTTTGCCTGCACTTCAGTTATCAAAAATCAAGTGATGGGACTGGTGTTGTGGCAAAAGCAGTAATGTTGCTGCCCATGATACTGGCATCCCACACAAGCGCCTTTTTGAGTCCTAGCTGCTCTATTTTCTATAAATCTCCCTGCTAATGTGCCTGGGAAAACGCTGCAAGATGATCTAAGTGTTTGGACCCCTGCCACCTATGTGGGAGACCTAGATAGTGTTTCAGGCTCCAGGACTCAGCCTGGCCCAGTCCCAGTTGTCCTCGTCAATAGGAGAGTAAAGATGGAAGTAGATAGAAGATATCTATCTATCTATCTATCATGTTCTCTGTGATTCTGCCTTTCAGATAAATGAATAAATAAATAAATGCTATTGGATGTGAAGGGTACAGCAAAGAGCTGAAGGCGCACCTATCATTCTTCATGGCATGTCCTTGTATCTTCAGGTGTCCTCACTTGATGGTCACCCTGCCTAACTCTAGGATTTTCTGAAAGGAAAGCTCCTTTTGTACCAGGTACTTCACATGTCCCACTATCTCTATCATTCTGCTTTTAAAATAAGCAAATCTTTAAAGAAATGTCCTGGGATACAGGTGCTAAGCTACACAGATGCTATATAAGCCTGGTTAACTCAGATTCTAAGTCGTTATGTTTTAATTCCATCTTTTCTCTCCTACTCCAGAAAGCATCTCTAAAGGCAAATGAGTAAAGAAAGAAGATTGTTACAGGAAAACCTTCACTCTACAATACACACAGTCATTTGCAACACTCCACACCTTATTATTAGTATGTAGCTGCTTCTGGTAGTATCTTATACCACAAACTATACTTCCTATAATATTGAATACACAGAAATCTCTACTTCTTTGTTCTTATTTTTGATTGTTTCACTCTCCACGTTCCCACAACAGCAGGACTGGCTTGGGCTGAAAGCCAAACTGCTTGAACCCGCGCTTGCTGCCTTCCCAGGCTGGCATTAGAAAGCTGGAATCAGAAGCTTGAGCCACAAGCCAGGCCCTTGCTCTCTGCTGTGGAAATGAGCACCTTATCTGATCTCTCAACCACCAGACCAAATGCCTGGCCCCAGAGTGGATATAATATGCTCTTTACAGTAAGGGGTTCTTATGTACAGTTTCCAACACAGAAGACAACTTGAATGTTTGGTCAATACTTTGCAGATTTTTTCCCTTAATATGAGCAAATGTTTTTAAGATACTTAAAGCCTCAAATATACATTTTAAACATTCTCCTCCATAATATTCAGCAAAATGGAAACCATATGTAGTTTTACATTCTTTTACATTTTTGTTAGATTTTTATTTTGTTACCATTTGATTTTATTGATACTATAGGAATGCATTGTGACGAAGTTTGTTCATTAAATCACAAACCATTTCTTTTTGTTTCATATCTTTAGTTCTTCAAGGTCATTATTATTTATCAAAAGGGACCAATAAAAATATAATTGAGTCCTACCATCAAATGACTTTAAGAGAAAACTGTTCATAAAAATACTATTCTTTTCTATTGTCAGCCAGCATACAGTTGCCTCTGATAAACAGACAGGTAAAAGTCTGTCAAAGAATGCTCAGGATTATGTAATACAACATGTCTATTCACAGAACAGACCTAGAAAGCAAGTGAATTTCTTGATCTCATCACATTAAGTAAGGCAAACACAAAAACACCACCCATGCCTTTGGGGACACTGGACCATACACCTTGGAAAAAGTTTTGCTTCTCTCACTACTAACAGTCTTCCCGTAGCAGCCCAGCATGCCTCTATAATATCAGTTCTTTTGGATCCTGACTGTATTATCACATGGCGATGAACAGTTTCAAATGGCTAGGAATCCAGTCCAGGAATGGCAGGGAGGGGCTGGTGAGGACGTGTGTGTTCTGGACGCATTCCTTAGGCAGTTCCACAGATACTGAAGTAGGCAGATTGGTAGAGGATAATGCCCTGCGCAGACGCAGGGAAGCCTGGTTACAGGCCCTTAATCCCATCAGATTTGTAGATCTTAAACAGGCAGTCACTGAGTCTTTTGGATTCTCTTTCAGTGCCAGTTTTATCCATGTGAGCTGCTAGACATGCAGGGGCCAAATTAAGAGGATATACAAAACACAAGTCACTTGATGCCAGATTCCCCGAAAAGTAGCGCCCAAAGCAGATTCTCTCATCCACACGACCCAGGAAAGGACCCCCTCTTTGAAGGCCAAGTTGAGAGAGCTGTGTGGGGAGGTATCAGATGACATTGGTTATCACGCCAGAAGGACGGGACTCCCTGTTCCCTGGGGACGTTCTGCACCCGTAACAGCAGCTTGGCCCTCTCCACAGGTGCTATTGCAATCTTGGGGTAGCTGCAGTCATACCACCTGCCACTAAACTCTTATTGAAGGAAATGGTAGCATTACTGTCCTGTTGAACACAAAGACGAGTGAGGCATCTGAGGAATGGGAATGGGCAGAGAACCGGCTCCGACTTTGGGACTCTGGGCCCATCAGCTGTGTCTCAATGTTTGCAGAAAATGTCCTACCTTTAGGCAATTATATACCTCACATTTCCTCTTCTGTGCAGCTTTGTCTCTAGTCTCCCACCTTGGGTGGTCATAGGCATGTGTTTCTGAGGCTGGAACTGATTCCAAATATGTATTAAATGGAGAAAAATAAGACAATTATTGTTCAACAAAGGTAGGGTTGCAGTACTGTTGCATTGCTGCAGCTTAGAACTTTCTACCAGGAGCCTGGCACAGTGGCTAAAGTCCTAGCCTTGCACGCACTGGGATCACATATGGGTACTGGTTCGTGTCCCGGCTGTTCCATTTCCCTTCCAGCTCCCTGCTTATGGCCTGGGAAACCAGTAGAGTGTGGCCCAAAGCCTTAGGACTCTGTGACTGTGTGGGAGACCTGGAGGAAGCTCCTGGCTCCTGGCTTCAGATCGGCTCAGCTCTGGCTGTTACAGATACTTGGGGAATGAACCAGCAGACAGAAGATCTTGCTCTCTGTATCTGCTTGTCTCTGTATATCTGCCTCTCCAATAATCTTTTTTTTAGTTTAATTTAAAAAACAAAAGAACTTTTCTGCCAGGAAATTGGCCTTGTGGGACACTATTTTGAGAACCCTGAATCCCATAGCAAAGTTCCTGGGTTTGGGTCGCAGCTCTGCTTCTGACCCAGTTTCCTGCTGACACAGACCTTGAGAAGCAGCAGATGAGGGCTCAGTGTTGGATCCCTCCCACCTTCTCTTAGAGTTCCAGGCTTCTGGCTTTGGTCTTTTCCAGCCCTGTCTCTTGTAGGAATTTGGGGATCTCTCTCTCTCTCTCTCGTTCTGCTTTCCAAATAATAGATCTTTAAAATAAAATCAAAATATCTCATTTGAGCCAGAGAGAGGGTAGGAAGTAAGTACTTAGCCTAGCATTTTAAGATACTGAGTAAGATGCTTGAATCCTACATCTGAGTACTTGAGTTTGATTTCTGGCTCTACTTCTTAACTCCAGTTTCCTGGGAGACAGTGAGGATGGCCCAAATGATTGGGTTCATACCACCCACATGGGAAAGCTGGCTTGGAATTCTGACTCACCCCTGCTTTGGAGGGCACTTTCAGAGTGAAGTGGAAAATAGAAGTTATCTCCTTTCCTGTCTACGCTGGTTTTTTTTTTTCAATCCTGATATTTAGCATCTCAGAAGGGGAATTATTTACTTTCCTTATGTGAGGGGCCTTCAGGTAGTTGATGGAGAATTATTGTGACAAAACAGTGCATAGGTTTCAAAACATTTTGCACCAATATACTTTAAGAACTCAAATTCCCCCATATTTTTAAAAACATATGTTTTTTGAACGGTACAGGAAAAGAGACAGACTTTCCATCATTGGCTCACTTCTTAAATGCTCACAGACCATGCAGAGTTGGTCCAGTCTGAAACTAGGATCCCTGAACTCAATCCAAGGTTCTTTTGTGGGTAACAAGCACCCAAGTCTTGAGCCATCACTTGCTCCCTCCTAAGGTGCACGGTGGTGGGAAGCTGGGGTCGGAAGTAGCGCTGAGTCTCAAATTGGCATCAGGTAAGGAATGCAGGTGTCTCAAGTGTCATCCAAGCTGCTGCACCAGACGTCCATCCCCTGCACATAGTCTTGTGACATTCCTGACACCATTCATCATGATGCACAGGGGCCTCTGGCTTTCTGAAGACACCATGTACACGGAAGTATAAAGGAGAAAAGGGCTTTTACATGCCCCCAAAATGTTACCCCAGGAATGCATTTGTCTTTGTAGTATATTTGCATCCATGGCAAGAGAGAATATTATGCAGCTCTTCCTGGGGCTTGGTACACCTGCATAACAAGATCCTTTTCTCCACAGCCCTAGGCTATTAACCTAAGTACAACATGATCCAATTAACATGTAGTGTTAATTAATATGCATTAAGAAAGACTACAATACCTGAGTGACAGGGCCAAGGCTACTATGTTATTTAAAAATAAAATACTAAAGTTGTGATCTTGCTTTGCTTTCAGCTGAGACCCAATTTACCTGTGGTACGTTTGCATTTCATAGTATGCATTGGGTGCCTAACTATACCCTGCAGGACAAACCTCCCATCAATCCAGACATGTTAAGGCTTGGTTTCCACGATTATTATATTATGGTGAAAAATGCAGGGAAACCTAATTTAGATTGGGGCTCCAGAAGGCTTTTTTTTTTTTTTAGAAAGTGCCATGTGAGGAACCAGAGCTGTGTGTGCTAGGGTCACCATCTACAGGCCAGCTTTCCGTCTGGGTACCAGATTTGAATCCCAACTACTCTAGTTCCTATCCAGCTCTCTGTTTATGCACTTGGAAATTCAACGAAGGATGACTAAAGTATTTGGGCCCCTACACCCACATGGGAGACCTGGATGAAGTTCCTGGCACCTAGCTTGTCCAGGTCCAGCCCTGGCCATTGTAGCCATTTGGGAGAGAGAATCAGCTGATGCGATAGATGGAAGATTTCTCTGTTTCTCTGTCTCTCTGTAACTCTCCCTTTTAAGTATATACATGTTTACATATACATATGTATCTGTAAAGTGATATTTGAACAGATACCTGAAGATTGAGTCGGATGAGCCTTAGAGAAGTGAAGGACCACATTCCAGGTAGGAATGAACCTTGCACTGTGCCAAGATGCTGCAATGTCAGTGTGGCAGGGCTGAAGTTAAAGGTAGGAGGCAGATGGGGCGAGACTGTGTAGCATCTTGAGAGTCAAGCAAGAGTTTGGACTTGATTTGAAACGCAGGAGAAATCTGTTGAAGGCTGCTTTATGTTTAGTTGTGAAGCAATACACTTGTTCATGAACCTTTGTCTTTCAGATGGTATCTGTTTTTCTTCGTAAAAACGTATTTATTGACTTGAAATACGGAGTTAGGAAGAGATCTTCTATCTGCTGGTTCACTTTTCAAATGATTGGAACATCAGGGCTGAGTCAGAGTAAAGCCAGGAGCCAAGATCTCAGTATAGGCCTCTCATGTGGGTGACAGGGATCCAAGCACTCGAGCCACCTTCCTCTGCCTCTCAGGCCCATTAGCAAAGAGCTGGACCTGAAATGATGCAGCTGGTACTCAACTTGGTGCCTATACGGGATGCCAACCTCACAGGTACTGGCTTCTCAGATGGTTATCTTTAGGGCTGATTTTTATGGATTTTTCAAGTTAAAGATGGAAAAATTTGGAAGCCTTTTGGTAGCTCATATGTGTTCACACCAATTCAATTCCTGTCTATTACTTAGAATATCCATTTAGCTTACCCTCAGTCCTATTACCATTGAAAAGAAAATTCTGCCATTGGAAGGAAAGCAGTGTCATGTTTTATTGTCACTTATGGCTAGTAAATTTGAAAACCTGCATGTATCAGTGTTACTTTGTTTGCCTGTGGGAATTTTGGCATTTGCCTTATTGATATGGTAAGTACCATAGGGTGGGCATTTGTCCTTATGGTGAGACCACAAGATAGGATGTCCATGTCTCTTATGAGTGTGGGTTTCATGCCTCCCTCTGCGTCACTACTCCATCTTTGTGCAAATATATACCCTGGGAGGCAGCAATGATGCCTGAAGTAGCCAGCTTCCTGATGCCCACACGGGAGGCTGGGATTGGGTTCTCCAGTCCTGGCCCACTGCAGGCATTTGGGAAGTGGAACAGTGGATAAGAATTTTCTTTTTCAAATGGATAAGTGAAAAAAAAAAATAAGTGTTACATTTTATATATATATATTAAAAAGATTAGTATCCTATTATTGTTTTTCATAAATATTTCATAACCTTCCTCAAAAAGCATGCCTGAAGAAAAATATTCTTATAATTTGAAAATGTTACTATAAATTTCAAGAAGAAAAAAGATACCATGGGTTACTAAGTCCTCATAAGCGTATAACAGCAAGTCTGTCTGGGGTAGACCTGTTTATTTGTCTAGTTTACATTAGTAACCATACCACAACCCAATACTTCCTGTTCACTAGTTTCTCTGTAATGTGTTGTTGGTCTGCACTCCAGAGGCTTTCACAGCTGTGCGATACTGTGCACTTAAGACTCTGTGGTAGGGGTGGGCATTTGGTGTAGTGACTACAGTGCTCCTTGGGATATCCCTATTCCTGATAAAGTGTTGGGTGCAAGTACCAGCTCAGCTTCCTGTTCAGGCTAATGGCTCAAGGATTTGGGTTCCATCACTATAGATAGGAGGTCCAGACTGAGCTAAAGCCTGACCCAGCCCTAGCTGATATAGGGGTGGTCCAGGAGACGGTAAATCAAACTCTATGTCTGTTTTTCCTCTCCTTTTTTCAAATAAAAAAAATGTAATAATTACAAAAAGACTGCTGTCAAATAAAGCATGCATGTAATATTCAATATTTACATAACTCAACTTTAATGCAAACAAAGTAAAAAATAGAACAGCAATGTCAAAAAAAATTTCAGGGACCAATGCATGTTACATAATAGCAAACGGTCAGCACCCTGCAAACTAACAAGAGACTCCAATTGTGCATAATCCTATGTGGCCCTATCCATGCTAATACTAAGGACACATGAATGGTCTTAGCCATGTGAAGACAGTGGGAGGAAGAGTGCTGGAATGAAACGTATGTTGGTATATTTCAGAATAGCTTCTGTATGCTGATTCACTTCCCAGATGCCTACACCAGCCTGGGCTGGGGTTCACAGGGTCAGAATAAAGGTCTCTCATCTGGGTGAAAGGAACTCAGTTGCTGGAACCATCACTGTTGCCTCTAAGGATCAGCTTTGAGAAGAAGCTGGAGTTAGGAGCTGCTGCTGGGAATCAAACCCAGGTATTCTTAACCAGTAGGGAGAACTCCTATCAGCCTATTTCTTTCCTCCATTGTTCTAGCACTTTCAGGAGTATTTTTTCCACCTCCAATCTTTCATATCTTCACCTGCATTTTGACAGGCTTTTGAGGAAAGATTTTCTGTTTTTACAAGTAAGTTTAATTCATTTAGACTTTTTATAAAACGGAGTAATATAAGGGTATAACTTGTTTTTTATTTTTGAAGTTATTGTATATGTGTTTTTGGGACCTTTTGTGCTGTTTCTAAGCATATATGTATACTGCATAATGACCAATCAGGTAAATCTGTGTCCCCACACATTCAACATTTCATTATGATAAAAACATTGACAGTACCTGGCACGTGCAAGGCAAGGACGCTAGCCTAATGGATCATGGCCCCTAAGTACTTTCTTAAATGAAGAATGACATGATGTTTCTCAAAGCAGAAATCTCGAAAGTGATGTGCTGATCCAATAGAACAAGGATAGATTGTGTTGGCAGGGACTAGGGACAAACCACGCTTTGGAGGGAGTATCTTCTGGTGGTAACTTTGGAAACACGTCTGGGATTATACAAACCATTCCTCATGTCCCATCACACCCTTTTTCTCCCTCTCCAACTTCGCCTTTCACCCTCTTTCCACAACTTGCTAGACAAATGCATGACATGACTTGGGGTGTATGGGTTTAAGTAATTTTGTTTCCTAGGCTTCCCCTTCACTCTTCCCCTACTTCATAGCTAACACCTAATGGACAAATGGGACCAATTAAACAGAGCCAAAGCTGAAATTCCAGGCAAAATCGGTATGCGACAAGTTATCTGACTTAGGTAGACTGAGAGGTGGTTTCTGGATAAAAAAAGTAAAAATCATGCCTCGAAAGTGTAATTGAGGAACTTGTAGAGTTACACAGCCACTTCTTTCCTATAAGGTAAGCTTTTGCTTTGCACAACTCAGCTGCTGTCTTGGGAGGCCTCTCTGCAACACACAGAAGCATGTTGTCCTCTGTTTTAGAGAAGGTAGCCAACTTTAACGAAACAAGCGGATTCACCTGCTTGTTGATCCAACTCCTTGTTGGAACTTGGACTTCATGTGCCTCGATTTTCTTGTGACACTCTACTGAAGGGTTAACGGTGGGCATCTCTCCTTAAAAACATCTTAAATTATTTTGTAATGTTGAGGTAACTGAAAAACAAGGCTAGAGCAGAACCAGGGTTGTGAATGGTAGGGAAAGGTCAGCTTTATGTAACCGGTGCATATGAGATTTCTGGAGAGCAATGAAATTGAATGAGAATCCCGAAATTTCTTGGATGGTTTTCTTCTGGTCAACGAGAAAGGTGGTAAGAAATTCTGCCTGATTCTTTGTCCTTCCAAACTTCTAGCTCACAAAAGTCATTGGAATCTATTCCTAAACCTAAAATTACGTTCAGCGCTTGCAATTCGTTCAACCTCGCAGGGTCCATGGGATCACCTTTGGTTAGCTGGAGAATTACTGTAAAGGATAACCTGTTTTTTCTCCCACAAAACTTGTAACATTTTTGCTAACCAGATCATGGGTGGTTCCGTTCTTTTTGAGCCCTAAAGGGCGCATGTAGCATCTTGCAGCCTTTCTTTGACACCAGGATGCACAAGCTATTCAAACCATCTCACCCACTATTGTCCAAGTCAGCATGAATGTGTCCCCATTGCTTTGCGCTCCGAGACCATGAACAACGCAGAACAGGTCTTTTGGGGCCCCAGTAGGGGCTGCCAACCAGGGACCGTCCCAGCTCTAACAATGCTCCCCTCGCACCTCAGCTGCAGGCTAGAGCGCGCCTGCATCTACGTCGCTCTCACGTGCGTCTGCTAAGGGGGTGCATGTGTGGCTCCCTCCGAATATGCTGAAACAAATTTCGGAGAGAGGCGCGGAAGACCGGACTGCAGCGAAGGTAGGAGCTGGAGGAGTGCACGGGCTCCGGGCCTCGAGGCAGCGGGCAGCTACCAACCCGGCCAAGGCGCACAAGTCCGGCTTTCGCGGTGCTAGAGCTCCCCATGCGCTTCCAGGGCCCAGGCCGTGGCGCCGGCCCCAGAGCCGCTACCAGACACAATCAACGCTGCGGTAGCGGGCGAGGGGCCGCCCCGCACAGCAGCCTGGCCACGTGAGTGGCGGCCGTGGCCTCGCACAAACGTTAACATCGCCGGCTGGCGGCGGCGGCGGCGGCGGGGCCCGGGCACCCCACTTCCCCCGCGGGGCCCGCGGCCGGCTGCCGCCCTGCACCAACTCGGCTGCGACCTCGCTCCAGCCTCCCCGGCCCCGCCACCAACTCCAGCCTGGCGCCTTCGAGGCTCCCCGGTGCCCCTCCAGTCCCCGGAGGCCCGCCGCTCGGCGGGGGGACACCCCAGTAAGTGCGGCCAGCGAAACCTCCGTGCCCTCCCGTTCCTCAGCCCGCACACAACGACCCCCTCGCTCGCTCATTCGTCGCCTCGCCTTCCTCGGCCCGGGCGCGGCCGCGCTGTTTTCTATGGTGGAGAATTGCAAACATGGCGACCCGAGATCTCTGCGAGCCCTTCGCGCAGAGCCGGCGGCGGGGGGGAGCCGGGGAGGAGGGAGGAGGAGGCCGGCGGGGAGGAGAGGAGGAGGAGGAGGAGGAGAGGTGGCGGAGCAGCAGCAGCAGCAGCAGCAGGAGAAGGAGGAGGCGGCGGCCTGAGCGTCCCCCACCCCCGCCCCCTGCGCCCGTAGCCGGCTCAGGCCCGAGAGGCGCCGGGCGGCGGGAAGGAGGCGGCACCGGAGGGGAGGGCCGGGCGCGGCGGCGGCGGCGGCGGCGGAGCCGGAGCATAATGGTGGGGAAAGCTCGGCGTCGGCGGGGCGGCGGGACGGCCGGCGGCGGAGGGGAGGGCGAGGGCGTCCGTGACGATGGCGCGGCCCGTGGTGCGGCCTCTGCTCGGAGCTGCCCCGGGAGGGAGCTTTGTGGTACGGCGTGCGGGCCTGCGGGGCCTGCGGCGGTGGCGGTGTCTGGGCCTGCGGGGGGCTGGCGTGTCCCCCTCTGTCCGCTGCCCCCCTCGCTCGCCGCGGAGACCCGGGAAGCAGGCCTCGGAGAAGCGCGCGGGGCCTGCCCGGGCCGGGAAGCCGCGGAGTCGCGTGAGCGCCGCCCCGCCAGGCCCCGCGCGGCCCGGCCTTCGGGTCCTTGACGCGGTGGCGACCGGTCAGGCCCCGGGCGTGTGGAGGTGGAGGGCTTGAGTCTTGGTCTTGGCGGCGCGTTCTGTGCGTGCGGACAGAGCGCGGGCTGGAGCAGGTCCGCTGGCCTGAGGCAGGGATCTATCCATCTGTTTTGCCGGGGGGCTGCAGGCGACCCGTGGCGAGGCCATCTCTGCCTCAACAGGTCCTCCAGGGCCTTTGGGCCAGCCTTGCTGACTGCGCTGCTTTCCTTCCAGCCCTGCGCGAGAGCTGAACAGCTCTGCACCCCTGTTGGGATGAGGGGGGCTTCCTGTGGGCAGCAGGACCTGAACTTTTCCCTTGCAACATCTTCCCCCACCCCCCACCCCTCTTCTCACTTCTCCACCGGGCCAGGCCAAGGGGGCACTTGCGATGTGTCTATGGGACCGACTTTCCAGTCCTGGTGTCCATGGTGCTCAGTGCACCCCCGCGAGGTCACCTATGGGCTGTGCAGAATGCTGGGTGTGAATTCAGAGGTGTACACAGGATCCCATGTTCGAAGGAGTCAGTCACAAAGCACGTGTTTACATAGTATCCTTGTAACGCTGTGTATGCAGGACACGGTGGCATCGACAAGTAGCCACATTAGTATCCGGGGTCCCCAGTGTGACTTGATGTTTGGTTTCCCAGTGTGCCCAGTACCTGGTGTGCAGGCCCTCCCAGGGTCATATACAGTGTGTGAACAGTGTCTGGTGTCATATGCAGAGAACTCAGTGTTCTGGATGCTTCTGTGCTGTGTTTGCGGTACCCAGTGCCCCGGCCAGTGTTCATGCCTTTCCTGGTGTCAGGCCTGTCTGGGAGCTTGGAGGTGATATTCGGGTGACTCCTTTGGGAAAGAGGATGGGGGTCTGTGGGCACCACCTCAGTCCCTGAGGTTTGGGTCCCCAGCTGTCCCTGTGCCTCGTCTGGACATTCTGCTTCTCGCAGTATTTAGCTGTGCTGTATGGAGTCTAGACTGTTATTCAAAATAACTGATGTTGAAAGAAGAGAAGCGTTCACTTGTTGTCTCTGAGTGGAGGCGTTATGTTAGTTTAGTGATTATATGGCATGCTTGACCTCAGATTTGGGGATCTGATGAGTGAAGTTATCAAGGAGCTGATAGTGTTGGCTGTTGGTGAGAAGTTTGAGTGTTCTCTGGCTGGCAGTCATACTTACGAGTTCTCTGAGCATCTGATTTGTACAAGGAGGAGAAATTAAAGTTTCCATGTAAGCCTGGTTCATTTCCTTGTTTTTGACTAGCTGTTGCGGGTTCCAATAGAATCATTGTTTTGGTTGATTCTTCTTTCCAAGATGGTCACACTAGCGAATCAAAGATCAGAAGCTTTGGGAAGATATAATTATGAAAGAACCAGCATGTTTTTCTTGCTTGACTCAGTACTGAAGAGGATTTCTGTATTTTACATGCTTTTTCTATAGCTGTTGTTCATATCAAAGCGGATTCTCCCTTTCACGTTGTCTAAATTGGGTGATTTATTTTTGCAGTCACTTTGTGCAAGGTGTTTAAATACAAGTGAGGACTTCCAGCTTCAAAGTGAAAAATCAATTTAATTGATACAGTTTAGCTGCTATTCAATATTCCTAAGGTAGCATCATGTTTATGCTTTTGTGGATGGCACCTCACGTATGTCAGTAAATGACATGTTTATTTGAACTGTCACCCTTCTAGTAACCATTTTCTTTCCAAGGTTGCTCAGTGTATAAAAGAGGTATTCCTACTGTTTGGCACACCTTAACCTAGACATTAGTTGGAGCTCAGGGAGAGTTTTCACATTTGTTAATAGATAGGTCATAGGCTGCTTTAGCATTGCTTACGCAAAGTCCTAATCCCTAGCTTCAGAGTGTGTTGTTTTTCTTGTCTCTCAATTGAATTTTACACGAAGAACTCGTACATTAAAGCACAGAGGATGTATCTTAAAAAGCAGTTGGAGAAAACAGACAGTAATGAGACTTAGTCACAGGATAGTGAAATACTTTTCACTGAAACTTTAACTCAGATTTAACATAGGATTTTGTTCCAGGAGAATTAGTTCTCTGTGTAAGTGTTGCTGTTGTCTTTTTTTGGGGGGGGGGGGGCGGCGGGGAGGTTGTCATCAAAATGGTTAGGAGTGCAGACTTCAGTGATTTGAGTCTCACCTCTGTCACTTAGTAGCAAAGTAGCCCTGAGCAGATTACTTAACCATGCCATGTGGACTCGCAGGTCCTGTGTATTGAAGCAAGGATGGTAGTAATTGCACTGAACTTGGAGAATTATTGTAAGGTCCAAGTAATGCACTAAAACTTTTGAACCAGTGCATGGCTCAGAATAAGCGCTAGCCAGGAAAGGGTAACACAAGTTGATCTTTTCCCATTGCACTATTCTGTGCTTGCAGTAGGAACTGTAGGTCCTCAACCAGTTGTCTCAGTTCTCGTACTGTGTTCTGGTATAGGCCATCTTGTGTACTCCGTGGAATTCTAATCTTTAAGTGATCCAGGGTGGAATAAAGGTGATATTTTCTGTTCTCTTGAGAAATGAGTTAGAATGGAAAGGGGTAATGATCTGCGATGAACACTGCCATGCTCGCAGATGGTAGAGCTCGTTACTGGTTTGTGCTGACCTATCAGAATGTCCCTCCGAGTCCCTGTTTTTGCTTTTCGTTCTCTCAGAGGGCTACAAAATAAGCACTTGTTACGCTCCTCAGGGATTGTTCACCCAAATGAGTTAAGAAAAGTTCCTATCATTACTTCATAGTCTTGGATGAACAATACAGGAAACTAAAATGCGCAGTGTGCTGGTTCTTAACTGTTGGCTTTAATGAACCACTATTGTGTTCAAGTGTTTTTTTTCCACATTTATCTCCTGTCTGTAACTACTTTAAGGTTGTGTGTTTTATATTTTCTTGAAAGAGACAGACTTTCTTAATAAAGAGAAACTTGTCATCTTTTCTTTTGATCATTATGGAAACTAATCCTTTGTCAATTTCTTTTTAATATTTTAGCAAGAAGTAAAAAAAGACACACACAAACTGAGTTTCTAATTATAACTCAAATAATATGAGCTGAATGGATTTTGAGGTTTATTTTACAAGTTTATGCTTTTAAAAGAAATAGTTTTTTAAATTCTGTTTTCTGTGAAAATTTTGAGGTACTCTTGTAAATTTCTTATAACTTTGCTGTATCATTGCCAAGTTTGTTTTTCAATGGAAATCTGCTTGGGGATGGTGATTCTGTGAAGACTTAGTGACCAGGGGTTTTTTCTCCAGGATGGTTTGATGTTTGAAAAGTTTTATTATCTACAATTTTATTACATAAATGAATGCCAAAATTAATGCCTTAATAATGCAAATCAGTTATATCTGCTATGCCTCAGCCACTGTTCGCCTTTGAAAATCTCTTATGTATTATCTGAGCCATGTAGTAGTGACTATTGTTAGGAGGGTTCACCTGCTTGTAGCACACCCCCTGACAGTTTTCCATCTCATCCCAGTATAGCCCACACAAGGGTCAACTATAGAGAAGTGCACAGATTGTTTTGAGAGAGAATGTAATCTGTGTCACGTGAAAGTTCGAGAATATCCTGGTGTGAGAGATATATGATAACAAGTGAGGTAGAATCCAAATCTTCTAAGTATGCAGTGAACCGTCTCTTTGAATAATTGCAGCTGTAATTTTCTATGCAGAAAAGGCTTTAAGGAGGTATGCTTTTGTGTTGGTGATGCTTTCTCATACTGATCTTTCACGTAGAAGATTCTTCCAAAGTTACTTAATATGTATTATGAAAATGCTATATGAATTATAATTAATTACAAATGCAGTCAAATAGTCAACATTAAAGAAGATTTTTGGAATCTCAAAACATGATATATGTTTTTGAGGTAAATTTCACAAATAGATTTACTGCTTTAGCTAAAGTTAATATATAACTTAACATAGTTGAAAGTTTAGTTAATTTTTCATTTTTGGGAGGATAGAAAGTATTAAGAATAGCTTTCTGATTTTTTTTTCAAAATATATTTATTTGAAAGGAGGTGTTACAGAGAGAGAGAGAGAGAGAGAGAGACAGAGAGAGAGACAGAGACAGAGAGGGGTGTTCTTCCATTTGTCCACTCCCCAGTGGCCACAAAGGGCGGGGCTGTGCCAGCCTGAAGTCCGGATCCCAGAGCTTCACTTGGATATCCTAAGCAGGTGCGGGTTCCCGGGGACATGGGGCATCTTTTATTTTCCTAGGCACGTTAGCGAGGAGCTGGATTGGAAATGGAACATCCAGGTCTTGCATCAGCCCCCAGATGGGACGCTGGTGTTACAAGCTGTTGCTGCAGGTGTCATTGCAGGTGCTGCAGTGGCTTCACCTGCTCTGCCGCAATGCCACCAGCCCGAAAACTTTCTGATTTTTTTTTTTTTTTGAAAATGCAGGTTTACAGAAAGAAGAAGACATAGACAAAAAGGTTTTCCGTCTGCCTGTTCACTCCCCAGTGGCCTCAATGACCAGAACTGAGCTGAGCCAAAGCCAGGAGCCAGGAGCTTCTTTTGAGTGTCCCACACAAAATCTTGAGGATCCCAAGGTTTTGATGATCCTCTACTGATGATCCAGCAGGGAGCTGGATGGGAAGTGGAACAGCCAGGGCACAAATTGGGGCCCTTTTGGGTTCCAGGGCATGTAAGGCAAGGATTTAGCCATCAGGCCATCATCATGCCAGGCTCCAAATTTTCTGATTTGTGTATGTGTGTGTGTTTAAAGAGGAAATTTAGTAACATGTAAATTATTCTCAATAATATGGACAAGAAAGTCTTTTAAAATACTCTTGATAAAAACGTAGTAGTAGAAATACATTTGTGCAATGACTTAAGTATTTTAGTCACACTGTTAACTCATTGCACACTTACCACTATATTAGGTCTATGGCAAATGTCCCTAAAAGCTTGGTAGTATCAGTAAATGTTCATAGTATATGCTTGATAAATAACTGTAAGTTTCCTTAATTTAGTGTAAAATACAGACAGAAAAATGACAAAGGTAATGGCATAAGGTTGTATTAGAAATTTTTAGGAGATCACAAACAAGTGTTCTTCCAAAGACTTGTGGAAAAATGGAGGTAAAAAATAAATTTATTTTGATCCAAAAATTTGTGAAATCTATGCACAGGGTTTATTTTTAATATATAATTCCCATGGATTTTTTAAGGAGTTCTTTATGCATGGATTACCAATTTTTTTGTGCCACGATAGATTTATCTTTTATTTTAATTCTTTGGGGATAAGAGGAATATGTATATTCAGATCACATTACCTTACACTTTAGTTGGGAAATGTATATTCCTGAAAACTTGTACACAGTGTTTTTATTTTTGTAAACAGTATTTTGTAGATAAGCTATTTTTTGAATACATGCGTTTATTGTCCACCTAACTATAATGTTTTATAGGCTTGCATTAAAATACACTTAGGTTCTTTTAAGAGGAATCTGCAATTTCCATATCTTGATCCAATTTATTAACACATTGGTGTTTTATTAAAATGCTGTTATGTTCCAGACACCTGTCATGATCCATTGTAGAGTTAGTGCATAGTGTATGTTAATACAGTTACTATAACCCAAATAATAAAATGAGACAGAAAAAAGCAGGTGTAAGAGTCAAGGTATATTGTATTGAAATTAAGGTATAATTAAGGTATATTGTATTGAAATTATTTTGCGTTTTGTTTTGTTTTAGATTTATTTATTTGGAAGGCAGAGCTGTGGGAGATGTGAGGAGGAAGAGAGGTTCGTATTCCCTCTGCTGGTCTACTCTGCAAATGGCTGCAGTAATCAAGGTTGACCCAGGCTCAAACTGGGAGACCTTGCTGTGGATGGCACGGGCCCAAGTCCTTGGGCTCCTGTCTGCTGCTTTCCCTGGCATATTAGCAGGCTGGTAGGCTGGACTCCAATCTGCACTCTGGGATGGGGTGTCAGCATTGCCCATGGCGGATTAGTACTCGGTGTGCTGCAGTACTAGCCCCATTTGATTTCCAATTTGTAACTTTTTTCCAATTTATTCCAATTTGTAACTTTGATGTTTTACTATATTAATCACACCCTGGTGTTTTGAAACAACATTGATTAGTAGTTTATTCTATTTGATAAAAGTTTTGAGATTTAATATTAAATTTCAAACATTTATTATGATTTCCAGATATTATCTAGGCGTATGAAAGTTAGACACATTTAAAATTGTTAGTGTTTTTATTTTTTTGGTTTGTGTGTATGTTAAGTAAATTTAAAATGTAAGGGCCGGTGTGGTAGCGTAGTGGCTAAAGTCCTCGCCTTGCATGTGCCAGGATCCCATGTGGGCACTGGTTCTTATCCTGGCTGCTCCACTTGCCATCCAGCTCCCTCTTGTGGCCTGGGAAAGCAGCAGAGAAAGGCCCAAAGCTTTGGGACCCTGCAGTCATTGGGAGACCTGGAAGAGCCTGGCTCTTGGTTCGGGTTGGCTCGGCTCTGGCCATTGTGACCACTTAGTGAGTGAACCTGTCTATAAATCTGCCTTTCCAATATAAATAAATAAATAACTATCTTTTAAAAAGTAATTGAAGAACTAATGATTTTCTTTTTTCAGATTAAACTTTTATCATGTGAAAACAAAAGATGAGTATGCATGAATTAAAAAAACTTGTTTGCAGTATTTATTTGAAAGGGAGTGAGAGAATGAGAGCAATTGAGCAATAGATCTTCCATCTGCTAATTCACTGCTGTGACTGCAACAGCCAGGCGTGGGCCAGGCCACTGCCAGCATCCAGGACTTCTGTCTTGATATGGGATGTTGGTTTCACAAGTGGTGGCCTAACCCACTGCACCACAATTTTGTCTCCACACACAAATACTTATAAATTAATTTCTTTTGAAGTCTTGGTTGTTCCACTTCCAATCAAACTGCCTGCTGTTGTTCCTGGGAAAGTGTGGAAGATAGTCCAAGTGCGTATGCCTCTGCCACCTGCCTAGGAGATGCACATGGAGCTCTAGGAGCCTGGATTGCTGTGGCCTTTTGAGGAGTGAATCAATGCACAGAAAATTGATTTGTACTGATTCTCCCCATCTCTGTAACTGCCTTTCAAACAAACAAAAAAAAGTGTATGTTTAAAAACAAGCAGGAGGAAGAAAAGGTAGTAAACCTGTTCAATAGAATGTTCTGTACATTAAAAAGGGGTTAATTCTGATTTCAGTGGTAATAACAGGTGGTAATCTGAGAACATGCTTAGATAATTGGCTCATTTTCTTGCTGTCACTAAGATAGCTCATGTTATGATGATTACTTGGCTCAGGTGCAAGGGCAGCAAGTTGCAGGGAGGGACTCACAGTCTTTAATACTTATATGTAGGAGAAGTGTGTGAAATCAACTCCAAGATCCTGCTGTCCTAGAAGCGGAAGTCTTAAGGAATCTTTTGTCATTCTTCAGATGAAATAAATACTCTCTTAAAAGCCGATATAACTGCTAAAAATTCCTTTTTAAAGACTTATTTATATGGGAGAACTATGGAGAGAGGGGAGAGAGAATCTCTTAATTCACTCCCAAATGACCACAGTGGTCTGGTTCCTAGCTGAAGCCAGTGGCTTCATCCATGTCTCCCACATGTGTGCAGGGGCCCAAACACTGCTGCTGTCCCCGGCACCTGAACAGAGAGCAGCTGGCATCCGTAAGGGATGCTAGTAGTGGGTTAATCCAGTTTGATGCCATGCTGGCCAGCAAGGCTGCAGAACTCTAGGGTAGTTCTACATTATTTTAAATGATACCATTTTGTCACAAAGTGGAGAGAGAAATGGGCCAAGTAGTTTGTAGCACATTCAGAATCCATTCAGTCACCAGTAATAATATTATAACAGGACATTGAATATGGTTTTCTCATGGAAACATTTTCAATAAAGGTTATGCATGGTATGACCCAGCTATCCCACTTCTGGGAATATATCCAAAGGAAAAGAAATCTGCATATGAGAAAGGGACCTGTAATCCTGTATTTACAACAGCATAGGTTATAATGGCAAAGATATGGAAACAACCCAGATGTCCATCCAAAAAGGAATAGATGAAGGAGCTTGGTACATCTACTCCATAGAATATTACTCAACCATTTAAAAGAATGAAAATCTATCATTTGCAGCCAAATGGCCCCAACTAGAAACCATTATAATCAGTGAAATAAATCCATCTCAGAAGGACAAATATCATATGCTCTGTCTGATATAAGACAACCTTCAAGCAAAATACAAGATCAGTAGATATATAGGTAAACATGCAGGTACATCTAGTCATCTAGAGGAACTGTGCAATAGACTATCATAGGGCCCGGTGCAATAGCATAGCAGTTAAAATCCTCACATTCAACATGCCAGAATCCCATATAGGCACCAGTTCTAATCCCAGCAGCTCCATTTCCCATCCAGCTCCCTGCCTGTGGCCTAGGAATGCAGTTGAGGACGGCCCAAAGCTTTGGGACCCTGCACCCATGTAGGAGACCCAGAACAAGCTCCTAGCTCCTGGCTTCAGATTGGCTTAGCTCCAGCCACTGAAGCTGCTTGGGGAGTGAAACATTGGATGGAAGATCTTCTTCTCTGTTTCTCCTCCTCTCTGTATATCTGCTTTCCAATAAAAAGAAATAAATCTTAAAAAAATAGACTGTCATATTGAGATGTGAGGATACAATGCAGTGTTCATGTCTACTTCCAGATCAAAGCTGACCTCCCCATGAAATGGTTAAATATATCTTGACCATAGGATGCTGGACCCTGCCTTTCTCCACACCCACAATGTCAGAATACACTTAAATAGCAGAATGATGGATTTATGACTGTTTCCTGGAGGACTGTGCTATTGTAATAATATAGGGAGAAGGAGGGAGAGTCCTCAAGCCTTTGGAACTGTATCATAAAATAAATGTTAATTAACAATAAATAAATAAAGGCTGGGCATGAAGTTGTGTTGACTTGAATGCTATGAAATTTTTAGTTTTCTATTTTTGTAGATTTTTTTGTTTTAAAGGAATTTTTTTAAGATTTGAATCTATTTTACTTGAAAAAAAGGGAGAGTCAAGAGGAGGAGAGAGGTCTTTTTTAGATACAGATTTTATTTTTGATGATGTTTACATAGTTGAGAAGGATGTATACTCATGTGGACTACTGATTAGTGTGGGAAGAGTCAGGGCATGAGGAAAAGTGGATAAGACAATTGCTTCCAGTTTTTTTTCTCTTTCTCCACCTGGAGGGAGAGAGGAGAGGGTTGCTGCCAGCAGTCTATCCACATCTGGATATCATCCTGGGATCCCCGATGTGGAGCCTGTTCCAAGGCTACTGCTTAAGTGACTTAGAAAATTTTGAGATGTCATTGATTTTGTTGCACCACGGTTGAGGAAATCCTTCCAAGGTCCATTGATTGACATGGTACACCCTAGAGTCTCCACTCATCCAGAAAGTTGCTGTCAAAGCTTGGCCAGGAGAGTTGTCCAATTTCTTCTGCCCCCAGTGGTATAAGACATCCTCTGCAGCCCTCAATGAACTGGTTGTCATGTCCTCCGTGATTACCTGGGCATGCTGTCCACTGCACAGGCTTCAACAACCAAGGAGGCCAGTTCTGACAGATGCACTTCATGGTAGAACCACACATCCTATAATTCACCCTGTGGTTGAGGTTTTAAGTTTGAGGGGGTCCCCAAAGAAACCTTGCCAGAGGTGACCCCAGACCTCACTCCTATATGTGCCAGCCAGTGCAGATTCCAGCTCGTTCCATCTGCCACATCAGTCTACACACACATTGGTGGTTGCAGATGCCCAGTCAGTTGTGTCTCCAGTCCCATCTCTTGTGTAAACCAATGGATGCTGTGGCCAGGCCTAATTCTGACCACCACATACTCATCCCTCATGCACACCAGCACACCAGCACACCAGCAGGGACTACAGCCTAATTGGAGCGACCCCCATCAATCCCACCATGCCTGCCCCCAGCCTCGGTTCCTGCACATGTTAGTATGTGCAGCAGAGTGGTCCAGTTGATCCTGCATCCTATTTGGCTGTCGTGCACATCAATGGGGTTGCAGCCTAGCTCAGTCTGACTGACCCCACTATCCAGACTACACTTACGTTGTCAGCTGCTGTTGCCTGTCCAACCAGGACTGCCCCTAGGTCTGGTTCTCATGTTCACTGGTGGGAATTGCAGCCCATCAGAGGGGTGCCCAGAGTTCCCCTACTAAGCCCATTCCCAGCCCCAGATCTTGCACTTCCCAAGTGGTTCTGCTGTCTAGCCTGACGGGACTTGCCCCCAGTCTGAGCACCTGCTAGCCGATGATGCAGCAAAGCCCGACAAGCCTTCACTTAACTCTAGCTCATACATGCACCAGTGGATATGGTCACTTAGCCCAGCCTGGGCTGCCTCAAGGCCCAGCTCTTGTGCTCACCAATGGCAGTAATGGCCCAGCAGGGGAGCCCTTGCAGCCCCCCTACCAGGCTCTTCATGTCACACCCTCCAACCCCCTGGGTATTACGTGTACTGGTGGGAGCTGCGGCCATCTGGCATGAACCGCATCACTTCAACATTTGCCAGTGGATGCTGCAGTCTGATTCAGCCCAGCCTGCCTCCAGATCCAGCTCATGCTGGCGAGTGCTGTGGCCTACCCCAGCCCAGCCATCCCCCAGTCCCAGTCCAGCCCAGCCATACCCCAGTGCCCGTTCTGATGTACTGGCTGTGTAACCCAACCTGTTCTGCACCCCATTTTGGTTCTCATAGTGAATGTTGCGCCCCCACACCTGACCCACACGTATTTCGGCTGACCTGGTCTGGGCTGCTGTCAGCATTGGTTCTTGTGCTCACCCCCTGGGACTGTGTGCTGATAGAAAAATTCCTCACACTCGTCTGTCAGGTCACCTCCCAGTGGCAGATCTTGTGCACAGCAGTGGGTGCTTGGCCTAGCCTGACTTGGCCCACCTCCTGTCCCTTCAGGTACCTGGCTCTTGCTGATGGGTGCTACAACCTAGTCCTGCCTGGCCCACCCCCAGACCCAGCTCTCACATAGCTCAGTGGGTATCTGAAACCTAGCCCACTCTGCCTCTCACAAACACTAACGGGTGCTAGAACATAGCCCAGTCTGGCACACCCCATGCCCAATCCACACCCATGTTTCAGTCATGTCCTTCCCAGTTCATGGCCCCCATTCAGGCTCTTGCAGTGGGCACTGGGAACTGCAGCCCACAGGGGCGTCCCATTGGCTCCCTGACCAGGCTCGCTGCCAGTCACAGATCTTGTGTGTGCTGGTGGTTGCTCTGACTCAGCCCAGCATAACCCATCATCCAGCTCGGCCGTTGCTATCGAATGCTGCACCTTGGACTTCCACAGTCCTCTAGTCCCAGCTCTTGTTGGTGGGTGCTGCAGCCTAGCCCTGCCCAGCCTGCCCCTATCCGAGGTTTTCATGCAAACCAGTAAGTGTGATAACCTAGCCTGGCATAGCCTGTACCTTCCCCTGGTTCCTGTACATGCCAATGTGCTATGGTTTGGCCCCGCTCTGCCTGGTCTGACCCCCTATAGCCAACCCACACACCTGCTGACAAGTGGAGCTACTTGCCTGGCCTGACCACCACCCAGCCCTGACTCATGTGCTTACCAGCAGGGGCTACAGCCCACCAGGAGAGTTCCCCAAGTTGCCCCACACCAGGCCCACTCCCAGACCCAGATCTCAGACATACCACCAGGTGCTAGGCTCTTACCTGGCATAGTCTGCCCCCTAGTTTGGCCTTTGTGTGAGCTGGTGGATGTTGCAGCCTGGCCCACCCCACACCCAGTTCTTGGGTGTGCTTGCAGGTGCTGCAGCATGGATGGACTAGCCCAGCCAGTTCTCGAACCCAATTCCTATGAGTGTCAGTGAGTTCTGTGTTGTGCTTGGTTTGGCCCGCCACCACCCCCAGCTCTTAAGCAAATCAGCAAATATTGTAGACCCACAGAGGTAAGTCCATAAATCCCCCATAGAATCTGCCCCAAGAACTGGTTTTCTTTCATGTTGATCAACCTAATAGGACTCATCGCCTGTTCTGACCCTCACAGGCAGGCAGCTTTCACATGTGCTGGTGGACGGTGGTCAATGCTGGCTAGCCCAGCTCAGGTATCCCGCATGGGTGTAATCCAGAAAAACCCTCCAGTTTCCCTCCTCTTAACCTCCCGGACTTAACCCCCTTGTTTATCTGCAAGTACAGTGACCTTGCCAGTGGAAGTCTCCCAGAATTCATTTCTCATCTGCAACATACTTCTCTCTCACACATCCCATACTCCCTTCTGCCTGAGCAATCCACAGCTGCTGGGCCTGTGAGCACTTGCGTTCCACAGCTCAGTCTTCTGGCAAAATGATGAGCTGGCCTGGAGCTCTTTCTACCCACCTGGGACTGAAGCATGTGCTCCAGTTCCTAACCCAGTCTTCTGGTACATGTGCCAGCTTGGGGCCCTACCACTCTGCCTACCTAGGACCAGTACACATGCATAGGTCCTCAGGCCCACACTGGCTTGCCGACCTTGGGCCCTATTGCCTGCCCACCTGAGGCCCAAGCACGTTCACAATCTCCAAGCTCAGTGTACCAGCACATCATGCCAGTGTGCCTGCCCAGGGCCCTAACCCCAACATCTGCCCAGCCACCTATCTACCCAGAACCCAAGCACTTGCATGAGTCCCCAGGCCCACTTTGCTGCCTCCAGGTCAACTCCCCAGGCCATGGATAGAGAGAGGTCTTAAATCCACTGGTTTGCTCCCAAATGGCAGCAACATTCAGAACTGGGTTGATCTGGAGCCAGGAGCTTCTTCTGGGTCTCCCTTGTGGGTGGCAGTGGCCCAAGCACTTATGCAATCCTCTGCTGTTTTCCCAGGCACATTAGCAGGGAGCTGGATTGAAAGTGGAGCAACTGGGACCCTATAGGATGTTAGCAATACAGGAGACGGATTAGCCAGGCTAATCCCTGTAAATTCTTGATTTATTTGTTTATTGATTATTTTTCTCTCTCAAAAAGGCACCTGATAAATGTTACGAGAACAAATCCTTATTTTTTAACTGAATTTTGACAGTCCTGCCACAGTTAATAGAACACATATCCACTTCAATTGTCCAATTCTTGCAATAGACAAAATAAGAATGGGAGAGAATAGGATTCTCGTTAAGGTGGCTGTATCCTGCATTGACATGCCTCGCTCTGTTTCTTGGATCACACTCCTGGCTCTAGCTTCCTGCCGTTGCAAACCCTGGGAGGCAGCAGGTGATGGTTCAGGTGTATGTTTCCTTGCCTTACGCAGAAGTCTTAGATTGAGGTCCTGGATGTTGGCTTTTGCCTGGCTGGTGGCTTTGGCCTAGGTAGCGAACCGGTGGATGGAGGTCATCTTTGTGTGGGTATGTGTGTCTCTTGGATTAAAAAAAAAAAAGATGAAAATAATTTATTTGGAGGCTTCTATTGATGTCATTTGAAATAAATGTGATGGGAGTTTATTTTTCAATAGAGATGTTGTCTTCTTAAATTGTAGAGGTGATAAAATCTAAGACAATTTGTTTTTCTACTACATTTACAATTTAACAATATTTTTATATGCTTAGAAATATTAAATTTAATGCAATTTAATATAGAAATACCTGACAGTTTTAATTTTGGTAAGTGTTTTTGTTTTGCCACTCCCACATCTGTCTTCATACACAACCTTAAGAAATCTGTCATTTCTCATCCATTTTCATGTTGGATTGTTTCAGGTGAAAACACTTGTTTTCATTTGAAAGTTAAACTTTATATTTTTGGCTTATTGAACTAGAAGCAGTTAATGTGTCAACTTGAATTGATAGGTATATAGCTAGTAATCCTTAAAGGCTAACTTTCAGTTCACTTGCATATTCCCAAAAATGGTGATGAAAAATGACCTGATATAAACCTGACTTGCAGTAGTATCTGGACCTTGTTTTCTTGTGAACTCTACATCGTTCTCATAATCCTAATGAGTAGCAGAAGATTTGGATATCTTTCCTAGGCCGTTGAATCAGCCTTCTTTTCAGAAATAACGCAAACGGGACACCATTTCACATATTTCATATATACAGCTTTAGGAACATAATGACATTTCCCACCTTACCCTCCCTTGATCCTTCCCTCCTCCCTCCACCTTCCTTAGTTTTCTTTTAGTTTTGGCACTGGTGCAGTTTCAGTTTACTTTATAATCACAAGCTAAATGCTCCTGTAAATCAACACTTCAACAGTAGTAAGTGGAAAAACCACTGTTGCTCAGGAGCGCGGACAGACCAACCTTCTCAGTGTTACATCTGCAGTCTGTAATGAGACCACTTGAGAATCGTTTTTGGTCTCTATCTTTCTGGTTCTTTATCCCAGGCCCTAATGTCGGTTTTTAGTGATTCTAGATATTCCTCTAAATTAGGAGTGTAATTTCCTCTTACAGGTTGTTCCACAGGAATGGCTATCAGTAGGAGCAGATCACAGTCTTTGAGTGAGTTATTGGAACAACATGGCTTACTTTGCCTCTGGGAGGAAGTCCTTGAACTGTAGAACTCACTGTCATTGCAGCTGTACTAATGAGTAACTGCATTCTGTCCTCAGTGACAGTATTTTTCATATAAGCTTTGAGACTTCAGAGGGATCCCAGAACCTAGCCATGCCTGATCATTCCACAGGTTTCTTTATTTTCTCCTGAATGTAGTAGTGTATTCCTAAAAGTGAAGTCCTGTGTTAGATGAGGTTTCAAGGAAGCAGAAGAAAGAAAGTTGAAACAGTTGACTTCCTGTGGTGTTAGTGTCTTTTCAGGTATACTTGGTATTTCAGGTGCTAACGAAGTTCTAATTATGTCTTTCAAGAATGTGAAGTCAGATTTCCCAAATGTACATCATTTTCTCTCTTTTGCATATCAAATATTTTCAGGGGTTACATTCTTAGTTATGGTTTCTGGAATTGATTTTTTGAAACAGTGTTATATATATATATATTTTATTAATTACGTTGCATTATGTCTTAAAGGATCATTGAGTGATCCTAACTAACTGTAATAGGAAGGGAAGAAGCTGTAAAATCTGGTTAATAGAAAGTAATTGATCTTTGAGGAATTTAGATTCTATGAAAAGAAAGGCTGAACTGAAAATTGGCCAGTCCAGTCTGTCTTCTTTGTCTTCTACATGGTGAGACCAGAGGTTCATTTTGCATCTGGCCTTGCTGGTACTGTGCCCTGGAAACTGCCCCCAGGAGTAACTGAGGCGAACCTCAGACTGTTGGCATTAATTGTCCTTCCCTCTAGGCTCACAGTCCTGTCACTCAGGACACTTTGCAATCTGTAGCATTTTTACCTTCTCTCCCACTACACCCTTAATTAAAACTTCTAGTTCCTCCACTCACTCTATTGATTTTTGTAACAGGTATTTAAATCACGGTTAACTCTGGCATATTAAATAGCCTGCCTGGTGTTTAAACTTTCTTGGCATTGAAAGCTCTTGTCATGTTTCGTCTTCCGCATCTTGAGCTGTCACCCCACAGTGAGCTGCTTCTTCAGTTTAACTGGTACATTATTTAAAATTGGCCCCCTTCTAACATTGTCTTTTATTTAAACGTTGCTTCTGTTCCTTGCTCTTGACCTGCAAACCCTGACTTTCAAAATATTTTTAAAATGCCCAGAGGGGCCCAGTACAGTAGCATGGTGGCTGAAGTCCTTGCCTTGCATGTGCTGGGATCCCATATGAGCATCGGTTTGTATCCCTGCTGTTCCACTTCCCTCCTAGCTCCCTGTTTGTGGCCTGGGAAAGCAGTCAAGGATGGCCCAAAAGCCTTGGGACCCTGCACCCACGTAGGAGATCTGGGGGAGGCTCCTGGCTCCTGGCTTCAGATGGGCATAGTTCCAGCCTTTGCTACCACTTGGGGAGAGAACCAGCAGATGAAGATCTTCCTGTCTCTCCTTCTCTCTGTAAATCTGACTTTCCAATAAAAAATCAGATAACTCTTAAAACAAACAAACAAACAAACAAAAGCCCAAGGCCTGGCATGATAGCTTCGTGGCTAAAGTCCTTGCCTTGAACATGCTGGTGGGAGACCTGGAAGAAGCTCCTGGCTCCTGGCTTCGGATTGGCTCAGCTCCAGCAGTTGCGGCCACTTGGGGGGTAAAACATCAGATGGAAGATCTTCCTCTGTGTCTCTGCTTCTCTCTGTATATCTACCTTTCCAATAAAAATAAATCTTAGAAAAAGTTCAGGGGCCTGGTACGATAGCATAGTGGTTAAAGTCCTCACCTTGTATGCCCAGGATCCCATATGGGATCCGATTCTAATCACGCCAGCCCTACTTCCCATTCAGCTCCCTGCTTGTGGCCTGGGAAAAGCAGTCGAGGATGGCCCAAAGCTTTGGGGCCCTGTACCCACGTGGGAGACCCAGAAGAGCTCCTGGATCCTGGCTTTGGATTGGCTCAGCTCCAGCCATTGCGGTCACTTGGGGAATGAACCATTGGACAGAAGATCTTCCTCTCTGTCTCTCCTCCTCTCTGTCTCTTCTCTTCTCTGTATATCCGCCTTTCAATAAAAAAATGAATAAATCTTTTTTAAAAAGTTCAGAAATGTGCTGTCTGTAAAATAAATCACATGTATGCATAGTTAGCTAGAAATAATTAAGTCCCCCAGGAGCCAGTGCTGTGGCCTACGTTTGCAGCATCCAGGATGAATGCCAGTTTGAGTCCCTATTGCTCCAGTTTCGATTCAGTTCCCTGCCGTTAGCCTGAGAAAGCAGCAGAAGATGGCCCAAGTCCCTGGACTCTTGCACCAGGAGGGTAGACTCAGAAGAAGCTCCTGGCATTTCCCTGACCCAGCCCTGTCTGTTGAGGCCATGTTGGGAGTGAGCCAGTGGATGGACAATTTCTCTCTTTTGTCTCACTTCTCTGTGACTCTGACTTTGAAGTAAAATAAAAAATGAGAGAGAGAATTAGTCCCATTCTCTTTGCAGAACTCTTTGTTGAACTCAGGTTCAGGGGGGAATTTAACAATCTCCTTGCTTGTGACCCAGTGGAAAGAAACGGTGGAGCTGATGGACACTCTGTCGGTCCTTGGAAACCAGCACGTGTGGGCCTCTCGGTTGCCCTTCATTTCTCCAGTTAGTGTATTACTCCACAGGTTCCTTCCTGATTGTTGTTTTTGGTATTCCTCACAACTTTCTCCCCATCCCTTGTGGAAGGTCACTTGGGCACACCACCCTTTCCTCCACAGGTGCAAACACACACCTGCATTGACCATTGCCTTCCTTTGTCTTTTTCGTCACCTGTCCTCTGTGAAGCATTCCTTCCAGAAACTTCTCACTTGCCTTCTTGTCCTCTTTTCTACCAGCCCCCTTGCATTTGCATCTACTTATATGCAGCAGTTTCCCGTCACTGCAAAATAAAACAAAACCCAAACCAAAGGAAAAAAAAAAACCCACCACGTCTTTTCTAAATTTCAAACACATTGCTCAGTTTTTTTTTCTTGTGGTTTGTTTGTTTTTCTCTTTTTTCTTGCCTTCAAAGTCTCTCCTTTTTAGAGAATCACCTATTTTTCTTTTGTTTTGCTTTCTCCATAATTTCTCAAGCTTGTAGCAGTTCGGCTTCTGCCACTGTTAGAGTCTAACTTCTCTAACAAGGTCATCCATGTTCTCTGTCCTGCAGAGTTCTTTTTGTCTCGTTTTGCTTGGCCTTCCAGCAGCATTGCGTGCAGTTTGCCATCCCACGCCTGAAATCTGAAATACTGATTTTTTTTCTGAGTGTCTGTCTCTGTAACACCAGACTCATACGCTTTTGTTTATAGTCTTTCTGCTGCTTCTGTGCTAGCCCCTCTTCTGCCACCAAGGATTAAATGTGGAGTGCCTTAGTATTAATCCCTGGGACTCCTTCCATTGCTACTGAGTGTCTCCCTCCAGAGTCTCATCCCTGTTTTCTGATTTCATTTATACCAACAACATGATGCATTCTATTAACTAAGATGATTCCTGCTGCAATATACAGGAAACATTGACTTGAAGTGTCATCAGGCATTCACAAACTTACCTTCTCATGAATTAGAAGTGCAGAGATAAGATGGACACCAGGTAACATGACAACAGCTCAGAGGGCCACTGTTTCTTTGTTGCAGTCCACTATCCATAGCGTTAGATTTATTCTAGGTTGCAAGATGGCCATATGAGTTGTGGACATCACATCCATACTCAGTGATATTTAGAAGAAGATAATTTTTTAGGATCTGGGAAACCTATCCTAAAGGAATGCGTATCATACCTTTCCCCTTTCTGGTCACTTGACCATTCAGCAGAAAGGGGAAATAGAATTACCATGATTGGAACAGAGTAAATTTGGAAATGGCTTTTGGGAATCTCATCCCTCTCCTCAGACCAAAAGTTTTTCAGTGACCTCCTGTTGTCCTTCAAGTCTCAAATTCTTTACAGTGGCCTGTGGGGTTCCAGTAAATTAACTCTACATATCATAAGTTTGGGGCTATAGAATCTTTATAATTTTATAAATGTAGCTTTTTAAACATAAAAATGTGCCGAGAGATGAAGTTTTGATACTATTACTACAGTCTCATTTCTTGCAGTCATGCCGCGTGGAGGTCAGGGCCGCTGCTGAGCCTCCTGCAGAGCTGAGGAGGGCCCTGCAGCTGAGGGGCTGTGGCCTCCAGCAGCTCCTGCTGTGGACGGCATGCAGCTGAGCTGCACCTGTGTGCCTAGTGTCCCTGTGCTGCTGCACATCGTGACCCCGGAGGCGTAAAACCTGTGTTTACAATAAACCTTGTTAAAGCAGAAAGGGATATTTCCAATGTATGCTGGATTCCATTCACACTATTTTAAGACATTTTTAACAATTATGTATTTGGAAAATGTATAGTACATTGTATTTTAAAATTAGAATAAATCAGGTATTACTGTATTTTAGTGCTTTGCTTATTCAATCAGCTAAATTATTGATGGTTCATCTTTTTTTCTTTTTATTCTTAAATGAATAGGCTACATCCTTCTGTTAAAGTTAATTTTCATCCAATTTCAAACAGGCAATGCTGTAATTTAGTTTAAAGATCTTTATTTAGGTGAAAACAAAACAACTAATTCTCCAACTTTCAAGTAATATAATAATTTAGATCTGGCAATAAACTGCGGATGGTACTAATTTGAACAATGTATATTTGTGGAATGGAAGTTTCCTGATTGTTTAGTCTGAATTTTCCTAAATATACAAATCATGATTCACAATACTTGTTTAATACAGACACAAAAATAGGAGCCATATTAAAAACACAATAAAAATGCCTTTCTGATCTAGACTTTTGTGGTATTAATGCTATCTAAGGGTTGTCAGTATGTATAGTCTATATCTCTGGAAACTTTGGTGATAAGAGGAGAAGGTGTTAGAATCAATGTCCTTTTGTTTTGCTTTTGTTTTTTAGACACAGGTCAGTTTTGTCTGTTGGTTCTGTTCCTAAATGGCCACACAGTACAGAGGGCTTTTCTGGGACCCTGGAACACAATCGGGTCCTCCATGTGCATGGCAGGAGCCTGACAACTTGAGCTGTCACTTTGCCTTCTCAGCTTCTGTGTTAGAATGCTGTAATGAAGAACTGGGCTGGGGTATCAAACCAGGCAATCTACAGAGGTATGGGCATCTTACCCCGTGTTGCAGTGGTAAGCCAAATGCCTAGGTCTTATAATTGACTCTTAAAGTATTTATTTGAAAAGGAGAGCGACAGAGAATGAGAAAATGGTATAGTGGTTGTGGCTAGCTAGGAGATTCGGAGTCCTATTTAGGTCTCCCAGATGGGTTACAGAGAGCCAGGTACTTAGACCATCTTCTACTGTTCTTCCAGGAACATTAGCAGGTACCTTGGTCAGAAGTGGAGCAGCCAGGTATTAAACTGCCACCCGGATAGGGGATGCTGTCATTATGGGTAGCAGCCACAGAAGCTATAGGGGCCATGCTGTCCCCTATAATTTATTTATTAGCAGTTTATATGGTAAAATGTTAATAAATTATTATATCTCAGAAGCTTCTATAATTATTATTTGTAATTTTTTTTAGTTTGAAAGCTTCTATGATGTTTCTTTTTAAAGTCAATGATGACAGTAATGACCATGAAAAGGACAGGAACTACTTAAAGGTGAGGAAGAATTCCAGAGAAAGGAAGGGGAGGCACATGCATATGGCACTGTGTCACATAATGCAATGTAATTAATAAAAATAATAAAAAAAGGAACATGTAAAAAAAAGAAAAGAAAAAAGTCAATAATCATGGTTGGAAAATTCTTTGATAGTTGATTGTTTTTAATAGAAACTTTAAAAGAGTACCTCTTTGCTAACTTGTCACTTAAACAAAATGGCATGTAAATTGACCCTGGTGAGTTTTTAAAGTGTGTAACTCTGCGGTTTCTACTATACTTATAGGATATTGCAGCCCCATCTCCATCTAGAACATTTCATCACATCAAAAAGAAAACCTTAAAAAAAGTGAAAGAAAAAAAGAGAGAAAGAAATCCTAGATCTAACAAATATCATTGCTTATTTTCTTATTCCAGCCCCTGGCAGCTACTAAAATTTCTATACGGATTTGCTTATTATGAACATTTTATAGGAATGGAATCATAATTTATGGACTTTTGAGTCTAGCTTCTTTGACTTAGCATGATATTTTCAACATTCATCCATGTTATGGAGTGTGTTAGTACTCCACTTCCTTTTTGTGGGTTTATAATAACCCATCTTTTGATGAAGTACTCAAAGCCTTTTGTTGACTTAGGTGAATTAGTTGTCTTATCTCTCATGTTCATCTGTGTATGGTCTCCATTTTTGCACAAGGGTAAGCAACTGAGGTGGCTCAGTTGTACAACATGTGCTCCCATCTTGGAGCACATATCTATGCAATTTTCTCTGAAGTTGGGATTGAGTGTAGCTGTTTAATTGGGAAGCCCTCTAGGAAACCTCACTTGGGAGATCCTCAGACCTTTCTCATATGTTCCAGTTGGTCTCAGTCTGCCCCTCGCACCAGTCAATGTATGTCCCACCCCAGCCCTGGCTCTGTCATGTGTGCTCTGGCAGGTGCTGCATCCTAGTCAACGTGACCCCTACATATCCCTATGATGCCCACCCTAGTTCTCACATGTCCCTGTGGGTGCTGCAGCCTAGCCTGGCCAACCCTGTCCCCATTTCTAGCTCTGACAGGTGGGTACTGTGGCATAGCCCAGCCTGACCTGTCCCTAGCCTTGGCAATTGCACACACCAACTGGTGCCACAGCCTAGCAGGGGTATCCCCAAGGATCCCCTGCCAGAACTGCACCAACTATGGTTCTTTTGCATTCTGGGGGGTACTGGCCTAGCTGGTGTTGTGACCTAGCCCAAGCTGACATGCTCCAAGCCCAAGCTTTTGTGTATACCCGCAGGTGTTACAGCCTAGCCCGTCTTGGCCCACACCCAGCCCTGACACTTGGTGCTGCAGCCTACTCTGGCCCTTTCTACCCCCAGCCCTGGTTCTCATGTGCATGGGCAGGTGTTTCAGCCTGACTCACAGAGGCCCTCCAGATTCCTTCTTTTGATCCTCCCTTCTCAGCTTTGTTCATTACCTGCAGGTGCAGTAGCTTGGTATGTGAAAGCCCCCAGAAATCATTTTTTATATGCCATATCCTCCCGCAGTCCCCATTCCTACCCATCAGCAATCCCTTAGCCCTTAGCTGGCGAGCACCCACAGTGGTGTGGCAGGCATTCTGCCTCCTCCCTTCAAGATCTTTAAAAAAATAAATAGAAAGGCAACTTTGCTCATACATTGGTATAGTTAACACAGAGTATGTGTTCACCACGCCAAGAGTACCCACCAGCTACAGGCTACTTTTCTCCTAGCATTTTAGCACTTACCTAGATATGAGACAACCTAGACGTGTATTCATTTTTGTGTAGGCATGCTTTTAGTTCCTTTGGGGATATACCCAGGAATAAAATTTCTGCATCCTAAGGCAACTGTTTTTCCTTTTGTGGAGCTGCCACTTTGAAAGAAACTGTACCATGTTATATATACCAGTAGTAGTGTATGAAGATGCTGTTTTCTCTACATCTTTGTCAAAACTTGTATTGTCTTATTTTTTTTTTCATTGTAGCCATCATAGTGGTTGGTGAAGTGATAAATGATTGTGCTATTTTGTTTTGTATTCCTGCAGATTATAGTGCTGCAGAGCGGTAGTCTTTCTACTTGTTGAATTCTTCATTTAGTAAAGGATTAAGTATGTGACTATAAAGTAAATTGAAAAAATGAAAAGGAAGGAAGAGTAAGAATTATCATTAAGAGCTCAAAATTGTATTTATAAGATACATGGAATTGGTTCTATTTGCATAAATTTAAAAGGAGCAACACTTATGGATTTTTCCTGGTCTGGGTTGCTGTCCTTACAACCGGTTACTTTTCCTCCATTTTTTTTCTGTGTTAAATTTTGTTTTCCTGTTTTTGCCATGACCAGTGATTTTATAATTTTTTTGGAGGGGGAATTGTTCCAAGCTTTAATCCATGATTGTCTTCTTCACAAGTATATCAAAATTAGGATGCTGTCAGGCATTATATTGTCATCTTTATATTCTGGGCAGGGAAATCATGTCTCCTGAAGTTTTAATTTTCTCTTTCAGGGCTATAGCTTTTCTCCCTCTATTACTTAATTGTAAACCGTTCATATGTGAATGCTTAATAAAATCTAAAGTTTAAGAGCAAGAAAAGGAAATACCTTTTTAAAAAAATTCGTAAGTGATCTGAGAAGATAGAAATTTGAATATTGGCAGTGTACATGGAGTCTTCAACATATGTTTTGAAAAAACTTTGGATGGCCTTAATAAACTTTTACACTGACACCATGCTAGTTGATACTGAGGTGGATTAGAAATTCAGGTTGAAAAGCGTTAGTTCCTCAGGGCTGGTGCTGTGGGGCTGTGGGTCACTGCATCCCTCAGAGGTGCTAGCTGGAGTCACAGACCTCCTGTGTCTCATGCAGCTCCCTGCTAACGGGCCTGGGGAAATGGCAGGCAACCGTCCACATGGTGAATGCCTGCACCCATGTGGGAGACACAGATGAAGCTCCTGGAACTCCTGCTTTCAGCCTGGCTCAGCCTTAGCTATTGGGGCCATTTGGGGAGTGAACCAGTGCATGGAAAAATCTCCATCTTTTTCTCTGTGTCTCTTTTCTGTTTTTGTAGCTCTGACCTCTAAATAAATAAACCTCAAAAAAATAAAACACCATTTTTTGGTCTTCACAACTTGAAGGCATTCTGTCATTGTTTTCTAGGTGCCATGTTGCTGCTGAAAAAACTGAAATCTCTTTGATTTTTGACCTCTTCCCTTCAGGCTCCACCACTTTTATTTTAGAAAGATTTATGTATTTATTTATTTATTTATTTATTTGAGTGCCAGTTATAGAGAAAGAGAGGGAGGGAGAATGAGACAGGCAGAGAGAGAGGATATTGATCTTTCATCATTTGGTTCAGTAGCCGGATGGGGATGGCTGCAGCATGGGGCAGGAGTGGGAGGGTCCCTCCCACTACCCCTCCCCGGCACTTGGACCATCTTCTGCTGCTTCTCCGGGCTGTTAGCAGGGAGCTGGGTCAGAAGTGGAGCAGCTGGGATTGGCACTGTGGGTGGTACCTTTACCTCCCACGGCGGTGAGAGCACCTGAGCACCTCCCTGCCATTCCAACACTGGGAATTTGGTGGACCCTTCCCTTTTAAAGCTGCTTTTCAAAGCTAGATACTTTTCTCAAATTAATTTCTTTCCTTCCCCTCCCTGTTTTCTGTTTTCTTTTTCACTCATTCAGATAGTGTATCACCTAAAGTGTTTTTTAAAGATTATTATTATTTCCTTACCTTCCATTATGTATGTCTTGTCTCTTTGTCTTCTTTGTGGGAGATTGCCACAACTTTAATCCTTTTTAAAGATTTATGTATTTTTTATTGGAAAGTCAAATATACAAAGAGGAGGACATCTTCCGTCTGATGATTCACTCCCCAAGTGACCACAACAACCAGTGTTGAGCCCATCCGAAGCCAGGAGCCGCCTCTGGGTCTCCCACGCAGGTGCAGGGTCCCAAGGCCTCGGGCCATCCTCAACTGCTTTCCCAGGCCACAAGCAGGGAGCTGGATGGGAAGTGGGGCTGCTGGGACATGAACCGGTGCCCAAATGGGATCCTGGCGCATGCAAGGCGAGGACTTCAGCCACTAGGCTACCATGCCAGGCCCAACTTTAATCTTTTAATTGAGTTTGTTCTTTATCACATTTTAGAATTTCTTGAAATTTCCCGTTTATAGTGTCATATTTATTGTTTATAAATACTGTTCTACTTCCTATTATATTTTGTTCTTTAATATTTACCATTTCTGCATTTTCTGATTCCTCTCTCTTCCTCCTCCTATGACCGTTTTTCCTCCGCTTGATGCAGCCTGTTTCTCTGATTTTAACTTGTTTTTAAAAGACCTGTTTGAAAAAATACAGTGACAGAGAGGGAGAGCGTGAGAGAGAGTGAGAAGGAGGGTTGGAGAGTGAGCAGAGGGAGGGAGGGAGAAAGAAAGTTCTTCCATTGCTGGTTCATTGCCCAAATTACCACAACAACCAGTCTAAGCCAGTCTGACCAGGCCAAAGCAGGAACAAGAAACTCCATAGTTGTCACCCAAGATGGTTGGAAGGAACCCAAATATTTAGGCCATGTACTGCTGCTTTCCTAGTCACATCAGTAGGAAGTTGGATCAGAAGCAGAGCAGTCTGACTTGAACTGGCACTGTACTTGGGATGCCAGCAGCAGCTCAGTGTGGTTTGTCACAGTGTGTCCTTTCTGTTGTTGCACAGTTACTCTCAGATGTCTGGCTGCCCTTCGTGGGAGTCTGTCTGTACTTTTGGGATGAGACAATAAAATGCAGGCTAGACACCCTGTGTTTAGGCTTCACTGTAGGAACATCAGATGGCAAAATGGCTTTTAATTTGAGTCTGTTCACATGTCAGTCTCTAAAAGTCCTTTCTCAGGGATCATTTAATTTCTCCATACAGGTATTATTTGGAATATTTGGTCTCTTGCCCAAGCCTGAGAGCAGGCATCTGGAATTTAAGGGACTACCAGTTATTCATGATGTATTATGTGGCTTTTTGCTTAATTCCCAATTACCTCTTCAATTCCACTCCAATTTACAACCACTTCAGTTGCTGTCTGTTGAACTTAACGTTGAATTGCAGACTGCTTACGATGAACTTTAGGTCCTTCCCAATTGGATCCTCCTGTGATCCCGGCACTCCTCATTACTACATTCCAACCACTGTCTTCTGTGCCAGATATACTATGGTCTGCTACATTCTTTCTCAGTTTGGTCTGTTTTGCACATGCTTTTTCCATGGTGGGAAAATGCTTTTTCCCTTAGTGGGACTAGCTTTTTTTCCTTTTCTTTGGAAGGTTGAGCATATGAAAATGTTATAGAATTCTAATCTTTTTGTGTGCTGACATGATGCAGAAGTGGAAAATTCCATGTTTGATCTGCTGTAAGAGGTTGCAATTCTATCATAGACTGACTACAAACATTATATGACGTTACATTCAGACCTTCAGTATTAGGCATATATGAGTCATTTGTGAATTTTGTGCTTAGATTCTGAAACCCATCACTGGATATCTCATTTGTATTGCAGGTTTTCCAGAATATGAAAAAAGAATTCACTATCTAAAATACTTCTGGTCTCAGGCGTTTCAGATAAAGGATATTCAAGCGCTGTATCATCTCCTTAAATTTCTGTAACAGACCAAATCAGTTAGGTTTTACAGTATAGAACAAGTAACTTAAAATGTCAGTGGTTTGCAACTTTGTATCCCTGGAGAAATGAATTGTTACTAACATCCTTTTTGTTTGCAGATGACATTCTTACTTATGAGACTTGTTTCTGTGAATAAAGATTTTTTGAACTTTCCAAGTTTATATATTTGTTGGTTGTTTCTCTTGTTTTTTGGCATTTTTTTAAAATTTGGACAGTTACCCCACACACACTCTCTCTCTCTCTCTGTCTCTCTCTCTCTGTCTCTCTCTCACACACACAGACAGATGTCTTCCATATGCTGGTCCTCCCCAACACCTTAGCCACAATTACTGGCACTGGTCCAGATTGAAGCCAGAAGTCCAGAGGTCCATTCAGGTGTCCCATGTGTGAGCTTTGTTTCCTAATGGGCACAAGTATTTGGGCAATCCTGTACTGCCTACAAGCACTGTATCCTGGAGCTGAATTAGAAGCTGAGCAGCTGGAACTTGAACCTGGATTGGTAGCTGAGTGCTGTGATATAGGATGCTAGGCTTGCAGGCGTCAGCTCAGCTTGCAACACCACAGTGCCAGCCCATTTTTCTGTTTGAAATTATGCTTAACATCATGTCATTAAAGAATTAGGAATTAAATCCTTAATGAGATTCCATTACAAGCCTGTTAGAATAGCCAAAGTCCAAAAAATAGAGACAACATCAAATGTTGGCAAGGATGTGTGGAGCAGCAAGAACGTTCCTTCATTGCTAGTTGGTATGTGCACTTTGAAAGATGAGAGCTTTCAAAGTTGAGTCCATCTGCCCATAGATATCAGAAGATCAACATGCTGCCTACAGTCTTTCACAGACTTTTTTTTTCTAATAAGGTGATCAAGTGAAGAATTAGGCTCATCTTTAAATCTGAATCCCAACTCAAGTGTGTGAAGAAGGTTTTTGTGGATCACCTAGGAAGGAGGAGGCTGCTCTACAGAAACACTGATAAAGCAGATTTTGAGAGGCATGGAATTGGGCCAGCACAGCAATACGGACTTTTATTTCTGGAGTTCATGTTCAGTGGATCTCACACTTGTGAAAGGGCTCTGATTCTGCTGCTAGGCTTACCTTTGCATATGCCCAATAACAAGCCAACTCTCTCTTCTGGGTTCCTTCTGCCCATATCCTAAAAATCAAGGACTTGAAAAAATATTTATCACAACAATTGTTAACACACACAAGGAGAAGTTTCAGGAAAAGAATGAGTAACATCTGGCATGTTTAATTTGTGATGTTGGGAAAACCTGGTAAAGGGGTAGTTCCATAGTTTAGCAGTTTCATTTCTATGTTTTTTAAAAAGATTTATTTATTTTTATTGGAAAGGCAGATGAGGTTTTCAGAGAGAAGAGTCAGAGAGAAAGATCTTCCATCTACTGGTTTACTTCCTAAGTGGCTGCAGTGGCTGGAGCTAAGCTGATCCAAAGCCAGGAGCCAGGAGCTTCTTCCGGGTCTCCCACACTGGTGTAGGGTCCTAAGGCTTTGAGCCGTCTTCGACTGCTTTCCCAGGCCACAAGCAGGGAGCTGAATGGGAAATGGTGCAGCCGGCCTTAGAAGGTGAGAATTTAGCTGTTGAACCATCATCACACTGGGTTCAATCAAGTGGTATTTTAAAACCAGTTTTGTTTTCATCTTATTTAAAAGACTGAGATAGATGGAACGAGATCTTCCATCTACTTCACTACCCAAATTCCAACAATAACTAGGATTGGACTAGACCAAAGACAAGAGCCCAATCTGGTCTCCCATGCAGGTGGCAGGGGCTGGTACCTGAGCCATGGTATTGTGCCTCTCAGAATGTATATTATCAGGAAGCTGCATCAGAAGTTTGTGACTTGAACCACTCATCCCATATGGGATTCTAGGACTCCAAGCAGCGACTTCATGTCTGCCCCCCAATGGAATATTATCTACTACCAAAACAGTGAGCTATTACCCTATGAAGTGATTTAGAAGGATGTTAAGTGTATACTAAATGAAAGAAACCAATCCCAAAAGGTTATATACTATAATTTCCAGCTATATGACATTCTGGAGAAGTTTTAACTGTGAAGACAGAAGATTAGAGCTTGTCAGGGGTTTCAGGAGGGAGGATGAGTGGGCTGAACACAGGTGGTTCTCCATGCAGCGAAGTTACTCTGTGTGCTGCAACATCTATATTTACTTGCCATTCATTAGGTATATCTCAAAACCCATAGAGTATACAACAGTAGCAGTAAACTGTGAACTTTACTTGAAATAACACATTATTATTGTTTATAAAAATATCTCCCACTCTGGCAAGAGATAATAGAGTAAGTAGGCTGTACCTATATGGGGGATAGGAATAGATGCAAACTCTATTTCCTGCTCAGTTTTGCAAGAAATACAAAACTATTCCAAAGTAAACATTTTATTAATAATATTTCTTAGAAATATTTCCAGGTAAACTGAGAAAAGTATTATTTAAGAACAAATTGTAAAAATACTTAAAAATGCAATTGAATATCTTCATGATCTGAAATATAAAAGACTTGTAATAACAGTATTCATAAAGGAATACCTAACTGGATTGCAGTATAATTTCTTTTTCAGACTTTTTTGAAGGTTTTATTTACTTGAAGAGAAAGAGTTGAGCTGGGAGGAGACACAGTCTTACATCTGCTGGTTCTCTCCCCAAATGGCGGCAACAGCTGGATATGGACAAAGCTGAATCCAGGAGCCAGGAACACTATTCTGGTTTCCTACATGGGTTGCAGGCGTTCAAGCGCTTGAGCCATGTTCCACTGCCTTCTCCCATGCATTAGCAGGAAGCTGGGTGAGAAGGGGGCTTGCCAGAACTCAAGCTTGCACTCAGATATGGGCATTGCAAGCAATGATTTCACCCACTGAGTGCGATGCCAATCCCTTAGTATGATTTTGTCAGTGGATTTCATTTTCTTATTTTTTAAAGACTTACTTTAAAGGCAGATGGAGAGTCAGAGAGAAAGATCTTCTATCCACTAGTTCATGCCTCAAATGACTGCAGTGGCCAGAGCTGAGCCAATCCGAAGCCAGGAGCAGGAGTTTCTTCTGGGTCTCCCATGCAGGTGCAGGGTCTCTAGGCTTTGGGCCATCCTCTACTGCTTTCCCAGGCCACAAACAGGGGGAAGGATGGGAAATGGAGCAGCTGGGACATGAATTGATTCCCATATGATATCCCAGGGCTCGCAGGGAGAGAATTAGACAATTAAGTTATCACACCGACCCTTATTCAGTGGATTTTAAATTACAAAAATGAAAAATATCTTATGAGTAGCCTTAAGTGAAAAAAATATGTAAATGCGAAAGTGATGTGGACAGCCAGATAATTTATAATTGCTAATAGACTTGTGAAAGTTTTATAACTAAGTAATAAATGCATATTAAAATAATTTTCAAATTTTATGCAATATTCAATGTAAATACTTGAAAATATTTTAGGCTCATTTCATGCAAAATAATAACTACTTTAAAATCTGAACCCCAGTGCCAGAAGAATGGCACCTTTGCTGCCATTTGTTTTCACATTGTCCTTCCATCCCACTTCCCTGCTCCTTGAGTTATTCTGTGCTCCCTGCTTTTATGTTTAACATAGATTGCATTAAAATACAGTTCTCCAAGAAGGAAAGCTTAGAACCAGACAGGAAACGGTCAGCATGTATTCACATATACCTTACTAGGTAGGACACAAAGATTAGTTACTCCTCACTAAGGTATTGAAGATTTCTCTGCACACCCCTCCTAAAACTGTTCTGCACCTCAACTGTTGACATATGCCTTGTTAGAGTTATAAGCCAGTTTAGACTCTCCTAAAATCTGTCAAGTTCAGCAAAATTATGCTTCAACACTATAAACTGCTAAATACTAAAATGAAAATAGACACGAGACAGCTGAATAGAACCCTATAGCCACTTTAAGGTGTTTAGCAGCCGGTTCTATATATAAACTAAAATTGAAATGTTAATGAGGTAGTCACAGGATGTGGTTAAGAACTTGCATTTTTTAATATATTGGTTACTCAATATCATGTCAATGAATTCCATAATGTTGTAAATTGTTGTTGATGTTATGTTGGGGCTTTTAGTTGATCGGGTTAATATTCTGCCAGCTCTGTCTGCCTTCAGACCAGAGATGGTCTCCCCAAGAAACCGTTGAATTTTTCCAGACAACAAGATGCTAGACTCTATGCTTGGTATATGCTGGCAATGAAAGAATCTTGACTGAATTTGTACTGTAATACTGCAACAAGGTGGAGGAATCCACCAAGGGGGGAGGGTGCGGGGAAGGGTTGGGGGAATCCCAGAGCCTATGAAACTGTGTTACATAATGCAATGTAATTAATGAAAAAATAAATAAATAAAAATAAAATACAGTTCTCAGACATATTTATCACTAAGCAATGTATTATTTAGTTTTGTTTATTTCTAAGGTTTCCTGGCTTGGTTGTTTTTTTTTTTTTTAATCCCCCCCCAACACACACCGGCTTTTCTGTTTCTGTAAAAGTGATATGATTAAAACTATAGCATTTCTTTAGAGTGAGGGTATTGTAGTGAATCTGGACTTATAAGAGTACAGAATATCACCTGAGGGCTTATTAAAGTTACTTAAAAGTTTCTGCTTTGTTTAACTTTAGTATTTATTTTTCTGAAAGGCAGAGTGAAAGACACAGACTTTTGGTCCACTCCCCAAATACCCTCCAAAGCCAGGCTGGTGCCAGGCTGGTGCCAGGCTGGAGCAGGTCTCCCAGCTGGGTTGCAGGGACTCATGCTGCTGAGCCATTACTGCTTTGCCCCAGGCACGTTAGATGCTGGGGCTGGGTTGATGCCTGGCATCGTGAAATGTGACTCTAGGCATTCCAAGCAGCAACCTGACTGCTGTATCACAGAGCCAGCCTCTTCTACTTTTGTAACATAGGCCTCCCGGGAATCACTTCCTGGAGGATCCACTTGTACTGAAAGGAGATTGTTATGTTCTACAGATATGTCGGAACAGAAAATAGTTTGGAGATTATATAAATGATATCTGTAAGTCTTATTGATGTCTCAGTCTTTGATAAAGGATAAATAAAGGCTTTATCTGGGATATTGTTCTTTACATAACATGACTGGAAAAGTTAAATTTAATGTCATAGTGAAAGTTTAGCATGTTCAAAACAATACTAGGAATTTTGGAAGATATTAGTTGTAAAAATAAATGTGAATGTCCTCAGTTGAAGAATTCTTTTTCAGGACTTCTAAGTAACTTATAGAAGCAGTTTGTTCATTAAAATATAAACACATTATTAGCATATAAAAGACATTTGATGTGGGGAGAATCCCAGTTCCTATGAAATTACAACACAATGTAATTAATGAATAAATTTAATAAATAAAAAAAATAAAAGACATTTGAGTTTTATTTCCTTTGATTCCAAAAATAAAGGTTGGTCATTCTTCTAGAAAGGACAGGGGAATTTTGGTAATTAGTAAAGAGAAATTAATCATTTCCAACTCATGGCTTAAGCAGTTCTCTCTGAAATGGTTTAACTGCTTAGACAATGGGATAGAAACGTGAAGGCTAGCGTAATATTTGAGAATTGTGAGAAATGTAGTTTAATAGTAGCACATATTCTGATAAGAACAGACTGAAGAGTTTTTTGTGATCATTTCATTGAGGGCCTTAAAAGACCCAACTATTTGTATAAAGGATCTAAGAAACCTGTTTACTGAGACTTAACTGATGAATACTAAAATTGTTATTGTTTCCTTTTATCTAGTCACATTCTTAATCATATTTGTTAACTAAAAGGCAGTTTTGTCTATTTTAAAAATTGCTGTATTCCTAGGGTAGAGTAGTCCCTGGCATGTAGCAAATATGCATAAAATGTGCAATGAATGAAAGGATTTTGGTTTTAAAAGAAAGAAGGCTTTGGTTGTATTTTATAAATACATCATATTGTTTTGGTACTTCTGTAATGTATCACAAACTTCATTGTACTTATTTGTCATTCTTTTTCCACTTGGGCTCCTATAACCCAGTGGTCATCCATTTCACAATTTATCTTTACTGTAAGGTTTATCTATGTTCTGTGATCTTACTGACAGAAACCATAGCCTCAGAAATCTGATTTTGACTTAATGTCTCTTTTCTTGAGGTGTAGCATTGCTTCAATCCTTAATCTTTAAAAGAAAACATTTTTTTTTTCATTTTATTGTGAAGAGAAGACACAGAGGGAAAGGAAGCTTGTTCACTTCCTAACTGCCTGCAACAGTCACAGCTAGGTCCAGCTAGAACTAGGAGGTAGGCATGTGAGTTTCCCATTAGAGTGGCAGGGACCGGAGTACTTGAGCTGCCTCCCAGGATGCACATTATCAGGAAGTCACCATTGGAAGCAGACCTGGGCTTGGAGCCCAGCACACTGAATTAGGGATGTGCTGTGCCAAACACCTGCCCCTATTCTTTAGTCTTGTCTGTAATCATTTCTAAAAATATATGACATCATTGGAAAACTTTCTGCTGCTTAGTCCCCAGTATATTCTTCTGATTGTCATACCTGTTAAAATATTATTTTAAAATGTCACCTTTGCTATTACACATTTTTCTAGTTTTGAATAAGTTATTAATTGCACAGATTCTATGTATTTAAAATAAATAACAAGTTGACCTGCATGTTACCTATACATATTTGTATTAGTCACTGCTTGCTCTAGAGTTCATAGTCTGCATGTTAATTTATATGGTCTCTCCTCGAATTACTATGGTGCTACACGTGAAGAAATTCCTTTCATTGTGACAAGTATACAAGTATACTAATATGTGATGCTAATAATAGGAGTGATGGGTATATAGCAACTCTTTTTCTTACCATTACACAATTTGTTTTGCAAATTTAAAACTTAGGAAATAAACTATTTGAAAAATAAAAGAAAATTGTAATAATATCATTCTGCTTTCCCTTCATTGTGCAATGGTTTCCATATAATATCTAATGACACCTGTTAGTTGTGTTTATCTTACTTTAAGCAAGTTATCTGTTCTGCTTTTGTTGTTGTTGTTGCTGTTTTTTAACTTGAAAGGCAGAGAGAGGCACAGGAAGAGATATCTTCCATCTGCTGTTTTACTCTACAAATAGCACCAACAGCCAGGGCTGGGTGAGTCCAATGCCAGGAGCCTGAAGCTCCATCAAGGTCTCATGGGCCTAGTCACTGGAGCCATCTTCTCTTGCCTTCCCAGTTGCAGTAACAGGGAGCTGAACTGGAAGTCGAGCAGCCTGGGTTCCAACTGTCACTTGTATCTGGGATTCTGGCATTTCAGCTGGCAGAAATTGAGAAAAAATTGAGAAATTGAGAAAAAAAAGAAGTAAATCTTTACATTTTTCTACATATTCTCAATTTTGCAGAGTTCCCTCCTTGCCAGATTTTGCCTAGTGTGCCTCCTGTGTGTGATAGCACATATTCCAGACGCTCTGTCCTATGTGACCTTACAGTTAGTGCTGCTTCGTGTATACTTCAAACTTTTACTACCAGTTCTATAGACTGTTTTCTGGCAAGGATCACTGTTTATACATTTTTAAATTTGAGCACAGTGCCTTAAACGTAGTGAACAAATGTTTTTATAAAGTATGTAATCATAACTGAAATTTGTTCTTTTATCTGAGTAGTTGAACAATCTGGTATCACATCTAGTTGTATGAACACAGTCCACTATTAGATGTCTCCTTTACATCTTGTAGATTACCAACAATTTTCTTCTTTTAGGCTTTTCTAATTTTGAAAGTTGGTACTCCTAAGAAGTTTCTGCATATGTTAAAGGGATTACTTCCTAAAACAAAAATATTTTTTTAGTCATTTAGTTATATGTCTAAGCCTATATGGAACCATTGATTTTCCTTAAGTCCTCTTTTTTTTTTTTTTTTAAAAGAAGATCTAATATATATTTGAAAGGCAGAGTTACAGAGAGAGAGTAAGAACAGAGACAGTGAAACAGAGAAATCTCTCTAGTGGGTCATTCCGCAACTTAGGGTCCGCTAAAGCCCTGTTTAAAATGTAAATACTGGAATCGTTATTTCTTTTTTTATCCTTTCCTTTCTCTATCTCTCCTTCACTCTGTAAATCTGCCTTTCAAATAAAAATAAAATCTTTTAAAAAAAGAAAAAAGAGATGGTATGTTTCAGAGGTGCCCCAGTTACTATCCATGATTTAAGACAAAGTCCGTGGTGAGAATTTGATAGGCCCAGAGCACTCCTAACCGGCAGAATCCATGCTGAAGAGTGGCCTCTTCTGTAATAGCATCTCTAGTCAGGCATCGGTCGCTCTAGGAGACAGCTAAGGATGGTGTGGCCACTTTCTTGAGTTCACCCAGAATATTGAAATTTGCAAAAAATCCGGATGTTATTGCCAAATAATGTAATAAATGCCTTGAAACTAACACCTAATCCAAGCATTTGTTTCTAATCTTCCAAGGCCTTTTCCCATCTCACCTGAGAAGTAGCTGCTTGTAACATCTTATTTTTATTTTTAAAATGTTTTCATCCATTTGTCTACTTACTTATATCTAAGTCATTTGATTTCTTATACCACAATATTCCAAAGTACATAATAATACTTATACACTGTATTTTGTATTGATAAAATTACACATTTTTTTTTTAAATCGAAGCTCACCTTGCATTGTAATTTAGAATAAAACTTAAAAGATACCTATATACGCTGGTTATCTTGGGAAGTCCTCTTTAGACTTTTTGCTTGTTAAGAGTGTCATTTTAAAGTAATGAAAATAATGAAAAAAATGATAATTTTTATGAAATAGTTGGTGATATAAATACAAATACAAAGTTGACAGTATGACATCCTGTGTGTTGGTCAAGAGATGCTGAAAAGTTCATTATTGATGATTCATTTTTAATCCATGTTTTTTTCCTCATGTGTTTGTATATCACTACAGCTAAAGAAGTAAACAGGTCATGGCACGTTTAACAAAAAGACGACAGGCGGATACAAAAGCTATCCAACATCTTTGGGCAGCCATTGAGATTATAAGAAACCAGAAGCAAATTGCCAACATTGACCGTATTGCAAAGTAAGTAAATGTAAGCAAAAATATCTCTGTAAAATATCCTGTAAGGCTCTCCAAAATACTTATTTTTTTTCCTGCTAATGTATTAAAAAGAACTAAAGTCACTTTGTGTCATGGTGTTTTTCAACAAATACGGCAGCATACCCAAATAACTTGTATTTATTTAGGTTTTTTTTAAGACATGAGATAAGTAAAATATCAATATATACTATTTATGATAGTTTATTAGCTAAAAAGATTTTTAAACACTTGCAAACCTTAAGTGTCTTTTAAAGTAATGAATCACTATTTTTAGAGTGAAACTGAGCAATTTGTTGTTCATTACTTTTTTGTAGGTTTATTTATTTAAAAGACAGAGAGACAGAGGGAGATCTCCTATCAAACTGGTCACTCCCCAGATGGCTGCAGTGGCCATTACTATGCCACTCTGAAGCCAGGAAGCTAGAACTGTGTCTAGGTCTGCTCTGTGTGTGTCAGGGACCAAGTGCTTGGTCTGTCACCTGCTTTCTTTCCGTGCTCATTACCAGGAAGCTGGGTTGGAAGCAACAAGCCAGGACTGGAACTTGGGCTCCGGTGTGGGATGCTGTTGTTATAGGCAGTATCCTAACTTACATGGCCACACTGCCAGCTCCTCATCACTTATCTTAATGTAGGATGAGTATCGGACATGTAGGAAGCACCATTTTACTAGTTTATAACCCTTTGAAGAAAAAAAATTTTTTAACAGTTTCATTCTATGTCTTAGTAGTAATAATAAAAGGACATTCAATTTTAAATTTTCCTCAAAGAAAGAAATTTGTATTTCCCCCTGGTTTTTAATGCTATTTATTTTCATAGACAAAGATTCAGAATAGAAAAAAAAGTTGTCTGATGAATCCTCTTTTTACATGTTACATACTAATTACAAGGAATTATTCAGTTAGAAACATTGGTTTTGTTTTGGTATATACCCATATTTCTCTGGGTATTTTAAAATTATTTGTTCTATTTGTTTGTTACTAGAGAGAGTGTTCCTATCTGTGGGTCATTTCCCAAATGTGGCTAGGACCAGGCCAGGCCAGAGATAAGAACCAGAAACTCGTGCATGGGTGGCGTGGACTCAACTGAAAGTGTTACCACTACCTCCCAGTGTAGGGTTGCAGCTTAATTCTGGGCACTCTGAGAACATCAATATTACAACCAGTCTTCACTACCCTTCCCTGTATAGTTTTATTTATTTATGTTTTGAAAGGCAGAATGACAGAGAGAAAGAGAGGGACGTACTGTCTACAAGTTCTCTCTCTGTATGACTGCAGTGGTGGAGGCAGGGCGAACCTGAAGGTGAAAGTTAGGAACTGCCATGTGAGTGACAGGAACTGAGGTACATGGGCGATCACCCGCTGTTTCCCAAGTGCACATAGCAGGGGTCTGGGCTGGAATGGGAGTAGCTAGGACTTAGACCAACACTGTGCTGTGAGAGGTCAGCATCCCAGGAGGCAGACTAACCAGTTGTACCACAAAGCTGGCCACTCTGTATATTTTTAAAATAAAATAAATAAAAATAATTTAACTTTTTAAAATGCTTGGATGATTTTTTTCATTAATTTGGATAAATTTTCTTTAGATACACATCTTTTGCATATTCTCTACATTTTTAGATGTTATGGATAAAATGGATGACAGATTGGTTATAAAAGCTCTTTACATAAAAATGCCTTTGATTTTGGCTTTAATAAACAAGTAGCAAATTTTAGTTCACTATGTTTTGTCTTTTGTTTTCTGGTGAAGATTATAAACTTTACTTAAAAACAAAGAAACATGAAATTGAAAGGAGGATGGACAATATGCTGTTCTAACTGTATCCTTATTTTTGTGTTTTTTTAAGATGACTAAGTACAATTCTTAGGTTCCATGGGTAGAGAAAAATAAGCAATAGAGTAACACTGTGTGGAAAATAAGAATAAGTAATACATTACCATGATTATTATGTTTCTAAATAAGCAAATAACTTGGGGGCATAGTAGCTAAATCCATACAGCTTATACTGAAATAATATCTTAGTTTTCATAAAATTGCAAAGAATAAGAAGCATAAGTATCTTCTCATAGGTGAAACTATTAAAAAGTTTTAATGTATAAAAATTGTTTATACAATTTTTTGGAGCAAGATACAGTACCTTGGATAAAATAAAACTCTTGTAGGCTTTACTGAACTATTTCAGTTTTTCTAGAATGTTGTGTTCTTAGAAGCCTTAGGTACATTCTCTAGGAAGCCTCAGAACCTACCAGTGTGAGTGAATGTTGATGTCGGGTTTTAACTTTCTTCTAATGTGAGGCGAAGAGAATGAATTTATCCAGTAATGGTTTAAATTTCTCTTGGATTATCCCGACATCTGTGTGCATACATGTACATGTATTTTACACTGTGATAAAAGGCACAGATAGTTAACATGACTGCATCTCCCTTCTCATTTGGTGTTGAAGATTGTTGACGAGCGGAGCCGTCCTTTTTTTCCTCTCTGCATTGGTGCAGGCTTAAATGTTACCAAGGCGTATTTCTTCATGTTACAAATTCTATCGTTTTTAAACCAAATACAAAGAAAATGTATCTGCCTTCAAAATAATCTTGTTTTTATCAGATTCATATGAAAATGGGAGGAAAAAAAGAAGGAACAGAAGAAAGGAGGGAGGGTGAGAAGGAAAAGGCCAAAGATGGTGGGAGATGGGAAGGGGAGGAGGCCGCAGGAGGGAATCAAAGGTTCATTGTTTCAGAGTGATTCCCATTGTTTCGTCTGCCTCATCTCATCTGAGAGTGATTCTATATTCCTTTTTCTTACAGTGGCTTACTTGAGAGAATCCTCTACATTTTCATAACATTAATCACATTTATAATTATTTTCCTACCAGAAAGTCAGCTCCACGAAGGAACTGTCTAGAGAATTGCCTAACTAGTGCTTTGCTCCTTGGTGAATGTTAATTCCCTTGCTTGTTACCTTGTCCAAGGTAAGGAAGCAGCAGTGGGTCATGCTAGAAAGTCACGTGGTCTGCTCTAAAGTGGGGTATTTTTGTTTTGCACACCTCTTAGGTAATTAGTTTTCAAACCTTACATTAGTTTTAATTCAAGCTTGTTTGGTTATGGTTAAATCTGAACATAGTGACATCCGTGTTTGAAATACCTTAGTTTTCTGACGACTGTAGTAGAGAGAGCTATTGTCAAGATGCTTATATAAAATTTCATTCTGTGCTTTGACTGACGAGTGACTCTATTATAAAAACAAAGATATAAAGGCTGCATAGCTCATCATGATGTACCCCTTAGCCCAGTATATCCTTAACACTCTAATGTACATTTCTGTGATAACTTGCTTCTGCTTGTTTTTGTTCTAACCTAGGATTTTCTCTCTCTGTTTTGTTTTTGTTTTTGTTTGATGATGGTTTTCTTTGGGACTTATTTGTTAAAGAACTGAGTCATTTGTTCTGATGATTTCCCATAGTTTGGCTTTTGCTAATCACAACCCTGTAGTTGAATTTAATCTATTAATAAGTCCTTTCCATTTCATGGAAATTGACAACTGCTTAGAAAGGTTTAGGATTGCCAGTCAGATTATTTCATAGCTGATAGTATGCCATCAGGAGTTACATGCTGTTGATTCTTTTATTGTAGCCTTTGATGCTAGGCCAAGTAATTCATTAAAGATGCAAAATGGTTATTATTTTATCATTCTTTAAACTGGAAAATTTTATAAGGTCATCATCTACCATTCGGTTACCCTGTAGTATGGTTCACATAGGAAGAGTGAAGTAAGTATTTCATTTTCTTTGTTTACTAGTTTTCAAAACAGCATACTCTATTAATAACCAATTAGTTTTTTAAAAGTGTAATTGGGATTCGTACAATGAAATGGAGTTGCTGTATTTCAGATCATAGCTGGCACATCCACTGCTGATATATCCTCTAAATCTTTCCCCCTAAAGTTCCTTCCTGATTTCTCATATGACAAGGTTTCTCAGACTGATTTTGTACATATCTTGCCCTGGAATTGGAGCTACCCATTTCTCCATGGGTTCTGTTTTTGTTTTCTGTTCGTTTGTTTGAAATTTGAAATTGCATTTCAGTAGCACTGTATAGCCATTCTGTATGTTCATTATTGATAGGTTGGTCTTTCTTCGAGTGGACAAAATTAAGAAATAAAATGCTTTTAAAAGATAAAAATGCCTCATGAAATCATACAGATGTTTTACACTTAAATTTGTGACTGTTGGGTTTTCTTTAACTATATTTATCTGTTATCTGACATAGTAAGATTCATGCTTCTTTAGGATTTCATGACTGATAAAATTTTAGAATAGCATATAATTCAGTTATTTTATTCAATATACAAAAAATTACTTGAAAAATTACGTATACATGTGTATCATATATAAAGTAAGTTTTTACATAGTGTATGAGGGTACTTTAAAAAGCTTGTATAAAAATGGAATTAAAAGTATTTGGGGCTAACATTGCAGCACATGAGGCTGAACTGCCACCTGTGACACCAGCAGCCCTTGTTGGAGTGCCAGTTTGAGTCCCAGCTGGTCTACTTCCAATCCAGCTTCCTGATAGTACTTGGCAGGCATCAGAAAATGGCTCAAGAATGTGGGCCACTGGGTCCTGGCTTGGGCTTGGCCCGGACATGGCTCTTGTAGCCACTTGGAGAATAAACTAGTAGTGGGAAGACCTCCTCTCTTGCTCCCTCCCTCCCTCTATTCCTTCCTTCCTTCGTTCCTTCCTTCCTTCCTTCCCTTCTTCCCTTCTTTCCCCCTTTCTCCCTTGTCTCCCTCTCCTTGTGTGTATGCATGTGTTGCTTTTTCCTTCAATAAATAAATACTTTTCAAAACAACAATGTTCATTTTTCATGGATGTTTTTGAAAACCATTGTATGAAAATATCTTGTTTAGCTTTTATTTGGGGGCTTTCTAGTATGTTGAAATTTTCCATTGAGATTTTTTAATCTTTTTTTTTAAATAGTTTCCTTCTCTGCAGCTTTTGTTTATAACATTGGCTGTGATTAATTGTATACCTTCTAGTTTAGACTTCATTTCCAAAGTGATTTTCTTCAAATGCTTTCTATGTTTTGGGTTTTTTCTAATTCTGCTATAGAATTTTTCATATCTTCTATGATTTTCTTGATTTCTGTGTTTTTGCAGTATTGGGCTATAATCGTCCTCTGTTTTGTGGGAGAACCTTCCATGGCATACCTTCATTGTAAGGGTGTTATTCTGCTCCCTTAATCCTAGTCCTTGTCCATGGGCTATTTTGGTGTGAAATCAGGTGTTTTGAATTTGTACTAAGAGAAAGTGGTTCTGAATAGTTTTTCTATATCTGGGTTAAAAAAATTCATCCCTACGCTGTTTTTTTAAATGTCTAAGATATTACATCATAATATATGAGTTTCCCCCCTATTTTTCCCCTGTTCTAACTGAATCCAGTGGTGATTGATACCTTAGCCCTAGCATTCACAGGGCACATGATGCTCTAGCTCTGCGAGACTGGGCCGTGAGTCATTTAAAATAGGAATGTGTGATACCCAATCCGGTTTCAGTTGTTCTCAAGTTGGCCTCTTGTGCTTCCCAGTGAGCCAGAGGTTTATTTTATCCGCCTGTGCTCACTCCCATTGGATCCTCTCCTGTGCCCCTTTTCTCCTACCCAGGTTTTAGTGCCAATTGGGATTATAGCTCTTGGAGATATGTCCTCACCGTCTCAAAATTTGGGATTAAAAAGACTCAGTATTATTGAATTGTTTTGTATATGTAGTCCTGGAGTGTTTTGTTTTCAAGATTTAAAAATTTGCTACCTCTACCATCATCTAGCGCAAAAAAGTTTTGTGATTTTTGTTACAAAAAGAAAAGGACATTTGCCTGATCATACTGGATATTTTCTAAAGTCCAAAGTCAGAGCTACAAGTCATTTAAACCTGTTTCATGTTTGTATGTAATGCTAGACATCAGAATCAATGCAATGTCCTCTTCAAACACAGGATCCTTAAGATCCTAAGAGTTGTTCTGGGGTTGTAAAAAGAACTTGCAGCTTTTCAGAGCGTTTAAGCCTGAGAGACTCATAATTAATTGTACTCCTTGGGATTGTGAATGATTTCCTTATCGTTGTAACAAAATTAAGTAGAACAAATTATTCTGATATTGTCTACCTTGCCTGTCATTTATATTTTATTATCCAATAAAAAAGTGAGTCATATACATGTTACTTCCTTTTCTTCTTTAATTTAAGCAAATTATTCACATCTAATTTTGGTAATTATAGCATTGCATTTGAGGGCCATAATTATTCTAAATAAAAATTATGACATAGTTTTAAGATATGTTTTTGACACAAGTACACAGTTTACACTGCTCTTTACTGACATTATCAGCTGTGGTCGATGGAGATCAATTTATTCAGAATTGACTTCTGTGCAAAATAATTGGAATAGTTGTTGATTTTTAGGTTTTCTTGCCAGCTTGAGTAACTTTGAATTTGTGCTTCTGGGGATTATTACGTTATGATTAACATGATTAGATGGCATTGGCTTGGAAGACTAGTCTATTGAGGTTAATGTTTCAGATTACAGCCTCAGTTAATTACATGTATTGCTTACTTTAGACTCAAATCCCAGTTAGAAATCTGACCTCTGGCCTCTTGTGACATGTTTGGCATGAAAACTTTTATGTTCCCTTAGGATCTGCCTTGTTGCTACAGATACAGAAACCCAAAGTCTAAGTCCTCTTTGTGTGTAGCTTGCCATTGAAGTTGCAGCTAAGTTTGACTACCTCTTTACTATTTGTTGCTTTTTAACTGTATGAAGCTCAACTTCCAGTAGGTATTCATTTCAATTAAACTTTACTTTGGGGCTAGGGTTGTGGTGTGGTGTGTTAGCGCTGATTGCAGTCCTGGCATCCCATATGAGTACCAGTTCAAGTCCCAGTTGCTCCATCTCCAAGCCGGCTGTCTGTTAATGTGCCTGGGAAAGCATTGGAGGATTGCCCAAGTGCCTTGACCCCTGCACTCACAAAGGAGACATGGGAGAAGCTCCTGGCTTCAGTCTGGCCTAGCTCCAGCTGCTGTAGCTATTTGGGGAGTAAACCAGCAGAAAGAAGACCTATCTTTGCATCTCTTGTTCCCTCTCTCTAACTCTGTTTTTCAAATAACTGAGTCTCTTTTTGTTTAAAAAAAACCAAAACCTTGTTTTTTAATGTTTTCTCTTTACTTCTCTGTGTTCCCTCGCACAGAATTTTTGGACAGGAGCCAAACAGCCATTAACTAAGTAACTTCTTTGAAGTAAGTTTTGAAACCCATTCATTAACGATGGGATTACATGAACATAGGGATTACATGAATTACATGAATCCATGTAGTCCCTAGCACTCTTTACAAAGATTCACCAAATTCTCATTTCTATCTGTATTGATTTTTCCCTTCTTACACTGGCAGATACATCTCATCATTATCATCCTCATTATTTTTCATCTTAGCAAGTATTTGATTCTGAATAGCCATAGTCCATAGTAAGGTTTCATCTTTGTGCTAAATTCTTTCTTTTTTAAAAAATTTATTCATTTTTTTTTTATTGGAAAGGCAGATCAGATTTATGGAGGGAAGGAGAGACAGAAAGATCTTCTATCCACTGGTTAACTTCCCAAGAGGTCGCAATGGCCAGAGCTGAGCCAACTACTTGAAGCCAGGAACCTGGAGCTTCTTCTGGGTGTCACCTGGGAGCACAGGATCCCAAGGCTTTGGGCCCTTCTCGATGGCTTTCCCAGGCCACAAGCAGGGAGCTAGAAAGAAAGTGCGGCAGCTGGGACATGAACCAGCATCCATTTGGGGTCCTGGTGCTTACAAGGTGAGAATTTAAGTATTGAGCAATTGCACTGGGCCTCATTGTGCTAATTTCTTATGACATTCACTGTGCCTTGGATTTTTTATTTTTTTCAATTTTATGATACAGTTCCATTGGCTCTGCGATTTCCCTTTTCCAAGTCCTCTCTCCCTACTAGTTTCCCCTATATTATTACAACAGTACAGTCCTTCATGAACAGTCATAAGTCTATCATTTGCTATTGAAATGTATCCTGACATTATAGGTATGACAGTTGTGCCTTGGATTAATGTCAGCTCACTTTCTGTGAATTTCTTTTCATTTCTACAGAGCAAACCTGCTGAGAAGACACATAAAGGTGTGAATTTCCATTAAAGAATACAACAGTAGTATCAGTTTCATGCAATGAGAGTTTGTTGATTTAAAATAATCCTTTAAACCTTCTCTGGAGAGAAAGTCTCTGTGAGAGGTTGGAAGGTCCGATAGAGGCAGAATCAACCTTACTTATGAAGTACATGTATAAAACTTTCCTTATCAAACTGCTTTGTTGTTGCCCACCTTTTTCTCTTGCTATGCAAAGCTGTGACTGTCCCGACTTCCTCCTTGCTGTTACCTCCTGCTGCTGCACAGTCAGGTGGCACCAGGTCTCAGATCTGGTGTTTCCCACACGGTGGGATACCATGCTGAGACTCCTGGGAGTGTCTTCCCCAGAGCCTCACAGCATGTTAGCTGGTTTTCTAAATTGTGTGTCTGTTGTTCATAAAGTCCAAATATGTAAGTAGGACATTGCTGAAAGCATTTCCAAATTAGATCCCAACATTTCTGCATGTGTTTTAAAGATTAGTTTGTTTGAAAGGCAGAGTTACAGAAAGAAAGAAAGAGGAGAAGGAGGGAGAGGAAGAGAAGTCTTCTTCCACTAGCTTACTTCTCAAATGGCCACAACACCAGAGCCCGGCCAGTCCAAAGCCAGGAGCCAGGAGCTTCTTCTGGGTCTGCCACGTGGATGCTGGGGCTCCAGTGCTTCAGTCATCTCCACTGCTTTTCTCAGGGAGCTAAATCATAAGTGGGAAGCTGGGACTCAAGCTGGTGCCCGTACGAGATGGCCAGCATTGCAGTTGGTAACTTAACTTACTAAGCCACAGCACTGGCACTCTTTCTCATTGTATACCTGGATTCTTCGCACAAAATATGCCATTTATTGAGATGTGGCTTTATCACCCGTGTATCCTATGTAGTTGTTATTTTTATATTTTCTTTATTAATTGACAAAACCATACCCTTTAAGATCCAACTCATATCGTTTCCTTTGAGATTTTAATACAATCTTAATTATAAACAACCTACTTCACTTTTGCTTTGCTGTCGTTAATACATACATATGTGTACATACATATATATGTATAGGTACGCATGTATTATGCATACATATTCAATATGTTCATTTATTAAAGTTTCTTACTTCAGTAATGTCTTTGAACAAAAAACTTCTTTTACTGATAGTACAAGCATCACTTTAAAAGCCAGAAGTCTCTTTTTACTACCTTTGGAACTTAGTGTGAATTGGGGACATTAGCAATAATGTAAAAACCACTGTAGAAGTGGTTTCAAAAAGGATTATAATACTTCATACATCTGAGGAATGAATACTTATATTGTGACATTCTGCACTGTATCTGACACTCTGGTTCAATTTTCACAGTCACTGTGAGGGGTATGTGGTCATCATCTCCATATTGCTGATCTGAGCAGTGAAACTTAGGAAGACAAACTGACTGCCAAAAGTCACTCAGCTTGTTGGTGTGAGGTCTGAAGTTTGAAAAGAGATCTGTCCAGTGTTGACGGGCGAGTTGTCCATCGTTTCAGGTTTCCTTCTGGTATTTACCAGATTCGTCTTTATATCCCTGCAGGATTTTGAGATTTCAAAATATGATTGTCTAAACAGTACTTCTGTATCACCCCAACTGTGTGAGGTGAAAGTTACCCCCACTTCTTGGGTGAAGAACAAAAGGCTTTCATAGTAGATTATTCATACTTGTTAAGTGTTAAAACTAGGCAGAACCCAGTTCTTCAGAATATGCTCAAATTTTGAATATTTGTTGGTGAAGGATTAATAAAGATGTTTAGGTATTGAATTACATTTTATTCAATACAATTTTACAAGAACATATTTCTTTTCCATATTGCAAAACTTAATTGCTTTAAAATACTTGTCAGAGTAACATAACCAAATTACAGGACATTTGGAAAATAAATAGGTAAAAGGAAAATAACCACATATAATTTATCTACCAGAATTCAAATAATGTACCCATTTTTTTTGGTACAGATTTGTTTATTTATTTGAAAAGCAAAGTTTCAAAGAGAGAGGAAGAGGGAGAGGAGAGAGATCTTCCATCCGCTGATTGACTCCCACATGGCAACAACTGCCAGGATTGATCAGGCTGAAGCTGGGAGCCTAGAGCCTCATCTGGGTCTCCCACATGGGTGCAGGACCCAAGCCTGCATGGGATGCACCAGCTATTGTGAGCATCTGAGTAGTGACTCAACAAATGAAACATCTCTCCAGACCCTACCCCTCTTGTTTAGCGTAAAAATAACCGTGCACATGTGTATGTATATGTGTGTGTTTATCTCTTTGACTTTGAAACAATTTTTTTAAAAAGATTTGTTTATTTTTATTGGAAAGGCAGATTTACAGAGAGAAGGAGAGACAGAGATCTTCTGTCCACTGGTTCACTCCCAAATGGCCACAGTGGCCAGAGCCGAGTCAATCTGAAGTCAGGAGGCTCTTCCTCCAGGTCTCCCACATGGGTGCAGGTTTTCAAGGCTTTGGCCATATTCTACTGCTTTCCCAGGACACAAACTGGGAGCTGGCTGGGACGTGGGGCAGCTAGAACATGAACCTGTTCAAGGATGCTGGCACTTGAAGGTGGAAGATTAGACTATTGCCGTGATGTCAGCCCCTCATGTAAGTTTTTTTTTAAGGCTTTATTTTGAAAATCCAAGCCACTGTGGGATATAATTTAGGTTCTCCGTAATCTACCATTTATTTATTAACAAGATCATTTTGCCTTCTTTCCACTATGCAATTTTTTTAATAATTTCTTTTTGTGTATTGGCATCTACCAAACACCTGGAACTAGTGATTGATGTATGACAGTAATCCTGCTTTCTTCAGCAATATTTTTTGAGTTCTAAGTGAATGTAAGGTCTTTTCCTGCAGTGAGTTTGTCCTTTCAACAGGAAGCATGATATATTTAATAAAATTTTATCATCTGTGCTTTTAATGAACTTTTTTTTTTCTTGAGGAAATGGTTTTCCTAGCTCTCTGAAAGTAACATCTGAATCAAGATTTGGACAGTTTCACCATCCAAAAACATTTCCGATCTTTGGTGGTGAACCTACCCCAACTCCCCAGCTCCAGGCATCATTAATGCTTTCTGTCACAGTGATGACCTTTGCTTGTTCTAGAATCGTATGTAGATGGAATTACATAATGTATTGAGCATCTTTAATCTGAAAATTCAGAATGTTTCAAAATTCAAAGCTTTTGGAATGTCTGGGTCATCTCAGATGTATTCAGAAAGTTTCACATGCCAGAACACTTTGGATTTCATATTTTTAGTTTGTGCATGGTCAGCTGGCAGAATCTGCAAATGTTCCAAAAATCCCTGCAGACTTCCCAAAAGTTATAACACTTCTCTTCCCAAACATTTTAGGTATGGAATAGTCAGCCTGAATATTGTGATTTTTCTTGGTCTCATGTTGAAATTCATGTGTTATGTGTATCGGTGATTGAGTCCTTTTCACTGCCTAGTTGTACTCTACTGCATATATATAGAAGAGTTTTCAAGATCCATTCACGTCCTGAAGTATGTATATTTTTTGCCCATTGAGGATGCAATGACAAAAGGTACATGTGCTTTCATTTACAGGTGTAATCATTGGTTTCAGTATAATTGGATAATAAAAGGTATGTTTAACGTCATTACAAAGAAGCCATTGGAATAATTTCAGTAGCAAAATGTGACAATTCCAGTTCTCCACATTTCTCTCCAATATGTTCAAAAATTTCAAGTGATTTGTTGTGGGATCTCATTATGGTTCAAATCAGTGATTGGTTAAAAAAAATTTTTGAAATTTTTATTTGATTATTGACCATGTTTCTTTCACAAATTATCAGTTCAAAATCTTTGCCTATTTTTTATTGAGTTGGTTTATTTGTAGTGCTGCTGATTCTGCATACAAGTTCAGTGATGGATCTGTACACGTATAGTTACAGAAGGAACAATGGACTGAGATGGTATCAACACTCATAGAAGCAGCAGCCAAGCTGTTTCTGGAATTACTAAGAGATACTAATTCCAAGACCCAGAAAGATCAACGTAGAAAAAGTTTTAAAATGCAAAATCATAATTGGAACCATGAATTTTTTTTAAAGACATAACTTATCAAAGTTTGATACAGTCACAACTGACTGTTTAGCTGCAGTGCTGGAATTCGCATGACTGTGGCTTCAGTGTTTAGTGAGGGGATATAACTCTTAGCCTGTAAATATTTACCTTCCAAGGAGGAGGTTGAAATAAAGACCTTTAGACAACATTCAAAAGTAAAGGAGTCCTGAGTGACTTGCGTAAGGCAGATCTTTACAAAGAGATCAAAAATGAAATCTTTGAAATGAAAACTGAATAGTGAGTGAAGAATTAATATATTTGCTAGCAAAAGTAAAATAATAGTTATATGAAATAAAAAGATTCAATTTTTGGAAGAAAATAAGCTAGAACAATTGTAATACCAATCTAGAAGCACCACAAATGATCATCAACAGTAGAATGGTTAGTCATACATTTTTACAGCAAGCTAATAAACTGCTGTAAAAGTAGAGTGTCCTACTTCAGTGTGGATTAACTTCAGGAAAATGCAAGTGAGGGAAGGAAACAGATGAGGGAAGTGCATGCAGTGTTGTCTCAATGAGGTGCTATACAAGAAGGAAAGAAGGGAGGGAGGAAGGAAGGGAAAGAGGGAGAGAAGGAAGGAAGGGAGAAAATGATAATGCTAAAAACCAAATGTGCTTTTAGGAATATATATACACAGGATGGAAGACTGACTGACTGTTCTTTCTGTCTCTTCCCCACTTTTTCCTTCCCTCCCCTCTCCGTCTCCCTCCCTTCTCCTTCCTCATGGGTGTGCTGTGCCTTTTAAATAAATAAACTTTGTAAATGAAAATTTGAATTTTAAAATTTTGTCATGTTTTGAAAATGGAAGTATAAAAATTGCCAATTTAACAAGACGTGCTGTTCTGCTTTTTAAAAAAATAATGTGTACTCATTTTGAAAGAAAAGCCTTAAAAATCATTTGGGAATACATCATAAAATTTTGCTAATCATTAAATTTTTATCTTACAGAGTTGGTGAAACATTTGTACTAATAATGTACTGAGCACTGCAGAAAATAAAGTTAGATATGGCTTAGGATTGACCATCTGGGGAGTGAACCAATGAATGGAGGATCTTTCTGTAGATCTGCCTTTCCAATAAAAATCAATAAATTTAAAAACAAAAATAAGGATGCATCGTGCTGTGCAACAGTAAACAGTCTAGCTGATAGGATCCTTTTAAACATGCAGAAAGAATAAAGGGATTTTGATTTGTATGTGTGCATGTGTGTTAATGTGCTTTGTTTTCATGTGTATATATCATAAATAGTATATTTTATTGAATCTTCATGATTCCAAGAATGTTTGGGGAACACTTAGGAAAAAAACATTTTAAGTAGAGTAAGTTAATTTGTATTGTGCGGTAAGGAAAAGATTGAGGTAAATAAAATGAAGTTTAGTGCATAAATATAGCCAAGTATAAAGCTAATGTGAGAGAACTTCAAAAAGTGTGTGGGGAAATGTACGTTGTGATGGCTGCTATTGTGGCTGTTCAGATTAAGCCAGCACTTGTGATGCCAGCATCCCATTTTAGAATGCTTTTATAAGCCTTAGCTTCCGTCTTTATAGTCTGCCTTAAAATGTTTCAAAATATTTTAAAGTTGATGTTTATTTTTTATAATGTGCATTTAATTTTTTAAAAGTTGTATTTATTTGAAAGACAGAGTTGCAGAGGGAGGGAACACAGGAGAGGGAGAGAGATACTTCCATCTGCTGGTTATTCCCCAACAGGATACAACCACTCGGAGCTTCATCTGGGTCCCCCATGTGACTATTGGGGACCCAAGCTCTTACTTGTCCCAGACCATGAATGAGCAGGCAGCTGAGTCAGAAGTGGGGCTACCAAGAGGCAACTCAGGCCACTACTGTACAGCACTCTTGAGTAATCAGGGGGAGATTTGAAGATAATATTAATTAAAATATTGTTATAATAAGGTATGCCAAACAATATTGTTTTTCTTGCTCTGTTTTTTTTTTTTTTGAACTGTAGAGGAAGCCAACCATCACCCTTGTACTATATTTCACTTCCAGATATGAGGCAAATACATTATTTTTGAACAAATGGTTCTTATATCATTATACAGATTTGTCATTTTTGCTAGCTGACTCATTCATAAGTTGATAAACATCTGGGATACTTCTAATTTAATAATGTAAAAACATTTACTGCAAATTTTTTAGAGATTTATTTTATTTTTATTTTTTATTGGAAAGTCAGATATACAGAGAGGAGGAGAGACAGAGAGCAAGATTCCATCCATTGATTCATTCCCCAAGTGGCCTCAATGGCTGGAGCTGCTGTGATCCAAAGCCAGGAGCCCAGAGCCTCTTCTGAGTTTCCCAAGCGGATGCAGGGTCCCAAGGCTTTGAGCCATCCTCGACTGCTTTCCCAAGCCACAAGCAGGGAGCTGGATGGGAAGCGGGGCTGCCAGGATACAAACCGGCACCCATATGGGATCCTAGCATGTGCAAGGCCAGGACTTCAGCTGGTAGGCTACTGTGCCAGGCCCATTTTCTGTAAATTTTATACTTAATCATTGAAATCAAGATTTTGAATTTAAATTATTTCCCTTTTATAAAACAGAAGTAGCATGAACTATGTAGTAAGTAGTGTTATTTATCACAGGAGAACTATTTCTTTCCCCCCCAAAAACACACCTGTTATACAAGTGATAGCTCAGTCTGCAACTAGTTTAAAGTAACTTAAAAAAAAAGGTTTTTCTTGGCAGTTTTAGTTAAAGTCACGGTACATACAGTACTGATCAAAATAAAAGATAATTATTTCTATTGTGACATTTGTAATAATTTCTGAAGATCAAGTTTTTGTCATGCATTTCTTATTAAAGGAAAAGAAGATTATTTTTTATTACTCTCCATAGAATCTTCAAAATGTATTTCCATTCAGTGAACACCAAATTCCTTGCTGTTTGTTTGAAAGTGAGGAAAATTAAGACTCAGCACTTACGATTAACCTTTAATTAGGGAAGCGACATGAACATTTTTTAGTTCAGCTTTTTAAATTTTTTTTTTCTGTGATGAATAAATTCTGTGCATAGTAGTTGTAGAGTGGGATAGAAATGGAGAAGAAAAATTATTATACCCTAGCCTAGGACTTGAAAACAAATTTAAAAATTAATTTGTATATAATATGGTCTCTCATCTTTCATATGCCCTTTTAAAATTATTTCCAGTGTCTTAAAAATAGATTGAGTAAACATATGGAAACACATAGATGCTCTTGGGTGATGTTGTCTGGTGTAACCCAACCTCCGCTCACCTCAGTCTGATAAGGAATTGACAAGATTTGAAGGTGAGCTTTAGTGCCTGTATGAACTGACCTCTGCCTGATCTCCTTTTTTGTATGTTGAAATTGCAAGTTTTGTCTCCTTGGCCCTATTAGGCTGATTGACTTTTGAACCTTTCAGTTGCTGCTTCTAGAATTGGCAGATGGTCTTAAATGAATTGTTTTCATGGGTTTTTGCTGAATAGTGCTCTTTCTGATTCTCAGTGGAAGCATTGAGCTGAATAATGTAGTCAAGTTTGTGGCCAGCACCTTGACTGTTGGACCCTGTGGTGCTGGAATCCTGTGTGGGCACCAGTTCATGTCCTGGCTGCTGCACTTCCTGTCCGCTCTTTGTCACGGCCGTGGAAAGCAGCGGAGGATGGCCCAAGTGCTTGTGACTTTGCGCCCATGTGGGAGACACAGACGAGGCTCCTGGCTTCTGGCTTCCGGTCAGCTCATTTCTGGCTTTTGCAACCATTTGGGGAATGAACCAGAGGAGAAAAGGCCTTGGCAATCTCTCCTTCTGTCTGTAAATCTGCCTTTCTGATAAAGACAAATATTAAAAAATTTTTTTTTAAATAATCGACTTTTACTGGTAGCAGAATACACTTTCCTGCTCTGTATGTATGGGTGTATACGTATATATGTTAAATCTGTTATATGAGCATTTTTCTCACAGTATTATTTTTAAACCATTAATTTTTATTAGCTTTATATAATTCTGAATGGAAATACCATATTTATTCTGCTATTATGGACATTTAGTGCCTTTTTCCCCTCTAAAATGATGTAAAGAACAATTTTTTCTACTTAAGTCATATATTCTTAGGTCAAAGTATTTTCTTAGAAGTGGAATTACTGTCAAATTATAAGATTATTTGTAAACATGTTATATAATGCTAAACTGTTTTTCTAAAAGGACCTTTGAATTACTGTGCAAAAACACTTAAAACAATTCATGGAAAATGAAATTAACAGGCAGATGTGTTATGGTGCAAAATAAAGTTTTGAAATCCATTCATAGTGTTTACATAATATGAATTTCTTGTGAGCTTTCTTATCCAAACTGAGAAAACTAATGCAATGTTTTGATGATTTATCAGAGGAAAATAGTTTTCTTATTTTAGTTTTAACTTTTAAGGACATGAGCTTTGTATCATATTTGTTATAAATGTTTTTCCAGTTATTTTGCTTTTAATTTGCAGAATGAAAGTTAGTGGTTATTGTTACAGAGGCTAGAAACATGTTGTACATGTCATGAGTAAATTCCTTTCTGGTCAGATATTTAATATTCTCTCCTTATGTTACTATCCCCCGAATGTCTTTTAACATGGGAGATTAGATCAATGTCCACATAGATTTCTGTTTTGAATTAATGATGCTGTTGTTTTACAAGGTTTTTTTTTTTTTCAGACTTAACCGTTTCACTGGGTCAGCTGGGTACTGGGATTGTGAGGCAGCACTGACTTTCTAAAATCTTTTCTTAAAAAGATTTATGTATTTATTTATAGTAAAGTCAGATATATAGAGAGGAGGAGAGAAAGAGAGGAAGATGTTTTGTCTGCTGATTCACTCCCCAAGTGGCCACAATGGCCGGAGCTGAGCTGATCTGAAGCCAGGAGCCAGGAGCTTCTTCTGGGTCTTCCATAAGGTGCAAGGTTCTTGGCTTTGGACTGTTCTTAACTGCTTTCCCAGGCCACAAGTAGGGAGCTGGATGGGAAACCAGGCCACCGCAACACAAACTGGCACCAAAATGGGATCCTGATGCATGCAAGGCAAGGACTTTTAGCCACTAGGCTACCATGCCGGGGCCCCAGCAGCACTGACTTTTAATACATTTATCCAGATAACCCAGAATATGTTAAAATTTTTACAGTATATGCTAATTCTAAAATTTTTCAGACCTCTAGATTGCATGAGTGGCCTGAAGATGCTTGTAAGGGACAAGAGGTTATTAGCAGCCTTCATTACGTTTTACTTAACGGAAAGCATGTCACTGTGTTTTGTGGGAGCTCATTCTCTCATATGGTGAAGTTGTGTTCTCATCAGTGTGCTGATCTCCCATTTCTAATAACATGCCGGAAGTTTCAGAGATTGAATACTTATTAGAAAGATAATTACTGCATGGAAATAGGACTCATGAATTTTTTATTTTAGTAGCCAAGTTAAGTAAACATAGGCACATTGTCTGTTATTAACTGTGTGCTGAAAATCAGTTAAGTGAGACAGACTAAATGTGTGTTTCGGCATGCCGGGGAATGAATCTTGGAACATGCAGAATTATATTGGGAGAGAGGAAATAGCTGAGGGTTTTATAGCCTAGTGGTTGGATGCACCTCACTGCTTTATAACAATTGGAAAGTAGTTTCCTGGAAGACAGAGGACCAGGCTGGGGCTTCAGATATTGGGAAGAAAATTACAGGATAGAAATGAGTAGGAGGTGAGAAAACTAAAAAAAAATTTAATTTGCTATAATATTTTAATAGTAGACATTTGTACAAAATTTCATGATTTATGCTATTTAGGTGAAGTCCAAATAGGAGACTAGCAGTCCCCTGTAAATGTGTCTCAAGCCCAAATGATTGGTTTTGCTTCGTTGTTAGAAGATAAAGTCATTGTAATGCCTTAAGCAGCTTATTTGAAAATGCAAGTCCAGGGGTGACCTTCACCGGAATTATTAGCGTAAGTATTTTCACATGAGGCCCACTACCTGAGTGGTGATCTAAGAAAATGAATAATAAAGTGGGAGCATTATTACATTTGAGGTGTTATGCAAATCATTCACCCTTCTGAGTTTATACTTAATTCAAGACAATCTTAAGTCTTGTCAAATAAATTTGGCCCATAACACTCATTGAATAGCTACAGTGATCTGAGTCAGGATAACTCTTCTTATCTTTTGAAGAAAAACAGGTTAGCATCAACCTCTCTTCAGAACATAGCAACCACTTTTTAAAGAATATGGAGGAAAGTAAGCAGTCGATTGTGTTGATGCCTCACTTTTGAGTCTGGATTTCTTCAAATTTGCCCATATTATAAATGATGAAAATATGTTCTTAGCCTTCCGATGACACTTTAATTACAGACTAGAAGACTTGTTCTGATTTGCTTGAACACAGTCCTTCCATTCCGAATGCATACAACCATGAACTTACTAGAGTGGATCAGTGGTGTCAGGAAGCACAGCCCTTCCCTCCTTCTGCGTCATTGGCTGTCCTCATAGTCTGGTTAGGAGGATTTTTTTCAACCAGTACCCCATCCTGATCCTTACAGCTACAAATCCCCTTCCCCACCTCCCGGTGTCAGCCTGCTCTTCATTATGCATCTTTTGTAGTTCCTCTAAGACCAAAATGACCATAATATATTGCTTTAAATGACTTCAGTACTCCTTGAACTAAAAAAAAAAAAAACAAACAAAAACCAATGTGTTATCCATGAAAAAGACTGACTTCTGTGGTGAATGTGTTTGAATAAAAAAGATCAGATGGACGCATCCCATGTTGGAGTGCCTTGGTTGGAGTTCTGGCTGTCCTCACACTACCACCTTTCTTATAGAACACCTGAAGAGGCAACTGTTAACAGCGCAAGTATTTGGCTTCCTGCCATCCATACGAAGGTTCTGGATTCGGTCTGGGTTTGGTTTGGACCAGCCACTTGCTGTTATAGGCATTTTTTACATGAACTAGCAGACGAGTGATGTGTGTGTGTGTGTGTACGTTCACCTTTCAAAAATTTTTTAAATTTAAAATGTGATGAAAAGTAATAAAATGCAAAGTATAAAAGTAAAAGAAAAACTACAAAAGCAAACAAATAATAAAATGCTATGATATTTTTGTTTAAATGGAATAAAAAGCTAAGTCTGGGAAGGAATGTTGTTAGTAAAAGATATGTATCAAAGCCCTATAGCAAGTATCATGTTTGTATTTATATTTACCAATTTACGTTGATAAAATACATCTCCCATTAACCATCTTCAAGTACCAAACTCTGGAATATAAGCATACCAACTATTGCTATATAGGATGTGTGTGTGTATTTTATATATTACTAGAAGTCCTAATCAGAGCAATAAAACATCCAAGTTCAGTAGACTGACAAAGTTATAACTAATGGAAGTTTAACAATGTTAATCAACATACATCACCAGCAAGAAAAGATTTTACAAAATAAAATCCATTTCCAAAATAAATGTAAGCAGTATGTGGGAAAAACCCAAAATACAGATAATAATTTTATGGGGAAAATCATAAGAGTTTATTAAGGACACAAAATACCATATCATTAAATGAGCAGATGTACCAAATTTATCAGAGGAAAAAGATCATGTTATGTATCAACATTTATTCTCAAGCTAATTATAATCCCATCAGTATTCTTCATGGATGTTAGCAAGCTGATTATACAGTCACTATGTAAGAATGAATGACCAAGAAAACTATGGTAAGTTTGAAAAGGAAAGAGAACTGCCCAAGGTGAATAAGCTCATGTAGGAAAAAGGAGCTTTTCGTACGTTTACTAGAAGGATAAGATATAGTGGATGCTTTTTCATTTTTTATTGTTTTATTTAAATTTATTTGGAAAACAGAGAAGGTGAGAGAGACAAAGATCACCCATTTGCTGATTTACTGCCCAAATGTCCATAGCAGCTAGAGCTGGGCCAGGCCAAAGAAGTGTAGGTCCTCGTGCTGGAGCCGTCACTCTGCTTTTCATCCTGCACGTTAACTGGAAGTTAGACTGAGGAGGAACAGACCCCATACCCCACTCTGGCACTGTGTAGGAGGATGTGTGTTTCCCAGGGTGTGCCTGAACCACTATGCTAAATGACTGCTCTGTTACTACATTGTTAAATGATTCAGTTATTTTTAGAGATTGATTCATTTGAAAGGCAGAGTTAGACAAAAAGAGGGAGATACAGAGAGAGAGATCTTGATCCACTGGTATACTCCCAGAATGGCCACAGCATGCAGGACTGAACTAGACCAATTCCAAGAGCCTGGAGCTTCCTCTGCATGTCCTACATGGTCCTAGGAGTCCAGAAATCTTCCACTGCTTTCCCAGGCCACAAGCAGGGAGCTGCATCAAGCAGCCCAGACATGAACCCATATGGAATGCTGGGATTGCAGGTGGAGGATTGCCTATTACCCCACAGCACCAGCCCCTGTTTCCCATCTTAACTCCTCATCAGCAGTATGTGAGTGGTCTGGTTGCTCTCCATCTTCAGCAGTATTTAGTAGCATCACTGTATGTTATTTTGGCCATTCTGATTGTGTGGGAATGTCACACTTGATCTCCTGGGTTGGGCTGCAGTCAAAATACAGAATCACTAAAAATATTTAATAATGTTACTATGTAAACTATACAATTCGTGTTTGTTGAAGACTTGAATCCCATCCTCATGATGTCTCATAATGTATATGCAGATATTCCACAATCTGAAAAAAAAAAGCGAAGTCTGAAGCCTTTCTAGATTCAAGTGTTTCAGATGGAGGGAGTGCAACCTGGCAGCAGCTCCTCCTCACATGTTTCTGATAGGACTGGTTTGGTGACGCTGTAGAAAAAGGCACCTACTCATGTTTGAAGGACTGTAAGAATGCAAAATACTAACATTTTGAAGTTATCTTGTCACAGCACATGAATTTCATATTTAGACTGTGTTCCCGTTCCCGACATAATTTGTCTTTGCAAATATTTAAAAATCCAAAACAATATATATATATATATTATAAAATTGAATACTTCTGATTCCAGACATTTCAGAGAATGGATACTCAATGTGTATAGGCAGGTGTTGCCTCCATATTAGGAATCTGTAGGACATCTTGGGTCGTTTTTGATAGGCATTATATATATGTCATTTGTATTTTAACTTTTTCGTTTTTGAAATTGTGAGTCGTCTATCACTCTTTTTTTTTTCACAACAGTGTGAGAAACATTCTCCAATGTTTCTAAGTTTGTGATCTTGTTTTCATATGTAAGCCTGATCTAAACTTTATAGGTACAGATTAAGTTAGGGGACCTTAGCTTTAGTTTTATGTTAAACAGCCAACTGTCCCAGGGCCATGCATTCATTCATATTTTTCCATCGACTCTTGGAAATGCCATCCCTTCCACAATTCCCGTCCCTCCAGCTGCTCTGAGAAGCCATGTCTGCCCTGTTCTCAGGGGGCTCCTCCATCCTGGTGATGCCCATCAAATTGTGGCTCAAATTGTGGATCCCTGATGTGCGCCAGACACCAAGCAGCGGACAACCGCTGACAGCAGCCCTAGGATTGTGCCCAGAGCCCAAGGAGGAGGCCGAAAGCAGAGGAGATAACCCCTGCTGACGAACGGGGAAAGCAGGGGACGCCGAAGACATAGATGAAGAAGGTGAACTGGAAGGAAAATGGTGGAGATATTGACAAGGAGGCCGAAACACCTACAGAAAATGACAACCATGGCTAAATAGGCAGTTGAGGGAAAAGCTAAGCTTGGAAAATCCCTGTGGCCTCTCTCTGTACTCTCCACGTCCTGTCCTAGAATGCGGCTACGTGCTCTTCCGCACAGAGGCCAACTGGCCCTACGCTGGCAACGCCCGCCCCTCGTGGCTCCCACCGCCTGCCCAGCGAGATGACTTTTCAACAAAGTTTGAAGAAAAAAAAACCAAAGCGTTCAAGGTTCTGCTTTTCTTTTTCTTTCTTTTCTTTCCCCCTTCTTTCTTTTTCTTGGTCTCTGTTTTAATTTAACGAGTACTTTTAGGAGGAGGGTTTATTTGTATTTTCAATTTACGTGTTATATTGTAGATGATATGGAGGGGTCAGCTATTTTTATTTTGACCCATGCTCTTTGGCGTGCGCTTCATTCTGCTTACTGCTTGGGGAGCCACCAAGTTCATGGTATTTCTCAAGGAGGAAAAGAGAGGGGAAAAAACATGTTAGAAAGATCAAGTAAAAATTATAACAGGTTTTTTCAGGTATACTAGAAACTGTGTATATACATAGCTGAGTTATGAGTATTCGCTATGTATGGGATGAATTTACCCCCAACCCTTTTTTCAATATAGGTAGTTGCTGTTTGGGTGATTGTGAGACAGTGTTCTCTAACAGTTTTGTCTTGCTGATTGGTTTCCTCCACTGCCCAACACCTAACCTAAGAGGGAAGAAGGGAACTGGCTTCACTTCCCATCCAGCTCCATGGCTGTGGCTCTAGAAACAGTGCAGGACGGTCCAGGTCCTTGGGCCCTGCACCCACTTGGGAAACAGAAGAAACTCCTGCATCCCAGCTTGGGATCTGCCTGGGTCTGTCCCTTAGGGCCATTTGCGGAGTGAACCAATTGATGGAAAATTCTGTATCTCTATCTTTCTCTCCTTCTCTGTGAATCTGCCTCTCAAAGATGAATAAATCTTTTACAATATATTTTATATTGTTACATTTCATAATTTCCTCTGTATAGGATTTGCCCTAGCTTCTGTTTATTACGAATTTTGTTTTCCTACTGCTGTTGTCAGTAAATCTTTCAAATCTTCTGTTCTGTAATTTGTATATGTAAGTGCTGTTAATTTTAGTGTATTTCCCAAAGTTTATCGAATTAGTTGAAAATAGACTATCAACTAAATATCTTGGATTTTCTAGATACACAATTTCTAAATGATAATGGTGTTCAGCCTTACCACCTTTATACCTATTTTAACTATGTGGAGTGGTAAAATGATAGCAGTGCTTATGTAAATATTTCTGATTAAAGAAGCAGTTACTCGTTTTTAAGGGTTGCTTGTTGAATATAACCAAATACCAACTTGTTTTTGACCTGCAACTTGGATGAACTGAGTTATTTTTAGATTTTTGTTTTGTTTGTTTTAAAGATGTATTCATTTGGAAGAGTTACAGAGAGACAGGGATGTATCATCCATCCGCTGGTTCACTCTCTGATTGTTCCCAGGACTAGGGAGGGCTGGGAGAAAGCTGAAAGCCAGGAACTTCTTCAGAATCTGTTGCATGAGTGGCAGCACCCCAAAGACTTGAGCCATCTTCAGATGCTGTTTTTTCCAGGTTATTAGCAAGGAGCTGGAGGGGAAATAGACCAACTGGGACTCCAAAAGGTACCCTTATGGGATATTTTTGGTGCAGAAGGCAACTTTACCTGTTTGCCTTGAATTCCTGGAATTGAACACTTGGTATGGTCTACTAATACTTTAAGCATATTTGTCTATTAATAGGTGTTAATTTATGTTTAATATTAGGCTATGTTTCAGAATTCCTGTTGAAAACTAGTTTTCCTGTGGTGGTTGTTGTTGTTTATTCAATTTAGAGACAGACAGTGATCTTTCTTCTGCTGGTTTACTCCCCAAATTTCCACAACAGTTGGGCTGTTGAGGAAGCCAAAGTTCAGAAGCTCAGAGCTCAATCCATGTGTTCCACGTGGATGGCACGAGCCGTCCTCTGCTGCCAGCCAGGGTGCACTTTCCTGCGAGGCCGCAGTCAGCAGAGCTGCACTCCAGCAGAGGATGCCGCTGTCCAGGAAGGTGTCTTAGTCCTGCACCAAACACTTCCTGATATTCATTCTCTGAACTGCTGTATAGGGTTTTACTATATGCATGATTTCTTGCATCCCTTTATTATGAACTAGAAGAGTATAAATCAAGTTGGAGTTTTCTGGTCACTAAAGGTTTAACAGTTGGTTTGTAAATATTCCCCTAGCTGATGTCTCCTAGAGAGTGCTTCATCAAGTTCTTTATTTTTCAGAAAGTTGACCTTTCTAAGTATTCTGTTTTGTTTTTGTTTTTGTTTTTTGGTATAGTCAATTTTTGGTCATTTGTATTTTCTTCAAAAATGAAAGCATTCATACTGGTTTTTTTTTTTTTTTTTGGTATGGAACAAGTTAGTTACTTGTGACTTTGTAATTTCCTTTTTACACGTAGTATGTATCTAGACATTTCTTAATTTTCCATGTTTTGCTTTGTATCGTCACAGTGAAGAGTTTGCTAGTGATACTTATTTTTTTAACAAGCACGCCTTTGCTTTTTGTAACATTGTTTTCATATCTTTACAATTTTTAGGTAGACTTTTTGATTGAATGATTGTGAATTTTTAAATTTTGCTACTGGTATTTTATCTCACTGTGACTATTAGTTTTGGAATTTATTAAGATCATAGTGGCAGTTTTGAAATCAATTTTTATCAATGTTCTGTAGAGCTTTTGGAGACATTTTAATTTTACAATATGACTTATCCGTTAGATCTTCTATAAATGCATACTTGTTTTCTCACGGATTTGTGAACTGAGACAAGGGAGTTAAAATCTCGTAATTCTGTTTTGCTATATTTCCCTTGCTTTTTAAAATAGTTTTAATGTTATACCCATTCCCTGTTTGTAAGTATTTTTCCATATTATTTTAAAATCAGAGAGCTAAGGAGACAGTTTCCCCATCTGCTGGTTTATTCCTCAGATGCCTACAACAGCCAGGGCTGGGACAGGTGAAAGTCCAGAGAGAGGGACCAGAAGCTCAGTGTAGTCTGTTGTGTGAGTGGCGTTGACTCACATCGTATGCTGTGTTCCAGGCTGCTTGCCTTTCAGGAAGCTTACCCTGGCAGTGAGCTGGACTCCAGCCCAGGCATTGTGATACACACTGCCTGCAGGGACTCCCGTCCCCTCCAGAGTAGGCTTAATCCTTGCTGCATTTGGATTGTATTTGTCTTTGCCTATTGTTTTCAATCTGAGTTATTGTGAGTTTTTAAAATAACTTTTCAGCTACTTTATTTAAAAAGGACAAATATATTTGGTTATGTTCCTTTCTTCCTCATATGTTCTTTTTTTTTTTTTTTTTTAAAGAAAGGCTTATTTGTTCAACTGGGGCTCCTACCCGGGTAACAGGACTTTCAGTGCTTGGGCTCTTGGGCTGCCCTCCTGGGTATCTTATCAGGAAGCTGGATTGCAAGTGGAGGAGGTAGGACTTAACTGGGTGCCCATACAGGATGTGGGATTACAGGCAAAAGCTAAACCCACCAAACCACAATGCCTAGCCCATGTTTTTTTCTTTTGTCATTTTGTGTTTCATTTATAATGTCTTTTATATGAATGTTATCAGGTAACAGAAAAATTTTAATTGCATTTATAAAATCTGAATAATATCCGTAATTCTAAGATAATCATTAAAATTTGTTTTGTACTATGAATGGTAAGGAAATCAGCAGATGTTTACTTTTACCCATCATGTTTCTCCACTTGACAATCTGTAGTTGGTTATTTTTATGACCAGCTTGCCTTCATATGCAAAAACATGTTTAATTTATATTATAAATTTATCGTTCTGTATCTTCTAACAGTTAACCTGAGAGGTGACAAAATTAATATGATTGACTAAATTTCCACCTTCTTTCTCTCCCATATTCTCCACTTTGCTAATTACAGCATGTCTCCGTTTTCAGTGCTAATGTTCTTTCCTGTTCTGTAACCACCATCTCCACATTTCTTTCCATTTTAGTCCTTCGGTTAACTTGATTGGTAAGAAAAAGGCAGGGTTTTTTTGTTTTTGTTTTTTAAAGATGTATTTGAAAATTACAGAGACAGGGAGAGGATGGTCCGTCTTGCAATTCACTCCTCCAGTGGTCACAACTGCCAGGGCTGAGCTGGGTTGTACTGAGGCTAGGAGCGAGGACTGTGTGCAGAGTATCCCATGTTGGTGTAGGGGCCCAAAACACGTGAGCTGTCCTCTGCTGCTTTCCCGTGCTCCAGCAAAGGGCTGGATCAGAAGTGGAGCAGCTGGTGCCTGAACAGATGTCCATATGGGATATTGGTGTTGCAGGTGGCTGCTTAAGCAGCTTTACCACAACACCAGCCCCCAAAGGCCGTTTAAAAATCAACTGTCCTAAACAGAAAAGGGCATCCTCCATGTGCTAGAAACACAAATGCTAACCCTTTTGCTGGGTCTACTGTGAGAATTCATCTGCTGAGTTTATAAGGACCTCCAATGCTGAGGTTTTGCCTTTTCAAAATTACTTGTTGCATTGACTAATAGACTATTTGGATATCAAATTCTTGATCCTACTTGATGGCTTTAAAGACTTGAAGGACTTGATTTTATCTCACTGTCTATTTTCATCTGAGTATTGTAAGAGCTTTTGAAAGTGTTGTAGCTGGAGATATCATTGTTGAGGGTTGTTTGGAGGGGATCAAAACTGATCAATATGTAACTGTATTGTAACGCTTCTTCCAGACAATAAACATAAAGTAGTTAATGCAAAAATCTTAACAGGAGTTAAATGTAATTGGCGGATACAAACGAATGTGTACCGTTATTTTCTAGGATCTATGGTATGCTTCAGGTATTTCATTTTTTTTTCTTTGTAAACAAAAAACTGTGTCCAAAGTATATTTTCTTGAAGTGGTTTTTTTTTTTATGCCTATCTGTTTTCTTTATGCTCACATGATGATAACTACTCATTGTAATTTCTGTTTTTTTCTGGTATCATTTTCAAAGTTTTGAGTAAAATATTAGAAAACAATTTTTTGTGATTCTGTGATTCTGTTGGAGGGGGAGGATATATATATATAGTATATATAGTATATAGTATATAGTATATAGTATATATATACATACAGTATATAGTTCTAAATTTAGAACCTGCAAAGTTGGTGGTAATAGCTCTGGAGGCTAAAACTAAATAGAATATTTAACTGAAATCAATTGATTTGCATTTGTATTTTTGGAATTGTTGAACAAATATTACATGAAGAATAGATTTTTTTGGTGTTCAAAGTTACTTTATTTTTTATTTTATTTTATTTTATTATATTTTCTCCCTCAATATTCCCTTTACCTCAGATATATGAAGGAAACAATATGGAAATAGTCTTACCCACTTTCCTATAGCCCTTGTGCCTTTTTGCCCTAATTAACTATGTAAAGATTGTCAAAAATATAATAAAAATAGAATAGATTTTGGGTTAAATTTCAAATATAACTAGAAGAGTGAAGTATTTTGAACTTTCATGGATAGAAATTATAATAAACAAGTCACCTCCTTATTTTGGTTAACTTTCAGTTTTTAGCACTAAGGGATTTATAAATTTGTCTTCTTCTGTGTTCAGGTATATGTCTCGAGTCCACGGTATGCATCCAAAAGAGACCACGCGTCAGCTGAGCTTAGCTGTGAAAGATGGTCTTATTGTCGAGACGCTAACAGTGGGCTGCAAAGGCTCTAAAGCTGGTATTGAGCAAGAAGGATATTGGTTGCCAGGAGATGAGATTGTAAGTATGTTTTATTTGATAAATTTAGAAATGTAGACCCAGTTATTTTCATTATTTTAGACAAAATCTTATAGCTTATTTCATTTTGAGCGATTTATTTTATTTCAAGGTTTTTAACAGTTGAAATCTATTAGCCTATCAAAAGTCAGTTAATTTCTTTATTGGTTCTTTAGGAGATAAGTTTTATAAGGAGTTTACCTTCTAATTGTCTGTGTTATCTTAAATCTAAAAAAATAAGAAAAAGCCTTTTTAAATGTACAAAAATTAATGACATTCCTAAGTATTGTGGGTTTTAAAAATAAAAACTAGCAAAAAATATTTCCATTCAGGTTAATGCTAATATTATGTCAACAACTGAAAGGGATTAATTTTTTTTTTAGGGAAATAGTGACACATTTGAGGTTCAATGGCTTCAGACCCCAAGCTACACTTTAGTAGGAATATTGCTGAAGTTGAAATATTCCAAATATAAAATTTCTCTAAGCAGTCTTCATTGAGGTATGACTGTCGCAGGTTTTATGCACTGGAACAGAAAACAAATAGGAATGAGAGTGGTTCATTCTCTTTATTTTTTTTATCTGGTTCTGATTTTGACTCTTTTCCTTTCTCTTTCTTTCTCATTTTCTCTTTCCTTCCTTCCTTCCTTGTCCCCCTTGATCCTTCCTTCCTTCCTTTTTAAAATATTTATTTATTTATTTATTTATTATTTATTTATTCAATCAGATTTAGCAGAGAGAGGGAGAGACAGATAAAGAGATCTTCCATCCACTGGTTCTCTCTCAGAAGGCCTGACCGGAATCAGCAGGCAGCAGCTCCATCCAGTCCTCTTAGATGGGTGGAAGGACTCCAACAACTTGGCCAACTTCTGCTGCTTCTCTCATGCCTTGAGCAGGGAACTGGATTGGAAGGGGAGCTACTGGAACTTAAATCCTTGTGCATATAGGTTGCCAGTGTTGCCAGCAGTGGCTTTATGTGCTGTGCCATGATGCCAGCCTCTGACTTTTCTTTTCATTATAGCTATTTTTGTTCTTTTTTTCCTTTCAGAATATACTTTATATTCAGAGACATGTAAAGAAGTACTTTTTCTTATGTAGAAATTGGCCTTATGTAGTATTTCTCTCTTCCTATGTTATATACAATATATATATGTATAATATATATATAACATATATATTAGTCTAAATTTTTACAAAGAAGCATCTTCTAAGATGGCAACTTCTAGCTTTTTTTAGTTTAATTTGTTATTTATATAAGCTGATCAGATTATGTGTATTTCATATATAACTTTCAAATACAAGATGTTAAAATCTTTTTTCATTTAGGGAAGAATGTATTTAGTAATAGGATATTTTGAGATTGATTTATCATAAATTCTCTGAAACTTGAAATTGCGTAAGTAATAAAATCTTAATAATTAGTTCTTTGCAGAAGAATTTACCCAAAACATTATCTCCTTTTTTTGGCCTACAGCAGATGAGTCATTAGATATGCTAACCTGTCAGGGCTAAAGCAGTGAATTCACCACCACAGTTTCCAAGGGGAACTGTTTCACAGAAGCAGCCGTGGTGTTTTGTGCCTAGAAAACTTGTTCAATTTTAAGAAGTTTATTTACTGATTGACTTGAGCAATGGAGATCTCAGCAGAGAGTGAGCAAGCTTCCACCGAATGGTTCACACCCACAGTGGTTCATGCTGATGATCCATGCCAAGGACAAAGCTGGGACCCTGGAACATGGCCAGTCACTTGAGGCCATCGCTGCCTCCTCCCAGCATCTGAACTGATAAAACGCTGGGGTCAGGAGCCGGAGCTGGGAACAAAACTCGTTGAGGTTGGGTGTGAATATCTTAAGCACTGGGTCATCTGTGCACCTCGAATTGTTCCATGTTAACACTGTTTTTGCCAGCCGAGTCTGTGTCTCCATAGTTGGAAGAAAAAAAAGTCACATTTTCCACAACAGAAGATAAAAGGAAAAATTTTTTGCTTTCACTGCTAATTGTGGTTTATACACTGGAAGTGTTCTTTAAATATTAAGGGAAAATGTTTCAGTCAGAACCATTTTCCTGTTGAGTTTCCTTACCTAAAGTTAAAGCTCTGTTGTCAGTGAGGAAACTGGTTGCCAAGACACAATAAAAATAATGTCAAGTGACAGAAATTCATTTGCATCACACACTTAAAAGAAGGGTGTTAGTAATTAATAACCAGTTATATACCCAACATAACCCAGCTCTCTTTTTTTTAAGATTTGTTTTTATTGGGAAGTCAGATATACAGAGAGGAAGATCTTCCATCTGATGATTCACTCCCCAGTTGGCTGCAACTGAGACAATGCAAAACCAGGTGCCAGGAGCTTCTTCCGGGTCTCCCAAGCGGGTGCAGGGTCCCAAAGCTTTGGGCTGTCCTTGACTGCTTTCCCAAGCCACAAGCAGAGAGCTGGATTGGAAGCAGGGCTGCTGGGATTAGAATCCGTACTTGTGTGGGATCCCAGAATGTGCAAGGCAGGACTTTAGCCACTAGACTACCACACTGGGCCCCATAATCCAGATCTTAAAAAATGTTATATCCCCAACACTTAAAAACTTACAGGTTTAGTACAAAAGATTATTATACAGCTAACGTCTAACATTTCTATAATAGTAATACCAGGTACAGTGTAATTCATAGGAGTTTGGTCATGGGTCATGTATACATTTCTTCATAAGTGATTTTATTTTCATTTTCTGTATAGGTTTCTGATTTTTTGTTTTTCTTCCTTATCAAGTTGGAGTTTCTTTGTTTAATAAGCAAGTAATGGGCTTATATGTTCCCCACTACGTTAGACTGTATATTCCATTTTTCTTTCTTTTTTAAGATTTGTTTTATTTATTTGAAAAGCAGAGAGAGAGAGAGAGAGATCTCCAGCTGTCAGACTGACTCCCCTAAGTGTCACAAGCAGGTGGCACTGGGCCAGGCCACAGCCAGCAGTTTCATTTGTGTCTTCCATATGAGTGCAGAAGCCCACGAGGTGGGGCCATCCTCAAATGCTTTTTAAAATCGTGTTAGCAAGGAGCTGGATTAGAAGTGGAGCAACCAGGACATGAACTGGCACCTGTATGCCACCATTACAGGCATCAGCCTAAACTACCATGCCACAGTGCCATGATTAGTTCCTACTCACAAGTGTTTTATATCACATATGTATGTGTATTCTAAGCAGAAGTCAGTATCAAAATTTTGTAGTTTATAAAAATAAGTAAACATTTAAGATTCAAAGGTATACATTCTTTTTTTTTTTTTTTTTTTTATTATTTAACTTCATTAATTACATTGTATTATGTGACACAGTTACATAGATACTTGGGTTCTCCCACCCCTCCCCAAACCCTCCAAAGGTATACATTCTTATATGTTACAGTAAACAAAGATTCCAATCTGAAGCACTTAGTTTTCTGAGCTTGAGGAAGTTTCTTAACCTCTTTAATAATCAGGTGTAAAACAGCATGTTAGTATCAATTTAATTAGATTGTTCTGGGGTCATTTATGTAAAGATATATACCATGTACTTTGCAAACTTTTGACCAATGAGAAATGTACACTTAATGGTGATCTGTTACCTGGGAAGATGCGTGTACTGAACAGTAGGATATTATATATTTCAAACTAATGGGAGAATGACTTTTAAATGTTCTTACAAAGAAAACATAAGTGTTTTAGTCAACAGACATTTAATTAGTCTGAATTAATTATTTCAAATCTATACATGTAAACATCACATTGTATCTTATAAGTACATATAATTATTTATTAATTAAAACTTTAAAATGATTGAAACAAGAAAATGCCTATGTATGGCATAGCAGAAATACAAATTTTGTTGCTAACTGTGTTAATAATAATTCTTATGGCTTTTTTTTTTTTACTTTTCAGCCTATGTCCTCAAACACGTTATTTATAAAGATATTTTCCTTTAAAGCACTGGAACATTGTGTAAAGTAGTGAGGCTAACTATATGTCTGTGCGGTTGCCTTGATTCCCAAGTGATTGCTCTGCCACCTGGCTCCTCAGGGGCTGTCAGCAGGCTGCAGTTTCCAAGCCTTAGTGACACTCTAGGAGGAGATAGAATTAACTAGGTTGACTCTTGCATGGCACAGTCATCCTACCCTGGCTCCCTTGGTGCATTTCTGTTAACTTTGGCCTGTGCATGCAGGCTAATGCATATAACCAGATTCTAACAACTTTATTTAACAGTTCTCTAGCACATAATAGTGAAGTGTCTTAGTCTAATAAAGAGCGTATACACTAAGGGTGCCTAGTGACCTTATTATCCAGAGGTGTTTCTGGGCTAGTGACTGTCCTGCATGCCAGCATTGAGTGCCAAACCCCTCCTTTGTAGTTTTACCACCTTGTATATAGTATGAATTACTTTAGTGCCTTAAAAATCTTGAGTTTTTAACTGAAAGATATGTTATTGTTCATCTGTTGCCTTTCCCACATAGTCAAGAAAGGAAAAATGCAAGTGTGTGTGAAAAGGAAGAGTGCAGAATGTTTTTAGTTGTTATAGTATTGTGCGTTTTTAATATACTATCTTGTTATTTAAACATTTCAGAGTTACATAAATTTGTCATACTCAGTTTTTTCATTCTAGAAGCAGGCAGTAAGTCTCTTCCTTCTATTTCCTCCCAAAATAGTAAGTATAGGCTCAAGATAAAGGAATTGTATTGATAAATCCCACAAGTTACAGTTCCTGAGATGCTTCGTATTCATAAGTTCCACAAATTGTATCTCCTGAGAAACTTTGTATTAGGAAAAAGACTGCAATCTACTTATCTTACTTTGTAGTTATGTTGAAAAAGAGAAGGTAGACAAGAATATAGTTTAGGTTAAAAAGTCAGAGAGTTTTATGAAGATTTACTTATTTGAATGGCACAACTACAGAGAGGGAGGGGCAGAAGTGGACAGGCAGACACAGAGAGATCTATCTTCTGGCTCATTCCCCAAATGGCCACAGCAACTCAGGCTGGGCCAGGCTAAGCCATTGAGCCTATGTGGGTACAGGGACCCAGGAACTTGGGCCATCTTCTGATGCTTTCCCAGTCCATAATCACGGAGCTGAATTGGAAGTGGAGCAGATGGGATTCGAACCAGTGCCCATATGGAATGTTGGTGATGCAGACAGTGCCAGCCCTTTGGGATTCTATCTTAGTTTCACTTCTGGTACTGTTTTTCATCGATTAGTATTCTTGAAATAATTGAGAAATAAACATTTTGAGTATTGTTTTTATTAAGAATAGCTGTCTTATAATGAAATCCTAACTGTAGTGTATCAGTATATAGTTATACACAGTCTATGAAGAATTCTACATAAGGCAAAGGCGTTCATTGCCTTGATAATGATATACTTTCTATTGAACTTCAATGATTTTAGGGGACTTTAGTTTCTTTTGTTTTTTAAAATCTGTTTGTTTACTTGAAAGACAGTTACAAAGACAGGAGGAGAGACAGAGAGCGAGGTCTCCTATGCATTGATTTATTCCTCAGAATGGCTACTGCTACCAAAGCTGGGCAAGGCTGGAGCCAGGAGCTCCATCCAGGTTTCCTGTGTAGGTACAGGGCCCAACCACTTGATATCTTCTGCTGCTTTCCCAAGCACTTCAGCAGGAAGCTGGATTGGAACTGGAGCAGTTGGGACTTGAACTGGCATCCATATGTCATTGCAGGAGGGAGCTTTACCTACTACACCATAATGCTGGTGCTGGATTTTTTTTTTTTTAATATTTCTTTATTTTAAGGAGAGGATGAAACAGAGCCCAGTAGCTGCTGTGGCCCTGACTGAGCCTGGCCAAAGCCAGGAGCCAGGAGCCCAATCTCTTGGGTCTTGTTTTACTGCTTTGCTCAGGCCATTATCCTAATATCTGGATGTGAACATGGATCAGAAGAGGAGCAGTCAGGTCACAAGTTGACACCCATATGGGGTGCTAGCACTACAGGAGGCATTACCACTGTTGGCCCCAACTTTTAAACATTTTGTGATGCTGATCTCAGCTATGATTTGTAGCCGCCTATGCAAGTGATAGTATATATGAAGGAGCTATGGCTAAATTAATTAGGCAACAAATAAGCTTTTTAAAGATAAATTCTTATTAAACTTTTTATGTATTTTTCACTTGAGAGACAGAAAGAGAGATCATTCTTGTTCATTCTTCAGATACCCTGCATGATCTCAGGTTAAGCCAGACTGTGTTTGGGAGCTGGAAACTCACTTCAGGTCTTCTTGGGTATCAGGCACCCAACCACTTGAGTCAGCACCGCTGCTCCCCAGCGTGTGCCTCAGTGGGAAGCTAGAGGGTGGGTGTTTGTCCGAGTGGTTAAGATGTCTGCATTCCATTGTCACTGCACACCAAAGGCTCATGTCTCAAGCTTCTTGCTGGTGGGAGCCCTGTGAGGGAGTGATGACATCCCAAGTGGTTGATTTCTGTCACATCTCGGATTCATGTTTTGTATTTTTTTCCCCTGGCTAATCATAGTCATTGTCAGCATTGGAAAACAAGCCAGAGAATGGGATCTCTGTCTTGTCTGAGAGTAATGTTGACCTTCTGATAGGAAATGCGGGCATTCTCAACTGACACTGTAGTTGCTAGGCCAAGTACTTTCTTGGCATGTCAGTAATATTCATTCCTAAGACCCAAATGATTCATCTAAAGATGGTTTTTCAGCTTTTAAAATGACAGTGGTAAAAGGTCATTTGACTGGGCACAGAGAAAAACTTTGTAATGTTTGACCATTCTGTGTTTTGTTATTTCATGACTTTTGAGTTTTTAAAAAGAAATGAGGTATATTCTCAAAATTCATAGACCACAGCATTATTTACTTGCTCTAAAGAAATATACATGGATAACTATACTTGATACATATTTCTTCACAGTACTTTTCCCCCTTTATTCTCAGTGTTTGACAGGTATATTTTTGGGCAGAATATTATCATTTACTAAATGGAGCTAGTTTGATGTTTAGTAGCTCACCTTGTAATAAATAGAAGTTAATCTTTTTGTAAGTTAAGCTCTTAACTACTAAGATACTCACTAAAAATGGAAAGAACTTACCAAAGAATTTAACATGATATAGTAAAACAGGTAATATTCAGTTAGGATTTTATAATTTCAGACAAAATGTATTGATGTATGTTTTGAAATGGAGGAGAGTACTATGATTTTTAGGTAACTTTCTAACATTTTTCACAGTCCCCAGCACAAAATTACAATATTACTTAGTTGCCAAATTTGGATTTGGAGGCCCACTTTTTTCATGATTAATCGTAGCACAAAAGTGCCATACCAGTTTGTAAAGCACAGTTTATGCATTTTCTTTTGCTGGTTATCATTAAAGAGTAAATGCAGACATGAACTCAAGGCTCTGCCCGACGTGTTGCTGAGTTCTGAGGTCTGTACTGCTACTGTTAAACAGCCCAAGAAGTAGGAAGGGGAAATGAAGGGCACAATTCTCTGTCTTTGCTTTATGTCATTTATTTAAAGTTTGTGATACCTTTTAGGAAATCATTATGAGCAAAAATATGGTATTTTTTGCAAAAAGAGATTGACATGTTGTGGCTAAATAGTCCTGAATTCTTACAGAGATTTAAAATAGATACTTTCTTCACTGTCATGTCCAGTCAAAAAGAAGTTGTGGGTTACATTTCTGCTGAAATTAAGCTAAGTTTACATCTTTTTTATATAAGAAAAGATAAAATTTGAGTTTGTAACCTTATCCTTCAAAAATCATACCATCAACACTCATAGCAAGAAGTTAGTTCCTCCTTGAGAAAAGCATGAAGACAACAACATTAAATTCCTGCCAAGCTTGGCTCTTCCAGACCACTTTCATAAACGTTGTGTAGAAAAGTAACAGGTTTTCAGGTTCGTTTGTTTGCTTTTAGTTTAAATCTTTAAATCTTTGCCTTTTTCTTGTTGTATTTGTAGTTTTCAACTTAACCAGATGTTTAAAATACCTTAAGTGTAAAACTTGATGTACCTTGAATACTGTTGATTTTTCTAATGTAAAATATATTTTATTCTATTTATGTCAGTTCCATAAAGAACCATTTATTCTTTCCAAATGTTCATTCTCTCAGTTACAAAAATGTCAAAAAATCATTTATTTGCTGAGTAAAATGTTAGTGTTTATTGATTAATTAGAGCCAGTTACATTAGAGTTCTGTGTGCATTTAAACTATAGCCTTCTCAGTTCATAGATTATTCTTGCTTAAATAATTTCCGTTTACTTAATAAAATATTTTTTGGTCGCAGTATTCTGTCCTACTGCCTTGAGCTTGTGTTTGATAGTGTGTGTGTATGTGAGTTCTCTCTCTTTTTTTTCTTTCTTCTGTGTAAATTCTGTTTCAGTGAGGCCATGTAGTGATATTGTAGAAAAGTAAACAGTGTTTAAGAAAACTAGAATTGTGAAACATCTAAATTTATTGTGGTAATGATTAACTGAATTAACAGAATGAAACCAAACCTACAAGTGTAGAGCATTAATTTCGCATTCTATTTACATTAAAGTATGATATCATACTGGTAGTGTAATGTTTACCTCTCCCTTAAGTGGAAATAGAAAGTTAAAACTTTAACAGTTAAAATGCTTCTTTAGTTGTTGGTCGGGGGGATTACAATTTAGAATACTTTCTCCCCGCAGTCTTTCCTGGCACCCTTGCTGCTGCCTGCACAGCTTTTTTTTTTTTTTTTTTTTTTTTTCCGGCTGCTTCAGTTCTACTTCTAAATTGGGATTAATATTATCATTATTGGTTTTTTTTTCTCTATACAGCTTACAGAATTGTGAAGGTCAGATGGGATGATGCATTTTAATGTGCCTGGAAAAATAGTGCAGATAATTATATAAGCATGTTACATCAGTTCCTGTTTATTGCATTAAACAGATAATCTCAGTTATCATTAATATTTCCTGAGCAGTCATGTGCCAGGTCCTCAACTAGGTAGTATATACATATTCATTTGATTCTTATACAATCCCTATAAACTAGGTACTGTCATTCTGTTCATTTTACAGATAGAAAGTGACATACAGAGAAGCTAAGCATTCTGCCCAAGATTACACAGCCGTGAGTGCCGGAGCCAGGATTTGAACCGGTCTGGCTCCAGAGTCTTAACCAAATGCGCTATCGATAACAGAGGCTTAGATCAGTAGACTGCTACTAGATGGTGGAACTTTTTTCCGACTAGATTCTGAGGACAGCCTATAAATTTTGTAATGTGGGGAGGTATTGTATTCATCACACTTGCATTCATCAATTCAAATTTTAAAATATCCAGTGTGAACTAATTTCAGATCACTGAGACATATATTCATGGTATTGTGTATATCTATAATGACAACAAATTTATCTGTTAGTCAAATGTTTCACCACCATCATCATAGGTTTCATGGCATTTAAGTTCTGGGGAGAAATTCTTTCTTTGTCTGTTTGTAGCTTTTGTGTTAGTGTGAAAAGTTTCCTCTGTAACTGGTAATAACTCAAGTTTGCATGCTACTGTGTTCTCATTAACGGTTAGCAAATTGATAGATTATCAGTTAATATCTTCAAAATAGTGTGAGTCATATAGCAAATGATAACCGTTTGACCATATATGAAATCCCTTAAGCTCTGTGTATTGCCTGATATTGAGCACAATTGCAGTAGAGAGACCAAGATGATTTTGTTTTTATTTTGAAAGGCCTACAGTACGCAGCCTTTCTCCAGGACAGCAACCCCAAACAAGGTGAACTCATTTTGCAATATGTTATTTTGCTTTAATTCTGCTGAATTTTGGGGCTTTTTTTGTTTGTTTTATTCTTTAATATTACATTTCTGTCTTACTTTAGGCTAGTTTACTTAATTCTTGCTAGAATCGTTTGTTAAAACCATACTGTCTTTACATTGCTTCTAGCTTTGAATTTTGTGCTAATAGATTTGCTTTTTAAAGAGCTTTCTGATTTTGAAGTGGCATTTTACATACATAGTTAATCAGGCTGTGCTAGAGTAGGTGATTAGTTTTGATAGAATCCAGTGTAAGTGCAAATTTAGCTTATTAGCATAGGTATTAAATATTAGTCAAAAATCACTATATAATTTTTAATTATAGAAAATTGTTGGCAACTGATCGCATAATAATATCCATTTATATCTCAGAAAATCATTTCTGGATTCAGAGTGTAGTAAGTTTTAACTTGACTTGCGTGTTTTGTATTTTCTGAACAGCTCTTGCCTTGAATAAAAAAGTGAATAACGTTGTGTTTCCTAGCCCATACTTTTATATCAGATAATGGATATAGCTATATGCCATTATATAAACATATACCCAAGTTTTTCTCTAGTTTTACAGGATTTGAATTCAAATTTTTTTTACAGTTGCTTTGAAAAACTGGATTTAGAGTATACACCATCAAAGGCAAATCCATTTTCATCTTCATTTCATGGGTGGATGGGGAAAGGGTAGGGGTTAATGTGGAAGAGGCTCGAGAGATGTTCTTGCTTCTCTGAATTAACTTACTATCATCACACATGTCCACTATCATGTGAAGAAGAATAAAAATGTCAAATGATTCAGATGGCACTTTTCTATTGTTTATGAGTCTAATATAAGCCACTAAAATACTGTAAGATGCTTCTAGATAACTTTAAGGTATTCTTTCATACTTCTTTTTAAAAAATGGGAAGAGTTATGTTCGTTAAATATGGAAGAGGTAGTTTACACCCATCAAAATGTAGTTTGTGTTGGAACATTTCTGATTGAAAAAAATTTGAAACAGCTAAAATGTAACGTGATCTGTCTTGAGTAGACGCACCATACACGTGTATTATATCTATATGGTGCCACTGTGCCAGAATTCTTAGAGATTTTTTTTCTCTGCACAATCAGAATTTTGCGTAAAGGCATTATTTTATGATGACAGACCAACTGCAATTACTCCACCAAAATGAGATGGCAGACTATTTAGATCTACAATCATTAACTAAAAATAGCCATATTTTTCCTCTATAACTTTGGTCAGTGAAGACCTCCAATTTCTTAAATAAAAAGCAAGTCAGAAAGCTTATATTTTTGCAGGATTGACTACTATACTTGGCCATGACTGTGGATGTGTGTGGGAAGAAATGAATTTTTTTCTATTACTAGTGAAACCTTTCCATATCCATGGAGTTAATAGTGGCACTCAAATATGGTTAAGCAATATACTTAAACCTTGTTTCTAAAGAAGTGATTAATTACTCAGGTGAATGTTATTTAAAACTCCATTCATTGGGAAAATATTTTCCTTAGAGAAAAATTTTTAAAAACGTCTCTACTCTTGAAACAGAGTAATAAGAAAAGTGATGAAACTCAGAACCTCCCATAGGAAGGCAAGTTCTAGAATGCAGGGTCTCACAGATCCCCCACTACCTACAGGTTTTCTCTTTGTTATTTGGTTAGCGTATCTACAAAAAATGTTGAGAATCAGTTCATCACTCATTATGTAACTGTTTTAATAAAAACTGAGTGATGTTTCTTAAGAGTTAATTCTAAACCAAGAGAACTTCTAACAGTCTTCTTGTTTGTGTGTTTTTGTATGGACTGTACAAAAAATGTGTTACAACTAAGAACATGTGAGGAACACCTGTGTACCTGTAGTCATGTTCTTTTTATTTCTAGAAATAGCTACAATTAGGAAATAAGCCTGCTTCCCTTCCCCCAACCTCCCATGGTTATCTCCTTTGAACAAAATCATTGAACCTTTAGTTTCACATTTTCAATTTTTTTCCAAATTAGAAAGTCTAAATATTTGATGTATCAGATGATGGACATTTCTGATTAATAGTTGTCTTCAGTGAAGCATCCAGTAGCATGGTAGAGAAGATAAATAACGAGCATTACTACGAATGCTCCCATAGTGTGCCATGTGCCGGAAGTATTAAAAAAGGAAAAAAGAAAAGGTTTAGGAAATATTTGTTTGCATCAAATGTTAAGCATAGCTTGGTTTGGGATACTAAATTTACTGAAAAAAGTATTTCTTAGATTATACTCTTAAAAGTGAAAGATAATATTAGTACTGGGGTTGGCCTTGGACTTAACTTCATTTTGGACTGGTTTGCTATCAGATCACCTTAAGATTTTCTGAATTAAAACTGTTTAGGAAAGAATTTCAGATATAAAAGCAGTACCTTTCTAGTTGTTTTCCCTCTTGTTTTTAACACAGGAAATGTATAAAATTGTTTATAATGCCTAACTTCTGATGGAGTCTAGTTTCAATTTTGTTCTTAGTCATTGCAGATATTGACAAAATGTCATACGAAATTATTTTGTATTTTTTGTAGGACTGGGAAACAGAAAATCATGACTGGTATTGTTTTGAATGCCATTTGCCTGGAGAGGTGTTGATATGTGACCTGTGTTTTCGTGTGTATCATTCCAAGTGTTTGTCTGATGAGTTCAGGCTTAGAGACAGCAGTAGTCACTGGCAGTGCCCAGTTTGCAGGGTGAGTACCTACGAGCTTTCATGTGCTGGTCAGAGGGGTCGGACTTCACAAATAGCCTCACAAAGATACCCCAGGTGTTCTTACCAGGTGAATGGATAAAGTCCTGGAGGGTGGGGGTTATCTGCTGAAATGGTGAATGAACACAGAGCACTCCTAAATGGCTATCACAGAACACATTCTGCATGTCAGTGTGCATTTTAGAAGTTTCAATTGCGTAAACATAAATTCTGTAGCCATTCTTAACACCTGCTTGTGGAATGTATTACTACCTTAACAGATAGCCTCTGGAAATCTAAGCTATATATCATATGTACCATACCAAGATTTGTTCAATAAGTACCTTATAATAAACTGTGCAGTTTATACCATTCAAAAGTCATGGTAGTAAGAGGCACATTGCTGGAGACATTTTTGTATCTATTTACAACTTTATATCCATGGAATGTAGCCTTTATTTTTGTCCTATCTTCAGTTAGTTTTATTATTTGGTTATATTTTATTTGGAGTGTGGAGGGAGGGGGCAGTTGTGTGTAAATAATTCTAATTACGTTATTTAAAGCAAAATGAATTTTTCTAGGAGATAAAACAGATGCTTTATACAGTTTTTTTAAACTCATTTCCCCCACTGAAGAATATGCTTGTTGTGATTGTCTGACGCAGAATGTGGTGTGTCTGTATATGAGTGATTTGTAATGACTAAACACTACATTGAATATGGCACTGATAACAAAAAGCAAGGAATTATTTGATTGCAGCCTCTATTTTTTTATTTGATATTATAAACTCTCCTTCTTTGGATCCAAGCTAGTTCAGTTTTTAAAAATTGTTTGCGGGCCTTGGACAATTTAAATCATCATTTCTTCTTCCAAAAGAAAAGCTTTGCATTCATATTTTCCCCCTCTGTGGTATCAAAACCTTTCTGCTTGTGTGATGAGCAAAACACAGTGTACATTGTAGTCTTAGCAACTAAGGCTTTATATCACCCGAGTCCGTTTAATCTCTTCGGCATTACTGTAGCTAGTTAATAGGCGGCAGACAGTTGGGATAGCATTAAAAAATGTTTAATGGTTCTATCAGTAAACTGCATATAAGTCGGATAAGCAGTGCTAAAATTCCCGTGTCTGAGGACATTAATAGGTAGTCTGGAGTGGTCAGCCCCTAAGTGCGGCTTAGTGTTGGTGATTGCAAGCTGACACGCTGCCTTAGGATTCATATCTTATTCTCTTGAGGATCTGGATTGTGTATTTCTGCAGCAAACACTTATCTCTTTTCTGTTAAAATTTACATTAAGAGAAATTAAAAGTTAATGAGATCTTAAGCACAAGAGTACTATACTATTTGTGGAAATGTGAAAGAAAGAGAAAAACAGCATTATTTGGGGTTTGTAGCCACGGATCATTGAAGATGAGTTAATTGTAGGCATTTTATATTTTTTATATCAAGAGTGGAAATTGAACAATTAGCCTTTAGCAAAAATGTGCAATAGTTTTTTATAAGAATATGCTATCAAGTTGTCTGATTCTGTTTTTTCTAATTGTTCTTTTTACTGATTCAGTGAATTTTTAAAATATTTTTCAATCTGCCTGACTGGCCAGGAACATGTTCACACTATTCTGTTCTCCATTTTATTTGACTTTCTTTATACTTTGTTCATCTAGATTTTTAAATATACACTTCTGCTAATTTCAGTAATGCTGTAAGTCATTGTTAAATCCCAAATGGTGCATTTGCCTTGTAGTTTGTGTACTGCTTTGGAGTAAGACCCACAAAATCTGTTTAAGTACAGGAGATTTTATCTTGTGGTTAAAAACTTAAAGTAGCAAAGTGTTAGCTGTTTTTAATGCTCAGAGAATCAGAGTGAGTGACCAGGTGCAAGATTCTTGAACTCTAGGAAAGTTTAGATTCTGAATCTGTAGGTCCATGCTAAAATACTTTGATTGTAAGTCAGAATAATCTTCCACTCTCTTAACAACTAATGTTCGCAGATTAGCTTACGTATACCAATAAAGGTAAAATGCCAAACCCGAGTTTTACTAGCAGTGAAAGTAGTAAATGAAGGTCCGTCAGCACTACCTGTGTGAAGGATTCACTTCTGCCCTTTTCTGATTTGCTGGAGTTCCCAGAGGACTCCATTCTTACATGATTTTTGTCCAAGCGTTGTTCAAACAGTTCCTGAGAATGAATTATCTTCTCAGCTAGTTACCAGATTCAGTTCCGCTCACAAGCCTTCAATTAATGTGTCTGATTATTTGTCAAGTTATACTGTATCATAAAATAATAAAAATATAAAAAACTATTTTACTAGAGTACTAACAGGCGTTTTGCTAATTGAATAAATAAATGTTTGCCAGTTTTTATAACCTCAAGAATCTTGTATTATTACAACTCATTTACTGATATACAGACTAATAAAAAATGGGAATTTTTGCTTCCTAATAAAAGGAGTCTTTGAACACAGGATATCTCTTTGGAATGTCTGCTTTTTTTAAAATATAAACTTTTACTTTAAGGACACAGTAGATTGTTAATGAAAATAGTCAGCAAGTATCTCATTAGAGTTTTCTTTTAAAAAATATTAACTATTGTTCAGTTTCATACTGTTATTATTACTGAGAGGTGCCTTAAAATTGTTTTTAAAATTTCTCCTAAGACAATGAAATAATTTAGAAAAATGTAAGAAAAACCAACTTCCCAGAAATCCTACTCATTGTCAGTAAATATAAACGTCTCCCTTTGAATGTGTGTGTGTGTGTGTGTGCATGTTTATGTCTACGTCTGTAAAAACTTCACATGCATTATTGGTTATAGCTAGTTTACTTTGGCTTAACAAATGTCCCAGGCATCTTATTTTGTATGTGTTGTAACTTAGTGGCCTGTGCCATGATAGAATCAAATGGCCATTGATGCACACTTACATCGTGTCTGCCCAGAATCTGGCAAACTGACATTTCTATTCATGTATCGGAAATCACCCTCCACCGGTAGCATGTGAGGAAGACTCTTACTGTTAGGTCTGCCTGATGTTTAACTTTGCATTTCGTTTCTTTTATTTGATGTTTATTTTCCTGAAATAGGCATGAATTTTCTGAGGGAAAAATACCCTTTTGAAAAAATGCTTATAAGATTTTATTTGTACAAAGGAATGATTTTTAAGAGAGTCCATTTTTTTTTAGCAAAAAACCTAATTTATATATACATCTGTGTAATTGTTTGATCATCTTTTGTGAAATAAGTTCACTTGAAGTTGAATGCTTCAATTTAAAGTATAGTAATAACAATTTTGATTTTTTTTATAAAAGCCATGAAGTGGCTTTTAGAAGATTACACCCCATTTTGCCAGGCCTGTGAAAGTATTTTTCATTGCTAAATTGCTAGGATGAAAACAGAAGTTTCATTTTACTTTTGCTTCAAATATCCAATTTCCAGATAATAGTCATTGTGTTTGATATGCTGGCTAGAGGTAAGCCTCTGTATGCCTATATATGCCTTGTGCATGCACACATACACGGAGTTGTATGAGCTCCCATGTGCGCTGCACACTGACTGCTCTAAAACCTGACAGTAACAATGTGTTTGAATGATAGCGTAAAAAATTTTAGTACAAAATTGCAGCCAAGTAGTGTTTCATAAAGACATCCCGGGACCTCATGCTGGGCTGGCATTGCATTGGTTTTTAGTGCAGCCCTATCCAAGAGTCTTCTCTGTAGTGTTGAAGTGGTTTGTGTGTGTTGTCAGTTATCAGACACTACCCCATGTGTCTGTTGAGTCCTTGGATGTAGCTTGTGCACTGAAGAACTGAATTTCAGTGTGCCGTGTATATGCAGCTCATAGTTACCATTTAAGGTCATTCACGTTCCAAATGTTCATGCTACTGCCCAATAAGCATCCTTTGCTACAAAATGTGCACTTGTCTCCCAGTTTAGCCATAGTTGTACTTTTGGAGAATTCTCAAACAATTGCTTCCTCAAGGCTTCCTCTCCCTAGTGTACACAACAGATTCTGTAGCAAACACTGGCCTGCATGGACTAGTGTTTGTGATATCTATATTACCTCGTGAACATGTTAATTTGAGGAGGCGAGCTATCTAGCAAAGCAAGTAAAGACTGACAAACAGAATAAGTGGTGTTTTCCAGATTAGCAATTCGGAGACATCGTTTGAAAGTTGATCCCTGTTTCCTGTTTCCTGCAATATCATTTAACAGGCACATGTTCTTCACATAAATGAGTGCCATTTTCATAATTTAGAAACATTGCAGACTCATGTTATTCTTCCCCTTTAAAATCAAATAAATACAGGTTTTGTGTTTTGTAAGTTTTACATGTGTCGTTATAAAGTCAAATCTATGGATGCTAAATGGTGTAATGTGTACTCTACAGTGTGCTTGACAGTGAATGAGTCTCATATAAAGGGAGTGGATGGGAAAGTTGCATGATACACTTGGTTTCCATGCATTTGAGCCTCTAAGATGAACAGTGACCTTGCAAGAGTTTTATTTTAGAGTTTTGTCATTTTACAATGTAAACGTTTTGAATTGCTAGTCTTTAAATCATACAGCTAACTTTGGTTCAATTTACATGCCACTTATGAAAACTTACTGTGACTTTTAGATGGAAAGACCAGTCTAAGTCACAAAAGAAAAGCTAACTTATTCAAAAGTAATGAATGAGAATATGTATATTCAATATGTCTTGTCTTTTTTAGATGAATTTATTTATTTGAAAGGTGGAGTTACAGAAAGGCAGAAAGAGACACAGAGAGAGATCTTCCATCTGTTAACTTTCTCCATGGCTGCAAAGGCCAGAGCTGGGTCCGTTTGAAGCTAGGAGCCAGATCTCCCAAGTGGGTCCCAAGGCATTGGGCCGTCCTCCGCTGCTTTCTTGGGCCAAAAGCAAGGAGCTGGATCAAAATGTAGAGCAGCCAGGACTTGAAGAGGTGCCATTATGGGATGCCAGCACCAAAGGCAGAGGATTAACTTGTTATACCACTGCCCCAGCCCTAAGCCAGATGATTTTTAAAAATTGGCTTCAAGTTTTAAAACTATAAATTGTCATGTATTATCTAATTCTTATAAATCCCTTATATTCTACCTAAGCAGTTTTTAAAAAGTTCATGTATGTATCATGTTGCATTTCTGTGGTAAATTTAAGAATAAGATGGGTTAGGAAAAAATGAAGACCTGGATATAGGAATGGAATATTTTGGGTAGTAATGTATTTCATGTTTGTGATCTATTTTCTGGTTCTTTGTGTAGAATCTTACTTGACCTTTATCTTTTTTAAATTCAAGAACATGAAATGTTAGTAGCTAGCATGATTCTTTTATAAGGATGGTTATAACTTCATCTAGATAGAAAGTTCATCAGTGTTTCCAACACCAAGGAATTGAAACTATGGAGTAAGTACAGTTACCTACTGTTGTCTCTATAATGCAAAATGCGCAGGGTAGAGGTTTGAGAGAATTAAGAAGTAGACAGGAAGTACATTTTTATTGGCTGCATGCCCCATAGGGATGAACTGCTGGTATGCATGCTCTTGTCACTAAAATGATTCTGTAAGTTGTTTTCTGAAAATGGAATTTCCACTGAGAAATATGTTCTTCCTCTGCGCTTTTTAAAAGACTTGCCTATTTTTTTGGAAAGGCAGATTTACAGTGAGAAGGAGAGAAAGAAAGATCTTCCATCTGCTGATTCACTCCCTGAGTGGCCACAATGGCCAGAGCGGAGCTGATCTGAATCCAAGAGCCAGGAGCTTCTTCCCAATCTCTCACATGGGTGCAGGGCCCAAGACTTGAGACCATCCTCCGCTGCTTTCCCAGGCCACATGCTGGGTGCTGGATGTGAGGTGGAGCAGCCAGGACAAAAACCAGTGCCCATATGGGGTGCCCAAACCAGGTGTGTGCAAGGTGAGGTTTTTGGCCACTGAGTCATGGCGCTGGGCCCTGCCTTTTCAATCTTGTTCTTTTCTTAAAGAATTACATTGTGTAAGAGAGGGAAAGAGCCTTAGAAACAAATCTTGTGCTCCATAACATTTTTGCTGACTTCCTCTATTCTATTTCTAATTCAAATAGCAAGCCACAGAGGGGCCTGAAGTTACCTCCAAAAGTGCATTAATGCTGAACAAACCTTATGTCTTTAGCTTATAGTATTTTGGCAGTTCCTTTGTGAATCTGTTACTGAATTTTTAAATATTACATGTTTTTATGGTTGTCGTAGTTTTGTTTGGGGCTGTTAATTTACTTCGGAAAATGTTTTAAAAGCTGTTCACCAATTCTAGACTGTTTGCTGCAGAGCTGTTTGTTTCGTCTGATTTCTTGAGCTCAGTCAGTACTTAGCATCATTTGAGATAACAGTTGATTGTTATAAAGAAGCACAGATGCAGCTGTAATTGCATTCAGTGTTGCCATTGTAAATCTGGCTGTGTTTTTGAAATGCTGCATGAATAGTTCTGCTGGATTAACGTTTTTGACCAGAGGTGGCAAGCGACTAGTCCAGTCTTCCAACACACAGCAAGAACCCACCTTTAGGTAGTCTTACTTGTTATTCTGAGTCACAACAATGACTTGTAAGAAAGCACATCTGTGACAGTTTAGAGGTTTTTTTTTTTTTTAACTGAAATTCTTCTAAATTAAAGGGCTTTTTTTCCAGTTTTCACAATACGATTTTGTAGATGTAGCAGCTCACCCTTCTCCCTCCCCTTCCTCTATCCTCTTTTCCCCCTCCCTGCATTTTCCCCCGTATCATCACAATAGTGTCATAAATAATTAAAAGTCTACCTTTCTGCTAGTTACATGTATCATGGCATGGTAGGTATAGATAAAAGCAGGGAATCTAGTGTTGTAATGTAAAGGTTTTTATTTAAGTTTAAAAAGAAAAATTGCCAGCAACCGGAGTGCAGGTAACCATTGCTGGCCAACATGCAGGACTGGGAAGGCCATTTATCCTGCTGTTAATGCCAGAAATAGATGTGATGAGCTGCTCTTCTGGTCTTGTAAAGATTTAATTTCCGTGTGTCGCTGGAGTGCAAAAGAGTGAATATAAGTACATTTTTAGGACATAGTTCTGGAGAGTAATTTGAATTGCTGGGCTACTGTAAGTTCTTTGGTTTCAAGGGAGAAGTAATAGGATTAATTAAGCCATTTGTCTCTTCCATCGGACATCTATTTTTAAAGTTTTAGTTATTGGCATTTGTTAAAAATGATTCTTTATGACTCCATTGTTACAGACACATCTCAAAGATACTTCACAGTGCTTGACAGTCCATAGCAACATAATGCAGTTTTGCAGATAGAATATCCTTTTAATGTTTGTGTTCTGTGATCACAGTTCTAGAGATCTTAGACCTTCTTTTGGCCTAAAATGATACAGTAAATTTGTATTCACATCAGTATTTTCTCCAGATAAGATTCAGAAGCCGCTTATACCAGAACAGCTAGAATGCTCTTCCCCCCACCCCAAGTGAAACGTCCAAAGTCCTTCCCCAAACAGTCTTGGATCAGGCTGAAAAATCTGCATTTCCAATAAGTACCACAGGTGATTATCTGTTCCTTTTGAAATGAGCTGTTGGTGCTACTGTTCTGGACTGTTGGAAGTCAACAGCTACTGGTATGTAGTTAGCTGGCAATGAATTGATTCACACATCAAAAGTAAACTATACACACACATATTGCTTGCAGTATGCTAACACATACTTGTGAATTAATTTCTGTTATTAGAAGTAACTTCTTTTTTAAAAAATTCAAGTAAATGCAATAGTTTTTCTAGTGGGCAGTGAAGCTAGTTAGTAATGAATGCTGCCTGTCCAGTTCAACTAATATTGATCAAACATTTGTCATGAGCTGTAGGGTACCTCCTTTGATAATGTTTAGTCTAGACCAGAGCTTAGCCTGTGGTTTTGTACTGCGTTTGAGCTAATAATGGGTTTATGTTTTTAAAATGTTGAAGAAAACCAAGAGGATAATATTTTGTAACATGTGGAAATAATTTTTAAAAATTAGATTTCAGTATCCTACAGTTGTATTGGAACATATATTAATGTGATGTGTATTTACAGCTAATTTCTTACTGTAACAGCAAGGGTAAGCAGTTGAGACAGACAAAAGTTGTAAAGCTTAAAATATTCACTGCCTGGTCTGTTATAGGAAAATCTTGATATCTTGTCTAGTCTGTTGTGCATAGAGCATTCTGTATATTTGAAATCCTCAAACAAATTTTGAAGCCCTTGATGAGCCCAAGTTGAGGGAATTGGATGAAGTGAACTGCATCAATATAAACATATTAACTGATAAAAGATATCTAGATTACTGATTTTGAGCATCATTGAAACACTCGTACTGAAATGATAGAGACATTATTCTCTGCCAAAATATGTTTCTGTAGCTGAAAAATTGGATCTCTAGAAAAAACTGAAGATTCAGGCCAGCATCTAGTCCTGAATATTCTTTCAAATAGTCTTCCTAAATGTTTGCTAACCTTATTGTTATAAACAAAATGATATTTATGTTAGAAGCTACTCCTATAATTTCTGTTAGTTGCAGCACCTTTTTCTCAAACCATTTTATTTATTTTTTTTAAAGATTTATTTATTTTATTACAAAGTCAGATATACAGAGAGGAGGAGAGACAGAGAGGAAGATCCTCCGTCCGATGATTCACTCCCCAGGTGAGCCGCAACGGGCCGGTGCGCGCCGATCCGAAGCAGGGAACCAGGAACCTCTTCCAGGTCTCCCACGTAGGTGCAGTGTCCCAATGCATTGGGCCGTCCTCGACTGCTTTCCCAGGCCACAAGCAGGGAGCTGGATGGGAAGTGGAGCTGCTGGGATTAGAACCGGCGCCGATATGGGATCCCGGGGCGTTCAAGGCGAGGACTTTAGCTGCTAGGCCACGCCACCGGGCCCTCAAACCATTTTAAATATCTCAGTTTGACTGACAGGCACCAGCTGATACTTGGCTTGTGAAAGCCAATCTTCCTAGTTTAAGAATTCCCCAGAAATCTTAGTGACAGAAGGTAAATCTTTGATTTCTTTTCTGAAATGCTAAGTTGAAATTAGAACTATGAAAACATAAGAAAACAAACCAAAAGTTTATCGACTTGAAAACATCTCACAGCAAATGCCTGTTCTTACAAACTGTTGGGAAAGATTTGGCTTCTGTTAAGTGTCCTCTTGTCTTTGCCACAATTAACCAGGAAAACTCCTGAGCCTGGAGAAGTGGAATCTATCAGCCACTGTATCCCTGCCTTGAGTAGTGTGAGATCCCAGGGCCATTACCATGCCATTACCAAGCAGTATGTGAACATGCATGTCAGTTCAGAACTGCCTCATAAGGTCTGGAGTAGTCTCTGAAAAGATACCTTTTTGACTTTATAAGTAAAGGCACATGGGAGCTTTCAGCAAAACTATTCTTTGTGAAGCTTTTGGTCCATCCTTTCATATAGCCAAAATCATTGTTGTTTCTCACTTTAGTGGCTGCATAGAGCTCACAAACACTTACAGTACAACCACTACAGCAAGTTTGGCTTATGTAGTATTCCTTTATGCATGAGTAAGTAGACCGAGACCATGCTGGATCTGCTGAGGATTTTTTTATAAATGCATATTACCTGCAAGATAACTTGAAAAGAGAACTTTTTTTTTATAAAAGATTTATTTAATTATTACAAAGTCAGATATACAGAGAGGAGGAGAGACAGAGAGGAAGATCTTCCGTCCAATGATTCACTCCCCAAGTGAGCCGCAACGGGCCGGTGTGCGCCGATCCGAAGCCTGGAACCAGGAACCTCTTCCAGGTCTGCCACGTAGGTGCAGTGTCCCAATGCATTGGGCCGTCCTCGACTGCTTTTCCAGGCCACAAGCAGGGAGCTGGATGGGAAGTGGAGCTGCTGGGATTAGAACCGGCGCCGATATGGGATCCCGGGGCGTTCAAGGCGAGGACTTTAGCTGCTAGGCCACGCCGCCGGGCCCGAAAAGAGAACTTTTAAAGATATAACTTTATTCTTTGAATGTGGCAGCAAAGTTTAATATTTGAACTGTTCTAGCAATTTGTGTCTTCACTTATTTAGTTAAACAGCATATTTTATCAACTTGATCCAGTGGTTCTCAGGACTGCATGATAGATGGATGGATGGATGGATAGATAGATAGATAGATAGATAGATAGATAGATAGATTCATCCATGTGTGATATATACTATACATAGTCATACGCACATACACACACCATGAATACATCAGCTCCAACCCTAAGCCAGTGGTATCTGAATCTCTGGAATTGGCATTTAGAGCTTGGTGGGGTTTTTACTTTAAGGTAGAATATAGTTTTTGAGGTGTGTCCAAGTATTCAGTGTACCATCTGAGAAATAGACAAAGTCATATGCCAGTGTAATCCAAATCCCATTGAGCCATAGGAGGTTCAACACTATTGGCCCTGGAATAAAACCAACTATCGGGCTCTTCTCCCCAGACCACAACTGTTCAGTTCATTCTCCATCATAGATAACTTTTGCCTGTTCTAAGACTTTATATTAATAAACTCTAGTGCTTTTTGAAGGCTCCCCAAGTGGTTGTAATATGATAAACAATCATGCATGAGCTATCAGCCTGAAGAGCACTTTGTTAAGTAAGGGCAGGATTTTCCTGGAGTACTATAGGAAGGTAATATATTAAAGCATTCTGGATAGTTTCCATCAAACAGAACGGAGACAGATAAGAACAATTCTTACCCAGCCTGCTCTATTTCCTTTCAGACTTTGCTGAGAATTCATATTTCCAAGTTTAAATCTCTACTTTTACTTGCACTTTGAAAAGAGATAACTCTAGCCACTTACCTCTAAGCAAATTTGAACAGCATGTAAAATCAGGTTTCCATCCTTTGTTAAACTCTCTAGTTATGTGAAATGAGTACCCTTAATGTGATCTGTGTCCAGTCACCCCAGAAGCAAACATGGCTAACACTAAATTAGCTGTTCATTTTAAGAAGTTTGGAGGTAAAACCAGTTTATGAGAGTGCTTAATAGCCACAGTTTTATAGATTCTATATTCAAAAATGGTAGGAACTAATTGCATGAGCAAGTTAATATGTGAACTACCTAAACTTAAGCATGATAAAGTAGAAGTTTCCACAATCGCTTCAAAGTGTTTGAATATTTGTTGTTGTTTCAAAGAAGAAGCAATGTGGTTAACATATTTTAACCATAGTAATGCTAAGTCTGATTCTAGCAATGCATTATTTTGCCCATAGAGAAGCACTGGGTGGTTTTATTTTCTAAGGCTGTAAAACAGGAGAACTCAGATTCAAGCTAACAGAGTGAGGTATTTCATAGGTTTATGTTTAGAGCACATGGAGGACAATATACCTAGTTTCACAGCAGCGTTGGAAGAAGAGCAGGGGGTTGTCCTGGACATGGTGAGGCCAGCCAGTAGTTCTCAGACACGTTCTTACTTGTAGCTAGTCTGACAGTCTGGTGGTTAGCCTTCTAATTGTTCAGCTTAATTGTGAATTATTCAAAGGAAGATTTAGAGAGCAGGGTTTTTCCACACTGTTCAGTTGCCAGAAGGACTTGGGAAAATATTTAGTGAACTTGCAGTCCTGTGTAAGGTGTGTACTTCCTCTAAATAATGTGTTACCTCTTGAAAGAAAGCTTGCTATTATATCTGAATTTGCACAAATTCATAATTTAGTGAGACTTACAGTGAAATCAGTACACATGGATGTTTTAGAGGTAGGATGGCAGTAGGTCACATGGCTGGAAGGGTTTGTTTTTATTCTCCCATGTTTTGAAAAGGAAGGTAGACTTTCCAAGTGCTGAGAGGAAAGCAGCCATCTCCGACCTTCTTAGCCCTGTTTGCTGTGTCTGACTTCTTGTCAGATTCTTATGTATACAGAACAATGCACTGAAGGCTTTCCGCCTGCTAGGGAGAACATTTGTCCCTAAGCTTTAATAGCAGATGGTGTTTCAAGCCCACCAAGGCCCTCTGATACTGAGCATCGGTCTGTTGTAAGCTAGCACACATGAATGACCAGCTAATAATTATTAAATGTATGACAGTCACTGGGGTATCTGGCTAAATATGAGAGCAATTTAGTGCTTTCAAAATAACAAAAATGATTAAGGACATGAGATAACACATGTGGCAGTTAGCTCAACTTAAGGAACCTATAATGTATACCTATTTGAAATCATGTTGTGCATTGTAAGTTTGTAAAATTTTGTTTTGCAAGTAAAATTTTTTATTTAAAAAAGAATTGCTAATCCAGGCCATTGTAAAAACACTAGAGTTCAGTGTTTGTTTTAAAGCTGTTTTGTGCTTGTGACTAAATACTGTGTATCTATGCTATTTCATTTTTCTCTTAATGTGCCTATGCTGTTACTCATTTGAAATTTAGTTCATTTCTTCCTGTTTGCTTAAAGAAGAGAGAGCTTATCCCTCCCAAAGAGTATGAACCTTGGATTCAGGAAATTTTATTGTTTCCAACCTCATCTCTGTTTATAACTCATTCTTGGATTGGTAGCATAACAGTCTAAATAATTAAAAGGTTAATGAACAAATAGCACAGAAACTCTAGAAATTTCAACCCAGACACTTAGGAGTGAAGCACAATTGCATTTGATGGAAAATCACCCATGTCTGATGCATAGCTAGGTTTGGGAAAAAACTGGTTTGAAATAAGCATAAATTTAGAAGCTGTATGCATAGGTGGTAAGGCTGAATACGGGGCGGAACAGACATGTGTGTGCTTTGCCTGAGAGTTGAGGTCAGAAGTGGAAATGGAAGGAAGAACGTGCCTTAAACATGAAGTAGATAAGATTAACTGTACATAACAAAATGTTTGTCCTTTTATTCAGATATTTTAATGTTCTATGGACCTATTTATTCTATTTGATTAAGCTCTGGTTAAAAATTCTAAAAGCCCACCTTCTACTGTTTTTAACAAAATTAAATAACTTCTTGTGTATAATGTTTTTTGAAGAGAATTCTATCACCGGACAGAGAATTAGAATTTAGTCACATGAAAATGTTAAAATATCCATTGAAACAGTGGCCAAACCCACTCAGCTCCTCCAGGGAGAATCTAATTGCATTCAAATGTCCAGAAATTTGGCCTTTGCATTCTTTTTTTTCCCATTGGGAAGTCACATGTACAGAGAGAAGGAGAGGCATAGAAGAACATCTTTTGTTCATTGATTCACTCCCCAAGTCGCCACAATGACTGGAGCTGAGGCGGTCCAAAACCAGGAGCCAGGAGCCAGGAGTGTCTTCTAGGTCTCCCATGCAGATGCAGGGTCCCAAGGCTTTGGGCCATCCTCCACTACTTTCCCAGGCCACAATCAGGGAGCTAGATGAGAAGCTGTGGTGCTGAGATTAGAAGTGGTGCCCATATGGAATCCTGGAACATGCAAGGCAAGGACTGTAGTCACAGGGCTACTGTGCCAGGCCCAGGCTTTGCATTCTTTAGACTATTTTTAATGCCTTGGCCTTGATTAAGTAGACAGAACCCTTTGTCCTATTTCCTAGCCATCTAAAACTGACATAAAAAAACAGAATTTTGATTGTGTGTGTGTGTGTGTGTGTGTGTGTGTGTGCGTGCATGTGTGTGTGAGATTTCTCTTGAAAGGTAAATTGAAAACTGCTTCATAAGCCAGGCTAATAGAAATTGGAGTTATTATTGTGTATATCTGTAACACTTTTAAGTAGATATATTATTATGCATTGATTTTTGAAAACCTTTTTAATGAAGAATGTTACACTTGAATTCACCATTTAGTTGCTAATTGGAAATATGCCCCCAAACCACTTTATCCTTCAGTATTTTAATAAAATAACTGAATGTCCATTGTATCTATTACTTTTTTATCTGAAAACTTGTTGAAGTTCTAAAATAACAAGAAAAAATGTGATCTCTAAAATTTTATATCAACTACAGCATGGAAATTTTTCAGTTTCTCACCTTGCAGCAGTAAATACTATTTCTATCCTGAAGAGATTAAATTTCTCTTTGACAACTATGTAGAAAATGTATTTCTATTAATATTTGCATGCTTTAGTCTGAACATGCCTTTTACATGACAATAACCGTAAGAATGATCAGACTTTATATATCACCTCTTCTTTTTTTAACAGAGCATTAAGAAAAAAAATACCAACAAACAGGAGATGGGCACATACCTGAGGTTCATTGTCTCCCGCATGAAGGAGAGGGTGAGTCGTGCTCAGGTGCATTGAAAAACCACCCCAAACATACCTTCCCCTGGCTCGTTTGCTGAGTGTGAATGTGGAGATAGCAATATGAAATGTGGAAACCTGTACTGTCTTACTTGCTGTCTGAACCAAATAGTTATATAATAGCCAACTTAACATTCGTTTTTGGGTTTTGACTTCTTTTTAAGTTATGTTAGATCAGAGATGTGTAGTTTTTAATTTCATTTATCAGAATAAGCATTTGCATTGGTGAGTACTGTTTAAAGTGAAATGAAATTTTCCAAAAATGGTTCTGTCAAAATCCCAGACACTGCAACATAAAACTACAAATATGTGTGGATTGTTATGTTTGGTTTTAAAGTATTTTATGTAAGATGTGCCTTTAAAGGTAGAAAATACTTTCAGTTTTAGAAGTTCACGTTTTACCTGTCTCTCTTTAGCTACATTTAAAACTGATATTCTGACCACCTTTTAGGCCATTGATCTTAATAAAAAGGGGAAGGACAATAAACATCCAATGTATAGGAGACTGGTACATTCAGCTGTTGACGTGCCCACCATTCAGGAGGTAATGTTGGTTCCTTTTATTTCCATTTCAAATATGTGTCCTTAATGATCACGTTATGCAGTAACATAGTCAGTTAAAGAGTGATTGTGCTTGCTGTTCTTTCATGAGAGTGCATCTTCTCCAATTTATTATTAAAACGAACCAAAAAGGCAAAGCTACCAGGTGAAGACTTATTACTTATTGCAAATTTCAGGAGTTTGCTCTAGTACCTATCAGGTGTCATCTTTTTAAATTTATATGCATAAAGATATATTTATTTTTATTGGAAGTCAGATTTACAGAGAGAAGGAGAGACAGAAAGATCTTCTATCTGCTAGTTCAAACTCAGCCAAGTGGCCTCAATAGCTGGAGCTGAGCTGATTCGAAGCCAGGAGCTAAGAGTCCCTTACAGGTCTCCCACACGTGTGCAGGCCCCAAGGCTTTGGGCTATCCTGCACTGCTTTCCCAGGCCACAAGCAGGGTTTGCAAGGGAAGCAGGGCCTGCAGGATTAGAACCAGTGCCAGTATGAGACCCTAAAATATGCAAGGCAAGGAATCTATAGGCTACTGTGCCAGGCCATCAGGTGTCATCTTTTGAAAGGCTCAATTTTAAACAACTGATTAGCAAATATTTTGTAGTTTGGGCAATTTAATATTTCAGATGTAAAGATTCATTTTTGAACATGATTTTTGTTATTAACAAACTCATTAACAATCCTTTGCTATCATGAGAAGTTTAAGAATTCAGTTTTCAGTATAGATTAAGATTGTTCTTTTACCGTGACTGGCAAATACTAGAATAAAAATAATTTTAATTTACTTTCCATCTTCAGTTTCTCCTAATCTCTAAGACTTAAAGAATATTTTTAAGTTTTAATTATTTATTATATTCCAGAGTGACAAATGAGATCAAAGACATAGACAAAAAGAGCATCCATTTGTTACTTCATTTCCCAAATGCCTACAAAAGGTGGAACTGGTCCAGACATTAGCCAGGATGTTGGAACTCTGTGCAGATCTCCCATACAGGTGGCAGTGATCTCATTACATGGGCTGTTTTCCTGCTATCTCCAAGTCATATTAGAAGGAAGCTGGATCACAAATACGGTAGCTGAGATGTGGGGCGCAGCGATCGCCAGTGGCAGCTTTGCCGTGACGCCTGCCCCTGTACAAGATGTTCAGAAACCCATCCACCCTTTCTTATGTTTTACTTTGCTCGTGAAGCTTCATTAAAAAAAAAAAAAGATATTCCAAGATGGAATTCCATAGCCATTTCATCCAACAAAGTCTTCCTAGTTCTCCGCATGTGATCCGGGTTGATCTGAGTAGATGGGTTGACTGCAGCTGGGTTCACAGCGGCTTGGCCATGGGCCCAGCAAGTGCTGACTGTAACAAAACTTCCATAAGGAAAAGAAGGAGACTTGATATTTATGTTTGTAGCCATTTATGGTACAGATGAAAATGTGGCCCATGATTAAGTGCAGAACTCCACGCGGGTGCTTTGGGAGTGCTCGGGGGAGGTTGTGGTTATTAGCTGTGTGTGGATCGGGTCATCTGAGTGAGCTCCTGAGCAGTCTCAGTACCTAAGTCCAGCCCTAGCCCCAGGACGCTCAGAAATCCCGATTGGGAAACGCAGTGCTCAAGCTCTGAGATTGACTCTTTCCTGTTGCGTGTAGTAACTAGGTTGCAGGCTCTCTGGATGGCCATGCCTCATCGTACCATAGTACGATGTAAAGAGAAAAGAGGGCAACTGTTGGTTTACTTGATGCATATTCCGCATTAGAACCATGAGACAGAAGTAGTCATCTTGTTATCCAAGAAAATCTCTGCTCTTTCCCATATTTTAACCCCATAAACATAATTCAGACATGTATTTTCTCAGTAAATTTAATTTTTTTAATTTTTGTCTTCTACAGAAAGTGAATGAAGGGAAGTACCGAAGTTATGAAGAGTTCAAAGCTGATGCTCAACTACTTCTCCACAACACAGTGATATTCTATGGAGGTTGAATATTTTCTGTTTTTCTTTCTGTGTACATTTTAAAAAATATATTTATTTTCTTTGATGCAAGGCTGGGGTACAAAGAAAGGGAAGAAACAGTGTGTCCCTCTGCTCATTCACTCCCTGAATGTCAGCAATGAGCAGGACTCGGCCAGGTTGAAGCCAAGCGCCTGAGATTTCATGTGGGTCTACCAGTGGGTGCTAGGGTTGCACGCACTTGAACCATCTTCCACTGCTTTTCCAAGTACGTTCACAGGGAGCTGGATCCAAAGTGGAGCAGCCAGTGCTCATATGGGATACTAGTGTAGTAACCTGTGGCTAAACCCACTCTGCCACAGTGTCAGCCCCTTGTGTGCATATTTTAAAAGTATCACTTACGTTCTATGTTGAGAAATAGTTTTATAAAGCATTACATCCTGAAAAGTAATAGCTTAAAGAGTAAGTAGCATCAAAGTCTAAATCTAAGGATGTATGAAAGTGAATGCCCGCCCTTAAAACTGTAACATGGATTATTAAGTGATGAAAATGTATTTATTGTTTAGCATTGAGACTTTTCATTAGCATGTTAATTCTAATTGCTTCCCCATTACATTAATATCCCATCATTCTAAGGTAAGGGATCACAATATAACTATAGACCTAGACAATTATTGGATGTGTTGCAAGCAAAATAAAAGTTGCCCATGGAATTCTTTATTGTTGCCTGAACTTTATTTAAAATACACATGTCGGTTTAGTGTATATATCCCCTCTCACTAAAAGCAAATAAAGTGATGGTATTTGATAGAATTTTGTTTATGTTTTTATTACAGCAGACAGTGAGCAAGCTGACATTGCAAGGATGCTATATAAAGACACATGTCATGAGGTACTATTCATGCCTAATAATTAAACTCTTGGCTTAACCCAAATTCACGTCAGGACTCTGCTCTTGCATCTACTCTTCAATTATGTCATTTCCTTTCAATGTAATGTTATCTTCATGTTTGTAACAATATATTGGCTGTAATGCAGTTGGAAGACAAAGTTTTTGGCACAACTGCTCAGAGAGAGCTTGAAAATTAAAGTTAATTACTAAGTAACAGTTACACGGAATCTTAGAACTACCCGTAAGAGCTGTTGTATCAGATAGTGCATGTAAATATGGTATGATGACAAGCAATAAATAAGCAAATAAATACATAAATCTTTAAATGAAGGCTTTTTAAAAGATTGGCTTCTTTTTATTGGAAAGTCAGAAAAATAGATAGGAGGAGAGACAGAGAGGAACATCTTCTCTCTATTGACTCCCCAAGTGGCCTCAATGGCTGGAGCTGATGCGATCCAAAGCCAGGAGCGCAGATCCTCTTCCGGGTTTCCCACGCGGGTGCAGGGGCCCAAGGCTTTGGGCCGTCCTCAATTGCTTTCCCAGGCCACAAGCATAGAGCTGGATGGGAAGTGGAGCCACTGGGATTAGAACCAGTGCCCATATGGGATCTCGGCTCGTGCACGGAGAGAACTTGAGCCACTAGGCTACCATGCTGGGCCCTAAATGAAGGCTTTAAATCTGAATCCTCACTAATTCCATTGACAACAAAACAATCAAAATTCATGTCTATGAAATAAATTAAGTAGAAATTTATAGTCTTTTTGTTCTTTATTTAAAACAGCTGTGATCTATACTTTTGCCAACTTGCTCAGTTTTTATAACAAATGTTTTTTCTTCAGTTAATTTCAAAATTTACTTTCTTATTCATTCACTATTCCTTTGATGAGTGCTCAAGATTAGCCAGCAGTGTGTTAAAGAAGAAAAAAATAATGGTTATCAGGGCCCAGGCTTCCTGCTCATTGAGTTCTGTTAAGAGGAACTCTGGAAAAGAGAATGCATCTCCTTAGGGTAAGTTGGAGTCAGGAGCCAGAACTGGGCACTAAACCCCCACACTCCAATGTAGGACACAGATATCCTAACTACTAGGCCAAATTCTTGCCCCAGGAAGACCTTCTAGTGAAAATAACATTTAATCTGAGTGTTAGCCAATGAAATGAAAGCAAGGCAGTATTAGACTGTGCTAAACCTCAGAAATAATTTATTGAAAATCTATTCTGAGATCACAGAGGAATGAAAGTTAAAACTATGTGTAAAGATAATGTGAAAATACTAATATAAATGAATAACTTTATAGTTTAATGTACATGTGTATTTTATTGTTTCATTTCTTTTTCAGCTTGATGAACTACAGCTTTGCAAGAACTGCTTCTATTTGTCAAATGCACGTCCTGACAATTGGTTTTGCTATCCTTGTGTATGTGAGACTTTGCGGTTTTTGTCTGTTTTTAATTCCTAACTTTATCCTGGCAGTGCTCTAAGGATGTTACTTCTAGCTTCTTAAACACTATGATCCATGCTAAACATTTTTTATTTCAGATGATATGTAGTTTTAGTGAGGATAAGCAACAGAAATGGGGGAGATATCCTGTGATTGTACATTTCTGACTTTTAAATGAGATACTTAAGACTAAACATTGGATTCTTTAACAGATAATAAATTGAATTTTTGCTTTTCTTTTTATCCTTTGACATGAGCTCTCAGGCTTTGTATATGTCCATAGATTATATAAGTTTCCACCTACAATGGTGTGATTGTAACAATACTGGTAGAGAACTTGTGAGTGCTCTTGGCAGGCAGTCCCAGTGACATTAGCTTCAGACTCGAGCAAGGAGCCATCCTTCTGCGACATTACTGTGCATTACAGTCCATTGACGATCTTGTTCAAATGTACAGTTTTGAAATCGTAGACCTAAAGGTCCACCAGTTCTAAGCAATTCCCAGACCGCACTGTTGAAGCAGAGTTGGATGTTCTAGTCGCCATCATTGCTCACATGGTCATTGTCTTGGCAGGCTGTCTCCTTGTTCCAGTTCCTCCTCTTTGTGAGAAACAAGAGTCATATTTTTTGTGTTTTTCTTGAAAGCAACCCTGTTCACAGAAAAAAGAAATGTTTGCTTAGAAGTTAACAAATACTTTCAAGATAATGGATTATATTTCACTGTATAATTCAATTTTGATTGTATACTTGCATTTAATGCTTAATAACAACATAAGATATTTTATTTCCAGATACCTAATCATGAGCTGGTTTGGGCTAAAATGAAAGGTTTTGGATTTTGGCCAGCCAAAGTCATGCAAAAAGAGGACAATCAAGTTGATGTTCGCTTCTTTGGCCATCACCACCAGAGGTAATGCCCGAACATGTGAGCAGTGATCATAGCTGTGCTTCTCAGGAAGTGCAGAGAGAACACGAAGTTCATTTCAGCTAGGAAAAACACAGCGATAACTGCGCAGTGCAGACAATGATGTTTGTAAGTCGTTCTTTAGATGCTGCTTACTAAACAGGATCTTTTCAGTATCTGCTGCTATTGAACATAATAGTGCTAAGACTGAGTTCATAGTGCAGTGGTGTGGAAGCATCCTCAGGAAACATCCGTTCCTTAAACACTGTAATGATAGTATAGTAGTTTCAGTGTCAGTAGGAATACTGTGCAGAAAGTATTGTTGAAGAATATTTGAAGAAAACATACTTGAGTCTTTAAATAAGTGTGTCACGCGAGGAGAATATTAAACACAAAATTACATTTCCACAAGTTCCTTTGCCCACTCAAGCTCATTTCCTGGAAGATATCACCAGTTTTAAACAGGTGGGCCTCATTTTCCTCTGCTTTTCCTGCACATAGTATGTTCAGTAAGATATTTGAAGTCAGTTATTAGGATATACTTTAAAAGTTCTTGGGCCTTGTGCAGTATCCATGCAGCTTAAATCCTCATCTTGAATGTTCCGTGATCCCTTATGGGTACCGGTTCTAATCCACGTGGCCGTGCTTCCCATCCAGCTCTCTGCTTGTGGCCTGGGAAAGCAGTCAAGGATGGGCCAACTTTGAGACCTTGTACCCATATGGGAGACCCAGAGGAAACTCCTGGCTCCTGATTTTGGATTGGCTCAGCTCTAGTCATTGTGGCTACTTGGGGAGTGAACCAGTGGACAGAAGGTCTTTCTCTCTCCTCTCTATGTATCTGATTTTCCAAAAAAAAAAAAAAATCTTTTTTAAAACAATTCTTATCATGTTGAAATTGAAAGATTCAGGGCAGGTAGCCAATCTCTTGATTAAAATGCCTGTGTCACACATGAATCTAGCTGGATCAGTGCCCAGGTGTGGCTCCTGACTCCAACTTTCTGCTCGTGCAGACCCTGGAATACTGTGGTAATCATTCAGGTAATTAGGTCCCGGCCACCCATGTGGAAGATTTGGATTGAGTTCTTGACTTCAGCCCAGCTCACTACTAAGGGTGTTTGGGGAGTGACCTAGAGGGTGAGAGTTGTTTGTTATCTCTGTGTTTCTGCATCTCAAATATGTAAAAATAGATAAATAAGTATTTGATTGAAAATGACCTTTATAACATTATAGTCATGGATTTTTACTTATGTAAGCACCATAAAACATACCAAAAAAACTGCTAAGAAGCCACTACTTAGAAATTTTTATTTAATAAATATTCTTTTGATAGCCATAATATCAATACAAAAATGTGGATACAAAAGTTTTAAACAAATAATGTTCTGGGACTAGTCCCTTTTACACACTCAAATAAAATAGAATGATCCTTCTTATATACTCTGAGCACTTTGCAAATTGTCAGGACAACGATTCGTTGTGATTGCATTTAACATGATTTTACCTGCCAGGGAGGAATAAAATAGCTGACAATATCTTTTAAAAAGGCTGAATCTCCTTTTGCTGCACATAGATCAATGCAGATGGCATTGATCAAACAAAAAAAAACGTATAAGCAAAAAAAGTAGAACATTTTAAGTTATTTACCATAAGAGCATGGAAATATCTTACTCTGCAAATATTCAGAACATTCAAAATTGGCAGACATGCAAGTACAGCAAAATTTTACTATAATTTTTATTAGACTTGCTTAAGTTCTGAGGTGTTTGCTTTATTTTTATATTTTTTTATAGATCAGAAGGTGTATTTTGTGATACTTTTTGAAACTACAATACTGATTACAGTGATGGAGTGGATTCTTTTTAAGAGACAGATTTCATGTATTTTGTAGGTAAATTCTAGGATAATCATGCTTCCCTCATTCCCTCTTCTCTCCCTTTCCAACCCTGACTCTACCTCATTCCTTCATTTTTTTCTTTACTTTTAAAAATATATGTAATTTTAGTCTACTATATAATCACAGACTTAATGTACCACTAACCATAATATTTAGGAAGTAAGAAGTGGAAAATACCACAGTTCCACAGGATTATCAACCAGGGCTAAAAATAATAATCAAATCACAGGATTTCCAAATTGTTCCTACACAGTTTTTTAAACTCTGTATTACCTACTACATGTCGGAGATTAGTTTTGGGGGGACTGGCTTATTTCACTAAGCAAAACGGTTTCCAGTTGCATCCATTTTGAGGAGTGTTCCATTCCATGGCTATATAAACATATATACCACATTTTTTTTATCTAGTTGATTTTTTTCATCTAGTTGATGAACTTCTATATTGGTTCTTGAAGAAAATGATACTACTGTATGATCAGTCATTAAAGAATTTAATGAGAAAAAGTGTGTTTTGAAGAAATGAAGCTAAAAATGTGAAAATCCATGAGATAGTTTCCACTGATCTATGTTGGTGATATGCATCTCCTGTAGGCAACAAATAGATGGGTTCTGTGTTTTTAATCTAGTCTACTAATCTATGACATTTGATTGATGAGTTTAAGCCATTTACATTCAGCGTTAACATAAATAGGTGGTAATTTGTTCCTGTCATTTTAGCAATGGGTTGTTTATTATTGTTATTTTATTGGTCAAATCAAACTTACCAGCAAGATGGGCAGTTCTTTTTATGGGTTCACCTGCTGAGTTCCTGGTGAACTTCCCTTCCTACCTGTTTGCTGGTGGAATTCAAGCCGCCAGTGGAGATCACCACTTGCTGAATGCCGCTGGCAATGTCGCTGGCATATCAGGTCACTGCAGCACCACACCGTTGTCTTCACTGCTTTGCTGTGTCCATCATTCTCCAGGTGCCCCTGTGCTATCAGTCTGCCCTGTGCTATTCCCTGGAATGTGCCCTCTCTTCCTCACCGACTAATGTTTCTCCATCTGTTTAACGTGTCCTTAGCCTATTCCACCATCTTGATTCTCACCTTTTCATTTTGATGTTTTCTTTTGCAGTATAGAAGCTTCTTAATTTGATATAATCCCATTTGTGTATTTTATTCTTACTGCATGCTCTGGAGTCTTTCAAGAAGTCTTTGTCCAGATGGGTTGAACAGTTTCTTGGGGAGACCATTTCTGGTCCGAAGTTAGAGCTGGTAGAATATCATCCCAGTCAATTTGGATTCTATGCTTGGTTTATGTTTGCAAGGAAAGAACCTTGATTGAATTTGAACTGTAATGCTGCATCAAGGTGGAGGAATCCACCGGGGGGAGGGGAGGGAGAGGGGTGGGGGGATTCCCAGAGCCTATGAAACTGTCACATAGTGCAAAATAATTAATAAAAAAAAAAAAAGAAGTCTTTGCCTCTGCCAGTGTCTTGTAAGAGTTTCTCCAATGTTTTCCTTTGCAAATTTAACAGTATCAAGCTGTAGGTTTAGATCCTTGGTCCACCAGGAGTTGGTTTTTGAATAAGGTATGAAGTAAGCGTCTTGTTTCATACTTCTGTACATGTAGACCCAATTTTGCATTTGTATTCTTTGTAGTGCCTTTCATCATAGATATTTGACATTAAACGTTTGTTAAATTGATCCAAAATTATAGATGAATACTAGTTAAAATTCAGTCAAAAGGTTAGTCTCCAAGGAAAATTTCTTGATATTTGAGTGTTCTTTCCAATGAAACTAAGCATACTTTTAATTTTTATTCTTCAGTGTTACATCTGTTTTATGTACACTTCGGAGGAACTTAAAATTGTGTTCTCTATTTGTCCTAATGACGTAATGAATAGGCACCTGCTGTAAATATGAATTACTTAGATAGTTATTATAATACTTAGTATTTTTCAGATGCCTTCATTTTATATGCCTGTGTGTTTGTCATAAAATTTTTTGGCCATTTTCAAATGATTTGTTAAATAGATAGGTCCTGCTTGCTTAGAGAATTCAAAACAATAAGATGGACTTTTTTATTTTTTATATTTTTATTTTTTTATTGTTTGTTATTTAATTTGAAAGGCACAGAGAAAGAAGCAGGGAAAGATTCATCCACAGGCTCATGTCCCAGAGGCATGCAACAGCTGGGTCTGGCTTGACGGAGCCAGGAACCCGACATTAAATCCTGGTCTCTCACTTGGGTGCCAGGGACTCGTGTACTTAGGGCATTACATGCTGCTTCCCAGCATGCGTGTGAGTAAACAGTTAATTCAGAAATGGAGCCAGAACCCAGGCACGTTGAGGTGGGAATGCAGCCACCTCACTTGGCATTTCAACTTCTGTGCCAGATAGCCTCTCCCAGAGTTAACTGTTTCAAACAGGAATTATGAAAATATAGGTAAATCAACTGTAACAAGCTGAACTGACTGAAGAAAAAGTGAATGGTTAGGAAGTATTCATGATTTATTTCAATTCTGAGAACTTTGATGACTGAAAAAAAATCTCACTTATTTCGAACTCTGTCAGTTTGGTTTTTTTTCCAAGCAATAACTAATGGTCTTCATAGACTATAGATGCCAGAAATCATACTTTACAACAGGGAGAGTCCACTGAGTATTCTTAATACTTTTTGTACCACTTTGAATGTTTTTCCTAAGAGCCTGGATTCCTTCTGAAAACATTCAAGACATCACAGTCAACATTCATCGGCTGCATGTGAAGCGCAGCATGGGCTGGAAAAAGGCCTGTGATGAGCTGGAGCTGCACCAGCGCTTCCTTCGTGAAGGGAGATTTTGGAAATCTAAGAACGAGGACCGAGGCGAGGAGGAGGCAGAATCCAGCATCTCCTCCACCAGCAACGAGCAAGTGAGCGGGGTCTCATTTAGGAATTACCCACTAATTATCATTTGTAAATGTGAATGTCTCAGTGTACACTCCTCACTGGAATGAACAGATTGATCGCTTTCTTTCCCTTTCCTATAAACACTGCGGAATGATCTGCACAAGTAAGCCAAAACCAATTCGAATCAATAGAGACAGGGGTCATTGACCTTGAACCTGACCCTCCCAGTGTGACGAGAGTAAATCCTCTGCTCATTATTGCAGTTACTTTAGCTCTTTCAAACCGTCAGTTACCAGAATCAGTAAGTAAGATTAAGTGATAACTGAGTGGATGGAAGGATGTAATGGAAAAGGGAGTAACTTTCTCATTCCTCACCTGTGGGTCCCCTGTAGGTATTTTCAGCCGAAACATATTTCCTAGTGTCTGGAATAATATGATATTACTTTTATAATGCCCACAGCTGAAGGTCACCCAAGAACCAAGAGCAAAGAAAGGACGACGTAATCAAAGTGTGGAACCCAAAAAGGAAGTAAGTTGCCCACCTAGCAATTTTCAGGTGGCAATTGAAACAGGAAATACTCTCAAAGTATGATCAAGGCCATTGGTTCTGGTAGATACTTGTGAAATTTAGTTGTCATCAATCAAATAATATCCATCAAGTTTGAACCTAGTCTTCTGACTTTGCTGTTCTTATCTACTGCTTCTAGAACTGGCACACACATGCTCAAAGTCTCCATCTTCACTAACAACTACCAACCAAAGTTTGGCTAAGTGGGAAGGGTATGTTTTGCATTTCCTGGGCACTTTAATATTTTTCATAGTATTATTAAAGGCAAAGCATTTATTCAACCAATTGGTTCTGCCAGTGTTTGAAAACCAGAGGAGACTGTGACTGAGCTCAGCCATTGGAAGTTACGTGAGCTGTGCTTGTCTTAAAACCATGTAAACCTCGAAATATTCCAAACACATATTCAGTGAGAAGTGGTTTAGGATTTTAGGAAATTTGTTAATTAATCTATTCCAAGGAGGTGAATTAAGTTAATGATTTTACATTCTCTATGATTACTTTTTGTTCAGTCTGTTTTGAAAATAAAATCTATTATATTAATATGTGATGAAATTATTAATGAAATTTCTGTTCAAGATTATGTTAGCTGCTAAAATTGCATGTTTTTTTTTATTTGATGTTTTGGAGAGAGGTTTGTTTTAAACAGAGATGAATTAGGCACAATAAAATCTAGCTTCTTAATTACATGCTTTTTAATAGAAACTTTTTATATGGCAGTATATATGAACATATCACTGATTAACATCCTATTGCGAGGAGTCTACAAAAAGAAATGAAAAATATGTATAAATATTATATTATATGTATAAATATTATATGTATACAATATATACATAAATATTATGTATATATATTATATGGATTTCAAAAATGTGCACCAAAATAATTTACCTTTTAATTACACTGTCTATAAACTGTTAGAAATATCCTCATTTGCTGTTCTTGAATTAGTGAATTGTACTGCTTTGTTCTGGATCTAAGTACATTTCCTACCCTTAAGGAACCAGAGCCTGAAACTGAAGCTGTAAGTTCTAGCCAGGAAATTCCTACAATGCCTCAGCCAATCGAAAAAGTATCGGTGTCAACTCAGACCAAGAAGTTAAGTGCCTCTTCACCAAGGATGCTGCATCGAAGCACCCAGACCAGCAGTGATGGCATCTGTCAGAGCATGTGCCATGACAAGTACACCAAAATTTTCAATGACTTTAAAGACCGAATGAAATCTGACCACAAACGAGAAACTGAGCGAGTTGTCCGAGAAGCTCTAGAAAAGGTAAAGCTTGTCTCCGTAGTGCCAGCTTCTAGAACCTGGGTCTCTCCTGCAGTGGCTTGTCTGCTTTCCTTATGCATGAGCAAGGTAGCAAGTTTTTAAAACTAAGAATGTAATAAAACTGTTACCTTTATAGCATTTTAATCCATAATGGTACTTTCATTATCTTTGTTTTTTGATACATTTGGATTAAATGTATGGTAAAGAAGTATCAGTTGAATGGAAACTATGTGTTTTTAAAGCTTTCTATTCAGTGTACATGGTCCATGTAAATTATGAACTGACATATGGTGGTTTAACTACATTCCAGCTACGTTCTGAAATGGAAGAAGAAAAAAGACAAGCTGTAAATAAAGCAGTAGCCAACATGCAGGGTGAAATGGACAGAAAATGTAAGCAAGTAAAAGAAAAGTGTAAAGAAGAATTTGTAGAAGAAATCAAGAAGCTAGCAACACAGCACAAACAACTCATTTCTCAGACCAAGAAAAAGCAGTGGGTAAGTATCAGTACTTTTACACATTTTTTATTAATATTCAGTGTTTCTACATTTTTATGAGATGCAGTACAGTTTCAAGACACACACACACACACACACACACACACACACACACAGGATAAACTGATCAGTTCAAGAAATTAGTGTTTCCTAGCCATTAGGGCCTTCCAGGTCCTGGCTTCAGTTTTTCATGCATTAATGTAGAGTAATGCAGTCACATTACCACCCCGGGTCCTGTGCAGTCTTGGTGTTTGCCTGGCTTGGGCAGGGCTGGTAGGGACATGTGATGTTTCAAGTTCCCCGCCAGGGCTTCCATCTCACTGACACCAGAGCAGATCCAGAGGCTGGCCCTGGCCCTGGTGCTAGTGGCCTTGGGCGTTGCCCTAAGCCGTCACACCACAAGCAGCGCTGGCATTGAACTTCAGGGCAAAATCCCAAGTGGAAGAGATTCCTTGGCTGCCTGACTAAGGAAAGAGCAAAGACTTGGCCCTGGGGTTCAAGTCTGAGGTCTCGACTTGGTTCCCTCTGCCCAACCCGTTCCCAGGTAAGGGTGAGGCCTCTCTCTCTCTGCTGAGTGCTTGGACCTGGGAGCAGGGTGTTGCAGGCCATCTTCCCGCCCTGTATCCCTCAGTGCATCTTTTAGTGTTACTGCAGTAACCCTAGGCAGGCAGGCAGTTCTCTTACTAGGCTCTGTAGCTCATGTCTAGGTGACTTGGTGCAGGGATAGCTGTTCAGACCACCAGTGGAACATCTCACTCAGTTACCATCTTGTTCTGCCTCTTCAGTATAGTTTTTAGAATCTCATTTCTGACAGTTTACCACAGGCATGATGAAAATTAATCCAGAGTAGTAAAGGAGTTAGATGCAAAACTTATTCCTGAAATAAAATCTATTGTACAATTCGCATCCCCACTTAATTTAAAATTTCTATTAGAAATCATGTAATCTCTTAACACCAGAACTCTATTACTCATTACTGGTCAGACTTGCTTTGTTAAATTGCAATTATAACAGAAAGAGATGTTTAAAAGTTTATGGGAGGGGAGGGAGAGGGGTGGGGGGATTCCCAGAGCCTATGAAACTGTCACATAATGCAAAATATTAATAAAAATATAAAAAAAAGTTTATGGGAAAATAGAAAAGGTAAGTTTCTTTTGATGAAAAGGTTTTTAAATCTATTATAGTTTTTTTAATAATATAAGTTTTGTATGAACTCTCTAAAGTAGCCTTGCACTTCAGTTCATAACATCTATGTACAGTTTGTTCTATAATTTCTCCATTAGTGCAACTGGATGGCCCTTTCTTTTTAAAAATTTTAATGCTAGTTATACATGTGAAGAGGTTCCAGACCCATGTGGGCCTCCAATTCTAATTAGGAAGGAAGGGGTCGGGCTGAGGCAAAGTGGGTAAGATAAAAGTTGCATTCTTCCCTCCTGCACCAGCACTGGAGGAGGCAGCGTAGCGCACTGCCCCTTGCTATCACATCGTATCAGTGTCTAGAGGAGGTGGTTGCTTGAGGCCCCACTGTGGGGAAGACTGCTCCAGGGGCGTGAGTTGAGATTGTTTTGAGAGGTTTTTCTGAGGGGTTGTTCTGAGAGGCTGTGTTATACAGCTGCTGTAGCCTGGCCCAGCCTGGCCCGCCCCAAGGCCCAGATCTCAGATATGCCATCCAGTACTGTCTGGACAGTCCTACCTTTGACATGAGCATTTGTAGTTAATATCAAGATTGTGAAACTGCAAATATAACAATAATACATAAAACCTTTTGATATTTCTCTGCACTAAACATTTTACATTAGAAATCTTTATAGTAATAACGCCTTATTGATCTCCAGCTACACTCTTTGAAGCCTGACTCGTGCATCAGTCATGTTCTGTTTCTAAGTCTTGTTCTCCCTAAAGTGGATGTCTCTGGTTGCACAAGAGCCTTGTGCTCGACAGCCTCTACAATGTGTAGTTATTCGGTGGGGGAACACCTGAGTAGTCATAACTTGGTTTTAATTATTAGAATTTCTCTATAGAAGCTTTGTGATGCCTTTTAATTCTCCATGTTATCTACCCTACATTATATAAAGAGATTCTTTAAATATGTGTGAATTTTTCATGAAAGAATAAAACATTCAAAAATTTGCAGTGAAGGTTTGGGAAGGAAGAAAAAGAAGATAACATAAATATGAAGAAAGTTTGGTAGGAAACAAATGGTAAGTGATGTAAGGAAATATCACTAAATGGAACTAAGGTGTGCTCAAGGTGACAACAGGTACAAGATGAAAAAATTTTGGCTTTAGAGACAAAAAAGATCTAGAAATCACATGCCAGACTTATGAGAAGAAATTTCTTGTATGTTTATTAAAACTCAAGAAAACAACATGGCTCTAAGCAAGAATTCTAATGCTACCTTTTATAGCATTTTACTATTTGTGAAACAGGTAAAACTAGCATTTTCATGAGGAATTTGAAACCTGTGAAATTGACCAGTAACGAACAAACAACCTGGTTGATAGACTTAGAATTCATCTTGTTGTGAGTCTGTAGCTCCTAAGCTTTGCTCTGCCCCCATTGCTGTGCTTTACATAATTGGAAGAAATGATACAGTGTTAGGAAAGCAAACATGCAGGCATGTTAGAGGAAAAGAAAAAGTGAGTATTACTTTGAGACACAATCAAGAGAAACATACCTTTTAAATAAATCTATAAAGAAAAGAAGAAATGGAAAACAAATGAATGCACAAATAAGTTAATGGGGCACTTAGGAGGCAGGAGAAGAAATAAATACAATTTAAAGATAAGGCTTTGCCCAAAGTCACAGGAACAGTGGTAGAGGTGGCCTGCCCCCACCAACCTGTAAGAGAACTTCATGGACTTGCAATGGCTGATATAATACAACAGTTCAAAAAACTGATTTTAAGAAACGAGGCATAAAATATGCAATCAGGAAAGAAATTAGAAGGTGAATTTTTAGATTTTTAGATCTTGAATGATAACTGGATCCCTGGGATCCTACTCCTTGGCTCAATACGTATCAAATTGACATTTGTTTTTAGTATGTATGCTTCTCTCTATATGACTTGTGTCCATGGGTACTTCAAAAGATCCCCAGAAAATATGTATGATGAAAAAAAACTATGCATGGAAAAAAACTATGCATGGATTTGAAATTTTTGCAAGAGCTGGATAACTTTGTGTTTTAGTTCTATTCTCACAACATCTTGATGTATTTCTAGATCTGTCCTGACCCATTGACAAGTGTTGCTGATTTCCCGGCCTCATCCTGAGGCTGCAGTTATCGTACTAGTGCGAACCCCTCACTGTTTTCTTCTTTTCAGTCCCAGTGGTACAACTGAGTACTGGGGACGTTTGGACCAGAGCATGGAGGGCAGAGGAGCAATGTTGCATACTGTTTGTTTTGGGATGTAGGATGCCAGACTTCCACCATCAGTAATACCTTCTTCCTTGACAGAATGACAATCAGAAATATGTGAAACATTGCCAAAAAAAACTGTGGAGGCTGACTTGACTAGTAGATTAGAGGTCACAGGTGACCTTGATAATAGCACATGCATTGCGTTGGTGGAAGTACAATTGTGCAGTCATTGGGAGAAAGGATGGGAAGTAAAGGTGATTCTTTGGAGGAGGTTGTGAGGGGGAAGAGAGACAGTGGTAGCTGGGAATGATGAGCAGGGCAAGAGCTTGTAAGTAAATGATGCTTGTATGCTGATGATAATGACCGTAGAGATCAATGAAAGGTTGTGCTATCACAGGTGAGCTGCAGTTTGCTGACAGCCAGATACATGCTGCCATCTCAAGCCTCACCATTGTTGCCTCCTGCTGCTCAGTGTGTAAAATAGGACACTAGCTTTCATGGCTGAGCCAGGAGAATCTTAAAAGCACAACCGTGCGACTACAGTTTCTAAGAGATGCTTACTCATTCACTTCCAAGTCTGAACAATCGGTGCCCACTTTGTGTCTGCAGTGCTACAACTGTGAAGAGGAGGCCATGTACCACTGCTGCTGGAACACGTCCTACTGCTCCATCAAGTGCCAGCAGGAGCACTGGCATGCGGAACACAAGCGCACCTGTCGCCGGAAAAGATGAAGCCGGTCCTCCCAGGAGAGCCACCCCAACCATTACTCTTCTCAGACAAAGCGGTTTTTGTTTCCAAGAAGCCAAAATTGTTTCGAATTTGCTTCCCATTTTGCACCAGCCTTTAAACACTTTTCGTGAAGAAATTTTGCACAGTAGTTTCAATGTTCTGTTAATGCTCCTCCAGAGTTTTTCAAGGGGGCAAAAGTAACATCAGTGGAGGGTATTATTTTAAATAAATTTTAATTGAGAATTTGTTGCATTTTCAGCAAATTTTAAAACATTTTTAGGTTTTACAGAGATTTTAACCTTTAAACAGCAGATCTTAAAAAAAAAACAGGTGAATACAAGTGAGTTTAACAAAGAAGCATTTAGAATAGATCTGAATGTAAGAACTACAGAACTGTTTCAGAAATAAAACATACTACCTTGATGTGACATTGATTTCTTAACCTTGTTGAGCTGGTTTTGTTCAGCTTAATTTACTGTTCAAAGGCATTATCTATTGGTTGTGCCAGTGGGTATATGATTGAATTTAGGGAACAGGGTTGACACAGCAGGGCTAGTCCTGCGTATTTTTTCTTAACTATTTCCCAATTGTGTTTTTCATTATTTCTTTTCAATATATAACTTTTATAACAAATTATTAGCTTTGATCTTGTAGTTTAAAATTGCAGGGAACTGGGGTAATCTTTTACTGAGCTGGATCTTAGAGATAATGAATATTTAAATTTTAAAGTTTGCACATTTCATCTTTGTCCTAACATGAGTGCTTGTAATGAATAAACAACAAAAATAAAAAGCCAAAAACTACCTTTATTCATACATGAAATTATAGCTGAGGCATACAGATTTCTTCCCTTTCCTCCCCAAATAATCATCTTACTGCCTATTATCTGGTGTCACCTCGTATATTGTAAGTTAAAACTGAAAGGAAAGAAAGCACTTAAGTTTCACAGAAGCCGTTATGTTTGTAGGAATGGGTCATTACCTACTAAGTGAGCTCCATCACTGTACACAGAATGAAGAATAATGCATGTTAATTTTCCTGTATTAAAGATGCCGTGGTTTGTAAAAAGTCTGTATTTTGCGGAATGTCTGGACTAAGAAGCATTACCAATAGGAATGGATCGATAGTTGAATAATGATTTTTTATATACATATAAATATAAGAAACAACCAGGAAAACTTAAATTACTTTTCTTTAAAATGCTCACCATCAAGAACATTTATGTTTTTTTTTTTTTAAGACTGATCTTAGACCAATTCAAATCCCCAATTATCATTTAGGTATTTTTTTGAGGTTAGAGAAATAATTTGTAAATATTTATTTAGACCTTTGATATTTATTTGAAGCAGTTACTCACAATGGAAGTGAAAGAATCGGGAGAAAAGCCTTTTAAAAAGTTTTCTCCAGGTTTGTCAGGGTCACTCTAAAAATGACAATGTAAGTAAGTCTTCTGTGAACTATTCATCCAATCTTGAGATGCTGTTGCAGATGGTGGTGACACAAGTTAATTGACAAAACTACTGCCAAATGGTGCACAATATTTTGTACAAACTACCCGGTAGCCCTATTTCATACAGTGTATCTAAATTATGCAGTAACTGGGCATCATCCTCCCCTCTTTGTTGCTGTGAAACTACTCACCGTTGCCACAGTGCTGTGGCGCTGATAGAAATATCATTCATCAAGAACACTTAACCTTCTTTGATTGTTTTCCAAGTTTTAAAGCTTCGATCCACCCCTATGAGAGCAAGTTATTGTGGAAATATTTTTGGTGTCAAATCATCCCAGAGTATGTAATATTTAACTGATAGCTGCATGAAAGTGAGATTCGTGTTTCTTGGGCTTTTTGTCTCTGCTGACACGGTTGCACATTTCCAAGTTACTACAGCGTGAAAACTGTGTGTTTAAAAAAATTTAAAAAAAAAGATTGTGGCCTGGTTTTGTAAAAGTTTTAGGTAAAATAACAATTGATTGTTTTAGGAATCATTAAATTTTTTTCTGCGAATCATAAAGCTATATCAAGGTGTTGAGCTTAGCCACTACGCACATTGTAAGTATCCATCGTGGCTGTCCAGTTCTATGATGCATTCTGGCATTTTGTAAGCTGCTCTGACTAGCAATATATAGATTCATTTAATGTGTTAACATTGGTTAATAAATGTATTTAAAAAAAAGACTGGCTTTAGTAAAGTGTTGACTTAGTCCAGTCCCTGATGAGACCAAGCACAACTGCATCTAAATGTTGATGATCTGGTGTGTTAGACATTTAAAGCGAATCCACACCCATCAGTTCTCAACAAGAGCCTGGAGAACTTATGCAGTACTCAGAACTGATCAGATTTAAGTGGAAATGAATGAATTTTATCCTCTGTTTTCATGTACTTGTTGGTATAGTAACTAGAAGTTAGTTTACCTTATTAGGTTTTAACGCTATCCTGAATATGTAATACAACTAGAATCAGATGGTTTGGCTCGGGATATTAAACTCCTAATTACTGTAGAATTCTGAAGTTTCCAACACTCAGAAGTGGTGTGTTGTCTGAGACACCAATGCTGATGCTACACCTTCATCAGAATTGTGTGAGGTGAGTCTTGAGATGAGAAGTTCGATGCCACTGGAGTGGCTGGGTACTCACTCCAGCTTCCTGCCAGTTCAGCTGGTGAGAGGTAGTAGTGACTGGTCAAATATTGGGATTTCTGGGGACCCTGGCCTCCTGAACCAGTGGATGGGAACGCATTAGCTCACCTTGTCCTTAATCTCCTTAGCAGCTACCTCTAAAATCATTTTGTAGTTGCTGGAATTTCTCTCTAATAAAACGTTTTTGAATATCACTGACAAGCAAATATAGCTTCAACAAGTGAAGGTGAAGTAGCAGATCCCCTGGGTAATTGGGGCAAGATCAGGTTGAATTAGGAAAACAGGTGAATCAGAATAAGAAGCTTCTAATATTAAAAAAATGAAATCAGATAGCTGCATGGAAGAGATCCTTTAACAAGTGAGATTTTACCATAATAAAGCCATAGGCTTAATCTGGTTACTCAAGACAGAATAGGAATACATAGATTAGTTGAGAAGATGTAACAACTTGTGCGGCACCTACTAATTGGCAACTGGCAGAGCTAGGTCTCAAACTCCGATATCTTTTGTTACAGCACCCATTTTCTGAACCTTTAGGCAAGAAAATACACAGATAGAAAGGCACTTGATAAATATCTGAACTTAGTGTCATCAAATTCAATGCATTTAAAATCAAGTTCATTACTTTTCCCTTCCTTGCTCTGCTTGCCTGCCAATCAGTTCAGGACATTACACTCCTGTTTGTACTAGACACATCAAGCTGGAAGGTACTTCATTCTTCTTACCTTCTTGTCTAGTTCGGTCATTGTCCAATTTGCACATTAGTATCCCAGGGTTGCAGTTTTAAAGCGTTGTCAGGTCCCACTTTCCAACAGGTTATTAGTAACAAGTCCTCAGTGTTGTTCATGGAGCTACCCCTGGAGAACTAGCATTTTAGCAGTATGGAAATATGAAATAGAAAAATGAAAATAGAGCTGGTTTCAATGGTGCTACCTCCAAGTGCTGGCATCACATACAAGCACCAGTTCATGTCCTGGCTGCTCTCTATCTCATCCAGCTCCCTGCTTGTGGCCGGGAAAAGCAGCAGAGGACGGCCCAAAGCCTTGGGACCCTGCACCCGCGCCGGAGACTTGAGGGAAGCTCCTGGCTTTGGGTTACTGATCCACTCATCTCCAGCCGTCATGGCCATTTGGGGAGTGAACCAGTGGATGGAAGATTTTGTCTCTCTGTAGATCTGCCTTCCCAATAAAAATAAATCTTTTTTTTAAAGAAATATGAGCAAAAAAATCAAAATATTCATTCCCCTGGAAATTGCACAGGAACTTTATGGATTTCTAGAACCCACAATCATCTTGATTATCCAATTGTCTGATCAGTTGGTTTGCTGGAGGTCTACTAATACTAGCGTAGGATCAAGTCTTTCAAACTTGCACACACTTCACCTGAGGACCTAGCTAACATGCAGACTCTGACAAAGGGTCCGAGGTGAACTGGGCTAGTGAGTGTGTAATTCCCACAGCTTCCTGGTGACATTGATTCTGTTGCCCTGGGACCACACTGGAGTGATAAGGTCTTCACGTATTCTTGCACTAAATTTCAAACAAGTAAATGCTGTTATAATATACAATGAAAGACATGTGAATAACTTTAATAGCCACATTTTTTAAAAGGTGAGATGAAAACAGTGTATCTTAGTTGCTCTGTCATTTCTATATGTATTTCTCATCTTTTAAGACTTTATATCTTTCAAAGAAATGCTGTTTTTAAAGAAACTATCATATCCAGACATGAAGACACAATGTAGTATGCATCTCTACTTCCAAATTATAGATGGAATGGTTAAACCAATAAAACTGTTAACTACATCTTTACAATGGGGTGCTGGATTCCACCATTGTCCATACCTACACTGTCAGGATACACTGAAATGTTTATGAAGGAATATGCATTGTAATAATAAAGGGGAAATCCCAGAGCCTATGGAACTATATCATAAAATAGCTTCAGAGAGGGAGAGAGATCTTTCATCTGCAAGTTACTTCCCAACTGGCCGTAATGGCCAAGACTGAGTCCAGGTGAAGCCGCACTCCTCACTCCACTCTTTCATGTCACTGGCAGAGGCCCAGGCAACTGAGCCATGTTCTGTCGCTTTTCTCCAACCATTAGCAGTGAGCTAGATTGGAAGTGGAGCAGCTGGGACACAAACCAGTGTCACAGGAGCTGGTTTAACCCTGTGCACCACAGTGCCAGCCTCTAAAAATTATTGAGGTAGTTTACATTTTTGTTTTTTACTACCTCTTCAAAATCGAATACATTTTTATACTTTCTACACATTTATACTTCGACTAGTCACACTCATTCACACTCTCTTTATCCATTCGTCTCATGATGGGCACCATGGTTGAATCCATATCTTAGCTTTTGTGAACAGGGCTGTTACAGACATGGAGCAGGTGTCCCTTGGATACAATGGTTTTGTGTCTTTCGGATATATACACTGGAGTGAGACTGCTGGATCACGTAGCAGTTGTGTCTAGTTTTCTAAGAAATCTATATACTTATACGTATTGTTGTACTTACTTGCATTCCCAAAACAGTGTAGTCCCCCTCTTTGCCCAGGTCTTTGCTAGTGCTGGGTACTTTCCTTTTTCATGATAACCACTCCAGCAGGAGCAAAGTGATAACTCATTGTGATTTTGATTTGCGTTACCCAGATAGCTAATGGTATAGAACACATTCTCACCCGTTTGTTAACTATTGGTATTTCTTCTTTTGACGATGACTGTTGGGGTCCTTTGTTCATTCCTTACCTGGATTGCATGCTGTTGCGCAGTTTTTCTGAGTTCCTTGTATATTTTGAATGTTAGTCCTTTGTCAGAGAAGTAGCTTAAAGCAGATGTTTTCTCCCTTTCCACTGGATGTCTCTTGACCCTGCTGATTGTTTCCTTTGCTATGCAGAAGCCTCGGAGTTTGATATACTCCCAGGTATCTAGTTTTACTTCTGTTGTCAACACTTTGGGGGTCTTATCCAAGCAATTGTTCCCTGCACCAGTCTCTTAAAGTGTAATATTATTACCTTTACAATAAGGGTAGAAGGCCTGTGCTGTAACAGGTAAAACCTGCCACCTGTGATGCTGGCATCTCGTATGGGTGCCAGTTCAAGTCCTGGCTACTCCACTTCCAGTGTAGCTCCCTGCTAATAGCCTGGGAAGGCAACGGGAGTGGGGAGGGGGGACAGCCCAAGTGCTTGTGTCCTTGCACATCTACAAGATACCAGAAAGAAGCTTCTAGCTGCTGGCTTCAGACTGCCCAGCTTTAGCCGTTGCAGCTATTTGGAAAGTGAAGCAGATGAAAGACTTCTGTCTCTCCTTCTCTCTTTCTCTATAACTCTGCCTTTCAAATAAATAAAAATATTTTTTTAATGAGGGAGTCAAAAAAGCCAAGTAAGTGGCTTGTCTAGAGAGCTGCAGGAAAATGATGGCAGATTGCACGTAAGTAATGCAAACAACAGACAAGGGGCAGCGAGGGCAACGACATGAGAGCGGCTGAGGGATCGGGGCACAGAGCAGCAGCGGGCAAGGCCTGAGGATACAAGGCTCTAGAGGAAGTCAGGTGGGGAAATGCCGGTGCATTACTGCAAAGTTTACTGATGAAAGCAAGGAGAAAGAGACAGGGAAGACATATGTGGGACGAAAAGTAACGGCTTCTGGCATGTGTTGTGGGTATGGCCAGATCTGTTTCCGCACACCTCATGCCGTGTTAGTGCTGAGGTCTTGGTATTCATGGTTGATAGATTCAGAGTGTATGTTCCGTGGGTGTCATTGTGGGCAGGGAGTTTGTGAGCTCAGAGGGTGGCTGTGGCAAGAGTTGATGCTGATTCGGGTTGAACTTTGGTCTGTGTTTCTCTCTGTCTCCTTGTTCACCATGTGATGGCGCTGGTGCCACAGTGTCTGCCATGAGCAGCCTTCAGACGCCAGCCTAGGAGCCACTTGACCCTGAACCATCTCCAAGCAACTGTGAGCTGAAATAAAACTTTTGTTTTTGTTTTTGTTTTTACTCCAAAGAAGGTTTTTGGGTAACAGAAAGGTAGGATAACAAAATATCCAACAAAGGGAACCCCTAGAGAGAAGTTGTTAGGCTTCTGTGGGCATTGGATTTTTAACATTGACTAATGTTATTTGAGAGAGAGAAAAAGAAATAGTGATAGAATCTTCATCCACTGGCTCACTCCCCACATAGTGGGAATGTCTGTGGCTGGTCCAAGTTGAAGCTGGGAGCCAGGACCTTCGTCAGGGTTTGTTATGGGAGCAGGGTCCTAAGCACTTGGGCCATCTTCTGTTTTCCCAGATGCATTAGCAGGGAGCTGGAGAGCCGGAGCTTAAACCAGCTCTTACTGCAGGCTGCTCAGAGGCTAGCAATGTGTCAAAACACTATCCTCAATGTTGAAATTTTTAGTTAACAAAACTGATACAGAAGTGAAAAGGTTGAAAAGATGACACAGTCAAAACTTGCCAGGGGCCTGTGTGGTGGCTCAACATGCTAATCCTCCAGCTACAAGCACCAGCATCCCATATGAGCATCGATTTATGTCCCATCCAGCTCTGCTTGTGGCCTAGGAAAGCAGTGCAGGATGGCTTAAAGCCTTGGGACCCTGCACCCATGAGGGAGACCCAGAAGAACCTCCTGGCTCCTGGCTTCAGGCTGACCTAGCTCCAGCCATTGCAGCCATTTGGTAAGTGAACTTCACATGGAAGCTGTTTCTCTTTCTCTCTCTCCTTCTCTCTATAAATGTTCCTTTCCAATGTAAAATTTAAAATCTAAAACAAAACAAAAAACAGACAAGCAAAAAAATAAACCACTTGCCAGTCATTTGGTTTCCTTGCTTAGAGACAATCATAGTCTCCAAATTTCCTAAGTCCTCAAAGAAATGGATGGACACATGGGTAGTGCCCACTGGTGCTGAGACAATCTCCTGGACTTCTTAGATGATGGTTATTTGAATTCACACATGGAGGTATGCATGCGCATACGTATATGCCATAACCATAAGTCTTTAGCACCTGGTAAAGCTTAACCAAAAGTACAAGTTTTTAGGAAAACTTCCTAGTTCCTCTTCCTAGTCCCTTTTTAGGAAGAGGATTCCAAAACCTTCGTAAAAAGTTAAGCTCTAAATGTGGATAACAGTTTAATAATTCTAGCAGCTGCCTTTTTCTAATGGGAGAGTGAAGATGTGTGTGACCCAAAACCATAGGTTTTGAGTTCATTTGTCTGCAAACAGTTGTGATTGTGTTCATGTTCTTAACTGCCCAGGATCTCCAGGCCACAGGGGGCTGTCTTCTCACAACTTGGTTTCTAACCCTTGTTAGACTGCTGAAATATTCACTTTTGCAAGAAACCTTTCAGAGTCACAGAAACGGTCTTGCCTCGGTGGCCTCTTTGGAGGACTTGAAACAATCCATATCTTGGTTCCTACAGACCCAGTCGGACTGGATCCTGGCCTACCTCGGGACTCCTCTCTCTCGTGCTCACAGCCCAGAGGCCGGGGTCCTGTGCGGGCCTGAGCGCCGAGCTTGTCCTGCCGGTACCGCCTTAGTAGATGGTCTTTACTCATTCCAGTCCCGCTGTGTGTTTGGGGGCACAGGGGCACAGCTCCCCCACTCCGTACCCTCTGGGAACGGGTCTTCCTCCTCGCAGGCGCAGGGAGTGGAATTGGGAGAATGCTGGGATCTGTGGGCAGTCAGCCAAGCTCTTCATCCTTAGCTGTGCTGGGCTGGGACAGAAGACGTGGACAGCTGCAGGGAGAGCCAAAGGAAGGAACAGAAGAAGGATTTCCAAGCTGTGGAAATAGCCTAAATGTCTACCCGGGAACAAGACAGTGTAGGACATACGTAGTGTAAAACATTCCTTCCTTGGAAAGAAGGCAGTGTGAAATACGTGACAACATGAACGGACTGCAGGGATGTAGGGAGGCAGCATTTCGTCTCTGCACTGCTGGGCTGCTCAATTACTAGGAAGCAAGCAAAGGCATACAAGTTGTGCTTGAGGCCACAGAGGAAGTAAAGATTGCAAAGACCAGGCACAAGAAGGGCTTTCACAATGGGATGAGCAGAGAGGAGCAATCGTGGGAATGTAGATACACTGTAAGGAGACAGGTGAAGTGAAAACAGGGTCAGAATCCACTCATCTGTGACTCCCCTCTGAGGCGCGTCTCTTTCCTCCTTCCTGGGAGTTTTGTCTTCCGTCTCTTCCCTTATAGGAAAAAGAAAGGGAGATCTGAATGCCCCGCCTGCATCTGCTATTTCCCATGTGTCTTTAGCCGGACATTATCCTCACACCAAGTGGCACCTGTTGGGGAGGCATTTGTGCCACCCTCCTGAGACATTGGGCTGACTGAAGGAGATCGGCCACAGAAGGACAGATGCTTCAAAACTGCACGTGTGTGTGTGTGTGTGTGTGTGTGTGTGTGTGTGTGTGTGTGTGGTATGCAAAACCGCCAAACTCTTGGAATCAGGAAGTGTAGCTGTCACAGACAGCAGGGGAGGAGGGGTGCCAGCACAATGGGAATCAGCGCTGGAGGCCTGCTGCACTCAACCTCAAGGTCTGACACCTGGAGAGACTGGTGACGAGATTAGGTTAGTTATGGGTACTGGGTAGCAAGTTACGCTGTCAGCCGAGGTGTTGGCATCCCGTATGGGCTCTGGTTCATGTCTTGTCTGTTCTGCATCTGATCCAGCTCCCTGCTCATGCACCTAAGAAAACAATAACTCAACCTCTTGGAGCCCTGCACCCATGTGGGAGACCCAGAAAAAGCTTCAGGCTTCTGGCTCCAGGTTACGCCCCTGATTGTGGCCAATTGGGGCCTGAACCAGCAGATGGAAGACCTCTCCCTTTCTCTTTGCAACTGTGCCTTCAATATATATATAAAGAATAGGGCTCGTATTAAGCAACCTTACAATAAAGCAAAAGTAGAGAAGGCACTGAAAATTAATGCTAACCACTAAACACAACAAAACAAAATACATCACCTGACATGCCACCGAATTCCCACCAGGACTGCTACACAGTAGTTTCTCCTCTGTAGGGGATATGTTCCAAGAGCCCCAGTGGGTGCCTGAAACTGTGGCTAGTACCAAACCCCAAATATACTGCTTTTTCTTATGTATGCATATCCCAATAGAGCCTCATGTGTTTAAATGAGGCACAGTAAGAAAACAACAATAAAATAGGTCTTATGCCAATATGCTGTAATGCACATGGAAGTATGGTGGATGCAGTCTCTGCTGAAAACTGACTGCTTGATACGTGCCCTTCGTGTGTGCTGACGCACACTGCAGTGACGCCCGTGTGATCTGATGATGTGAGGTGACAGCACAGCCTCACCAGGACAACTGCTGAGTGCAGGTCATCACTCCTCAGACCAGGCAGCCACAGGTACCAAGAGAACTTGTACCCAGGAAGATAGAGTCATGACTGGTCCTGGCAGATGTGGCTGGGAGGGCTGCAAGATGATCTGTCACCTTGCAAAACACTTTGGAGGTCAATAGGGTTGCCCTGTGACCTGAAGACACACATCCACACAAAACTGAGCTCAAGTGTTCATGGCACAATTTTCAGAATAGTTGTATTTTATTTTTACTTTTATCCTGGAGAGAGGATAAACAGCTGACTTTGGTTTAGATTGTTTTGAAAGTCAGATGTTTTATGATTTCTCAGTTCAGCTCCAGAATGACATATATCCCCCACCCTACACCTATTAAAATCTGTTTTCCTCAGTAGCCAGCCTGGCTGCCGTATTAAGCTTTTCTTTGCAAATCAGTCTTGCACATGTAGTTATTATGATTTGTCCCTTTAATTTGTCACTGATTCTTTGCAATCCAAATGCACTCATTTTCTCACATGGTTTTTTTTTTTTAACAAAGAAAAACAGCTTTATTGGAAAGCTTGCATTGACTTAAGGTTCACTTCGAATGCTTCCGAAAGTTCTTTTCTTAAATCCTCAAAGACTTGAGAATTCATCTATATATTCACACAGCTTGTTTTTTTGTTCAGGTCTTCACCTGCAGGTAAGTTCAGCAGTAACACAGCTCAGCTTCACTCAGATCAACCCTGGCGGTCTCCAAAGTTCTGTGCCTGGTGGAGTCGCAGCATGCTGCACAGTCTCACATGGTCTTTCAGAAGGGAGCGAGTTCCTTCAGATAAGAAGCTATGTTTTATAGGTTCTTGAATTTGACATCCAAAATTCAGGAGCAAACAAAATCCCATTTGCAACTGAAGTTATTTACCACTTTATTACCCTTCTCTTGCACTCCCTTCCCCCCAAAGAAAATCTGTTTGAGAATGCACTGTGAGAGATGAGTCTTTTTTCAAAGTAAATAAATGTGGCTATAATCAGATTTGAAGCACAATGTTTTTGTTGTTTATTTACTGAAAAGGCAGAACTCCAGAGACAGGAAGAGAGAGAGAAGAGGATTTTCCCTCTGCTGGCTCACTCTTCAAACGGCCATGGCGCAGGCTGAAGCCTGCAGTTGAACCACCGGGGTTGCTGAAACCCAGTGATACAGGCCATCCTGCACTACTTTCTCAAGCATATTAGCAGAGAGGTGCATTGGGAGTGAAGGGGCCAGGACTCGAACCTGTGCCCATCTGGGATGCCAGTGTCATGCACGGTAGCTTAACCCATTGTGCCACAATGCTGGCCTCCATAAAGCATGCTTTGGCTAAGTGAAGTTGTCCTTAACAAAGCGGGCTGCCCTTGACTGCTTTCCCAGGCCACAAACAGGGAACTGGATTAGAAATGGAGCACCTGGGAATAGATTCAGTGCCCATATGGGATGCTGACACTTGCAGGCTGAGGGTTAGCCAATTGTTCTGGCCCCACAATTTGCATTTCCATTGACAATAATAGTATGTATTATCAGTTTTCTCCAAAACACAGAGTTCCTTAAAGACAAAGGCAGAGATAACTTGGATGAGTGAGCTAGCTAGGATATTGAATAATCCTTTTGTGCACATCTAAAACTCTGCAGTATTTCATGACAAGTTCAAGAGTTCAAGGGATACGGAAACATAGTTCACAGAAAGACAAACTTTAAAGAAATAATGAACAGGACCCAGCAGGATGACTCAATGGCTAATTCCTCACTTTGCAAGCATCAGGATCCCATATGGGCACTGGCTTGTGTCCCAGCTACTTTACTTCCCATCCAGCTCCCTGATTGTGGCCTGGGAGGGCAGTTAAGGATGGTCCAAAGCCTTAGGACCCCGCACCTGTATGGCAGACCTGAAAGAAGCTCCTAGCCCCTGACTTCCAATCAGCTCAGCTTTGGCCATTGCAGGCATTTGGGGAAGAAACCAGTAGATGGAATATCTTTTTCTATGTTTCTGTTTCTCTCTGTAAACTTTATCTGCATTCCCAATAAAAACAAATAATAAATAAATAAATAATACAATATATTCTGTTGGGTTAGAACAAGGAGACTATAAAAATATATGATCACTGCCTGGCACAGTAGCCTAGCAGCTAAAGTCCTCGTCTTGAACGCCCCGGGATCCCATATGGGCACTGGTTCTAATCCCGGCAACCCTATTTCCCATCCAGCTCCATGCTTGTAGCCTGAGAAAGCAGTTGAGGATGGCCCAAAACCTTGGGACCCTACACCCACCTGGGAGACCCAGAAGAGGCTCCTGGCTTCTGGCTTGAGATCGGCTCAGCTCTGGCCATTGCAGCCACTTGGAGAGTGAAAAATTGAATCAAAGATCTTCCTCTTTGTCTCTCCTCCTCTCTGTATATCTGACTTTCCAATAAAAATTAATACATCTTTTAAAAATATATGATCACAAGTAACTTGTATTCATATGAAGGCATACTGAACAGATATACAGAACGTAGCAAGAGTGGTCATCCCAAATACACAGGAGAAAAGTATATACACAGTATGGGATACCACTGAGTACTAAGATAGAATGAAATCCTGTCTAGTGCAACAAAATGATATATGTGGAAACCTAATGTTTTAGTGCAATAAACCAGTGACCCATCATCTTGATGTACACTTGGGTCATCTGGTTTCTGATTTCTTCTATGCCTTCACTGTTTCTTTTCATTAAAAAAAATCTTTGATTTTGAAAGGCAGAGTTACAGAGAGAGAGAGCGAGATTTCATTTGCTGTTTTACTCCTTACATGGCCACAATGGACAGGGCTGGGCCAGGCCAAAACCAGGAGCCAGGAGTTTCACTCACTGCTTTTTCAGGCACATTAGCAGTGGACTGACTGGCAGTGGAGCAGCTGGGACTCCAACTGGTACCCACATCGAATACTGGCATTTTAGGCAATGGCTTAATCTACTACACCACAATGATGCCCCCCCCACCACCAATTTTCAATGTATATGACTTTATCATTTCATTGATGTTTTTTAGTATGCTATTATGTTGTGAACAAATTCTGTGTTCAGGAGCCACATCATTTATTTCTTACTCCTTTCTCATTTCCTTATGTCATCCTTGCTTGCTCTTCTTTCCAGTCATTTGTCAAACCATAACAACACTTGCGAACCAATTGCAGCCAATGATAACTAATGGCTTGGACTGGCAAAGGTTGACAGTAGTAAGGGCTCATTGCTGTCCTGTGGAGTATAAAAACGAGCTCCAGGGTATTTCTGATTCTTTGATCTTCTAGGCACTGCCCAGCCCACCGGCAGGGCTTTGAGCTCTTCCCTCACAGCAACATATGCTTCTCCTTGTCTTGGAGTGGTGTGTAGAAGCTCTCTGCAGGTGTTTGCTGAGTACCAGGTTTACTGGTTGGGCTGCAGAGCAAACCTATCCCATTCCCCTCACCCCCCGAACTCAGCCAGAGGGAGGCTAGACACAGGCGAAGGAAGGAGCTCACGCGAGTCAGCAGCACCTCAGGGAGGAGCCATGCAGAGCTCTAAGTGAGATGTTCCTCCTCCTCATGCCCAAACAGGACGAGCCTGTGCCATCCAACACCAGCGCACAGCCGGTCCTGCTGTCTTTCCACTCTCAGTGTGAACTTGGGTAGCATTTCATGGATCATTCTCCACCTCCTGAAGTATGGACAGCAGCCCCAGGGGCTGCCGGCTGCAGAAGCACAGGCCGTGTGTGTCTCACACACTCTGCTCCTCCTGGCTCTGTCTCACCCCACTTCCTCAGCTCGCCACCTGCCTGCCTCCCCCACCCCACTTTACCTTCCTTGCAGGAGTCACTAACCCAGATAGTGTGGTTTAAAAAGCTACATTTTGAGGTAGTGACCCAAAGCCTTCTTTGTTTCTTCCCTCTCCATTGTGAACACCAGCTCTTAAGGGGTGGGTGGGGGTGTGCATCTGGTCACAGGTAGTTCAAATAGAAGCCCACCATACCTATGAGGGCTCGAGTCTCGTTTGGTGATGGGAAGGAGCAAGGACAGGACTGGCTTTGGCTGTGCACAGCTGAAGCCAGGGAGCACTGGCAATGCCAACCATCCAAGATGTCCATGTAGAGTGATAGGTCACCTTAGCATGGGGACCAGTGCACATCAGCTGCTAAGACATCAGACAGCGTTTGCCAGTTATTTGGTTTATAGCATTGCTCTTGAAAACTCTGAGAGCGTGCAGAGGTGGTAGCAGAGAGCATCAGGAAGGCTCGAGCAGCCAGTGCCTGTCATGCATTCTGTGCCAGGGTTATGAGTGCTGCTATCAGCTGCCCTTCCCACTCTGATAACTCAAGGGATTCCAAGAGAAAACCTTCTGGGTCCCCAGCATGACCTTCTGGAAAATGGTCCAAAATCATCTTCTATGGGGATTGCAGGTCCTACTCAGAAATTGAAGGGATCCAGAGCCACATGTCACAGCAGACGTAGTGGTTAGAGGGAGGATTCCGCTTCAGGAACGTCCTTCCACAGACGCAGACTCCCTGATTCTGGCCGGGCAGACAGAGCACCGCAATCCCAGAGCCCCAGAGGAGTCAGAATCCAGAGTGATTATCCACCAGCCATCCACATGCCTACTGATTATGTCCCCAAAACTCAGTTTTGTGTCAGGGGCTGCGCAAGGTGTAGCACACACCACAGTAGGAAGTTCTACAGTCATAGACCCAAGTGCTTGAGTTTGCACGGGAAAACACATGCATGCACACATACACGCGAACTCAGGCCCAACTCTCGGTCACCTTGTTTGTAACTGACCAGTCACCAATACGGCTGCTGCCTGAGAAATGGGGGCCTGTGGAGAAGCATCTCTTCTTTGCAGAATACATTTCACTGCCCAGTTGTTCCCCCTGGTTAGCATGGTATGGACCAGTGGAGAGTTGAGACTAAGAGGAAACTATTAGTCTCTGAGATGATAAGCATCATGGGGCATGGGTAGATGGGACTTCTACTGATCTTAATGCTTACAAATATTTGCCTTTTTGTAGTTAGGAGACTGAAGATCAGTTAATTTGCTTTCCAAACGATGAGACTAACAGTTCTCAATGCTTGGACAAAAGAAAAAAGCTTTTGGTGGTCAAATAAATACAGATAACTTTGGGGTGCAGTAGCCACAACCGCTACTTCCTGCCAGGCTGTTTTCCTACGTCGGAGCTGACAGGAGTGTTTGCACATGGGACTCGGGCCTGCCATTCGGCCCAGAGGCGTTACCAATAATCTGTACACTTGCAGCAAAATGTGAACAAATATATTTAGATATATTTAAAAGAATAAAAAAAACATTTCACAAAACATTTGTTGCCATAGGAATTATCTTTAGCAATAAATGCCCACATCAAAATTTAAACATTGTTCAAAGTACGATCATCTGTACTAAGTTATGCCACAAATTATGTAAACAGAGTCAGGTACATTTCCCTGTAGGAGTCACTTCCTTCCTGGAACTGAAGCCTTCCCAGGTGTTACTTGTTCTTCTTGATGTTTGTTTTTTCCAGGGTACCAATTAAGAAACTGCTATTTCAGAGCAACAAAAATAAAAGCTTTTATTTGTTCATTTGAATATAAAACAGGCGTTATCACAGATGTACAAAGCGTACTGGTGGTTCAACATACAAGAAGGTTGCTGTCCTTTGCACATAAAAATTTTGTTTGAAACTGTGATTGGTTGAGTGTACGACTTTTCTCAAACCAGTCACCACACTCTGAAATAACGCTGCTAACATTCAACTGATAAAAGGGACCGTTTCCCTCGGGTAAAGTGTCAAGCAGGATTAAATATATATAATAAACAAGCACCATGAGGAATCTGCTCCTGTTGGATTAGGTCTGTGTTTCAATGTTCATTGTGTACCCTCTGTTTGTGCAAGTTGATTTACACGGTTTTGTCTGACTTCAAAAGCACAAGGTCACAAGACAAACAGTTTTTACATTCTCATGAATGATTTATCTACAGGACAGTCTAATACAGAACGACCCTTCGTTATTGCTGAAACTGGTGGTACTTCAGTGTCTCCTTTTCCTTGCACAACTACGCTTGGATCCCAGCCCACCAACTCTGTGGGACCTGAACTCTAACATCAGAGATGACAGGATGCAGAGAAGACCTGCTGGGAACGGTCTCACACCTGCACTGCGGCATCCACCTGCCTTGAATGTCAAGTTGGTACGGGGAGAGTTAAAGTTATGCTTGAAGTGTCCTCTGGGTTTGCTTTGCTCCTGGCCATCAGCGGGACCACACAAGCTCTCCTCCACACTGCGAACAGGTCTTATCCACAGTGCCTTCTCTGAAACTGTAAACCTTCCCCTTAAACCAAGTGGGGGTGTGTAGGAAAATGTCCCCTTCTCCCTGCGTGTAACTGTGGTGCTCTCTGTTCTTAGGAAGCCAAAGACTGTAGGAATGTGTATGTGAAGCGTGTAGAGAAATATGCACAGCAGTGAAGTCACACAATATTTCAAAAATCAAATGCTTTGTGGAGATGGGAGGCTGCACGTCTATGCAGACCACTCTAAAAACATGTGCCGTTTAAAATCTCCTTAAAACCATCAGCCTTGGATCTCAGAAGTCAAACAAAACTCTCTTAGCAAAGGGCTTACTGCTGGCTGGTAACAAAGGCAGACAAAGATATTGCCTACAATGTAATAATAATCATTAAAAAAAGCACACTCTTAAGCTTTGCCCAGCAACAATCTTAGTCATGCATATCTAGTACCGACACTCATTGCAGGATCATATTGGGGTAGTAACAAAATAATTCCCTCCTGGGTTGCTGGCACCTCCTTCCTGGCAGACAGACAGGCCGACTCAACGGGCAACATGCGCTTGCGCTCGGCAAGCCGCATGGGGTGTGAGGCGGCTGTTGCGGAACCCAGGAAATCGGCCTTGGGCTCAAGCCACTCAGCCCCAGCTCTGCTGGAATCCTGGAGGCGGAGGGGCAGGGCTGGCTTACTGCCAAACTAGGAAAACCCCAAAGACCGGGAGTTGACACACTGCTGGCTGGGCCTGAGGACAAGGGGTCCCCACTTACAGGAGCCTCTCCCTTGGAACCACGCTGCACCTGCTGTCCACTCTACACTGGGGCGGCCTGAGGGGGGACCAGTATAACCAGTGCAGTCGGCCGTAGAGCTTCATTCCTTCTCACACCAAGGACCCTGGAGAGATGAGTCTAACAAAAATGCCCAAAGACATTGTGCAACAAATTCTTGCAGCTAACTAAACATTGCGAGGTTTTTTTTTTTTCTTTCTCCAACCTAAACAACCCCTCAGTGTCGTCAGCACATGCTGGCATAAACGCATTCACTGTTATCCCCACCAAAAGAAGAAAAAAATAGTGCACATTTTGCCTTAAATTCCTTCACCATCTTTGAGATGGTGCTAACTTCACTTGCTGGCCTCTGGTTCTAGAAGAAACACGTTGAGACGGGGCTCCCTGGCAAGCCGGGGTTGCTCGCAACAGCAAAGTGTATGTGAGTACAGTGGAGGGCGTACCATGCAAGTGACAAGCTCTGCATTGAAACTTTTAAAATCTCCTTTTTCATTAGTGAATTTATATTTCATATATATATATTTGTTGTGATACTATCCACGCAAGATAATACAACACTTTTTTTTTATATTAGCAAACATTACAAGACTTTAATATTCTTGAATGTTTTTTTCTCTTTTATACTTCTAAAGAGATCAAAATAAATTAAACATTTTGTACATAATTACATATCAAGGAAGTTAACTTATTTTTATCTTTTTAGTTTAGTACAAAGATATCTGCAAGATAATTGCCGAAATACACCTTATTTATAATTTCTTCTCATTCTAGGCTAACTTCACAGGCCGTATGGTAGCCTTTGCTTCTTCACGTTTTTGACAAAGGAAGCTGCTACAACCTAATTGGAAGGTGCTATTTGGAAGGTTTTCTCGTACCTCGGTAAACTTCCCTAAAAGGATTTAGCAATGGCTTAAATTAGTAACAGACCATGTCATTAAAATTTCATGACACATTAAAACAGAGAAAACAATTTTTTGTCACACTACATAAACTGTTTAAAAGAACCCATCAGGAGGGCAGAATATTTTTTTTAATTGCTATTTCGGCTGAACAAAATACCACATTTACGAAGAAAGCACTTATTATCCAATAATTAAAACAAAAAAAAAAAAGAAAGTAAGTTTTTGAAATGAGCTTTTCCAACAAACTGAAGGCAGTAATCCGAAGTCCTTCTGAGCGAAATTCAGTGGTAAATTCACATTTCATCTCCATGCCAATCGTGACTGCTGCGAGAAGTCCTCTTCCCCCTCCCGCCACACCGTGCCAGGCTCTGTGCTGGCCCACGGGGTGGCCCTCGCGGGGCCTGCGTGTTTTCAGTGGACACCGAGAACAAGGTTCGTGTCTCCAGGGAAGTTCGTGGAAGTCAGGGAGACGGGGCTACATGTTGTAGGCCACGTAGATGGGATCCAGCTGGTCGGCCAGGAAGCCATCACGTAGGTGCATCCGCTGCTTCTCTCCACGCGAATTGATGGGGATGACCCCGATGTCCACCACCACCACCACGCCCACGATCAGGTAGTGCTCCTCCAGGACCACGTTGGTCACCAGGGGAACTAGGTCCAATGCTTCTTGCTCCGATCCATCCAGCTCAACCACCACCACCAACAAATTTGTCCAGGTGAACACGGCACTGAAAGACACAAAGGAAAACGATGTAACACGGCCTGGCATGGCGCCTACAGACGGGCCATACCCTCTCCGCAGTCCATCAGAGTGCTTGCCGTGGTCACCTCTGAGGCTGTTAGGTGCCTTCCCTGGTTACAGAGCGCCATGCCTTGGGGTTTCTGTACTGTGAAGGGAGCCACTCTATCTCCTGAGAGTGGTCCAGATGTGGCTTCTTGCCTGAAGCAGGAGGACTGACCCCCGCATACCAGGGCTTCTGCCCTCAGTGTGCCCAGCACCTGTGACTTGCCTGCTCTGTAGCCAGGGTGTGTGTGCTGGCTGAAGGCCTAGCTGGCCCAATGGCAGCCTATGTTTCCCTGGCCCTGGGCTTAGCCCGGAAGCTGGGCAGTGTGTGCCGAGGGGTGCTGGCATCCTTTGGTGTTGGTGAAGGAGAGACCTGTGGACAGAAGCCCCCCAGGCCACAATGAGCTGGCATGGAAGGTCTTTGGGGTGGCTGGGACTGGCAATGGGCAGCCCCCCGGGTGGCTGCAGTCTTCCAGCATGCAGGGCGGGTGGAATCGGGCTCTTCTAGCATGGGAAGGGGGCCAAGGGCTTTTAGCCTGTGCAGCTGGGAAAAGCTTACAGCTGTAAACTCGGTGATGGTGGCTTGTCCAACTGGTTGGGTCAGGGTCATGGTTTGGGAAGCGGAGGAGGCCAGAAGGCAGCTGGGTGAACGAGCTGCCAGGAGGCTGGGATCAGGCGCAAGGGGCATCCTGGTGCAGGAGGCCCCCGGGAAGGTCCAGCATGCTTGGGGTAGGGGAAGCTCCAGGCCTGTCGCATGGCTCCTGGGGATGTTACAGTTTTACTGTGTGTAAGCCTGAGTGGAGCATCTGCAAGGGCACAGATCATAAACACATAATTTTCGGACATTTGAAATGTGCAGATTAGCCCTGGAGTAGTTGGATCAGGTCGATTTTTCCATATTTATTGGAGTAGGTCAAGCGCATTCTGACTTCACTGTTATTCCCTTGGTTTGCCAGGAAGCTCTGGGCCGGCTGCCGGTGACTTCCTGAGTTTTCTGGGGTCTTGTGGGCTGCAGGTGTTGTTTTACTGCTCAAGACAAACTGATGAGGAATGAGGTGATTGGTGTGAATGTGGCCCACCTGTGGCTTGTGGTTTCTCAGTGGGAAGTCACCAGGAGGGTATGTGGGGAGGTAGCAGAATGGGAGAGGCTGAGGGAGAGCCAAAGGGAGCAGTTTATGCATTGGAAGTTTCCAGGGAACTAAAGGACATTGGAGTAAGACACACGCACTAACTCTGGCAGCTGGTGTATCTCCAGGTCAGGGGTCAACCAGGTGACCACTGCACTGCTCAGAAACTCACAGGGGAATGCCCGGGAACCTCTCACAGCACACCTGCAAGCTAGGCAGAAGACCCTGGAGGGAGTGGCCAAAGCCAAGTATAATTTATTCCTGAGACGCAGAAGGCTCTATGGAATGTTTAGGGCTATTTTTAAAAGGGAGATGAGGTTGATCCTTGAGTATCTGCGCATGAATTCCATGGAGCTCAAGGAGAGAAGACACTGGCAACTTGAAATGCCTTGACGGAGATTCAGTGCGGGCATGGCTCATCTGAGCCATGCAGCAATCGTTGGTATCTGAGCTCTAGCTGGCCTACCACACCAAGGGCCCAACATCACATTGCCTAAAATAAACAGCAACCTGCCACTGCAGAGCAGCTTGCTAACGAAAGGACGCGCTGAGAGCCAGTCCGTTCAACCAGGAAGAAGCCCACTGAGATTCTAGAATATGTTTCCACTGAGGTTTCTGACCTAAATTCCAGACAGGTTTTCCTGGACGCTGGGTCCACAGTAGGCATGGTGTTTGCTGTTGAATGAATGAATGCATCTCAAACTAATGGTTTTGAGTCACTTTTGGCATTTATTCTAAAAGCAACAGAAAGGCATGGGTGTGTCTGAGTGAAATATCAAGGACACTGGGGACTGTGTGGCCATGAAAATCTGTCCTTTCTCCGGAAACACCATTCCCGCAGTTGGCACCAAGCAGAAGACTCAAGTGGCCCAGAAAGGAAGGCCCAGCGACTTCAAGGGAGGGTGACAGCTGGCCATCCTCCCCACGACCCTCCTAGAGGGCACTCTGCCATTCTCTACTTTGGTCCCATTCAAGTAGCTCTGAAGGCTGGCCACTGCTCTTCCTCCCATTGGACACTTCCCCACTCAACACACAGCCATGTACAGTTCCCTGGAGGCTGACAGTCACAGCAATATGTTCTGTGTCTATGGAATAGGGAGTTTGCTTTTTCCGCTTACACTTTCAGAAATTAAAAAGCAAACAAACAGCTGGCCTCCCTGGAAAATGTCACCAGTAGGTCTTATGGCAATAAAAGTCCATCATTTTCAAGAGTGAGTGTTCTGTTGCTACTAATCCTAAAAATATCAGGTTCGCCCTGTCACACTCTGGCACATGCTACTGCCTCTCTCATCAAAGTTCTCTCCTCCGCCATGTGCCACCGTGCTCCTTTCAACAGCTGAGAAATTTTGCTGCTAACTCGCATCCAGAACCCAGGACGTCACAACTTACCATTCTGTGACGCTTTTATGGGCTCTGATTACTGAGGTCTCGATGTCTATTGGGTGATACCTCATGCCCCGCAGCTCCATGGCTTCATCCAGTGCCCCCACCACATAGAGGGCATCGTGACGCTCTGGGAACAAAAACACGGGTAAATTGCACAGCAGTGACTGACTGATTTACTTACTTGAAAGGCAGAGAAAGAGAGAAAATATTAGTTTCAGATTTTCCAATGTCTGCAACAGCCGGGGGCGAGGGGTTCCATCTGGGTCAGCCATGTAGGTGGCAGGAGCTCGAGCACTTGGGCCATCACGTGCTGCTCCCTAGGTGAATTCCCAGGGTGCTGGGTTGGCAGAGTAGTGGGAGTCAAACCATGGCAATACTGGCATTGCTAGTGGCAGCCAAGCCCTCAGCATGCGACAACACTGGCCTCTTCTTTCTTTTTCAAAAGTGATTAAAGTGAGTCCTGAAAGTTGCAAAGAAGGGACAACGGGCCTGGGGGTGGCTGCTTGTCACCCATGGGGGTGTCTTCGGGGGGGGGGGGTGTCTTCAGGGGGAGGGCTGCCACAGGCAGAGGTGTTCCTGAGAAATGCCATTGCCCCAGGCTTGTGGAAAGACCTTCCCTCGACCATCTGCCCTGCCCCACCCTGCCCTATCTTATCCTACCTCTGTATCTTTCCTTCAGGAGAAGCAGGCCTTTTCTCAGACAGGCTGCTGCTCACTTCCAGAACATGGGTACAAGTTTATCAGCTGCAGCTAAGGGAATCAGCTCCTGGTTGCAACAACCAGTTGAGTCCTGGGGACCAACACACACTTGCCAAGCACTCAAGGGTTCTGTCTACTCAGCGTCACCCACGACTCCGGGCAGGGAAAGTGAACCCCGGTTCTCCTCAGCCTCATCACACAAGGCTCACGCTGAGCCATTAATCCCATGAATAAATGAGAGAAGACGCAGTTTCTGGTGGTACTCATGAATGAAAATGTCCTTTGCTCATGGAGCCATGAAATGAATATGCCTGTATCTTTCATGCTAATCTTAGATTACAATATTATGTAGCCATTCCTATTCTTTCCTTAATTTTTATAGGGTAATAAGTTTATCTGGGCAATTCTGAAAACAATGACTGGCACAGTAAATGATGCGTCTTTCCTAACCTAACAGCAGAGAGGAGCTGGACACACTTACTTACCAGCTTGCACTCCTGACAGATCCTCGCCTCCTCTACAGAGGACTGGCGAGGTGAGCAACTGTGCCAACACCCTGCTTTTTCTGGGTCTGCCCTGGGAGTACAACCTGCACCAGCTTTCCATCTGGCAAGTTCACTCTTCACAGGAGTCCAGAGAGCAAGCTCAGGTACGCTAGTCTATAACTTCTGCAAAATAACTGCTGGGCCTGAATATTTCAACACTTTTGCCTTTGGCTGAACCTCTGCCAGGTCAGGTGTGTACAGGTGTGGCAGACTGGAAGGCTGGCCAGGTTCATGGACATCTAGAAACTCATCTCCCTGGAGGTTTCAGTAGGGCAGAATCTTGCCCAGAGTTTCAACCCCTAACCTTGGGAGATACTCAAGTCTTGCCTCTAATTCTAGCAGAGCTGAGGAAGTGAGAAGGGATCTGGAACGAATTAGGAGTCACAAAGACAAGCAGGCATCCACAAGCTGGCTCCGTGATCACTTCTGACCTCACTGTCGTCTGAGGGGTGTATGGGCAGCAAACGACTGTGGGCTCACTTAGCTGCTCATCATGGGACCAGTCCCAAGGCTCCGGAGTTTAGAGTCTGCCGTCAGCATCCTTGAGCCTTGGGGCGTTCCCCTTTCCCAAACCTGAGCAGAATCAGTCCCCAATTGAGTACCTGACCTCCCCCCGCCCACCGCAGCTGTCAGTCCAGTTTCCATCATAGATGGGCCTTGGTGGGGATGGGCAGGAGCTGGTGCCTTTTAGCCGGACCAGCACAGGTGGAGCGTGGCAGCCCAGGCTCCTCCCTGCTTTGTGTCTCCTCTTGTAACTCAGGTGCACAGGGGCAGCCTGGATGTGGCAGGTGCATACACACACACACACACACACACACATATACACATACATGTTTTGGCTTTGCTCTGGCTATCTCAGACCCCAGGCATTTTTTGCGTCTCTCTGCTTGCTCTTGGTGGAAGGCTTTTGGCCAGAACTCACCTCCATTGGCATCTGTGAGCTCAGTTCTCCGCAGGAATCCCAGGTAGCCTGTTCGTGCCCAGATGGTCTGTGTGTCTCCAAAACTTAATCTTGAGTTGAAGTGATCTGACTGGAGGGACTCGTCCCCATAAATAGTAAAATATCCACTGGCATTGTGGGCGCTGTGAACCCAGATCTGTGAGGGGGCAAAACGCCACCATGAGCAGGTCACCCTGAGACTATCCTCAAGGGGGCAAGGCGAATGCCGCCTTTCCATCATCTATACTTGGTGATGTTACAAGTCTCCTTGGACTGAACAAACAAGATGATGTTAATCTTACTCAGGTCTCTGGGGTCACAAAGTTTACCAGAATAAAGGCTCTATGCCAAATTTACAGCCAAGCAACCAACTAAGCTATCCATCTGCTGGAAACTTTAATAAGGCAGATTAATTGAAGGTTTTTAATTAGAGGTTTAAAAAAACCAAACACATTAATGAACCCCTGGTTGTACTAGTTGAAGAGTAACTGGGAAAACATGACAAAAAGAGTTAAGATTTCTTTTCTCTGCTTTCACCTAGTTGGAATATTTCTGGAAGCACACTGGAATGAAACAACCCAAAGCAAAAGACATGGGGGAAAGGTGTGTGACATCCAGAAATGGGAAACAAACATGGCTGGCTGTCATTCAGGGTCATGGTGAAGTAGAGCCTGAGTGATAGAAGCCATGGCCAGGCAGATTATACAGACGACGGAGACCACAAGTGGGGATAGGTAAGCCAATATGATCCCAAAGATGCTCGTGGAGCTTTGTGCTGAAGAATTCACAGGAAAGATACACTGGGGTGGGCTAGTCTCACTACTTTGTATTTATAGTGAAAAAATGATCATGTTCTTCATGTTAGAAATTCTGTCTCGTCTACCTCTGAATGTCCAGCCCTCCAGCACAGCCTGGCACAGCAGGCACTTAATAACGACATGCTGAAAAATGAAAGAGTGACACGAAGAAAGAAGGTGTTATCAGAAAATGTGGTTCAGAAATGGTTTCTGTTTCCCAATGCAAATTTTGCTTGTTGAGACACAGCAGTGCTTTTCAACTTCCAGAAAAGAAAATCAGGAGATCCTGACATTTCTGAGAACAAGGATGTCACGCTCAGTGAAGTAAGTATAGAGAGAGACAAATAGTGCGTGATCTTGTTTATATGTGTAATTCAACAAGCTCTCCCCTAGAAGTGGAGAATACAATGGTAGCTCCTAGAGGATGGCGAACAGGAACAGAGATGAGAAAATATTACTCAAAGGGTACAAACTGGGGCTAGCGTAGTGGCATAGCACCTTAAGCTGCTACCTGCCCCACCACTGGCATTCCATATGGACAATGGTTTGAGTTCAGGCTGCTGTGCTTTCGACCCACCTCCCACAGCGGAAGATGGCCCTTCTCGGGTCCCTGCTACCCACGTGGGAGACCAGGACAAAGCTCCTTAACCCCAGATCCAGCCATTGTGGCAACATGGGGAACGAAGCGGTGAATGGAAGATCTTTCTCTGTCTTTCCCTATCTCTTTATAACTCTGATTTTAGAATAAATAAAACTCTGCCTTCGGTGGGGCAGTGCAAGATGATGTTTTTCTCCAGCCACATCCAACCAGCATGGAATAAAAAGGCAGGAGTTACAGCCCAGCCAGAGCAGGGCTGCATTATCATACACGTAATGAAGCAACGTCTAAGGTAGCACTGACTGCCTTATGATCTGAGATAATTCTGGAACTGTCAGTTTTCTATTCTGCTTGTTACCATTTATCGATGCTGCTACAATTCTAAGTTGCGGTACTACTCTCTTAGTAGGTCTCCCTATCATATTTTCTGATGTAGAATTTCCCAGCAATTAAGGCAACCATGAAGGACACAAATGCAGGAGCTTAGAAGTAAGGAGACAAGATCGTGTAACCTTGGTTTTCTACCTTCTCTGGATTCCCTGAAGAGAATCTATCATGTTTCCTGCCATGGAATCATGTAAACAGTCAAGCTTATCTTGATTTATTCCCCAGACAATTGTGACTTATCCAGTTTAAACTGAGGGCTGTCCTAAGAATAAATGTCTGTGGAGAAATTTATGGATGTCAAGTAGAATAGAAGATGCGTCCCAAGAGAGTCTGTTCAGTCTTGGGGCTCATGCCTCATGGGGGCTGCTATTAACTCACCTCTCCTAGGTGGGAGTCCCCAAGTGGTCCTTTTGTTTCTGGATTGGCAATTATGATCCGAACCCCTGGAAGTATCTATTTGCGAGAAGAGAAAACCTATTTTAATGGGGGGACAGACAGGAATCACTCACAAAACAACCTTGTTGTTATGTCAAGCTCTTATTTTGCTTAAAAAAAGTCATGTAGAAAGAAGTATGACATTCAAGCAAAATTACATTCCAGATTTGCACATCATTCTAAAATTACAGCATACCAATTTCATCATAATTATTACCGCAACAAAACATCCCGTGTTAAAGTGACCTTAAATTAACAATTCTGATTGTCAAACATACTTCAATAACACTAGGAAAAAATCTAGAAATCACTAAAAGTAGTTCTGAACAACAACAAAAAAATGATAAATGAGATAGCACTTAACACAGTCTGATCCGTGCAAATGAGGACCTACCAGTCATTTCAGTGGATTCTTAGCTACTTTAAATATAACATACCTCACAACACAGCCCCGGACACAAACGAGGGTGGTCCCTATAGTAACTGCACTAAGGAAGTTCCAGCATAAAGTTTTCAGGAATGAGGGAGGCCTCGATGATAACCCACAGTGACTCTGGCAACCTGACTCTGTAGGAAGCTGCCATGTGACAAGTGCCAGCATGGCCACCAGCCTTCTGGGAATGGCTCTATGGAAGCCTCATGCTTTCCCCAAGGGAATTTTGTCCCAGATTACGGAGAACTTTTTGCTGCAGGTAAACATCTTTTATTATCATGCCTGTCAATCTTGGGCATCTCCTTCTTAATGGAATTGTTCCCAAGCCCACTGGAATCACAGATGGAAAGGAGCCAGCAGTCCATTGTCAAAGTCTTGAACGCAGCCAGCCTTGGGGCAGCTGATGTCATGCTACCCCTCCACAGCTGGCTGAGATAAAGCGCATCTTATGGTGAGATCACCACATCTCTTGGAACACTGCTGCTGTGCCTCAAGTTGGAAGTGAGATCTGACAAGTGTGGTTTCCGCAGCTGCCAGACAGCATCAGACAGGGTGGGGAGTGCCTTCCTGCTGTGAGAGCTGATGTTAGGAAGGCCTCTAACTTGGGTTCCGTTAGGCACAGATAACGAAAGACGCTTTCAGAGTTAAGTCAAGTGGAGGAGGCATTGGACACTTGAGACCGAAGTGCAAACAGCAAAGTTGTTTATTTGGGCTTACATATGTCTCTTGTCCTCCAGTTCTATTTTTTTTTTTTAAGTAACCACTATAGTAGAAAAGACTAGTTGTCCACTGATAACCATTCACTGTCTACTTCCATAGCAATTAAAGACATGTGAGAGATAAAAACATAAAATTGTTTAAAACATAATTATTTTAAGTTTCTGTACTCATGGACAAACTTAGTTCTGATATATTATTTCCAAAAATGTTTCTTTTGGAAAAAAAATTCTACAAAATATACTTCTCAAACTTTCAAACGGCCAAACATTCAGACTCCTACAGAAATGTGTGTGTTTCCACTTGGAGTACTTACCTTTCCTGATTCCATCAAGGGTAAACTGTGAGGAGACCCTCTCTCTACTAAACGGACTCTGCAAATAAACAGAAACACGAGTGACTGTGATTTCCTCAGTATTTCTGCCCAGCAGACTTAGCACATGGGTACCCACGTGAGAAAACTCTGAGAACGCTGAGCATCACACAGCAGCAAAGGTCAAAGTCACAGGGAGGGGGAACTGACGGCACGCCAAACAGCGTGGTAGGCCAGAAAAGCTGGGAGAGCCCAGCAACCAAGGCCACAGGGAAGGCCGAGGAAGCTGCACTGGCCAAGTTTGCAAATTAACTGGAAAAAACGATTCTGACTTTGAAGCAATCACGGTTCAACTTAGCGTTAGCCAAAAAGGAAACAAGGGCTAAATGGCATCCTTCAAAGAACTGCCCGTTGTCTGCAATGGACACACATGGTCCTGATGTGGTGCTGTTTATACAAGGGACTAACACACGCTTGGGAAGGCAGGGCCCAAGTGTGTACCATCCTAATGGGATGTGCCTGAGCAAGCCAGTTCAGACAGCATACCATCTTCACAGAAGTGTTTTCAGTCCAAAGGAATAAGTTAATGAAAATTTCATCATATTTAAAAACATCTATTTTATTTATTTAAAAGGCAGACTTAGAACAGGGAGAGAAGAGAGATTTTCTATTCACTGGTTCATCATGATAGTTCAATTTGCTGATCCTCCATATGGGCGCTGCTGTGTGTCCCAGCTGCTCCACTTCTCAACCTGCTTTCTGCCTGTGGCCTGGGAAGGCAGTGGAGGATGGCCCAAAGCCTTGGTGCCCTGCACCCGTGTGGGAGACCCAGCTCAACTCTGGTCATTTCAGCCATCTGGGGAGTTAACCAGTTGATGGAAAAATCTCTGCCTCTCCATCTCTCTCTGTAAATCTGCCTTTCAGATAAAAATAAGTAACTCTTTTTAGAAAAAATAATAAATCTGGAAAAATTTAAAAATTGCCTTTTAGATGAATGAGTAACATCACAGTCCTCTAATTTCTTGATAGAGATTTAAGATCAGTACTGAAGACCACAAAATATTAAAAACCAGACCCCCCCCCCCAAGGAAAGACGGATAGGTAGGTCAGCCTGATATCAGCTGAACTGCTTTCAGCAGCTCTTCAGATTAAATCACCTGTGCCTGGAAGAGCAGGAGGAGATTGCTCAAGGTGGCTCAAGTGTTTGGGCCCCTTCCACCCACATGGGAGACCGGGAAGAAGCTGTTGGCTTCAGCCTGGCACATTCTCAGGCATTGCAGCCACCTCAAGAATGAACCAGCACATTTAGATTTGTTTATTTTTATTGGAAAGGCAGATTATACAGAGAAAAGGACAGACAGAAAGATCTTCCATGCAGTGGTTCATTCCCTAAATGGCTGCAACTGTCAGAGCTGAGCCAGTCAGAAGCCAGGAGCCAGTAGTTTCTTCTGATTCTTCTACATGGGTGCAGGGGCCCAAGGAATTGAGCCATCTTCTGCTGCTTTCCCAGGCACATTAGCAGGGAGCCAGACTGGAAGCAGAGTAGTTGGGTCTTGAACTCAGGTTTAGATATGGGATGCTGGCATCCCAAGTGGGGCCTCTTCACCTACTATGGTACAATGCTGACCTTACGGTTATTTAAACAAAATAAAGCCAAAAAAAAAAAAAAAGCTCAATGCTTAAAGGCTCACTTTAAAGCTATCAAAGAAGGAGCTGGCACCGTGGTTTAGTAGGTTTGTCAGAATGACAAAATACACTGAAGGCACCAATACTAACAAAAGGAGGGTTCTCCTAGAAGTCAAAATTATAGTGAGACAAAGTCCAAGATGGTGAGCCCAGAAGTCTAACAGCGAGCAGGGTTCCATCACCAAGGTGTATGGGCAGGTGCGTTTGCTGCAGCCAAGTGCCTGGCATGTCTGTCCAGCCTGCAGAGGCCCTCAGCTGGAGTCCTAGCTGCCTTTCTGATCCAGTTTCTTGTTAATGTACCTGCTGGCAGGCACAGATGCTCATGCTCCTGCCACCCAAGCGGGAGCACTGCTGGAGTTCCTGGCCTGGTCGTGGTTGTGTGGGCATCTACGGAGTGAACCAGTAGATAGGAGCTCTTTTTCTTTCAAATACATTAAATACTAACAAAAGGAAACAGTTCTAGAAACAGGGCTCAATCACCCTATAAATCAGGTGGAAAATAATGTTTTCACCTAATTTTGTACATAACACTATATAAATGTAGCAAATCGCAAAATGAAGCATTTTTTTCCCATGTAAAATGACAAACTTTTTTGCATGTGCAACCTCTCTTTGCAGACACTTCTACCACTATCACATTCCTTTGCAGTAACCTCACAAAACACAGGCACATGCAGATCTTATATCACAACTAGTGAGCCAAAATGGAGATATTATTAACTCATCAAGATGCCTTCCATTTCCCTGTAGTATTCCCTTTCTAACCAAGGCCCCCTATGACATTCAGGCATCCATTTTCTTCCACTCTCTGGGGCTGTGAGAATCTCTGAGAACGTTCTGTATGTTCTGTTTTTGGCCATCTAGGATGCCTTTCAATTTGGATTTAATGTTCCTCTTCACAGTTAGTTGTGGGCTGTGGGTTTTCTGGAAGAAGCCATCAGAGGTAAGCGCCCTTCACGTGACACGCGTCAAAGGTTGCCGCTCACAGCCGAATCCACGGACCAGGTCCTGAGCCTAACCTGACCTCACAGCTCCCATCAGTCACCGAAATCAGAGACCAGGAGGACTCTGGTTGAGCCTGCAATCCGATACAGAGCACTGAGGCTGCCTGTGTGTACTTAGTGGTACAGGAACTGGAGAGCTGTGTGACAGAATCAGAAGTTGGATAATACTGTTGAGCAAAGGACAGCAAGCTCCACGGAGGGTTCAGCTGCCCGTCTTCTGACATCACAGACCGTGGTGAGGCCATGAAGAGTAGCTGCAGAACTCTCATGCCCTCCATGTGCATGCACACACACCTGTGTACATGTCTGTACCACCACGCACCCAACACACAATGTAAGGCCTGGCACAGACACACAAGTCCAGACAGACAGCACTAACAATACTGTCTCATTTGCACCAAGCCACACACATTCATATATATATATACACTTGGGAAACCTCACTCATATCACATTCACAATGTGCACATATACTTGCATACTTAAAACATATATTCCCACACATGGAAAAGCTCTCACACGCATACTGAGTGCACCCAAAACACATGTGCAACATGTTCACACAACATATACTTCACTTCTGCACACAAGTATGCATGTATCCACATTTTCAATACATAAGCAACATGCTCACACACACAAATGCATGTGCACACCTGCATACAAGTAGTACATTTAACACACATTTCATGTGTACACTCATAACACACGCAACCCACTTAAATATGCATGCAGACATAACACACACAGCACAGACACATGGGCAGCATAGAGACATGCACAGATAGACACAGTAAGGCAACATATACAAGACAGCTGCACAAATTCACATGTGCATATGCAGCACACACACACACACACACACACACACACACACAATCAGGAACTGACTTGGTGGAGGCATCCTTGCCAGCCTTGTCTTCATTTCCATTCTGTCCCATCCATTCTGTTGCTAACTAAATCAGAAGTCTATTGACAGAGGATTTGTTCTATGCTCACTTCTCACAGGATCTTGACACTTGGCCAATCATTGGCCAGATATTTAGGATTTGTGTTTTCTTTTCTCCTTTTTAAAGATTTACTTATCTTATTGTAAGTCAGGCAAACAGAGAGAGAGATCTATTTGTTGATTCACTCCCCAAATGACTGCAATGGTCATAGCTGGGCTGCTATGAAGCCGGGGAGCTATGAGTTTCTTCTGGGTCTCCTCTGTGGGTACAGGGGTTCAGTGCTTAGATCACCCTTCACAGCTTTCCCAGACCATGAGCAGGGAGCTGAATGGAAAGTGGAGCAGGTAGGAGTTGAATCAGCACCCATATGGGATACTGGTCCTGCAGGCCGGGGATTAGCCCACTATGCCATCATGTCAACCCCATTTTAAAAAAATTGAATTACATCTTTAATCCCATCTTCAGGCTATAAGCACTGAAGAAGTCAAATAGTTTACATTTTAAGCTTTTTTACACTAACATTGTGTTTGTAAGATGTGATAAACTGCTGAAACTATTTTTTCAAATGCAAAAAGTGGGTTGGTGTTGTGGCACAGTGGGTCCAATTGCTACTTGTGATGATGCCAGCATCCCACACATTAGGGTCCTGGGTGCCCAACTGCCATTTAATTTTGTCGCTAATGTGCCTGGGAAAAGCAGTGAGTGACTGCCCAACTCGGTGTCAGCACTGTCCAGCCCAGGGCTTTGTGGCCATTTCAGGGGAAGGTGCAGGAGACCGGTAGAGTGAACATTTCTCTGTCTCTTCCTTCCTGTCTCTGTCATTGTTTCACATAAATATGTCTTTTAAAAAACATGGTTTTCTTTCCTAGGCAGTTGGAAAAATTCAAATGCATAAGAAAAGATCAAATTGGATATGACTGACAGACTAGGAATGCAAAATAAACCTAACGCATAATTTAAAACCAAATAGGTATTTCCAAATAGTCTCAGGATCATTTCACCATTTCTCCCCTGTGCATGCAGAAACACAATCTATTCTGGGGAACGGGGAGATCATGCATTCTCGTGATGTGACACAGAAATATTCTGCCACATGCGCAGATCACCAGATCTCACACAAAGTGGTTTTGGGGAATGGAACGGGCAGACACCAAGCACAGTGACATGGCTCCTGAGCCCAGCTGCTCTGTGCTCCTGCTGCACCGCTTCTCTCCTGCCATGAGTCTCTCCTGCAAGCTCATGCCTTCTCCTCTCCAGGGTAAAATGCACACACAAACTGGTAACTTCGCCTTCTCCAGGTTAATTAAGTGATAATTGAGCAGGTGCCTTGGGGCTCCCAGATGGATCAACCATTTAGGCAACAGGAAAAGTAATTAATCCTTACACCAGACCCTGATATATTTCCAGGCAGAAAGCCATAGCCGCATCTTTTTTTTTTTTGGAATCAGGGTCAGGGTTTCAGCAGGGTCTTCCATTTCTCTGCCTTCCGGCTACCGGCCTTGCATCCATAGCTGCCTACCCAGTGTGATGAGGGCACACCTCCTCTTGGACAACCTTTCTGACCAGGTCTGGCATGATTCTTCCTTACGGGAACAGAGTGAAGGATGGAGTGAGCCCAGGAGCCCAGGAGGACAACCGCACTGCCTCGGTGTTGGGGCACCAGGAAGAGGTGGGTATGACAGAGGGAGATGCTATAGAGCAGGTGCTGTACCCTGGCAGGAGCAGTGCACTGCACTCCCAGGGAAGAGCTGCCGGGGCAGAACCTGGACTGAAAGATGAACGCTAACGATCCAGAGGACAGCCTGGCTTCTCACTTTTCTACAGTGGAAGACTTGCAAGGACATTCTGTTGGAATCTGGGAGATCCCACTGTGATCAAATAAGGGCACACTGTCGCGTGAGTGTGGCCTGGGCACGTGCGGCCAGAGGACGCATGGCCAGCAGCAGCTTCCCTGACCCCTCTAATAAGAGTTAACACCATGTTAATACTTACAATCTGTGCTATTATGACAGTTACATCTAATAATGTGTAACTGCATAGCAGTTTCCAGGTCACAAAGCACTTCTAATTGTTAAGAAGTTTTTTTTTTTTTTTCCCCTAAATAATGAGCTGGGAGTATAGTTGGGGAAAAGTGTTACTGTAGATTATCATTTCCAATTAGCATAAAACCATCACTTATAAAGATTATTGACTTGGGAAAGGTCAAAGACATGGCAATTCACACAGAAAGCCCAGATCAGAGTCCAGGTCTCCATTCTTTCCAGCACAGCGATATTGATCCGACTATTAAACTTCCACCTCTATTTTTACACGCTGTACTGGCTGTACTTTCATTTCACTTTTTCTAAATCAGATATTATCTCAACAGGCAGCTTTTTCACTGTGAAGACGGTGAAAGGGTAGGTTGCCTCAGTTCCTGAGACAGTCAATGCTTTTCAGGGAAGGGGGGCATCCCTGAATCCCCACGTGATCACCTTGTCTGATTTCCAAGGACTTACAACACAACGGGATTTGTGGCTCAAAGGTGGGCAGTGTCTACCCTCACCCTCTTTGTGTATTCTTGCCATGCGTCTGGAAGGCCAGGCTCCAGACAGGTCTGCACCAACATTGCTCAGCCTGGTACTCTCAAATGCCTTGCCGCTCACTTGTTGAGTAGGTTTTACTATTATTGATTTATCTTCTCAAACTTTAGAGTAAAACAAACTTTAGAGTAAAACAAGCCCAGAAGCTGTAACTGGAAAATGGCATGGCCCCAGGAAAAGCTATTTCACATCTCCCTACAAGTTTCTGAATTTTCAAAGTGTTCCAGCTGGAACTTTGATATCTTGTTGCTGGCGATCTGGGGACAGACACTCTTGTTGTCCTCTGGCTTCCGGCCTGTCATGACGGCCTCTAATTGCAGTTCTGTATCAGAGCAGCAGTTGTTTTGAACAGTGAGGGCGAACTCAAGAGCCAGAGGGAGCAGACAGGTGGCCCACAAGTGGGATAAAGTTATAGCCATCGGCCCGATTTCTCATTCTTGGCACTGCTAACACTGTGGTCATGTGCTGTCTCCACCAACTAGATGCCAGCAGAACCACTTCCCACACTGATCCAATCAAAAGCCTTCACACACGATCAGATGTCCACCCAGGGCACAGACATCCTGACGAGACCTTCTGCTGGGGGAGTGGTGATTGCCCAGGCTCTCTGGCAGCTGTACAGCGGAGGCTGGCTGGCAGAACCCAGGCTCCTCCTTGGTGGCCTCTGCACTCCACCCCAATACACCTACCCACATGGGAAGCAGCAAGCAGTGGCTCCCATCATTCCCTCCATGTCTCCCACCTACTAACCACATAGTGCCATGTGTCAGTAGATGAGTGAATGCAACAATTCAGAGGAAATAGCAAGCACAGTGCCTGGCACACCAATGACTCTTAATGACACTAATGTCAGGGTATACACATCATGTAAGCAACAATCAAAAGGCAGTGTGTAACCACCAAAAAGAAAATGACCTGGTTAAAATAGGGAAGGTCTGCAGTAAAAACTTCTTCCCTTCTGGGTATCTCATTAGATGCTCCTTGCTGGGCCAGGAGTCCCCCTATAGGCATTCTCAGCTGGCTTGACCATACCCCTTTCTGTCCAGAAACACACTCACAACCACTTACCACTGGACAGAACTGGCAACTTGACTGCTATTTAAAAATTCCACAGAAAACAAGTTCACATAAAATTTCAATTCATGTAAAGAAACACGGGAAGAATGTTATTTTACAGATGTATTTATTTGAAACAGTTACACACAGAGAGGAACAGATCTTCCACCTGCTGGTTCACTTTCTGGATAGCTGCAGTGGCTCAGGCACTTGGGGCATCCTCTGCTGCCTTCCCAGGAGCATCAGCAGGAAGTTAGATCAGAAGTGGAGCAGCTGGGACTGGAAGTGGAGCAGCTGGGACTGGAAGTTCTCCCTGAGAATGTTGCTAAATGGTGTCTGACTACTGCTTTCAGGTTAGATGGGTGGGGAGAATCTGGCCCAGGGGCCGTCCAAGGTCAGCAAAATCCTCTAGTGCGGTCCTGTCAAATCATTTGTAGGTGGGGCCCAATTTCAATAAAACTACAGCAGGTTCACATAGCAAGGCTGATACTACTGTACGGCCCATGATGGATGTTACAAATATCCAATGCTCCTTGGAAGAAGATTCTATCCCTCAGCCCTGGTTAGAATGCCGGGTAGAGAAATGCAGGTCACATTAGTGCGGCTGCCCAGTGAAGTGTCCATTTGTAAAGCTGGAGCCACCCTGCTAAACCCCACACCACTTTATTCATAAAATAATCCAACTTCAGGGTTGGTATTTGTGGCTCCACAGGTTAAGCTGCTGCTTCTGATGCTGGCATCTCACATGAATGCCAGTTCGCACCCCAGCTGCTCTGCTTCTGATCCAACTCTCTACTAGTGTGCTTGCCAAGGCGGTGGAGGATGGTCCCAGTGCTTGGGGCCTCGGCCACCCATGTGGGAGATGTGAATGGAAATCCAGGCTCCTGGCTTCAGCCCGGCCCAGTCTTGACTCTTGTGGCCATCTGGGGCCAAACAACAGGTGGCAAAATCTCTTTTACCTCTCCCTTTAACACGGACTTTAAAATTAATATATTATCTTCTGAAAAAGATTATTTTAAAATATTTAAAATGTTAAAATTTAAGAAATAGTTTAAAAAGATTATTTAGAATTGGAGCGCATCAACATTAGTACCTTTCTTCTCAAAGTATATTTTAGTTAGGCAGCCAATAAAATAAGAGAAAAATAAAATAAACTGAAATAAAGGAAAGCAGCAACAGCGTACTGTACCTGTCATGCCTCAGTGCTCTCATATCAACATAGACAGTGGTTGGGTCAGGTCCCGAGGTGCCCTGTGAACAGTAACAAGCAAGGTTAACTCCAGTCTGTGTCGAGGGAACCTGTGGTCAGTGCTTCCTACTAGCTGGTAAACATTTCTCTGGTAAGCTCTTAAACTGGAAAAAAAAAAAAAAAGCCTCAAGCACAAAAACCATACCTCTCTCCAAGCTACCAGTCAACTTGTTTGATAATCAAAGTTCCAGAAGGAGTATCTTATTAATACTGGATTTTCAGATAGCTCGACTACCAAATATAAAAAAAAAAAAAAGAAAAGAGACATGCCACGGGTTTTGCTAAGTCCTGCCAAGAAAATGGTTGGCTGTAAAAGCAGGTTGTCATGGGCAGGAAACATCATTTGCTAGAAATTCTGACTACATGGTGTCCAAAGAGGAGAATTTTTAGAACTCAGGATACTGAAGGAAACTTGTGATCTGAGCTGACAGATTAAAACTGGGAGATCTAAGAGGATGATTTGGTTCTTTATAGTTCTACTTGTGTTTTAATTCTCCAGTTTCAAGAAGTTAATTAAGTCCTTGCTACAAGAAGGTTGCATGTTTATATCCTAGTCAACTGAGTAGGACTTTGTGGTATGAGCCAGCTGACTATTACAAGGGTCCAGATATATCATATCAGCACCATAAATCATTTCAAAATATGCTGGGTTGGGCCAGGTGTGGTAGCCTAGCAGCTGAAGTCCTTGCCTTGCATGAGCCGAGATCACATATGGGTGCCGGTTTGTGTCCTGGCAGCCCCGCTTCCCAGCCAGCTCCCTGCTTGTGGCCTGGGAAAGCAGTCCAGCACAGTCCCAAGTCTTGGGACCCTGCACGCGCTTGGGAGACCCAGAAGAGGCTCTGGGCTCCTGATCAGCTCAGTTCTGGCAGTTATAGCCAGTTGGGGAGTGGATCAGCGGACAGAAGATCTTTCTCTCTGTCTCTCCTCCTCTCTGTATATCTGACTCCAATAAATAAATAAATAAATCTATCTTTAAAAAACAAATATGCCGGGTTAACTTCTGATCAGTGATTTCGGCCTATGAAAGTGCAGTATTATTAAGGCAACATTATAAACCAACGTCTTATGCAGACAATTTAGGAAAGCAATGTAATACTCTGGAAAAAGAACTTACATCAAATTTGTCAGAACAAAAAGAGAGCCCTTCAAAACTCATTTGAAGATCTACCCTAAAGTTCTTCAAGAAAGAATCCCAATTTTGCACCAAAGGTGAATTAAATGAAAGGCAAAACAAAAATAAAGAAATATTCATTAAAATCTATACTATTGACTAATTCTGGTCTTTGATCTCTTACTACCAGGCTAAGGGGATAAAAGAGCACATACAAATTAGGTCCTGGGTGCAAGATTAAACGGACATGCAGAGAGGATTCTTTCTCACCTACCTGAGACTATTTACTCTGTGTTACAGGCTAGCACTCACTAGTTTGGTGTTTTAAGTAAGGCAAAATAAAAAACTACTGAAAGTAATTAATATATATATATATATCAGGAAACAGGTGACTAAAATCAGTGGAAAATGATGCAAAATGGAGATGAACCCAAATTGGCAAAGGAATCACTGATCATGTACAATGGAAATGTGGCATATGTCACATGTTGAAACATTTGAAACAATATGGGCAGTGATATCCTGACCCATTAATACCTGCAGTCACTAAGGTCTCAAAGATCCTCAACCTTTGCCCTCAACTTCCAGCCTGTCCCATGGTTGGAAGTGTGTAGGGTGGGAGGTAGGTAGGCAGGTACCACTGTGATGAACAGAAAAGTCCCCTACCTGCTCAGCCAGTGTCCACAGCCTGTGGGGCTACAGCGGCAGGGGAGTGGGAACAAGAAGAAAGGAGAGAACACCAGACCAACAAAGAACAAAAAGGAACAACACATACACAGACACATGAACAGAACAACCCAACAGTCAGAAATGGGATGCAGAAGAGGGAGGGTGAGGGAAGAGAATGCAGAAAGCAGGAAACAAAGTAAAAAGAAGATCAAAACAATGTCAAGTATGGAAACTGCTCAAATTAATCACTGTACCATTAAAGGCTAAAACAAATTCTTAAAGGATGTCAACATATCCACAGGGCAACAGAAAAGAGTAATTGATGACTAACCATGGACACATAGATCTAATTTTTTTAATATAGAAGGTAGATGCTTTTATCAGACAGTTCAATTTTATTGGCTATAGATGTTGACTGTTCTTTTGTTGAATAAGTATCAAGTATCTGGTTATAAAGATGAAGGCCAACCTGAAAATTTTTACATCTGAAATCAGCATCTCTAGCTCTACTGATCAAAACTATTAGGTAAAGGGAAGGAGGCAGATTGAAGTTAAAGCAGGAAGGAGCCAAACATTGGGCTCTTAGAAAGTATAGCTTAGTAGCCTGACAAGGGTAGTATCCTGGGTTAGCCATCATTGTCACTGTTTTCCACACAGAAATGGTCAACTTCCATTTTCATTATGTTCATGATTTTGTTATCTGCTTGCTATCTTTATGACTCCAGCATGGTGGAGAAAATTCAGAAGGGAAAATTCTTGGATGCAGCACATTTTCCTTTGGACCTTTCAGGTGTATGCCAAACATTCCAGAAATGGGCAAAAAGTAGACAATTCTTCATAAGCACTCGGATTGATGTTTTTTTTCTACGGACTAGTTCCAACACACACATACACACATATTCCTTACAGTGAAGACTACTAGGCAGACACCCAGAGAGTAGCATTGATTAAAAAATGGAGTTTATACAGCCTGAAATCTGGTAACAGACAAAGCCACACAAAAGTGGAACTCAGTCTAAAAAGAAGCAATGTCTAAAGATTTTCAAAAGAGGAGTTCTCCATTCTTCTGGGACTTCCTTCACTTCCCTGGGCGTGGGGACTGCTATCTCTCCACATCCTTCTCTTTGCAAACCAGAGGACACAAGGACACCAAGGGGGCTAACAAAGGTGTGCACAGTCTTTGGGAAAATGAACCAGCAAAGTTTAACGCAATGACTTAGATAAGTGTCCTCCTTCACCGTTCCTTGAAACCTAAATATTACCTGGAACAAAAATAAGTCAATATTCACTCTGAGTTACCCTGATTCACAAAGTTTTGCTATAAGAGCTCACAGTAGGATCTCAGGAATATCATGTATTACTACTGGGCCACTCTTTTTTTTCTCTCCATGTGTATGGAGAAGATGATTGTGTGGAAGTATTTAGGCCTATGCACTAATAAAATAATAATAAAGCAGGCAACAAAGGTTAAAAAACAGATGTTTCTAAATTGCTAAGGCCCTAACAAAGTCTGAAATCTCAAAATACATATCGAGACCTGTGTATTTGACAAAAGATCTTCCACTGCCAAACAATACAAATCATTGCTCCCCTGAGATCCTGAGCCATGCAAGTACCCACAAGTACTTTAAAGGTTATGCATACTTAACAAAGTTACCTATTCCAGCTCAAGCTTATTCAGAAATGAAGGTAAAAGTTTTAAAATCACAAGTTACTTAAGTCAGAAATGAAGATACGTTTTAAAATTGCATAACAAAAATGTCAAATATACATTTGACAGTTTCCCATTGCTCAAAAATGTGCTGTATGAGTTTTGTGGTATTGTTTGTTACGTGAACAGCAGATACATAGACTCACGTCCAACATATGAACACACAAACTCGGACACAGCACTCATTGGAGCAGCTCAGGTGACTGGTCACTTTCCTATTTGCATTCACATCATGCTACAATTAGCACAATCTAGCAGGAGCATGTAGGAGTCCACTAAGCAGAAATGGCTGAAACTGAGAAACACTTTCAAAGCCTTGACACTGGAAGTATAGCAATCAAGAAGCAGCTTGTATGATTTACCTCTATGGTATTTTCCTAATACTAAAGGTTGATTACTTCTTTGTAGTGCAACTGCTGAAAGAAGTTCTCTATTTACATCAAACTGTGGGAATTCGGAAATGTTACAGGCGTAGAGGAGCTGTAATGTGATGTGAGCAAGCTGTTCAAAATGTTAACGTTTCACACCCTGTCTCTGCCCCAGAGCCCAGAAGTGTTTCCCAGTGGTCTTGGGAAGACAGGATGTGTTGCCATGGGCTGTGGGTCACCTTTTCTCTTGTTCTGCCCACACTCTTCCTTTCTAACCTTCCTGAATCCCTTCGGTACTCAGTCTTCACCCTTGTGAGCGTTCCTGGCTGGCATTCTTTCTTGCTCTTGTCAACCCTCATTCACCTTTGGCAGAATGTCTGTAAAGCACAGCAATTGCTTCATCTGGGAATCGTCACCTGTACCCAAGGACCAGGTTGTGTGTTGTTGGTCATGATTTCTGTCTCCTCTGACATTGGCCTAACTCACGGCATGCAGCAGGCATCTGGCACACTCTAGAGGACACGAGGAAGTGAGTCTTATGTCACCCTTATCTTCGTTCTTCTCTGTCACTGGATGTGTTTTATCTGACTGCTGGTAAAGTGTACCATTAATTTTTCTGAGTAATTGAGATGAACACTGAACTACTTCAAGTTATGTTGGGAATACCTGAGCTTTAGGCTCTGTGTGGTTATGATTCTATTGTTGTTTCATAGAGTTTACTCTTACATCTTGTTATTTATTTTCTTGGGTTTTATTTTGGAAGTTTTCTGTTGATGGGATTTCAAGTTCGCTCAATATCCTTTTCCTTTTCTATATCCAATCACCTATTAAGCCCTGGGGAAATTTTTATTTCCAATAAAATTTTAATTGCTAGCACCTCCATTTTGTTTTAACAGTTTTTTATCTTTTTTTTAAAATCACATCTGCTATCACTTCATAATATGGTAAACCTTAAATAGATTTCTGAATATACTCACACAATTATTTTAAAGTCTGTGATAATTACAACTTCCTCTAAGGACTGTCGTCATTGACCATTTCCTCTTGTGAGTATAGCAGACTTTCTCACTCTTGTGTATGTCTTTTCATTTTTGAGTGTATAGCAAACCTTGTGTCTGAAGGAATAATAGAGGAAGTAAATAACACCCTCATAAAAAGACACACAGAATTTGTCAGACCATTTTTCAGAACTTGGTCTAATTTGTTACAGCATTACTTAGACTCGGTACAAGGGTGGTTTCACAAGCCGATGGCAAGATCAAGACTTGGGAATTGAGCAGAGATCTCTGCACTTTATAGTCTGGAGACTGGCTTTTCAAACCACCGGGAATCTCTTTGTAGCTCAGTTGTTTGCTTTCCAGATTCTCTTTTGCCAGTCCTGTTCCAAAGTTCACTGTGCTGTTTAACCCTCCAGCTTAGTGAAGGAAGATGCACTGTACTTAGTGAAAGCCCAGAGGTCCATCAAGAGATGCTGCATCAGCTGGACGTCTCATCGCAGTCTACTGGGGACTGAACTCTTCCTATGATTATCACAACACTTCTGATAGATGGATGAAAACACACATTTAGCAACTGGTAGGTCCGAAACTGGCAGGTTCAACGTGGCAGTAACTCCCAGTGCCCAGCACAGATGAGACACACAAAAATGTTGACAGTTGAAGGTTTGAAGGTTGAATGTTCCTTTTCTTTATCCCTCTTTCATCCCCCAGTCTTCTAAGTCTTTTCATGGAAGGCTGCAGTTTACTGCAGGTCATGGAACCCTGTACTCATATGGAGTACCACGACGAAATGCAGAGAGTGCATTGAAAACACTGAGAAAATCCTGCAGTCAGAACTGTGCGCAGTAACTCCTGATACCTTGGCTTGGCGACAGAGGGCAGAGTGCCTCACGAACTGTGAGGGTGAATGCTGAGTTATGGCAGCTTACTTGTGAGTGAGAAAATGTTTGAGTTGAGCCATGGGGCCATCTGTGTGCCCCAGCAGGATAAATCGCCTGTTACACTAGCACCCCTTGTGTGTGCCGGCTGCTGTCCAGCTGCTCCACTGCTAGCTCCCCAAGGATGAGTCTGGGACAGCAGCAGAAGAGGATCCAAGTGTCTGGGTTCCTTCTACCTACATGGAGACACAGATGGGATTCCAAGCTCCTGGTTTTAGTCTACATAATTGTAGCCATCTGAGGAGTAAACTAGCAGATGAAAAGTCTCTTCTCCTTAACTCTGCTTTTCAAATAAATCAATCTTGAAAAAAAATAAAGCCTGGAAGCGTGTATTGAGGGATAGATTGGAATGGTCATGTGTCATTTTCTTTTTGGTCAGCAAGCATGGGGCGCTTTTTGTGTGTCTGTACCTGGGGAAGTCTCCAACCTTTTTTTTAAAGATTGATTTATTTTTATTTTTATTGGAAAGTCAGATATACAGAGAAAAGGAGAGACAGAGAGGAAGATCTTCCGTCCATTGATTCACTCTCCAAGTGGCTGCAACAGCTGGAGCTGAGCTGATCTGAAGCCAGTAGCTTCTTCGGGGTCTCCCACAGGCACAGGGTCCCAAGGCTTTGGGCCGTCCTTGACTGCTTTCCCAGGCCACAAGCAGGGAGCTAGCTGCTGGGATTAGAACCGGTGCCCATATGGGATCCTGGTGCGTTCAAGGACTTTAGCTGCTAGGCCACTGTGCCAGGCCCAGGCTGCAATCTTAAGTCCTGATTGATACAGAACTCGTAAGGACATCCAGGTATCTCACTCCTCTGCCTTCCTGAAAAGGATGGTGGGGCAGGTAACCAAGCTTCTGTCAATCAGCTGCCTCCACTCAGAGCAGGAATAAGCTGAGCTCCCACTCAGGGCAAGGAAGGCATCTGAATGGGAGAGAGGTGTGGTGGAAGTCACACTGATGGGGACGGCTTGTGTCTAGACACCGACCGGGTCAGTGATGCAGACATAAAAGTGTGGTGTTCCAGGGGCCTGCCCAATGGCCCAAATGGCTAAACCTCTGCCTTGTGGTGCCAGCATCCCATATGTGTGCCACTTCGTATCCTAGCTGCTCAACTTCTGATCCAGTTCCCTGCTTATGGCTTGGGAAAGCAATAGCAGATGGCTCAAAGACTTGGGACCCTGCACTCACATGGGAAGAAGCTCCTGGCTCCTGGCTTCCAACCAGCCCAGCTCTGACCACTGTGGCCATTTGCAGAGTGAACCAGCAGAGGGAAGATCTTTCTCTCTGTAAATGTGCATTTCCAATAATAAGAAGTAAGTCTTTTAAAAATTAAAAAAGCGTGGTGTCCTTCTAAGGACATGTCTGTGGCACAAGTGGTTCGTGGCCTTCCAGTTCCCGTGGGAATTCTGAGTTACCCAGTGATCTTTTCATAACTCTTTTTTATTTAAGTTGCCAAAGGAAGCTTTCCACCTGGACCCCCAGTATCTGAGACAGCACACATGAGTAGCAGAGGCCCCAACAGTTTCACCTGGATGTGAAACCCCTGGCAGCAACTCATTTACTTTTTCTTTGCTTAAGCTGACAGCCGTGTTACAGGAAAGGGAAGCAAGTAAATTAAAAACTCTTAGGAATTCTGGAATTCCTGAAGATTTATATCCCTCTCTGGGCCATCTACCATTATATCTTTGCGGCAGTCTACACTCTACACCTCTGTCAGATGGGCGGCTGAAGTTCTCTTTCGATGTGTAAGTGTCATGATTTAAGGTACAGTGTAAGTGCTAATATTAATTTAATTCCACAAAGCCATTTATATTAAAGTTCCCTTTTCAGATAAATCATTATTTTTCGTATATATTTATCAAGTTCAAATTTTCTGTTTCATTTTTTCCTACTGGAAGGAGGGTGCTGATTTCCTGTTTGATATCCGATTTAACCAAAGACCTGGCACAGTTTTTGAAGAGCAATTGTGACTGTGTGAAATATCTTTTCAAATGAAGGCTAAAAAGCAAATGACATTTCTAGTAGTGTGGCACTAAAAAGTTTATGTTAAAGCTAATTAAATTACATGGGTAATAACTCGATTTCTCTAATGCCCACATTTTTTGCCAAGTTCTACAAATTCAAATTGTTTTAGAGCATCTTTGCGGCTAAGGTTCTGGAAGATGTCATTCCTCGGAACAACAAATGGCTCATATGTGCTTCTAAATTGATTCCTGCTTTTATTTCCTAATTTTGCTAATTAAGAAAGTTCACTTAACTTCTCTCGGCCTTTGTTTCTCACATCTGAAACGTAAATGAACTTTTCCTCAAAGAATGTTGGAGGGATAGATGTTGTCTGACCCAAAAGGCTCAACATAACTCCTGGAGAATGTACTGGTGTTTTTCTTTTTTGAGTACTGATGTCTTTTGTTTTCCAAGGCCAAGGCCTTGGACTTATGGTTTGATACGGAAATGCTACTGGAAGCTTACAGAACAATAATCTCCCCCCCGCCCCCCCCCGTTTTCATTTGCAGGTAAGAGTGACACATGACAATGCCAGGTTTTAATTGGTGGAGACTCACACTATGGCTTCCTTTCAGAGAAAACACAGCAGGGTCATGTGGTCTTTTCACACAGGAGACTAGACTCTAAATAAGTAAGTGTCCACTTAACATCTCTAATGAGAGTCATACCGAAATGCACATGACTGGCATGGATACTTTCATGAATCAACTTTCTCTGTTTTTAGGAAATCCATTGCACATCAAGGGATGAGTGTGTAGGTATGAGGGATGCTGTGCTGGGCTGTGAGGGAGACTCCTTAGTAGAACTGTGCTCCTCTAACACAACTGTTAACAGAGGGGACAGGGCAGAAGACACTGGCACAGTTGTAACACATACTAGGAAGCATGTAGTGCTCGGAAGAACCTATACTCCATGTCAGGGGAATACAGAGGAAGGCAACAGAAAAGACCTCTGGGCAGATCTGGAGGAGGAGCCAGCTTGTGCCAGGTGAAGAGGCCACGTCAGGCAAAGACAGTGACAGCCCAGGTGGCAGAAAGTTAAAGCATTGGCGATCTTACAGTCAGGAAAGTAATTTAGTACAACACTGACCAAACGGGCAAGGGAAACAGTTTATGCTGTAATGGTGAAATGATCAGGGTGCTATAGATGAAGACTACTAAGGTAAATTAAAAAAATAACAACAACCCTAATTTACTGCAGTATAGTGTTATAATTTCACACATCAGATATGTTCTTAACAGTGTTCGTCATCGGGGTTGGTGGAGTTGAGTTGCAACTTGTAATGCTCGTATCTCATATGAGAGACTGGATTTGGGTCCCAGCCACTCTGCTTCCCCTCCAGTTCCCTGCTAATAGACCTAGGGAGGTGGCAGATAATGGCCTAAGTCCTTAAAGTCCTGCCACCCAGATGGGAGAACTGGACAGAGTTCCTGGCCCTTGGCTTTGTCCTGGCCTAGAACCAATCACGGTGACCATCTGGGGAGTAACTCAGGGTATGGGAGATCTCTCTCTCTCTGTTACCATCATTCTGCCCTTTAAATAAAGATGTCTGTTTTTTAGACAGATTTTTTTTTTACTTGAGTTATATCTATAGACAGAGGAGAGGCAATGAGATCTTCTATGTGCTGGTTCACTCCCCAGTGGCTTCAATGGCTTCAATGGCTGGGGCTGGGCCAGGCTGAAGCCAGGAGTTTCCTCTAGGTCTCCCATGTGGGTGCAGGCCCAATGACCTGAACCATCACCAAATGCTTTCCCAGGTGCATTGGCAGGGAGATGGGTGGCAAAACACAATGAATCGACTGAAAACAAACACTCCCACTGATTAATGTTACAAGTGTTGGTAAGTTCTGGTGCTCCCATGCAAAAACTGTTAACTGCTTTGATGTCCTTAAACATTTAAGTGCAAGGTTTGGAACTTGAAATTTTATGATTATTTCCAGATAGATGGAATTATAGTGTTATAATTTACTTACTTCTTAATCTGATTTTTATGGCTTTATCCTTAAAGTATTTTTTTGTTTAAAAAGAAATCCAACCCACACAAAATGCAGAAACATTTTGTTTTACTTACTCCTGTTTCACATTTATTATGTGTCAAGAGACGGACTTTGTGTCCCGGCTTTGAACTATATTGGCTTTACTTTTGTTTTGGTAGTATCAGATTTCTTAATTTTGAAAAACTTCATACAAAATGAGTGTTTTCCCTGACCAGCTCTGTGTTGAGGCTTTTAAACTTCCTGCCACTTTTGCCTGGATTCCAGTATCAGTCCCACATTTCTGTGTCTGTTGCCTCCCTATAGCTCACCTGCTACTGAGGTTTTCCTAACTCACCCACCATTGCCTTCCCATGCCCATGTTATTCACGCTCTTTTTATCCTATTTATGTTTACTAAGAACGTTTTCTTCATTTCTTAAAAAAAAAGTATTGATGTTCACTGCCAATCTCATGAGCTCTAAGAAATGCTCAATTATTTTGAATTTACTTGTCATACAGTTGACCCCAGCTCAAATAAGGCCACTTCATGCCATGGATCTGCCACATCAGCAGGTGGAAAAAATAGGTGACTGTTATTAGAAATTTCTTCCCCACAGCATGCTTGGATGTGACACCACTTACCTATTTCTGAGGTGTACCAGGGGTCCTGGCCATGGGCTGAGAGTCTGAATTCTTTTGTAGAAGTATGTTAGTTAATTTATCCCTATCAGATACTTAAATAGCACCATTAATAGAAAGAAATTCTAGCTGAAAATGAGTTAGGAATAAAACACCCAAGCAGACAGAAATGGAAAATGTATAAACATCACTGAAATGTTGCAAACATTGCAAGTTAGCACTGTGACCTCTGACCAGCAGTACTGACTTTTGATTGAGTAGTTGCACAGATGGCACTGTTCTCCATCAAAATATATTGCTACTTCCTATTAAGAATATCAAATCACATTTACTCAACATTCTTACAATACATGTTTGCTAAGCAGACATCGTGTGCAGGTACAGATCGAAGGTACTCAGGCTACAGGGATGCCCCAACTTACTGCATCAGCCTCTTATTTAGCTCCTGGATAGTTCTATTCCTGATCCTATGTCACTTTATTACCATTTTTGGTCTCTTTTTCTAAATTATAATGTTTATTTTTTTCCACTCAACGGACTCCTTTCCTTTGTACTTTATCAGCTCCTGTTTAGTTTACAAAGTATCTCCAAACATTTTGGACCTATGGGAGTGGAAATAACTGAATTATTAAGTGATGAAAGATTAAAACATTACAGGTACTCTTTGCCTGGGTAGCTATAAAATTTTACGTTTGTCAAACAAAGTGTTACAGAACTTTGTCACCTGCTGTCATGGATGAGAGGTAAGAGTTTATTTGGAATTAAATCCCTGCTCCTCTTACTTCATTCCCTTCAATGTTTCAGGAAAAAAGCCCAGATGAACAAATATCCTGGTGGCTGTGTGCCAGTGTCTGTCTGTCTCACAAATTTCTGATCTGTTCTTGATCTTCTCTCATTTGCAGAAAGGAAGGGTCCCATCCTGCTACTGCTGAATTTATTTATGAAAGGGATTTCTGTATCTCCTATTTCTCCTAATAGAAGAATGGCTACATTTATAAGGAACAGATAAAGGTGAACAGGGAAAACAAGACTTCAATACTTAAAGAACCAGTTTGATAATATAAATCCAACTCTTCAGATCAATTCTTAGGAAAAGGAATTAATTGCAACCATGGCACAAGATTTAATGGACTCTTGACAGGCATGTGGTAGTTTGTAACTTTTTAAAAAAGGATTAGATTAGAAGAAGGAAAAAAAAGCAGAAGGGATAATCACATAACAAACTTATCAGAAGCTTTTAAGTAGCTGTCTTTTCTTTAGGGAGGGACTGGCTGTGGGGAAGAGAGGAGGCTGCTTTCTGAGACAACACAGTGGCTGGCTCCGATCTTGCAGCACAGGCAAGATGAAGTCAGACCAGAGGTCAAGTCGTGCAGTGCACTCGGGCATCAGCCCTGTGGTTCCACCAGGCTCAAACTAGCTCTGGCTGAAGTCAGAGCCAGAGCTCTCGTCCACGGCACGCCTACTCGCTTTCCCTTCTTTCCAACACAAGGTTTATTCTGTGGACAGTGCTGCATTTTAGGAAATCAGAAAGAAAAAACAACAGTGAAAATGCTCAGATGGGAAATCATGAAGAAAAAAACATGGCACATCTATCTTGGGAGAGCTCCCTCACGTCCAGCAGTCAATCCCAGAGAAACGCAGCTCTGCTGGACCTGTATTCTCCTGACAGCAGCCGATGCCCTAACCTGCTTCACACTACAACGCCTCCAGTGGAAACTACTGAGATGAGGCGCTCCAAGAGATAGGGTTTCTGCCCATGAGGAGACATTTCCTAGTATCTACTTTATTTGTTTTTAATGTTGGCATTAAAGGGCAAACTGGTCTGGCAAACTGCTACTGCAATGACAAGAGTTAAAATGTGCAGGACAGAGTCAGTGCTTTGAATGGTAATTACAGATAATGAATAGCAGCACATACCTTAATTTAAACAAGTGTGCACCAACCACATGCATTTGATTTGAGGCTTTTCTGGTAAGTGTAGCTAACTGTCACCCAGGGCGACGATGCTTAACAAGTGTGTGCTGTGTGCCTGCTGTTCATTCTTTTGACACAGAGTATTTATTGATACCAGTGACACTCACCTGCAAGCAAATTGCCAGGTTCACTCTACAGCCAAATGAGGTGCTTACAGCCCGTGGATGGAGGCCCAGGTCTTTGAACAACTTGGAGAAGGACTGTGTGAGTGCTATCCGCGGCCGCTCCTCTGCCACAACAACGCAGGTCCTTACTCTGGACAAGTCCAGTCCTCGTGCCTACAAACAAGGACAGTGCCACTGCGTCAGCCTTTGTCACGCAAAAGACTACCAGGGAGCCCACAGCCACCACGGGGAAAGGAAAACAAACCTTTATTTCTCCAGAGGGCATCAGCCTGGATCACTCCACAATGACTGAGCCTTGATCATTTTTTATCTTAAGCTTTTACAGGGTAAAGACCCACGGGAGCAAGCAAGCAGGAAATATAGAAACAAATATGCAATCCAATGTTAGGGGCCAGGTAGCTCTGACTTGTTAGAATTAGTTATCTGGTTGTTAACACATTTGGGGTTATTTCAGATCGCCGTATTGCCTTCCTTTTTGGTTAGTGTTGTAATCTTTATCCCCTCTGAGCAGCCCTGATACACACAGACCTGACTACACCTACGCGCAGTCCTGACCCTGCGTCTGCCTGACTGCAACGGCCTTTGTTCAGGCTTCAGCTTGGAGTCACACAGACTGTTTCCCTTGAAATCCCATCTACACACCACAAGAGCAAACAGGCTTTTCATTTTCAAGTCTGTCTATCTGTGCCACTAATTACATCATTCCAGGATGCTGGGGGGAAAATGAACACTTACTAAGGCTGTGATTACCAACATATTTTAAGCAACAGCAAGAAACAAATGCCAACTACCATGCAAAGCAAAAAGAACTTGCTAGATAAAAACAGCGGAAGGACAAGGCTTGGGGCAGGAGAAGCATTTGAACACAGTCTTACAAGCATGGATACACAAGGACACACATCAGCGGGAAATCAGCAAAGTGGTATTTTTAAATGAAGGAGGGGCAAAACCCATATTGTCTGGACAACTCTGTGAAAGACATTTCTTCACTGACATTCCATGTGACTTAAAATACCACAGATAAATTCTCATCATCAAATGTATCTCAGCTTCTAACGACAAGAGATTAAATCACGTCTCCGTTTCCGCACTAAATTTGGTCAGCTGAGCAAAACAGCAAAAATCGCAGCAGCAACTCAGAGTTTAAAACACAACAATGTTGGGGATCAGAGTTGGCACCTCCCGAGCTGAGAGGAGGGAAGGTAAAGGGAGGAACAGGAACTGCACTTGGACATGACAGGGAGCACCGAATGCTGGAGCACAATCAGAAGTGTTTTAAAAGAACCGACAAGGGCCCGGCGCGATAGTGTAATGGTTAAGGTCCTCGCCTTGAATGCCCCAGGATCCCATATGGGCGCCGGTTCTAATCCCGGCAGCTCCATTTCCCATCCAGCTCCCTGCTTGTGGCCTGGGAAAGCAGTCGAGGACGGCCCAAAGTCTTGGAACCCTGCACTTGCATGGGAGACCCAGAAGAGGTTTCTGGCTCCTGGCTTTGGATCGGTGCAGCACCAGCCACTGCGGCCAGTTGGGGAGTGAATCATCGGACGGAAGAGCTTCCTTTCTGTCTCTCCTCCTCTCTGTACATCTGCCTTTCCAATAAAATAAACAAATCTTAAAAAAAAAAAAAAAAAAAAGAACCAACAAAACCCAAACCATTCAGTCCCTCATGCATTCCTCAGGGTGGTTTCAGCACAGTTAAACTACCAGGGATCCTGAATGAGGACCAAACAACTTTGGTGTTAACATTTCATATGTAAATGTGATTGTATATGCGCAGAGTTACAGGACAGATCAGCATCTAGGTAGCACCAATTATAATTGGCACACGTGTATATCTGAGAAGCTATGCACTGTGGGTTTTAGAGTAAAAAATGCAGCTCCCAGTTTACTAAACCCAACAACTTGGGAAAACTATATATGCAATTTCTCTGTAATACAAGTTTTTCCAACTTTAAAATGGGGACAATAAATGAACAACTAAAATGTCTAATAGTCATTCGACTGTGTTAGTATTTCATTTCGGTGACTTGTGCATGTGTATACAGCAACAGCGACATTTCATGAAAACGTGCTCCATCACTTATACTATTATACAGCTAGCCACGAGTAGTATCATATTTTATATTTTTCCCATACAGATACTGACATGTAACATCAAATAATTACACATTTATTTATGATGGCTAACATCAAAATTACCTTTTACTTTGTTTTCTGGGTCAAGCTTAATTATCATGTTTGGATAGAAAAGTGCAGGAGAGACAAATGCATTGCCTTATAATTTCTACATATATAAAACGACAAGCACAGTGAATAGCTCACAGGGTTATTCCCTCCCAGTGACTTGGAATTAAGGACAAGGTAACTTACTGTGAAAATACCAATTGAAATATCCTGTGCTTAAATGGACAGAAATCGTAATATTCTTACACAATGACAATTACTTAAACTATACAAACTGTTCACTGTTTACTTGATTACAAAATCCATTTTTGGTAGGGTCCAGAATCTGAGGTGGGGATCTTTGCCAGTGAGGGGTCCATTGGATGTTAATAACATCATTCAAGGGCCACACGAAATTATCAACCTAAAAATGAGTGCACTACAGGTGTCCTGAATTTCAAGTCCTGACTGTGGATGTTGTGGCAGGGCCAGACCAAATGGTCCAATGGGTGTTACTTGGCCTGTCGGCTGGATGTCCCCACCTCTGGCTCTAGATCTATAAATCAAGGACTTCATAGAGAAAAAGAAAATGAGCACCTGAATTCAAAACCAGCTATTCTAATGCTAGTATCAAAGTTAACTTCAACCAAGAACTTCATTCATCAGAGAAAGCAAATTTAGGATCTTTCACACAGACCAAGCAGAATAAGAGATATCAATAAGGTAACTTATGCATAGCTTACTACCATCTGTGGCAATGAGAAAGAATGTTTTCACATGAAAACCACGTGTTAGTGTCAGGGTACAGGCTGTCCCTCAGCCTTTGCACCATGATCAACCCCAACAATGTTCCTGCTCAGAGCGTGAGCCTGAGGCCCCGCTGGGAGCCCAGTTGCTTACCTTGAGGGATTCCGTCTGTGAGCCCAGCCCCTTGGTACACAGCTCCATCACCGAGTAGGAGCAGAACGTATCCCGGACTTTGTACTGACTCACAGCAAGCAGCCACAAGGCAGGGTTGGTTTCCAGCTCCGAGGGAGGGATGAGAATGGACTGGTGCCCGGAGTATACGCTGCGGAGACAGAGGTGGCAGTCAGCAGGCGCTCAGCAAGCACAGGGAACAAGGGCCGCGTTCACCCCCGAGGGGCGGGGAGACCTTGAATGAGGCCTGTACGTCCTCGGAGAGGCGGGGACCAGACCCAGTCTATGGTAAATACAATCTGAAAGGAACAAGCACCGCGGGGAGTCGCTGCAGGGTCACTTACGCACAGTACCGTGAGCGACCTCTCGCAGCAGTGGCACTGCCAGGTTGGCCGCTCTTTGACAGCAGAGAACACAGGTGCTGCATCTGGATGAACATATCTAGACTGAACCAGCACTGCTGTACTGGATGCCAGCGCGGCAAGGTAGGTGACTGTGTGTGTATTCGTGGGCGCGTGCGCACGCACTCGGAACAGGAAACAGCAAACCACAGATGCTACCTGCTATTGGCAACATGGCCATCAATTGTTTACTTCAAATACCATCCCCAGCTGAGTAGTTGGGACAGGGTGTACAAGCCCTAAGATTTAATGAAATGTCCATTTAACAAAAACTTATGGAAAACTGGTATCCAGACTAAGTGAAAGAAAATTCTAACCACTACAGGTAGTTTAGCTTTGCCGCCTTTTAAAGTTTGGATTTTTTAGTTTAATATGATCCTAACAAATCAGCAACTGGAAGAACTAGGGGAAGTATAAACATCCTTCATCTTCATATGAACATACATGGAGAGAAAGAAAAAGAGATAAGCCACACAAAGAAACCTCAAAAAGTTCACCAAAGAAGCATGTCATGAGTAAATATCTATGGATATCAATGTTTTTGTACCCAAAATAATTTTTCCATTTTTCCATGAGCTTTCTGAGGTGCTCTAGAGTATTACAATGACTTTCCAACCCATGGAATGAACATAGAATCAAAGCAATGAAATCTTTTCCCAGACTGCATTTTAAGCGAAGGCCTTAAGGTTTTGTTTTTGGGCTTACCACCACGTCAATTCTAACAGAGACTATCTATTATAACACAATAATTCAGACAAGTCACTTGAGATTTAAATAAAAGGAATTTCTCAGCCACACAAAAATTCATGGATGAATATAAATTTGGACCTCAACAACTGATGTGTTACAATACTAAAGCCAATTCTTTTTTAAAGTGCCTGGTCTCATTTAGAAATTTTACAAAAAGCATTTATTTTAATTTTTATTCAAAAGAAGAGGCAGAAAGGCAGAAAGAGAAGGGGAATTAGAAGAGAGAGCAGAGAAGGAACACACACACACACACACACACACACACACACACACCCTCTGCTGCTTCACTTCCCACAGGCCCACAGCAACCAGGGCTGAGCTGGGCCTATGCCAGGGCCAGAAACTCAATCTGGGTTTTCCGTATGGATGACAGGAACACAGCCTTTGCGATGCCCTCCAAAAGTGTGTGTTAGCAGGAAGCTGGTTTGGAAGCTGAGGTGGTACACACAAACATCCAAAGCAGCGGTTAGTCATTACGTCAAATGGCTGCCCTCATTTAAGAACATTTCAAAACGGTCTGCTGGAGAGTTCCATCAGGTAGAGAAGGTGGCATCACTCACAGTATCTACTTCAAATAGGACCTTGAGTATGCAAATTTATTGAGGGAATGTGAGAGATAACATTCGGGGGCAAGTCCTCACCTCTAGTCTCTTCTCTACCAAAGCATCCTTTATTATTTTTTCTGTAAGTGGTAATTTCATAAACACTGGGCCTTTTTGTGGCCTTTCCAATAGGTTTAACAGTTTTGAACTAGGAGATTTGTTAGAATATATATATATATATATAGGGGTGTGTGTATGTGTGTGTGTGTGTGTGAGGGGAAATACCAGCTCTCAAATGAATACTCTGTTGTAAATTGGGTAATCTGTCCTAATATTTAAATTTTGTTGTAGTGAAACAAAAATCACACACAATTTTTTTTTTTACCATTTTAAACATTTTTATAGGTGAACTGTTGTGGTATTAACTTCCCTCACAATGATTTGCCACCATCATCCTGATCTACCTCCCAAACTTTTCACTCTAAACTGAAAAACTCTGTAGCCATTAAGTAATAATTGCCCATTCTTTCCTCATCTAATTCCTGGAGTCCTCTAATCTATTTTTCATCTCCATGAACTTGCTTATTCTAGATGCCTCTCATATCAGTGGAACTACACAATATCTGTCCTGTTCTGTCTGATATATTTCAGCTAGCATTGTGTTTTTGAGGCTCATCTGCAGTACAGCATGTGTCAGAACTGGAAAATCCCTAACAGTATATGTATGACAAACTTTTTCACCCACTGATAAGATAGTTTATTTCTATTTTGCCCAACTGTTAATAAGGCTCAACAAATGTTGTATCATTACTTGAGCCTTTTTTCTTGATTCTTTTAGATATACTCCTAGGAGTATAATCACTGCAGTATCACGTGGCAACTTTGTGCTTAGCTGTTCTGGGACTCATTGAAAGCTGGGACATATCAGGCTGCTTTCTATAGCAGCTTCACCATTTAACCACTGGCATGGCATATATAAGAATTCCAAATTCCCACATTTTCCACTAACACTTGCTCTTTTCTAGGTTTTTGACTATAGCCATTGTAGAGGATATGAAACTACGTTGCTACCCCAGTGGTTGGAACTGCAGGATGTTAAGTGTAATAAGCCAGGCACAGAAAGCTAAAAGTCATGTGTGAAAATGAAAAGAATTGATCTTGTAGAAGAGAGTGGAATTGCAGTCACTAGGAACTGGGAAGGGTAGGGAAAACGAAGGTTGGAAAGAGGTTTGGAGAAGGAGGTAACGTGGCATTCCACAGCCCCACAGTGTGACTGCAGTCTACAGTGATCTGTGATATATTTCAAACATAATGAAATAGTCTGAAAGCTCCTAATATGAAGAAATATTTCACATTTGAATGGTTTGAACTGCTGATTACCCTAATTTGATCATTACATGTGTTGTATATGTCTACTGCACTACACAAATATGTACAAATATTATATGTAAATGAAAATTCCAAAACACAATTTATAAGGTTCTTCTGTAGATTCAATGGCATTGCAATGCACCTGCACACAAACACTTTGAAGTAATTTAGTACAAGTAACATCCCATCAAACAAAATTTAGGTACAGTTTAGTGTAGTTCTTGGAGTTTGTGAAAACTCCAAGCAAAAGAAATTGCATTCAGATGTTCTTTTATCCAGAACTGAGGTCCTTTAAAAATCAATGCTTCTCTCTCTGGTTTAGAAAATCAACCCAAAAAGGAGTTTTCCAACATGTCTTATTTGTTTTCTTACATTCGAGATTTACCATTCAGACGAATCTTAAAATAAGCTTCCAAGACACTGCCTTTGTGGCACACAGAGGTTAAGCATTCCCTGCAGCACTGGCATCTATCAGGGCACCAGTTCAAGTCCTGGCTACTCTACCTGCAATCCAGCTTCCTGCTAATGTGCCTGAGGGAGCAGTGGAGGATGTCTCAAGTATTTGGGTCCCTCCCTGACAGTATGGCAAAGCCAATGGAGTCCCTTGGCTTCTGGTACTGGTCTGGATCAGCCTTGGTTGTCAAAGCCATGTGGGGAGTGAACTGTTGGCAGGAAGATCTCTCTTTCCCCTTCTGTCAATTCTTTCTGTGAAATAAACCTTTTAAAAATTTCCTAAGAATTATACATATGGAGGGAGCTCCAAGAAAAGCCCCATATCCTTAGCAACACATTTTAGGCGTCACCTTCTGCCTCTCTCACTTCCTCCTCTCTCTGCCATCCCTCTTCCCCGCTCACACAGATCCTGCAGTCAGGTTTTAGAGACCAGTCTTATTTCATGGTCCATTATAGCTGAAACAAACATAACTCCACTTTCCAAGCTCCACCAGGATCCGTGAATAAAGGCTCTCATCTTAGCCTTTTCACGGTGATGGGCGACCGCTCTTCTAATGCCAACAGGCATTAGGACCAACTATGTTGGCAGTTGATGCCATTATTTTCAGTCTCAATGCCACTCATTGCACTTACTCTAGGATCAGCCTACACACTAAGTCACTTCGACTTAGATTCTTTCTTATTAGCTACTGTGCCGACTTCGGGTAGAAACCTCTAGGCAGTACTTTGCAAGAAGAAATGAAAAATCATGAACACTGACCTCTGCTAAATGGGGTCACACACTAGGTAAAAGCCTGAGACATAATGAGCCTACACATTATACCTCTTATAAATCATAATTACCCACTAGGAAATATGATGCCCTACCACTCTGAGATGTAACAGAACATAGTGCTTCTGTTAACACCAAAGCTATTTAGCCCAATCATGAATCACAGTTAACAATATGGCCTTAATCAGAGTTTCTATAGTGCCTCTTTTTACAGCTCAAATTCAGTTATTTCATGCTAAACACTATATATTTCCAGTGTCAGGTACCAAACATGACTACGGCAATCATTTCCATTCTATTCTCACGACTATTCTATCCATACTATTCTCATGACTTTACTTCCCAGATGCTACCATAAAGAGATCCAACATGAAGAAAACGAAATACAAATACCCTACTCTAGCATTCTCAAGCTTATACAACAAGATTAACAAGCTGTTCAGTCAGAAATGTTAGCACCAGAAAAGAGTTAGATTCACCATGTGAACTCAAGGTTATAGATTTTCAGGCACAGCTGTGACAAAGAGTGCTTGACTTTCTTCTTCACTGCCATAAATCAGGAGGTAACACTATAAAGAAAAATTATAAATTCTGGCAATAGAAGACAAGCCAAAACCTCCTGAAGGGTTCAACTTGCCCCTTCTTTGTTGAAGCCGATCATGATTTTTTGGCTCTGGTGATCAACACACTCATGAGCAAAATAAAGCTACTTTGCAGCATATTGCTAACTCGAAGGAAATTATTTTCTAGGAATTTCTAGAACTTGATCTGTAGTTCAGATCTTAACTCAATGAAAAATAAATAAATAAATGAAAAGGACATTGGATATTACTAATTCAGAGGCTTTAGACTACTAACTCAATAAAATGCAGAGTTGAAAAATATTACAGATAACAAGGAGTGCAACACGACCACACATCACCCTCAGGGCTCCACAGCTGAAATGCCCTCATCAGCAGACTCACTATATATTTCATACACTTCTCTCTCTTTTTTCATATACTTCTCTTTTAGGAAGCACCATTTCTGTGTAGGTATACTTTGCATACTGTAACATTCATTCATTTAAAATCTGTTTAGAGGATTTGTAGTAAACCTAAAGAGTTGTATAGATAGCATCAAAGTGCTGTTCTAGAATATCTCCATCACCCTAGAGTATTTTCTGTGTCCACTTTGTCCATTTCATTTCCAACCCTAACCCTGGTCAATCACTATTCTACTTTCTGTCTCTTTACATGTGCCTTTTGCTATTTCCTGTAGTCTAATCACACAAGGCATGATCTTTTAATCTGGTTTCTTTCATTTAGGGTAATGCTTTTGAATTTTAGCAGTATTTAGCTATATAGATATGACAAAAAGTATTTATCCATATATCCATTGGTGGACATTTGGATTGTTTCCTTTTGAGGAAGGTTCCTGTGAACAATTACATAAGTCTTTGGGTGGACACACACATTCTTTTCTCCTGGGGGATGATGAGGAATGGAACTGAGGAGTCATACAGTATAAAAAAAATCCCTATCTTACATTTCTACCAGCAATGTATGAAAATTCCCACTTTCCCATTGTTCCTTTATGATGTAAGTGTCACATTAGGACATGTAAGCTTCCTGACTTTGTTTCTCTGTTTGGCTATAGCTGCTCTGGTCAGTGGAAAGTAGCACATCCCTGTGGATTTAATTTACATTTCCCTAATCCATGTTGGACATCCTTTCCTGTGCTTACTGTTCACTTGTACAATTTCTTTGGATGAGGCATCCATACACATCTATTGTCCATCTTTAAATTACAATGCTTTTTGAGTTTCTTACACTTCTGACAAGAACTTTGATATCTGATTGTCAAATATTTTTCCCCCAGTCCATGGCTTGGCATTTCACTGTCTTAAACTGTCTTCTGATATGTAGAGTTCTTCCATCCGCACTCACACCTTAATCAAGTTTTGCCAGTTTTTCCCGCTGTACCTTTTACACTAACAGGATCCTGCGTAGACTGCACTGAGCTATCGTCACTCAGGTGCTTTGTTTCTCCCCGTTTCCACAACTCTTGTGACACGAACTTTGTGAAGACCACAGACAGCTGTGTTTTTAAGTGTCTTTCAACATGTGTGTCTGATGCTTGCTTATGGCTACATCCAGGTTAAGCATCTTCCACAAGAAAGTCAGGGAAGTCAAGATGACCTTCTCTGTATCCAGCTTGTCCAGGCATGTAGCACCTGCCTCATCACTAATGGTATCTTAGCTGATCCCCAGACTCAACTTCTCCCCCGTGTAGTTGTCATTTTCCTCTTTATAATTAATAACTAGTTTATAGGTGGTATGACACACATCCTTGTCACCCACCAAGCTTTCCATTTGCTCAAATAATTACATCTGATAATTTATCTTTTTTTCCTTCCAAAGTGTTATTTTGATGCATAATTTCCAGCTACTGGTCAGTGGGAGCCCTTTCAAATTGGCTCTTCTGTCCAGTTCTGAAACCAGTCGTTTTTTCAAAGGAGACTGCATTCAATGAATGTATATACTTTGTCCACCTGAACTCACATGGAAATTTAACCACTAAGTCTCACACTAATGCTATTAAGAGCTGAAAACTTAATATATGGAATTTGGAAATGGGACCGTTAGGGTGTGATTGGGACTAGATAAGGTACCAGGTAAAACCACATGACTTTTATACCAGTAGCTAAGATAAAGACAAACAGACACACACACACACACACACACACACACACACACACACACACGCAGAGAGGAAGAGAGAAACACTCACAAAAGAGACAGGCAGGTGCTCCCTAACTCTTACAATGTGATGCTTTGCATTATCTAAATTGCCACTCTGCCAGCAAGGCAGCAGCATGATGAGGTCCTCAGATCTATTGTAGCAATTTGCACAGGGAACTCATTTCCCTTCAACAAGCTTCTCTGTGGGTTTCCCAGCAGTCAGTCTTGGGAAGTCTTCCATTCCTTTGGTACAACTGCATACTGCTACTGATCAAGGTGGTGGTGTGAAATGGACTTCTGTTTTCCTCTCTCCACTGAGCATCTATGTCTCAAGGCACTTTTGTGTCAACTGTTGGGAATAGTCTAAGCTATTTACCAAGAAAAAAAATTATGATGTGATTGCATTTGTATGGAGGAAAAATCATTAACCATTCATTTACCTTATTCAACTCTTGCTTTCTCTAAAAGTTTTATTACTGTTCCACTTACAATGTCAGTGTTTTTCAAAATTACAAGCTTGCATTTTATTCTAATCTAAAACTATTAAATGTTATGAAGACATTAAAAACAATTTCTTTAGAGGAGAGTTTAAAGGCACAAGAAAATCTCTACTATCGGCTATGGAGAAAAAGAAAAATTACAACCAGTTTCATATGTTAGCATCTTAGTTTTGTAAATGTATTAAGCATACTTATTTTTAAAAAGTACATATCCTTAAGGATTTATGGGCAAAGTCTTAGGATGTTTATATGTGCTTTTAAATTTTTACATGCTCCGTTTTTAAAGGGATGGGAAGAAGTCAATGGCTATATGAAACAAAATTGGTAAAAGCTGATACATGTGAAGCACTGGTTTTATTATAGCATATTTTATAAAAATAGATACGATAATATCCATAAAAACAGCATTATACTTGAAGATACAAACTATGAAAGACTATACACTAAAATAATAACAATGGATATTTAATGAAATCACCATTTATTAAATGGCATGATAAATGGCTTATGTTCTTTTTAATATTACTTTTATTTCCTAAAGTATTTACAAAGAACATGCATATGTAATCATGACAAAGGAGAGAAACATTAGTCTCTCCCATGTTTCACTCATTCCACGAGCGACGCACTTGCTCCTAGCTAGGCAAGGAGCCAGCCACAAAGGTGAGCTCTGCCTTCAGGAGCTTGCTCCTAGACACCCCGAGCTCAGGTACCTCCTCCTGGTAAAAGGAGGTCAGAGCCTACAATGTCCATGAGCTCAATGAAAACTCCAGGTCTTAAAGGCAAGAGAACAAAGCTGCAAGCTCAGGAGTCTCTGGACTGTGAGAAATAGAGTCTGAAGCAGACAACTTCTCAGAAGGGCCTCCCCCAAGTACTTGCTCTGTCCCTAAGCTCTGCAGGGAGAGCTACAAAGACACTCCAGGGTAGACCACACCTTTGGAACTGGCAGCGTTTGGGCTTCCTGTTAGAGTCAGATGTCTAGAAAGGAAGCTGCATGAGCTCCCTCTATTAATTTTTTAAATTTTGAACAAAACACCAAAAGATGCTAAAGAAGATACCGACCTGCAGAGGCACCAGAGGACAAATCCAAGTCCACAGTAAGGGTCCAAACAGATGGCCACTTCTCTAGAGGGGTAAAGCTCACACTGCAGCTTAATAGAACGGCAGAAGGCACTGGTGGCTGCGTGAGACATCTGCAAGACAGAAAGGCTTCATTCAACAGTGCAGGAAGACTTCGGCAGTCAGGGTCCCTGATGCCCAAGGACATGGGTAAGATAACAAGGCTGCCCTAAACGAACAGTGTCTAACATCACGTGTCTAAAAGACATTCTGAGGATGGGGACAGCGATCATCTCAAGCCTGGGTAACTGCTGTGCTAGGGAATAGCAGGCTATTGATGTTCTCAGAAGTCTTCCTATGTCAGAGAAGTAAACAACATTCACAAGTTTCTGGTGCTTGTGTAAGACCTGGTGAGTATAGCCACAGAATGAATGGTGTACAGGTTGTACAGAAAGGAGTTCTTGTCTGACACCTCTAACAACCTGCAAATAGGTAGAAGATATCACAGTTCGTGTCTACCTCTGTCAATAGAACTCTGGGCCTTGTTCCCATGACACCTTCAGGGCCCACCGTGGCAGCCGGTAGGACTGGATAAATCACCCCAACATAATGATTAGGAATGAGAGGCAAACAGAGGATTTGCTGCAAGTCCAAAAATTAAAGCTGGACTTTGAAGCAAGGTCTTTTTGTCTCTAATCCCTTGCCCTCTTCATGATATGATTTTTTTTTTTTTTTTGCTGCAAACTGATGGTCAGAACCCAATCTCATTCCACCCCAAACAAGGCTATAGTCCCTTTCCTTCCCTTCAGAAATAGTCCTACCACAGTTACTATGTACTGTGAACTAGTTTGAAACATATAAGAGTTACAGCAAAATCAATTCTCTAACAGAGACTTTCTAAGCCAAAGAAACTCAGGGAAAAAGAGGAGAAAATAACTAAGTTTTTATGTTTTTTTAAAAAACACATTGCAAGGTGATAGGAAACAGCATCTCATTCAGAGCTAACCTATAAGGACGCCAGAGCAGAACATTGCAATCATGAGAAAATGAGGCCAAATGTCTAGTTTCCCATTTATCCCTTCAGAAAAGAGATGAGAGAAACGGGGGGTGGGGAATGCTTCCATTATAAAATGTTGGATCACTGTCATTAAAGTTCTGCCCAGGATAAAGTCTCAGGAAATTTTACTGAATGCACACAGGGAAAGAGAATTGATCTAGAAACTGAGACATAAACAATTCTTTTCAATTTGCTTTCAAAGCCACAATATTTATTTAAAAAAGAAATGAGGTAGTACTTATACAACATTCCTCCAACTTCTTGCCTCTCTGGATCAAGAGTCAGTAAAATCCAGCCTCCACAATCCACTTATTCACAGCAGTAAACCTTGACTACACTGTTTTTCTGTGCAAGGCATTACTTCAAGGTGGAAATTTAAGTGCTTCAGTGCAGTTTACCAAATAATAAGATACTGGAAGCTTGCTATGCATCAACCATACTCATTGCTGTTGTACAAGATCAAGACATCCTTTGCACCAATTAGCAAGAGAACAGAAAACAGAGAAACATGAATGGAAATAGGATAAGAAACAGAGAATTAGGTGATCACTTTGGAAACACATGACCCTCCTGCACAGGGAAAACCAGCAAGCAAATCCGTGAAACCTTCTCTATTTCTCCGCATGCTAATGAAGTTTAAAAATAATATAAGAAAGGGAATAAAAGGAAAGATGGATGTAAGGAAGTTGGATATTTTGTCTCCAAGTGCATTAAAAAGATTTTTTAAAGAGTTATTTTATTTTTATTGTAAAGGGATATCAGATTTACGGAGAGAAGGAGAAACTGAGAAAGATCTTCCATCTGCTGGCTCACTTCCCAAACGGCCAAAGTCATTCCGAAACCAGGAGCCAGGAGCTTCTTCTGGATCTCCCAGGTGGGTAAAGGGTTCCCAGGTTTTGGGCCATCCTCTGTTTTCTCAGGCCATAAGCATGGATTTGGATTGGAAGTGGAGTAGCCAGAATGCAAACTGGTACCCATATGGGATACTGGCCCTTGCAAGGTGAGGATTTAGTCACTCAGTCAGCATGCTAGGCTCCTCATTAAAATCTTAAATCTTGCCAACACCACAAACCCAAGAATCTGAGTTGGAATGCCTTTCTTGAACCTACAGTAAGAACCAGTTTTCCAGAAGTCCCAAATGGTAAATCTAACATTCTGATCTAATGTACCTGACAGTAGATATGTATCAATGTGGAAGCATTAGATGGGGAGACCGCCCGTGCTGATTCCAGGAATGAGTGGTGTGGCTTATCCTGGGCAGGCCTACCTCCCATGGCAGTAATGTTAAGCCCAAGTGTCCACTCCTTGGTTACACAGGGACTGAGAGTGCAGAGGAGGGTCCCAGAAGTAAAGATAAAGGACAGCTACCAAGAGTCCTAAAATGTCCTTTGGGGAAATCCATTTGGTGACTGATCTTGAATGCAGGTGTTGTGTGGATCCTCTAGCTGAGCTTGTTTATCCAGAACAATTACATATCCAGGTTCTATTAAGAAGCCTTTGAAATTCAAATCTACAATTTTCACTAGGCAAAGCTGTAAATGTACATTGAACATATTAATGTGCCTTTTTTGGCTTTTATATAAAATCAGACACCATAGAGCAAGCATTATAAAAAAAAAGTCTATTGGACACACTTGTCTCTTTCAGCTTTTATGATAGCTAATTGAATGCTCAATGGCATTCTTATGCAAAAGCTGAAACAAAATAAACATTTTGTTCTGAGAAAAACAGTAACCTCAGCAATGTATGAGTCCATGATGTAGGATAGACTTCCAGATGGAGGAGAGCAAAAGCCCAAAATAATTTCAATTATATGCTATGTTTCTTAGTATTTAAAGCACATGGAGTTTTGCACTGACTAGTATTACCATCTTTCACTTTAAATTAGGTACTTATCAAAAAAAACAGAAAATCAAATGGTCAGAAGTTTTAAGGAACTTTGTGTAACTTAAGAGACAGCAGACGCAGCAGAAGAGTTGTAGACCACATTATCTTTGTTCCATCTAGAAGTCTGCTTCTTATTTTTTAATCATTTCATTTATTTGCGAGGCAGAGACAGAAAAAGGCAAATACAGGGAGATTTCACCTGAGCCATGACTGAGACAGGCAAGAGCCCAGAACTGGCTGGGAGGGACACAAGGACTTGAGCTGTCATCAGCTGCATTCAAGAGAGCACATTAGCAGGCAGCTGGAATCAGAGGCAGAGCTGGGACTCAACTCCAGGCACGTCAATAAGGAATGCTGGCAACGCGGAAGTCCTCAGTGCTGAGACACTCAGTATAGAGAGAGATTTCTTGAGACAGACTTGGTATTATAGTTCACACATCCATGAGGCATGTGAATAGAACAGTCAAAGGTATGTGTTTTTCTTTGGGGTATAACAGTAGGAAGCTAAAAGCTAACTTTCGTGCCATAGTAACTAACTGATCATGGTTTAAAAATATTTCTTGTTTTAAAACAAACTTTTGAAAACCAATTTCAAACTCTACTATAAGGTAGTTGGTGTGTGAACACTAAATCTGGTAAATAAAGCAGAGAGAGAAGCTTTTTCATGGCTCAGGTTTGTGTAATATCTTGCCCAGGATTTCGTCTCTGCTGTGAGGGTTCTAATTCTGGCTGACATTTTGACAGGAACACTCTGACAGATCAAAAGAACATTATGGCTTCACTGAGGAGTACGAGTAAAAGATGCAAGACCCTGCTCTGTGCAGAGCCTCACAGCTCAGTGTGGGCTTCTGAGAACTAGTGCAAAAGGAAAGCATGGGCAGTCCTCAATTACGGACTTGTGAGACAGTTTCCATAAAAAGAGGTTGGAACATTTGGAAGGCATCAGTCAGTCTAGCTGACTACTGAACTGGCCACACTTTATACTTGGAATGAAACACATATGCATACCTCCCTGTTTCATCAGAGTGCTGTTACACAGAAGAGCTGACGGTCCATACACAGTCTGTAAACTAAAAGGTCACCGGCCTACATGCTCCACAGACTCCACCTCTCACCTTTACGCCCGCTAGCATCCCGGTTGTGGACACACTGAAATCAAGGTAGGCTAGTGTGTCTGGGTTAGAAGGTTTGTAGATCTGGGCAGGCCGCTTCTTTGGCAAATCGTCTGGAAAGCAAAACAAAGCTGTCAGCCTGTCTGACATCACTAAGAACCGAGTAAGTAAGTATATCCACCTGTCTCATTCAAGTACTGACCTGTGTCCAGTATGAGGGGCCATGTCCTAACGTCCACAGCTGCTGCCGCCTCCCTGGACCGTAGCAGCTTACAGATCAGTTGGGTTGTCATGAGACAGGCAGAACGACTCACCTGAGGGCCAGGGAATAAAGGATGCGATGAATCAATATAAACCAGCAGTGAAAAACTTTACACAGTGTTTATCATACACATCTGGTGCATATTATGCATAGTAAAACGTGCAGCCAGTCTGAGAGGAAAATTAGACATTCAAGAGCACCACTTCCACCTAAGGAGCTAGCTGACATGTGTGACAGCTAGGGATCTGCTCATAGAAGCAAACAGACTAAGTGTAGGGGACTAAGAAACCTGCACCCCAAAACAGTATCAGCAGTGTTCTGATCACATTCAGAAAGGATCACAGAAATGAACTGCTTTCACTCCCGGCTGTGTTATACCTGATAACCCAGAAAGAGGAATGGATAAAGAAACTGCGGTACATCAACTCCACAGAATACTACTCAGTCATCAAAAGAATGAAATTCTACCATTTGCATCTAAATGGTTACAACTAGAGACCATTATGTTCAGTGAAATAAGCCACTCCAAAGAAGACAAATATCGTATGTTCTCTCTGTTGTAAGACAACATTCTTGCAAAATACAAGATCAATAGACTTGCATGTAAACATGCATATACATATATTCACCTAGAGGAATTGTATAATGGAGACCAGCATACTGGGAAGTGAATGTATGTTGCAGTATGCAGCTCCACATTTGAATAAAGGGAAGACTCCCAATGAAAACAATAAGTATATCTTGACAAAATGATGCTATGCTTTCTACCATTGCCTGTGCCTACATGATACACTTAAATAGCAGAATGTGGGACTTGTGACTTTTACTGAAGGACTATACTATTGCAATCAGGAGGCAAAGGAGTAGCAGGGAATGCAGGGTGGAATGGGGACTCCCTGTGTCGATGAAACCGTATGATGTAAAAAAAAAAAAGAAAAATGAAATAAAAAACCCACAAGGGATATTAAAATATTAGCCACCTGACCCCACAAAAGTCACACATGTCCAAGTATATCATAAATGTTTTTCTAGCAGAAGTACCCATGGTGGGAGTACCACAACACAAGTGGGACAAGACATTGGCCTTCTCTAGCCCAAAACCATTCTGTTTCCTGTGGTTTTTCCTCCAGAGGAGGAAACACTCACTCTGATATTAAATTTTCCCAGGTCTCACATAATTAAAACAAATGCATAGTTTCAAAGAGAACAGGCATTTGTAACGTTGTAGGGGAAAATGAAGTATGCTTAGCTGAGGTGGGCAGGGTAGGGGTGATGACTTCTTTTGGGCGTGCTTTCCCCAGGGCACCTTCACTGGCAATGCAACATGGTATCTGCTACCACCGAGCCACTTTCAGGCACTGGTTTAAGTCTTGCTTCCCAAACGAGGGTTCCTGAAGGTAGCCACCACTCCCTACCTCACTTTTGTGATTCCAGACACATTTGCATTCTCCCAGCTGGAATTTGGGGTCTGTGATTTGTCCTGCTCCTCCATCTCAGCTCCAAGGTAGGGGGCGTGCTCGCAGGCCCCCAGGTGACCATCTTACCTCCACAATCATCTTGACGGTCGGCAGCGTTGTTGCAATGTTCTGGGGGTGTGGAGGACGGACGGTTATGGGCACACATCCCGCATAGAGACAGCCATAAAATGCCGCGATAAGATCTATCCCTAAGCGAGGAAAGAAATGAGAATTCTTGCTTGAAACAAACCTAGCTGTTTGATGGCTGCCCTCTCTATCAGCATCCATACCAGATGTTTACGTGACAATTGCAGCTCTGGCTGATTTCTGGATGAAGCATGGAAGTCACATACACTCAGTTAAGGCCCCTGAGAAGTAATTCCCGCATTATTTCTCAAAGCAGCTATTATGTAGTTAGCAGTTAAATCTTAACTGAGTCAGTTCTCTTTAATGGTAGAAATCTAATAAAACACACTCAGGGTCTTTGTAAACGTTTCATTTAACTGGACACTGTGTTCATGTCTGGCAATGAGGCAGCAATTCCACTCCATGGCAGACAGGTGTCACCACGTGCCTCTTTGTGCAGTCTGCTATGCCACCCCTCAGGACTCAACTCTCCTCACCTGGTGGGTAGACCAGAGCCACATGGTCGCCATCTTGCAGGTGTCCTCTTTCCATCAACATTACAGCTATCTTCTCAGCTCTTTTATGAAGCTGGACACAAGTCAGCGAGTTTGCTATTGTCCCCTGGGTATCATAAGAATAAATGGTTGAGAAAAATTCTTTGAACATAACAGCTCTATTGAGATATAGCTCACATACCATACAGTTTGCTTAAGATAAAAAAAACAGTATTTTCAGGATGTTTCATCTATTCATAAACTGTACAACCATCACCACAATCAATTTTAGAATATTTTCATCATCCCTCCCCCCACCACCAAAAAAGGTTGCTCTATCCAATGAAAGTCGATCCTTTTTCTTCACACTGAATAAGCAGTACCACAACAAAACAACATTTAGATACAGAAAGACTTATAAGACTAGCGAAGAATGTTAATTAGATGGAAATCAAGCACTGAAGCCAAAAAAAGCAAATCAAGAGCAAAACTACAAAAAATTCCAGCGTATCTTCTTTCAGATTTTTAAAATATGTTAAAAAAATATAACACATGTGGACAGAATAGTACCATAAAAAAGGACCATCAGTTTGGAGCAGTACAAAATAGGTACTTAGATATAACAAAATAGCAGGGAACTCATCCGTTAAGAGAGAGCATTGAATATGCTCCAATTACAAAGAGTTTTTCTTAAGGATACACTTAGAATTATATGCTATTATCAGATATGAACAATTATCTACAGCTTTTTTTTAAAAAGGCACTTCTTTATGATCAAATTCCACTTTAAAGTGATTAATAGGGAAAAGGACTTATTACAAGCAGTCATAGCATTGGGGGTTATTGAGGGATGATGTAAGAAAAGAAACACAACAGAATTCCTATCTCAAATGACCTGTGTCTCAAACACATACATCCAGGTTGGGTAGGAGGGACTTTCTCATGTGTCTAGGTACGAACATCAGCACGTGCCTTTTACCTTGCTTATAAAATGACTGGTCACCATCGCTAGCTTTGCGCAGCAGAGGTCAGCGAGGGGTGAGCCAGGGCAGCAGAGGGCCCAGCTGGGGAGAGGGTGACAGGCATTCACCACGCCAGCCTGCAGAACCTTAGCAGCCAGCCTGAGTCGGTGGAGGACAGGTTCAGCTTACACATCTCTGGATTGAATCTTCTCACACACAACTTTCCTTCATTGTTTTCACAGACATGTGAAGTGGAAGAGCCAGATGGCAAACATGGCCACAATGGATTGATAAAAAGACAGAAGATCTGACAAGGTTGGTGATAAGGAGGTCAAACCCAAAAGTTAAAGAGTTTGGTGCCTTTGAGATAAGACTGCTCTTCTGAGCATTTATTCATAGAGATGACTCCTGTAAACAAACCAAGACAGACCTGCTCCCTGGCTCCAACATCTTTAGAGCTCTTCAAACTTTCTATGGGACAAACACAGCACAGCTAAAGGTGAGTCCTAGGGATCATACAAACCCTCAAACTGATCGGGATGGGGGTAATCCCAGGTCTACCCTCAACCCTTGCAATCCTTCAACAATGCAAGCCAGCATCATGGAAAATGGATGTGCCTTGGGGTGGTAGGATACACCATGGCTCACAGTGAGAGCCGGCAGCACCCTTGTCACCCTCCATGCCCACTGGCATCTTGGGCCTGTCTTAGGCAGCAGTGTTCTCAGTATGGCTTGCACAATTTCTGGAACTGATGCCTTGTTCCCCTGCTGGGCATTGAAGCTGACTCCGGGTCAGTTAGCTCTTTGGGCACATGACAGCAGCTTTGTCTTGCCTACTTGCTTGGGGCCTGAGAGTGGAGAAGCTTGGATGACTCATACCTGGCAGCCATGAGAGTATCTGAGCCTATGTTCATCCTCTTTCAGAGAACCCCCACCTAAGGGCACTGACAAAGTGCAATGTGTATGCTGGCCTTTATTTTGATACCTGTCTGTGAAACCCAACTGTCATGGTTCTGTTTCATTTCTTATGGGGTTAATACAAAACTAACAACTCTCTCCATCACACCTGTGGTGATGGTTCAGGGGAGTAGTGGTTGGGGCTGTATGACTTGGTAACCACTGGACAGGTGATTTTCTAGCATGGAAAAAGACACCAAAACAACAGCAGCTTCTTTGGAACCTGTAATCACAGTGAGTCAGGTGAGGTAAGCACCTTGGTGATTAGTGCGAAAAGTCTGAGCTGCTCCATAAGCTGAGATGCAGGTTTCTCATTGTGCCTCTGGATCCAGCACACCCAGGCATCACCCAGACGGCGAGCTGGCAGCCCAAATGCCATTCTACCCCAGTTACCAGTAATTTTTCTATTTTCTCCCAGTTGGCAAGGTTGACACAGCTCATATGGGGACTCTGTTCATTCCTACTTGCAAGCCTTTTTCCAACCCCCTACCCCAGTTTTGACAGGCAGAGAGAAAAATGAGTTCCCATCCAATGGTTCATTCCTCAAATTTCCTGGCCAAGCCCAAAGCCTGTATTCAGTGACCATGGGTGGCAGGATCCCAATCACCTGAGCCATGACAATGGCCCCGCAGGATCTGCATTGGTAGGAAGTTGGAATTAGGAGTCAGAGACAGATACTGAATCCATAATGTGGGATGCGGGTGTGCTAAGGTGGTAGACCAGATGCCTCCCACCCCAGACTTTAGAAACACCACTGATTTTTCAGGTATACATTTTATTTTCCCAAATAACTGCTAAGAAGAGACATGAATGTTCTAGGTGAACAGTTCCAGAAAACAGTCATCTATTCTCAAGTAGGAGCCATCATTCTCTGGCATATTCACTAGCATTCATGGAGAACACTTAAGTTTCCATGATGAAAACCACTGCCAATGAAGAGTTGTAGGCAAAATTATTTTGACAGATAAATCAGGGATGACTTTTCCTAAAGGAAACCTTGGCGTTGATAAAATGGTAACACAGAAGTCTAGCAGTGAGTTACGACATCGCTTGCAACAGCAGCATCCCATGTCAGAGTCTTGGTTTGAGCCTCAGCTGCCCTGCTCCAATCCAATTTCTTGTGAATGTGCCAGGAAGGCAACAAATATTGGCCCAAGAGCTTGGATTCTGTCTATCCATGTGGGAGACCTGGAGGGAGTTCCTAGCTCCTAGACTTGGCTTGGTTATGCCCTGGTTGACTGGGCCATTTAGGGGATCAACCAGTAAATAGGAGATCTTTCTCTCTGAATTTCAAACAAGTAAATATTTTAAGATATTGTTTTATATGTAAAGAATGTTCAAGAAGGTAATCTTTCACTTGTTTGTAAAGAGTTATATTCCTGCTTTCTCCTGTAACATGCTTGCTACTTGTGCTCAACAAAATACTAGTCAATAGGATCCAACTGCACATCAGGTAGATCATTGACCCAAGACAGGTGGGGTTCATTCAGGAATGGTTCAACATTCACAAATCAATAAATATGATTCATCACATCAACAAATTGAAAAATAAAGCCATATGATCATTTCAATATATGCAGAGAAGACATCTGATAAAATCCAACACCACTTCATGCTGAAAACCTTAAGCAAGATAGGCATAGAAGGAACCTGCTATAACACAATCAAAGCTGTGTAGGAAAAGCCCAACATCAGCATCATACTATAGGGGAAAGGCTGGAAGCTTTTCCACCAGATCTGGTACTAGACAAGGATGTTCACTGTTATCACAGTTGTTCAATATAGTATTGGAATTCCTTGACAGTGCTAAAGGCTCATTCTTAATTACTATGTTCACAGTAGACGAGAACACATTAATGAATGCTGTATATGATAACCAGGAAGCACTGCTTACACTTATAAGCTGAAAGGAACAACCACTTTTTAAATGAGCCATGATCAAAGGATGTTTGTAAGAAGTAGCCAAATTCATCATCAACAGAAATGCACACCTCAAGGTGTGGGCACCAGTCATGTGTAGAGAAACTGTACTTTAGATATGTGACAGAAGTCATTTCTGGAATGAATTTTACCTTTTTCTGCTTATGGTATTAAAATACTGCTGTTAGAAAATGTATACATGGCTTTCATTTTATTTCTATTGGTCAGTGTTGAACCTGAAAATCAGTTTAACTGGCAATTGTACTGGATCAGCCATAAAAGTTATGCTGTGGACTTAAAAGTCCAGGGTGAACATTGGTGACAGGTGTGCAGGGGAAGTAGCAGAAGGGTATCAGTGGACACAGGTGCTGGGATCTGACCCTTTTAGGAAAATAACAGCAGTAATGTTGTGGCCCTTCAGATAGCTTGGGATGGAACTGATTCCATGTGGACAGTGTGTTATGAACAGATTATTCCAAGAAGGAAAAGTTATTCTTGGACCATGGATTCTACACATTAACCACAAATTGGTCCTATTGAAGCCCCCTTTAAACCACAAGACTACTTTTCAGTAAACATATTACTTTAGAATATACAGGGTCCAGCCACAGCAAAGACCTGAGGCCACAGGGGCTCAAGCTGGCACGAGATGCCAAATTCAGTGCCAGGGACCAGTCTGAAGGATCTTTCCTCAAATTAGATGTTGCTAGAATCTATTTCCCACCTACTATCTGTGAAGACATTTTTGAATCTCTGTGTACGCAGGGGGTGACTCCTGCTTTTAAGTGACTCATCGTACCTCCAAACTGGAGACAAACACCCTGCAGTCTGGGTGCAATGTATCTGGAAATCTGTGTGTGTGCTTTGGCGGGGGAAGAGTTTAAAAAGTGATTCCTGGTTTACAGAGACTACAAGCATGACTGAGATGCTAAGGAAATTAAGGGAAGAAGTACACTTGCTAAAGGGATCAGACAATGAACTGCACCTGAGGCATGGCAGGCAGGATATGGTTCAAATTTAGGTAATCACTTGGAAGGTGATATTGGAAATCTCTAGAGAGCCACTGAGACTATGGAGATGAAGAAAAACATCACTAGCAGCTTACAGTTGACGTTACAGAGGGAGGATAAAGAATGTCAGAGGATAAAGAATGTTAAAGGGGCACTGGGACAGAGTGGAAGAAGTCAAGGGAGGGGAACTGGACATGTAGGCTTGGAAAACACTGTTGTGTCTATATTCAGTGGCTGGTGAAGGAGTCAAGGGAAAGAAAAGACTTTTTAGATCCTGGGACTGTCCCTACTACCACATGGCTATGAGCGTGAGAAGCAGTGTGGACTGTCAGTGCAGGAAGGCTGGTAGAGGCCAGGGGCCCCACCAAACAATATCAGCAGGCACAGGGTCCAAAACGAGCGCTCCTGTTTCTAGAGCTTCCTCCTGGGAAATGGCCTTGGGCAGATTCAGTAAAGCAAACCATTGAGACCAAGTCAGCACACAGGACAACCTAGGATTATGGTAGAGGAAGTTGGTTAGTGCAGAGGTCACCTTCATGGACCAAACCTCATGCATACTGGTTTCAGAACAGGAACCCAAACTAGAAACTTGGGGAATAATTTTCCTATGTTGTGGCATTTCCTTTGTCTTTACCCTCAAAATGGTAAGAGGTAACTTCACACACTATAAAATTTTGGTATTTAGCAATTCTAAACAATCACGACTTTTTAAGCATTTGAAGGTGATTATGTTTACCAAGAAAAGCTACGATTTAAACCTAACTTTCTAAGGATTTTACATCGAATTTTACTCTTATAAATATGTGCGTGGAAGTGAAAATCCTTAATCCTAAGTATTAATATGAATCAATACTTGGTGAGTTTGGTTTTCTAATCAACAGGAACTTACAAATTATGCCTACAAAGTAGAAATTATACAATGGGAAAGATTTCATTCCTTGAATCTCTGCTTCACACAACTTATTTATTTATAAAAAAAGTAGTTTTGGGGAGGGGTGGGGAGAATCCCAGTACCTATGAAACTGTGTCACTTAATACAATGTAGTTAATGAATAAAAAAAGTAGTTTTGTAGATCAAGCTAAAAACAAATAAATGGCAGATTTGCAATGGTTCTCTATCAGATAACACCTGCATATACATATATATAGATATATATATATGAACAAGTCATTATAATTAAAGGCAATCCTTAAGTGAGAAAGTCTCATTAGTCAAAATAGCAAAAAAATACGGTAAAAGAAATTCACATAGGACTAATGTGGGAAAACTATAAAGAAACGGGGGAGTCCCCTAGGAGCCATGGTGGTCCCCAGAAGGTTACCCATCAGGAACAGCAAGCTCCGTGTGCCTCACCCGACAGTTGAGCAGTGTATACAGCACATGGTCTGGGGTGGTCTGAGCTCTCCACTGCAAGACCTCGGACAGAAACAGGAACTGCAACAGAGCACAGGATTCGGATCAGGCCCCTGTGTTAATGCCTCGGGTGCCTTCAAACAGCATGCATCTCCACAGAAACGAGGGCATTCATTTCCAGGAAAAGCCCCGACAACCACATCATCAGCAGACCATAGAAGGGCTTATAAACCTTTTTCTCCTGCAGTGATTCAGAATTCAGCACAGCAGTCCGAGATCCACAAAGCTGACTGATGGTGTAATTTGGGTTAGGGATGCTTTCTGAAAATCTAAGTGTTGGAGTACTAGCACTCTTCCGTAGGGGTCACCGTTATCCCACAGCTTCCAGAAGGCATTTTGTTCATGTTCACAGGTTGCAATGAGACAATCAGATCTTTGTTTTTAAATTCTTTCAAATTTATATGTTTAAGTGGCAACTGCCTGATGTCATTACTCTGCATTACATATTACACAGACTACAGTAAAAATGTCAGCCTTGCTTCACATCTGGATGTGGGAAATCTCATGTAAAACCCTAATGTCTTTTATTAAGAGCAATGAACTATGGGGATGGGGTTGATGGTGATGGTGGTAGGGTGGGTTGAAGGGTGGTCAATGAACAAAAGGCCATGGGCTACTAAGCTGGTAATATTTTACATGATTGATTTGGCTATATTACTTTACAGTCCAAATGGAGTGGGGCCACTTCCTCGCTGCAGGAAATGAGATCTCTTTCGGTGAACCCTACGCGTTGTCAAGGGTGAGTGGTTCTGCACATGACTTGCAGCTACGCATCACAAGGTGAAGAACATTTTGGTCAAATTCAGCTTGAGTATTTCTCCTACAGTTATTTAGGCTGTGGTAAAGGAAGTCTGATTCCCAAACCTTGGACTTGAACTGATGTTTTCTTGTATTCTCAAGATTAAAGGACAGACGCCTTGCCACAGGATCACTATGAGGCAATGTGAGCTTAAAGCCAGGGCTGGCAGCAATAATTAGGAACAAGTGGAGAGTGGCAGGAGGATTCCCAAACTGTCTGCTCAGTATGGGGTTATGACACATACTCAGACCTGCACAACTGTGAAATTTTCTGAAACATGAGATTCACTACCAGACATACTTTCCTTATAAAATAACACAGATGTCTTTTGCAGGACCAAGAGGGCAGGTAGAAATGTAAGTTCTTCAAAGATGCAAAACTAGTGGTGGTCACACAATTGGGGAAATAGGAAATCAGGGCGTCATTGCTCTGTGATGCACTCAGCCCCACTAGTGCATTCCAACAGGACTGACCTGAGGTTAGCATTTGACTCTTACCTTCCGGGCCTGATCATTGTCTTCTATCTGACCCAGGTCTCTGCCACTAGCTTGAGCAATCCTCTTCCCAGACACCAGGTTTCCCACCATCACAGAGGCAGGGCCGATTTCTACAAAGAAACAAAGGTATGTACAGGAGGAGGCACAAATCCAGTCTCCTAAAACGACTTCCGATCTCGTTGAAGAGCTCACTAAAGGAAAATCTCTTGAATGACCTGTTTTGAATAAGTCTGATTACAACACTTTTCAAAGAGATCACTAAAATGGTGATGATGACTAATATAAACAAACCACCATGAGGACTTCTATGGCAACAGGATTTTCACCAAACATAAAATTCCCAGGTCCATGGCTTTATATTCCAGACAGGGTGACCTCAAGGGGTGCTGACAGGTTTCCAGGTGTGGCCATAAAAATGTGACAGAGGATAAGCATGGAATTTAAAAACACACATGTTGCTTCTAGGTAAAGACTTTTGGGTTATGTCTTTTCCTATCTTCTGGTGTTATTGCAAAAAATGAGAACTGATCATTCGTAAGATATTGCAAATTTTAAGTATCACCTGGAATTGATTAAAGGGACACTAATGAAGGTAGAGGACACCAAATCACTTATTGATGTGAATTCACTGAATGAAAAGGTTTCAGGTTTTCTCTCAGGTCCCTGTGAGAAGTGCAAAAACCAATGACAAGCCGACTGTGAATGAAGCCTAAGCTCTATTTTACTGCATGACTACTGACCTACCTACCAATGCCCTTTTCCTGGTGGATGAAAACATTTTGTAGGAGAAAAGCATGTATACTCTCATAACTTTTCATAAAAAGAACTTCTGAAAAGAACCTAAGAAAGCTTTAAAAAAACTTCGCATTGCTGGAAACACTAGGTTTTCTCCACATTCCTCAAAACATTATCATTTACACTTTTTCATTAAACCCGTATCTATGAACCAATCTACACATTTTATAGGAAAAATACATAAATTGCATGAGAATATACCATTGTATGTGTGTAAGAGGAGACACAGAATTCAAGGGAGAGTGAGAAAGTTTACGAAAAGAACCGTGTCGTAAAATAACAAAATAAGACATTAGTTTGCCTGTTATCCTTGGTTTTATAAAATGTTAAGTTGAAGGCAATGTTAAGTTGAAGGCAATTATTAATTCAAAATCGTGCTGAAATTTTAATGGAGGCCTACTTACATAGTTACAAATCAGAATATTGGTTACATTATTTATTACATGTGAAGATCTGTGCCTGTAGATTAGCAGACTGATCATGTAATGTAGTTGGGGAAGGACAGAGGTCCGCCAAAGCTGGCAAATTGTGTCTGCTTTTTCAGCTCTTACAATTTTGCTACCTGCTCACAACCTAGGCTCAAAGTCTCTGTGAACAGTTTGGTACTTAATTAGGAGAATCTCACAGTGCATATTGTTGTTGACTGAGTAAATACAAAGCCATGCAATAGGAGAAGGCAATTTAGTTCTCTACAAATCATCTAAATTCCCAGGACTCAGTGTCCACGAGCTGAATGTCTCCGATGCACACAAATGGTCTCTATGAACATTTGCTTTGGCTGTCAATAGCAGGTACTTGTTCAGTCTTTTAAAAATAGTTGTCTTTAAATGGTCATTTTTATTTGAGAGAAAGAGACTAAGACACGGAGATCTTCCATCTGCCCAAATGCCTAAATCAGCAAATCAGCCAGGCAAGCATAGGCCAAAGACCAGGTCTCCCACGTGTGAGACAAGGACCCAAGCACTGGAGCTGTCACTGTTGTCTCCCCCAGGGGAAACAATAGTAAAAGGAAGCTAGATTGGCAATGGGGAAGCTGGGACTCCAACCAGGCACGCTGATATGAAATGCAGTTGTGCCAAATGACTCTCCTGTAGTCACGTTAATGTTTATCATTCCAGGATGCCTTAGAAATCATCTGGTGTCATCACATAGTCTGACACTGAGTGCTGGGGCAATGTCCTCTAAGTACATTATAGGTCACTAGGGCAGGGAATTGGCAACACTGAGATCTTCAGCTTCGTGGCCATTTAATGTTCAGAAAGATTCTTGAATTTGCAGTTACATTACCTCTCAATTTAATAAAACAGATGGGATACATATGCACACATCATACGTGTGTATGAATATATATATTTAAAACTTCTTTTTTAAAGTCATTAACCACATAAAGCCTCATCAACACACTGCAGTATTAGGGAAAAAGTTTCCCTATGTGCTAGATCATTCTCTACCTGCCCAATCTCTACTGCAGAAGGCCTTCTTCAGGCACCTTCACATCAGAGGGCGAGTTATTGTTTTTCTTGATATTTGGCAGGTGAGCTGAGTCTTGCAGTCATGAAATCATAGAGTATTGTGTATTTGCATATCATTCTCCTCATAGTACCTATTTTAACCATGTTTCACAAACTACTCAACTCTCAGGACCTGCACAGGAGACCTCCACTGTCTCCACTGTCTGGGTCAGCCAGGTCAGAGCTTCCGACAATGAATCAGCATAGGTGGTAGAGAAGGAAGATCCAGTTACTTCCAGTTCCATACCGGGGACACCTGATCAGTCCCAAGACCATCATAAATTTTAACCTAACGGAAACAAGCATGTCTAGATAAAACAATTGGTATTGCATGACTCGCAACATTACTTACGTTCTGGGATGAGATATAAGAGGCTATTTTTCTACTTTCTATTATGTTTCGTGTTTTAGGGGTTCATCAAATGAAGGGACTGTTATCTATTAAATTTTAGGAAACGAATACTTCAGTCAGCTACAACTGCACACTTTACTACAGCCATCATATAAACTGGAGATTCAGAGAAGAAAATGAAAGTGAGAGGGGAAAAAAGAAATGGAGGAAATTTAGCTAAGGAAATTTGGGACATGAGAAAACATTTTAAAAGAAATAGAAAGCAAACAGTGATAGTAAACATAAAACTAATGTGTCTAAGAAACAGGAAATCATGGTTTTCCTACTTTCTTTTGGAAAATTAATTTATACTAGACTAGGAGAGAACTAAGCATTCAATTGTGTAACTGACTGCCACACAAAACATCTGTGAGTAGTAGCAAGTGGTTTATAATCAGAAGACCAAATTCAAGTCCTTTGTCAAGTCCTCTTGTAAGCATCAGCTCCCCGACCTAGAGAGGAATCACCCACTACACATCTCCCACTTAATGAGGCAGGGAATGTTGCTAGGCAACCAGGACCTTGTCACACCTGCTGAGTCATACCCTGCATATGACTCCTCAGATAAATTTCTCTCAGTGGCTACTTTTGCTCGTCTGTATCACAGAGACAGGAACAACTACTTCAAGAGTTCCACAAGGATGCAATGAAACATACAAAGAGAGGGGCCGGACTTGCAAAGCAGTGGGTTAAGCCACCGACCTATGACACTAGCATTCCATATGGGTGCCAGTTCAAGTCCTGGTTGCTCCACTTCTGATCCAGCTCCTGGATGATGAGCCTGAGAAAGCAGTGGAAAAGAATCCAAGTCCCTCCGATGAGGCCCAGCCCTGGCTGATGCAGCCATTTAGTGGGTGCCTGGAAGGTCTCTTGGTCTCTCCCTCTCTATATATATAGCTCTGCCTTCCCAAAAAAACAGATAAATCTTAACACACACACACACGCGCGCGAGATAGTGGCTACTCTAATACACAACATACCACTATTCCAGTATCCTAATCTGAGTTTGGTTCTGGTTCATACACGCCTCTGAGGTCCACTGGATCAGCACTAGGACCCTCTGCTACTACAATGGGAGAAGAATTCCTAGGACAGAACCAGCATATTCTTGTAGTACATTCTCTTTGAGAACTATGTGTAATCATAGGAGAATGACTGACTTAGCCATTAGAATTCATATAATTAGAATTCTTATCATTAGATAATGATATTCCCAAACTACAAAGCATTAGACATTATGACAATGTCACAAATAAATCTGTAGAATTCTTCAAATGATTCAGGATGCCTTCCACTTAGGAAGACATTTTGATTCCTAAGTTAACCAAATGAAACACGTAAGGATTTTGGATTTCTTCCTTGACACGAGGAGTTTTGGCTTTGCCAGAGGTCACTGGACTGTTGGCTGTGCAAAATCTAATTTACGTCAAGGGCTTGATGTCCCACCAGGAGGACTAGCCATCTCCTTCCATCCCTAAGGCCTCTACTGGCCCATCTCTGCCTGGGCACTGCCAACTCTGCTGAACTGCTACATCCTCTCCACCCTTGGGTATAAACGTGCCTCCCGTGATATGCAGGCAATGAGATGGCTGCGGAGATGAGAGTAGGCCGAGGGTGGCTTGGATGCAGCCTTCTTGAGTATGGAACTCAAAGCAGACAGATCAGATAGCCCGTCTGAGACTGGGCACAGTTGCACATACCTGGTTGCTTCTGTCGAGGTTTGGGTAAGTTTGTGACACAAGTGTGGGGGCACATCAGGACATTGCATGGGTGCAAGGAGCCCTCCAGGAACAGTTGCTTTGTTTCCGACAGATGGATCCCACCCAGCGGGGTTTTGGGGAGGGTATTTGCTGGCACTAAGGCCAGGCAATAAACTCCAACTTGATGTATACTGTCAATTGCCTGGGAAATCAAAAAAGAGGAATTTGTTATACTAGGAATTATATGCAGAACATTCATCTAAGAAACATTTAAATAACAAAAATACTGTCTATAATACAAAAAAGCACAAGCAATCTTCCTGGAATAAAAATGCCAAGGTAAGAGAAAAGGGCTTTAAAAAATTTTCACTTTTATCTAATTTTCATAGGTATTTATTTTTCTATATTTATGTGAGAAGTAGAGTGACAGAAATAAAGGAGGTATTTCCACTTACTGGCTCACTCCCCCAAATTCCTACAAGTCAGGCCTGGCCCCCAGGTCAAAGCTGGGAGACAGGAACTCTATCTGGTTCTCTTATGAGGGTGACAAGGAGACCTATGTACTAGAGACACATTTGCTGCCTCCCAGGGCACTTGTTAGCAGGAAGCTAGAATTAGGGGCAGAGCTGGGATTCAAACCAAGGCACTCTGATATGGCATGCCAGCATCCCAACTGGCAATTTAACTGCCAGGGCAAAAATCCACTCAAGAGTTCTGTACTGAGAACTTGTTAAAGAGTATAAAAAAAAAAACACAACAAAAAAGGCTGTTTGGAAGGAAGAATGTACGTGCTCAAGACAACAACAAAAATTTGCTCTGTGATACCCCTTTCCCAATGTGAACGATGGAAGCCAGCTTTGCAAACTCCTAATCCCCATCCTGGATCTGGCTACCTCGCTTCTGGGATGCCTGATGTAACTTCTGACCACACGGAACAAAGGGAAAAAGGAGTGCCATGCACATGAATCCGAGCCATCACCCTGACCATGAACAAGGGCAGCTGAAACGCAGACAAGAAAGGGGAGCGACAGTGGCAAGGCGGAGTGACCTGGAGCACCCTGCTCATCCACTGGAAGCTGTCTTCCTCCGTGGAGTCGGGCCTCTGCTCAGCCACAATCACTATCCTCTCATCGTGAAGGACGGTGACTGAGAACACAGCTATCCTGTGGGGGACAGAGAGGAACATGTCAGGAGCACATGGTGGAGATACTCTCGCCAAGACTTGCTGTTGTGGCAAGGATTTGTATACTTGCATAATCATCATTCGTTACCTGGCACAGGGGATTGCAGTTCTAATGGCTACCCCCCAAAAAGCAAACTGCATTGCCACATTCTCATGCACTTGCTAACTACAGGGGCCAGGTGAGATGCCTAAGGAGGTTGCACAGGCAAAATCACCCACAAGTCTCTGGAAGGCTATATACAGTACAGTGATTTATAATGGCTAGTACAGGCAGGAGGAGGGAGTGAGCAAGGGTCTGGCTGAGACTTGGAGAGCCGGACCACTCACATCTTGAGACTGCACAAATGAAGTGATATTCTCCAAACCAGCAGACCTGGTCTGTGTGGGAACAGTCTCCTGTGAAAGGTCTGCCTTTGGTTAACACAGAACTGTGGCCACTCAAAACCACTAGGGTGATATCACCTCTCGCAAACATGTAACGGCTTTAAAAAGAATGGAATGACAAATTAGTCACAGTTACTTTGGAAAATTCACTTGGACTCTTGCATTATAATCATCATCTTGGTATAATTAATATTGGATACACATTAAGAATAGACTGGAATGTGACAAGCTTAGTCCAGCTATAAAAATTGTATAGCCACTCCTCAGTAACTGTTATTTTCACATCTACAAATTCAATCAATTGCGGACAGAAAATAGTAAGAAAAATGTCCATTTGTACCGAAGATCTAGACTCATTTTTTTCTTATTGTTTCTTAAACAATAGGAAGTAGCTACTCATGTAACATTTACATTGTATTAGTTCGTATAAGTAATCTTGAACTCACTGAAAAATACACAAGAGGATGTGCAGAGGTTAAAGGCAACTAATAGACCAACGAGGAACTTGAGAATTTGTACATTTTGGTGTCTGCAAGGATTCTAAATCAATTCCCAATTGACATTGACAAATAACTGTGTTTTGTTATTCAGAGAAACAAACCTTGCTATCAACTAAATAGCATATTTATTTCAAAATAAAGAAATAAATGGTGGAAATATTGTACACAAGTATAATTTTTTCTTCTCATTAGCAAGTTGAAATAAGACAAAATAGATATGACCTCATTCAAGTAAGTTTAAATAAAAATCGAGAAGAGAAATAGTGTCTAATTTAGCATTTACTTAGCATTTACCATGTGCATGTTAGGGAAATGAGGGAAAAAGGCAGAAAGAACTGTGGTAGATTGAAGCAGTAAATGAGCACCCACTTGTCCATGCAAATTTGTAAATTAAGTTGTTATCATCAGGTCTTTCCAATCTAACCCAAGATGAACTCTTAACCATCTTGTATAGTTCTTTCATAAAATTAAGTTTCTCAAATAGATATTTTAATTTAGCTTGAAGGAGAATCAATGAACATGTATTTATGAGGTTCAGGAAATTTCTGAAAATCTTAGACAGTCAAAACAGAGAAAACTAGCTTTACGGTTCCTACGCCACATTAAACTCTTCCTAATAATATAAAAATGTTCTCTACAGAAAAAAGAGTACACTTAATTTTAGATGAGGACAACTAACCTTCCCCTGTAGACAAACTTCATGGGTTCCACGGCCAAGGCTGTTGCCACGATGTCATCAGCATTGTGCCTGCGCCCACTGACCACCATCAAGCCGTCCATCTTGCCCACCACAAAGACAAGCCCCCCAGGGCCAACAAAGCCCAGTAAGCCTGTCCTTATGAATGGGTATTCGCTGATTGGAGCCCCTGAACTTGTCATGGGGAACACCTGGGGGGGGAAACATGAGACATGATCAGGCCACCTTCCATGTGGTCAGTTGGCTTTAATCCTTACCGCTTCTCCTTGGTTTTCCTTACCCCCAGGAACCTTGCCTGAAACCAGAGGTGGCGGTAACATGTACTAGCAAACAGTTTACAAACACAGGACAGTAGTTTCCCTACTGCCCTACCCGCCTGTAGCGGAATGTCACCCACTGTTAAATAGATATGCACCAGTTTCACCCCTGGCTTCCGAACTTCTGAGCAGTTCTCTAATAAAATTGAGCAGTTCTTTTGATGAGGAAAACCACAGCTTAAAAGGGAAAGCACATCTTCAACAGCACAGCCATTTGTAAAGTAACTGATCCTATTCATCAAAATGGTGTTGTACCTTGTAAGAATCGTGCTGACAAGGGGGAGTATAAAGGAAGCACCAAAACGAGTTCAAACTAAATCTTGCTGCCCTCAACTTTGCAGATAAACCACACACACAGCCAGAGTTTTTACTTAGACTGTATCTAGCTTATTTCAAGGGGGGTGTTTTAGACAGCTTAATTCAACAAAGTCATCCTGGACAGTGTAACTTAATCAAACCTTGTGTGATTCCCAAGTGAGAACATCATTTGGTAAAGGTTTTGAGAACTCTAGCATGCATCTGCCAGCAACTACGCCTGGGACCTACCTACTTACTCTCTGTTCACTGGATACACCACACATGCGTGCGCACACACACACACACACAAGCTGTACACCTGTGGTCCACTCACAATGCACAAACACTGACTTGCTTATGCTACTGAGATAATTTAATGCACACATTGCTGACATATTTATGTTTCCATAGGTTCACAGCTGCCCACAGGCTGACAAGGCATGAGGAAGGCAGCCACTCGGCTTTCCTCGGTGAGCCCATTTGTTCCCATGCATGCACGTGTGTTCTTTCATCTCTTCCGATCAGCTGGTACTGCCCCATTTTTAAGAAAGTGTGCTCATTCTTTTTTGACCCTGGTTGTAAGGTCATGATAAATTTGTATAAATCTCATGTATAGATGGCAATTAAAAAAGAGTGGGGCAAATAACCACCACTTTATTATGTATGGTTTGTTGAAAACTGACCACCTTTAGGTTGCATGCCTATCATTATGAAGATGGCAGTAGTGGTGGGCACATTGAATGGTGGTGAGGGTTCGTGGCAGAGGACTCTCCATCAACCTACCTCAAAGGTGTTCTTGGTCATGCCGGAGAGGCCGTAATACGATGTCCCTGTGGCAACAGCACACACGCACAGCTCCCCGATTTCATCTGTTCTGCATAGCTGAGGAATTCCGTCTGGCTTCACTGAGCACATGATGGCTAAGAGCAGAACAGGAAACCACGGTGTGAGCAAGAGATGGGGGAGGGAGAGCTGAACCGATAAGCTCACACCAATGAAGATGATAGAGAGGCTGTTGGAATAAAACTACTAACAGACTCACCAGCCAGGCACTCGTACTCCTAACATGAGCTGTGATGTGTCACATCACCCAGAAAACTGTCCACCCTTACTACTGTTGTGACAGACACGAAATATTTCCATTGCTTCCATTTTAAGTCTTCTTGAAAGGGAACAACACAGCCTGCCTTCTAGGTGGTGGAACAGACACTTGGTATGGAAAGGTTAACTGCCACATATATGTCCCCAATAGGATGAGAACAATCTTCTAGATGCCACCCGAATGCTGCAGATTAACAGTGTAAAGCATAAAGCTGTTCTACATTAAGAGGGGATCTTGAGCCTTGGATGTCTGGTGGAAACTAATCCTTGACTGCAAATTCCCTTGGAAGTGAGTGCTTCAGAGAATGCTGAGTCGTTCAGCATAGGATTCAGTGGTGCCACTTTGCACACCAGCATCCCTTGTGCCTTTACTGTTCACGGATATCTGTGTGCAGTCCCAGAGCCTGCTGCTTCAGAGGCAGCGCATTCAGATGGGCTGTACAGAAGGGACCCAAGACTTCCTGGCATGCCCTGGCTCAGATGAAAGACTAAAGACTAAAGCGCCTAAGAAAAAGAACTGGCCTAAACCCAATGAGCTGAACTCACCCCCAGTAAAAAACAACAACAAAAAACTCACATTAAGATGACACTGGAGCATTCTTCACCTGTCAGATTGATTAAAAAATTAAAATCTGGTAACACCCTGGGAAAGGGAGTTGGGAGAAAGTAGATCTGTCATTCACCACTGGCACAAGAGAAACCACTGTAGCTTCTCTTGAGACAAGCATTACCCAAATTGCCGGTTTCCCTAGTGACAGAAATATCACTGCTAGAGTCTTCTTTGTGAGCTCCTTCTTACACCTATCCAAACTGAGCAGTCGCATGTCTCTTAGTATTCTCACACGCCTGTGAAAAGCCTTCGGTGCCTCTGGGGAACCTGAGCTCGAGTGACTCCGCTTTGGTTGAGGGGTTATAATGATGGACAGGGAGTTGTTCCTCTGGGCTTCAGAAGGGAACAGCACAGAATCAGCCCACGATGATGTCTTAAGGAAGAGGTGGACAGACAGCCTTGCTCATCTTTTGGAATATTAAGTGGAGTACTGGGAAGCATGGCCTTCGGTACTGAAGCTTAACAGAGACTTCTAGTTGAGTGCTGGGTGTGAGAACTCATTCCAGAGGTGCATGGTGACACATGGGCAGACAGAAACAGTGACACATGTTGGAGAATCATTTTGTCATTGATTATGAATCCCCGGTCGATCCTGGGACTCCTCACTCCAAACCCCATGCACTCACCTCCAGGCATTACGAGGCCAACGTCCTGCACGGTGAGCACAGACAGCTTCTCTTCTGAATCCACACGGATGACGCCATAGGTCAGCCCATGCATGGAGAGCACGCCTCGACCTGGGGGCTGGTTGCTGTCATCTGTCGGCCTGTAAGACAGAGCTCAAGTGAATACCTGGGAGTAGCTGAGCCACTCCCATGACAGACGTGCATGTCAGTTTGCAGTGTATTCAAACAGACAGGATGGGACGGTGGGGGCCAGACATGCGTCCTGACAACAGGGATGCTGCCACAGGTTATGGCTCACTGTTCTGCTGAGTCTACCTTGTTGCTGCCAGGACATCTGTGAAATGCCCAGAACAGCGGAGACAAACTCCCTTGACATCCTGCCCCACTCTCCATGAACACTTACCCGGGACTGACTGATTCTCCCCACACAACCCCCATTCCTGTTCTCTCTCTCTCTCTCACACACACACACGCAAGATGCACATGAGAAGTACAGTTAGAAATGCTGACAGCCTCGCCACAATTCTGATGCACTTTGTCTGGGCTTATGTTCAATCTCCTATGTGAGAATCTAAAATCAGGTTTATGCACTGCCATACTTCCTGGCTGCCAAGCTTTAAGGAAAAACTATATAGGTATGCTACAGAATGCTTTGTGGTTCGGAAGATGTGGATTCAGATAAACAGCTCCCCAAAGACTCTCGTGCTCACAAGTCACCTTTCCTAAGGCCCACTGTCACCCACAGTCTTGCCCTGCCTTGCCTTCTACCCTCTGTCTCAACCCTCCTTGTCATGAACACCCCAGTTCCCTTTCACCTTGGGGGTTCTGTTATTGGTTCTTGCTCATACCCATATGGTGTAGAGCTGGGGAGTGCTCACAATTCAGGTCAACATGACATCTTTCTGTACATTTTCATCTAAAAAAAGTCTATCGAGTTTCCAGACCTAAATGTTGGATTGTGCATCTCAGTGTGTTGAATATGCCGGCATGGAAGTCCATCTAGCACTTCTCCACATGGCTACTTTCCTCCTCAGCATACCTGTCTCAAAGCATACACCCATCTGCCTACATCCAAGCCTCCTCTAACTTTCTGGTGAGCAGACTGATTTGGTACTTATCACTGCTTAAAATATCTTGAAATAATGTTCAGCAGTAAATATCTGTTAACTAAATTACAAAATAAATTAAAATATTTCCAAAGGAATGGATTTTATCCCTGAAAATTAAACATTGCACAGTGTGTAGTTAAATCAGAGTCTGTGAATCAAGTAAACATTACATTTGCTTTTACGATTTTTTTTCCACTTAATCTTTAATTTTATGGTCTAAAAGTCTATACAATTTTTGTTTAAAATATGCAAGTTAACATTGCTCCTAAAGACATGAACTGGGTAACATAAAAGTTAAAATTTGCAAAGAAACTACATGTGAATCAACTAACTGATTTTTTTACAGTAGTCTAGAGTCTGGAAATATAATTATTCTATCCATAAACTCTACAATATATCTGTAAGATTTTGGGGTAGCACCAACCAGATGTGTTTTCTAAATATCTCATAAATAATAATACCCACATTAAATTATGTGGATCTCATGGAATCAAAACACTAGAATGTGTATTTATTTTGCAAAGACCCCCAATCAATCAAAACATAGAGGTGAGTTCTCACAATTCCTGGCCTGGCACTAGCTCCTCCTCCACCCCAATGCTCCAGAGCCGCTTGAAGGTCACAGTCAGAAACGAAAAGCTGCATTGTATTCTGTGGGGTAAGCTATGTCCCCTCTAAGAGACAGTCCTGGCAACTGTGATCTTCTGAGTCAGAAAGAGGTCTTTAAAGAAACTGTAAATTCAATTACAAGTGTCCTTAAGAGACAGAAGAGACAGAGCAGCAAGGAAAATGCTATGAAAACGATGGGCAGGCAGAGATGAGTGGTGCACCTGTCTGCGACACTTTGTGATAGTGACCTGAAGAAACCTATAGACCATCTTAGTAAAACTGCACTGATTTGATTTTTTTTAAAAAGTGACTCGGCAGCAAAATGCTGGCATGGTCATGACTGGTCACTGGAGCATGGCAGGACTGAGAATGCTGGTGTGTGGTGACATGAAGTCTGCAAGAGAGGAGAACACAGGACAAAATCACTACAAGACTCAGTAATGCAGTTTGTCCTGATGAGTAGATCCTCTATTCTGTGGTCAGTAATCGGACATGACAAGCAAGACTATAAAATGCAATGATTACAAACCTCAAATTATAAACTGCTATGAAGAGTCTTGATGGTGCTAATAAAATCATAGTTAAGGGAATTTGAATATACTTACTTAAAATGTAAACTAATGGTGGTGACATGTGTATTGATTTGACCTACCACTATACGTTTATATATAGAAGATTCCTTTAGGAGATAGTGTTGCGGCATAATGGGTTGGACTGCCACCTGCAGCACTGATATCCCCCCAGACACTGGTTCAAATCCTAGCTGCTCCACTTCCAAGCCAGTTCTTTGCTAATATGCCTAAGAAAACATCAAAGGATAGTCCCAATAAGTGGGTCCCTACACCCAGGTTGGAGAACTAGAAGAAACTCCTGGCTCCTGACTTTGGGCTGGCCCAGTTCTAGCCACTGTGGTCATTTGGGGAGTGAAGCAGCAATTGGAAGGATTTTCTACTTTCTGTCTCTCCCTCTCTCTGTAAGTCTGCTGTTCAAATAAATACATAAATGTTGAAACAAAAAAAAAATTCTTTGCTAGTCAGAGAAAACTAAGGCTTCCAGATCTTTCCTTTGCAGGTTTGCAAATCGCACGTCAAAGTGCAGGGAGAGAACCACATCAGTTCCCCATAGTGGCCTCACTTCCACATACGATGCATTCACTCCTCCACAGTATCTGGAGGTGCAGATGGCCTTGTCCTCCCAGACAACAGAGCTGATGCCTGGTATGTGGTCCTCCTGTGCCTGGACTATCCCAAGCCTTTATTTAAAATTCATACTAAACCCCTGCTGCAAAGTTAAAGTATGCAAATATCGACTCAGCTGTCCAGATGAGTGGTGTGTCTTGGTAGACTATGAATCCAGAGCAGAGCTAACAGTCAGACGATAAAACTATCCATCTCTCTCCCTGGTATCCCAAAACCTTCCCAGCCCCCAGCCCTAGGATAATAATCTTCCCTCTGTATGCTGCACTTGTCTTTTCACGGACATTTCAAAGCCAAGCTAGTGGATACATGTGATGCCACTCTTATGAACAAGGCCAACGAGACAACAGAAAAGGAAAGTCCTTATTGATGTTCCACTGTCCAGTTCTACTCCTAGTCCCACAATCACAATCAACACATATGTAATGGTACAGCTGCTATACTATGCAGTAACATATAAAATACATATATACACAAGCACAACTATTTTCAAAGAACATGAATATTGTAATCCAGCTTGGTGGATCAGAGTGGGAAGGATGGAGGTTTAGGGAAAATTGGGTGTACTTATATATTTTATATGTTACTGCATATTACAGTGTCTGCGCCATTGCATATATAAGTGTTGGTCATGATTATCTAGCCCCAGAGTAGGTGATGACTTAAGTATTTGGATCCCTGCCTCCCACAAGGGAAATATGGATGGAGTTTCAGCTCCTTCAGCTTGTCCCAGCCCCAGCTATTGCAGCTTATTTGGAAGAGTGAACTAGTTAGTGAACAGAAAATATTTCTTGTTCTGTCTTTCAAATATGCAAAATAAATAATAAATCATACAATTTAAGATCTTAAGAAAACCTAAATACAGGCTCCAAAAAGTCCATTTGTGTTCTAAAATATGTGAATATTATGTATATTTTTCACTTAGACATGCACAGAGCACAGGCTGTAAGTGGTTTTAAATATTTTACACAGATTAATAATCTATTCTTTCTGGGAACCATACACAGAAGTGAGAGAAGGGCCTTTGCCACCCATACCGCTTCTGTGGACACAGCCAGATACCACATTCATGATGCCTTCATAATCTATAATTTAACGATGTTGCTATGTATGCTTTCAGGATACCTATTTCTGCAAACTGTCTTTTTTTGAAAGCTGCATTTATTTATTTATTTATTTATTTATTTATTTATTTATTTATTTATTTAGATGGGGCAAAAAGGAGAGACAGATTGAGAAAGAGCTTCTGTCTCCTGGTTCACTTTCGTTGCCAGGGTTTCATAGTGTAACTGAAACACATTTGCACAACTGTCACGCCACTTGTCATTCACTGAATCCTTTTGCAAGTGGGAAAACAAAGCCCCTGCATCTAACATGAGCAATATGGAAGCCTGGGATCCTCAGTTTAGGAACAATGGTGCAGCTGGAAAGTAGAGAAGTTGATTGTAGGCAAATCCACCCTCCTCTTCCTCCTACTCTACTTATTACGGTACTTCTAGATAATTGATCGTTATCGACTACACACACAACACTGCTGCATTAATACTATGACTAATAACAGCAGCTAATATTTGCTGAGTTCTTCCTGCATACTAGGTATACTTTTAACTACCTTCTGTGTGAGAGCCCATTTAATGCTCACACAGGGCAGTGACGTTGAGTACTCGGATTATCTCCATTGGAGGGAGCTGAGCAGTAACAGGATTAGAAAGTTAGCACTTTAGTAGTTAGGATATAACCCAGGAGGATGGGCTCCTAAACACAGGAGCTGAACATGGCACTTGACTTTAGAGATACAGAGAAGGAACACAGCAGGGCCCCTTCCTAAGAGTTCAAAGCAGCTTTCCCCAGACACAGCATGACCCCAGGACTCTCAAAGCTGCCTGCGGAGCATTGCTTCTGGAGCTAGAGGGTTGTTTCTGGAGCTAGATACCTTTGGTGTTCAAGAAATTACTGACCAGTTCCAAGACAATTAACTGAGACAGACAGAATGCAGTCAGTCTCTCTGGTCAGCAGTTCAGTAAAAGAGCAAAAATAGATGATCATTCAAAAATCAAAGATGTGGCATGGAGGGTAAAGCTGTTTGTGACATCAGCATTCTACGTGGGCACCAGACTGAATTTTGCCTGATCCACTTCCTATCCAGCTCCTACCAACGTGCGTGGGAAAAGCAAATGTTTGGGTCCTTGCCACCTCCATGCGGGAGACCTGGGAGAAGTGTCTTCCTCCTGGCTTCAGTCTGGTCCAGCCATGGCAGTAGCAGCCATCTTGGCAGTGAACCAGTAGACAGAAGATCTCTGTTCATCTCTCTCTATAACTGACTTTCAAAAGAATAAACAATCTTAAATCAAAGCACTCCCTTTGAGATATATAATACAGAAAGTAAAATTAGCCTCAATATTACTTTCTTGGCTATCAAGTTTAGTGAAGAGGTTTGGAATCTTTTTCTTGATAAGTACACTACTTGTAGATACTTTTTTTGTAGTAAAAATGAAAATGGATAAGATCATAAGAGTCACCTGAAAATTCCATTTTTTTTTTTCATTTGCACGGCTTCTTTTCCATCTCCAATACAAAGCGCTGGGCAAGAACCTTAAGAGACAGCTTTGCTATGTGTGAGGCACAGGGCCGAGCCACCCATGCAGCCCTCTTTGTGCACCTCAGCCTCTGCCCGTATTAAAGTTGTTCCTACAGTTTAACCAAACTCAAACCAGAACAGAACACACTCTTGAGTGCAAGTAGTCAGAGCAAGATAAACAGATAATACAGCTGCTCAGTGCTGCAGTGGTAGTTCTCATTTAGATGATTTTCATTTCTAAAGTCTTCAGTGATTAAAAAAGTTTTTTACAAAATTTTGATAACGATGAGGTATTTTATCTTGCTATGGTCTAAAAATGAAATTATGCATCTCTGAGTTTCATGTTATTGAGCAGTCAAAATTATTCTTGAAATCCCCACATCAATTCATGGGCTGGTCTTAACCTGTTTTTGCTTTTGTACCTTGGGATAGAGGTTGTGTCTCAAGCAGAAGTCACTTAATTTCTGAATCAGATGGGCATTTGACAGTATTTTTCCCTTTGGATGTTTTTTTTCTGATCTTTCTGATTTCTAGGTTAGAATCTTCCTACAAGTGCAAAATGATTATGATGACAATGTGATATATTTGTTACTTTGTGGAATTACCCACTTCTTATCTCATACCCTTACTACCTCTTCATTGCTAAAGCATCCATATAATTGAAATTCCTATTTAAAAGGTACTAGTTTAAAAAGCCAAAAGACATTTTAGCACAATATCACAGTGTAGCATTTAGAAAAATTTGATTGCATCATGTACTTTCTAGAGCTGAAAACGGTCTTAGATAATTCAAGGAGCTACTTGGTTGAGAAAATAACTTTCTTGTATTCATTTTGCAATTTCCCCACTTACAGATGAGTTTAGATATCACAGAATATTATTTCCTCAATATTCCCTTTTCCTGCAACCAGTACTGAGAGGAAACAGGAAACACAAAACACGATAGATGGGTGGCAGCTCTGGAGAAGGACAGTAACATTGCAAATACTTAGTTATCTCCATCTATTTTCTGTTGTTGCAACTGATTACTACAGACTGGGTACTTCATAAACAACAGAGATTTGCTGAGCACATAGCTCTGGAAGCTAGCAAGCCTAGCATCTGGCTGGGACTTTCTTGTTGCATATCTTGGCAGTGGGCATCACATGGCACAACAGCAAATGTGCTGGCTGCAGTCTTGCTTCCTTTTCTGATAAAGCCAAGACTCCACTGTGGAGGTCCCCCTCCCCCGTTGACTGTATGTAATATGACTTCCCCAAATCCCCAGCTGTTTTGGGGATTGAGCATCTAATAAAAGAATCTTCTAATTCCTACACCACTGAACCAGGTAAAAACAGGAACTACACAGGATGTTGGAGCCAACTCCACTACAGAACTGAGTTGTTTCTTTGCCACTACAAGGCAAACATTCAAGAAGACGGATAACCACACAGATACACATGCATAAGGACACTTACAAAGATGTGCAGATCTCTTGGATTGCTCACAAAGATCTCTGGCTCATGTTCTTAAAAAGACCTCAGAAGCCTTACACTGGATACTGGTGATTGTTGTGGAGAATGGTCCTTCTCTAAGCGGAACATGGATGGGGCTTGTCCTAACAGTGACCTGCTTCTTTAACTCTCAAAAGCACAGCTAAGAGAATCAAGATGGCAGAATAGGGTAAGGACACATTTAAATGGATGAAGAAACATTTAATCAAGATGAAGCACAGAGGACATATTCCAGGAAACAGGAGAGGACAGAACAATAGCAGAGGGGTACCTGGAGACTGACAGACACAGGAAAGCAGCGAAAACAATGGAGTGGTGTTGCAGTGACTGATACTCCAGCAGCATTCAGCTAACAGTGATCTGAACTCCACCAGCAGGCGGAACTCCACCAGCAACCAGAACTCCACCAGCAACCAGGTGGGAAGGGACTTTCACTGGGAGCTTGGGAGGTGAATTTAGACAACGAATTGTCCGTCCTGCTGGTCCATCTGATTTGACCAGGAGCAGAGACAGAGCAGCAGATCTCAAATGGGCAGTGCAAGAACAGGGTGGATTTCACAGAGCCCAGTCAGCACCCTACAGCTGAATTGGGCGCCATTTTGCGTAAGGAAGCAAAGGCAAGGGAAAGGACTGAGCATACGCTGAGCTGGGAGTGAACTCATTTCTGACTCAGTGAACTGCATCAACGGGGCATTTTACAGGTTCCACCCAAGACAGATCTGGGTAGCCCTCAGACCTGACAGCTAGCAGATCAAGAACTGTAGTGGTCGTATGTCAGGCACCATTTTGTACACTGTGGCAAAAGCTTTAGGACTGCAAGGGACAACAGTGAACTGTGCATGTGTTGATCTCACGAGAATCCACTGAGTTCCATAGATTGCACTGGTCCCGCAGGAAAATAATATCGACTGTGGCATCTTGTGGGTCAAAATAGGTCCGTGTGGCACCCAGACCTAACGTCCAACAGGTTCTGGCAAGATTAGCTCCACCAACAACCTAATTATATAGGACACCTTGTGTCTCTCTAATCCTGGGTCCTGCTCCAACTGTAAGTGGGAGAAAGGGTGTACAGACAAAGGTGCAGCCTTAGCATGATATCACAGGAGGTTGAGAGTGGTGAGCCAGGAATTGGGGTTACAGAGTTCTTTGTGGAAATCTAACATAAGAACTCAGACCTGGAACTTGCTGGAGGCTGTGGCACAAGTGGCTGCAAACCAAGAGTTGTGTACCAACAGCAGTAAGTAAAATCGAACAGTAGACTGTGGGCGACACAGCTTAGAAGCCTGCCCCAAGGAGGAGACTCTGATAACCAGAAGTACAATGATCAAGAGCAAGAAAAGAGATAAAGGCATAATGAATATTACTGAAAACTCCCCTGCAAAGGAGTAAAACCCTATGTCAATCTCAGAGTTAACTGAGGAAGACATCGAGAAAATGGGGGACACAGAATTCAGACAACTCATTTTAAAGCTTCTGATCAACAATGAGAAGCACATACAAGAATTCAAAGAATTTAAGAAATATTTTACACAAGATATAGCAGCAATAAAGCAAATCAAGGCTGATATTTCAGAAATGAAGAACACAGTAGAGCAAATTAAAAGTATAGTGGAGACTCTCCAAAATAGAATGAAGCAAGCAGAAAAAAGAATCTCAGAATCGGAAAATATTTCCTGTCATCAGGGGGAAGCAAACAAACAGCTGGAAGCAGAGCTGCATCAGGTGAAAAAAAGCATTCAAGAATTGAAAGACACTATTAAAAGGCCAAATATAAGAGTTATAGGAGTCCCAGAAGGTGCAGAAAGAGAAATTGGTTTTACAGATATATTTAATGAAATAATAAGGGAAAATTTCCCTAATCTACAGAAAGAATTGGGAAACAAGATCCCAGAGGGGCACAGAACTCCCATCAGGCTTGATCAAAAGCAATCTTCACCAAGACACATGATCATCAAGCTCTCTTGAATCGAACATAAGATCCTTAATGTGCACGTGAAAAAAATAACTGACATATAAAGGAATGCCAATTAAACTCACAGGAGATCTCTCACAGGAAACTCTACAGGCAAGAAGAGAATGGAGTGACATATTTCAGATTCTAAAAGAAAAAAATTGTCGGCCTGTGGGGAGCAGGGTGCTGAAGCCACTTCCCAGAATAGGAAAGCTGGAATAGGAGGGGCCATCACAAGATGGCGGCTGGCCCAGGGCCAGGAGGAGGGGTTGGTCTCACCAGCAGGCAAACAGGAAGTCACAGGAATAGGCTAATGCCCTCGCTGTGATTACTGGCCTATCACGTAGTGCCAAGTGGACCCACAGGGAGAAGTGATTGGTGGAGAACGATATAAAAGTAGCTGGTAAAAGCTAGGTAAGGACGACGGACGGACGGAGAAAGACGGGAAGAGAGAAGAAGCGGGGAGGAAAACTTAGACCAATGGGGACAGGAGCAGTGGAGAGAAGGTTTTAAACAAAGCCGCTTTTGGCAGTGAGGTGTCCGGTTCCGGTTCCACCTTTTCCCAGACCCCCAGAGTATGCCTCGTGGTTTTAGTGTCGCTGCTGCTGGGCGTCGGCGACATCGGCCTAGGATAACATATCCAGCAAAGCTCTCTTTGAAAATGAAATAAAATTCTTCCACAGTAAAGTTAAAAGAATTTGCCTCTTCCAAACCTGCCCTACAAATGATATTTCAAGATGTTCTCTTGACAGAGAAGAGGAATAGCACCAAACAAAATGTGAAGAACATCCCATTAAAATAGCAGAAGACTAAACCAATGAACAACCCATTCCTAAAATGACAGCACCAAACTACCACCTATTCACATTAACCCTGAATGTAAATGGCTTAAGCTGAATCAAACTTCAGATTCGTAAACTGGATTAAAAAACAAAACACATCTATTTGTTGTCTAGAAGAGACACATTTCACCAACATAAATCAGTGGAAACCATATCACATGGGTTTTGTTGTTTTCTGTTAGTTTCACCTCTTCAAAATAGTTTCCTCTGATTATTCAATGACTCATAGATCATACAGTAGCATCATTTTCTGCAAGAAGGTTCTTGATTTTTCATCTCTTCAGCTACACGTTAGGCATTTAGTAGCATGTTATTTAACTTATGATGTTGTTAATTTCTTTTTTCTTCCTGATGTTGATTTTGTTTTGTGGCTTTTCATATAAGGGGATGTATAGTAGCTGTTTAATGGAGACTGTCATATGTAGTAACATGTTATTTAACTTCATGGCATTGTAGATTTCTATTTTTCTTTCTATTGTTGATTTTGTATAATGACTTTTCATTTAAGGGGATGTACAGTAGCTGTGAAATGGAGACTAACATATCCAGATGTGAGGATACAAAGTAATATGCATTTCTACTTCCAGACAAAGATGGACTTACAATGAAACTGTTTACTATATCTTGACAATAGGATTCTGGACTCTCTGCCATTGTCCATGCTCGCAATGATGGACATATGACTGTGTATGAAGAACTGTATTTCAGTAATGATATAGAGGAATTAGGTGGGGGGGTTGTGGAGGGGATAAGGAAAATACCAGGAGCCTATGGAGCTGTATCATAAAATGATGATCATGAGGAGGAGGAGGAGGAGGATAATAAAATGTATAATGTGAAAAAAAAATTTAGCCAGAAGAAAAAAGAAAACGCCCTGCTGCCCTTCAGCCATCACCCGGATGTGATGGGCCTGTGGTAAATAGCTCGCTTCATATTCTGTGTTACTCACTTTGTTCCTCAGCTACTTTTGCTATTTATCTAAAAAAAAACAAATTTATTCTCCACAGCATTAACTTGTAAGTCGAGGCTCTTCCACAGAACCCACCCATGTTAGAATATTAACAAGATGCAAACTGGAATCTATAGCTAATCAAAAGTGATAAATATTAGGGTGGGATGATTAAATCATAGCTTATTCTCTCTTAAAAAAAAAAAGCACAGCTAAAAGAGTCATTCTCCCTGGGGTCCTGTGCTCCAGTCTTCACCAGCCTCAACCTGCCATCCCCTGGGTCCTTCTGCTTGCTCTTCCCCATTTATCAGGTGGGATGCTGGTGGTTTTAGTGATGGCTTTTAGAGGAGCATTCTGTGTTGTTTCCAAAAGAAGTGATAATAAGATACTAAACAGTTACAGGGCCATGGTCTTCACCCCATCACACCTGGTGATCCAGAAAAATCTGAATAGACTTGGAGGATCTTTTTAACAGGCATAGGTGTCTACGTACGGTCCTATTGGCTGCTGTGGTCCAAGACCACAGATCAACTGATTATCTGAGTAGCTTCTGTATAGATTCCCCAGTGTTATACACTTTTTAAAAGAGGAGAATCACATAATAATATATGTACCAGAAAGGGTCAAAAGCCTGCAAACAATGAGCAAACACTTCTGAAATAATTATCTTCACTGAATACCAGAGATAATTCAGTATCATTTTTTAATTAAGTGGACTAAAAGTCAAGCAAGTCATGGGCTGCACTGTGCTGGTTACTAGAAGTTCAATCTCTTCTTCATTATCAGAGCAGAACAAATTGTCCCTGGAAGGTTATTAAAACAACACACAAATGTTTCATGGCATGGAGGATTCAATTCTCAAAGCCTCCAAAGGAAGGGTAGTTCATCTCCTATAGACTTTTCTCTTCAATAAGGCTAAAATGTAACAGCCAAACACTTGCCTTCTTTTCCCTGCAAAACCTATAAATAGTAAATAAAATGAGAATTATAATACTTCCCACATTAGACTTTACAAGATCATTTAAGAAAGCATATCTTCTTCTTCACACCAAAATGTGTAAAGAAGCTTTCTCAGATTCCCACTTCAAGCATTTTCACAGAAGGTATCAAAGTTATATCTTTTGCTTACTAACCCTGTCTCTGACTTCTTATGCATTAAGATTTCACTTCAAGTATGTCTCAGGAATAAAGTAAGCACTTAAGAAAGAACACAGCATGAGTTCATATGAGCTGGCTCATTGTGCAAAAATGAGAAGCTGTTCCAAAGTTTCTGTGGAACACAGTGACTCACATGAAATGCCAATACACAGAACATTTCCCTTCTATTTGTATGTTATAGAAAGCAACCTCTGGAAGAAAAAAGAAATTAACAACATGAAGAAGTTGAATAACATGCTATTAAATGACTAATGTGTAGCTGAAGAAATGAAAATCAAGAACCTTCTTGAAGAAAATGATGCCACTTCAGGATCTACGAGTCATTGAATGATTTAATCAGAAGGAAGTGTTTTGAAGAGATGAAAACAACAGAAAACAAAACCCATGTGATATAGTTTCCGCTGATCTTTGTTGAAGTGTGTCTCCTCCAGAGAATAAGCAGATGGGTTTTGTTTTTTAATCCATTCTACTAATCTATGATGTTTGATTGTGACTCTCTGCCAATGTCTATGCCCGCAATGATGGACATATGACTGAGTATGAAGAACTATATGTTAGTAATGATATAGAGGAACTGGGGGGGAGGGAACTGGGGAGGGGATAAGGGAATATGAAACTGTATTATAAAATAACAACAATAATAATAAAATGTATTAAAAAAAAGAAAGCAACCTCGAGAGGAGTAGTTGATAAAGATGCAAATGTGCATGCTGCTGTCTTCAAATTTATTTGAAAATGACTTGCAAGTATAAAGACAATCAGAGAAACATTCTAGATTAAAGACTAGCACTCACCACTGAAAGAGTTCTCACCTTAAGTCACCTACAGGCAATTAGAGAATCAAAGTACAATAGCTAATTATAAAAATTCTTCTTTCATATAGTCACCAGCATTCAAGCTGAAATACGCATACATGTTAGAAATAGCACTTGTATTGCTAAAACAGAAAAGTGACCAAGGTGCGTGGAAAGCAATACAACAGGAAGACTTGAGTGGAGCACTACTTTTGATTTCTTATCATATTTTTACTGCTAATTTTACCTCGGGATATTCAAATTTTAACTTTTATCCTTTTCTGTCCCTCAACTTGTTCTTGAATCTGACCAGAAAACCAGAATCTTTGACAACACCATGACAGCTGACACCAGGCAGGGAGTTCTAGGGAGGGACTTCCGTCACCTGGCAGGAGCTTCATCCAGAGCAACACCTGCCCCCAAGACTGCGTGCAGGTGCTGCAGGCCGTGGGGATGTTGATGTCCACGCCACAAAGTCCACACTGCCAGGTGAGATGGTGGAAGTTGTACACTGCTGTCATTATCTGGGCCGTGCTGGGGCCAATTTCTGCCATTCTGTAAGTTTGCATGTAACAATTGAAAACAAACATGCAGTTCCTGCTCTGGGAAGCCTGACAAATCCTGCCACCTGAGTCAGAGGTCACTAATGATCTTGGCAGACTGGGAGAAAGGCAAGGGAGAAGACTTAGTGAGGAGCTGAGGAAAGTCCAAGTTTCCTCCAGTCATCTGCCCTATTAGCAATGATTTTGACTTAGAAGCCTTCTTTGTATACATCAACATGATTTCCGGTCTACAGGCTGTCTAGGGGCACATTTCTCTGCAGTGTTAACATCATTTTCATCATGACTATTACCATGAAGATATGAATTCTGAACCACCTTTGCTGCTTTCAGCATTGATGAATGACTTAACAATTGGAAAGTCACTGCTACTGTTAAAAAAAAAAACATCAAAATTTGCATCTTCCAGTTTGCTAACAGGCTCTAAAGGCACTGCTCTTTTGTGTGTGTAAAGACCCTAGATTCCTATTTTCCTGTGGAATCCTTCGGGTACCCACTGTTAGTGTGATTCACTGACATAACCATTGGTCAGAGGATGTGTCAGGTCTGTCTTTTGTCACTGTGTTCTGAGCAGTGGCATCCCTCACATTAAACTCCCTTTGGAAACTCCCATCCTAATGCCTCTGTTCATGTTGCCTACTGAAATGCTTTTGCATTTAATCCTCATTGGTCAAGGATGTCCTAGACATCCGGATGAATGAGTGGAATCACACATAGGGAAAAGCGCACAGCATGCATGTTGACACAAATCAGAAACCATGTCCTTGGTGACCCATGCCTTTTTGTTAGAATAATGTACCATGATGAAATCTGCTTGGTTTTTGTTCATCACGGCAAGTTTATACTTCCGTGTGCTGGCTGATAGTTACTCTGTCCTTGGCATCCTTAATAACTGGCAAGGGCTATCACATCAGCTGTGGCCGGTGCTGTTTCTGGGACCATATTCCCACCATGGTGACACTTCACCATCATTATGGACTTGCTCAGTCATAATCCTGCCAAACTTGTTAACACATTTCCCCACTGCTTTGCAATTGACAGGTATTTTTACCACATGCCTTTAAAATGCAATGCTGTGTCTTTTGGTAAATTCCTGCCACCAGCCGGTTAGATAGTCAGGATTTACTTCGGTTTTAAATTCATCAAGATCTTTGTACCATGAGGGGTATGTGTTCTGTACAATCCATTTTTTTTACAATACATGGTAATTAATATTTTCATCTCTATTGTGTTTCTCTTGTTTCTTAACGTCTACTGATCCACTTTCAATATGAACCTCAACACTATCTTTCTGGCTCTCCAGATCCTGTGGGGTGGTCATTCCCGTCATCTTTATCATGTTTTCATACTTTTGCTATAACCCAGTTTCTCCAAAAGCTTTATTTTTTTGTTGCTGCTGAACATAAATGCTGCTTTGTTTTTTATCACTCACCCACTGCATATGGGTAACCTTTACAAATTTTTTTCAACAATATTATGCCACACATTTGAGAATAAGAAAAAAAAAACATAGTAGTAAGACCTGAAGGTCTGGGTCCCATGAGAAGTATTGTGGGGGGCTTGCTGCTGATGCTTCTGGACTGGACAGAAGCTATTTAATTCTCTTCTGTGGGTATGATTATATGAGCAAAACGGCCTGGTTAGAGAAAAGATATCACAGCTGAAGGGGCCTGGGAGAGCCTTCTCTTAGGAAGGCTGAATAAGTCATGTTATGTGTCTTTATTCTGTCTGTAACCTGTCATATGAGGTCTGGTGTAGAGTTTTCCACTGGTCGCATCAGGTCCATGGTCAGAAAGCTTCAGATGGTGGAACAGTTTGGATTTCAGCTTATGGATCTTTGAATTGTGTAAGTATATTTTCACCAAATTATCACTATCTGACCAAACCAGGCAGTTTGGTTAGGGTTAGAATCAGTCCACCTCCTATGTACCTTGTTGAGTCCTTCCTTATTTTATTCAGGAGTACAAAAAAAAAAGTGGTGATACGATCATTAAATGGCATTAATTGTGGCCCTGGATGAATTAGCAGGTGTGAACTTCAGCCTACACTCCAGGTAGGTAAGATGTGGATACACAAGTCCCCCATGATAAACAGGCTACAGGCTGCTTAGACATGTTTGCATCTCATTGGTATATTCTAAATTTGGGCGAATGGCTAATATGCATTGCTTACAGAGTCATGGGGTGGGGTGGGGGTGGAGGAGAACAAGGAGTAGAAAGATGAAGATTGGATATGTCAGCAGAAGTATATGAAACATACCAAAATGCTCAATTGAATCAACAAAGAAAGAACGTTTCACCAACATCTGAAAAACAAACTGAAGGGGCAAAAATTATAGACCATGGGTCTATAAATTTGAAAGAGAATTTCCTCATTTTGCTGCCACATTTCTTCAAAGTGTGGCATTTTTTTCCCCACTGGCAGAGATCAGAAATCATTTTGCCTTCTGAGCAGTGGTACATGAAGAAAGCAACTTTTCCCAATATACTCCGCACCTGAGACCAGCATGTAAAGTTTTAAATTAAGACAGTTCACTTTTTGGTTTGGAAGCATTAGGCAAACATTTTCAGAAGAGGACCAGAAAGTAAATATACTTGGCCTTGTGGGCCATAGAGCTTTCTATGCTGCAGGCCACCTTGTCAACACATGGGTTTGTCTGTGTTCCAAGGAAATTTTATACACAGACAGGTAGTTCACCATCCTAAGGCTTATGGTAATTTATTTATTTATATTTCAGTAAAAATCAATAGAAAAAATTTGGTGTCTAAATATGATCTTTTACGATATTTCACATTAACAGTGTGTCAACAGAGCAGGCCTGGTAAGCAGGAGGCAGACAAAACATACAAACAAAAACAAACTATTTACTGAATGCATGGAATCAGAGAGATGCTGGAAGTTGGAGAAAAGGCAAGAAAAGGCATATTCCTTCTAGAGGCATATATCACTGCACAGGCCACCCCATCTGAGGTTCCTTTGTAAGAGCCCAAGTGGAGAAGGCATATATTTCCCATGAAGAATGCTATCTGGGCATGCATGAAGAGGAGCTGTGGGAGAAGGGGGTTTTGGTGCTTAATATTCTGAAGTCTCCTCCAAGACCTAAGCTCCAGATTAAACAAACAGAACAAAAAAACAAAAAAACTTCAAAATGTTCATGGAAAAACGGAACTCAAAGTTTAAGTGCAGAAATTTTTGAAATCCACATATCTTCTTTTACAAACATTTTCTATGAACTTTTTAAAGGCCTCTAATGTTTTTTTCTTAATCAAGCTCTCCTACAGTCGCCACAGCTAAGAATGTGATAGATAAAAACCAAGTAGGTTGTGCTGCAGCTGTAAAACACAAGAAGAACTGAGTGCTGGCTGCCCACACAAAGGGAACATACATTTCTGGAGCACCATGCAGTGTCTGTAGTACACTCAGCTGAGGAATACATGAGAAATTCAAAGTTCATCGAAAATTTCCATCATCTTGTAATTTCATTTTTCTACAAATTTTCCAAAGTAGTCAAAACAGAAAGAGACACCTTGATTCTCCCATTCACAAATCTTTCCATTCTTAACCTATTATCCTTAAAGACAGTTTAACTTCTGGCAAAAAAAAAAAAAAAAAAAAAAAGCAAGCTGAATGTATATGAACTAGAAAAGACTTTGCCAATCAAGTCATTTGGCAAATATCCAGCTATGGGGATAACATCACACATTTCATTTTCTGCTTGGTTAGCTCTATTTAAGACACTTGATTACAAAGAGAGATGTGTAGTTTGTGACTTAGTAATCTGGATGTTTCGGGTGATGACCTTGTGTGACATCGAAGGCCTGTGGTGACTCACCACCTTGAACAACTGCCCATCAGTCTATGATTATCCACTGTGAAGGGCCAGAAACGGAAAGATTGTTTCAAGCATTCTAATTGTTTGTGTCTACCATACATGCCTGGTTCTTAATCTTCCCACTGGTTATTTGGTAAATAACCAAATGTGATGATACACCTGGGTTGTAACAGGGGCCACAGGTTGCAGTCAAGGATAAAAGAAGTTGGAAAACAAGCTGATGCATGCTCAAGGTCTCCATGCAGAAGCCACTTTGTGCACAAGCAAGACCAAACGACCAACCGGTATTTTTATGTTGTGTCACGTTATCATCTCCGATGAATATAATAAATATAATGTCACTGCCTTAGAGCAAGAGCCACCTCTACAAGAAAGAGAATCTGGAAATAGTTCAACACAACTACCTATTCCTAAAAGGAAGTGTTATGCTTTTGACAAAATTTTGAAACTGACATTCTCATTTATGCTTGTATGTATTCCAACCACACATACTTACATTACAGACACTCCGATGCAAGTCTTATTTGTGTGCTGGTTTTATACTTGACTTTCACTAGCTATAAAAGCAAGCACCTCACAGGCTACAATGGACACATTCAATAAATAGCTGCCATTTGATTTGCCTACAGTTGGACCTGATTTTCTTCATCATTCAACTGAAATAATAAAAAAAAAAATTTTTAAAGGAAGGATTACAAATCCTCGCTTGTCCCCTTTTCCCTTCAAAATCAACTATGGCATAACCATGCTGCCTGCCTTACTGGCACAATGCTATCATCTTTCAGGAAAAGCAAATGAGTAAATATCAACTGCAATAGTTCAAAAATTTTTATTCAAAAGGAAGGATTACAAATCCTCTGCTTTCCCCCTTTTCCCTTCAAAATCAACTCTGGCATAACCTGTTGCCTGCCCTTACTGGCACAATGATCACATCCTTTAGGAAAAGCAAATGAGTAAATCACTTGATCACAAGCACTCTGGGGTTTTGATTGTTTTGTGAGTTATCTGTGGCACTGGTTTAATGAGCACAGTTATGGGATTAGAGGCATTTATAGGTGGAAAGAAACTTGCAGATTCCTAAATATACCCCCCCTTTTTTTTTATAGAAGAAACTAAGTGCCTTGCCAGGATCCAGGGCTCAAACCTGAACTTTTGACTTTCACTGTCCCATAATAAGTTCCTGTAGTTCCAGATTCTTGGCATCTAATCCTAGGTGCTCAAATTAGGCACGATCTAAAACTCACCTTGTAAGAACAATATTGTGATGGTAAATCTGCTAAAACAATCCTGGATACTAGAACTCCAAGGTCAAACAGAGATGTCAGAAAATTATTCATAGAGAGTCTACTTTTACAAGTTTGTTAACAGAATGATCCTTTTAAAAAATGAGGTTTCAATGCTGGGATAATAGTATCATTTTTCATCATTACTTTAAATGATGTGATACTTTTAATTCCTAATTCAATCCAAATTAAAAGTGGTTTCTGATACATTAAAGATGGTTGATTTCTCAGTCTGATGGTTGGGCAATCTAACATTCTGTTAACAAACATGTAGAAGATCGCTTTCTTACTTAAGGAAATTCTTTCAGTGAATAATTCTGTAAAACCCCATCTTTCAGGATTACACAGAACTTGGTATACTGGGTTTTCCATGTGACCCTTCCCTTCAACCAAGTACATCTGTGCTGCACAAAATACAATGCAATTACAATTCTTTGCAAATACAAAGAACTCAATTATATGGGGAAAAAAAGTTTTGTTGTAAGCTTCAGATAACTCGAAGATGCAAGCTCTTCTTCCACACATTAGTGCTGTGAACTGACTGCCAGCCTCTAAACTCCTGCAGATGATCAAAACAGGCTTTTTAAGTACATGTTCTTGGGAATACTAACTGTGTACACTGATACTCTTCTTTTCATTTTGACATTAAATGTTATACCCAACCCCATCACAGCATCCTTTCCAAGCCCTATGCTGCCCTGAGACAAGCTGGAGGGACATAGGACCAGGACAATTGGAAAAATGATGACCTCTGCAAAAGAATCCTGGGAAACATGATGCCTGTTTGTAGGACAGTTGGTTATCACAGCCCTGGGTATGCTGTCCCACAAAGTGCTAAGGAGCTGGGAAACCAGTGCTTTAAATGGACAGCATTTCAGAAGGCAGACATTGAGGATCACATAAAAACTACATAGGTAAAGTCACACAATAGGCTGGGAAAAAAAATCTCACTTCAATGTTTAGTTTATTTCAGCCCTAAGTTAAACCTAAATAAAAAAAACAAGAAACAACAGTAAATGGTAATCTGAGTAACCTACCAAGACAGAATATTCCTGTTTCTTATATTACTAGACAAAGTCACATTTAGGAATTAAACTTAAACTGAAAAGAGCGATTAGTATTTTTCTGACTAACGAATCTAGACTATTCGAAAGAACATGTTCTTCATATGGGAAATATGACTTTAAAAGGTTGGGTAGGGCCTGGCTCGATAGCCTAGTGGCTAAAATCCTTGCCTTGAACGCACCGGGATCACATATGGGCACTGGTTCTAATCCCAGTAGCTCCACTTCCCATCCAGCTCCCTGCCTGTGGCCTGGGAAAGCAGTTGAGGACGGCCCAAAGCCTTGGGACCCTGCACCGATGTGGGAGACCCGGAAGAAGCTCCAGGCTCCTGGCTTAGGATTGGCTCAGCTCTAGCCATTGTGGCTGTTTGGGGAGTGAACCATTGGACGGAAGATATTCCTCTCTGTACCTTCTCTTCTTTGTATATCTGCCTTTCCAATGAAAAGAAAATAAAATCTTAAAAAAAAAAGTTTGGGTCATGTTTTCACTCTCACACTGTGCCCAACTAAGGATTTCCAGGTCTTTGTTGGTGGTGTGATGAGGACAGCTCTCCAGACTGCCTATCTTAACTGACATGACACAGTACCTTCGGATGGCCACGGTGAGGGCCTCTGGTGAGCTGGCACAAGGACAGATGACTTCCTGCCGAAGGCCTTTACTTTGGAAGACATTGAGAAATGCATCACAAGAAGAAATAGACCCTAGAGCGAAAGAGGGACAAGAATGAGACACATGTGGCACTGTGCTGAATTAAAACATATCCCATAACATACAATAGTCCTGAAGTTAGGATTCAGACACGAGTAGAGCACGGTACTTGGAAAAACATGTCATCTACCACAATTAGCATGTATGTTACAACGGAAGATGATGAACCTACAGACTCAATCTAAAAAAACCCAATTCTCCGAGAGACTGCTGCTGACTGAGACCTGCTGGCGGGTTTGCATTACGCAAGTTCTAAAAGACAGCTAAATAAACATTAGCTTAGCTAAACAAAGAAAACTTTTCTCTGTTTAAATTGAATGATGGGATCAAGGCATCATGTGAAGGCCAAACTAGTGTCAAACACAAATTTACCTTTTTCTACAGAGTTGTGGGTCATAAACAATTGTGTATTAGCTCCTGACTTACGGAATCATTTTACAAATGAAGGAGTCATTCATAAAACCAAGTTTCCTATTTACATACCTGCTTTGATAGCTCAGATACCAGAAAATTAATCAAATGCTGTTTTAATTTACAAATATATATACTGCAGGCTTACACATGACATGAAAAATTCATTCAATTTGCTTTGATTCATTTACTCCTGTTCTGCCTTCACATACTCTTGTCATAAAAATGAGCTAAGTTATCATTCTGAGTTGACTAAAGTATTTCTCAAGGAATATAAATAGCATGTTGCAAAAGTGCTAATTTACTGTATCTGGGTTTTTTATTACATGATTTGATAATGACAAATTAATTTGTTGATCAACAAAACTATTACATGGATCATAAAACAGCCAATATTTATTGAGGAATTATTTCATTTAATCTTGTAAAACTTTCTGACTGAGGTACAACTTTGCAGCTGAGGAAACAAGGACTAAAAATGTTTCTCTTAACTCAGTCATGTATCTGGAAAAGCCTTGCTCTTAACTATGATGCCATCACATCGCTACATAATCTAAGCTGATTAATGCTGCCTGGTTATCTTTGAGCCAATTTATTAACTAAGATAAAAGATCAGAAAATGCAAATTGAAAGCAGAAAGAACAGACCCCAACAGCCTGTCTGCCTTTTGAGTTATCACAGAAACTCTTCACTTACAGGGATTTGCTCCATCAGCCACTATTAACATTCGGAGAGATGAGAGGTTGATGTCTCTTTGATCTCGGTGTGCTACTAATGCCCAATGCATATCCCTTGATTTCACACAAGCCACTTTTGCTGAAACAAGAAGCAGGAGTAAGCGGACATGTACCACGGTCAGACTGTCTGATACAGAAAGAGAGGTGATCACAATGACAGGGGAGTGGTGGGAATACCCGTGAGTCACAGTGCAGACCAACCTTTGTACTGGCAGACCTTCTGGATCCAGGACAGGGGGTTCACTTTCATCAGCGAGTACGGGATGCTGATTACATGCATCATATTCATGACGCTCTGGAATCAATGAAGAGACATACACCAGAGGTAAACAAGGAGGCAGATTTGCCGAGAATAGGGAACACTTTCTCCCTCTCTGTGGAGGAGTATGTCAAGGCTCGGCAGACACAAGCAGCAGGCATGAGAGGCTTCCCGGGGGGGCATCTGAGATGGGGAGTATGACAGGAGTACCACTCTCTCTCAAACTGTATTTGCTGACTCCCTGCCAAGCAGTTAGGATTTGTCAACAGCTACTCTGGCATCGCATGGTACATGCTGCTTTACACTAAGGTAAGTCAGCCATAGAGTCTACTGTGGGCAAATTAGGTTCTTTCTGGTTGGTTTGGGGGTACTGGATTCTTGTAGACTACTGTGGGTGCAGGCTAGGTAAGAGGGCCCAGAGCATTCTGGAAGGCTGTTGGTTGAATCTGGAAAGGACCAATGGAAATGCAGAGGCAATCTACGTCTTTCATAGCAACAGTGAGGTTGCACCCAGTTCCCCACAGATTCCTCCTCATTCAGTGCTTGGTGAAGTAGGAGGTGTCAGCACCTTTCAGGCTGAGGCCTTGCTTAGGAGTGACCCTCAGGAGAAAATACAGACTGCTGGTCATTGCCAGTGGTCCTCTGGGGCAACAGGAGCAAGCAGGAGGATAGTGTCCACACTATCAACTGAGGCTGAGGAAGTGAAACTACCACTGAGCTCTGGAGAGCAGGTTTATCAAGGATGACTTCATGACCATACACCAGTACATTCCAAGAAAGAGAGTAAACCCAACAGTAACAGTCATAGGTTTCTGTTCTTGTAAGGACATGGTCACCGAAACATGCCTATCAAATGAGCAGGAAGACTAGCGGCTTCTTCAACAGCAGACCACAAAATTCTCACAGCAGTCATGTCTGATGGGACTGTCGCGTCTATTGACTCAGTCAAGGCAACATGCTTCTTGCATCCAGGGGTATGTCTCCTGCCTGATTCTCAGTTATATCTCTGACCCCCAAGCTAGCATCTTTCCAATACATCAGAACACCATTTGTGTGCCAGTGTTTGGACCTGTGTTTCTGTATTTTATCATTTAATGGTATCCTAATGTTGGAAATGAACAATATTCTGTCACAGAAAAAAGCCAGCTGGGCTTGTCAGGAGCTGACACCACTGAGACCAGTACGTTATCTTGTTCATATAAATTCTAATTACCAAGGAAGAATAAAATCTGTATGTACACACTTTCTACTCATGTAAAAATACTAGAATCTTATATTTCAGAAAACATAAGTTTCAGCATGAAACACGACTAAAAAGGAAAGGAAATGAGCAAGTGAAAATGACAGCATTTGAGATAGACGAGGGGAGATTCCCCACTGTTATTTTCCATGTGCTTTTGTAAGCATCAAGCACCTTTGAAGAGTGAGGTTACTTCTCTGTTAGAAATGCCTACAGAGCATCACTTATCAAAGGGCACGAACAATAATGACAGAAATCTTTCTCTGCAATACATGCTGAATCTTCATAGAGAGATCTGTAAAATACTTTCCCCTTTACACTGTAGAATTGTGGAATAATAGATCTTCCCAATATCCATAACACTGATGAAAGGGAGGAAGGAAAACAGAAAGACAGGATGAAACAGAAAGAGAGAAGACCACCACAGCCAACTCAGAAATGTATGGAAAAGTAATCCAAACACAAGACACAGAAGACCTTTCTGTGATAACATAAAATCATCCTTCGGATTCAGCTACTGACCTCATTCACATATACATATGCACAGACACAGCAAGGCAAGTGGAGGGAAGAGCCTCACTTACAGTTAGGATCCCATGCCAGAGCCCCACATCCTTCTTGAAATCCAGCACATTCACAATGGTTTCAGCTGAACAGAGTAGGAAAGGAAATCCAAAAATTTTAGTTACAACAGAGTAACATGAAAAACCACAGTGTGAAGACGATCCAACACTGCCTCAGGGGCATTGCAGCTTCCAACCACATTCAATCAGAAGCACTGGTCAGGCTTAGAGATACTCTAGTTGAATATTCTGATACACAAGTGAACAGTGATATCTCCCTGTAACATAACATCATTTTAAAATGTCTTATTCTTTTTCCTTTGTATTTATTTTGCCTTTGCTGTTTTCTTCCCCTCCCCAAAGTTTTCATTTCCCCCGTGTGCTTCCCTGGAAAAGAAGGCATGTGGCTGCAGAAGGCAGGCCTTGCATTCACAGCCTGTGATGACCAGCCCTGGTGTCGACTACCATGGACCAGAACATGTCCCCAACCCCAAATCCATACATTGAAATCCCAAGCCCGAGATGACTACACGGAGACAGGATCCTGAAGGAGGTCATTGTTGTTAAATGAGGGGCCTTAACTTGCATCCTTGCAACAAGAGAAGTCCCATTCTCTCTGAGTGCACACTGAGCAGAGGCCACGTGGGGACTCAACCAGGAGGCAACTGGCAGGAGGTCAGACAGTCAGTCTCACCAGGACACAGACCTTAGAGAAGCAGAAGTCCTGATTTAGAGACCCGGGGCCTTCAGAGCTCCAAGCATGGAAATGGCCTTGCCGTGTCAGCCTCTCACGTGCTGGGACTTGATGTCACAGCCAGGAGTAACTCACTGATCTAGTTCAGTATCTGAACATAGAACTGAGCTGGGTAGAAACTGGTCCCCATTAGGAATTCCATAGCCTCTCCCTTAGTGTGGCATCTTGAGCACCTGGGAATCACTGTCTTAGAGGTGGGGGCTGTCCTCACCTTCTGTGTAGCCACATGCTTGTGTGAGTGCCTGGCAGTGCGTCAGCAGCGCGATCCTTGTCACCGTCACGCCAAGCACACTTCCATCCTTACATGTCTTGTACTGAAACAAGACAGAAAATACATACAAGAGTGGTTCCAATAGGCAGAGTCCTGGCCCATGTCCACCACCCTTTCTAGTTAGTTGAGAGAGCCTAAGACTTCTGTGGAGCATGTGCAGTGCAGCTGCTGGAAATGTTTGTGAACCTGCCCCAGCCCCATACACACCCAGATACAGCAGCAAGAGGCCATGTTGACTCACCTCAATGTAAGCAGTGTCATTATTGGCATCTTTAATGTGTGGGAACCAGTCTCGAGGGGGCTTAGAGAGATGTTTTGATTCTGTGACAAACCATAGTAGCTTTGGCCAACCTTGGAAATAAATGACAAAGTCCTTCTAAGTAAGGGTTATTCACAAAACAGGTTTGTAGATATTCTAGTCAATGTTCATGTGGCACATTTGCACACAACATTTTGGGCTGAAGTGAATTTCTGATGTTTCTATATTTTGTCAAATCTAAAACAAAACCATCAAAAGGACACCCGCGTTATTCCAAGTGCTAATAACCTGGGATGTTATTAGTCAAGACTTAAACAAGTACAAAGGCCTCTGGCCTTGGATCTGATGTAACAGGGTGCATCCCACACACAAGTGAAGGGCCAGCCTTCCAACTTCAAGGGCTCAAGAGAATGAAGCCGGCTTTGAAGGCTGGCTTGGTTATCATACCTTTAAACTGTGGGATCTCTCCAGTTGGGCTTTTTGGCAGTCCCTTATGGCAGGCATCACTAGTCAAGGCTACAGTAACTCCACAGCTTCCAAGCAAGAAACCTATCTGCTGGCTCCCTGCATCCTGAGATAACAAAGAAAGTGTAACAAAGAAAGAAGAGTTAAGAATCCAAGAGACTGCTCTGCTGCAGGCAAAAACACTGCCCAGCCTTAGAGACTGGGAAGGTGAACTGACCTCCCCTAGTCCCTCCTCTCTTCTTGAATAACCAACAATTCAGTGATGTTTGCTAGCCATGTCACCGTGAACAGGTTTGTTGGCCAGCATGCCTGGCCTCAACTCTAATTTCCTCACCTGCAAAATGGGGGTGAAAGGGCAGCCTCTCCCAGTTGCTGCAAGGGATGAGTGAGAAGAGGGCAGGCATGGTACTTAGCAAATGGATAGCATTGAGTAGGTGTTATTACAAGGTAGTTATTCAGTTTCCCTCCAATTCTGCATGGCTCTGATTAGAAAGGTGTGTGTGTATGTATGTATGTGTGTGTGCGTGTGTGTGTGTGTGTGTGTGTGTGTGAAGGACAGAAAGTATGCAAGAAAACACTTTGTATCTGACAGACTAATACCAAGTGTTTAATCTTGATGTACACCCATGGATGTGCACTGCATGGATGCAGTCAGAGCATCTTCAGCCACAGGGATGAGGCCTGCATTACCCTTTCCTCACTAAGGACACTCACTCAATGAAGTAACAATACACACATAATGAACATGGGTCCTGGCTGGAGGACACCCATTCTGAAGACACCAAGCACAAATAATCTCCAAGCTGCTGATGTGGATTTTGGGACATCCCATCTCAGGACACACAGCAGATGAGTTCTCCCGGATTGTTGTTCCCATAGAAACTGTACAGCCCGAGCACGTTTTACCCCTCAGTAACCCAGTCCCCCACAGGCAAACAACCGAGCTGACAATTCAGTTCAAGTCCCTTTGTTTCTTCCTACTAGTCACACCAGCAAGGCTGGTTTGTAGCAGTCTGTAGCAGTTTATGTTGGAAAACAAAAACTCCAAAATAGCCAGAATTTCTAGAACTAAAAGCTGTGTTGTGATGAATGAGTTACCTTTTCATTTCCCAGATGGCCCTTCATAGAACACATAGTGTGAGCCCTTGAACCACCTAGGAACCATGGGTAGACCAGAAGCTCATCTGCCAAGTCCATGGCTTGCTAATGGAAAAGCATGGAAAGATACTCTGACTAAATTAAGTGGTGTTAAAAACTTGAAAGATTATTTTTAAGTGTTTAAATTGGTGCTTTTTTATCGTAGACTCAGGTCTACACTGAATTATGGATCCAGTAAACAAACTTGCATATTTGATTCAACCCCGTAAGGGGGAGAGAGGTCTGGGGCTTACTAGATGGGGACAGTCCTCACTCAAGGGACTTCCTCTGGCACTTTTCCCTCTGGCAGTGCTGTTTCAAGCAGAGTCATAATCGGTTACTTCTCTATGACTCTAAACATGCTGTTAGCAGATGTAGTGATTCTGCAGAGGTGAGGGAGGTGGTGGGGAGCCTGTCAGCTTTTGCAGCAGGAGGGTGGCTCTTTGCTGAACTTGTACACGCTGGGTTGAGCCAAGAGGCACTGTCTAAACAGTGAAGGGTGGCTGGGGTCAGAGCCACTTACAGCTGTGTGCAGTTTCTCCACAGATGTTGACAAGAGGGCCTGACACTCTGACCACGGGTCTCCTGGACTGCTGCAGCCCCCCGCCACCCCTGAAGCCTGCCTTAATACTTGCACATGATTTAATCCCCAGTCCAACACCGCCACTGCCAAAAGAAAACATAATACCCCCGAAATAAGAGGAAAAGTTTGGAAACCACAAAGGAGAGAGGGGGACTGCAAAGAGGAAGCTGTGATTAGTGTAAACACCTGCTTCTCCTCTTTGTCCTCAGGGATCAGCTGTCACCGCTCCCGGGTGGGCCCTGTGTGCGGTCCCTGTCAGTGCTCTCGGAGTAGCACTTAGCACTTTTGACAATGAACACCTGCACTGGTGTTGGCCTGACATGAAGCCTTCTATTTCTACACACACACAGCCTGAGGACCCTGGCACGGAAGCAGACAACTTATCCCATGCTGGTAGGAACAGTTTCTCATAATCCTCCCCATCTTAGTTTCGTCCTTGAAAAGACAGAATAGACCTCTGCATGCCTCTCTTTGAGGTTAAGACAGGGAAGCATCCTGCTTCATCCCAAGAGAATGCAACTAAGCACAACCTCCCAGGATACAAGCTCAGACCTTAACATTTCCCATGAACTTTTCCACCAAGAATCACCTGTACTTCTGGCATATAGCTTTCTTCTCAGAAAAAAAAAAACAGGCTGACACATTCAGATGGCTGCTGGAGTCATGCCAATGCTGCTGCCATCTCCTTTGGGGTAGTGTACATGTAGGACCACACATGATCACTTCTTCTACCGCAAATGTCATTAATGATTCTTTTTTTTTTTCCTGGCTAAGAAAACTACACCAAACCCAAGGGCAAACCTTGCTCACACTTCATTCTTTATCCAGTATGTACAAGAAGTCTTCAAAAAGTTCGTGAAAGACAGATACCATGAAATACTATGCATAAACATCAGAATCTCCCATATCAAAGTAAATCTAGGTTTTGATTCCACATTTCATACACATTTTTGATGTGCCCTTATTCAGGGCTCAGTATGCCACTTTCTGAAAGATTTTTCTTCTTACATAAAGTCTCTCCAGGAGTAACTTCTTAAGCAGTCATCTTCTACCCAACTCCTTCCCCAATTCTTACAATCAGAAACTACCAATCTTTCACAAAAGGCTTCTCTAATAATCCTATCATAGGCTTGTTAAAAGTCATCTCCCGTGAACTCATTTTAGATTTGCAGCCCCCCAAATAGTTGGCATGGCCAAATCAATAGGCTGAGGAGATGGTTGTGATACAATAATGGACAGATGGATAATAAACACAACACTGCACTATCAACAAAAGATACACTGTAGCCAGACATGTTTAAAGGTTATGATGGCCATGTACCCAGATGGATCAAGGGAAGAGACACATGAACTTTTCCTTAGCAATGCCAAGATAACAATGATTAATTTACATTAGCTAACTTCTTTTTTGCTATTTAAAAATGTCTTTATGATGGAAAAGTTTCAAGCACATATAAAGACAGAGAAAGGGAGAAAGAAACCCTGTTTGCCAATGGAGGAGTGTGATCGATTATCAAAGTTCCAGGAATCTGTCCTTGGTTACCCATCCCACTCATACACAGAGACAAAAAATGTGTGTACACATATGCAAACATACTGACACATGCAGATCAGCACATTCATGCATAAATAAGCATACTTAGACACCAATGCTTGTACTTGGGGAGTCTACATAAACATATAAAGTGTATCCCCTATTTGTCTCCAGATACTTCCAATAGCTGGAGGGTTGTCCTCCCTGAAGTGGACCCCACTTACAATGGAGCACGAGTTCCCTTCTCTCTAATATCTTCTCAGCTGCAACACCACCTTCTCCCCCTGCCAGATCCCCAATCCTGGTTCCTAAGATCTCCAGCTCTCTATCAAGTGCATTGACCTAATTAGCTCTGGAGGAAGGATCGTCTGAGCATCCACACATCTAAACATGTAACAAGCTTCGTTTTAACTGGATACCTGGAAGCATTTATTCAAGCAAATAAATGATCAACATGCTAGAATCTAAGGAAGTAACCCATGCTGTTCTCCTCTGGAGACTGAACCATTCAGGTACTGGTGACTTTTTGTGACTTGAGGTTAGCAAGTGTCCATTTTCAGAGTTTGCATGTTTCAACCCTCTATCCTAACTGAAAGAAAGAAAAGAAAAAGAAATTAAGAGAAAAGAAACCTGCCTCACTTTCCATCCTGACTCTTGTGGCATAGTCTTGAGATCATAAAGGAAATTGGCCCAGCCTACTTCTCAGGTTAGCAAATCCACTCCTCTGACAGGTGTGAGCATTAAGGACAGATTCAGTTGCCTTAAGAAAAGGTGATATGTGGCCAGCGCCATGGTATAGCTGGCAAAGACTCTGCTTGTAGTGCCGGCATTCCATATGGATGCTGGTTCATGTCCTGACTGCTCTACTTCTGACCCATCTCCCTGCTTATGGTCTGGCTCAGGTTCTTGGGACACTGTACTGATAGAGGAGAGCTGGAAGAAACTGCTGGCTCCCAGATTTGGACCGGCTGAGCTCTGACCATTGTGACCATTTGGGGAACAAACCAGTGGATGGAAGACCTCTCACTATCTCCCCTTCCCTCTATAACTTTGCCTTTCAAATTAATAATAATAAAAATAAAACAAATATTAAAAAAGAGAAAAAAGAAAATAAATGGTGGCAGGCACTGTCCAGATCTACAGTGATCTGATACGTTCTACTCAGCACATGTATAGAGGCGCTCTCTCGCTCTTGTCCTCTGCCTAACCCAGTCATCACGGGAACACCATTTCTCCTACTATTAACTCCTCTAGTGATTCAGCAGGTATTTAGAGATGGTAAAGATGCCTATTTTCCACATTACAGGCCAGTGTTTCATTCTCATCTCTGGCTCCTGACTCCAGCCCCCTGCTAATGTGCAGAAACCTGGGAGGCAGCAGGTGGTGGCTAGAGAGACTATGTTCCTGTCACACACACACAGGGGAGTTGGACGGAGTTTCCTGCTCCCAGTTTTGGCCTGAAGCAACTATAGACAACTGGAGAGCACACAGCAGATGAGAAGTCCCTCTGCATCTGTTGCTCTGCTGCTCGAACACTTTTAAAAAGAGAATAAATTCCTTATGTGGAAAAACCCCTCTTTGTTCCTTTAACCTCAAGAATTTGAGAATACATGTACATCGGAACTAAATTGTTAGACTCATTAAGCAACATTTGGAATGCAGGACATGTGGCTTCCATTACAGCCTTTAAATGAACAGAACTCTAGAGTCTGTAGAAGTGGGAGATAGGAGAAGCTCACCCACCTGCACACACCTCACCCCTCTTAGAATTCCATCTGTCAATAGACTTTTTCAGCTAAAAATACAAGTTACTAAGGTGAACTTCTGCATTCTAAAGTCACAGCTCTCAAAGAGAGACATAAAAATGGCAGGAGTATTAAAATCATTAATCAGCATCATTAATTATTAGGGAAATTCAAATTAAAATCATAATGTGATGCCACCTCTTATCTGTTAGAATCACTTCTATCAAAAAGACCCTAGTGTTGGCAAGAATGTGGGAGGAAAAAGGAAATTCTTGTGGACCATTCGTGGTGTTGTAAAAGTTAGTGTAGGCATTGTAGAAAGTGGTATATGAAGTCCTCAAAGAAAGAATCACATGACCCAGCAACCCAAATACTGTGTATATATCCAAAAATAAATTAAACCCAGTATGTGGAAGAAACACCTACTCCTACATTCACTGTAACAATATCAGTTAACAGCAAAGATACAGTCAGCCTCAGTGGTCATCAACAGGGTGGATAAAGGGGACACACTACACATACACAGCAACACACTATTTAGCCTTTCAAAGGAAATTCTGTGGCAGACAGTATGTTATACTAAGCAAATTAAGTCTAGCAAAGAATGGCAAATACCTCAAGCTCTCACTAATCTGTGGAATCTAACAGAGAGCGAAATACAGAATAAGAGTAAAATGGCTCTTTCCAGAGGCTGGGGGAGTAGGTAGGGTTGGAACAGGGGCAGGGGTGTTGGTTCAAGCGCACAAAGTCTCAGATACACAGGACGTCTCCTCTACTGCATGGTGACTACCTTCAGTAAACACGTAGGCTGTGAAGGTGTATCAAAACAGTTCATGGAAAGTGGAATCACAAGTCTACTTTGGCATGCAAACGTTTGAAATTCATGCTTAGTTTTCAATAACATGCATCCTTCCATAAACATACTGAAGACTCCTTTAACAAAGTATCCTTCAGTTCTATTTTCCCCAAAAACTCTAATCTATTTCAAGATAGCTAGGAGCAAATTTCAAATGCCCCCATCAAGACCCTCAGAAAAGGGTAACCAGGATAATGGATATATAAGTCAGCTTGGTTCCATCATCCTAGATGGTACATATATCTCCAAGTTTTACATTGTTCTTCATAATAGCTTGTAACTATGATCTGTCAAAAACCAGAAACAAGACAACACAGTATTTTGTGAAAGCCACCTTGTTGCTAAATCTGAGACAAAAGGGGAGGATCTTTCCCCTTTGCTGTCACTTCCCTAACATTCCAACATGCAGTTGGTTTTGTTTTTTTTTTTTCCGTGTACATTGACCGAGAAAGGCTGTACACACCTCCACTCACTTTTGCATAACCTGAGAGAGATGCAACCAAAGTAAACTCATGGCAATGCTTTCCCATCCAGAAATTACCTAAGACAAGGCAGGAAGGATTTGAGCCCTTGGCAGTTGTTTGCTGTTCACTACAGTTTATGTCAAGGCCACTGAGTGAGGCTGGGCCACTCTATAGCCTGGGGAGGAGAGGTTTGAGGTACAGGCACCAAGACAGGTCGTTTTCTACTGACTTGCCATTTTGTGAGAAATCTCAGCTCGTCACAGCCCCATGCTATTCTCCTGCCCCTGTGTTCCCTGGCCCTTGGATCACAAGGAATCTCTTTAGAGACCATCCTGTTCCATGAAAGATGAACCTATCATCAGGCACGCAGGGTCATCTCAGCAAAGCAGACTGTCGCATCCTTTGGAGTGGCATAAGGCCCTCCACTTCCTTCGGCTGGCGCTGTTGCAGTTTCCCGACTGCACACCCACACAGCTTTATTCTCCAGGAGACAGGGACTCTAGAGATTCTTCATTATTCTAAAGTATCTGAAAAAAATATGCTACACGAAATCCTTCCTGGCCCTCATGATGACTACCTGGGATGCTTTCTGGCTCTGCGCCCTGTGGCCCTTTGTGGCCAGGATGGCATTTCTGCACAGTGTGGAGCCAGGCACTTGCACATCCTTTAGAAAAACCATCTCCTAACCTCTTCATTCAAACAAATGCTTCAACTATACAAATTTTCTCTGGTTAGGAACACATCAGGCTATGTGTTTAAAATAGAAAAAAAAATCTCAGTTATAGACATAATAAGAAAAAAAGGTAGGCAGTACTAGTATCAACAGTGACATTTTTGTGTGTGTCTGGTAGTTGGATCTCTGCCTGAGATCCAGTCTCCACAGGCCCCTTCGTGTACTAGTGTCTCCATCACCATCAGCCTACTGCTTAGAAAATTCATAGGATCTGAGTTTCAGCCTAGAACTTGGAAGTCTTGGAGTAGGTTTCTTTTTAAAACAGATGACATATAAGTCAATCAACCACCTCACCTATATGTTGGCAATGAAAATACTGGGCAAATGGAGACTCTATGATGGACTATGCCAATCAGTGGATTCTCCAATGACCTCATTGTGCTTGGAGTGGTGAGAGTGGCAGCAATTCAGAACTGTTGAACTATCAAAACCATTTGAGCAAGACCCTCAGAGCATGCCCCACATCCGGGACCTGGGGTGGGTGGGAGACTGAGTGGGGCTTCTCCCTTAAAATCCCCTTTTACATCAGATATATTAAGGAAACAATACGGAACTAATTGTTCTGCCCATCTTCCTGTAGTGCTTGAACCTTTTTACCCTAATTATGTCAAGATTGTCAAAAAAATAAAAAAATGTCTAAAGTCTCCACCCACTTGTCCACTGAAAGAAATATCAACTAGAGAGGAGCCATAGAATTACATTAGGCATACCTAATTTTTGTTAACTATGAATATATATATACACATATGTTTACATACATAATGAAATCCAAAGACTAGGAAGATATTCTAAAAGGGCTCAGCTACTGTACTTAGTATAATCCCAACTGCCCCAATTTTCTGCCCAAATGCTGTGGCCCTCACAAAACTCCAGGACACGAGAAAGCACTTTCCTGGCCTCTAGCTCACACCTGGAGCGCTGGCTGCAGAGCTCCCTCGGCAGAAAGCAGCAGGGTTCCCACCTCTGCCTAGCCTGAGCTGGCAATGAGGTCAGGGAATCAGGGGTCAGCTATAGCCATGCCTGCCACCTGCCCACAGCAGGAGAGCCCGGGGAAGTTTCACCCCTCAGAAATTAGCATAGGTATCATCTCTCCCCACCACCTGCTCTTCCCCCCACGTTTTCTTTTTATATATATATATTTTTTTATTAATTATTTTGCTTTATGTGACAGTTTCATAGGCTCTGGGAACCCCCCCACCCCTCCCCCTCCCCTCCCCCCTGGTGGATTCCTCCACCTTGATGCAGCATTACAGTTCAAATTCAATCAAGATTCTTTCCTTGCAAACATATACCAAGCATGGAGTCCAGCTACTTATTGTCCAGATGGGTTGAACAGTTTCTTGAGGAGACCATTTCTGGTCCGAAGTTAGAGCTGGTAGAATATCATCACGGTCAATTAAGAGTCCCAATATAACATCAACAGCAATTTGCAATATTATGGATTTGACATGGTTTTGAGTAACCAGTATGTTAAAAAAAAAAAAAAAGCAAGTCCTAACCACAACCTATGATTAGCTCATTGACATCTCAATTTTAGTTTATATACAGGACCAGACCGGCTGCTATATACCTTAAAATGGTTATAGGGTACCATTCAGCTGTCTCGTGTCTATTTCATTTTAGTATTTAGCCATTTGTTGTGTTGAAGTATAATTTTGTTGATCTTGGCAGATTTTAGGATAATCTAGACTGGCTTGTAACTCTAACAAGATATTTGTCGACATTTAAGGTGCAGAACATTTTTTTTTGGGGGGGTGTGCAGGAAAATCCTCAACACCATGGTGAGGAGTGACTAATCTTTGTGTCCCACCCAGCGAGGCATGAGCCAATCCACGCCAGCTCTTTCCCCCCACGTTTTCAAAAGAAGCCACATACTCCTCTACTCCTACTCAGTGATGAGAGCTGAAACCACAAACCCTATTGACTTGCCCAGGATGTGTTCTGAGAGGTAGCAGGTTTTCTTAAATACGGGATCAATAAGGTTTAATGTCAGAGCAGCCAAAGAGACAACTGAAGATTGGAAAGGGTTTCTGTGGTAACTCTTAACCCAGGTGATATGTGATCACTGGATCCTGGGGCTAGAATAGTTTCTCATTAAAGGTGTGCTAGGTGAGGCTTGGCTAATTCAGAGTTGGGATCGGAGACGTTAACCTGCACAGCTCTGCCGCCTTCTCTCTCGGTTGCTGGCACCTTCCTTCCTAGTTTCAGACCATCTTCCTTTAGTAATCAGCAATATTGGCTCTACTGGATTTCTTTCCCTACACGTTTCTTTCTTAACATTACCATAAGCCTGCATTGTAGATGGACAAATTAATTATACATATAATGTATACACACTTATACAAATATATTGATACATAGCTTTTGTACAACATTAATTTCTTTATACCGTACTAAGCCATAACTAAAGTAACATTAATTACAGAAAAAGTTCTGAAAAATCAAGATAAACCTGGTACTTCATGTGCAGACATTTGAGTAAAAGAACTACACTGCAAAACGATAGTTTTGGGAAAGCATTTATCAGTTATCCTGATTTCTAGTGCAGCTGATGAAAAAGAGCAAGATTATTATTTTTCCTCGAATGGGATTATTTTAGCCATGTTCTGTTGCTGGATAAACCCAAGCTCTGGAAGGGTGCACACCCTAGAGTTGAGCCAAGCTGAGTGTGTTAACAACTGTTCCCTTTCCCGGAGATAACTCTAGAAAACCTGCGATGAGTCTTCAATAGTAAAAAAAACTCTCAGTACCTCTTGATTCACCTCCCGTGGAGATCAGAAGCCAATTTTAATAACGACCATCTGCACATTCTTGCCTAATAAAAGCACATTCAGCTGCAACTGAGCCTGCCACTTCCCTCTAACAGGATGTAACCAATCATAAGTCCTGTACCTTTCTCGTGAGTGGAACTTCAATGGGCACAGGAACAACTTCCGCCAGCAGGCAGCCATAGAAGGCCACCATGAATGCTGCCGGATCGTTGTTAGGGAACACCAGCGCCACCTGGAGGAACAAGAAAGACAGAGAAGTTAGCAGGAGCATGTAGACTGTCTTAATTGGGAAAGGATTAACCTTACACCGACAGGATTAAAATTTTCACCAAGAAAGCTGGAATAAAAATTAGGTTTATACATATCTACTGAGACGCTTAAACATTTATATTAGTGACAACATTAACAAAATAGTCATCTCTAGTCATGTTACCAGAATACAACTACCTTAATTTTTTTAACATTTTCTTTTAAATTTGCATACTTAATGTTTACATAAATGAAACTACAGTATGTATTCCATTTTACTTCCAACCATATTCATTAACGTTTATGAATGTATCTGTATATTCCACATAATTGTAATCAAATGGTTGTAAAATCGAGTGCTTGATTAGGTGGCTGGGCAAACAATCTGGAAATCGGACTCACACAGAATTCAGTTCCGATCCCCTATTAGTTTTTTTTTCCCTAGTAGTTTTAAACCTTGAGGTCTTATGCATAATTTAAGCCAAAACCCTAAGCCTTCAGACCTGGAAAGGTAAGATGTTGTGCAAAGGAGACTCTAAAAATATGGAACAGTAGAATTAAGAGATAAAGTTTATTTTGGTGCCAAAAATTTTTGGAGACGCTGCACAATTTTCTCGTAATATGCATGTTCCACAAGCTTCTTGGGTTTTGGTGATAGTCAAATAAAAAATGGGTTTAAAGGGCTCAAAATGATTCCTGAAACACTGCATGTATCCATGAACCTTAACTGGTGGTAACGCATGAATCATTAGCACTGGTAGTGGTGAAAGCATCCATAGCTGTACCTGCATTTGTGTTGGCCAACCTGCTGTTGGAGATGTTCAGTGGTCCCCACCCATCCATCCTCTCTCTAGCTCAGCCACTCTCACAGGCACCAAATGCACAGGTAGAACAATCACTGAGTTCTACAAATGCAGCTCATGTAAATTAGCATGTAATGATGTTCATATCAAATAATGGGTATCATGACTTCTAACTGCATTTGTGGTCGTGCTGAACAGTAGAGTGCATGTTAAGAAGGAACATGTTGCCATATGATCTTTTTATAATTATTATTTGTTGTAGGAACTGGTTTTCATTCTTTTATCTACTTATCTGTTAGTATTTTGGAAAGTTCTCTAGAATCTGGATTCTTAATACATGAAACAGTGCTGATTCATATGATGCAGACCTTGAAGTGTTATTTTCAATTTCAATGTGTTTTAGCTGGTGCACAGATTTAATATTTCATGTAAATATATCAAAATTTCCCTTATATTATCATCTTTAACAAATATTCTATCCAATTTCCTGTAGACTGTGAGACCGGTGAACTTTCAAAATTAATCTAGATTTTTTTGCTTTTAGTACAACGATGTATTGCTAAGCAATGAGTACAGAAAACTGTCATTAGGTGTTTTAATTCCTATGCAAGCATTACAGAGTACTCTTACACAAAGTAAGAGACCGACGATGTCTCCAGATGATATAGTCTTCCAGAACCTTCTCCTATGTGGCCCACATTTGACCGGAACATCATTATTTGATGCCTGGCTCTATCTGCAGTGCAGTTACCTAATGTATATCCAACTTGTTCAATTTAACCCAACAGACCCATCCTAAGTGATCCTTCCTATTCCCAGACTTTGACAAACTTTTTTTATGACATAGTTTTACAGACAATTCTACTTCGGGATTCCCATGAAGTTCTGCACAACTTTGCCTTTCATATACTTCTGTAACATTAACACTTCTCTTTCTTGTAGGCACTTACGTTCAACATGCTTTCATAAACCCCAGGATTTTGCATATATACATCATGTTTCCAGCACCTCATTCTGAAACTATGTTTAAAACATCCTAAATTATGATCTGGCACTGTGGGTTAAACTACTGCCTTGGCATCAGCACCACACTTGGGTGCCAGTTTGTGTCCTGGCTGCTCTACTTTCCATCCAGCTCCGTAACAACGGCCTGGGAAAAGCAACAGAAGATGGCCCAAGTAGTTGGGCTCCTGATACTCATGTCAGAGATCAAAAGAAACCCCTGGCTTCAGACTGGCCCAATTCCTAACACTTAGGCCATTAAAGAGTGAATCAGTGGATGAGAAATACTGCTTTTTCTTATTTTCCCTACCTCTCTCTTTCAAATAAATTAAAAGAAAATCCTTTAAAAAAATGGCCTAAATGATTAGTTCCATCATGCAGGGCCTACAGAATTGTCCCATAAAAGAATAAACAAGAGGAAAAAAAGTAAAAAGGAAATTAACTTAAATAATTACATTTTACTTATTTTCATTTCAACCTGAAAAAATAAAATTTTCTCAATATTTAAGCAATCACTTCAAGATAAACGGATTCTAATGGTAGTTGCGAAAGGAACAGGTCATACCCTAAATTTTGTAATTTTGACCATTTAGCAACATAGAACAGCTTGCAGAAACAAAATTAACCTTTAGATATGAAGATACCTTTTCAAAGACATTCTTGCAATCTATTACTCAGCTAAATAATAAAAGGAATAAAGTGATTTGTTTGCATGCTTATGCATATGAACCACAATCAGTTATATGAAACAACTGTCTGAAGTTTGCATTAGCCTTCGTTCGGCAGACTAAGTGCTAACAGCCTGATTTTCAAATCTCTATGTGGCCAGGAAACATCATCCAGTCAGGAGGTTGCAAGATTCCCAGGTTATCACGGATGTATAACATCTTCTCCTGAAGTAGATCAAGAAGTTTGAGGACATTGCTCAGACTGCATTAAAAAATGCAGAAGATAATGAAGTTTAATCAAATTGCAATGATTGCACTCATTCATAATGTGCTAAACGCTCACTTGCTGTTTGTTCCAGATTGCTAGCTTCGGAGGCAGAAATCCTCACCATGGGCAAGCAGCTGAGATAAAGAAGATAAGTGACTTTCCCAGGACCAGACTGTGGAATAATCCTTTCCCAAAGTGAGTCAGGTCTGGCTTCTACCCCAGTTCTTCGTGCATCTGCTCAACTGAAGATCTACTTCATTGAGCACTGAAAACTCCCACTGACTTGTCACTATTTAAAGTTCATGCTGATAATGCCATATTACACAATCTTGTGTAGTTGTACAGAAATATGGTGAAAAGTTACAATGTAGAGTGAATAAAAGCAGAATAACAGTGCATTGTATGCTCCCAACAATATAAAATTGTTAGAAAAGGGTCAAACACATAAATTGTTTTTAGAATAAAAGCTGATACTTTTTGGTGCTCTGCTTTGAAGAGAAGCTTGTACTTAATCGTTAAGTTTTCCTTTAATATTCATGTTGGTCACACAGCTTATTTTGCTGTTAATTCCTTGGTGATTCCAGTGAAATACTGTTCAAACATAAAGATGCTTCCTTTGTTACAAATCCAGTTTCCTTTCCAGTGACTTCTTTAAGCTTCATTATTCCCAGAGCAGAACAGACATCAACAAACCAAGACTTGAAAGTCAATACTCCTTAGCTGTGTGAAAGCCCTTCATGTTAAACTCATTTCCATCTTCTTCCTGAACTTCCTTCCAAGGTTCCTGTGACACACGGCTGTTCTGTCCAGGAGAACACCAGACTTCACCTCATTTTCACACCACTTCAGAGATTACTTTTCACTTCTGAGTTTACTTTTCACTCCCTGAAATACATCTCAGTTTTCATATGCTTCCCTCTCAGAAGGCAGAAAATGTTCTCTCCTTTCTAAAGTTCAATACTTTACTGTCTTTTTATAAGGGTCTTTACAATTTCCCAGTTTATAGAGAAGCTAATTATTAAGTAGGGTTTTTTTTTAAATATTGTGAGCTATTTAAAGGTAGGTTTCACGCATGATGATTTTTTATATTTTTCATGGTTCCCACTACAATATCCAGAAAATACCATTTAGCTTAGGAATTATAAACACTGTTTCTGGAGTCTAAAAAGGGACCTTCACAAGCTGCACCGGCATAGTTACACACGGAAACAGAGTCTAATTTTTTATGCTAAGATGCAACCTTTATTCTGAGAAAAATAATGTTTTATTGAAAATTCATTCTCAAAGAAATCCATTAATTCTGAGGTTAATATAAAGTGATCACTGTAGTTATGTTCATTTATATATATAAGTGCCAGATACTAGCCACATGGGCATTTCTTAAGAAAAGTAGTCACTACGCCCTCTACAAACTGAACAAACCACTAGTGTGTGTATATAAGTTTTTCACTATAATCCTGTACCCCCACATCCTATTGATACTAAAGCTGAACCTAGGAGGATTATTTTGCATTTAATATTATGCACAATTGAGAGGTCACACAAAATTTAAAAAAAAATCTGTTAAGACTGTGAAGTAAATGATAGATAAGGGAGATACTATATTACAACTGATGTTTCTTTATTGTCATAAAATATAATTGAAGTGGTAATTTTAATCATTTTAAGTATATAATTTAGTGACATTAACTATAATCACAATATGTGCAACTTTCATTTCTACTCAGTGCAACTATCATTTCTACTTAGTTCTACAACTTCTTCATGATCACAAACTGAAACTCCATCCCCCTTGTACAGGAAGTTCCATTTCCACCTCCTGCCAGCCTCTTACAACCACCACTTCATTTCTGATTTGAGGTATCTCATTTAAGTGGAATTATACAATATTTACTGCTATGTGTCTCGTACTCATATACTCAGCACAGTATCTCCAGACTTCATGCAATGTAGAATATGCATCAGGATTTCCTTGCTTTTCACGTCTACCTAACATACCACTGAATGTACGTATCACATTTTTATCCATTCACTGATCAACAGACACTCAGGCTGCTTTCACCTTCCAGTTTTTGTGAAATTTGCTCGTTATGAACATGACGTGCGCACATAAATACCATTTGTAAACTCTGGTGTTAGTTATTTTTGATAAATATACGAAAATGAAGTTGCTGAATCGATTAGTAATTCTGATTTTTTTTTTTTTTTTGAGGAATTACTTGACTGTTCTCTACCGAAGCTGAAACAGCTTTTAAGTTCCCACCAGCAATGCACAAAGAGTTCCATTTTCTCCACAGCCTTGAAAACACTTGCAGGTTTCCTCACTTTGATAATAGCCATCCTCTAGGTGAGAAATAGCATTTCATTGTGGCTTTGATTTACACTTGCCTTGATTAGCAATGATGACTGTCATGTGCTGACAGGTAATCTGTAAATTTTTGAAGAAATATCTATTTGACGTTTTGGCCATTTAACAGTCTTCTTTGGTTTTTTAGGGTCTTTTGTGGATGAGTTATAATTGCAGGAATTCCTGACATATCATAAATATAAATCATCTCTAACAAAATAGATGACTTGTACATATATTCTCTCATTCTATAGGTTACCTTTCACTTGACAGTGCTGTTTAATGTAAATAAGTATTTAATTTTGATCATGCCCTTTTAATTTTTTCCTTTGTTTCCTATGTTTTTTTAGGGTCATTTCCAAGAAATTGTCATTTGACATAACAGCAAAGTTTTACATTTTGATCAAGTCTTTTTTTTAAATTTTGTTTTATGACACAGTTTCATAGGCTCTGGGATCCCCTCAACCCCTCAGCTCTCTGCCAATAAGGGAAATCCAAATTAAGACATCAATGAGGTACCACCTAACACCAGTAAGAATGGCTCACATACAAAAAAACACCAACAACACTTGCTGGCGAGGATGCGGGGAAAAGGGAACCCTACTCCACTGTTGGTAGGGCTGATGGTTGGTACAGCCTCTATGGAAATCAGTATGGAGAACACTCAAACAACTGCAAATCTGCATACCATATGATCCAGCAATAACACTTCTAGGAACATATACAAAACACCTGTTACACCAGAAACCAACATGCACCCCTATGTTCATGGCAGCACAATCAACAATTGCAAAAACTTGGAAGCAACTGAAATGCTCATCAACAGAAGATTGGATAAGAGAGCTTTGGTTCATATACTCCATGGAATACTACTCAGCTATAAAAAAAAAAAAAAAAAAGAAATGCATTTCTTCATGGCCAAATGGGCCCAATTGGAAACCATTATGCTAAGAGAAATGAGCCAATCCCAAAAGGTTAGATACCGCATGTTTGCCTTAATTTAAGATGAAATGATATCAATCTGAAAAATAGTACATGTAAATTCTAATATTATTACAACCTCAAACAGCCTGTATCATATGCAATAAGATATTGTGATTGAATCAATGAACCAACAATTAATGAGAGACAGACTGACCAAGTCTTTTTAATCCTCTCTTTTATTTCTTGTTTTTTATTTTTACAGTGGGCTTCCCCAAAACATCACTGCTAACTTCAATTTCATGAAGCTTTTTCAGTATGTTTTCTTCTAACAGTTTTATGATTTTGGATCTTATGCTGACACAATTGGGTTCATTTTGAGTTAGTTCCCCTCCTCCCCAATTATGGTATCAGGCATGGCTATCAACACTTTGTTGCCAAGGCAGTTTAACTAACACACAAAAATATCTCAAACACAAGTCCTGCCTGCCCAGGTAGAGGACAAGGGCTGTGTTTCCACATAGAAGAGAATGCCAGGTGGTAGTTAGGAAATTGAGGACTGGGGGTCAACAAAAATAGAGAGGTGTTGGTTTTGCCCTGTGACAGTTTCATGCCTTTATCTGATGTGATACTTACCCTTTGTAGGCCTTCATCTCTGCATGTATTCAATGACAGAAACAATCTAGTGTGGCTCACTGAATTGGTACATGATGGTGCTGCAAGTGATTGCTCCTGGTCCACAGTAAATGTCAAGAAGGTTAAACTAGCAGGTAGCTCTTTTCCGCATAACACGATTAACACTCTTTTTGCAGATCCAATAATTGAAACTGCACTTACCCTATCTCCAGGCCGGACCATAGGTTCTTGCTTTGTACCTAATTTATGCAGAATGTTGTAAGCAACCTTCATACTTCTTGTCCATAGTTTACCTATCAACACAAATTATAAACAGAAGTAACTATTACATATACGCTTTTTTAGTATTGTACACATGCACATATTAAGCTATACGAACAGTATTACTTTTCTAAATGAAAGTCTAGTATGTTTCCATTTTGCCTCTCGTATATGTGGTCGGCGAGTAACTAAATGGGCAAAGACAAGAAAAAGGAGAGCAGATGAGCAAGAGTGGAACCTGGAAATACAAAGAAAGCAGTATTTTAAAGGAGAGAGGGAGCGAAGGGGAAAACATGCCCACGTGTAGCTTATCTCCTGCTCTGTGACTGAGGGAGCTGCTGGCAAATTGCTGTCAAGGGTTTGTATTGGTGCAGCTAATGTCACAGAAAATGGGGAACAAAATTCTCCCTTGGTAGACAAAGTTCACCCAAAGTCTTCGTATTTTAAACTTTCAATTTATTCTCAGTCCCTGGAGTTGAGATGGGAAAATAAGTACCCAGAACTCCGATTCTTAAAAATCACAGTGACCTCAACACTTGAATGAGGTTTCAACACAAAGCAAACTTCTCCTTACTGTGTGGAGTACACAGAAACAAAGTCTTAGGAAATATTAACAATCACAGGAACTCCAGGAAAGATTTCCAGGGAGTGAAGGACTGTAGTGCCCACTGTAATAATGCCACTGCCATCATCTCATATTGGACCCAGGGACTTACTCCCCTTACTCACAGGGCCTAACTTGTGTCAATGGAATGAACAAAGAGACCACAAAACCGGTCTTCACATGGTCATTCAGAAGTCTGATACCTTTTCCTTCCCCAAGTGCCAAGTTTCTCAACCACAATGTGTTAAGGCTTTAGGACAGGCATGTTTGAATTCTGGCAACGACAATAGCAAATAATTTGAATTGGTTAAATTTTTTGGACTGTAGAAAATATCACCACAAAGCAAGACTGAAAGCTCCATGTTCCTGGCTTTGGACCAGCCCAGCTCCAGCCATTGCAGCTATTTGGAGAGTGGATCAGCAGGTGAAGATCTTGGTTTCTCCTTTCTCTCTGTAAATCTGCCTTTCAAATAAAAATACACTTTTTAAAAAGGCAAACCCCCCCTTTTTTTTTGGACTGTAAAAAATATAACCACAAAGCAGGACTGAAAATAAAATGCTTTAGAAAAAGTGAGTGGATCTGAAGAATGTGCATGTTTCAAATTCATGTCTAGTTCCACTGCCAGACTTTTCTTTATTATCATCCTGATGGGGAAAAATGACTTCAACATCTAAGATACGGGCCCGGCGCAGTGGCCTAGTTATTGAAGTTCTTGCCTTGAATGCACCGGGATCACATATGGGCACAGGTTCTAATCCCGGCAGCCCCGCTTTCCTTCCAGCTCCCTGCTTGTGGCCTGGGAAAGCAGTCGAGTACAGCCCAAAGCCTTGGGACCCTGTACCACATGGGAGACCTAGAGGAAGCTCCTGGCTCCTGGCTTTGGATTGGCACAGCATCAGCCGTTGCGGTCGCTTGGAGAGTGAACCATAAGACAAAAGATCTTCCTTTCTGTCTCTCCTTCTCTTTGTATATCTGACTTTGCAATGAAAATTAATAAATCTTTAAAATTAAGGATAAACTTGTGAGCACATAAGGGATTTTTATCATCCAGGACCAGAGAGCTTAGCTCCTGAAGGCTTTTCACAAATAGTGAGGTGCTAGAAGTTGTAGGTGAAGAGCAACACAAGCTACTTTCAGTATTAATGTATCACCTCATAGTTTTTCCTATTTTCAACAAAATATTTCAGAGATTTTTTTAAAGAATATATTTTGAATTAAAAAGAAAATCCTGAATGGGTTGTATTTCATAATGGGTTCACAGCCACCCTTGTTAGTGTTATTAATATTTATCCATCATATGATTCATCAACTTCTTCCCCCTTTAGTAGCTAGAAAGCAGAAAATATCAGATCTCTGCTCTAGGCTATATGTCAATTCGTGGATTATAACATACTTCTAAAAAGTGCTTCTTTGTTTTATTAACATTACATACAAGTTATAAAATATGGAACAAAATTACTGTATGCCTTTCAGTGTATTGCCAAGATCTTAATTTTATGCATATCCTCTCTCGTTCCTTAACCCCTTATTCTCAATATTGTAACCCTCAAGTCATATTGCTTAGTCATCTGATATTTTATTTGCAACTTTCTTTCGCCCTATGGGCTTTGTTTTAGAATTGTCATTAGCCCATTAGAAATAACTTGAGTGATATTTTCTCAAAGAAAACATTGTTTTTAATCTTCAGATTCATTAATGTATAGGGGATTACTGCAGTCGAACAATTACAAAAAAAATGTGTTGTAATTGAAAAACCCAGTGTGCAGTAAATGTAAAAGCTAATTAAAATCCGCACCTCTGTAGCTTGTAAAGTTTCAACTTTGTTCTCATCAGGATCCTAACAAATTCATAAAAAGGCAGTTCCCAATAGAACATTTGAAAAGTGCAAAGCCAACTTTTGGCAAAGTGTTGGAAACATACCTACGTACACTTTGGAGACCAAACTGCTGATGCAAACCAGAGTAGACACAGCAATTCTCAACTGACTTATAAATGAGACAGGAACGTGTGGGAATTGCCATTCTGTTCCTTCGGGTTTGAGTGGGGAGGAGGCAGCTGTACAGAGGGCACAGCTGCTGAGGAGAGAAGTGGGCCATCCACTCAGGGAGGGCCATGGAGAGGAGGGCCATGGGATGTTCACTTGCTTAGAACAGGCAAGTGAGGTTCTGAAATGCATTAGCAGTAATGTAAGAAGGTTACAGAAAGAGGACCCAGTTCTCAAGCCCCCAAATTCCTTGGAAACTTCTGGAATAAAAACAAAATCATAAATTTTGAAGAAAAAGAGAAAGAGGTGGACCTGAACATTTGCTTAATACAGGAAGCACACTGGGACAAGGCAGCATGAGTCACGGATATCTCCCTAAAACCACAAGGGGAAACAGAAAATGCAATTGAAAAGCTTCTGCCAGCTAAGACACTATAAAAGGAAATAAACTACAGGCATTTTAAAAAATTAATTTATGAATTTCCATGCATACTATTTAGTCTGCCTTCTATTTCTACTGGTAAGCGGAAAACGCAATTAAAAGATCTTTCCTATATTTATTCACAACTTTGATTTGTCATTTGTATTCCCTATTAAAGATCCTAAATTTCTCAGCTGGGATTTTGCTATTCCGGAGCTTGGCAGGAAGTTCACTCCTAGGTTGAAAGGAAAATACAAGACTTTAAATATAGTCCTTCAAGCAGACTAAATTATTCAATATTAACACAATTCTCATTCAATAAGCTTCTTCCTAAATCTTCTCAGGAACATTCAATCATTGGCTCTACACAGATAACACTTTCCCATAAGGTTCACTGTATCATTCAATACTTTTATGTCCTTTAAATTATAATCCTGCATTTAGAAACACACTGCTTTTGTATTTTTTAAATATATTTTTATTTTGAATCTTGAATTGTGTGGTACAATTTTGTGTAGGGTGGGATTCCCCCCCGCCCAAACTCACACCCTCCCCATCAGATTTTTCCCATTTTGTTACAATAGTGTAGTCCCTCATAAGGAATCATAATTTTATTAGTCTCTTATTTAATGTACCCTGGCATTGTTGGTACAATGTCAGACAGCCCAATATCCCATTGTCTACACATGTCCAACAGTTTCATTGGGATTCCATCTTTTGTCTGGAAGCAGGGATGCATGTTCCATTATACCCCCACATCTGTACATTTTGTATGTTTAACAAGGAAAACCCATGATTGACTCATATTTGACTAAGATGAAAGCACAGTGGGATACGGGAGATTTAGAAGCAGGAGCTGCAATATGTTGGTTGTAGGCATGCAGCTTTGATGAATCTGATTTTTTACCTGTAACATTCAGTCTGTATCTAACAACCTATATTCATCTTAATCTTGTAAGAAAAGAAGACAGTGGGCCCAGCAGTATGGCCTAGCAGCTAAAGTCCTCGCCTTGAACGCACCGGGATCCCATTGTCTACACATGTCCAACAGTTTCATTGGGATTCCATCTTTTGTCTGGAAGCAGGGATGCATGTTCCATTATACCCCCACATCTGTACATTTTGTATGTTTAACAAGGAAAACCCATGATTGACTCATATTTGACTAAGATGAAAGCACAGTGGGATACGGGAGATTTAGAAGCAGGAGCTGCAATATGTTGGTTGTAGGCATGCAGCTTTGATGAATCTGATTTTTTACCTGTAACATTCAGTCTGTATCTAACAACCTATATTCATCTTAATCTTGTAAGAAAAGAAGACAGTGGGCCCAGCAGTATGGCCTAGCAGCTAAAGTCCTCGCCTTGAACGCACCGGGATCCCATATTGGTGCCGGTCCTAATTCTGGCAGCTCCACTTCCCATCCAGCTCCCTGCTTGGGGCCTGCTAAAGCAGTCGAGGATGGCCCAAAGCTTTGGAACCCTGCACCCGCGTGGGAGACCCAGAAGAGGTTCCTGGTTTCTGGCTTCGGATTGGCACAGCATCAGCCATTGTGATCACTTGGGGAGTGAATCATCAGACGGAAGATCTTCCTCTCTGTCTCTCCTCCTCTTTGTATATCTGACTTTGCAATGAAAATAAATAAATCTTAAAAAAAAAGAAAAGAAGACAGCACTACTCTTCTCAACATTTCATCAGTACACAAGTGCTATACATGATTTCAAGCCATTCGTGAAACTTTTATTCCTTTTTGACTTCCTAAGCTTTAGTATTATACTAATGCATGGTGCAAGAATGTTCACTGGTTTTCAGAATGAATGCATGTGCTCTTGCACACACGTAAGTTGACCCTACAATTTTCCCACACATAGGCAGGTAAGCCTTAGAATGAGAAGCCGTCAAGAAGCAGTGACTACAAGCCGCTGTTCTAGCAACTTGTTCTTCTCCTTGATGGCCTGTGTAGAAACCAACTGCTTCACCTTTGTTATCAGGAGAGAGGGAGACACACACTACCCCTGTGGAAAGTTAAAAAAAGGTCTTTCATATACACAGAGAGATAGTATGAGTCATTCCAGTCTTCAATTATTAAGCTAGTTTTGTTTTTCCAAAGCTCAAGCAGACAGTGTTGAAAATAACCCAACAATTTTCTTTTTCACAATCTTTTTTCCTTGGAACCAAGAGAAAAGCATTTTTAGTACTGCTCCTAGATGTTAGGTATTCTTTTTTTTTTTTTTAAACCTTGGAGATCTCCGAATGTATTATTTACTCATCCGAGAGACACAGACAGTCAAAGACACCCTCCATCTACTGGTTTACACCCTAAATATCTCCAACAGGAGAGGCTGGGCAAGAGCCTAAGGTCAGGAAATGGAAGCTCAGTACATCTCTTCCACCTGGGTGGCCCCTGACACCCCGTGACTTGAGCTGCCACTTGCTACCTTCCAGAGTACATGATGCCTGGCAGCTGGAACCAGAAACACAGCTGGATCTCAAACCCAGGAAGATGGATGTGAGCATCCCAGGCTGCGTTTTAACCATTAGGCCAGATGTGATCCTTTGAGACTTCAATTTAGGATGGTGGCCTGTACTAGAGTTATCACCCAAGCTACTGTCAAAGTATCCATACATGCATTCCTTAACTACCAATTCTTATGCAAAGCAAAGATTTCAAAGTATGCCACATAAATTCATGAAGTGAAATCTAACATTGCATCAGAGGTTTATTAAACACTTTTTATTTTAACTAAAAAAAACTGACACATAACTTTTCATTCTGAAAACAAATAGCTTCCCCTCTAGATTCCACTTATTTCTGTACCATAGGCAGTACAGACATAAGTCAACTATCTTATGAGATGCAGTTCTTTGACGCAGACACTAACAATTACATACAGAAATAAACCAAAGAGAAGGGAGTGGGCCTCATGGGATTACCGTAAGTGAGGATGTACAGGGGCTTCCCGTTTGTGTCCATGGTGGTCAAGCAGGGGGCCTTTGGCGAGATGGTTCCCCATCGCTGCAGTGCAGCTTCTAAAGATGGTGGCCAGTTGGTGACCACTCCCAGCTGCTCCCCACGCATGGCCAGCATCTGGGCTCCCTCTGGCTTTGGTTGGTTTGGATCTGGTTGTTGAACTGAATACATTCAAATACAAAAGGTTTTCAAGAAGATTACATCCATAATGGCATGCTTACTGTCTTAGGCTCTATAAAGAAGCTAGATTTATACTTAACGTACAAATTTATTAGTTGACAGAAATCACATTTTTCCCCTGAGAAACAATGTTATGATCTACTGATTGGCCCCAAGGAAGTAAGGAAAATGCTTAATTCTTAGAATTTCCAAGGCAATACAGGAATGTAGATATTACAAAGACCCAAGCACATTTGCAAACTGACAGCAAGTATAAAACTCACACTGTGCCATGCCTAAAGTCTAGGATATACATAACCATGTTTAAAATGGAAATTCCCAGCATACATTAGTAATTACAAATCTACAGTGCTGGAATTCTGATAAATGATATTTGCCCTGAAATAGTGAGATGTAAGTTTTAAATGGGTAACGACTACCTCAATAAGAGTACAGAAAAAATTTGCTTTAAGTAAAACAAAAAAGACTATACCATAATAAGATACAATCTTTCTAGTTCTTTAGATAAGTGAGAAACTGTTCCTCTCCCTTCTGGAGAAGATTTTTATTTTAATACTTCATAATCGACAAATTTCACCTGCTGGATATAACATCCACAATGTTTTAGTTGAGGTTTAATAAGTCAGAAAATAAGGAGTTAGAGTTTGCTGTAACAGGCAATCGTTTTGTTTGGATTTTATGTTGTCTGCTCGCATGCATCCAGGGGGTTAAAATATCAGCTGCAATTGTGAAGAGTTTATACTGTTTGCATGAAAAAGTTCATGTGCACCCAGGAGTTAAGACACCAGATGCATTTGTGAAGGTTGGAGGGACAGGAGAACAGACCTGATCTGTCACATTCACTTTTCATGTTTCTCTCTCTCCAAGCTCATACTGAATGAAGCAATGGGAGCTTAGGTTTAGCATAGCTTACTTGCATTTCTATTATCTTCCAGAGTCTTTCAAAACAGACCTGGCTCATAGAACCTACCCATGCTCTACCAAGAGTCACAGTAAATTTCAGAGTTTTATCCAACTGCACCAGTGCTTGGTACATCATTAACACAGCCATGTAGGCACAGCACTTACACTCTCATTTAGATTTATGTCATAAAGTGAATGCCAAGGTTGTTGCTCTTAAGAAAAAAAAACACATACACATGCACACAGACAAAAATAACCAAAATGTGGAAATAATGAAGAAAAAAATCTTACTATTGTTTATGGGACCATTGGTGGAACAGGTGGAAAAGGGTTTGGTTTTGTTTTCTGTTACCTTCTAACAATTCTTCAAAGTCATCCACAAAGAATTCTCGTAAAGGTGGTCGTTTAGGTCGTTTGAGGGTATTAACAAGCTGCTGGATTTTTGCAGATACTCGGCTACTTACTGGTACTCCTGAAAAACAGAAACCACAGGGTGGATGGACCGACCATCAGTCAGAAGAAGCAACTGCTAAGAAATGGCCCCAAATGAGATTTCTTGGCTGCATCTCCAGCGCTGTCAGCTACAAAATGGGCCCAAGATGAAGGCTTCAAACACGAAGAACATCCACTGGTAGGCAGGCAAACAACCCGTGTAAAGCTGCTGCCCACTAAGCAATGGAGGGAGAACCATGCCTTCCCACAGCAGGGGATATGGTTCTCTTTCACCATTTTAGGAGATGCACCGTCTCCCGCTGATGTCAGGGAAAGCCTCAAGGTCACACATGAGCCTGAGCAACCTCTAACATCTTACAAACTTGACATTTCCAAAGGGCAATCCCCTCAGAAACAGGGTCTCAGGCTTCCCTTCAAGCAGGCCAGGTAGCTGAGAGTGCAGTCAGTCCTTCCCTGAGTCTGTTTCTTGTAAGACTTCCAGTGCTCCACCCCATAGAGGCAAAATGGATGTCCTGCTGGTGATTCACACTCAGGAGTTATATGGTGTCTGGGTTACAACTCACTATTGGACAGTCAGGGCTGCCTGAGCCATCCAAGGAAGCAGGGCCTCAGACTGTACAATCAGCGCATCATAGCCCTTCCTCTCTCAGAAAGATAAAGGCCTTTCTATGTGTCCTTGAAACCCATTTAGGCAATGGAATTCTGCAAAGTCTAGAGATGCAAATTTCTGTGCAATAACACTAACACATGTATTACTTAAATGTACTGATAAAAAATCCCATTTATAATATACTTATTATAACAGATAAAGGGGCATCACTTAAGAAAAATCCCAACTAAAAAATATGGTAATTGGGTGACTCACCAACTTTATTTCACCCATTTTTTTTTCACCAAAAAGGCATCTTTATTTTATTGGCAGATTCTATTTTAGCTTTTGGATCTAAATTAGGATATGGATTTAAGCAAAGTAGAACAAAGCATCAAGTTCATGTTCAAGTTCTGCTGCTTTGTGTTGGGTAACAGAAATGGCTGGTGTGACAGAACATATCAAGGTTAAATAGGTGGAGAGTAAAGCAGAACTCCTCCACCAATATATTTCTGTCAAATAACTGATACTTTTTTTTCCCAGTACAGACTTTAAAAAGCCCTTTCTTTAAGTTGAAGACACTGGTTTGGATTTATCTATTATTCTCTTTTACATCTAATTCCATCTTGCCTTACCAGTAGCTGTTTATGGTCTTGACATTTGTTCTCTAATTTCTTAATTACTGAATCACATTATTCATTCATCATCCAGAACATCAGTGCCTTAATGATTTTTTTCTCTTTTCATGACTAAATTTCTGGAATATTTTTAATGTTTCTTTTTAATGAGTAACTCTTGGTCAACTTGAACAAAATCTGCATATCTTGTACTTAGGCCACCATCTTCTATGGGAGTTCACAGAAAATCTAATAAATCAAACTCAATGAATGGATTATCTATCTGGAAGAAACACGTCTAGACATGAGCATAGAAAGGCAAAGGAGGGAAAAAACAAACAAAAAAAAGCAACCCTTTCAGGCATACCGTCTCCGGTCTCCATGAGCTCAGCGTTGCCATACTTTGGTGCTGTCCGGGATGTAGTTGAGCCCTGTGGCCTTTCTACTTGTATGGAGTGTTCTGAGGTGTAAGTTGTTACATCGGGAGGTGCAGAATGATTTTCTGTAAAGAAGAACAGGATGAGGTTTCCTGAGGTGGCTATGTAAAGGACAAGGCTCAACAATGACAGAACCCAGGTAGGGCCCTTACAAACAGATCATCATTTCTCTTACACACCATCAAAGAGTGAGATTACTCTGAACCAGTGTGCCACAAAACTTAGGACAAAGATAATCTTCGAGATAATTTATGGTGTAAATAGAACAAAGTAAAATGTAACATACAGTTACAAAACAGGACATCACGATAGCATTTGAACTAAGACCATGTTCTGAAACAGTCAGAGGACAAGAGTAAATCTTCTCATCTACTTCAGCCAGGGAAGTTAAATGTTCCACTTTGGAGCCAGATAACCTGAGATTTCAAAGGCGGTTCTACAAACTCTGAGAGATCTTACAAAGTATCTTAGCCACTCTTTTGCCTCAGTTTTCTCAACCATCAAATAAGGACAATCATTGCTGCAACTGTGTTTGGTTTCAGATAGAAATGTGTGCACTGGACAATTCAAATTATTTAGGACCTTGTGAGGGTACAGGAATAACTGTGAAATATAAGCTGTATGTATTCACTTGGGAGTTGCCAGTAAATTTTAGCAAGTGGATAAATCAAAAAATATGGAATTCAGGATTAGTGTGGATCAAGATGTTTCAAGAAGTAAGCATATTTAATCCCACATGGGCATGACTGAGGAGCGAAGGATTGATTCAATTTCCTGGGTACATTTCCAATGTGGCAATCTGGTCATCGGTTCATCCTGATTTTCCTGGACTGCCCACCATGAGCCCTAGGTCCCACGTTCACTGACCTGGGAGGCAGGCGGCAATGTGGTTAGGTATGAGACCTAGAAGATCACACAGTCTGTACACTCGGGGCTCTGGGCCCACTGTTCCCACCTGAGTCACCATAACCAAACTTCTAGACTCCAGTTTCCTTTTCTGTAACACGGACACAGTCATACCTAGCCTCAGAAGTTTATGGTGGGAATTAAATCAGCAAATATACATAGGCACTCAGACTCTTTTATCATTAGGCACACAAATACTTGCTGGGTGAAGATATTCTAAATGCTAGCATTCTGTGAGATGAGCATGGCAAAGGGCAGCATCCCCGTAACAAGCAAAGTCTGGATGTTGCAATGCTTTTGTGGAGTCTATCAAGTGGCAAGGTGGCGATAGCCCTCTAAATAGTGGTTAAGCAACAAGGCAAGTTTCCTACTTCCCATTTACCCTTCTTAAAGCACTTGCCCTATGAAGAACTGAACTGTGAACACCAAGATTTGTAGGTTGTAGTCCCAGGCCTGAGTTTGACTATATTTAAAGATAGGGTCTTTGAAGCAGGTAATTAAAGGAACACAGGCTTTTTACAGTGAGTTGTAATCCATTATGACTGAGCTCTCACAGGTGATGGAAATGAAGAGACAGCCTCACAGAGGGTGGGCCATAGGAAGACACAGGAAGAAGGCAGCCACCTCCCAGTTTCCAGAACAGTGAGACAATCAACTTATGTGTGTAACCCATCCAGCGTGTGGTGTGTGGTTAGGCCAGCCTTAGCAAACAAACACACTCTTTAGGCTGTTGCTTGGGTCTTAGCCAATGGAAGAAGCAAGCCCCAGTGTCATGGGTTGGGTAGGGGAATCTGACCCATGAGTGTCGTCAGGAATGAAGGCACGTACAGGCAGGATGCATGACCACACAGATATGGCCAGCAGAAGAAGGAAGAAAGGGAATATTTCACATGACCTCTTTGCCATTTCAGACCCTGTCTTTATCCTCTGCATCACACTCCACCTGTACCTTTGCCAAATGAGGAGGTTTCAGAATCATATTTTCTGAAACTCCATCTCTTCAGGGCTAACCCTTTCAAATGAAAATACAATAGATGAGATGAGAAAACGCTACCTCAAATGATGGCAGCTACTTCAAACAATGGCAGATAAAAGGTGAGCTCACTGCATTTTGATACCTTTCAGTTGGGGATGGCCAACTAATCTTTGTGTTGAGTGGTGTTCCTACTTTGATGGCTGGAAAAATAATAATTCTGACACATCTAGGTGATTAAAATATAGGATCAGTGACAGCTGGGTGGCTTCAAGGTGTTTCCTAGATTTATTGATGTCAGCTCTGTTCCCTCTCCTTTTTAGACTCCTTGCATGTGCTATTATGACTGCAGGATCATCAGCTCGGCAACTGGCTTCTACCAGGAAGCCAGAGAGATCCTGCAGCTGTGCTGATTGATGCAAGCTGTCCTAGTCTACTCTGACAGAGATCAAGACTCTCAGGATCCAGGCAGTTGACTTAACCAATGGGGAGTACGTGGGGAAGAATTTTATACAAAATTGACACTCAAGAAACACTGTTGACAGATAAGGAACGGTGGACTTTGGGTCAAAATATAGATTCAAGGTCTGAAATGTTCATTAATTACAGGCATGAGGCCAAGAAGACTGCATGCCTCAGGAGCATTTTGAAGATTGAGGAGTCTTGCCCACAGGGGTACGCATCTTGTCAGCAAGACTGCCACCTGTTCCTTAGATGTCTTGGAAATTCCAGTAGAAAGAGAAAAATGACAGCCACCTTCTAAGCCACATGCCAGGGATCACTTCGAACTGTGAATTCCCACCCCGAGAGCTACTTGGAATGCTTTTACCTCTGCTTATCCAACAGTTTGTGAGCTTTCCGACAGGGCAGGCTCTTTCTTAGCTACCCTGGCATTCCTATTACTCTGAGCAGCTGGCATGGGCTTCTTGAACTTGAAATTCAAGACATGGATGATAGGAAGTTTGGACAGTGTACATTAAGTCATTTTAATGACAATATCATTAAGCTGTTATGACTCCGTCAGCTATGGGATACCAGCTCAATCACTGACATCCACTTTTGTCACTCACAGGTTTTTAAGTCTGTCACTCAAGGTCAACAGCCCATGTACCACTTGTCTCTTGGCTATGGCCAGTTTCAGGGTACTGATTAGACTACTGTGTTGAACTTGTTTGGGTGATTCTCTTCTTTCTTCAATGTAATTCCTTCCTAATTATCTACTGCTTATAACTATCTGCTAATTCTAACTTTCCACTGGGGACAGTTATAAGATGTCCTATTCAGACATTGACACAAAAGCATAGTCTATATCATCTTGGCTCAAAGAGTGAATGGATAAAAAATGAATACTTTACGATGTTGAGTTAAAATGCTTCTGCTCTTACTGCTAACTAAAGAACAGCATTCTTTCATTCTGGCCTTATACTTAGGAGTCCCCATGTGTCAAATGGTGACAGATCTCACTTATAGACTATGTTAAGTACTTCTCAGTCCTCAAATAACTTTAAATGAAGAGAAATAAAGAGTCTGGCTTTACTGTGTAGAAAGTAATGTGCTTGTGTTTCATGTACTGATAATGGATAATGAATAAAGCTCTCAGAAGAACTCAGCCTTTCAAACATTATGAACATCCAATTTCAGCTTCCTAAGGTTCTCTCAACTGCTGTTGCTCACTGATAGTGAGGAAGGAAATGGGTCTGCCTTGGAAGAGAGTGCCAATGAGAAAGGCCCCTCAGACCACCATGTCTGCCTGGCTGTTCCTATTTCCTGGAGGAGAACAGACTGCACCCTCCGTGAATGACATAAAACCAAGGAGAATGTGGAAGTAAAAGCAAGAGGACAGAATTTGTCCACTTGCCCAGAGCAGATGGCTCTGGTATGCTGAATGCAATGCTTCCCTCAAAGGTTTGACATTTAATACATGAGAAGTTACAAAACTGCCAAGGAACCCAGACCCAAGCCAGTCACCAGAATCACATAAGCACAAGCTGACCAGGCCTGGTTTATGGCAAACATAAGTTTCCCTGTCCCTTACACAACTGCATTAGACAGGCTTGGGATGAAAGCCGACTCATGGTGAAAGAAATCTAGAATGATGTGGGAAGGAAGGGGTCATTCCTCTGGAGGTAAGAACATCCAAGTGTGTGTTCAAAACTTAGGCAGATGCTGGAGACTGAGGTGGCTTGAGTGCTTACTGCACCATCTTTCCTTAGCCACAATTGGAAGACAAGATGTCCCTCCTCAGTTCCACTGGACTGTGGTACCTAATTCCACTGCCTGACACAGAACACAGCTGTAACTGGCATCTCAACAAAAGAAATGAACAATATGGATAAGGACTTATTGAGATATGTCTGGAATTTAAAAAAAAAAAAAACAGATCTCCAAATATCTTCCTCCTTTAGTAATCTTTCAGGAACAGAACAATACAGAGTTGAACATTACCTTTTGCTACAAATGGACTTTTTCACCGAGTGTGCATATCTGGGTGTAACATGGCAATCGTGATTCATGGTTGCTTTTCAAATTTGCAGACAGATCCCCTGTAGGGCCCTTGAGTTCCTAAATTCAAATATTTCTCTACCAAAGTTCTGCAAGTCAGGATTCAAGTTCACCAAGTCATGCCGCTTCTCAGATCCGGAACGGTTCTCCTCTCATCTATACCAAGGATTTCCACCATGCTGTTACAATGATTGTTAGGACAGAGCTTAGGAAGAACATCCTAATACCAACACAGAAATCTTTTACTTGAGACAACAAGCTTTTTGAATCCAGAGATTCAATGTCATGATGGAAGTTTCCAATTACCATGAAGCATGTACATATAAGTGAGTCTGTGATGTTGAGGTGATAGTGGGCCCTAGCATCTTTATTGTTTATGCAAAATTTGATGGGACTGTTGCCTGGGGAAGCAGCTCTTCTGTTTTGTAATAAGCATGGCCAGGTGGAGACAGTTCCAAGAAGAAGGGAAGAAGTGCCCTGACTTTTCTGCTCGACGTCGAGAGTGCTTTACTGTACTTGGGCAGTAAACTTAAGTTTTGTAAGTTTCGGTTTACTCCTCTGGAAAACACGATTACTATTCACTCCTTACTGTGGCTGAGAAAAGTCATAAATGATGTATTATCTCAATGTTGCAAGTGAATGGTAATTAACATGGCTATGACTGGTTTTGGTTCCCTTTATGCACAATGGTAGGGGGTGAGGTAATGGGGAAAGGTTTCTCTCTGCCTTCTTATCTTTTCTGGCCTGTCAAGAACCCTAAGAAAGCAATATGCAAAATTCATAACCATAAAACTACAGTAGATTGTTACTATTCTGAGTGAAATACATCCAAACATTGAACAAATGTATGTAAATGAATAGATGCATTGCTATTATGGACAATAAGGTCAAGGGAGGAGTCAACAAGCTCTCGCAAAATCAAGTACTGACCCGTTGCACAATGGAGTTCAGAGTGACTGAAGGATTCAGACAGTTTTGGGCCTCCAAAACATTGCTCTGACTTAGGATAAAATCCAAATAGGCACTATCAGTTTGGAAGGTGAAAACTCCCAGTATATTTCTGGAGAAAGGAGACAGAGACCAATCCTGTGCTTCAACAATACCCATGGGGCCATGAGCAATAGGACAGCATGAAAGGGGGAGAGATATGGAGCCAGAAGGGATTGCAAAAGTTCCAAGAAAGAAGAGTCTCAGGTGCAACTGTGGCCAGAGGCAGCCTGCCAGACAGTGTGGTTGCTAGATGTCAAGTCTTGGACACTGAGGGAACATGGGATCAAGAAGGAGTCAGACAGTTGAGGCTCCTGAGGTCTGATAAGAGATAACAGATGAGTTACCAGTAGGCAATCTGTTGTTTTCAAGGACCAGGTTTGGGTATGGTGAGCATATGCTCAGCAGGTGTTTGAAACATCGATCTGGTACATGATACAGGATATGTTGTGGAAGAGAAGGCAGCCCTTTTCACCCTGCAGAAGTAGATGGAAACAGCAAGTACAGAGGCAGCATGGGAAGAGCAGCTCCCAGAAGCAATTCTGATCTTCAGGGGAGGAGGACTAGGAGTGGGAATAGAAGGGAATGACAGGCAGACATCATCCAAGCCTGAGGCGAGACAGACGGGGAGAGACAGATGCAAACTAGTGGTAGGGATCAAGAGTGAAGGTGAGCCAACGAAACTTGGAAGGAATGAGTACTGCTTTCCAGAAAAAGCAAACAGTAATGGAGGATGGAGAAAGATGGAGACCCTGAGCAGAAAAGAAGCTAAGTATAACAAGGCATCTAACCCAGATTCTTGAAGGGTGTTTTCTCAATTTTAGAGAATGTATTTCTGTACATCTCAGCTTAATTACAAACTAAATATGAGGATGGAAGATGAGAAGGCAGCACTTGGACTCAATTAGAAATTCAGAGTCAGATTAACGAAGGAGGTCATTCATTTTTCAAGATAGGCTTCTCTCGGGGCTGAGCTAAACAAGACACACAAAATAACGCCAATGTTAAAAGTCTGCAATTCTGTTGGGTGTTATGGAATGTATCATCCTTTCCCACTTCCCTGTTTGTTTTTCACTAATATGGTTTAATTAGGTGACATTTTGCCCGACACCTGTTTTAATAAATGAAGTCTGTTACAAGCACATTGGCATTCCCATTTGCTTCTTGGTTGTCAATAGCTAATTTTCTATATCACAAAAGAGCTGTGTAGTTGCAAGAGGAGTCTCGTGGCCCACAGGACTTAAAATATTTATTCTTTGGTCCTTTGCAGGAAAAACTTACTGATCTACTCTACAATTACAAAGCTCTAGATGCAAGAACATTCTAGCTGGGAGGGAATGAAGATCCCAATTCCAAACCAGAGGATTTTGGCAACATCACCATCTTTAATCATGTATGTGATATTTTAAGGCTGTTTATAAATGTTTGAACAGTATCAGTAGAGAGATTATAAAAGAATTCTCTGATACTTTGGATGATTATACAAACACAAATTAGGGTAATTTAACACAATGTCTGTACAAATTACCTAATAAAGTAGAATCTAAAATGAAAATGTATGACTGCCAGCTCCATCTAATTATTTATCAAGTAGGCATCATGCATTCCGCTCTGAGATACTATGATCATCTTCTGATTTTCTATCTTCTTAGCAGGCAAAAATGTGGAAATGTTCTGAGAATTTATTTACTCCTAGAAACATCACACACAGAAAGCAGTATTGCTGTTAACTGAAGTTAAGATACTCTGGCAATGGCAACTACCTCTTTGAATGTCTTGGTTAATGAAAATGTACCTCCAAAACATGACGATGGAGCCACGTGACAATGTTGTCATGTTACAGAGAAAACAACTGGAGCCAAAAAATAACAGAGCACCTTAGCTAAAAACCTTTGCAATTTCCTAGATTTCAAAGTTTGATGCTGAGTGTACACAAATAATATCTATTCTGCTTTGCTATTTCTTCCTGTATGTGTTCACTAATATAGTTTCAATTCAATGTCCCCATTTTTACTGAGCTAACTAGTGCTTGTATTATTCTTGATTTTGTTTTTTTACAAATATACCTCTTAAAGGTAAAAATCATCCCATCAATTCAACTTGTTCTAAATTCTACTCTTTTTAATACTGATTCAATATTTTGCAGCATTGTTCTCTCTTTTAATCATTTTAAAAAACACTGCACACAAAAGGACTCTTGGTACATGCTTCCTAATGATGATCAGCAGTCATTCAGTCTCATGCTGTGGAGAGTGGGCCTAAAGTGCATGCACCCCATTCATGATTCTCCTTTGTGATACACAGTGTTGGCTTAAAGGCAGGTCTGGTTTTCTTGCATCCCCAGTGTACACCTCCTCAGTCCCTGCATCCTCAGGATGCAACATCCTTGTTGATACTATTAAATAGAACAGTAAAGCATGTCTTCCAGGATAGCAAAGCAAGAGAAAAAGCAGAATGAAATGGATCCAGATTTTGAGTCCTAAGCTAAACCTGACTACTGAGATACTGTGAGAAATTCTCCTTTAATTACGGGCACAATTATGTTTGCAGAAAAACCCACAAGAAACAAAAAAAATCAAACCAAAGAACCAAAAAAACCCAAAACCTTGTAGTTTGATCTTCACAAGGAGGAACTGTCCACTTTGTGACAAATGGATGGTCTTTAACCCCTTGGCATTTTTCCCTCTCTGGTAAAAGAAGTGTCTATATTATCTACTCAAGTGCCTTCACAAGCAGAAATCAGCAATTGCAACACAGGAGCTTATTTTTTCCACTAAATTCCTTAAAATAATCACACACACTCAAGCTATTTTCTTGTAAAGTTAATTCTGACAATCTCAACAAGGGTCAGATGCTGTCAATCTCAGACTTCTTTTGTTCTGTCGCAGAAATAAAACACTTTAATTCTTTTCTCAACATGCTTCAGTATTTTATGACTGTTTTCTTCAGCAAAAGAAATCTCTGCTTACAGAAAAATTCCCAGGTATTCTAGGAACTTGTCTTGGTGCCACTGCTGAAATGTCACACAAGCGCTTGAGATTTATATTTAGGCTACACTAAGTCCTGATATACACGAGTAATGCAACCTTTTATAGTCTTGATAATTTTAATTCTCCATGCTATAATTTCCTCCAGTGTTCTAAGCAGTGATTAATTGTGTCAGAACTGTGCACTGTTCCTTTCAGGGTTCTTTGCCTGTCCTTAGAAGTGAATACAGTGAGAGAAGGTGAAGCCTTCCAAGCCACAGGTGCTGTCTCAACTCTGAATGCAGGTGCCAGGGATAGCTGAGACAGCCTCAGCCACTAGCCTGGTTTCTTGTGTCATACTCAAGAAGAAACTTCATTTTACACACATATCTGATGGCCTCTCATTTTAGGTCAGTTTTTAGATGTACTCAGTTTCACATAGAGGCTAGCAGCTTACATTAACTGGCATATCTGTTTCTGAAAAGGTGTTAAACTAAAATTTAATAAATGCCTGTGAAAACTTTTGAATAATACTCCTATCTTCTCCTTCTTACTCACTAAAGTTCTGAGAGCTAAAAAAAATGATTTCTAATAGTCTTCTCCCATTAACAAACTCAAACAGGCAGAAATGACTTTAAGATGCCAGCATCAGTTAATGGAAATAAGAGCAGAGGCAGCACTCCTCATAGCAGACAAATAGACTTGTTTTGGGGTATGCGAAGAGTCGATGCCTTTAGCTTTGACTGTATTCCCCGAGTGCTTAACAGGGCTGAGATCTAAGATGTCAGTCTGAAACTCTTCTGGCTGTCAAGCAATTAATGACATAGAATTAAACACTGTGGGTACCTGTTCGTGGATTGTTTAATTCATTCATTACACTTACCCATTCTGTAGATAGTCAGATAGATTTCTCGGCATCGGTTTTGGATCTAGCATGGCGAGTGTGCACCTGTCTCCCATGCTCTATGATTGGAGGCAATTCTGTATGTACTGGCCTTCTGGGGTCCTGGATAATCATCCCTCCTTTGCATTTCTATCTTAATTGAAAGACCATTCCGAACCACATTCAAGGCAAGCAGTTTACTCTATGAAGAACTCTCACTGACCTATTTAAAGATCTTGGTCCACAGCTAAAAATAGATCAGAGGAGATCTGGACATCCTACTTCTCCCCAAGCACACTAGAAGAGGACTTGCCCCAGGACAAGATGCGTAATAGACACACAGGGCCCAAATGGGGGTGGGACAACATGTGATCTATCATACATTTCATATATCTCACGCAACTCACAGAGCCCATTTCCCTCTAATAATTTGCCTTTCTCCTACTGTTGTGTCTCAAGACAAGGCTTCCTAACTTCATGTTTCTTCTAAAACATAGGACCTATGTAAAAAGCAGCGTGAAGCACTCAAGAAATCTCAGCAGTGTGAGCTTAAATGGTTCCCAAAGTCATGGCAATTCTGCATTGCAATTGCCCATCTTATTTGCCAGCACTACCACAATTTGATTAGGAGTATATGCAAGCAAACATGTAAGCAGAAAACATGCAGGCCGATTTCCCTAATGAAGGCGAATGCGTCCCTTTGTGAACAGCAAGCTCCACAGCTTCTGTTAGAGAGATGGAGGTGGTAAAAGCCAACAGGGTAGCATTTCAGAAACAATAAAACCAGAGCAGCTGAGAGCAGGGAGCCCCTGCATTCTCCTGATTGGGTAGAATCAGAACAAAGAGGAGAACATGTATGGATTGACAGGGCTGCTCAGTGGTTACATGGATGAGACAAAGGAAGAAGGGAAACAAGGGAAAGCCAGCCTTCCAAGTGCACTTACCTATGTGTGTCTGGGCCATGACATCTGCTAGCCTGTGGGCAGCCCCACTGCCCCCGCTCTGTGTGGAGGAAGAGGAGGTGGTAGATGTGGTAGAGCCGTGGATGGCCTGGCTGATCCAGTGCTCCATATTGATGCTGCCTTGGCTGGAGGTGGGGGTACCCTGGGAATCTCCCTGCACCGAGCCTTCATCTTCTGAACCAGAAGAGGTATCTGTGTGGAAAAAGAGATGTGAATTACTACGGACTGCAGCAAAGCAACACCAATTTCAGCTCCTCTCTGAACACTGCCAACACGCACACACCTTACAAAGTAACCATGTGATGAGTACCTCAAACGCTTTTGAGGAGTCATCCCACTTTTTAAAATCATTTTTAGTACAATAAATTGTTTTACCCAGAACACCTTACATAAATATTAGATAAAATGCTTACTTTGATAATATAAATCTTAGTCAAAGGCACTGATTGCTATCACCCAACAGCTTGGGAAGAAATGAAATGATTTCTCTGCCTCCATCCACTGAGTGTGAAGTATGGGGTGGCATTCTCTAAGGTTCAAAATGCATTTGCTACTCTCCTGTTTCAAAGTATGAATTTTTAGTCCTAATTTTTTTTTCTGAGCTAAAATTGATTTTTAACGTTCAGTTTGAGAACAATTATCTGACCTTCTCAAAGATGAAGGTATTGATGAAGAAAGGGCACGGGAAAAAATGCACTTAATAACGGAGTCTCTACCTTCTTTCTGCCACTGTTTACGCTCTGCAAGCTCAGCCTCTTCTGAGGGTGCAATATGATAAACTTATACCATATCACATTTTGTTCTCAAACCATTTAGTTTGACAGAACTAAGTTATAAAATTTTTTGTTAGTTTGTTGATTTATTTTTGTCTGTGAAAACTGGATGTCAAGACTTGAGAGAAATACACATTGTTTTTTAATTAATGAAAATATTTAATAATGCTTTACTTAATAGCACAGGTTTTAAGAGTGAATTACTCATACACTGATTATCTGAACTTCAATGCAGGAACGCCAGCTAGGATTCTACCTACAAGCGACTTATCTGAGATGCCAGGAAGAAAGATGTGTGAGCAACCCTGGAACATTTAACAAGAGTACTGGCAATCTTAAGAAACAGAAATCCTTTTAATAAAATAATCATAGTAAGGAATATTTACATTACTGCTCCATCATTATCTTATGACCTAGGCTTTCTGAAAGCTTTTATACGTTTAGTTGTTAGATATTTATTAGCAAAGCCACCAATACTAGGTGTCTGAAAATTCTCTGGTCTCAACTTGACCTTGTACATAATTTATACAGAAATGTAATCTATATAAACATGAAACTTACACATTTTATAAGTTCAGACTTGAACTTTTTTTTTTTTGCAAGTCAAAACGTTTTAATCCAAAAGTTCCAAAGAGCAAACATTCTTTGGAGCATGGATGCCAAGAAGGAATCACTCTTACTTGGGAAAACAACACTATCAGAGAATCACCCACTGAGAACAACAGTTTCAATTCCGTTGTCATTAGGACAACACATTTGCTAGTACCTGAGACAAAGCCTGGGATGCATCACATATGTGGTTCAACAGCCGTGGGGCATGGGAAAAACCAGGAAATACTGCCATTGTGGGTAAAAGGAGGCTGCTATGGCAGCAAGACGGCCATCAGAAGTCAGCTGGAGCTCAGGTTATTCACCACCTCAATACCAGCCTATACTTGCTTCCCTGGGAAGGGCTGGCCACATGTGGAAGGAGAGGCAGGAGTGCCTAGTTGTGAGCTCGTTCTACTCAATTTTCCTATCGCTTCACCATGTAAACTAGAAAAAATGCTGGAAGCTGTTGCAGCTAACTTTTAAGTTGGACACGGCACCAATACTACACACAATTGAATGAATGACCACATCTTCCTGGTTCTTCCACTGAGCAAGCTCAGAATGCCTGTCTGCATTTAATAGGTGTGATCTTGTTTGAGGAAAGTGTGTAAACATAAGGCCATATTTTATTAGTCTCCGTCCCTGAAAACTGGTGGAGCACTCCTCGTCTCTTGTATAGCTCAATGACTGGCTTCGCAGTGTCCTTATACCGTCTTAGCCGCGCAGCAACTGCTTCAGGCTTATCTTCCTCTTGTTGGATTAATGCTTCCCCAGTGATGTCATCAATTCCATGCACATGAGGCGGGTTGAAGTCCATATTATACACTCTACCGCTGGGAGGGTGAATCCAATGACGGTTGAGCCGATCTTTCAACGTCTCAAACGGAATGTTCAAAGTGATCACTAGATCCAGGTCACAAATTTTGTCTAAAGCTTCAGCCTGTACTAGTGTCCTCGGAAAGCCGTCCAGAAGCCAGTGCTGGCCACTCCTGCTCTCCAGCTCCGAGAGCATCAGGCGTGTGATGACATGATCTGGGACCAAAAGGGCCTCTCTCTAGGTATTTCTTGGCCATTATCACCAACTTCCCTGTTGGCCTTGATGTTCTCCCGCAAGAAGTGGCCGCTGGAGAGGTGCTGCAGGCCAAAATTCTGGGCAATCATCTGGCACACGGTGCCTTTTCCCGAGCCGGGCAGCCCGAGGATGACTGCTGGCAGGAGTTTAGAAGCCACTGCCTCGACGAGGAGGAGACCCTAGCTGGAGTTTCGCGAACTTTGTTGCTCAACCCTCTCTGGTCGCGAGGGAACTCTCAGGCCGCCCAGACTTGAACTTTTTAAGACGTGGATACACATGATTTTCTCTATTGTCTTTCACTGAATTCTGCTGTTACTTTTTTCTTCTTTTTATTTAGACCTTAATTCACTCTTCTGTAGCTTTCCACAGTGGAAGCTTATTAGCTTTAAGAGTTTCTTCTTCTCTAATGTATGTATTCAATCCTGTAAATTTCCCTCTAAGCACTGCTTATTTGAAGAATTTTCCTTGAGAGAGAGTTTCAATGATAAATGCTTTATTTAAAAAATGTGCTGTATAATCTGGTAATTTTAAGGTGTTCTTCAGTTATTTTTTGTGTTGATTTCCATTGTAATTCAACTGCAGTTGAAAACATGATCCTTTGATTCCTATTCTTAAATGTATTCAGGTGTGTCTTACAGCCCAGAATGTGGTTTGTGTTGATGAATGTTCCATGCAAGCTTGAGGAAAATTGGATATTCTGCTACAGGTGTAAGAAGCAGTCTACAGATAATTAAAGCCAGCTGGCGGATGGTATTGTTGAATTAAGTTTGTCTTCATTGACTTTCTGCCTGCAGTAGTCTATTTCTCTAAAAACCTGAGATAGAGACAGAATAAGAGCTCCAATCCAACAGTTCACTCCTAAAAAAAAGCTGTAGCAGTCGGGACTTGACTGAACCAAAAGGAGATGAAAACTCAGACCACAAGGATGGCAGAAACCCAATTACTTCACCTCCGGCTTTCAGAATCTGCCTTAGCGGGAAGCTGGATGCAGGAGCCAGAGATGGGAATGGAACTCAGGTAGACCAATATTTAAAACGTGTGTAAACAGCATTTTGAATGCTAGACTAATTATTCACACCTGAACTAGTTAACAGCATTAAAATATTCTGTTCTCAGAAATTAAGTGTTTTTCATTAAGCATTATCAAGCCCTCTTTCATGGAAAATCAATTATTTCAGTATGCAATGATCTTATTTATCTCTGAAATTTTTCCTTGTTGTCGTAAGAACTTGCACTTTTTTTTCCTTAGCAACAGCATGTACGACCATAGCTTTCTCCATCCGCTGTACTGCATCCATTTGAATGCTTGTAGTCTGTTTATTACAGATAACATGTAATTGAGTCTTGTTTTACTTTTATTCACTCTGACAGTCTGTCTTTCAACAGTTTCTGGAATGTTAGTGCTGAAAGTGAGTAATATTTGAATTAATATGTATCATAGTTATCTTTGCTGGCTGCTTTTTGTTTAATTTGCTTTTACCCTTTTGTGTTTTTTTCCTGAGGACAGATTGTAGTAACTGAGTGGTCAGGTTTATTTAAAAAAAAAAAAAAAAAAGATTGATTCCTTTTCCATGCCCTTTGCACAAAGTATGAGACGGTTTCGCTCTGGTGTTTACTTTCACAAACCAGCTGAGCTTCTAAAGGCAAAGTTCTTCAACGCCTGTGGCTTGACAGGTTAACTCTCAGATTTATCCAGGCCTAGCTTTCAACAATTTGTCCAGCGCAGTTCGGGTTTTTCTAATGCTGCTCTGGTTCCCCTGCAGAGCTCTGCTCCAGTGTGTTGTGATTTACTGTTTCCACCCGTCTGTCTCTTCAGTTCTCGGGCCAGCTTTCCCCAGGACTTCACTCCTGTTCAGGATCTAAGAAAAGCAGCTGACTTCTCAGTTTGTTCAGCTTTTATTTAGATAAGATAGAGTGGTGTCTTCCAAGCTCCTTATGCGTTGAACTTAAAATAATAATGGATATAAGGGAGTTTCATTTTTAATTGCCCCTCTGCTCAGTTGAAGCAGCGGAATAATACTTTCCTTTAGCTCTGTGGCATATTTTCATTTGATTCCCTGAATGAACGTTGGTAATCACAGATTTAAAAACTGTCCTCTATATCAAATACCTGGATCAGTGCTTTCCACAAGAAATGAGAGTCCTATAATTTTCAACCTTTTAAATAAAAACATGAAAAATACATAAGTAACAATTAATTATAGTAGTTTTTCTTTCCAGTCAATATATTCATAATCCAGAGCCAGCATTTGACTACCAGGTAAGATGCCACTTAAGAATACCAGCATACCATATGAGACTGGCTCAATTTAATCTCCAGTTCTGGTTCCAATCCCAGCTTATTGCTACTATAGACTCCATGAGGCAGTAGTTGATGTTTCAAGTTGGGACATGGCTACCAATACGGAAGACTTGAATTTAATATTTAGCTCATGGGCTCTGGCCCAGTCCCAGTCATTGTGGGAATTTGCGGAGGAGCCTGTATCTGCCTCTTACATTTTTAATACTATTCATAATCTTTTCAAGACACAAAATACAAAAGTGAATGGAAAATGTTCATTAACTGCTATTTCTCAGTTCAAATTCAGTTCAGACTAGTCACATTTCATGTGTGGGATGACATGGTGAGTGGCTACTAATGGTATAGTGGACATCATCTTATTTTCCATGAACAGCTTTTCATCTTGACAACAGATCATATTTCCGATTTTTCTGGACATCTAGTGTTTAGTTACTGAACAGGCTCTTGATCCTGTAATCATCTTCTCAAGTCTTTTGATTCTTGCTGTAGGAGGTAGTTTAATTACTGGCTGATCATCTTGCCTTGAGCATGCCTGGACTTATTCTTGGTTAGTGTGAATGTGTGGAAAGCTCTAGTCATTTATCCTTGTTTCTTCAAATGAGTAAGATGGCTGTGCTCTGCACCAACCCTAGTTCTTCTATGCTCGAAGGCATGTAACTTGTGAACTCTGGGCTCACCTCAGTTTCTTGATCTCAGATTCACTTTTATCCAGTTATGGTTCACAACCTAAAAATGATTGTCTCCTTTGCTTCATGCAGTTTTTTGAGTACAATATATTGAGAACAAGCAGTTCTCAACTGGTGTACAACTATACTAGACACAGAAGTCTTAGCAAATCATACTTATGTTTTTATTTGTAAAGGACAAAAAAAACACTTTTAGCAATGGTAGATAAGCAATCCAACCACCTTACTTTGGTCTTTTCCAGAAATAATGATACAGGTAAGCAGTCAATCATTTTGTGCAGAGAAAGTTAACTTCAGTATTTGTTCAGATGGGTTGCAACAACTATGCTTTTTCAATTTTTATTCATATATAGAGAAGACATCTTATGTATTTCATAGCTGCAGTTCTAACAAGACAATCACATTTCCCTGGCTGCCCTCATCTGCCCCCAGTATCCCTTCCTTCCTTTGGCTCTTCAACTGTACTTAAATAGACTCAAATTTTAATCCAATCTATATCCACAGGCTTAATTTGCCACTAATCCTAATATTCAAGGAGTAAAAACTAAGAAGACCATAAAATCACATTTCAAGTATAAATATGGGCTAAAATGACAATCATTTAACAAACTGACCATTTTATTTCACTGCTATACTGTGTGTGTTCTATGTTAGCTGTCACATATCAAAGAAAACGTGATATTTATCTTTTGGGGCTGGCTTATTTTGCTAAGTGTAACAGTTTCTGGTTGCATTCATTTTGTTACAAAATACAGGACTTCATTCTTTCATGGTGGAGTATTATTTTCTAGTGCATATATACACCAGATTTTATCTATTTAGCCATCAGCTGACAGACGTGTGGGTTGATTTTACATCTTCGCTACTGTGAAGTGAACTGTAACAGACATGAAGGTACAAGTAACTCTCTCATATGTGATTTCATTTTCTTGGTGGTAAATTCCCAGGAGTGGGATGGCTGAATCGTATTTCTATTTTCATTTCTTTGAAGAATTTCCACATTGTCTTCCATAATGGCTTCACTAGTTTACAATCCCACCAATGGTAGATTAGGGTATTTTCCCTCCACATCCTCGCCAGCATCTACAGTTTTTTGATAATGGGCATTTTAACTGTAGTGAGGGCATACCTCATTGTGGCTTTTACTGGCATTTCCATGATGGCTACTGGTCTTTATTTTTTCATGTGTCTGTTGGGCATTTGTATTTCATCCCTTGAAAAATGCCTGTTCCTGTCCTTTGCCCATTTCTTGACTGTATTTGTTGTTGAGTTTCTTGAGCTCTCTTTACATTCTGGATATGGATTTTCTGTCAGTTGCATAATTTGCAAGGATTTTCACCCATTCTGTTGGTTGCCTCTTTGTGGACAGTTTCCTTTGCACAGAAGAAGTATCTTAACAGGATATAACATCATTTGTTCATTTTTACTTTAATTGCCTGTGCTTTTGGGATCTTTCTCCAGAGGTTTTTACATATGCCTAAGTCATGCAGAGCTTTCCCAATGTTTTGCTCCAGAAATGTGATGGTATTAGGCTGTAGAGCTAGATCCATTTCAAATTGATTTTTTTTTTTGTATAAAGTCTAAGGTATGGGTCTCTTCTCATATTCTGCTCACATAGATGAGCCCTGTAGCACATCATGAAGTCTGGTATTGTTATGCTTCCTGCTTTGTTTCTGTTGTTTAATATTGTTTAAGCTACTCAGGCTCTCTGACTTTCACTACGCATTTTAGCATTTTTTTCTACACCTGAGAAGAATGTCATAAGCATTTTCTCTGTGATTACATTGAATCTGTAATTGGCTTTCGGTAGAATGGATATTTTTATAATATTAATTGTATCAATGCCTGAATATGGAAGCTTTTTAAAAATAATTTTGATGCCTTCTATTTCTTCAATTTTTCATAATTTTCACTGCAGAAATTGCTCACATTCTAGTTACATTTATTCCAAGGTATTTAACATTTTTTGTAGAAATTGTGACTAAAACGCATAATTTTCTTGGCCATGGAGCTGTTTGTGTTTATAAAAACTATTGATATTTATGTGTTCATTTTGTGTGCTTATGTGTTCATTTTATATCCTGCAACTGTACCACTCTCTCTTCTAAGTTCTAGCAGTATAATTAATGGAGTCTTCCAGTTTTCGTCATCATGTTACCTACACACAGGGATAATTTGACTCCTTTCTGATCTGTATCCCTTTGATTTCTTTCCCTTGTCTAACAGCTGTGGATAAAACTTTCAGGACTATTTTGAATAGCAGTGGTGAAAGTGGGCTTCCTTGTGTAGTTCATGATCTTCATGGAAATGCTCCCAATTTTTTTTATTCAATATGATACTAATGTGGGTTTGTTCCAACAACTATTAATAGCAACCAATAAACATTATAGAGAAAAAAAAGAACCATAGATTTTGCTCAAATATGTTAATGAATATGAATGAATAGGCACACTACTGTTATGTACAAAACAGCTTTGTGAATAAAACATTTTTATGTTGACATTTATGAATGTCCAAATCTATTCCATATGAAATTATCCCTAGGACTGAGCTTGTAGTTTACAAAATATATGGTGTAAGAGAACATTCCAGTTAAATACCTAAATATAAATGTTTCAACAAAGCTGACATTTCCAATAATATTCTCCTATATTTTGCAAAAAAAACTGTACAAGGTTTTTGTCATGAAAGTTTCTTTCATCATGTTCGTCATGATGCAAAACCATTTCTCTGTGAATGGATTCAGTACAAGCGCTCACATACATGAATAATCACATGGATTCTTGCCTTTCAAACTCTGTCTCTAAAAAGTAGTTTAGAAAAAAATTTCTATTTCCTCCACAAGAGCCCAGTTCTGAAATATGATTAAACATATTTTAAGCAGTATTATTATTTTTGTCAAGTTCATTTTTCTTGCTATATACACACATATCAAATAATTTCTCATGTTATATATGTTGCAAACTGTAGCAATCAATTAAAGAAATAACCATATAATATTTTTAAAAATTAGTTCCCAATTACATTTTTGCATTAAGCAAACAGAAAGGAATCTAAATAAGAAAATTAGTAAAAAGAACTTCCTTGACTATCAGAATATTACATTCTTGATATGAGAAGTATTTCTTAGAACACTTGTAAATTAAAAACCAAGTTATAACCTCCCCAAATACATATCATTTAACCTCTTTCCTAGAAAACTTAGTACTCTTACATGTAAAAAACACAGCTGAATAACTGAGTTGACTGAAATACTGATATATATACACCTATATATAGGTGTATATATAGATCTATCTGTATATCTATATATCTATGTCTATCTGTATCTATATATCTATATGTCTATATCTATATATATACCTATATATAGATATATATATACACCTATATATACCTATATATAGATATATATCTCTATATATAGATATATAGCTATAGCTACCTATATATAGATATATATACCTATATACAGATGTATACCTATATATACACCTATACACCTATATATATACCTATATATCTATATACCTATACCTATATACCTATATATCTGTATATATAGATATATATATAGAGATCTATCTATATACCTATATCTACCTATCTATAGATAGATGTAGGTATATAGGTATATAGATATCTATCTATAGATATAGGTTTATAGATATATATCTAGCTATAGATAGATATCTATCTATAGATAGGTATATATATCTAGCCTCATCTCTAAAAGTGTTTCCTATTAATATCTTTACTTCTTGCCAATACTTAAGAATAACCTTCTCTCTCTCTCTCTACATATATATATATATATATATAAAACCTCCCAAAAAATGTTGCATGTATTCAACTATTCTTACTCTACCTTATGTTTTTCTTGCATTAAAACCTTTCAAACTGGTATTCAAGGTAATCAAGGTCTACAAATGATGATCTGTAACCAGGACAGGAATAATGGTGAAACAAATTCACAGAAAAAGATTTCATAGGATCAATATCCTCTGTTTCAAATATGCAGATAACAGCTTTTCTGACTCACTTTGGCTTTGAAGATTATGATAGAATTTATAATTGTTAGGGCAAAGGAAAATCAATAATTTGGGTAACTTTAGGAGCTTAAAGTTAAATAGAAGCAAATTATATAGTGGAAATATAAATAAGCTATTACGTCAAGCTATGTAGAACAGGAATAAACAGGTCTGTGGAGCAAACACTATTTTTGTTAATAAAGCTTTATTGGTACAGAGCCAAACTCATTCACTGACATATTGCCATGGTTGCATTCACATCAGAATGCTGGGATTGAGCTTCTGTGACAGGAACTGATAGCTTATAAAAGTTAAAACATGATGTGGGAGCTTGCACATAATTCACATGCTTTTTTAAACACTATAGTGATATAGTATATTTATATTATAAAGGCAGGAAAAATATACATAACTATGTAAGCAGAAGAAAGTTTTCTCCCAACTTGAATTAGAACTATACACACACAACTTTTCTATATGAATAAGTAAATGAAAAAAAGTTTAAAAAAAGTATTTCTTTATTTAAAGGCTGTTAGAGAGAAGAAGAGAGAAAAAGAGAGCTGGAAGTCTTTAATTCATTTGTTTATTCCCCAATGGCCACAACAGTAGGTGCAGGGTCAGGCCAAGCCTGGAGCTTCTTTTGGGTCTTTGACTTCCACGTGAGTGCAGAGATCCAAGCATATGAACTATCTTTTCCTTACTTTGCAAGCCCTTAGCAGGGAATTGGACAGGAAACAGAGCAGCTGGGACTCAAATATGTGTATATGTATATATATATTTGTATTTATATATATACGTAATGCTAATTTTCCTTCTTAGTTTAATTCCTATACTGTTTCTGGACTTCTGGTCCACAAAATCTCAACTATAGCATCAATGTTTAGAAAGCTAGAAGGATTGCTTTCACGTAATATTATTTATCCATAGAAAGGATGGAATTTTGTCATCTGCAGTAATATGGATACAACCGCAGGGTATTATGTTAAATGAAATAAATTATACACAGATAGATAAACACTGTGTCCTTGCACATATGTAGAAGCTCAAACACTGACTTCGCAGAAGTACAGGGTGAAACAGTGCTTACCAGAAAGTGGGAAATTTGTGGGGAGGGCAGGAGAAAAGGATGGAGAATGACAGATAGTGAGTGCAGGGTACGGGGGTACAGCTGGATAGCAACAAGTGAATTATGACAACAATATTTCAAAACAGTTAATTCAGAGGATTTTAAATGCTCCCAACATGAAGAAATAATGAATGGTTTATGATGAAAATATTAGTTACCCTGACCTGATATTATCTACTACCTACATGATGTGTCATTCAAAAATAATACAAGTGTATGTTCTTACAATGATGAATTGCTGGGCTGGAAGCCAGTTTCAAGACATGCAAACCACACATAAAAGGTGAAGTACAGTCCGCGAGCCACTCACCTGGAGGTGTGTAGGCATCCATCGAGGTCTGCACAACCAGGGACCTGCGTTTGGAAGGCATAGGCACTGCCATCTTCCTCTCTTTGTGTTTGGCAAGAGCAGCCTGAACAGCTTCCGTATGGACATCTAAAACAAAGACAGAGAGAGCTCAGCTGCTGCAGGGATCAGCCCAGGAGCCAGAAGGCACAGACTCTTTTCTTTCTCTCCATCCCACTGGCACAGTTCATCTTTCCACCTGTCTTGCAAAATGGATGGGTGTGGAAGGAAAGCAAAGTTAAAACTTCCCAGTGTAAAAGCCCCATCAAAAAGCCATGGAAATTGACTTGCAGTCTTTTACTACCATAGAATCTGTATAAATAATCTAATACATGCTGTAAATTGTCCTGTGATTTCTCTCTTTAAGTGGGTGGATCCTGATCTCTAGATATTTCTTTACAGGTCATTTGTTTGAGCTCCACGATCTATTCTGATATCAGGATGAGAGAACTGTGCACCCTATACAATGTGTTAGCAATAGTCACAGGCTACGCTTATTGAGCAATCACATATTATGAAGTATTTTATGGATATTAAGCCATTGCATTAATTTCACATGTACTTAATTAGGTGCCTATTCTCCAAAGTAGCATCCTTAGGAGTGAAATTCAGTGGTGGTGAGTAGATAGATTTAGACTTTGGGTCTCATGCAAGAGGCATTGTAAAAGGTAAGAGACAGACAGTAGTCAATCAGGGCAGAGAATGAAAGCAGGGTATTATAGAGATGCACTAGTAGCCCCCCTTAAGTGTGCAGCCAGGGAAGAGTCTCTTAATATAAAATGTGAATATCAAAAATGAACTAGCCATTGACTGTCAAGATGAGACTCTCCAAGGTACAGGGAAAAACGGAATTGCAGGCCCCTAACTGTAAATGAGAACAGTGTTGGCAGAATGAAACCAATGCAAGCAAAGATTACCATTCTGAGTGATGGCTGGTAGGTGAGGAGAGGTGGGACTAACAGAATGCAGACTCAACAGCTATGGCAAGATGTCTGACACCTAAGCTAAGGATGGCAAGAAAGCACCTAGGACTTTCCAAGCAAGGGAAGAGCACACTGCGAACTCCACTTCTGTGGGATCATTCTTGCAGCTGCAGAGATGACCGCAGGAGTAGCCAAAAAGCCAGCTGGAAGCCACCGTCCTGACATGACAACCCTTCCAACACTCCAAACTATTCTGAGGAGGAGGACTTATTGCCGCTCTCTGTATGAGCACTCTGCCACCATCTCATGGGTGACTGACAGAAGCCAGAATATTTCCAGATCAGAAACAAAGGGAGTTTTTTACATGATAATAGTACACACTCACCTCCAACAATACTCAACAGTGTTCTGTACCTTCAACTGAAATGACTTCTAAGTTCACTTGGTAATAAAAATCAATTCCTCCATCTCTCTGGACAAAGGCAAGATGTTGAACAATATCAACAAAATTAATCACAAGTAAAATTCTTTCATTCTTTTCTGAAGAAAAAAATTGTAAGTGCTACCACTGTCAAATACCCCATACAAGTTTTTGAAGTGTATGTGTGCATACATACATAAACAAATGATTATATGTAGTGTATTTATTGCTAAGTCAGTACTTTTACACTCTCAATTTCTTCAACAGCCACAGAGGTGAAGATTTTAAAGATAAAGTGCTTATGCAGTTTAGCTTAGCAGCGCTAAGGGGTAAGAAAGTCAAGGTATGATTTTTCTGGCTGGAATATATGAGAACACTACACTATTGTGAGATTCTGCTATCTCAAGGGATGAGTGAGAGTGTGCTGGGAAAAGTGGATTGGGAATCTCAGCCTAAAGTGCCAAGTTTGGCAAACAAAACAATAGACAGTTCGGTTTCATCTACATTTTTGAATATATGTAGTCCCTCCATTTTGCCGCAGATGATCCAACAAAAAACAAGTTCCACGTATACATTTATCATTCATGAGTCTGGCAGAAATGACTGACTTTTACAGTTTAAGAAGTTTAACAAATGAACTGCAACAGCTGGATTTTTCACACAAACTGATGGCAATTATGCATACTTCCTTTAGCTCCCCACTCGGACTATACTTCTCAATTCTGCCAGAAACTATCTGTTGAATGGAAGCAAGGATGAGGACATTGGAAGGAAAGAGGATAATGTGTTATAAATGGTCCTAAGAACTGTTTTTTTTTTTAAAGACATGCCTACATGGTCAGGGATCAGGTAGCTACTACATAAGGCAGCCGACTCCTCACAGAAGCAGCTACAGCACCCACAGTCACTATCTGTGCCACATCAACCCAAAATGAACCATGTTCCATCAAGAACTTAGGAGGAAAAGATACAAGCAGGCATTTATGATCAGTATGGAATAAGAAATCCATATTTCTCTCTGTCTCCCTCTCTCTGTGTAACTCTGCTTTCCAAATAAATACTTTTTTTAAAAAGTTCAATGTATCATATCAAAATATTAACAATAGACATCTGAAGATCAACTAACACTATATTGTTTTCTACTCCTCCTTCCAACATTTGGAAATTTTTTTTCCCTTGAGCATGAATGACCTCAACATTCAGACAGAAGTTTTGTGCACACAAGCACACACGTACACAATTTGCAAGAGAATCAAGGAGGCAGATAGGTAGAGTTCCTATCCATTGGTCTGTGAAGGAGAAGAGCTCACTATAGGTCTTCCAGCTGGTAGCAGAGACCCAACTCCTTAAGTCTTCACCACTGCTTCCCTACATCTGCCTTGGCAGGAAGCCAGACACAATTGGAAGCCACACATTCCTATATGGCACACAGGCATCTGAACCACAGGGCGAGATTCCTATATCAAACAAATGTGGGTTGGTTTGTTTGCTGCACACAATAATTAAACTTTTAAGCACTGTGAATTTTTTTTTTTCATAAAGTAAAAGGCATGTTTGAAACTTAGCACTGTAGGTAGGTCTTCTTTGTTTACAAAACTGGAAGAACACAATGGAATATTTTTAATCCCCAAACAGCAGTATGCCCCAGCCAGGGGCTGCTTCTGTTGTTTCTGCTCCAGGATGAAAACAGGGCACAGTAGTTTGCCAACAGCTGACCTGCCAGGCTCAGGTAACACAAGCAAACAATATGATTGGAACTACAAAGACATCAGACTGTTGATTATATCAAGAAAAGTGAATAGTACAAATAACTAATCTTAAAACTGAGAATTTTTAAGAGACAAATCTACATTTTCTTCTACCCACAAACAATAGCTTTCCAACCAGTGGAAAACATCTACAACAGTACTGTGAAGACTCTGCCAAACTACGTATTGAGTAGTAACATCAAGGATTCAAACTGGCTTCTTGGGCATGTTCAATGCAGGTTCTCAGACCGCATGTGAATCCAATAAAATGATGCAAAAAAGTGGAATATAGTAACTTTCCTAGAGCTGAAGTTTATGTCCCAAGTTAGCTCTTGAGCTGTGCAGCCTAATTTTAACCAAAAGCACCTTCTGCTATGTTAAATCGAATATCTGAGTCAGCATTTACCTCCATGTGTTGAGCCACAGAAGTGTTTCAATGATTTCAGACTAACTCAAAATACCCAAACCAAAAAGGAATGTCAGACAACACTTTAAAATTGGGTACAGGGGAAACTGGAAGGTCTCAGTGGACAGAGGCAATCAGGAGGAGACCAAGCCACACACTGGGTGGCCCTTCTAGTCCTCGCAGCTTTGCATCTATCTTTTGCTCTCCTCAACAAAACTGGGTGTCTGCCCAGCTATCTACTGGAAAGAAAAAACTCACAGCTGCTAACCGGTGAAGGTGTCTCCTAAAACATCCACTGCTTAAAAGGCTGCACATCATAGAGAGTCAAAGCCTGCAGGTGAGTGAGGAAAGGAAGATGACTCAGGGTAGATTACAACGCCAGAGGAAAAATGATGGAACCTTTCCACTCTGAGTGTGCTTTTTCATAAGACTGGAAAAAGAACATTTGCCACATATAATGAAAAACCTCATCATTCTCAGCTTAAAATGAAGAACAATTCTAAAGGAGCTCATGAGCAGAAAATATGATAACATGGGTAAATAGGTTGCCCCAAAACAAATTCTCCCTAGAAAACCCAGAATCCTTTTTACAAAATGAATCTATGAATGAAATCTGGCAGCTGTGTTAGATCAGCAACCCATTAGAGCACTTGATTAAGTGTCCTACATAACCTTAATTACAAATGTCCTGGATGCAGTTTTCATTCAGTGACTTGAATTAGAAACTAGATGAGAGACCATGAAAGGGGGAAAATGATGAATAGAAATCTCCCACGTGTATGAAGGCATGGGGAAGGATGACAGAAGGGTCAACATATATATAGACATTGTGATCTCCTTGTAATGAGACTTCACAGTGTCAACCAATAGTAACAAGGTTTGCTGCTAATACAACAGACACTCAGAATTCTAATGAATGCCAGAAATACATATGACTTAAAAAGATAAAATTCCTAGTCAGGAGAGAACAATTTTTGCTCTACAACAGTACCTTTCATTTTATAGGGAAGAGAATGCTTATATTCTATTGTTTATGAGGAACAATGCATGAAACTACCAAAAGGTGTTCAAAGATGCTTCCTTGTATGAGAAGGGTAGGAAGTGGCAGTTCCCAATTTCATGTGAATAGACAGTGATTTTAGCCTTGGATTTCAATGTGGCATTAATACAAGGCAGCTTCATACACGAATTCAAAAAAAATATTGGCACAAAATTTATCACTCCATTTCCCCCACAAAATTTTAGAAGTACTCTCACAAATCATCAAAGAAAGGAATATTGACCTGTGGGTAACACATCTTAGAAACCTGCCCTAAGGGAAAGAATCTGTCAACCAGAATTGTGATGACAAAAGGTAAAAGAAGAGAGAGAGGCACTGTGAATGTTACTAAAGACTATCGGGCAAAGGAGTAAAAGCCTTTATCACCCACAGAGATAACTGAGGAAGACATTGAGAAAATGGGGTACAAAGAATTCAGAAAACTCTTTATAAAGCTGAACAATGAGAAGCACATACAGGAGTTTAAACAATGCGAAGCACATACAAACAAAAGCTGATATTTCAGAAATTAAGAATACAGTGGGATAAATTCAAATAATACTGGAGAGTCTCAATAATAGAATGAATGAAGCAGAAGAAAGAAGTTCAAAATTGGAAGATATTTCCTGTCACCATGGGGAAATAATAAAAAATCTGGAAGCAGAGCCGGGTCAAGCTAAAAAAAAAAAGTGCCGGGCCTGGCAGCATGGCCTAGCGGCTAAAGTCGTCGCCTTGAAAGCCCCGGGATCCCATATGGGCGCCGGTTCTAATCCCGGCAGCTCCACTTCCCATCTAGCTCCCTGCTTGTGGCCTGGGAAAGCAGTTGAGGACGGCCCAATGCATTGGGACACTGCACCCGCGTGGGAGACCCAGAAGAGGTTCCAGGTTCCAGGTTCCCGGCTTCGGATTGGTGCAGCATCGGCCCGTTGCAGCTCACTTGGGGAGTGAATCATCAGACGGAAGATCTTCCTCTCTGTCTCTCCTCTTATGTGTATATCTGGCTGTAATAAAATGAATAAATCTTTAAAAAAAAAAGTGTCCAAACATCAAAAGATACTATTAAAAGGCTCAATATAAGATTTTTGGGAGTCCCAGAAGGTGCAGAAAGAGAAGCTGGGGTTAAAAGTATATTCAATGGGCCCGGTGGCGTGGCCTAGCGACTAAAGTTCTCACCTTGAAAGCCCAGGATCCCATATGGGAGCTGGCTCTAATCCTGGCAGTTCCACTTCCCATCCAGCTCCCTGCTTGTGGCCTGGGAAAGCAGTTGAGAATGGTCCAAAGACTTAGGACCCTGCACCCACATGGGAGACCTGAAGGAGGCTCCTGGCACCTAGCTTGGGATTGGCACAGCACTGGCTGTTGCAGCTCACTTGGGGAGTGAATCATCGGATGGAAGATCTTCCTCTCTGTCTCTCCTCCTCTCTGTATATCTGACTTTGTAATAAAAATAAATAAATCTTTAAAAAAAGTATATTCAATGAAATAATAAATGAAAACTTTTCTAATCTGGAGAAAGAATTGGATAGAACCCTTGCAATATGTACACACTGAGACTCTGTGTTGATACAAGGTGGTGATGGTTCCTCATCCCTGGGTACTGGGATGTGTGCAAAGTCGTAAGTGGTTCCCCCTTTGTTTCTCCCCTTCCCCCAGGAACAACAAAAAGAAACAGCAAATTTGGAAGCAATGAACTCATCCAATTTTCCCTAAACCTCAATTCTTCCCACCCTGATCAATCATGTAATCATTATTAAAAAAAAAATTAAAAATCTTTCAAATAAAAATAAATGATTTTAAAAAAAGAAATTAGAAAACACCAAATATATCAGCTAACCTTACAGTTGAAGGAACTAGAAAAACAGCAAAGCAATCCCAAGATTAGTAGGAAAAAAGAAATAAACAAAATAAGGGAGGAAATAAACCTAATAGAGAGCAAAAGAACAATACATAAGATGAACAAATCAAAGAGCTGGCTCTGAGAAAAGCAAAAAAAAAAAAAAAAAAGGCTCCCCACTAGCTCAACTTATTAAAAAAAGAGGGGGGTGGGAAGAGAAGATACACATTGAGAGCATCAGAGATGAGAAAGGAAATAAAACAGATACCTTGGACATACAGAGAATTTACAAGCAACTATGTGCAAACATAACAGAAGATCTAGAAGAGATAGACAGGTTTTTGGACACAAACAATCCACCAAAATTGAATCAAGAAGCAATTAACAATCTAAATATACCCATAACATAGACAGAGACTGAATTGCTAATTAAAGCCTTCCCAACCAAGAAAAGTATTGGACCAGATGGCTTCCCTGCTGAATTTTACCAAATGTTTCAAGCAGTACTTACTCCAATTCTCCACAAGTTTTTCCAAATAATAGAAAAGGAGGCAATCCTTCCAAACTTTTTATGAAGCCAATATCACCCTAATACCAAAGTCAGATAGAGAAACAAAACAAAGAGAACTACAACCTAATATTCTGGATGAACATAGATGCTAAGATCCTCAACAAAATACTAGCCAACAGGGTCTAACAGCACATCAGGCAGATCATTCACCCAGACCAGGTGGGATTCATCCCAAGCTTGCAGGGATGGCTCAACATTTGCAAATCAATAAATGTGATACATCACATCAACAAATTGAAAAATAAAAACCATATGATCATCTCAATAGATGCAGAGAAAATCTAACACCACTTCATCCTGAAAACCTGAAAGCAAGATAGGCATAGAAGGAATATTCCATAATACAATCAAAGCAATTTACAAAAAACCCAATGCCAGCATCATACTAAATGGGGAAAGACTGAAAGCTTTTTAACTAAATCTGGATGTTCACTCTCATCACTACTCTTCAATATAGTATTGAAAATCCTTGCCAGAGCTATTAGGCAATAAATAAATAAACAAACAAACAAACAAATAAATAAAACAAAAACCTCAAATTAAAGGACTTCAAATTGGAAATGAGGTATTAAAATTATCTATTTGCAGATGACATGATTCTCTACATAGAAGAAGCAAAAGACTCAGTTAAGAGACTATTGGAACTCATAAGAGACTTTGGCAGAGTAGCACAATACAAAAATGATGAACACAAATCAGTAGCATTAGTGTACACAAATAATACCATAGCTGAGAAAGAAACTGTAAGTACAGTCCCTTTTAAAATAGTGGAAAGGGATCTTAAATACCTAGCAATTAATCTAACTAAATATGTGGAAGATCTCTATGATGAGAAGTATAAAACATTTCAAAAAGAAATAGAAGACATTAAAAAACGGAGAAACTTATTGTGTTCCTGGATTGGTAAGATCAACATCATCAAAATGAGCACAATACCAAAAGTAACATACAGATTCAACTCAATCCCAATCAAAATACTAACAAACTTCTCAGAAATAGAAAAGGTTATACAAAAGTTCATCTGGAAACACAAGAGACCATGAATAGCCAAAGCTATCCTGAAGAATAAAAATCAAGCTGGAGGAATCACAATTCCAGATCTCAAGACAACTACAGAACAGTGGCCATCAAAACAGTCTGGCACTGGTACTGATACAGAAACAGAGAAGATCAATGGAACAGAATGTAAGCATCAGAAGAGAGTCAGTCCACACATGTACAGCCAACTAATCTTTGACAAGGAAACTGAAAACAATCCAGGAAAAATCCTGGTCTATTCAACAAATGCTTTTGGGACAACTGGATAGCAGCTTGCAGATTTAAGAAGCAAGACCCACACCTGACACATTACACAAAAATCAGATCTGAATTAATCAAGGACCTAAATCTGCATGCAGAAACCATCAAACTATTAAAGGAAAACATAGGAAGCACTCTCTGAGATACAGGAATGGGGAAAGGCTTCTTAGAAAAAATGCCAAAAGCACAGGCAGAAAAAGACAAAATAAACAAATGGGACTACATCAAACTAAAAAGCTAAAAAGTGAAGAAGCAACCAACACAATGGGAGAAAATTTTTGCATAATACACAACTGATAGGGGACTAATATACAGGATTTACAAAAAGCTTCAGAAACCCAAGGACAGTAAGTAAAACAACCCTGTGAAGAAATGGGCAAAGGAAATGAACAAGCATTTTTCAAAAGAACAGATTCAAATGGCTAATAGACATATGAAAAGATGCTCAGGCTCCCTAGCTGTCAGGGAGATACAAATAAAAATGACATTAAGGTTCCACCTAACTCCCATCAGGTTGACCTACATTCAGAACACAATTAACAACCCCTGCTGGCATGGATGTGGGGAGAAGGGTACCCTTCTTCACTGCTGGTGGGAGTGCAGGTTAGTACAACCATTACAGAAATCAGTTTGGAGAATGCTTAGGAAATTGCAAATAAACCTGCCATATGACCCAGCTATCCTGCTCCTAGGAAATGGAAATGAAAATGGCATATGAAAAGGGGATCTGTAATCCTATATTTACAGCAGCACAATCTACAATAGCAAAGACATGGACACAATCCAGATGTGTGTCCAAAGAGGAGTGGTTAAAGAAACTGTGGTACATCAACTCCATGGAATACTACTCAACCATTAAAAAGAATGAAATTATTCCATTTGCAACTAGATGGTCCCAACTGGACACCATTATGCTCAGTGAAATAAGTCAATTCCCAAAGCACAAATTCCGTGTGTTCTCTCTGATGTAAGGCACCCTTCATGCAAACTGTAATCAAAAACCCTTTCAATAGTGATTTTGCTGCATCCCATGTGTTTCGATATTTTTGTTTTTACTTTCATTTCTTCCAAATAGTTTCTGTTCTCTTGTTGAATTCATCACTGGCTCATGGGCTGAACAGTGGCCTCAGTTTACCCAAGATGCTTTTGGGTTTTCTTTTTCATTTCTTCACTCATGCATTGGTTATTCAGTGGTGCGCTTTTTGACTCCATCGTGCTGCGAGTTTTTGTTTTAACTTTATACCTGTCGTTGACTTTGTTTCATAGTTTCTTATTTAAGGTAATATACAGCGATGGCATAATAGAGATTATCATATCCAGATGTGAAGGTACAATTCAGTATGCATCCCTACTTCCAAATCAAAGATGGACTCCCACTGAAACTGTTGGACATACCTAGACAATAGCTTGCTGGATGGTCTGCCATTGTCTGTATCAGCAATGTCAGGGCACAATTAAATAACAAACTGATGGACTTATGACTTTATGAAGGACTATACTATTGAAATAATATGGGGAAAATCAGTCAGGGAGTGGGAATTTGCGGAGTGGTTAGGGAAATCCCAGATCCTATGGAACTGTACCATGAAATTCAAAATTTAAAAAAAAATTGAAACTGTCATTTGCAACAAAATAGTCCCAACTAGAGACTATTATGCTCAGTGAAATAAGAAAATTCAAAAAAGATAAATATCATATATTCTCTCTGATATAAGGCAATCTTCAAATTAAAAAATAGATACATATGTAAACACGTATATAACATGTATTTTCAGAGATGAACTGCAAAATGGAGACAAGCATACCAAGAAGTGAAGATGCACTCTAATATGCCTCTTTACTCCTGAATAAAAGGAGGACTCCCAATGAAACTCTTAAATATAGCTTGACAATCCGACATTAGATTTTCTGGCATTGCCAATACCTACAATGCCATGATACACTTAAATAGCAGAATGTGGGACTTGTGACTGTTGCTCAAGGATTATGCTATTGTAATACTATGGGTGGTGGGGGAAATGGTGGGAAAGGGAATGTAGAGGGAATAAAGAGAATCCTTATACCTACAAAACTCAATCATGGAAAATAATAAAAATACAAAAAAGAAATAAAAAATTTTCCTATTCTGACGTCTCTTCATTGAGTGGAAGGCACAAGGTGTCCCCCCACATTTCCTTATTTACACACATCCAATTATACCAGCTAATAACACTGCATTAGTACACTACATTTTTATAATTTAACAATACTGCAACATTATCAATACATAAAACTACAGAGGTGGGGGTTTTGTGCTACAACTGGTTCAGCTACCACTTGGGATACTGCTTATCCATTTGCCTGGTTTGAATTCTGGCTCTTTGGCACTTCCCATATAGTTTCCTCCTAATGCATCTGCAAAAAGGTGGAAGATGGCCCATATACTTGTGTTCCCAACGCTCATGCTGGAGACTCAGATGGAGTTCTTGCCTGCTGACTTCAGCTTGATCTAGCCTTGGCCATTGTATGTATTTACCAGTGAACCAGTGGATGGAAGATGTCTCTCTCTCTCTTTCTCTCTCTCTCTCTCTCCCTCTCTCCCTTCCTCCCTCCCTCCCTCACCCTCTGTCACTTTTTTACAATTAAATCTTAATAAATGCCTGATTTTTAGATTAAAGTTCCCTTTTAGTAATGTAGATCATGTGCATTTGGTGATCAGCAGCCCCAAATTACACAACTACACAGAGTAGTTTCACTGCCCTAAAACTCCTGTGATCTTTCTGTTCATCTACAACCACCGGCGTTTCACTATTGTCATCATTTGATTTTCCTAGAAAGCCAAGAAGTTGAATAATTCAGTGTCTAGCCTTTTCACACTGCCTTCTTTCACTCAGAACATATTTAACTTCGTGCACATCTTTGCATGGCTTGTTAATTTATTTCTTTTTAACATCAAATAGTATTTAATTGACCATAATTTATTCATTCACTGTTAAACATCTTGGTTGCTTCCAATTTCAGTAGTTACGAATAAAGCTTCCATTAGCATTTGCATGTAACTTCAACGTTTGGATGGTTTTATTTTTTATTTTTTAACTGAAGAAGACAGGTGCCCATAAATATTCTTTTAAAAATAAGTAAAGAAAAAGAGCCAACTCAGAACCAGAAGGTGGAGCCTAATGAATTTCCATAGAAACTTTCAAACAATTTGCTCTTGATTGATGAAAAGAGTAAGCAGGTACATTGCCATGGTGAACATGGACTCTGTGATGAAGCTTCTCCTTTTATTCTCCTTTAAAACTCAAGCTTTAGGTACCTTTCTCGAAAATAATCTCATAAGCAGTAGATATTTTGTTCTTTGCTACTACAGAAAGTCATTGAGCCTTGGGCCTCTTAGAAAACCACTGCCATGACCATTGCTCCTGAGTTCCTCTTGGAAGGGACACGTTTCATCTCTCGGTTGCCATTGCTGGGACTGTACTTCTCCAATAAGATCAGAATCATCACAAGCAGTGCTTCAAAATCTTGATCCCACTTACTGCCTACTCTACTCTTATCTATAGCTGAAGGGAGATGCAAGCATGTTCTCATCCACTAAGCACAAAGTTCGCTCCACTTTCATTTTTCAATACAACAGTATAAGCTGACTGAGATGTTTCTGATGCTTTTTTTTTTTTTTTTTTTGCAGCTTTTCAGTCTTCCTCAACTAGGGTATGAATGGGATTCCTATTTTCCTCCCAAAGGATAAGAATGATCTGCCACTACAGACTTTGTCTGCAACATTATTGCTTCTTAAAATGTGTGACCTATTTGGAAACTGCCACTCCATTGGAGAACTGTTCACATAAAACTTGTAAAACATCAATTATTTCACTGTAATTCTACTCTAGCATCATCATAAACTTGCTGTTGATACACTTGCTTCATAATTTTACAAGAATCCATACTGCACTGACAGAGGTTCTTTTTCTAGACTCAGGTTGATTCTTCTTAATGCTTCAAACTAGGTCTGTTTAGATGTATTATGACAAGTTGGTCTGAGTTTATGCTGGTGTGGACAGGTTTTGGAATCCACGCAGTTTGCTCATAATGCACACTTTCCATGAATTTTAAAAAGAATTTGAAGATTCTTCCTCAAAAGTAACAACAACACTTGAATTTCATGACAATGATTCTCAAACTTTTGACCCAAAGAACATGTTAAACTTCCCATTCTGTTTCATTGATGTTCTTCTGTTTCTGTACTGATACCAGACTCTTTCGAGGACCACTGTCATGTAACGTGACTTGAGGTCAGGAATTGTGATTCCTGCAGCTTGATTTTTATTCTTCAGCATAGCTCTGGCTAGTTGTGGTCTCTTGTGTTTCCAGATGGACTTCTGTATCACGTTTTCTATTTCTGAGAAGAATTCATTTGGGATTTGAATCTTACTCAACCATTAAAAAGGATGAAATTCTACAATTTGCAACCAAATGGTCCCAACTAGAGAACATTAAGCTCAGTGAAATAATCCCGAAAGGACAAATATCATATGTTCTCTCTGATATAAGTCAACCTTTACACAAAATACAAGATCAATAGCCCTTTCAATACCATTTTTGCTGCATCCCATGGGTTTTGATTTTTGTTTATATTTTCATTTCTTCAAAATAGTTTTTCTCTTATTAAATTCTTCACAGACTCAAAGGTCATACAGTAGCATCATTTACCTCCAGTTTTTTGATTTTCTTATTCACTTCTTCAGTGACACACTATTCATTCAGTAGTATGTTATTTAACTTCATGCCGTTGTACATTTCCTATTTTTCTTCCTGTTGTTAATTTTGTTTTATGGCTTTTCTTTTAAGGGGATGTGTAGTAACACTGTAACAGAGATTATCATATCCAGATGTGAAGATACAATGCAATATTCATTCCTACTTCCAAGTCACAGATAGACTCCCAATGAAACTATTAAATATATCTTGACACTAGGATGCTAGACTCTGCCATTGTACAAACCAAAAATGTCAGGATACACTTAAATAGCAGAATGATGCACTTGTAACTGTTTATTAAGGACAGTGTTGTGGGGCAGTGGAGATTTTGGGGGGAAGGGAAGTCCCAGAGTCTAATGGAACTGCACCAGAAAATTATAAAATAAATAAATTAAAAACAAAATAATAATAATTTTTTAAAAAGCTCCTCTAAACTTTTAAAAACCCTGAAAAGCTTTAACTAGTGAGGGTAGTGTTTGGGAATTTGTCATATTTAGAAAGTAAACTGAATATCATTTTAAAACATAGACTTTCCAATCACAAGTTCCACTGGATAGCAAAATTTTTGACATGCATCCTGTGGCGTCTGGAAAATTCTATGGACATTGATGAATGTATGAAAATGAAAAGGGCCAATGACATGATGGTGTCATTCAGAAAACAGGTTGAGCCTCATGACATCTATAAAAATGTTTCACACTGCCTTGGGAGTCACTGTTGATCTCAAGGAACACAGTGATCCATTATACCTTCTACTGTAAAGGAGGACAAGATCAAGACCAGAGCTCTTGATCCCTAAGAAGGAAGCTACTCTCGTCCATGACTCATATAAAACAGGGAGCATCACTTCAAAAATTAGTTCTAGGCTCATAAAAAGAGGAAATCATTCTGAACATATTAAGAAATAGCTTGACATATTTTATCACAATATTTTTCTTGGTCATTATCTGTCCTGCTTGTAAAGCATAAAACATAAATCTCAACGTTTTCTTTCCTGGGGTTTCTTGGAAGAAAAACCTAAAATAACTGGACTTTAAGTTTTAATTCTGAGCAAGGACATCCAGTGCTTGACACAGCCCCTGATACATCTTAGATGTTCAGTGAATCACTGCTCGCTCATCTATCTCCCCAAATGAAGTTTAGGTTTCAAAAGGAAGGTGCTTCGGAAGAAGAGATGTGTATACAACTCTAAAGAATCTAGTCAAAAGTTCATTACTATTTAAGGTCATGGGTTTAGAAACAAAACGGGAAAATGTAGTCAGGAGAGATTAAATGTGACACTCAGCACTGACAAGACTAATAGTTAATTAGGTCAATTACCTAGGAGATAACAGGATTAACTTTGAGCTGACATAAAAAAATTAGTGACTGAAACAATCGCAGTAGCTCTGCTGCAAGATAAATGCTCAAGACATTTTAGAGAGCCAAATCTCCCGAGATACCATAAAGCTTTTTCTTACAAAATCCTTAAGTCTTCCCCATTGGCTCCAAGAAAAGAAACCAAATCTGAAGTGCATACCATGGCAACAGATGATAATAAAGTCCTCATACCTCAAATACCTCACTTCAAAACCTTACATAAGCACACATTGTAAGAGAAAGTAAACTATGTCAGTAAAACGTCGAAATTTAGGATTCCTAAAACAGGAGATTGCAAAGATTATAGTGGGAAGTGAAGATCAGCAAATGAACCCTCTAAATGATCCACACATGATCCTACCATGGGCTATGAAGATAGCTGCTGTAACACACGATTGGTGAGAGGCCCAACTGAGATTTCACAAACATATGGAAACGACACATGAAGTACGATGGTTTGACATCAAACAGCTGTTATTTATTAGAAATGAGAAACAGCAAAAAAATTCTTAAAACAAACAGCACAGTAGGGCCCTGCGCAGTGGCCTAGTGGCTAAAGTCCCCGCCTTGACCACACTGGGATCCCATATGGATGCCGGTTCTAATCCCGGCAACCCCAATTCCCATCCAGCTCCCTGCTTGTGGCCTGGGAAAGCAGTCAAGGACGGCCCAAAGCCTTGGGACCCTGCACCCGTGTGGGAGACCTGGAAGATGTTCCTGGCTCCTGGCTTTGGATTGGCACAGCACCAGCTGTTGTGGCCACTTGGGGAGTGAAACATCTGACGGAAGATCTTCCTCTCTGTCTCTCCTCCTCTCTGTATATCTGACTTAGCAATAAAAATAAATCTTAAAAAAAAAAACTAAAACAGCACACTAGAATAATAGCCTTTTTTATGATGTCACATGAATCGCTGCATAATTTTCAAGGCATGTTTGCCTAATGTCAATAGCAATGCCTGAGGCACCTCTCACCATCTTTAACCTTCTCTGAAAGCACAGTAATAGGTTCTGAATTAGAAACCATCATCCATGCAGGTCTTTTACTTGGACTTCTAGGAGTTCCCTATTATTGCTTTTCTCTTTTGCTATCATGCTAACTCAGCCTTCTATCTGTTTAACAGGTTGAGTAGACTTCAGATAAAATATATGGGACCAGAAGTGCTTCAAATTTTGGAGTATTTTCATATACCTAATAAGAAATCCTGAGGATGGGAATTCAAGTATAAACATAAAATTCATTTCTACTTATAGGTATCTTATAGGCTTTTAGCAATTTCACAGAGTAATTTTTGTATGCTGTCACATGTGGCCAAGTGTGAAATTTTCTACTTCTTAAGTCATATTGGCAATCAAAATATTTTAGAGTTTGGAGTATTTCAGTTTAGGAAGGCTCAACCTGTACCTTCTAAACATATCTTAGGTCTTGTTGGCTCTGGCTTATATCTCTTCAACATATACTGATTCAGGCATTGAGGTCTTCCAGATGACCCCACTTCTAATCTATGCTCCATAATTGCTGTTGAAGCAATCTTGAAACCTTCAGTTGGACTGCTGTTGTGCCTTTGCCTGCAGTCTTCAAGTGGTACCCAGGATGAAGTCTGAATTCCCAAGCAAGGTGCAGAACATATTTTGTAATATGGCCACTGCCACCTAACTTTTTTTATTCTTCCCCAAATTTGTTATGTCTGATTTTCACTCTTTCAAGAACACAATAACAAAATAAGTGCAGCAGTATTTTAGGAGCCTGACATACAGGAAAGAATCAGAGATCCTTGCCATTTCAAACCTTACACTATAAAAGGAGGAAGATATAAGATAGTTAGATAAACAGGACTGATGGCTAAGTAGATGGATGGGTGACAGATGGATAATGAATTATGGATAGTACAGATAAATGGATGATTTATAGGTATGTAGGCGATTGATTAATTGATGGACAGGCAGATGGATATTATAGTAAATAAATAGATGATGATGAATAGGCAGGTAGATTGACAAATGAATTGATGCAACAATAAACTGATAGAATGTTAGCAGGTGATAACTACAATGGAGATAATAAATCAGGATAGCGAAAGGAATCTGTACACAGAGGTATAATGTTTTACAACCCTAACTGGGTAGTCAGAAAATGCTTCACAAAACCAGTAACGTGTTAGCAAAGCCATGGTTAAATAAAGGGAAGGGGAGGGACAGGAAAGTATACATGCGGAAAGAACATTGTAGGGAGAAGCAACAACCAGTATCATAAAGCACCTAAAGTGACAAATGTGCTTTTGTGCTCAAAGAACACCAGGAAGCTGGTGGCAATAGAGTGATAGGCAGGTGGCAGATGAGCTCAGGGAAGTGAAGGGTTGACAGGCCACATGTACAAGATTCCGTGGGGATTCCTGCTCTCAGTGAAATGAGAGGTGCTGGGACCTAACACATTTTAATAGACATGACAACTGCTCCATATACAGGAGACTACTCCGAGCTCCGGGCGGAACCCTCATTTCAGTTAATTGCACTAACACATGCCACACAAATTACAACTGGCTTGATTCCTCCCCTTAACTGCGAACTCCCATGGGTGACCATGTCCTATTTCTTGTCGCTTTCTGATAGCTACTGCTGTTCCTGCTGGAGAGCACAACTGTGAAGAAAGTTTCACCCAACCTTTTCTGGACCAACCACACTCCTGGGGTTCTGGATGCTCAGATGGATGTCCACGTTCCTCTGTTGGGAACCACGAGGATCTGAGCTCCTCTAAAAGCACAGGGCTGGAGTCACAAGGAGGCCAAAGAAAAGCGCCATAGGTGAGGCCGAGCTAGGCCAACCATTCAGCTGACAGTGAAGGCCTGATCTCCACCACCAAGCAGAGAGTGACACCAAGTACGAGGAAAACGGGGAAGACAGGGTGACAGAGTCGGGAACGGAGGGGACCCTGAGCCTAAAGAGAGGCCCATCCTTTTAAAAGCTGTGCATTTGTGTGCATACATAGATTAGACACTAGCAGTATCAACAGCAGGTAGTTAACGGGAGAGATTTCCCAGCAGGTTGACTGCACATATATGTATATCCCAACTCTACTAGTCCAAACGGGCCTGTATTACGTGTTACAACAATTCTGCAATTGGCTGAATATGCAAAGGCTGAATATGGGGACAAATTTCACCTATATCCCATCTTCAACTCTTTTTACATGGCCTCCTGAGGAGAGCCAAGAAGGCAAGAAGAATACTGAAGACATAGGGATTGGTATTTTCTTAAGCTTCTCAAATCCATTCTTTGTGCAAATGATGCCTCAAAAGCTGTTGCATCCATGCAGGAAAGGCAGGTGGAAGGCAATTTGGGAAGTTATAGTTGGTGGTTTCTCATGCAAGTCTCTGCTAGTGGCAAATGCCACTGGTACAAACTGGGTGAGTCACTTTATCTCCCCTAACCTGTTTCCTGTTCTGCCACATGGAATAATTAACAACACAAGCTAATAATAACATAATAATAATAATAATACGTATATAACAACCACATTGTTTATCATCAAAAATAAGTGAGAACACCAGGGAAAACTATTTTGAAAAAGATAAATTGTCCTGCAAATGCAATCCAGCTCATTACCATCAGCAATCTGCATTTGACCTAACCAGGTAATCCAGTAAAAGCAGCAGCAGCAGCAGCAGCAACAAAACTTACAGCTAATTTTCTTTTACATATGGTAGTTAGAACAGCAGGAAAAAGCAATTCTAACCCATGTTAGAAAAAAAGTCACTTAAAAAGCAATTACAATATTAATTACAGTATAACTGTACTGTAGATGACTGTACTGTATATACTCCTGTTGCTAAAAAAAAAAAAAAAAAAGCAAGCTAGGTAAGCCCAGGTGACCACTGCAATAAAAATAAACTACCAAGACAGCGTTTTTTCAGACAGCATCATAAACAGAGGAAATAATAAACACAGAGCATATGCAAGTTTAGGGATTTTGCTTCTTCCTCTGAAAATTGTCTTGAGAAACAGAAATCACAAAGACTAAGAAGAAAAATTATACAAGTACTAACGATTGGTGATTCTGAAACCAGCTTAGCAATGTCATGCAAAAAAGTTAAAAAAATTTGGTTTCTGACTTTCAGTTTCTTCATTTGTGACAAAGCTGTGAATAATGGACAAGACTTGTCATTACAAATACAAAGAGGTCCCTATTTACTCAATGGGGATGTCTACTCTAGGAATCCATTCATGTGTTGAGATGGGATGCTGTCACCTGTGGACAGCTCAAAAGTTTCCACCTCACACAGCTGCTGGGAACACAAGATGGGATGCTGTCACCTGTGGACAGCTCAAAAGTTTCCACCTCACACAGCTGCTGGGAACACACACCTGCTCTTTCTGTGGTAGTACCAGCGTTCCATTCAGGGCCTTACCTGACCGATAACGCTCATCTCGTGACCCTGAGGACCGTCGGCGGTGATAGCGGGAGGCAGAGGAAGGAGTGACAGGAGCCCGGCGTTCTGGAGGCAAAGCTTGGTCCACCCCTAGGAGGAAGAAAAACAGTGAGGTGAGAGAGAGGCTTCACTCAGCAGAAGCAGTCAATGGCGTCAGTGGAGCACATCGTTTGCTGGTAGCCAAGCCCTGGCTCACTGCATCCCCGCAGAAACACTAGAGCCTCTGGGAGGAAGTGTGTTTGGCATAGGGTGCCGCACAGCTGGTGATCAGGAGGGAGGGAAGCAGAAGGGCAGCTGCTCCCAAACATAGGGAGGGCCTTCCTGTGTGAGTGCCGCAGCCTGCAGAAAGAGCAGCAGATGCTCCCTCAGGTCACCCACCTCCACCACTGATGCTCAGGACACAGGGATGGACTCAGATCCTCTCCATTTGACAAGCCTACAAGTCATGCAAACTATTGAGTATATGTACAAGTATACTCATCATCAAAGTTCAACTTTAATGTAAATCCAAGATGACCACAATATAATTCAGGTAAATGATACTTGGCATACACTAACAGCCTTTTTTTAAATTCCAAAGCAGTAACTCTCTGGAAACTTGTTCTATTTGATGCTAGTTATTTTAAGTTTATTTGAATATGGCTTCATTCAATCCACACAAATGGTATTTATACACATATGTCCACAGGTTTATAATCCTGCTTCTTGAACGACACGCCTCAGACAATAAGGAAGGCTCCCTGACATCAACATGGTCATCACTATCGCTACTATCAGCATTAGGTAGAGACTGCTTTCTTTCTTTTTAAAGATTTATTTTATTTATTTGAAAGACATAATCAGAGAGAGAAAGAGACAAGGACAGGGAGATGGGGGAGAGAGAATCTTTCATTTGCTGGTTCACTGCCCAGATGTCTGCAACTGTGGGGGATAGGCCAGGCCAAAGCCAGGAGTTTCTTCTAGATCCCCCACATTCGTGCAGGGGCCCAAGCACTTGGGCCATCTTCCACTGCTTTCCTAGGCACACACAGATTTCTCCCCATGGAAACACTGACAACCTGGTGACAAGTCTTCAGAACAATTCTAATTATCTTTCTGGAGTGCCCCATCCTTCCCTAAGCTCGGACACCCAAAGCTGCAACACAACTACCATATCAGATTCCCTTTAGGCACAGTCATCCCTCTACCTTCTTTGTGTGTGTGTGTGTGTGTGTGTGTGAGTGGGGGAGGATGGACTCTTCCTAGTGTTCTCCCATGCTTCCTTTTGCATTTCACTTGCTATCTTTGAGTGTCTTATGTGGTTTCTTAGGTTACTTAGGATCAATGGTTACTTAGGTTACTTAGGACCATATTTGAAGGCCCTGCAAACACCAAGTGTCCGTCTTTCTACCTAACATGATTGGTAGTCTGCCTAGATATGGAACTCCAGGTGAAATAATTTCTATTCACTGCTATTCATTTTTATTATCAGAGAAATATTGCGTTGATACAATAATGGTTACATAATAAATAAAGACACAGGTCTTTTCACCTGTGTCAGCTTTAACAATCCCTCTCATTCCTTCTGAAGGGGCTACAAGCTGATATTTCTTTCTGTGCCAGGGTACCACTAACTCTCCCAGTGGGCCTTTTATTTGGGATGCCCCATTTGCCCAAAGACAAGACTTCTGGCCTCCCAATTTGAGATTCAACACGGGCAAGTCTGCCACTCTGAATGTGAGGGCGCTCTGATTTTGTGCCCCGATTTCCAGCTCTGCCTGCTATAGCAGTATTTCAAGCCTCTGTGATTTTATTTCTCTTACAGACTAAGTCAGTCTGAAAGAAATGTAGAAGACATGGCGATGTATTTCCTAGAGGCCCTTCTTTCTGTTCTGGATGAGGTGGTACTCATGGTTTTCATGACTATTTGGACCTGTTGATTTTCTCCACTTTATTAAATGCAATACCACCGCTTCTTTAGTTCAATACTGCAAACACTTGACAGTATTACCCCCATTCTCTGAGAGGGTTACACTTTATACACACATTTACAGACATTTTAAGAGCAGTTTGGGAAGTTGGGTGATTTTAATTTAATGCTTGGCTTCAATATCAGTGGTATTGCCTATCCAGTTCATTCAAATAAGCTTCCAGGATTACTTTCAGCCTTAAACCTCCTTTTGGTGCTCACAGATGCTGCATGGAGTTGCAGGCTCCTGCTTGCATTGTTTACAGATCTTTTTCTGCCCCGAGCCAGATTTGTACACAAACATCACGGATAGTGGCTCCCCCAGAGTGAATGCAGACTTTCCAAAATTTCCAACTTTTTGGGAAAAAATGAATAAAACTAGACAGAAGAACTTCAACAAGTCACTACAGTAAGATAGTAAAAGAAACTACAATGTTAGAATGCGTATTTCATTTGTTCATCTTCATTTGACCTCATTCTGAATGAGATGTGAGGTGGCCTTGGAGGCCACCTCAACAAAAATAAAAATGCCAGCAGATGAATATGCAGCTTTCAATTACTGCAGTCAACCGCTCCCTTTCCTAATTACGCTTAATTTGTGAAACCATCATTGCAAACCCATTCTACTGAGAGACTCAGAAAAACCAGGAGACTCACAACAGCAGCTATGGTAAGGTTAAGAGAGGCCATTTAGGATAGGAGGTCACTTAGAAGGAAGGAGTCCCAAGGGACATAGGGTGACTGTCCCTAGCACATGACTCAGGAAGACGGAAAAGCTAATTATTCTCAGACAAAAACATGACAAGGATGAAGACGGAACCCTTTCTCCTACAAACATTTATTAGGCACTTATGTGCTGGCCATAAGTTAGTCCTAGTGAATGCAGAAGCTGAACAGTACCATGGAGAGATCCTGTGTTTTGGAGTTGGACAGTCTGGGACCATTTTCCTGGCTCCACTTACTGCCTGCAACCGCAGACAAATTCCTCAACTTTCCCACAATTCAATATTCCTCTCTATATAGATAAAATAACAATGCCTTTCTACTATTACATATAAATCTATTATGATATATTATATATGGTATATTGTATATGAATCTACTGCATATTATATATAAATATTATTTTTATATTTATTGACCTCATATTTATTCCTCTAGTCTATTATTATAAAACCATAATTTTATTTTGCACATTATTTGAAATCTTTAAAGATTTTTTTTTTGAAAGGTGGACTTACAGAGAGAGGGAGAGGCAGAGAGAGAGAGAGATATTTTTTATCTGGTGGTTTTATTCCCTAAATAACTGCAATGGCTGACTCTGGGTGGCAGTAAAATTAGGAGCCTGCAAGCTGCATTTGTTTCTCCCACATGGGTGGCAGGGGTCCAAGCACTTGGGCTCTTTTGCACTGTCTTCCAAGGTGCATCAACAGGGAGCTGTAATGGAAGTGAAGCAGCTAGAACATGAATTAGTGCATATAAGGATGCCGACATTGCAGGAAGTTGCTTAATGAGCTATAACATAAAACCTGGTCCTTCCATAGCTTTATTGATGAGGAGACACAGGCACAAACGTGGAATTTGAACTCATGCAGCCTCTGGCACTCCTCAGTGGCATTCTGACATCTGTCTGTAACAACCTTTGTATTATCCCTAACCCAGAGAACAGAACATTCTGGATCTACCCCCACTGCCCTGCTCCCCAAACAGGAGGTAAGGCCTGGAGTGACGCACTCCTGCTGCCTCTACTGGTGTCTAGCACATACATCCACAAGAATTATTTGTTACATGAAGAAAATACAGCTTGTACCTTGAAGCTCTGACAAGGTAACTGCATAATCCTATGACAGCGATCTGTATCTATTCAACTGAGTTTTTAAAATATAGAAACTACTACAATTTTAGGTTGTTTGCCAGCAGTGAAATTTCAAACATTCAGACACTTTTGAGGTCATCTGACAGGTTATGCCTAAGGGGATTTTTATTAGAGAGGTAAATACATTAGAGAGCCAAAGACAGGCAACACTGGTCCCTGCTGAGCACTGCACAGCCCCCCTCCCCAGGCCCACGGGCACGCTCAGGAAACCTCTGCCAATAAATGAGCCAGCTTTTTCCAGGATCAAAGGGAGGATGGAACACTTCAATGTAAATATGACAGTGACAGTGAGATTTTTATTTTTCTCAAAAGTAACAATGGGATCACAAATAGAAATCCCTGAAAGATGTAGGGAACCCCAAGTGCACAAGAGCAAACCAAGACAAAGAAAGCATAGGAAGCGAGAAAGCAGAGTGCACAGCCCTTCTGCAGAGTCCATTCCCCTCCATGACTGCTTAATTCCTATACAGCCTTCACACACTCCATGTTTTGAGACATGCAGATTGTGTATGATCCTCTCTTTCCATGCCCTGCAGGTTCAGTAAAATAGCATGGGCTCCTGCGCACGATCACATGTCACTTGCAGTTGGGATGCTGTGGCTCCCACTGCCTCCCCTCTGTGCCTTGGACTGTCCACCCCACCTGAATCCAAGCAAATCCCTACACTGCTTCATGTGTTTGTTCTCTTTCCAGCTGTAAAAACTGGATTAAGCATAAGGGAAATGAAAACAGAAAAAATAAACCTTTTATCAGAACGTCAATCAGTTTATTTCAACATGTAATTAAGAAAGCATTCACCAGAGAAAATCTGTAGCAATATACTCTGGTTAACCTTAATAATTCTTCAATTTCAGATTAGTAAATAGAAGGAGAAGATCAGTTCTTAGGTAAAAGAGATGCTGGCAACATATTAATCTTTATGTTAACCCTAAGACTAACACATGGCAATGTCATCCATCTATCTCTCTAATACAATGATATACTACAGGTCAGAAGAAGACTTGGCAGGATAGATAACATTTGGTGGTTCAGAGCATTAACTATGCTTTTTTTAAAAAAATAATTAAGACTTCTATGCCCTGGTACAATGGCTCAAGAACGAAATTCTCATCTTGCAAGCACTGAGATCCATTATAGGTGTTGGTTTGTGTTTCTATAAATCTGTACTTTCCAATAAAGATAAGTAAAATCTTTTTTAAATTTAAGATTTTCTTTCTATTGTAAAGGAAGATATACAGAGAGGAGGAGAGAGAGAGGAAGATCTTCCATCCAATGGTTAACTTCCCAAGCAGCCACAGCAGTTGGAGCTGAGCCTATCCAAAGCCAGGAGCCAGGAGCCTCTTCCAGGTCTCGCACACAGAGGCAGAGTTCCAAAGCTTTCGGCTGTTCTCGACTGTTTTTCCAGGCCACAAGCAGGGAGCTGGATGAGAAATGGAGCAACCAGCATTAGAACTGGTACCCAAATGGGATTCTGGTGTATGCAAGGTGAGGACTTTAGCCACTAGGCTACCATGCTGGGGCCGATAAATACAATCTTAAAACAAAATTAATACTTCTAAATTCAGATAGGGAGAGAAACACTGGGAATTACGGCTTGCTATGAGTATTTCAGAAAAGAAAACATGAGAGGTATGCAAATTAAAAATAGACTTTTGGGGGCCCAGCACAATGGTTCAGTGGCTAAATCCACGGTCTTACACATGCTGGGATCCTATATGGGCACTGGTTCAGGGCCTAGCTGCTCTACTCCCCATCCAGATCCCTGCTTGTGGTTTAGGAAAGTGGTAAAGGATGACCCAAAGCCTTGGGACCTTGCACCTGAGATGCAAACCCAGAAAAAGTTCCTGGCTTCAGATTAGCTCAACTAAAGCTGTTGTGCTCACTTGGAGATTGAACCAGCAGATAGATCTGTCTCTCCTTCTCTCTAAAAATCTGTGTTTCCAATATAAATAAATAAATCTTTAAAAAGAAACTGATTTTTATTAAAGTGCATGGCTATAAAAAATAAAGTTAGCAACAAGTGGAACCGTAGAAATGAAATAGCTCTACAATGAAAATTATAAAACACTGATGAAAGAAATTACCATGACTATAAAAACTGAAAAGATGTTTCTTGTTTATTATTTACTGGAAGAATATCACCAAAATGTCCATACTACCCAATGTAATCCAGAGAGTCAATATAATTCCTATCAAAATGAAAATGACGTTGTTTAAGTTTTTTAAAAAAAATCAGGCCCGGCCCAGTAGCCTAGTGGCTAATGTCCTAGACTTACACGAGCTAGTATCCCATATGAGCGCCAGTTCTTATGCCGACTGCCTCAATTCCCTTCCGGCTTCCTGCTTGGGACCTAGAAAGGCTATAGAGGATGGCCCAAGGCCTTGAAATCCTGTACCCACATAGAAGACCCAGAAGAGGCTCCAGGTTCCTGGCTTCTGATTGGATCAGCTCAGCTCCAGCTGTTGCAGTCACTTGGGGAGTGAACCAGAAGACAGGAGATCATTCTCTGTTTCTCCTTCTCTCTGTGAATCTGACTTTCCAATAAACATAAATCTTTAAAAAAATTGCTTAGGGTCTGGCACAATAGACAAGCGGCTAAATTCCTCGCCTTGAATGCACTAGGATCCCAGATGGGCACTGGTGCTAATTCTGGCAGCCCTGCTTTCCATCCAGCTCCCTGTTTGTGGCCTGGAAAAGCAGTCGAGGATGACCCATATAGCCTTGGGACCCTGCACCCACGTGGGAGACCCAGAAGATGCTCCTGGCTCCTGGCTTTGGATAGGCTCAGCTCCAACTGCTGCGGCTGCTTGGAGAGTTAACCATTGGATGGAAGATCTTCCTCTCTGTCTCTCCTCCTCTCTGTATATCTTCCTTTACAATAAAAATAAACAAATCTTTAAAAAATTGTTGGAAAAAAACCCTAAAATTCATGTTAAATCACAAAAGATGCAGAACAGCCAAAGTTACCTCAGGGAGAGAAAAAAAAGAAAGACATGACAATACTGAATTTCAAAGCTGGAGTTATTAAAACCACATAGTACTGGCATGAAACATAATAATATGCATCAGTGAACAAAATAGATAGTCCAAAAATTAAGCCACACATATACAGCCAATTGGTTTTTTTGGCAAAGAACAACTGGGTGCAGAGAGAGAATGGAAGCAGTTCCACACTTCTTATCACATACAAAAATCAACTCAAGTTGGATCAAAGGCCTACTGTAAGACCTGAATCTATGAAACTGCAAGAAGAAATCACTTCAAGATATTGATACCAGTGAGCTTTTGGGTAAGATCCAAAAGCATAATCAAACAAAAGTGAAACTACCCTTTACACATGCAGACGGTGACGAGAGAATTTTTTTAAAAAATGGGTGATGTTGAGAAAGGCAAGATCTTTGTTGAGCAGTGCATCCAGTGCCACACGGTGAATACAAAAGGCAAGCACAAGACCAGACCTGATCTCCACAGTCTGTTTGAGCAGAAGACTGGTCAAGCCATCAACCTCTCTTACACAGATGGTAGCAAGAACAAAGGCATCACCCGGGGAGAGCACTCTGATGGAGCACTTGGAGAAGCCCAAAAAGTACATCCCGGGCACCAAGATGATCTGGCATGAAGAATGAGACGGTAGATTTGATGTTTCTCTCAACAAGCTACTAGAGTAATGGCTAGCCACCGCCTTACTGATTACAAAACAGAAATGTCTCGTGACATTTTTGTGTGTACCATAATTAAATTATCCTACACTAGAATTTAGATCGTGAATAGCTGACAGAATACTTTTATTTAGCAGTCCATATTTTAAGTATAATTGTCTTGTGTGGTTAAGTTAAAAAAAAAAGACTTAGTTCATTAAAATTTGGGTAGTAATTCCAGCTCAGTCAATGATCTTCTCCCTGTTCTCCTCTGCTAAGGATATGATTTGACTTCACAAATGTTCAAACTTCTCCTAAAAGTGGTGAATGCCATCTCAAAATCTGCTGGGAGGTTGTATTTATATTTAAATACTGGGGAAAGCTCTTCACCATCTCAAAAACCATGTTAACACTCAGCATGCATTCTTGTTTTTGTTGTTTGCCTGCTAAAAGCCAGAGCTGAGGACAGATAAAATTGCTTCCTACTTCTGGTCTTACGTATGTCAATCTAATAAGAATTTCCTGTATCTAAACTTCTGCCTCATGGAAAGGCATTTTAGTGTGGTTGATACGTAGCAATTAAGGAGTACTAATCACTTCTTACATTTTACACATGACCTATAAGGGCAGGCAATTTTAAAGGTAGCATGACCAGACAGAATATCAAGTGAAACTTCACTTTTGATTTCTTTACCACATTAGATTAAGTTAGATTTCAGGACTGTCTAGGAACAGCTATTCGGAAACATAAAATTGGGGAACTAATACACACCTGCCTTTAGTAACGGTGCTTTTGCCAACTCATTGGAGGGATTAAGTTAGAGAAGACATGCCATGAGCGTGAAATTATAAATTGTGTCATCACAAGACAATTAAAAACTATAGACTAAAAATTTTAAAAAGTAAAGCTACAAAAATGGAATTACAACAAATATAAAAGCTCTAGACTGCAAAGGAAGCAATAAATACAGTTTAGAGACATCCTACCGAGCTGTAGGAAATATCTGAAAGCTACTTATCCCACAAAGGATTAATATTCAGAATACATCAGAACTAAAAAAAACTCAGCAAATCAATCAATGCAATTAAGAAATGGGCAAATAACCCAAATACAAGGTTCTCAAAACAACATAAACAGCTAAAAATACATTTAAAAATGCTCAATACGACTAACAGGGAAACACAAATCAAAACCACAATGAATTATCATGTCACTGCTGCTAGATGGCTAGTATCAAAAGATAGGAAGTAGGACCAGAAACATGGCATAGTAATCTAAGCCTTTGGCTGTGGTGCCAGCCTCCCATATGGGCACAGGTGGTGTCCTGGCTACTCCACTTCTGATCCAGCACCCCGCCTATGGCCTGGGAAAGCAGCAGAGGATGACTCAAGTCCCTGGGCCCCTTGCACCCACATGGGAGACCCGGAGAAAGCTCCTAGCTCCTGGCTTTGGATCAGGCCAGCTCCAGGCACTGCAGCCATTTGGAGGGTGAATCAGTGGATGAAAGATTTCCGTCTCTCTTTCTATAACTATGCCTTATAAATAAAAATAAAATATTTTTTTAAAAAGAAAGTAATAGATGTGACAGATTTGGAAAAAGGAGGAAGCTCTTATACACTATTGGTGAGAACATAAATTAATGCAATTTGCTAAGGAAACAGTATAAAAACTTCTTATAAAACAACATACAGAATTGTTGTGAAATCCAGAATTTCTACTATTGGGCATAATGCATAATATCATTGCATCAAAAAGATTCCTGCTCTATCATATTTATGGCAACACTGTTCACAATATTCAAGATATGAAACCAACCAGGGTGTGTACCAGACAAATGAATAAAGAAAATGTGATAGACACACACAATGTAGAATATTACTCAAACATAAAGGAATGAAATTCTGTCACTTTCAGTAAAATGGATGAAACTAGACGACATGATGGTAACAAGTCGGACACAGGAAGACAAATAGCATATGCTTTTCTTCATGTTTAACTTTGAGTATTAAAGAAAGGAAAGAAGACCATACCTCATTCTGAATATAGAATGATAATTATTAGAGGCTGGGAGAGGTAGCTGGAAAAGAAGGAGTTTCGGTGATGGGCACCAAGTGAGTTTGATAGAAAAGTAAGTTCTTTACTGTTTACGCAGCATAATGGAGAAGCTGTAGTCTATAGCAAACTAATATACCTCCAACCCTCCAGTCATAAATATCAAACAAGAGGAAACACTCCCTCACCCTACTTTCCATCAGTACACATTAAGTTCAAGAAGTGAAATATCATGGGGAAGCCCATAAATATCTACAGCTACTGTTAATTTTTTTAAAGGCAGACAAAAGCATGAGGCATTTTGAGAGAGAGAAGACCTTGATCCAGCTTCAGGTCACATTCTAATTGTGTCATGTGCACAAAAAATATTGCCTTTGAGCCTCAGTTTCCACATGCTGGGGGGGTGGGGAAGAGACAATGCTCCCATGAGTGACATTAGTTCCCAGCATCCTCACGGTAGCTCCAGTGTCTCCTGCCTTTCTCTCTCCCACCTGAGAACAAGTGTACAGCGCAGTAGGATTTCAGGGTCCTATAGCAGCTTAGCCACGGGGCGAGCACTAGGTGTTTTGTGTAATTGCTGGGGACTTTTCCCTCCCATATTTCAAGTCTGTCCAGAAGCAGATTCCAAACACAGTCCCATTAGTTTATAGCGTTTAAATATGCTCCCTTATTCATAGGCACGGGCAGAAAGCAAATGGTACTGTTCCATGTACAGAAATTTACTATGCTTGCTCTTGATTGACTCAGGTGAGAACACAAAACAGTGTGAAACAAAATCACAGTAACGTTAGCATCTGCTCCAACTAAATGAACTTAATTCTTCCATTATTATCGCGAGTCTCTTTCATGGGTGACATTTGTCATAAATCACTATACATTTGTTTAATAATCTCCCTACGGCAGTATTTCTCCATGTTTGTTATCTTGTACCTCAGATTTTTCACAAAAATATATGAGCCAGTCCAAAACAGGTGCCATCCTCACTGCTGGGTGGTTACACCCACTCAAACTTCAGAAACACCCCATGCAAGTGGGTTCAGTTACCAGTTAGTATCTGGGACGAGGAACCTGTCAGGAAATGTTACTAAATTCAGAAGGAAATTAATCTGATCAAACCAATGGATGCTTGAGATAGAAAAATACATATTGGCTAATTAAGAACAGGTGTCATGCATGGCTGATAAAAAAACAAGGCTCACCTAAAACACAGGTACTTCACCTTTGCTGATGCTCATTTCCTCTAGAAACTCAATCTGGAGAGAATTTATTCTAAATCACAAAGAGGCAATAATAATCTAAATACTCACACTTACTCTCTTCAGATTTATAACTTTGCATCTTAATGCCCATCTATCTTGGTCACAAGGTGCACCAGGACTCAGGAAATCTTCCCGAGACAGGGTAGGGACAGGTCACATGTCACACACATCAACACGTGGACACTTGGACATGGCATCTATGTCCAAGCAAGAACATTCTGTCATGAAAGCATAAGCCTTACAGCAAAATGAAAATACAAGCTTGTGTGTTTGCTACTAAAGAAGTACAGTAGCTGTTAACGTGAAAAGTCAGAACAGACCAGTGCTGTCAGCTTTATTTTCTAAAGATAATGGGACAAAAACGCCACCTGACCCACTTTTCAGAGGGAAAAAAAAATCCACTTTATAATGTGAGAGACAGAGAGATACAGAGGGCAAACTCCCAATCACCGATTCACTTTCCAAAAACCTACAAGAGTCAGGAAGCTGAAGCAGGAGCTGGGAAGTCAATCCAAAACCCCCAGGGGGATGGCAGGGACCAGGGACCCAGCTACTGGATCTACTACCACTGCCTTCCAGGGTGTGCACTAGCAGGAAGTTGGGTGCAAGAGTCAGACAGTGATCAACTAATGGTACCCCACTGCGGGTTACAATTGTCCTAATCAGCAGAACAATGCCTGCCCCAACTCAAGTTTATCTTTTTAAAATACAGGAACAGTTTTCATTTTGCACACAGCTGACGTGCAGACAGGCCATTTTCTCCTGCATATTCCTCCCATCTTAGTGGGAGAATCCACAGGTGTGTTTCAGGTGATGCTCTCTGTTTGGGTCACATGAAGTGGTCACTGTGAGTCATGTCAAGTAACAGAATTCATGTCAGAACAGCTCATTTTCAGTGAAAGCACTGGACATTAGAATGTTCAAGCTGAGATCTAAAATAATAATGATAATCAGATGTGACTGATTAGAACATGCCGAGACTAAAAATCATGGACATTCTTGGACATTTCAGCTATTAACACTTCTGTATCACCAGTCATCATTTTAGTTTATCCATATTAGCAATTAAAAAAAGAGACCATGAGCACACTGGGAAGTTATTTTGTCTGCCACGCTGCTTCAGGAGTTGCACGCTGTTCTTTGGCATTTACCTTTAGCTGGGCGAGCTCTCCCACTCTAAGCACAACAAAACACGAGGCCAGTCTTGCTGCTCACATCCCTCGTGATGTGGGTGCAGTGTGTAGGGGACAGAGGCAGGAACTCAAGGGTCACGGAAAGTGAACCACTGCCCCACTCTGCTTCCTATAATCTTGCGCAAATTACCTGACCACTCTGTAATCCACCTGCCTGTCTGGGAGATGAATCAACCAGTGCCTCCCTGTCTACCCACCCACTGGTTCAGCAAATGTCTGCTGGATACCTTCTCACTGTGCGTGAAACACTAGGCATGCTCAGATAGTTTATATCCCATTGCAAGGGGGGCTGGAGTGGAGCACTGACTATTCAATGACAAACATCCAGCCACCCTGGTGGTATTTCAGAATTAAGAATGTCACAAGGCTTGGAACCTAGGCCTGTCCTAACAGGACCACAGGAGAAAATCTCAAGGAAACCGTGTTCAAACTGAGCTTTCAACAGAATCCCTAACATGGAGAGCAGCAGGAACTCACCAGGGAATCCTGCTGCAAGAAGAGGAGATGGAGGACTTGAACAAAGGCTGAGGGTGGGGTAACAGTCAACAGACGGAGCTGAATAAATCCACACTCCAGTGGGGGGGCCATCTGCGATCTCTGGCAGAAACAAAGGAGCATGGAAGAATCCACATTAACCAGGAGAGGCTCCCTCTTCTAGGAGGGAAGCTGGGCAGGTGGATCCCAAGAGAGAAATAGATAAAGAAGAGATAACTGCTACCTGGCATCAGCTAGCCAAAATCTCAGTCACAACCCATTGCTCTGACATGTCACTGAGCCCTAAAGCTGCTGGTCACTGAAGAAGCAGTGGCCCAAGCCTGGAGAGTAACACTGGATTTACATAAATCAGTTGGTGGCTGAAAAGCACTTTTCATGGACAATCATGTAGCTAGTCAGATCCAGCTAACACACATGCTGTGATAGAGGGGGACTATATTTGGGCAAGGAAAGTTTGGCTATTTATGGTAACATTTAGATTTTACTGCTTTCCGTTGCCATGGCCTATGACATAAGAGCAGTGAGGATGTATTATCAAGGCTGACACTATGTTATTAAGATGTCCCTGAAGGGAGTGGAGCTAGATAGTGGATTTCATGTTCTATTTTTACAAGTTTAATGGGTCTAGAGATTAATGGGCCAAAGGGAAGATTCTTGAATGAAACATTATATACACCCCCCAAAAAGAAAAAAGAATCTGTAAGAGGGCAAGCAGCCAATGAATAAGTTCCCCTAAGTAATATTTTCTCTAACAAAATGATTTTCAACACATTCCTTCTGAACCCTGCCTTCACTAAATATGTAATTTTCTTATTTCCTCATAGTTATGGCATCCCCCTCATCAGCTAGATTTAGACGAACTGACTTAGTCCATCTCCTGCTGTCATTATGAAACACGTGAAGCTAGGTATGTCTAAAGTGGCTTTTTTAGCTCAGAATTTGGGAGATTCAAGCGCATGGCACCAACATATGCACAGCTCCCGTGGCGTCCCTGTGGCTGTGTCCCTTGGGGAACTGAGTATGATGGAAGAACACATGACGAAAGACCATAAAGCAAAGCAGGAAGTCAGAGAGCTGGTCTGTAAGCCTGTATTTAACAAACAACACATAGTCTTTTTTTTAATAAATTAATTTAGGGCCCGGTGCAGTGACCTAGTGGCTAAAGTCCTTGCCTTGAATGTGCTGGCATCCCACATGGGTGCCAGCTCTAATCCCGGCAGCTCCACTTCCCATCCAGCTCCCTGCTTGTGGCCTGGGAAAGCAGTCAAGGACAGCCCAAAGCTTTGGGACCCTGCACCCATGTGGGAAACCTGGAGGAGGCTCCTGGCTCCTGGCTTTGGATCAGCGCAGCATTGGCCATTGTGGTCACTTGGGGAGTGAATCATCGGATGGAAACTCTTCCTCTCTGTCTCTCCTCCTCTCTGTATATTTGACTTTGCAATAAAAATATTTTTAAAAATTAAAGAAAGAAAAACAGAAAAAAAAACCCGCGTTCATTCTCCAAATGCCTGTTATAGCCAGGGCTGAATCAGGCCAATGCTGGAAGTTAGAAACTTGGTTCATGATTCATTTTCTACAGGCTTATTCCTCTGTGAGTGCAGAACTCAACTAGCTGTACCATAACCTGCTGCCTCTCAGGATGTGCATTAGAGGGAAACAAGAAGTGGGAGCAGAGACGGGACTCCAATCTAGGCCCTTCAATAAGAAACGCAGGTGGTCCACTGCTAGCCCAAACCCTCCTCAGTGTAGCTCTTTCATAATCTTCTCTTCAGCACACTGGCCTGGCTTGAAAAATGCATTGGTCCCTTTGGAAGGTAGAGCTCCTAGGAACCTACTCACCTCTTATTTGGCTTCACCTCTTAAAGGTCACATTAATTCCCCACATCACTACACTGAGCGCCAGCCCCCAGTGTAGGAATCCTTCAGGAACATCCTCAAAGCATAGTGAAACCATAGCAGCAAACATTCAATCTTTGCAGTCACCGAAACGGGCATCTGAGGCATCACCGATCACTTTACAACAGCACTTCCTGCTGAGCCACAGTGAACAGTGGGCAGAGGATGCGCTCCTCAATGCCCATCCCCAGGAAGAGGCCGCTGCTCAAGAGCGTAGGCCAGAGCCAACAGTTTTCTCAAAACACCATTCTATTGTAAAATCATCTATCCCCCAACACCTTTGAGATATTTTTTAGAATACTTTGTACAGAAATTTTAGCATTTTCTATGGTAAATAATAATGTTAAAAGGAAAAAAAAATCCAGCCAAGTACACCAAAACACATACCTCTTATTGGAAACTGTACAAGAATGATTAAAATAGAAAAATAGTAAATTTTTTTCCTACAGATGCCATGGTTCCCAAAAGGGGGGCCAGTGAAGAAAATACTGAGAAACATGCATTTTCCAGAGAACATAGTCACCGCTAATGAATAATCAATGGCAACTTCTCCAAAATAAGGTTCGAGTGCTGGCACTGTGCTCCATGGGAGTTAGGATGCAAGTTGGCATGCTGGCATCCCATACTGGAGAGCTATTCAAGTCCTGGCTGCTCTGCTTCCAACCCAGTTTCTGGCTAGTGTGCTTGGGAAGGCAGGGGAGGAAGACCCAAGTTTCTGGGCTCCTGCCATCTGTTTATATAGCTCCTGATCCTGGCTTCAGCCTGGCCAAGACTTAGTTGTTGTAGCCAACTGGCTGCCTTTCAAACAGAAAAATCTTTTAAAATCTGCGGTAAAATCCATGCCACCAGCTGAGAACCAAGTTCATTGGTCCTGGGATATGATGTCCTGAGCTGAAATCTTACAGAGGTGGGCTGGAGGAACATAGCACAGAAGGGCACGTATCGCATCATTCAAGAGAGCTACATTCCCAAGCAGGCTCTGCCCCCGTGACTTTTTGATCAGAAATTCTGAAGTGGACTAACTTCACTGCATACAGCCTACTTTGTCATCTGCCCATCAGTTCTCCTCCTCCTCCCTTCCTGGCAGGGCATTCCAGACACCGGCAGTACAAGCATGACCCCTTCTGAGACCCCAGTGGCCAGTGGTAATGTTAAAGTTCGTCTCTTGTTTATCAGTGCATGATTCTAAAACAGAGCCTGTTGTTTTGCAGTATCTCCGTGAGTACAACCCGAAGGACACAATCTCCCAATGTTTACTTTGTCATTCTACTTAAAGTCTGTTCTGATGGCCTTGAGCTGCCTCCTGAACTCCTTGCTTGCAAACCATGGTCCATCACAGTGACCCTGACCTTTCAGTAGGCTCATGACCGTCAGGAATATGCTCTAGATTAACTGGTTTGATTGCACCCTTTTCAAAAACCTGTACTCTCCAAGTCACTCACTGAGCAGATCTCAGAATTCAGGATGCAGCAATTCCATCTCTGCCTGGGCCTCTGAATATAAAACTGAAGTGAATGGAAGTCCAACAGCTCCTTAGTTGTCATGCATTGTTCATTCTAACAGGTGATGGGGGTTGTAACAGTAGAACACTACCCCTTAGCCAAAAAAAAAGCAAAAACAAAAACAAATCACACATAGGAAACTGCGCCCTGAGACTCAGGAGCATCACAACCTGCTTGGGCAGCCCGAGCAAGGTCCCTTTGGGTCTCCCCGAGCCACGCCCCACTTCTACACAGAACAGTTAAGAGTTAGGTGGGTGGCCCATCTACCAATCTCTCTCTGTCTCTCCCTCTGTCAGCAAAGCAGCGCTCACCGAAGCGAAAGTAAAACAGAGGCCGGTTCCCCGCGGCGCTGGCCGCCCGCTCCCGGGTCGTGGCGTCTCGGATGTCGCACACCCCGATGTGGGCGGAGCGGAACGTTCTTCTCGTTGCTGCTTCACTGTGCTGCAGTCTACAGCGAACCACGGCAGCTCCATTCGCTGCTGTAACAAGTTGAAAAAAAACTAATTAATTCAGACTTTAGTTTTTTTTAAATTTGTTACAGCGCTGAGCAGAGCTGCCGACCCCATGCAGAACAGCACACAGACCACCAGCGGGACCACCGACGGCAAGATAGCCCTCTGCACCCGGCAAAAAGGAACTGCTTCTGTGTCACTTCTGTTCCGGAAGGCAGGGAGCACCACAATCCAACCAACCTCTACAGCCTTCCTGCAGCATGTGTTGGACACCTGCCAACAAGCATGCAGTGAGGGAGGGGCCAATAAGACGCAAAAAGGAAGCAACAGCAAACGCAGACCACCATCTATCGGGTCACAGCATCCACTACAGATTCTCCAAGTCTTTCCCAAGCAGCTTCCAGCCAACTCATTTCCATTTTCTCCTCTAGGAGCGACCAGTGTTCTCAAACCTGAAGCCAAACCTTAGAAAACCCAGCCTTTTGGCTAGAGCTAGTCTACAAACCCACTGCCACCTTCAACATCAACTTTCTCAAAAACCAAGCAAAGTCAACAGGCCGAAAAGGAGTACAAGAAACCAAAATGAAATCACAGAATCCGATGAGCACGTGAAGCTCCCCGTCCGCAGAAGCCAGTCTCCTCTTCCACGCTGAGGGGACACAACTGCAGGCCTCAGAGGAACAGAGCAGAACTGGGGGACATGCAGGTGCATACTCTGCAGGCTGCAACCTTCCACATTTCTGTTTCACCAGTGAAAACTGTGGAGCTTGGTTCTAGCGTTTACAACTCACACTGCCACTCTCTGTTCTTAAGGGGGTAAAAAAGTAGGCTCGCACTAAGCTGTAACCCATTCCTCAGGCCTAGAAAACATTCAGGATCACCCGTCAGACTCAACAGATGCTGGCATTGAGATGTTGGAACTCCAGTGTGAAAACCAAATTCTTTTTCCTAAAATTTACAGATTCCAGCTCAAGTGTAAAGACATTCTACAAATAAGGCCCTTGTAAAACTGCTGAAAGAAATTGACTACAAACTTTCAAGAGTCAAGAACACAAGTTTCACCACATACCCAAACACCACCAACCCTTACAACTTCTTAATCTCAGGCAGGATATTGTGTTGTTCTCTCAAGTTTTTCCATCTGGTATTCCATGACATGAATAAAACCTTGGGTTAATTCAAGCCATTAACAATAACAATAATGATTAGCTCACTAAATCAAAAACATTTGTAAATAACAAATATACTCATTTTTAAAGTTATTTTCGAAGGAATTAGTATATTACTGATCTTTATCTACTGATGAAATATGTATTAAATTTATTAGGCACATTTATAAAACCTCATATGTGCTTTTTATATTCACAAAATATATGTGTAATCATATAACGAAATCAGACATTGGAGAGCATACACATGAAGTAGACAAAGCTGGTGCCAGGATTAACCAAGGGTGTGCTCTCAGCCGATTTTTTCCCACGTCATATTTAACTTAAAACTACATAATTTATGCTACTCATCAAGGTTTACATACTCGGAGGCTGCGGAAGGTAGGCTCCAATCAATTTTGACCTCTTCTTTTCATATCCTTTTTGTGTGATATCACCTGTAAGATAAATGAAAACAAAATTAAGAATGGTTTGAATGCAAAGAGTTGCTCAGTTAGTGGAATCGAAGACATCCACTTATGACTGTCTCTTTAGCACTGAAAAACACAGTACCTTGTTCAACTGAATTCTTCTACCTTCCCTTCAAGAAACCACCGCCCTTCTCAACTCATAGCATTGAAATTACAAACAAATTCATTTCCTGAACACAGGTTCATCCCTGGCTCCTCCTTGTTTGGGTTTAGCCTCAATGGCATGTAGACTTGGGCACAGGAAGCTGCAAACGCTCTTGTTAGCTTAATCTACAATGGGGTGTGCAACTGCCTGGCCTGGCCACAGCTGACCAACACCATCACTGATGGGCATTTTCCTCCATGCATGAGTTTTCTTTTTCCTTCTTTTTAAATCAGGTTGGTCACTCGCAAGGACTTGAAACTGCTACAGTGTTTTTGAAAAATCAATGACTACGACCAAAGAGCACATTTAACAAAGCAAAAGAAAATGTGGCCTTTTGAAATTCAAAATGTATAAGAAAGGTGTCTATCATTTCTACAAGAATTTAAATGGTAATGACCAAGAGTCCCATAAAGACAAGGAATGTTTACATTTTTCCTATGTGCCAAGTCATTATATGTACAGGATAACACAGCCTTTATTAACATGCAACAGCTTTCTCTGATTATATGCCCCCCACGCACACACAATCTGAATACTGATTTTGCCCTTGGATATTTCTGGACTATTTTCAGCTTTTTTTTGGCTAATATTCTGATCAAGGTGCCATTTTTCAAAATGTTAAAAATTCAAGTTTCACTTTCTAAAACAGAGTTTGTAAATGAAAATTCGACTGTGATGCACAGGCAAATGGGTAAATTTGATGTTTCTCATTAGGGCAAAGCTCATCGAGCAGGTGACCCTCAGCAACTGACCCAGAATGCCTGGCTCATTATAAACATAAGCCATATACAGAGACAGTCTGTATAAACTGATAAATACTTTGTGATGTGTAATGTATGTTAACCACTGTCCATGACAGATTCTTTTTAAATTTATATTTATTTATACTTATTATATTAAATTTATATTTCCTTGCTTTATCCCCAGTCCAACCATTATATCTGCCATGCACCTTATACAATGTTATTATAGCTGCTCACCATTGAGACTGCTCTATTACTTTTGGAAATACCCCTATTAAATCCCATTTTGAAAAGTTAATGTCCAAAATCTCAACTAAAAAAAACCCCACCATGCTCTGCAATATTTTCTGTTATTACTCTTGGGGGAAACAAGGGAATAAGTTATTGTATTAGCTTGCTGTCTGTGCCATTTACTTTCACACTTTATTCCTTTTCAATTTCTCTCTGTAGACCACTGTGCTTGTGTCACCATCAAGAAATAATCTCTGGCTTTCAGTACATCTGACAACAACCATGTTTTAGAAGAGGAAAGAGTCCCTGGAGCTTCTGTCAAGTTGCTGCTGCAGTTTAGGCCCATCGGAGAGGGCTGCGCCAGTGCAGCGGCAGATTCTTCCACCCAGCTGGCTCATTTCACCATGCTTCAGGGTAGAATTAAGACATAAAAAGAACTCAAGAACCAGAGGGGCTGGGGTAGGTTCCGGCTGCCATAAGCTCTCAGCGCCCAGATAGAAAAGATGGATCATTGTGGCAAAGCAGAAAGAACCTCCCCATCCCATTCATTCCTAGGCCCCCTTGGGAGTCCAGAAAAGGCAGCTGCTCTAAGCTTCTGAAGTGGCACTGATTCCCTGTCCTTCACCATATGTTTTTCCTCTAGCCACTTCTTAGAAAACAAGGGAACTACTGAGGAAGCTAGTCTTCATGTAAATTGTGCAGCTTCTTGATTCATTTTGTCTCGTGCTTGGCATGGTTTTAGACAACAGCCTGCTACTCCTGGAGAGAACATCCGCAGGATAATCTAAGAACAGGGAAAGAAACCAGGAAGGCAGGCTGCACCTGGGGACCCCAATAAATGGACACCACCCTTTGGCCTCACGGCAAGAGGTGATCTTAACCTGGGAAAACACATCAGTGGCCTTTCTCGCCTCACTCTGCAGGTGGTCTCCTGCTTCTTGGTCTGGAAGCTGCTCTGCACAATTCCATAATTAAGTAACAGCCCTGGTGAGCCCAAGCTTCATCTTGTCCAAAGTTCAACCCAGGTTGTATTAATTTGAACATAACAGTATAGGAAGGAGGGACGCTCTTCCTTCAGTTTTCAGGGTAGGTCAACTTCAAAACAAGGGATCTTGGTTTCTGTCTTATTTTGGAAAGCTTAGATGGTTAAAGTCTTAAGACTAAAGGACAATTATGAAATTATTCTCAGATCCCAGACCTCTCTGTCTCCTCTTCTCTCTCCCTCTTTCTCTTCCTCCCTGGGCAAAAAGTTCATAATGTTTTAATGGGATGTCAAATCTGCTATCTCGCAGACCTAAATCTCAGAGAGAAACAGAGGGATGGACAAGGACTTCAAAGTATACATTTTATTGCTCTTGATTACTAAACATCTGCACTTAGAAAATTCCCAGAAAAGACTGTAGGAAATGTCAGATTTTCATTCTCTCTCAAAGACTAGGAGTAGGGAAAGTGAGACACTGTTGAGTAACTTCTACACATCAAAGACTTTGCTAAAATCAGAGGCTGGCAAAGATACCAGGTTGGCCAAATGTAGCCTCCGGCCTATTCTCATTAAGGCTATTCTCATGGCTTGTTACTGTTCCCTTGGAGCACCAGAACCATTGAGCTGAGAAGCTACAACTCAGCCCATATCCCCTGAATAGCCAGAAATACATAGTATTTGGCCATTTATAGACAGAAGTTTGCAGGCCTTACTCCCAAATGTCTTCATCTTTTATTCTTGTAACAATGGATTTCATAGGTGAGGAAATAAGCTTACATTTGTTACCCAGCATCACAGGCTAAATCCAAAATCTTTTCCATTAAAACCATACCTGAAGTCCTTTCTTTTAATTTTTAAAGATTTATTTTTATTGGAAAGTCAGATACACAGAGAGGAGAGACAGAAAGGAAGATCTTCCATCCAATGATTTAATCCCTAAGCGGCCACAACAGCTGCAGATGAGCCAATCCAAAGCCAGAAGCCAGGAATTTCTTCCATGTCTCCCATGCGGATGCAGGGTCCCAAGGCTTTGGGCCATCCTCGACTGCTTTTCCAGGTCACAAGCAGGGAGCTGGTTGGGAAGTGGAGCTACTGCAATTAGAACCAGCACTCATATGGGATCCAGGCGTGTGCAAGGTGAGGATATTAGTTTACCACAACAGGCCCCATACTTGAAGTCTTCTATTCCCAGCAAAACCCGTACAGGCAGTGCCCAGAGAGTGCCACACTGCCTCCCTTGGCTTTGCTCTCATATGCTCACCCCTGGGCATGCCATCCATTTCTCTAACCTGCGCCTAATGCTCTCTTCTCTAGGGCAGACTGGAAAACACATTTCTCTCTTTTTGACCCTTCCCTTGCTGGAAAACTTCAAGCTTTGAGTTCCACACAAAAATGGAGGTGAAATGGTTGGTAGTACCTTGGATGATTGTAATTTACGTTTGTCACATATGAGGACACTCTAAAAAGTTTGTTGAAAATTAAATTAAAAGATGAGCTTATTTCAGTGCACAAAATTTTGAAATCTGTAAAGAGTTTTTGCCTAATAGAGTTCCATAAGCCTTTCTGAATACCTTTGATATGCATGAACTTCTCGATTTGTTGGCACCCAAACCAACTTACCCATTAGTTTCATTTTCCAAAACTTTCTGAAGTACCCTGCTACACATGGGGTCTATCCTTGAAGCCTTATGCCCGACACAGAGACACTTAGAAATCAATCAACAAAAGAAACGTGCTATCTATAAGAATTCAAGGTCTACAGTAGTGGAATCAGGTTCATCTGGGATCCCAAATCATCTGGGAAAAACAAATAAGCAAACAAACAAAAAACGCCTGTTGCTACCATCTCTTATTCATGCAGAAAGTCCAGCCATTTTTAACTCTAACATTACTTTAGCATTTGACAGAGTTCCAGCAGCCTATGACAAACTGCAACTTTATATCAGCAAACATTCTAGGAGGAAGCTGTTATGCACCAACTTTTTAAAAGCAATTTGTGCTAATACGAGAGGAAAGATATCCAGATGATAGGTAATTGATAGGTAAAAGATGTGTGCTAAACTATGGATGTACACAGAAAGATGACATAGATGATAGACTCACAAGAAGTAGATAACAGATGAACAGATGACTGACAGATGTCAGATATAGATGGTTCACAGGAAGGATGGGAAAGGGTGGGTGAATGGATGGATGGGGAGGGGGTTGGAGGCATGGAAGGAAGCTGGCTGACATTATATGAGTGTTTTCTTCCAGGAACACCATCTGGGTTTCTATCTAAAGCTTGACCCACACTCAATGCCATGGTATCACTATGGAAACAGCAAATACATGATGTTTATCCTTTATCTGATATCAGTTCAGTTCAGGCTGTATGATCAATTGGTATTTCTTTTCTCTCTTCCCTATGTCAGATCTGTACTAGGTACATAGCATTCAGGAGAAAACTATGTAAATTGAAGCATGATGGCTACAAAAGTGAGGAAACACTTCTCCATTAGCAAGTCTTCATTTTTATCTAGTACTCTTCAATGCATATCCTATGCTTCACAGAGGTGAATTAATATTCTTTGAACCGGGAAGCTAAAGGAATTTCATTCAAGGGTTTTTTTTAAAGATTTATTTTTATTACAAAGTCAGATATACAGAGAGGAGGAGAGACAGAGAGGAAGATCTTCTGTCCGATGATTCACTCCCCAAGTGAGCGCAACAGCCAGTGCTATGCTGATCCAAAGCCAGGAGCCAGGAACCTGCTTTCCCAGGCCACAAGCAGGGAGCTGGATGGGAAGTGGAGCTGCCAGGATTAGAACCGGCAACCATATGAGATCCCGGGGCTTTCAAGGCAAGGACTTTAGCCACTAGGCCATGCCACCGGTCCCCATTCAAGTGTATTTTGAAATCAACAGCCATCAATAGGAATGTCTCAGATGATCTACCTAAGAATTTTGCACCTCACAAGCAGCTGATAATGTCAAAAGAATTGAACTCAGAATCCCTCACTTGAGTGCTTTCCGTATGAAATTCCAAGTTCCATATTTCCCATGTTTCAGTACGTAGAACATCCATTTATTAAATTCACTTTCATTTTAGGAGTAGGAATATATGATAGAAAACTATATGGTGACACTATAATCTCTGTCGAAAAAATAAAAGCCATCTTTTGAAATGCCTTCTGTATGTAAACTCCTATTTATATTACTATTCACAGATAAGTCAGTTTTTTATGACTTAAAATTCCAGCAGTGGAGATTAAAATTGCCATGTTTCGTGACAAAGAAATTTACCTTTACCGGTAAGTCATAAGCTCAGTGAAAACTGATGTGTGGCACTATCACGGGTGAGACTGAACAGCACCCAAACAGATCTTTCTTTCCTTTCCTTTCTTTCCAGAAAGGAAAAACTCTTCTAAATAATTTGGAAGTCCAGAGTTCTGGCACGAAAATCTGAATCTCACAGAGGTAAAGTCAAAGTGACATGGAAAATGCAAACAGTGAAGATGACAGAGGAAGACACCTCAGCTCTGGTGCTGCCATCTTGGCCCATCCCCAGACTGGCAAACATGAACCCAGGGGGGATTTGTGTGGAGCCGACCAAGTCCCACCAACGTCTGGAAGCACACTGGGTCCTCAGGCATACAGCACGTGTGCCATGGAGCAACTTGCCTGGCTGGGATTAGTTCACAGTAAACAAACTGGTTTAACAGTGATAGTTTCCATTCCTGGTGTCAGGAGTTTATTATTTAACGCGAACGAATGCTTTCTATAACAAAGCAATCATTTCCATGTTTGGAATTTTAAGGCTGTCAGGAGCCTTCCCTAACATTGCTTAAACTGATGGCTTTATAAGGCTCAGGGAGCCCCCTGGAAGCCACTCTCCGGGTGCACATGCTGGAGGCTCGTATTTTAGCTCTGTGATCAGTTTTTCCTTTCCCTAGAAAGAAACTGTTATTGCCTTGGCAGCTGCTGCATGCACAATTCGTGGGGACTTCAGGGTAAGAATGGGCAGACCTGGCGTCTATTCTCACCCAGGCAGGAAGAAGGCAGTTGGGAGCCTTGGATAGACCAGCTACTTAGTCTGAGTCCCATTTTTCTCACGGATAAAATGTAGGTAATGCCAGTTATCTATCTTATCCCAGTTAAAAACACAATATGAAATATCCCAAAAAGCACAAAGCATGCAAGAAAAAGTCTTAAAAATTCTTTAAATAGTTATCTATATCCAATTCATACTGAAACATGGACAGACCTTTGAGTAGGACACAAAGACTTGTGACAACAGACTTGCCAGACATATTAGCAACTAGTAAATGGCAGGATGTATTACACAGTCATAATGGGCTGCAGCAATAGCTCCTTCGGGCAAATGAGCCACAGAAATACTACATAATATCAGAAATTCAAAACACATCCTTTTAATCCCATCACTTTTCTTCTACTGTGATCACAGATCCTGAAGGCCACCTGCTCCCCGCAGCTCCAGTGCCTGTAAACCACCAACTACCCTGTGCACCTGAACACACAGCAGCCAGAATGATCACTAGAAACAATGGGAAACTAACTGCACAGCCTCTCTCCTTGGAGCACACCGAGGGCTTTCCTTCCTCACTGCTTTTAGGACTGAAACCACACTAGTCCCCCAGCTGGCCAGTACCTGCTGAGCCAGCCACAGCTGCCTTCTGAGGTCACTACTCATCACATTTCACAGCTGACCCTGTCCTGTCATGAAGGTTGTTCTCCTTATTGTGGTGCTTATCTTTAGCTTTTCACATGCTTATGCCCTGTATCTAATGAAAAAATGCAGAAATTTAAACTCCACGAAGTTTTTTTTTTGTTGTTTTTTAAAGATAGCAAGAACAAGCACAAAATCTGCACTGGGCTTATAAAATCACTAGGCTTTTTCAAATATTCAGTAGCATGTGGAAAAACTGTCAAGAAACACAGAGTCACAAGAATCGGAATTTTTATTTAATGTGAATCAACAATCATAGGATCCTTAAAACATTTCAAGTCACGAATGAAAAGAACAAACTAGATTTTAACTATGGTATTGTATTAAAAGACAGTAAAGTTTCAGATCACTTACTCTACTTAGGAAAATATTTCTCTAAGTTCCCTGGAGCTTGTCTCTTTGGAATGTCAAGAACTCCAGCAGACCACCCATTTATAAACAAAATGATGGAAAGAACCAGACAGCAGAAGTACTACATTATTGTGGGGAAATAACTTGGTGACAGAAGTCCCCTCCCAAATCTTAAGAATTCTAACAGAACTTGTAAAAAGTTCAAATATCTGTGAGAGGTTACGGACGTGTTCTGAGAGTTTTGAAGTGAGTTTTCTGTCCCACTGCAGGAATGTGTTCCTCCTTCCTCTTTGGTTACTGACGAGCTATAGACATCAAGGAGACGACAAAAGGTTCCCAGCATACCCAGACTGTCCATCACCCCGTAAGACTTCAACATTTCCATTTTCAGCATCATTTGCTGCAGAACTGGAAGGAGAGTGGGAAGAGGCTTGACAGGGATGGTGGAACCAATCTTTTATTACTTCTGCATGGAAATTTGAAACTGAAGATGGACCACTGAATTCAGGTTGGCCTGGCCCTTCCTTGTGGCTTTTCCTGCTCTCCAGAATTCATGAATCCTGTATGTGTCTCTCCCTCCCACTCTACTACTCTCCTGCAAAGACAGAAGTGAGCATGTAAGACAGGAGAGTGAGGTAGGCTGAGGGTTTATTTTAAAAGTATAATGTACAACAAGAAGACTAGAGCTTTACGGTTTTAAGTTCATTTATCCTTATGTATTTGAGAAATCTTCCATCTGCTGGTTCACTTGTCAAATGCCCACAACCAGTCAGGGTTGGGACAAACTGAAGGCTGACAGGGATCCAGCTACTTGAGCCATCACTGCTGCTTCCCAGGGTGCACAGGAGCAGAAAACTCAGTGGACAGTCCCACAGGCATGCCAATCAACAATGGGGACATCACCAGTGGTGGCTGAACATGCTGTACCACAGTGCCCACCTCAGCAGACCCAATTTTATTATTTTGGGGTTGGGAGAATACAGAAGCACAGAGCAAAGAAAGGAATTAGTTAAGGATCACAACGGGTACTTAACTCATAGATACACCACTTAAATTTTACAGATTTTACAATCACTAACATCCTCATTTTATTTAAAATTGCCTCAGCCAGGCTTAGAACCTGCTGGATGACCCACAGACATTTGCCTGACATGGTGCTGCTTCTTTCCCACCATTCCATGATGGGAAATGATCAAACGTCATACTAGAGAGAAGTTGGCAGTCATGTGCTTCAAAGTGGAAGGGGGACAATTTAAATTGCACTGTCCCCGTCTCCTCTAGGATGCAGATAGTCATGATGGGTCAACTTGTGCTGATCAGAGGCCAGGAGACAAACCAAGAATGGTTATGGAAGCACAGACCACATAATCTCTGCATCAAAACATACTCTGAAAGAACACTGTACCACTGATCCAGCAAGAAACAAGAAATCCACCAAGTTGATGGAAGACAACCTCTTTAACTAGAGGAAAGTACCAGCTAGCATCAGTCAATACACAAGTTCATTCCAGTTCAGAAATGTAAACGTCAAGAAGAGCATTTCTGTAAACAGAGTCCCCTGGCTACTATTTATGTACATCAGAGTCAGGGTGGTACAAACGAACTAAGAATCTGGAGCCAATAAAGACTTAATTTCTCATACATAAATAATGTACTGCCTTCCTATTTTTGAAACACATGCTCAGAATTTGACTTTAATGTTTACAGATTAATTTAAGCAGTTGCATTTAGGAGTTGCAGCCCTTTGTTTAACCACTTGTCTTTTGTTTATTGTTTATTTTTTTGAGGAAGAGTGGGGAGACAGAGATGCCCCATTTGCTGGTTCACTCCTCAAATGCTTGTAATAGCCATGGCTAGCCTGATGGAAGCCAGGAGCCTGGAACTGAACTACTTGAATCACCACTTGCTATCTCACAAGGCATTTAATTGCAAGAAATGAGAAGAGGTACAGCACAAACCTTGGCAGGCTAACGTGGGATGCAGTATCTCAAGGCATCTCTGCAACCAACATCCACATATTCCCTTTTCAATCAAAGCACTAGAATGTCAAAGCGATCCAGCCAGAATGAAGGACAAGGCAGAAAAAGTCTCCAAGGAACAATCAGATCATCTGTGCCTGCCCTAGAGAAACTGGGAGTGATTTGGCAAACAAATTCCACAAGGGTTCATGAGGATGTACGGAAGAGGGAATCCTTACAGCCTGATAATGGGAATGTAGATTAGCACAGCCATTAGGTAGAATAGCGTGGAGGTTCTCAAAGCACTAAAAACAGAACTACTGAGGGATCCAACAACTCTACCCCTGGGTATATACCTCTAAAGGAAATTCTGTCAAGGGGCAGACACGATATATTTTTTTTTTCAGTAATGAATAAAGCCCAAAACAGCTGGGGAAAAAAAGTGATGGTATAAATTAGAAGACAAAGCTAGAATTTTTAACTCTAGATTTTAACCATGTCATTTATACAACTGCTAACCTGACCTTGCTTCATAATCATTACACAGTAAATTTAGACCATATGGGAGAGGGAAGAAGGAGTCACGGGTTCCAAGCAAAGTCCTCAAGGACCTAAACCAACAGACCACAGACTGAAACCCTAAACAAACTGTTACCACAGGGTGTTTGTGGATCTTGCTCTCATCAGAAGAGACAGCTTCTGGGATGGTAGCAGCAATGCAGAAGATTCCTCTCCTGGAGCCTGCAGCAGCAGATAGCTTGGTGGGGACCAGAAACAAAGCACCTGTAAGTCTTCAAATGTCACCTGCAGGTGGGGCATTATCCCCACCCCTGCCGCCCCATCTCTGAGGTCCCTGGAGAATAGCTACCAGCAAGTGCTGGCCTGCCTACCTTTGGGGCTTGGGGCAGCTCTTGGGGATAAGCGGGTCCTGAAACAGCCACAGCCTTTTTCTCAGGATTTTGGATCTGAGGGGCCTCCTGTCATCTTCCATCGCAAGGCTATTTATCTTAAAGTCAGGGCCATGTTTTCTCCTCTTGGTTCTGAATGGGTATTACGTTCACAGTAAGCTTCAAAGCACTATATCGGAGTTTATGCATCATGCCCAAAACTACTCTGGTGCTAACATTCTACAGAACCAGAGTACTACATCCAAACTAGAAAACTGATATCAGTGCCATACACAGAACTTACTCAGATCTTCCCAGTTAACACATGGGGATGTAAAAATTTTTTGTTGAAAAATTAAATTGTCAGGTCAATTTACTTTGGTGCAGAACACTTTTGAAATCATGCAGATTCCTTGTAACATACCTTCATTAAAAGACCCCACATACATATTGAATTAAACATTTTTTGTTCCAAAATGAACTGATCTTACCACGCTATTTGTCTTGAAGTATCCATGTGCTTGTGTGTATGGATATGATACATAATGTATGAGTGTAAGTATGGTGTGCATGTGTCTTTCTCAACATGTCTGTGTATGAGCATGGCATGCATGTGTGTAGTTAGTACATACCTGCATCGAGGGTGTGTGTGTGTGTGTAGTTTTATGCAATTTGTTCACATGCAGAACTTCATATAACCAACAACAAAATCATGATATTCAACAACAGTTTTGCCACAAGACTCTTAAACCGTCCTTTCATAGTTACACACTCATCCCTAGTCTTGGGCAACCATTAATTTCTTATCCTCACACCTTGAATTGCGTTATTTCTGCTGAAGGTTCATGCAAATTACTGTGGTTACCAGTATTCTTTCTTTCTACTGCTGAAATGTATTCCATACCACGGTGCCACAGTCTCCCTAACCATTTTCCATCAGAGGATATCTGGCGAGCTTATATATAAGAGTTACTATAAATCAAATTATTATAAATTGCTACGAGTAATTATGTAGAAATGTCCATGTAAAAATGTCTCTGAAATAAGTGTCCAAGAGTGAAATTTTTGCTTATCTGGTAACTCCATGTTCAATTTTGTAAGCAACTGCTACAATCACTCTCCACAGTCAGTATATGAGGATCTAGTTTCTTAGCTACCTTATCAGTATTTGATGCCATTACCATTTTTTACTTTAGCCATTGTGATACATGCATTACTGATAGTTCAAAGTGGTTTTAATATGCTTTTTAAACAACTAATAAGGTTTAACATCTTTTCATGCATTTATTTTCCATAAGTATGTCCACTCTGGTGATGTGTCTACACATGTCTTTCGTCCAGCTTTAACGTGGATTTTTAATACTACCATTGGGATTTGGGAATCCTTTGTTGAATATATGGGTCATACAGATTTTCTCGGTAGCTGGTCATCCATCCTTCTACTCATGCAGAGCCAAAGTTTATGTTTGATCATTCTTCCCCATTTTTGAATCATGATTTTAGTTTTAAGTTAGTCTTGAAGTTTTCCTCTCAACTTGGGCTGTGTTCCAAGGTGGCCACTTTAGTCTGGCTAGATCACAACCTCCCAGGACCTCATGTATTCAATCTGGACAGATTGAGTATATTCAATACTGGCCAGGCATGGATCAGTAAAGTATGAATGTACTGTCTAGTCAAGACAGGTGCAGGAACGAGTCAGAAAGGAAACAATGACGAAGGACTTTTGGGAGCATACAAGACTGTGAAGAGACAGAGACCAGGAAGGGAGGGAATCCTATGGCCAAGAGTAGCAGCACACATGGTCTTGGAATAGCAGAGGCTACAGCCGAGTTAGGGCAGATGTAAACGCTAAGGCACACGGGAAAAAACATATCACGCTGCCCATAAAAGAGAAAAAGAAAAAACTAGGACTGTAGGGCACAAAGGATGGAAATTCCTGGCACAAAACACACACAATAAAATTTCAATGAGTCACTACCTTATTAGATAGTGATGACAACACAATGTTCTAAAACTTCTACTCAATTTTCAACAATGGCAATGACTGATGATATATTTAGAAGGCAAATAATATATAATTTATATAGTCCTCTATCCTGTGATGTTTTATCAGTAGGAACTGTTAACAGAACTCTCTGCTATGTATGTGAATATAAACATGTTTAAAGAAAATTGTTTAATATTTACTAAGAAGCATATATAGACAATGGTGTGAAAAACTTCTTTCAAGTATAAAAAAAAAGTATAAAAAACCCAATCCATCAGTAACCAAAGCCTAAGTAAAAGTACAAATATAGCTTGAGAAATGTGGAGCAGGCAGGCAAACAAAGGGAGTAGAGCATGCGAAAAACTAAAAATGAAAGCTGAATTATATTTCATTAAAAAGCACCAGTGCCTTAGAATATATACACAGTGTTCATTCATTCAAGAATATTAAATCAACTATCAAACAATATTCCAGGTACTGGCAATACTAGAATATAAAACACAAAACATTTGCGCCTTCATAGAATGTAAATGCTAATTTCCACATATTAATAATTTTATATCGTCAATAAAACATGCAGTCATGCTTTATTAAACTATTTTACTATTATTTCCTAGTCAAGGCACGGAATGTGAAAATATCACCAAACAAATGTAGGAAATAAACCCACATGGATCTTAATCTTGATCACTAGCTATAATAAGATTTGGTTGAGCTACATCAAACTGCCATGAACTCTCAAAGAAAAGCAAAAGATAAAAAGATTTTGAACTCCACGAAAATCAAAACAAAAATCTGAAAAATATAGCCAAGTTAGCCATTAGACAGATCTCCACAATATAACCCATTTTAATAAACTCAGAGCAAGTAAAAGTATAACACTGATTAGAAATTGAGGAAGTTAAAAAATAACATAAGAGAAAAAAGAATGGGTCACTCTGAAGCCCTAGAAAATGCAAGAGCATCGACACTATTAACTCAACAACAACTCTGCAAAATCAAATCTATTTGTACACAAATTAGCTACTATATTGGGAGCCAAGTTTTAAAAATGGTAGCCACGTGAAAAAACACTCAGGTGTAAGTCTCATGAAATAGGTACTAAAATAGAACTACAAGCTGAACACTATGGCAGCAAGAGGTCAAAGACCCGCACGCTTTGAGATGTCAGATGCACAAGGAATGAAGACTCAGCGATGAAGACGTCAGTTCTCCCCAAACTGATCTACAGATTTAACAATCCCAGGAAAAACAGCAGCAGAGTTCAATTTTGTTGACATAGACAAGTTAATTTTTTTAAGTTATATTGAAAGACAAAGAAATGTTAACATTCAAAAATTTTATATGAAGAATAAAGTTAGAGGAATCATACTGGTTGATTTTAAGATTTATTGAAAACCTACAAATACACAAAACAATACCATATTGGTAAAGTGATAGGTAAATGGAACAGACACACACATACATAGCAAACTGTTGTTTGTTTTGTTTTGTTTTGACAAAGAAACAAAGTAATTAAGTAGCAAAAGAATAGTCTTTTCAACCTACTGCTAGGAAAACTGAAAGTCTGTTAAGAAACAAAACAAAATACTTCAACCTAAACCTCCTAGCTTGTGCAAAACTCAACTTATGTTTACTTTTATACCTATTCATTTGACTGAAAACAGTATGAAACCTAAAACTAGAAAACAATACAAGTCCTAAAAACAAATGACAACCAAGATTCTGACTAGAAAAAAACATTTTCAAAGCACAAACACAACAAACATTGCAATTAAAAACTTGGCAAAGACTTGCACAGACACTTCAATAATGTTGGATAAATGGTTTGCAAGCAAGCATAATGAAATTCAGAGAACTATACATGAAGAGAGTCCATTTACTAGACATTAATTTTAGAAAACTATGAGGGAGAAATAGAAATGGAATCATGGGCTAGCTAGCACACACTAATTTGGAAAATTATCAGAAAATGATGGGAAAATTTCATGTCTTTTCACCTAGCTATCCAGAAGGATAAATTACTCACAGAAAATGTGTATTTCTCTGTATAACCTACTGTATATACTGAAAGTTGGGTAATTTTGATGACCTTCCATCAAAATGCGTAAGTACGCATTTCTTACACAATTTAAAATTTCAAGGTATCTTTTGTCTGTTTTCCTCCCTCCAATTTTCCATCAAAGTACTACCCCTGATGAACTTTGCAGTCTTGTGTAAGACTTTTTTGCCTAAATCTCTTATTGGAACTTTTCCCAAATTTCAACCACTGATTTCAATTCTTCACCATAGGTTCATTTCCAATAGTGATTATATCACTCTAGAATTAACTCCTAAGCTCAGACATTTGATGGAAAGGTTTTTTTTTTGTTGTTGTTGTTGCTTGGGATGCCCACTTTCCATACTGGAGGCTGTGGGTTTGAATCCTGGCTCAGCTCCCAATTCCAGTTCTCTGCTAATGTGCACCTTGGTAGGCAAAAAGGTGTAGCTCAAGCAGCTGGGTCTGGCCACCCATGTGGGAGACGTCACTCGACTGCCCCGCTCCTGGATCTGGCTGGCCCAACCATGGGAGCTGTAAATATCTGAGGGGAGATCACTGTATTTATCTGTCTCTTTGGCCTGCAAATAAATAACTAGTCTACTAAAACAAATTACTAAACTCCAGCTTCCTAGTACCACTTAAATTTAATCATCAGCTCCACGTTTGGGGTAGCAAAATGGGTTTAATTTTGTTGAACTAAGAGCCAATGCCAGGGAAATGCCCTTCCCCTTCTCTTCACGGCTGGATGGGGACTGCTCCTCCAGAGCCTTCAATCAAAACGCCGGCCTGACCAGCACAGAAGAGAGCAACAAAGATGACTTCTCTCCAAAATTCCCCTGAGCTAAGGCCTGTTATGTGTGGCACCAGGGCTACGCTGGCAGACACAGAAGCAAAGCTATCATCCAAGATGGCCTCTGCCACCGAATGCCCTCTCCCCCGCCCAAGAGGAAGGTGTCTAAAGCCAGGACTGTTTCAAAATCTCTCTGGCAGCTACACAATAGGCTGGCACTCTCAGACCACAGAACAACCCTAAATATGATTGCAGAGTGAAAAATACAGCACAGAGCATGACCTTTAGCTCCACATCATTATCATTAGTGAAAGGTAAATTAAAAATGGGATCCTGAAGCTACAGGATGACAATGTGGAGGAGAAAAAAAAAGCCTGAAAAATCTCCAACTAAATTATGATTATGAGAATGAAGGTGGATTTGTTCCCTTGATATTTCTTGTTGCACCACGTTATCACTAAATTATCTAATACATCTTATTTTCTAGAATGCATCACAGGCTGAGTAACAAAAAGTGACAATTAACTGGGTCCTCTCCGGGTTCACATTTAAAACATGGAATGACCAAAACTATTAAGATATCAAACCTCCTATGAATATTTGCATTGTGCTTTTTGTTGTACAGCAAACTCTCATGACCCAAATAGCATCTACTTCAATTAGTACTGAGAAAAAGAACAAACAAGCTCTTTAAACTTCTATTTTTTATGACTCGGGTCCCTTTCATATATCTTCCGTTATGCTCATGTGAATGCTCAGTGCTAGATTGAATAATTCATGCACTGAGCAAACACACAGGGCGCCTGATTTGTGGAACCCCAAGGGCTCTGATTCCAGCCTTCCAGGAAGTCATATTTTACAGTGTCAAGCATCCATACCTATGTCAACACAGCCAGGTTGTCCTCCTGGAACTATGGCTACCTCCATCAAAGAAAACAGTCATGCCTAACAGTGAGCTGGTAACACGGTTAGCAGCATTTTGGTCTTGCAATAACAATTTCAAAGTTCTTAAGAAGTAACTCATCACTGGCATCTCATCAATGTGGAGCGAGGAACACCTCACATATCCCTTTAATCCCTTTTGAGGAGCACATAGCCATAAGGCATGAGCAGTCTTGGGAGTCCAGTACACACTGCTAAGGCAAACGGGAGCAAGCACAGCATCTCAAAGACAGAGGCTTCCATCTGCAGCATCACAGCCTGGGTACTAGTGACCAACAAGTCAATGTTCTGCCCTGTTTCCACCCAGTCACCCTTATGGTCTGTCCCACAAAGCCAGAGGACTGGAGTGTCCAGCTGTGCTCTGCAAGTGTTGCACTGTGACAACTAAAAGCTAGTTATGCCCACACAGGGATAACATTCTGTATATACTGAGTTGCAAACAAATGAACAAACTGGAGCATCTGAGAGAGTGAACATGATGGCAGGAGGCAATTAGGAATACGGGTGAAAAAATTAAAAGCAAATTTGTAACATTCAAATGCCCAGGTTACTATTACTTCCAGAACGACCTTGCATGGCACCATGTTTTGCACTTCTCAGCACTCTTTCCATTACCATTTACTCATTACCATTGAGAGGCACACTTCTGTCAATTCCTGACTCAATGGAACACGGCTGGAGACAAAATAACAAATGCTGTGCCAGCCTGAATTCAAACCTCTTTTGTCTCCTGACACAGGGTTTGGCATGAAGGTAACATAGCCAACAAATGAACAAAGAGCAGACGAGTTCAACAACGTCTTCAAAGGAATGTAAGTCGAACCAGTTTCTAGTCCCCATGTTAGGAGCACAGCAGCATTTTATCTCAAGCTGGCTACTTAAAACTAAAGGAATTATACAATCCTGAGGAAAGTAAGTGTGCGCATATGTATGTGGATGCATGAATTTGTCAGTCGATGCATGTGTGTGTCTATGTGTAATTCAATTTGAAACTTTTGGAAAAAAATAACTCAGGATCATGCATACTTATCAACCTCTTGGCAATATATAGGAAGACATTTATGAAATGCACAACCATGCAAAAATTCTCATGAAATATGTATTCCAGACAAACCCTGTCTCATGGGGAAATCAGGCTGATGAGTACTTCAGCAGTTGGGACACTTTGCCAGAAGTCAATCACTTTATGAGAAAAGCAGTGGAAGCAGTGAAAATTTTAATCACATTTTATTAAAGTATCTCATTAACCCAACTCCATAATTCTTGTATAATCCCTGGAACTGGGAAACAGCAGTATTTTAAAACAAAGACAAAACAAAAAAAGGAACTCAAGGGGCCAGTGTAGTAGCATAACTCTGCCTGTGGGTTCCTGTACCACACATGGGCATCGGTTCGAGTCCTGGATGCTTAATTTCCAATCCAGTCCCCTGCTTATGGTTTGAGAAAACAGTGGAGAATAGCCCAAGACCTTGGGACCCTGCTCTTTCATGGGAGATCCAAAAGAAACTTCTGGCTCCAACTTCAGGCCTGCTCAGTTGCAGCCATTGTATCCTTTTGCGGAGTGCAGCATTGGATTAAAGATCTTTCCGTCTCTCTCTCTCTGTGTAACTCTGATTTTCAAGTAAAATAAATCTTATTTTAGAAAAAGAAAAATGAACTTAAAAGATAATTCGTTATCTCACAACTGTGGGGCTAAACATGCTCAGTTATAGACACACTCCATCCAGGGACCAGACTGCTCACAAGGCCCCAGGGGATCCCCTGGCCTCCACCTCAGACACACATATAAATGTATACACCAATTAAAATTTTACTTTTAAAGGCATTCTATTCACCAATAACTTGTAAATTGAAGAACATGATTATTCATAGTTTGGGACTATGACTTGTAAACAGAGCTCAACATTTCTTGGAACACAATTTTTCTTTGTATCCCTTTTTAAACAATTTTATTTATTAAATATTTCACACAATTTAATTTCTAACCTGATTTCTTGTTTTAAGTGTTTCTTCATTTTCATCTGATTGAAAGGCCGAGAGAGACAGAGATTGAAGAGTCTCCATAAGCTAGATCAACTCTGCAAAACATTCACAACAGCCACAGTTGGGCCAGGCTGAAGCAAGGAGCCTGGAACGTCATTCAGGCCTCTCACGTAGGGGGCAGGAACACAAACACTTAACGCATTCTCTGTCTCCTTGCAGGATGCATTAGTAAGAAGATGGATTAGAATCAGAATAACTGGGACTCAAGCTGGTACTCACATATGGGACCCATGCTTCCAAAGCAGTCGCTTAACCTGCTGTGGTACAATGCCTGCCCCCTCCTTCCTACCTTTACCTTCCAAATTCAATTACAGTAAATGCTACTTTTTGAGGAGAAAATGATGTGAACATTCAAGGGAACATCACAAAATTGTAAATGGTTGAGAATCTATGAAACAAGTAGTGAAAAGGAAAGTTCTATTAAAAAAGAATTATTTATAAATGACACTTAAATGCTGAAACTATGAGATAAGAAAGCAGGCACACAAATGAGATGAGAGCAAGCACAAATGCAGAAAAGGAAAAGCATTTGTAGATACAGAAGAGCAGCTGTAAAATGTACCCATTTCCTGGTTGGTTTAGAAAAAAAATGTTGATTCTCCTCCTGAGAAATGAATGGTGACTCTCAAGAAGCCAACAAGAAATCAATAGAAATGTCCACTCCAAAGAGAAATTCTCCTTGGCAAAACAAACACATGTGGCCAAAGGTACTGAAAGCAGCTGACGCAGCATCTTCAGAAAACTGACCAAAAACTCCCCTCCTCATCCAGCCCTAAGGATTCCCAAGCTGAAGGCAACAAAGAACCACACAGTGTCTTCTCACCTCTCTTCTGAGGGTCTCTGCCACAGACCTCCCAATCTCCCGATCTGTGGAGCAGCAGATGACACACCCATTTCTCTCTGCCCCAGTTCACAGGGACAGCAAGTTCTTCAGCTACGCTGGCCGTAAGGTGTGGTCGAGAGGCTCGGTGTCATCAAGAGGCCAGCTCCACACTGTCCCTTCTTTCCATTGTCCCAGTGCAGAGGCCCCAGTAGTATGAAGAGGAGACAGCCACTGGCCCACCCTGGTACACACAGGCCGCCTGCTAACCCAGAATGCCATCTGAAAAGTTCATGTTTACACCGCACCATTCGAACCTCAATGACTTGTTTTTGTAGCAGCAGCTAGAATTATGAAAGCTAACCTCAAAAATAATTACTTTTAGTGAAATCCTAACCATCTAAACTGCCCTTAGATTCTGTGGGAAGGTCAATCAAAACACAGATGTGAGTGCCTTAGGCTTCATTAGCACCTGTGTAAAATTCTCCCGGGACTTTGGGCCGGTCCTGATGGATCTTATGTATATCTATGGATCATATATATATAGCATATATATAAATATATATAATATATTTATAAAATACACACACACGATAATAGTTACTACAACTTTCTAGAGCCTTTTATAGGATACTTTGATTCTCACCATAAAACTCTACGGTCACTTGCTAGTGTTGTTCTGTAAGACAGTAGAGAAAGGTGAATGATGCAGGGCTCAAACACAGATTAATCTGGTCCCAACTCAGGGCTCTGAATCACTGCGAGTCAAAATTTCCAAGAAGTGCTTCATTAATGTCAAATTTTTATTTTTAATCATTTTCAAGTGAAATGGACACCAAGTTCAGGAAATAATGGGATATTCACATCAACTTGGAAAAAAACTGAATTTTTAATGTGTTGCCGAGTTGTTGTTGTTTTTCTTGATACACTAACAGCTATTTAGCAGTTAGTGATGCGATTGCTACTACATATATATTGCTGGACACTTTGATTAGCACTTGTATAAAGCAATTCATTTTCGTGGTAATACCAAGCAGATGACACTGTTACCATTCTGATTTTATGGACAAGAAAACCAAGACCAAAAGAGGTTAAGGACAGAAATTGTACTATTCAGCAACAAACACTCAGTACATGCTCAATGATGAATGAATGTTAAATGTCAATAACAGTTAACTCCAGAAACATTCACTGAACATTATAACAAGCATACCCTCCCAGTCTTTGAGAGTCAGACATCTTATATGGGTTTCCATTCATCTGACAACACCTCTGTCAGGTCAATATTGTCAGAGGAAACGAAATCATGGCACTTGTCTCTTCATAATCAAAAACTCAATGATTTTAGACTCTGGTTTGACCTGTGGCAGTTCCAGAACACATGGTCTCCATGAGCACAGCACAATGAAGTTACGGGGAGGTTATGAGTTATTTAAGTACCATTTGAGAGCTGCACTCAACATGAAATGGTCTGTTAAAATAGCAAATGCAATGCTTTTTGAAATAACCCATCTTTCAAAATGCCATTAATAATGAATATATTACTCCTCTATACCACTCTCCAAATGGAAGTGGATCCTAATGAGTGAACCTGGAGCTCTGCTATGTACAATGCCCAGGCACACTCGGATGGTCATCCCAACACCCAATGTTGACCAATTTTCAACTCAATGTTCTATTCCCGCCCTAAACTCACATCCAACTTTCCTTTCAACTTGATGCCTAGAACACAAATTTCCCACAAACATCCCTGTGAAAAGTGTGGTAACCAGGGTGACAGACTATTGTGTGTAATGGGTGATGGGTCCAGGAACCCTCTCTCCTAGAGCCATGCAAACTGAGACATCATACTTGGTCCCTCTCTGCTGCTATCTCCTTTCCCAGGACCAACCTCACCCGTGTTCCACTTTTACCTCAGTTATTGATCCATGGCTCCATGTTCCCATTTCACACCCCAGACTCTCCCTGAGCTGATGTGATGGGTGACTATACAACTGGCAGCCCAACTCATTTACACTATGCCATTCCAATTACCCAGGAGGCTATTATCCTCATTAGGACTCAGTTCCCTCATTCACAGAAACAAATAGGCCCTGCATGTCAACAGGCACATTTGTGTGCACACACACGTCTATAGGCATAAGGAGCCATCTCACACCAGCCCCAGACCATGGTGTGGATCACCTGTTTGAGGCTATGGGTTTGGTAGCCACCAGGAGTTCTCTTAGCAAGGCTAGATGAAACATTAGTGATAGGATCAGCTTGAACCAAATCAACCAAAAAGATCGCAGGTTGAGCTGTGGCAAAAAAAAAAAAAAGAGAAATGAGATTTTGACATAGCTGTGTTGTGAAGAGTTAGGGAGAGGATAATGTGTGTCTGAATATGATTTGAGCTTTTAGAATATCTGATAAAAACTTACAAAAATGAGGGGAGAAAAGAGTTAAGAGGTCAGAGCCATTCACAGGTCTTAAAAAGGGTCATTCTCTGAGGATAGGAAAATTAAGAATTTTATAATTTTACTCTGAATTTAAGGTTAATTTTGCTCCAGGAGCCACATCCCACAGATAAAATTGCCCTTTTTGATAATTTAGCTCCTTTCTTCTGGTTCTCAGCAGCTCTCCTTATACACAATCAGGCTTAAGGCTCATCATGCAATACTCAGAAGAGAAACACAGGTCATCCTAAAATATGAAAAGATACTGATCTGCAGCCTCTGCAGCTTTGCCTTTTCTGGAATGTCATGATCATAAGGTATGCAGTCATTTCACTGAACAACATTCATTTAAGAATCATCCACGTTATTGAGTGATTAGAACACTCAATAACTTTATTGCCCACAGTATCCCGTGTGGATGCAGCACACTTTATTAATTCACTTACTGAAGAAGTTGGTCACTATTTTCGTTCTTATAAATAAAACTATTAAAGGCCAGCATCTTGGCATACAGTCCTGGAATCCCACATGGGAGCTGGTTCAAGTCCCAGCTGCACCACTTTCAATCCAGCTCCCTGTTAGTGGCCTAGGAAAACAGGAGAAAATGACCCAAATCTTAGGACCTCTGTACCCACTAAGAGACCAGGAAGGAGCTTCAGACTCCCAGTTTTGGACTGGCCCAATGTCAGCCATTGTGACCACTGGGGAGTGAACCAACAGATAAAGGATCTCTCTGTGTCTTTTTGTGATTCTGTCTTTCAAATAAAATTTTTTTTAAAACTCAGTAAAGCTGCTAAAGACATTTACACGCAGATATTTTTGGTGGACTAAAATTTGTAACCTGTTAGGTAAACACATAGGAGTTCTATTACTGGATCCTATAACAAGGCCACTTTAAACTCTGCAAGCAAAAAGTGCACATGAAAAGTACCTGTAAGTACAGAAGCCCAGCGAATATAACCTTAAGCAGATGGTCAGGGTCATGTTGGTGGTGTGCACCCTTCAAATGACAATGAGGACACTTGACTTTCTCTTGAAACCCACCGTACAAATATAATCACGAATAAAACGCAGGACAACTTCAATTAAGGGCTATTCAAGAAAATATCTGGCATGTACTGTTTAAAACTGTCAAAATTATCAATCACGGTCCAGAGAAAAATGAGAGCAAACGTCATGTGGAATCTTGTGACAGAAAATTAACATGAGGGAAACTAAGACAATGTGAATAAACAACAATTTGCAATTAGCAGTGCATCAAATTTGGCTGTTCAACTGTGGGACAAGGTGTCACACTAATTTGCTAACAGGAAGAACAGACTGTGAAGTATAAGAAAATAAACTATCTTCACCAACTTTCTGAAAATCTAAAACTACTCCAAAATTAACTTTTAAAAAACATGGTAGTGCATGTTGTATGAAAGCATTCCATAAATTCTTTATGGTTTTGTTAAAAAAAAAAATCAAGCCTCAAATCAGCAAAGTAGTGAAAACAAAAATTACATTATTTGTAGCATCTGCTTTTTAAAGGAACAAGGAATGGACCCAGAAATAAGGATTTCTGAAACTGGAAGAAACTGGTCATCACTTAGCCTCATGTGGTCACATACTGGAAAGTTGGGGCAGGTCGAGGGAAATGTGGGGGGTGGGGGAGTGGCAAAGTTGGGGGGTGGAATTTGGGTTTCCTGCTGCTGCCCTCCTAGCAGACACAGAATGCTTCAGCTACAACAAAACTGATTAGCGAAGAAACAATCCCATGTGGTCCAAACTGGGGTTGGTTCCTCCTCATACTCCCAAACTTGTAGTTGGAAATAGTAACAGTAGCGGGAAATCCATACTCACTGAATATCCCCACAGCCTGTTGCTGCATTCTCCTGTACAATGGGACAGCATCCTGGCCTAACATCCCAGAATTTGATTTATGCCCCAGAACTCATAATGGTGCCTGACCTGTCCACTCCCTCTAGCCTATGGAGTTGGGATCCCTGAGACTCCCATGGTCTCCTATGATCAGGTCTAGTTGGTGATGATATAGAATGGAGATCCTTGAGTCTTCTGGTTCTACCAACTACACAAACATAGAAGACCAGTCCTGAAATGGGCTCACCAGGGATACTTAATCCCAAATTTATGGGGGAGGGAGAACAGTGGACAAGAAGAGATAGTCATCTGCATTTCTGTAGAGAAGGCACTCATCAAGGGCTGTTTCCACAGACTGTGCAGAAACTTATACACTCTGCCTCCCCTGGGGAGTACATACCTCTCTGAGACAGTGCTTACAAATCCAGCAGACTCAGGTGTGCTGTGTGCAAGGAAAACATGTTCCATCTGCAGCAGTCTGATTGTGCCACAGGTGGCTGCTCATAGACATGCAAAGTACTCACCTAAGCGCATCATCCTTGCTGGCCAGAACCAGAGCCCCAGCAGCTCCAATGCATTCAGAAGCTGCAGGAAACCCTCACTTCAAACCTGGGGATACAAGCTTCCCACTGAAACTGGCTCCACACCTCCTCTTCCATTCAACCACTCTAGACCACACCAACTATTGGATCTGTACAAGCAAGTCCTGTCACTGAAGTACATGCAGTATGCCACACACTAAGCTAGGTCCTTGGGGTCATAGCTGCTGGTCCCAACCACACCAATAGCCACTTCCTACATGTAGTATATACTCTTTGCCCCTCTCTCGGACCTTTCTTCTTTTCTTCTGTAGCTAATGTCCCTAAGTGTCAATTTTATAATAAGTAAAAGTATTTAGCTAACAGGGACCTATCAAACAGTGGGGAATACCAGCCCAGGACATGCCATCCCAGCCCCCAGGCAGGAGTGGGAGGTTTTGCAGATTACCCAGTGAAGGGGTTCTGAGGATATGTTGGAGTGGGACCAGCTGAGGGCACATGTGTCAGAGGAGGAATGATTTGGGGGCAAGGAGGTTCTTCTATGGACCAGGACACTATATTTGTAGCTAAGCAGAGGAGCTGAGAAAGGGCGGCTAAGAGATGGGAAACCAGAGATGTGGGAAACCTGAGCAGGGCTAAATAGCATTGTCTGCTGCTCACTGATACACACAAAAGTTTGGGCTGGGGATGGGCAAGGCTGAGCTAGGCTGTAGCACCCATCAGTGAGAGCTGGAATGGATATAGATCAGTTAGGCTAGACCTCAGAACCTAGCAGTGAGTGCCAGGACTGGGGATTGGCCGAGTCAGTTTAGGTAGCAGCAACCACCAGCATATGCAAGATCTAGGGCTGGGAGTCAGTCTTGTAGGGGAACTTAAGGAGCTCCAGTATTAGGCCACAGTTCCTGCTGGTGAGCACAACAGCCAGAGCTGGGAACTGTTGGGCCGCAGCACCCATAAGCGTACATGTTTGCCAGGTCTGGAATCAAGCCAGGCTGTGCCAGTCCACAGCACACACACTGGCACCAGTGAAAGCCAACAGGGGGTATAGATCAGGGTAGGTTGGACTGTAATACCCACCAGCTCACATGAGTGCTGAGGGTAGGCCAGGCTGGATTAGGCCACAGAACCCATCAGTATATGTGAGAGATGAAGTTGGGGAGGAACTAACCAGGCAGCTGCAACCAACTATGTGTGTTGACTGGTAAAGAATTGAATGTGATTCAGCAATGGCTGGAGCACACAAGAGTCAAGTCTGAGGTCACTATAAGGCATAGTTTCTTGTGGAACTTCCCAAAAGGATGGCTGGACTCAAACCCCAACCACAAGGAAAATCATAATATATGTGGTCTGACCTTGGAGTGAACGTATTGGGACAGGGCCTGCTCATTTGTTGATGTCTATACAGTGGACAGCATGTCCAAATGCACACAGGGGACATGACAACTAACTCCTATATGTCAGTAGAAGATGTCAAGTGCCTTGTCAGAGGATGAAAAGCAGAAGAGACTGGACAATTCCTGGCTAAGCTTAGCAGCATGTTCCTTGCTCTGTGGATGCATTAAGGTGAACTTGATCAGCCAACACACCTTGGAAAAATTTTCTCAACCCTGACGTAAAGAAGGTGATGACACCTCCGAACCAGTGAAACCACTTGAGTAATACCCTCGGAACACACTTCTCCATATTGGAGACTCTAGGGCTTCATCAAATAACTCTCCTCCCATTCCCTGGTGCAAATGTAGTTTGACAGCAAAGGAAAGGCCCACATCCCTCCCCCGGATGCAGACAAAGGAGGAAAAAAAAACAAAGAACTAAAACATTTGTCCCATTCACCTTACTCCATGCTCAGATCCTCCCCACCCTTATTGGAGACCCACATGGGTGTACATCCCTCTCAACCATGTAAATATTTAAAATTAAAAAATTTAGAAGTACAATAACAGGTAATTTGTAGCAAAAATGAGTCATATTAACCTCTGAGGGGCTACTGCCTATCATTAACAGGTTATCACATTAACAAGTCATCTCAAGCAGCTTGTATTTTCAGGTCAGTTAGTGATCTGGGAAAAGAGGATAAGGCAGGTATGCTAACAGGAGAAGGAAGATGAAAAGTAGTCCCAAGGTTGATTGGGGGTGAAAATGAAGGCACTTTAGTAAGAAGACCTTAAAGAGTAGTGAATGCATGAACCACTGGACACCTGAGAAAAGAGCTAACAAACTCCATTAGTTTTTATATGAGCTTAAGGGACAGCTAAGAGCAGGAAGAGAACAATGCAGACTCCCAAGGTTTGCCTCAAGTAAGTCCTACTGCAGCACTTCATGTTATTTACACTAAATGGCTAGAGGGAAAGTGCTTCCAAAAGAACCTCTGGCCTTACAGCAACAAGAAGAGAAAGTAACAGCCAGCAAGGCTCCTGCTTTAGCCCAGCTCTCAGAAACCCTGTGATGGAGCATGGATCCACATGGTACCCAACAAATCTAAAAGCCAAGTCACCACTTTAACACTGGCCAACATCCAACAGGTGGCTTTACCTGTAGCATTCACTGTCCTGGAGGTTAGGGGTATGGAGGGATGTTTAAGGCAATGGTAATATTAATTCATTAAACTTCACACATCTTACACCCTTACTTTATATATGGCTTCACTCAACAGAAGCACAAATGCATATGGATAAGGCCTTATTGTTTCTTCCCCAATTAGGAAAGGAGAAAATGGGTTATTTCATTGACAAAGTTATATGAGAAAAATCAGACTTGTCATCCCGAAACAGCTCCATGTTTTGAGCCTAATGGGGACTGGTCTTAAATATTTATTTTAATTTTTTATTGGAAAGTCAGATACACAGAGAGGAGGAGAGAGAAGATCTTCCATCCAATGATTCATTTCCCAAGTGTCCAAAATGGCTACAGCTGCACTGGTCTGAAGCCAGGAGCCCGGAGCTCGGAGCCCCTTCCAGGTCTCTCACGCGGGTGCAGGGTCCGGCTTTGGGCCGTCCTTGACTGCTTTGCTAGGCCACAGGCAGGGAGCTGGATGGGAAGTAGGGTTGCTGGGATTAGAACCGGCATCCATATGGGATCCTGGCATGTTCAAGACAAGGACTTTAGCTGCTAGGCTACCATTTTGGGGCCCTTGGTTTCCTTTTAAACAATGGCACATGTTTATATGGACTGCCACACGTGGGAGAGCAACGCCATTTCCCTCCTTCAGGGTCATCCTACTGGGTCTCAGAGCTTTCTACTCTGCTTTCTGATCACACCAAGCAGGCTTGGCAACACAGCACAGTGCAATCACTGAAGCATCAATGTCAAGTGAAGGCTGATATTTTCAACAGTGGAGCTGGTTGAGCAATAAAGATAAATTGAATGGAAATTTAAAATTGCAATGTAGATAAAAATCTGAAGGCAACAGGAGAGAACACCAAAGAGAAGGCAAGCAAGTATATCTGAATACTATTTTAATAGTAGCTGAATGTTTTCACTTGTCTCCATACAGCTATAAATTTCACTTCACATCATTATTTCCCATCTGCTTTATGGACGTCTGGTCGCAGTTTTTTTTTAAATAAAGACCAATGATATCTGCATGGACTCAACGTCTGTATTCTAACAACTCTGAGATGGTACAGGAAAACCATCAAGGCATTCCTTACCTGCAGGGCCATGAAACACTATCGTATTTCTCTTCTTTCTCTAACTACTTCATCAGAACCTACCATTCTGACCATAGATCTTAATTTCAGCCTAATTAAATCCATCAGCCTTCGAGGCACATTTTCAAGCACAAACTTGTTGTAAGAGGTTTCAGATCCATCCAAATACTTATTAATATTCTACACACACACACACAGAGAGACTTCTCAAAAGCCTCTGCTTATCCTTCCATGAAGGCATTGCTCAGTCAGCCACTAGGGTGCAGTCAAGAGCAAGAGGCAGTAAGACCTTATTCAGGAAATCACTATGGGAGATTTTTTTTTCTTTATTATATTTTTGACAATCTTTACATAGTTAATTAGGGTAAAAAGGTTCAACGGCTATAGGAAAGTGGGTATTTTGATTGAGGCAATGGACTGTGCCAGGTCCTGTACTTGTAGTACATACAAGAATCTGGTCTGGGAACACCTCAGAAAAGTTTCTTTGGAGATCTCCCCAATCGAAATGCTGGACTCAGAACCCTAACCAAGAAAAGACAGAAGACAGAACAGGTCAACCATCTCAGCTATATGCTGGCAGCAAAATACTGGGCAAACAGAGATTCTATGATGGACTATGTTAATTAATGGATTCTTCAAAGACCTCATAGTGCTTGGAGTGGCAAGATTGGCAGCGATTCATAACTGGTGAAGCATCAAAACCACTTGAACAAGAACCTCGGAGCATGCCCTATATCCCAGACCTGGAGTGGGTGTGAAACTGGGTGGGCCTTCTCCCTTAATGTCCGCCTTTAAACAGGAAAGAAACAATATGGAAATAATAATAGACTATGGGTATTTTTCTAAGGAGCTGCCATGATAGCAGTGGCACAAAGCTATATGGTCCTTTACTGCCTAGAAAGTGCTCCTTGGTACATGCGAGTTTGGCTGCATTTGTAACTACTTCAGATGCTGAAATTATTGTGGGCAGATTTAACAAAACATTTGTGAGAAAATACAAGCGCCCATTTTTTTTTAAAGGAAAAGTACCATAACCCAAGATCCTTAGTATTAGATCCAACATAAACCAATCAATGGTGCTATTTCCAAAGCAATGTGTGACTACTGCTTTACCCTGCAACCCTGCCAAAACAGCAAAGTTAAACAAAATGAATCTTTAAAATAATACTTGTAAAATATTATAATCCTTTTTATCTTATAAAATTTATGAAAAGTTCTTAACTATTCTATTTCACAAAGGCTTGGAGCTGAATTCTTTAGAGAAATGGAATAGACCGGAAAGACAGATCTAACACTTTCTCAGCCTCTCATCAAGTAAGTTACCTTCTACAAGGCATTAGACTGCTCCAGGCTGCCTCCTCAGCAAAACTGTAATCCTATCTGCCAGCCTCCCAGCCGAGACTCTCTGAAAGCAGACAGAGACACAGACAGTGCGTACATAACAGTGTCACAGTTATAACATGTAATATTAATTTAAGGATACATTATTCACTATCAGTATTCTTAAAAAAATGTAAGACCTAGTTAAGCCTGACTGTAGAACTCTACACCACAGGGTGAGTGCTTCTACCTTCTATAGCGGCTGTTCCCTATCCTGCTGTCCAGTTTTCCTGAGCTTTCTCTGGGCTCTCACAGTCCAAGTCTGGTCACCCAAGGATCGCATCCATTACGATGTCAGAGTCCACAGTTTGCTTTTCCCTACACCCCTTTCTTACCCGAGTCACTTTAGTGGCTCTTTCTGCACTTCTGGTTGTACACGCTTGCCTTTCTGAGGCATGCTGCGGTGGAAACCTAAAAAAATGCAGTCGACAGACACCTGTGTTTTTTGGTTTGTTTCTATTTCATTTTTATCCTAGAGGAATGTTATTCAGTCAAACAAAATATGCAAGGATAAAGAGGATTTTGTGAAATTTTATTTCCAATCATGGAAGAGCAAACTATTTTATATTAAAAATACTCTTAGTACCTTAAAGAAAAGTGTTGATGTTTACAACATTTAACCAAAGGAGAAAAACACACAGCAATTCACACATACATGCATGCGCACATAACTGCATATGATGCCCTACCTATATGTATTCTAAATCAATCCTATGCTTATACGTATATGCATCTAATGCTTCATGTAATAGGCTACTTTTCCTCTAATAGAAATACACTGAATGCTACATTTACATATGTAAAATCTGTGGTTAAATTTAGAGGGTAGATTTACATACAAACTTAAACTAAGTCACTAGAATAATGACCTATCAATTTCTAAAACCTGAAAATTAAGTTTGTTTAAGCTCTTGAAAGCTAAACAGTTTTTAACTGTCCAGTGTGATGGCTTAATGACTAAATCCTCATCTTGTAAGCACCGGAATCCCAAATGAGCACCGGTTCACATCCCAGTTGTTCCACTTCCCATCCAGCTTCCTGCTTATGCCCTGGGAAGGCAGGACAGGACAGCCCAAAGCCTTGGGACCCCGCCTCAGTGTAGAAGACATGGAAGAAGCATTTGGCTCCTGGCTTCGTATTGGTTCATCCCAGACCATTGCGATCATTTGGGGAGTGAAGCAGTGGATATAAGATCTTCTCTGTCTCTCCATCGCTCTCTCTGTAAGTCTGATCTGCCTTTTCAACAAAAATAAATAAATCTTGTGGGGGGGGAGTGGATTTTTGAAAAATATTGGTTTTTAAACAATATGATCCTCTGAAGATTGCAATCTCCACTTACTAATAGTACTCAGAAGCAACAGATAGTCACCAAAAAAGCAGAGATTTCAACTAAAGATTAAGACACAAAAAGACCAAAATGAGAATGTACGCTGAGGCTCATAGCATGCTTTCACCATACTATGACTTTCACACCTTAACAACAGAGTCACCAAATTTAAACTGAAAAGGCAGATATACATCCACGACCTCCATCGTTTAGCATTCATGCAATTATTTGCACCATCCTTCACAGAAAAGCAAGCAAGCCAAAACCCTATGTATGTGGTAGATTCATTTCTATGACAACTTGTACCATGTAGTTAAATAAAAAACCCAGCTGGAACTTGCAAGGAAACGTCGATCAAAGGGCATGTGCAAACACTGATGGCAAAGACAGGCACTCCCTCATCTCACCTGCCTGGAAGCTGCCGTTAAGTGCCACACTGCTCAGAGCCTAAAAGCAGAAAAGTAAGTACTTGAAAAGAATAGACACTCAGATGCAGGATATGCAGAAACCTTGAAATTCCCAACATTCAATCAGCAGACAGAAAGATGAGCCAGTTCCCCAGTAATGCCAATTTCCTGCGTGTGGGCGTTTTTAACATGAGTATTAGCCACATCAGAGCCAACAGGTTTCCGTTTCTCATTCGCTTCCACGGATGCATGTTTGAACTCTACCACAGAAACTTGCCAACATCATTTCCCTTAGTTTTATTCTATTCGAATCTAACTAGCAAAGAGTGTATTTGCATAAGGCAAGTGCCTTCCTAAAGAGTTACCGTGCATGAGATGCTAACATCTGAATCTGTATTCCTTGCATTCAGTTTAAGGCACAGAAGCCACACCTGCAGCCCCAAGCCAGTGTTCTCAATGGGATGGCGCTCAGCCAGCGCTGCTGTGGCAGCCACAGCTTACACAGCATGGCCACCAGCATGGTTCCCAGCATCTTCCCTGCCTTTATGCAGTGACACTTCACAGTATCCTGTAGGGGCAGCTGCTGCTAATGTCCCCGGAGCTCTCATGTTCCGCAGCAGCTGCTCCAAGCATCTAGGGGTCCTGTGCCTCTCCCCACAACAGCATGCTTCCAGAGCCTCAGGACCCAGTGACTGGCTTCCGCTGCTTCCCTTCTGCTCTCATTCCTGTGGATTCTTAACACCAATCCTCACTTCTCTACCGTGAGCATGTGATGTTTCTTCATTCCTGTGATGGGGCGTTCTTCATGCAACTGGCTTGGCTACTAATTCCTGGCAACCTATGAGTGAGTCTGGAGGAACGCCACATAGTAAATGTCAACACTCAACATCACTACCACCCACCCCCACGGAGCTGATACTGTGGGGACTGAATAGCAGAATTTGAGGCTCCTCCGCCTGATTGCATTTCTTCCGATGGTACAAGTGTCTTCAATGACCTCATTTCTGTAGCTAAGCAACCACAGTGGGAGCAAAAAGGGGTTTTTAACACATCTTTTTTCATACCAGCTAAGTACAATTTCATTTTGTTCACATCCACACGCTCACCAGCTAATACCTTGGTGAGCATGCAAATACTAATTGTTAAGAAAACAAATGGTTCATAATTTTAACATATAGGATTATCACTACTAAGTAAGAATTATCCCAAAATAGACAAGGAAATTTTGTACTCACATTCAAATTGATAATCACATAAACGGGTATCACTTAGTGAAAGGGAGTATTTCAAGCTTTTGTTCCCGAGGGAAAAACAGATTGATTCCTAGCCAAGAAATAGATAAGCATTAACTATGTAACTATGCAAAATGCCTCGGGAAAAATGAACAAATAATGTAATCCAACTAGCTCTTTAAAGTGTTATAAATACAGCTCAGTTTTAACAGTAATTTTTCCTTAAAGTGATCACAAAAATCTACCAAAATATTAATAGGAAAGAATAACCATAAATGGACATAAAATGCCAACTAGAGCAGTATTTTGGGGAACTTCTGGCTGCTATTTTTAACATATGCATGGTGATTATTTACTTAGCTGCGACTATATCCCTCTCCTCCTGTGCATTTCAAGACTGAGTTTCAATCTCAGGCTAATTTTTGCTATGTGAAAGCAGCTTTTAAAGATGTCAAGGTATCTAAAAATAAGAACATTGCACTCCAAAAATCTATAAAAATCCTTGCTGGAATTACACTGCAATGGTTATCACATGATTTCAACACGCAGATAAAGCCTCACTTTCTTCTCTACACACTGTGGTGTGCAGTCATCACCAGTACAAGGAAAGTCCTAGGACCTACTGGTGTTGAATCAAAACAAAATTCACTGGTCACACAGGTTGAGTTCAGCTGTAAGAGCTATGGCATTAATAAATTATTTAGGTTCAAAGCTAGATTCCTTGACTTGAGGGGTAAGAGAGGAAACAGAACAGCCTGCACTTCTAAGGTCCACAAGAAAATGGGTGGTCCTCCTGAAAACAGTAGTAGCACTGGGGCCCAATGCCCTTCTGCATCCGGCCTGCCTGGTAGGGGGAAGACAACAGGAAGAGTTAGAGAAGGGTGAAGATGGTCCTTGCCCTGCATCTTCCAGGGAGGACCCACTGATGGGGTCGAAAAGTGTAAGACAAGCATTCCAGTCTTGCGAGTCTGCTGATCCACTGTTAGATGAACTTCGCCTGGAATGGGCTGAATGACAATTGAGACGAGGGCAAGATGAGAGACATGGGCATTAATTCCTGGTGTGTCGCTCTGCGATTCTTCCCATGCCTGTGTCTCACAGTGTTCTCCTGCTGGATGGCTGCTTCACAGATGGCGCAGGCCAGACTCCACAGGACCATCTCAGGAGTCCAGAGGAGGCACAGCAAGTTGGCTTCTAGGCCCCATGCAGCTACAATGTCAGGTTTTATTTGGCTATATCTGTGAGCTTTATAAAAGATTTCATTTGCATGAAAGGAGGAAAAAGGAAATCTAGAAAACAGCTTAAGAAGCAAGACTCATGTCTTGTGCAAATACAAGGCATAGCTCAAGCAACACCTGTTCCTAGTCTCATTTAAAAATCAGCTGTTTACCTAATTGAAAAATCAGCTGTTTACCTGCTGAAATGATGTATATTTTTAATGATCTCAAAATACTGGAAAATGAATAATATTGCAACATTCACTACCAATATGTGGAATAGAAAAAGACTTGGGAAACAGGTGCATTACTAAAGGACATGAAAGCGCTGATAACCATCATCCCACATTCCTCTGTGCGCTTGTCAGTTTCTGTCAGTTTAAACAGGATGCTCCTAGTTTTTGGTTAAGCCAGCAATACAAACTTGTCAAGTCACCTAATCAAAAGAAAAAAAAATTAAATTTGATATTAACACAAATTAAATGATAAACCACCTTAAGGATGAAACAGATTCCAATTTCAAAAATGCTAAGTGAGAGGAAACACAAAGGAAAGGAGAGTTAATAACAGCTTCTTTCCCACCCACAGCTGCCCTGGGCTCCTTTGCCATTATCCCCCCACCACACAAACACCCCAATACAAGCCTCATACCTGTCTGAACCCCTCATCTGTAAGCTCCATGACAAAAGAGCTCACTTCTCCTGCTTTTGAGCAGCCACATCCTTCTGGGGATGGCAAAAGCACTTCCCAGTTTTACTGAGACTGTGAATAGAAACAGTGAGAGGGGCCCGGTGCAATAGTGTAGTGGTTAAAGTCCTCGCCTTGAAAGCGCCAGGATCCCACATGCATGCCGGTTCTACTCCCTGCGGCCCCACTTCCCATCCAGTTCCCAGCTTGTGGTCTGGGAAAGCAGTTGAGGACAGCCCAAAGCCTTGGGATCCTGCACCTGCATGGGAGACCTGGAAGAGGCTCCTAGCTCCTGACTTTGGATTGGCTCAACTCCAGGCATTGTGGCTGCTTGGGGAGTGAATCATCGGACAGAAGATTTTCCTCTCTGCCTCTCTATCTGCCTTTCCAATAAAAATAATTAAAAAAATCTTTAAAAAAAGAAAACAGTGAGGAAACTAAGGATGCCTCCTGAATTAATTCTTCAACAGTTACATTGAATGCCACGGGTCCTTTTCCATCAACTTCAGCAAATCAGTGCTCCAAACACACCTGTCACTGGCAGAGACTGTCCTGTGATGAACAAATTCCACCTACATCACACTACCCCAGTGTGTCCCTATTTATGCTAAAAAAAAAGATCACTTTACTAATCATAATGATCAGCAATCATTTTCAGTGCATTTTAACTGACATGAAAAAAAGTATATACTGATGGAGTATGATGTCATAGTTCAATGCCTGTATATACTGCATAACGTTTAAATTTCCTCAAACATCCACCATTTCCTAATGGTGTAAACTTTCACAATCAGTTCTTCCAGCTTTATTTTAGAGAAACAGAAATATAGTAAACTATCTATAGCCACCTTACTGTGCAAATGGAACCCCTGAGCTTTTTATTCCTATGCAAATATAATCTAGTACTCATTAGTGAACCTTTCCCTGTGGCGCTTCTCCCTACCCTCAGGATAACCATCATTGGAGTCTCAATTTCTTGAATTCCACCTTCGACATCAGGCTCACCTGTTGTTTTGTTCTCCCCGATTCAGGTGGCATCCAAAAGTCAAAAGAAAATCTGGAAAAGTCTTCAGTGCAGTTTTATACAAAAAAATACATTTTTTAAAAAAGAGATTTATTTATTTTATTTGGAAAGTCAGATATACAGAGAGGAAGAGAGACAGAGAGGAAGATCTTCTGTCCGATGATTCATTTCTCAAGCAGCTGCAATGGCTGGAGCTGAGCCAATCCAAAGCCAGGAGACAGGCGTTTCTTCCGGGTCTCCCATGAGGGTGTAGGGTCCCAAAGCTTTGGCCCGTCCTCAACTGCTGTCCCAGACCACAAGCAGGGAGCTGGATGCGAAGCAGGGCTGCCAGGATTAGAACCGGCACCCATATGGGATCCCGGGCGTGCAAGGCGAGGACCTTAACCACTACGCTATTGTGCCAGGTCCCAAAAGAAATATTTTGACGGTAGGTGAATCATACGATCCCAACATCTTCATAGGAAACGCAGCACTGGGAAAACAAACACTGAGAAGCTACAAGAGTAAGTCTAGTTTGGTGCACAGAGTTCGGTTTTTGAGAGAAAGTTAGAAATAACTGTTCTCTAATCTTTTAAAAGATACACTAGTTTGATATCATAGTCAGCCCACGATCATTCTGTAATTGCAGATAGGGCAGGGTTGGGTAACTAACCTGGAATAGCCGCTTTCCCATGCTAAATCCCTGGGCTCTGTCCCTTCGTGGTCCTCCATCAGTTCTGAACCTCAACCAGTGTCACTTGTTGCTACAATTCACCTGGCAAAATCTTCTCAATAAGTAAAAGATGCTTAGTTTAGCAAGGCAATCCTCCCCACTCCACACAGAGACCTGAAGTTCTGACTCATAGGTGACTCCAGTCAATGAAGGGACAGGGTAAGTGGCAACCAACCAAACAGCAGAAACCCCTCTTCCCAATAAGGGGATATAAACTAACATACCAGGCTGATTAGAACCACCTGACATCACAAGTCTATCAGGATGAGTGACTGAAGACAGAAAGTATGCTCGGTCTTCCCAAGAAGCCCTAGAAATCACCCTCATCCATTGCTAAGGTCGATTCAAGTCAGGATTCAGTAAAACACAAAATCCTATCTTCTCAAGTATGTGATTTTGAATGAAGAGCAGAAACTACCTCGTCTGTTTTTATCATTCTCTTTGCATACCCAGTTGACGTAATTACGTATGTACGATTGTGATTCGAAGTAAGATCCCTTGTCCCTTTGGTGCTGCACTCGTGCCATCCCAGAAGTGATGGGGGCAGATGATGATACAAAGGAAGTGAAATTTTAGCCATCCAACTGCTGTAAGTGACAAGGTACTTTTAATGGTAGCTTCTTCCCCAAAAACAAACCTTGTTTTGGCTTGAAGTGTAATATAGAAGGTAAGAAGATCAATTTTGAGGAAAAAAAAAAGAGTGATGCTTCTTCCCAGACTATAAGCTCATAACAGCCAAGGCTAGCTTGGAATGCACTGAATTACTGAATGTCATGCAACAACATTTAAAAGGCTCTGAAATTTCACTGGGCCCAAGATTTCTGAAACAAGATGGTTGGAATTAGGCAGCTAAGACAACAAACAGTTTTTCAGAAGATTGTCGACCAGCAAAGAGTAACAATGGGCTGACTCCTTTGGGAATCCCACTATAATATTTAATACTCGGATATACCAACAAAGTTGTCAGCAGGGAAACTGAAAGATCAAATGGGATTTTTAAATATTAACACAGATTTAAGCAACTAGAATATGCATTTGCCTGAGATTTACACATGCTTGCAGAAACTGGAGATTAAGATGGTAAGGGGAAAAAAAATCAGAAATGAATTCCAAAGTGTTTACAGGTCCACAGTGGCTTTCGAGAGTAAGAACTTCTAACAAAAAAGATGCCCAGCCCAAAGTAAAGAGCTGAGGTACAGTAAGTGTATTAGTACTGTCAAGACCCGAGTGGAAGGCACCGGCTCTTCCTGAAATCCCTTGCATACTCAGCTAGCTGCTCTCGGCTGCCAGCCAAACTCCTTCTGGACCCCTCCCTGTGGTGTCCAAGCCTGGCCCGATCAACATTTTGACAACTTAGTGGACTTCCTTTTAAGCTGCCACCAACAATATCTGTCTTGTGGAAGTTTGGCAGAACAAACAGGAAACTGAGAAACTATAGAAACCTGTACTTTCTGAAAATTCGCCTTTTCTGTTAATAGAGCACTAACCTGTTTCCAAGGTTTGTTAATATATCTGCATGTCAAAGTCTATATGTGCAGTATAATTTAAATAATATGTATTAATAGGGGCAGACACTATTATTTTTATTTTTAAAATTGATTTATTTGGGGCTCACAATGTGGCATAGTGGGTTAGGCACTGCTATCCCGTATGTGCAGTGGTTTGAGTCCTGACTACTCCATTTCCAATCCAGCTCCCTGCTAGTGTGCCTAAGAAAGCAGCCAAACTTTGCCCAAGTTTTTGGGCATCTGTATGCATATGCGAAACTGGCCTGGACTCAACGGATGAAAGACATACCTCTCTCTTGCTCTAGCTCTCTCTGCTTTTTAGATAAACAAAAATAAATCTTAAAGAGGCAGACTTACTTGAAATGTGAGGGGTAGGGGGAGGGAGAGAAAAGAAAGGGAGAGAGAGATAAAGACTGATGACTATTCACCCACTGGCTCACTTTACAATGTCTACAAAGTCAGGACTGGGTCAGGCTAAAGCCAGGAGCTCCAACAGACCTCTCTTGTAGGTGAGCTATCTTCTGTTGCTCCATAGGTATATTAACAAGACACTGGATCACAAGTGAAGTATCTGGGACTCAAACTTGGACTCTGACAACGGGAGGTGGGCATTTGAGACAATGACTAAATAACCATATGAAGCTGTAATTCCCACCGCATTGACTACATCTAATTGTGGTAACACATGAAACAACAGGCTTTCCATTTAGTGAACTTTGGCATTATTCAAAGCTGAGGTCCTGTAACACCTATTAGCATGTAAATACTGCAAATGGATATTATATGATCCAGAATGGATGAATATAAATCTTATTGCTTTAAGTATTTCCACAGATGCTTACGCATGGATATTTGAACGTCAGCATTTTCATAAATCAAATTTTATCTGAATTTAAACTTTTTCCTTTTATTTGAAAAGCAAAGGGAGATCCTACTCACTGGTTTACTCTTCAAATATCCACAACAGTCCAGAGTAGAGGCTGTAGCAGGCTGAACCCAGGAGCCAAGAACTCAATCCATTGGTGGCAGAGAACCAAGTACTTGAGGCATGCCCTGCTTCCTCCCAGAGCATGCATTAAGAGGAAGTTAAAATGGACAGCAGAGCCGAGACTTGAACTCTAACATTCCGATACAGGATGTGGGTGTATCTCCAGAGGCAGTTCAACTGCTAGGCCCAATGTCTGCCTTGGAATTTTCACAGACAGTTCAATCCAAGCTCTGCAACTGTTACAAGTAAATGTCTGCAAGTGATTTTAAAGTTGACAAAGCAGCAGCACTAAAAAAAAAGTACAGAATGATGTTTCATTACTTACAGACACATCAAGCCAGTGTACCCAACAATGTAAGAGTCTAGCCCTCTCCTAGTCAAGCAGAGGCATGCTAGTGGGAGGATTTAGAAATGGTTCTTTTTTTAAGGCAGCCCCAAAAGTGGGGCCTCATTGAACCACATTGAACCAGGAAAAAAAAGGATTAGTTCCTTAAAGAAAGATTTGTTAAGAAATTATCCCTGCCAAGCCTGAGCCAAGCAGTTGGAGATCTAATTTCATCTCTGCCGTGTCAGCTCTCATCCTTGCTCACAGCTCTGCCTCTGGCTCTGGGACCAGAGAAGTCACTTGGCCTGTAAGATAAGCTGTCAGGATAACCTGATCTTAGCAGTTCTGCCATCTCTCAGGCGCACTGATTCCACAATTAACTTCTAGAAAATTAGTTAATGCTCAGCTTTAAATTTTGAAACACTTAGACAAGTACATGCTAATGTGGAGATCCCTGACATAAAAACAACATAGGCCACACCCTTACACAGATATTTAGCTCATTTTCCTTTTAGACTTTATTTTGTGGAACTCTCTTTTAGGGTCATAACAACACTGTGGTACATAGGGATGGTTCATACACCTGCTGTGTCCACACATAGTCTGCCATGATCGACACACACCACCACAGTAGTCTAGGAATTGCTCCCAATCAATCAACACTGACTAAGCTTACTCAAGGACACCTTACATCAGGGTTCACTCTTGGTCATGTAGAATTCATGTATGTATGCACATTGTACAAAGCAGCATTCATGCGGCCTAGCAAGGGAATCAGAGGGATGAGAAGCTAAGGATGATCAACAACCATGCCATCTACTCTGCTCAAATCCCACCACCCGCCGTGCTGATTCAATGTGGCTAAAGATCCAGTGTGCATTCTGCTTCATACAGCCACACCTCATTTTCCATCCTGCATCAGACACCTTCACGGGCACCACATCCTGTCTAACAGTCCCACCCCAAACTCCTCTCCTTTGAGTCAGTGAGAACCTGTCCAAGGTAACATCCCCCTTTTCTTATTAAATGGATGGTCCCCGCCTCGGTAAAAGCAATTCTCCTTCTTGAGGCTTTCCACACTCCTGTCTGAGTGCTTTTGTTTTTTAATAAATACTGCCTTCCTGGTTACCTCTGTCTATTTCTCCTGGCTGTATTCTTATACATGAGAGGGCAAGAACCTGAACTCAATCAACCTGGGAGTCACTCTACGCCTCACACCAGGGCACTCAAACCCCACAACAGAATTTAAAATAACAGCTGCATTCTCCCCCAAAATGCTGAACTCTCCTGCTGAACTTTTTTTTTTAAAGATTTTATTATTATTATTGGAAAGCCGGATATACAGAGAGGAGGAGAGACAGAGAGGAAGATCTTCCATCCGATGTTTCACTCCCCAAGTGAGCTGCAACGGGCTGGTGCACGCTGATCCAATGCAGGGAACCAGGAACCTCTTTCGGGTCTCCCACGCAGGTGCAGGGTCCCAAAGGTTTGGGCCATCCTCAACTGCTTTCCCAGGCCACAAGCAGGGAGCTAGATGGGAAGTGGAGCTGCCGGGATTAGAACCGGCACCCATATGGGATCCCGGGGCTTTCAAGGCAAGGACTTTAGCTGCTAGGCCACGCCGCCGGGCCCTCCTGCCGAACTTCTAACCCCTGATAATCAATTGTTTCTTTTCACGTCTATTGTATTGCCTTTTCCACAATATCACAGTACTTACATACCACAAAATGACATCTCAGTTAATGACAAACCACTCAACAACAGTGGTCCAAGAAGACTAGTAGCAGTCTTTGTCACAGTGGAGACACTCCATATAGGAATGCTAATTTTCTTCCTGGCCACACCACTTTTTTTAAAGATTTATTTAGTTTTATTGGAAAGCAAGATATACAGAGAGAAGGAGAGAGACAGAGAGGAAGATCTTCCCTCCGAAGATTGACTCCCCAAGCAGCTGCAATGGCCAGAGCTGCGCTCCAGATTTGAGCCAAAAGTCCAGAGCTTCTTCCAGGTCTCCCACGTGGGTGCAGGGTCTCAAAGCTTTGGGCCATCCTCAACTGCTTCCCCAGGCTATCAGCAGGGAGCTGAATGGGAAGTGGGGCCACCAGGATTAGAACCAGCACCCATATGGGATCCCAGCACGTATAAAGCAAGAACTCTAACCGCTAGACCACCTCACTAGGCCACTACTCCACTCATCAAACTTCCTGCTGATGCATCCTGAGAGGAAGACAGTTCAAAACTTGGGCTCTGCAAAGGAGACCCAAATGAAGTTCTGGGTTCTTGGCATGGGCCTAGCTCTGGTAATTTTTGGTATTTGCTCTTTCATTTAGATATTTATTTATTTCAAGTCAGAGTTTTGGGGTTAATGGGGAAGAAATCTTCCTTGTGCTGGTTCCCTCTGTAGATGGCTGCCATGGCTAAGACTGAACCGAGCTGCAACCAGGAGCCAGGAACTTCATCCAGGCCTCCCACATGGACAGCAGAGGCCCATATAACTTTACCATCCCCTACTGCTTTCCAGGCCATTAGCAGTGAGCTGGTTGGGACATGGGCAGCTGGGACTCAAGTCTGAATTCATATGGGATGCCAGCATCACAGGCGGTGGCTTCACCTGCCATGCTACAATGCTGGTCTCTGTTTTGGATATTTGGAGGGTGAATGAGCAGATAAAAGATGGATCTCTGCTGACTTCTACAAGAAACCTCAAAAGTGTCTTTCAAAGTGTCTATACCATCTGGTAACTTTACCAGAAGCAAATGACAGTTCCTATTGCTCCACATCTTCCCCAGCACTTGGCGTTTCTAGGGTCAAGGATTCTGGTCATTATCATAGCTATGCAGTAGTGTCTCGATGTTGTCTTAATTTGCATTTTCCTGAGGATGTGTTATGTGGGGCATCTCTTGATGTGCTTATTTGCTCTCTTTATATCTTCGCTAGTGAGGCTGCTATCTAGGTTTCATGTTCATTTTTTAACTGGGTTGTTCATTTTCTGTTCTTGAGTTTTAAATAATTACATATTGAGTTTATAACAGCCTTTTGCAAACATTGTCTCCTAGTCTACAGCTTTCCCTCCCTTTCTCCAGAAGCACTAAACTTTTCATTTTTAAAAACATCTTATATAGGACAGGAGCTTCTCCCCTCACTACAGTTTCGCCACCTGCCTCCATCTCAACATAACTCCCTCGTTTTCATGATCTGCTGTTTTTTCAAGGGTCCATCCGAGGTCTCTAACACACTTCTAATGAAAGCGAATTCAAGAGCAAAGAGTTTGTTTCCTAGAACATGCTAATCAAGGCAGGGTGTAAGTGTGTGAGGTTTAGCGGCATCATGCTGCTCAGCCTGTCAGTTCATCCTTGGTGCAAATGCAGAGGGGCACAGCCACTTCAGAAGACAGTTTAGAGATTTCTTACAAAAGTAAACGTTCTCTTTCTATAGCATCCAGCAATGGTATTCATGGTCTTTACATAAATATGCTCAAAACTTCTGTCCACACACAGAAAAAAAAAAACCTGCTCAGAAATATTAGGCTTCTCGTATGCTTCTCGGATATGGGGTACAACTCCAATCAGATGCCCACCGTGCTCTGGAGAAAGGTTCTGCCTCCATCCGAGTGGCAAGCGCCTTTGGGCGCCCGGCAGAGAAAGCATGTACAGGTGAGCCTCGATGTCATGTAATTTCTCACTGGGATGAATCCTTTCTTTATCTTAGGTTTTTTTTTTAAAGATTTAATATTTTTTATTTGAAAGGCAGATGTTGCAGATAGGGAGAGAGAAACAGACAGAGAGGTAGTGAGAGAAGGTCTTTCATCCACTGGTTCACTCCCTAGTTGACCATAACAACCGGAGCTGAGTTTGTCTACAGTCAGGAACCAGAAGCATCCACTGGATTTCCCAGGTAGGTGCAGGGATCCAAGAACTTGGGTCATCCTCGATTGCTTTTCCAGGCCAAAAACAGAGAGCAGGATCAGAAGCGGAGCAGCAAGGACACAAACCAGTGGCCACATGAGATACCAGCACTGCAGGATGGAAGACTAGCCTAGCATGCTACCACACAGGTACTTAACTAAGAATTTTAATCAAGAAGCCAAAGGGCAAAACATAGGAGAAAGAGTCATTCTTTCTGAAGTACTGGCATGGCTGTTATTCCATGTGCTTTAGCCTTACATACTGATCTCTGGGAGCTGTCACCACACCAGTACAGGGAATCCTAACAATTTTATAAGCCAAAGAATTTGGGCCAAGGAGAACCACTGAGGTAAATAATCAGTGCCTTTTGGGGTCAGTGTTGGTCAGCAAAGGGGCCTGTGGTGGCTCCCAGCACATACTGAAACCGCTGCGCCCTCAGGCTGTTGTCTCTGATTTTCAATCTTCACTGCCAAAATTGGGACTCCAAACCCAGCATTAGTTGCCATGCAAAAGCAATTGGCCATGCAATCTTGACTCCCAGAGAGGCTGAGACCATGGCAGCCTGCAGAGTCTGTGCTATTCCCAGCAACCAACTGCTTTCACAAGAGGCTGTAAACTTTTGTTTCCAAAACCTGAAAACACTACGTAAAACCAACAACGTGAAGGGAAGCAGTTCAAGAGTGTCCTCACTCTGATTTCAAGAAGAGAGTATAAACCAAAAAAGAGGGGTGATGTTGTGGCATAATAGGTTAAGCCACCTCATGAAATGTCTCTCATGCAGGTGCCGTTTGAGTCCCTGCTGCTATATTTCTGATCCTGTTAATGTGACGGGGAAAGCACTAGAGGATGTCTCTAACACTTGGGAAACTGCACCCTTAAAGCACACCTGAAGGAAGCTCCTAACACCTGGCTTTGGCCTGGTTCAGGTAGTAAACCAGTGGATGGAAGCTCTCCCTCCCTCTCTCTGTATCTCTGCATTTCAAATGAATAAATAATAATAAATCAAATATGAGAGGACAGAAAACTCTCCACTACCATCATGGTCATAAAGTAAAATAGTGCTACAGATACGTATTACTAGAATTAAAGAAAATTAAGTGAGTTATAACAGAAAATAAGCCATTAATGACAGATTAGAAATTTAACTCACAAATAAGATCTCTGAAGCAAACCACCATCTTCAAATTCTGCTCAGATAGTAAAATTCAAAATTAACCTGTAGTGTCAGTATTTAATTTTAAAGGATGCTTTATATTCTTTCAATTTCTATTTATAATAATCATATAGCTTAGAAACTCTGTATGGTGGCAAGTTCAAGATCTCGAACAATGATAACAGTTAATAATTTCAACCACTGGTGAGTTCAGTTTTTAAAAGAGACACCGGTAAAGACGCCAATATCTCAAAGCATAATATTGTCTACTTCTTTATACTACAGAGTAAGTGTTCAATGTAATTAAGGTGAACTGGCCTTAACATTTAAGACAGATTCAGATGCATCAGCAAGGAAGTAGAAATTTTTTTTTTAAACAAAAAAGGTGTCTGGTTTCCTGGAGGTCCTTATGGAGCTGAGTGCTGCTGAAACAGCTGAACTGAAAAAGAAAAAAATTTGGTTCTTTCATCCACTACACTATATTTAAGCCTCCATCTGCCCAATATGAAGCTATTTATGCCCTTAATGGTGCCATAATCAAATAATAAATTAAAACATTTATATACACTAATAATTTATCCACACCGACAAAATAATTGCTTAAATTCATTTATTTAGCTTCCAAAAGCCACTGTAGTTATTATTTTGGTGATACAAGATTTTTTTACTAGAACAACTGTACAACTAACTACCTTTGAGTCAGGAGGTGTTGCATGGACAGATAGCACAGGTATTATCACGAAGCAGCACATGATGTCAGCCTTTGCAGCCACACTTTGGATCTGCTGCACTCACTGGTCTTTGAGCTGACCTTCACTGTCAGCTGCTGAGACGCTTGTCATGCAGTAGCACGTACTTTGGCCCCATGGCATGCATGGGGATCCACAAAAGCCAGATCTGGCATAAACCGCAGGAGCTCAAAAAGCACCACTGCCCAGATGGCACAGAGGCCCCAGCAGAGCGGAGTCGTGGTTTCTTTTCCTGCTGCCTAGGTTTCTCTATTTCCAAAGGAATATAAATGTGAACAGTCCCCAGAAATAATGGAAGTGATAACCCTATCAAGGGCTCTTGAGATTAACTCATCACATGACACCTCGACCCAGAGCAGGTGAGAGAATTCTAGTCCCCAGGAAGTCTGGCACTGCACAAGTCACCCTAAAATCTATGGGAGTTCTCTGAGAGTAGAGGAAAGCAATGCAGTTCCACCAAGCCAACTCCAGTGACCAGGCTGGGGTGGATTACAGCCATTTACAAGCAGGGGCTGAAGCTCGGCAGTGTCTGGAGTACACACGGAGTGGGAGTTTATCTATGACACAATTTGGTTAAAACTTTCATTCTTTTTAAATTTTTGATTCTAACTTAGAGTTTGAGAAATTTCTATGTCCTAGGAAACAGAGCTAATACCGTAATACACTGTTTATGCCTTTCATAGTGTCACAATTATGTAATAAAGCATAAAGCGTATTCACTAACAGAATAAACTCATTGTTCATGTATTGTCCTGTTTTCTTCCTTTTAGGTTGCTATCTTTAGAGGGATTTCTCAAAACGAACTGCATATTTTTACTAAATCTGAATGACGCTGAGGTAACCAAGAGGCTGTATCTAAATTCCAAAAGAAATTCAAAAGGGAAAGTAGGAAAAAAGTCGAGGGCAAGATGGCAAGCACTGATTATAAGGAAATGGCTAACAAGCGTGCCAGGGTAGAAGAATCCTGGGGAGTCGACATTTGGCTCCACTATTTCTTCCATCAATTAGTCAAGTAGCCTGGGGTGACTCACTTAAACTCCTAACTATATCATTTAATATTTAAATTATAATTACCTTAATTTTGCATTTATTAACTTATTCAAAAGGCAGAGAAAGATCTCCCAGTGTCTGGCTAATTTCTCAGGTGTCCACAATAGCTTGGGCTGGATAAAGCCAAAGCCAGGGAATGGTAACTCAATCCAGAGCTCCTATGAGGGCAGTAGGACCCATCACCTGAGCTGTCTCTTGGGGTACAGATTAGCAAAAAGCTGGCATGGAGATGAGAGCCAGCCTTCAAACCCAGGCCTCTGATACAAGGTGTGGACGCCCCAGTGCTGCATACCTGCTGCACCACATGTCTGCCCCGTAATGATTTTGAGTTGATGAATGCTTCTTCCTGCAAGGGTAAGCTACATTTCTTTACTAAATAAATTCTACATTCACTGCAATGAGAACACCCCCAACCTACACCCCTGCAACTGGCTACTTACTCTCAGGGATATGAACTGCACGACAGTATTGCTGAAACTGTGCTAACATACCACGAGTTGTCAGGTTTTACAAGTTGGGCAACCATGGCGAGCTCAGATTGGGCATGTCAGTTCAGTCAAATGACAGCTCAGAACATTTCTAGACTTGTACTGTGCATGGTATTTTATTCCATCGTGTAACCCTGCTCCCACTGATTAGATTTGACATGTGACAATAGATTAAAAGGTGTTGGCACCAATGTGTTTCTCAGATATCAGGCGAGACCAGTTCCTTGCTTACTTACTATGGGCTTTCAGGTCGAAACAGATCTCCAACCTCCTGGGGAAAAACTCTTTCAACTGGTTAGGACTGTTACTTTATTTAAGAAGAGTAACTAAGGTACCATTTCACAATTTCTGTCCTAAGCAGAACATGAAGCCAAACAGAGGAGAAAATAATTGAGGGAGCAGGGATATGGCTCTCAAGTGTGGATGAGGCCCAAGCAGTATATCTGAGGAGGTAAGAGAATAAAGCTGGTGTAGGAAGCTTAAAAGCAAGGCTATTGCTAAGAGAAAACTAAATAAATGGTTGCTACTATGATACAAAGAAATCGAGTGTTGTGCAGGCCAGCAACCCATAGCACCCACTGCTTCCCCCAGGAGTGACCCCCACCCCGACTCCACCCTTAAGCTAGTGGATTGCAGTCACCATGAAACCTCCTGTGGTGGGGAAATGGGGCCAGGTAGAGCCTGGGGAAGCCAGCAACAGCAGACAGACAAGTCATCATTACACACGGTAGCCTCAACAACTGCAGATATACTAGTCTGTCAAGTGGCTTGGGGGAAAGAGGGATGTAACTGAGCCACAGCATGCGCTTGGTGAACTGTTTCGAGGGTTTTCTCACAAAGTAAGGCCTCAAGTTGGGCATGATTGTCAGGAAAACAGGCTTAAAGGTGGGAAGGATGAGGCATCTGCAAATTTTCTGGTACTGTGAGGGTTATTATCTCAGCGTGTGTTCTTGGGCCAGGATCAACCAAAAGTCCTGTACTTCGTGAAAGCTTTGAGTGATGAGCATGACTCCTTACCTCACAGTGAACACGGGGTACTCAAACTCCTAAGAGGTTTCCTGTAGGACCTACATTCTAGAACATCATTACATACTATGTTAAGCTTCATGCTGTCCTAAGTTGACCCAAATGACCGATTGCCTTCTTAAATCAGAAGGAGCCCTTGAAGCTCTGTGGTGAATCCTCCTCCAGAAACTGAAAGTCTCCTCAAACCTCAGCAAGAAGCTCCATGTTCACAGTTGGCTGTGTCCTCTGTTGGACGGATGGGAATCCAATAAATGTCTAAGAGCTGCCTCCCACAAGCCTTCATCAGCTGACCATAATTCATTCTCTGGAGAGCCTTGTGCTCCCCAGCTGCAGCACTCTTGGTCATACAAGGATCAGGTCATCTCTCAGGTGAAGGGTTTCTCAGTCCCTTACGTCATCCACCACATCTCCGCTAGACAGAACCACCTCTTGAAGCAGGAAGTCCAGAGTAACCGGCAGAGGTGGTCCCAGGAGGAAAAATGATGTACTGGCATTCAAGGTCAAGCCAGTCTGCCACTGTATTTTATGACTGGCAAATGAGTGAAGATAATTATCTAAGTAGACCAAGCAAGGCAGGCTATTTCTCCCTTTAAAAGAACTCTTCTCCTGGTCTCTAATCATTTAAAATAAGTGTCTCTTAAGATTATAAAATCTGACCCTGCCAAGTTTCACCACATAGACCTCAGCCTACTTGCAGCTTAATACATTTTTTTTTCTAAGTGTTGAGCCAGTTAATTGAATGTCAGCTTCTCAGGGGGTCAGACTGACTCCTTCAATAAAGGCTAACAGTAAATGCAGCAAACTCTTGGAGTGGTTGAGAGGGAGAAATGAAAACGAGAGATACAATTAAGTTTGCATTGAAATCCTGAGGTGAAAAGCAAAATCACTGGAAGTTTTAGAAGCAGTTTACTTTCACAAGCATCTCACTGGTGGACTAACTGCCAACTGAAAAGCTGCCAGATTCCACATGGCCAGGCCTCCTGCAATGAGCAGATGCTCAGAGGAGCACGACTTTGGAGAGGTATTGGATGAGTAAATGCTGCAAGGGGAAAGTTGCAGGGAAACATGGCCTTGGGGAGAAACTAAACAAGGAATAAGGTATTCAAGTCTATCCCAGCAGTTGGTGATACTCAAGACATTAGAAATCCTCCTGAAATACTGTTCGTAGTATTAACTTGTTAAGCAAGCATAGTGGTAGAATCATTTTTAAAATGCCATACTAGTCAAGACCAAATAAATCAGAGTTTGATGTATTAAAAAAAAATTCCTCTAGTAGTTAAAACACCATGAAGCCAAAGCTCATTTCTTGAATGGTAATCAGGTAGAATGAGCAGATCCATCCTAATGACATATTACCCACTCTTCATCCACTTTCCTCCCCCGGCATTACAGACAGCTTGACCTTCAACTGGACATGGACCTCCCAAACGAAGATGGCATTTGCTTGCCTCTTATACAAGTGTGGCCTCGTGATCAAGAACTAACCATGGGGTACCTAAGAACTGGCAAGCACACCTTGCACGCATCCCCTTAAAGGGGACAGACTGCTTCCTGATATTTTCATCCACTCCTTACAGGCCGGGCAAAGAGCAGGTGCTGTGGCAGAGCATTCAGAGAGGAGCACCAAATATTACAGATAACTATTACCCTAACTCATTCTAAGCATTTTGTGTCTCCCAGCTCATTTAACGCTTGTGGCACCACTGTGCCATGGGCGTCGTCTCATTTTAAGCAGCTTTGTTGTTTTGTTTGAACATGACATGACAAAGGGTTGCAGCAAGATGCAAAATGGGGTATGACTCCACTGCTCTGGCTTTAAGTGGGCTCTTAGTGTCTACCTTAATAGCATGCTGGCTATCTCTCTGTGAATTTATTTTAAAATTCTAAGGTTGTTACATTTCCACTCTATATATTCCCCAGAGACAACACATGTCTTCTGAGGATTTTAATCATTAAGTAGGCGGCACAGTTCTGAATTTTCTTTCAGATCAGCACTGCAGAGGGATCAGAACAGCATCATTACTCAGGGGTCTCAAAGTAGAAGTGATTAGGGCTGCCTGTATTCCAGGAACTAATGTTGTCACTGAACATGCTTGAGCATACTTTGCGCACCCTGGACCCTGTTTGTTTCATAACTGAAGAACTTCACAAAGAGCCTCTAAAAAACCTCAGAGCACTAGAAAAGTGTTTAAAAAAATAGGGTTTTTCTTTATAGCCAGCAAAACTTTACAAAAGATAATTATACCTATTAATACTTGCACAATTCTAAATTATTATATCAAAAATCATATCAGTATAGGCACTGAGTACTAAAATTCTCAGAAATTTGCTAACAGAGAAACAAAAAATAGGATGTCACCATTATATTATACCTACGTAATTACTAAAAAGAAAACTGTTATTCTGTTACTCTACTGTAAGTTGCTTATGTGTGTCATTTTGCCTGTTTTTCTAAAGGAGTGTTATGTAACTTGTTAGCAACCAGAATAAACCCTTCATACGTTGATCTTATTAACCCTTTAATCTTTGATGTTTAGCACCATTTAGAATTATCTCTGTGTTTGAAAAGAAGTTTCCTTACCAGTTTTGTGTAATGAAATCTACCCGATCTTTTGCAAAGTTGCTTTCCACTGTTTTATTACGAAATTACCTCCCATCACATGCCCTTTCTGTTCCTGAAACTTGATACAGCCCAGCCTTTCTACCCAATGATTCCACTAAGTTTGTTGACTACCAGTTTATTTCTAAAACTAAATTCACACAGAAAGCACATTCATATTCTAAGAGCTATTTTCAGTTCTCCTGAAGTAAATAAGCAATGGTTTTGAAAGCATCTGTTTTATAGGTTATCAGAATAAAGCAGATCAAAAATATTCAAAAACATGATTTCAAAGCTAATTCCAATGTAAAACACTACAGTATAAAAATCCTAAGTACTAAAATACTTACCACAAAAACAGGTAGCTCCTAAAAATAACAAAGTTCAAAAGCAACCTTTGTGCACAAAAACACTATCTTTGTTGTCTAGGAGCTTGCATTTAAAAATAAACATGAATCAAACAGAACTACCAGCTACTGTTACCACAGTAAATAGTATTAACAAAATAAAAAGGAAATGACATATTTCATATGTATGAGCTCAGGTAGACAATCTAAAATAGTATTGTGTGATGTGTGTTGTGGCACAGCATGTTAAGCTGTTTCTTGGGATGCCTTCATTCCATATGGGAGTCCTGCGATTGGGTCCCACCTCCATTTCCAATCCAGCTTCCCGCTAATGCACAACCTGCTCCAGTACTCAGGTTCCCCATAGTGAAGTGTCAAATAGACTCAAATGGAATTTTTAGCTCCTATTTCAACCCAGCCTAGTTGTGGTTATTGTGGGCATTTGAGAAGAAAACCAGTACATGGAAGACAGCTCTTGCTCTTGTGCTACCTTTCAAATAATCTTTTAAAAAGTGTGCTAAGGTGGTCACAGAAGGTGGCTGGGAACTCGCATTTACTTTCAACATGTTGGTTACTCATTACTATGTCAATTAATTCCATAATGATGTAAATTTTTGCTGATGGTATGATGGAGCTTTCAATTGACTGGGATAATACTCTGCTAGCTCTGTCTTCAGACCAGAGAGGGTATACCTAAGAAGACGTTGAACTTGACTGGACAATAAGATGCTGGACTCTATGTTTGGTGTATGCTTGCAATGGGGGAATCTCAACTGAACTTGAGCTGTGGTTATGCAACAAGGTGGAGGAATCCACCATGGTGGGAGGGTTTGGGGAGGGGTGGGAGAACCCAAGTATCTATGTAACTGTGTCACATAATACAATGTAATTAATGAAGTTAAATAATAAAAAAAAAAAGGGAGAGATCCAAAATAGCTGCAATAGGGTATAGCCGCATTAACTTGAGCTCTCCTGAAAAGAGGAAAGACTCAATTTCCAGGGATCTGACTTCAAATAACAAATGTTCAAATTCTAAGTCTCTTCAAAGTTGAGGGTTAATCACAAAGCCTTGTGTGCTTGGTGGGAAAAGGCAACTTGCAAGGAACCCAAGCTCAGGCCTTTGACGACTCAGCACCGGCCTCCTGTGATTACACTGGACACCCATTTGAAGACTTGTCCCTGCCAGGAAACCTGCCCAGTCCACCAGATTCTGAGTCTGTCAGCGATCAGAGTTTGCTGCCATTCTGTGTCGTCAACAGCTGTTTTCCAATGGGAACTGAAACCAAAGCCCAAAATACATGTTCGCACCTAAAGTTGGCCTTTCCCTTGGTTCCATTCCTTTCTCTCTCTCTCCCCCCCCCTCACTCTCCCTGCACCTTCCCTTCCACTGCTAAACAAGTTTAGGTGAGAAGCAAGGAGTTACTTTTGGGAACACAAAACCACTCTGGATCTGCATTGATGGCTGCACAGTGGGAGTGTGCCTACCACCTCGGGTCCGGTACTCTTCCAAATGGATTCATTGTCACAATAAAATCTGACTTAAAAGAAGCAATCTGTAACAACACTCTCCAATTTCTTGCATCTTATAAGGTGCATTTGCTTTTGAAAATACTTGACTCCAATATGAAAAACGAATACTGCCTTTTGCAAAATTCAACTAAAAATTTAAAAAAATTTTTAAAAATTTAAAAAATTTTAAAAAGATTTATTTGAAAGGGAGAATGACAGGGAGAAAAACAAGGGAGAGACAGAGGGAGAAAAAATTTCTACTCAGATTCACTCCCCTAAAATGACTCACAACAGTCAGAGCTGAACCACACTGAGAACAGCCATAGGAAGCAACACCTTAACCTCCCATATGGGTGCAGGGGCCCAAGTATTTGGGCCATTTTCTGCTGCCTTTCCAAACAGATTAACAATCAGCAGGGATTGCTGCTTAAACTCCAATATGAGATGACAGCATTGTAAATGTGCTATATCACAACACTGGTCTGTAAGAGATTTTAAATACAGAAAAGTAAAAAGAAAGGAAAAATTTTGTTAGCTGTGGGCAGGAGTCACAGGACAAGCACATAGTAACAAGAAGGTGAGCTTGCTAAACATAGACAGGAGAGGAAACATGGGCCAAAAGACAAGAGGAGGAAAAGGATTGTAAGGAGATACTGAACATACACAATCTCTTGGTATTTATCAGCCCTGCATCACGCCACCACCACTGATGCTCACTGGGGTCCTAACTGTTCTCTGCAAGGCAGTACAAAGAACAAAGTACTGCAGAGGTCAGTACAACCTGGCCCTCTCCACAGCCCACTGAGATCCACATAGCAGCCCATTTCCCAAACCCAAGCAGAGAGAGTTCTCACACTGTTCTAAATGTATTGGCTTGGGGTTTCTTTCTCATTTCTCCCACATACATGGTAAAGTGTGTGACACATAGGATCCCGCCTGGGAACTATCTGGTTCAGGCATGGAGACAGCTTTCCCAGAGGTACACTTGGAGGCAAAGAGTGGATACTGTGTCAAGCTAGTTTACCCCAGGGCATTGCCCTTCGCCCATCTGTGGGAGTCTGCCCCACACCCTCATAAAGACACAGAAGGCCATCTCAACTCCAGCAGCACTTTGCAGCCACACCTCTCCTGCCCACTGCCAACCATTCTCCTTCCTGAACCACCATTCCTCCATTCCACTGGCTCTTCTCTCCCTGTTGATTTCTCTCCTCTGTCACCCTTACACATACCCAGTGCTTGGCAAAGTTCCACCTGGACCATCCCTGCTCTTTTGGCCACTGAGGCTGACTGTGTCCAATTCACTTGTCTTGCCCACACCTTACAGATAAGCTTCAGAGTCACAGTGGGCCTTAGGTTTCAAATCCCACCACTGCAACGTCCCATCCATGTGACATTAAGGCAAACGACTTAACCTCCCAGACTGCTAGCAGATGACTGGCAACCCCAGCTTTCAGAGCGCAAGGCTTTCATGTGAGGCAGGGTAGACCACTGCAGCCCCTGACAGAGCCTCCTTCTCTCCTCACTGAGCTGCACAGAATGGGAAGGTGCCTCATGGCTTTGGTGCCCCTACTTCAAATCCTGGGAAAACAACAAACTCCAAAAATGGATGGCATGGAAATAAAGAAGCAGCTCATCAGCCTGGTCCTCAGCATTTTGATAATCACACATCTGCCAGTCCCACACCAAACTCAGGAAATGAAAAATGATTTTAATATTGTAATTAAAAGGCAGTAACAATCTACAAAGCTTAGTGCCTTCTGAAAAGCAATTTGACTGGGGCAGGGACTGTTCTGCCTCTGTTTAAACAGCCTGGTAGATAATCAAATACCATTTTAAAAAAATAGCATTTTCCTTCTGCCTCACAGAACCACCTTCAGCACCAGAAAACCAGAGACTTTTGCTATGCAAGATTCATCAACAGAGACACCACAGCAAGCGAAGGTCAAACTACATGAGCTATTTTTATCATACCCAGTAAGTGCCAAGTGACAGCAGTGACACCAATATGAACATACATGGCTTCAGCAGCAACAGTGACTCTCTGCACAGGCTTGACTGAACACATTTGGAGATTTGGAGGCCACGCTAGTCTGCTCAAGAATTATGTTCCTGTATGCCCTGCTTGTGGCTGGCGCTGGTATCAATAAAATGGCTCCTATGTTAAGTTCTTTTGGAGGTTATGTTCTCCACTGCCCATTCTCTGCCAACCTACCTCTCTTCATCAACTTCACGGGCATGTCTAAGTGAGCAAGTGTGCAGGTGCTCTTACTTATTGCAGGGGACAGAATGTACAGACACCACCCTGAGCTGCTAACTCTTGGGAAGCTTTAAGTGATTAAATGGGCCAAACTCCTGTTGCTATGGAGATGCAATTAATGTACCATGACTGCCTCTCTTGTGCACTGCTAAAGATCATCTGGGTAAAAGAATTTGCTTTTGCATAGTATTTGGTTCATGTTTTATGTTTTAGCTTTCCCTGTGTATGGTTGTTAAGTGAAATATAAATCATTAATGTGAGTATCACATACAGAATTGCTCACTGTAGCTTATAGCTCAAAGATACAGTATGAAATCCTAGGAAGATGGATGGAGTTTAAAGATTTGAGGCACATTAGTTAGATGGTAACACTCTTTCATACAAGGGACTGTGGAGAAATCCATGGAAAATGTGTTATTATGCATGATTTTAATTGTATCTTAAGACAGTCAACATCTTTTAGTTCTGTTTTTCCATAATCTTTTATAGTCCCTTATTTTCTAAATACCAACAACCAAAAAGAAGCTCTTTAACACCTTAAATTAACACACACTTACAGACCCCAGGTCTCCCTAAACTTCTTCACAGGTGCAACACAGTGTTTTCGTATATTCTGAAAATTGAACATTCATTAGCACAACCTAATTCCAAAAGCATTTTCACTATTCCAAAAAAAATTATTTACCCAGTAAAACTACCTGGGTTCCTTCCTCTCTGAATTCCTAATAACCACTAATCTACTATCTCCACAGACTTGGTCTATTCTGGGTCTTTCATGTGGACAGGATGTGACTGAGTCTACCATCTTTGATTTCACATGTTTACGAAGTCCAATCCTGTTACAGCAGGCATTCCCTCATTATTATGGCCAGCAGGGGTTCTACTGCACAGATAACACTTCTTTTTCTTATCATTCATCTGCTGACAAACATTCAGCTTCCATTTTTCAGCTATTAAGAATGTTAGTGTTTTAAAGATCCTTGCATATTTTAATACACTTTCAGTTTTTGCAGGTATAGTTTTGAGAGGAGAGCTGTTGGGTCATATGGTAGCCCTCTTTTTAACTTTTTGAGGAACTGTCAAACTTTTCTAAAACAATTGTACCATATCACATTTCCATCTCCATGCCCCCGACAACATTCATTCTCCAATATTTTGACTTAGTTGTTTTACTAAATGTGTTTGACCATAGTTTCATGTGCTTTCTAAGACATCTGTATACATTCTTTGAAGAACATCTATTCAAATTCTTTGCACATTTTATCAGATACATAATATGCAAATAATTTCTCTCATTCTGTGTTACTTTTTATATGTTGGTGGTATGCTTTACAATCAAATATTCTTTTTGAAAATTATCAATACATATTTTCTTCGGTTGATCGTATTTTTAGATGTTATATCTAAGAAACCATCATGCAATTCACTATAACAGAGCTTCACGTGTTTCCTTTTTAGGGTAGTGATAGGCTGAATTTTACCCTCTCCAAATTCTTAAACCGTCAAAATGTCACCATCTTTGATGACAAGGCAAGAGGTACTTATGGCTAAACAAAGACAAATGGGTAGCTCCTGATTTCGCTGGCATCCTTGTAACAGGAAGAGATTGATGGGGATGTTCTCACAGAGACCAGGTAAAACACAGAAGTTAAACAGAAACCTTCAAAGCAAGGAAAGACATGGAAGAAGCTCCACTAAACTTGATCATGTACTTCAAGGCTCTGTAACTGAGAAAATATGTTCCTATTGTTTAAGTCATTCAGTGTGTGCTATCGTTTTGGCAACCCTGGTAAACTTATAGAAAGGATTTCATGGCTTTAGCTCTTACAATTGACCACTTTGAGTGACTTTCTGTGTGTAGTACAAGGCAGACTGAAATTCATTCTTTCCCACTTCTCTCAGAACCATTTATTGAGAAGATTGTCCTTTTCCTATTGGATGCTCTTGGCACTCTGGTCCTCCTCCTCCAATAACAAGAGAGGGGGAAAAGGGAGAGAGGGAGTGAAAAAGAGGGAAAGGCCCGGCGCCGTGGCCTAGTGGCTAAAGTCCTCGCCTTGAATGCCCCGGGATCTCATATGGCGCCGGTTCTAATCCCAGCAGCTCCACTTCCCATCCAGCTCCCTGTTTGTGGCCTAGGAAAGCAGCCGAGGACAGCCCAATGCTTTGGGACCCTGCAACCGCGTGGGAGACCCGGAAGAGGTTCCAGGTTCCCGGCTTCAGATCGGCATAGCACCAGCCATTGTGGTCACTTGGGGAGTGAATCATCGGATTGAAGATCTTCCTCTCTGTCTCTCCTCCTCTCTGCATATCTGACTTTGTAATAAAAATTAATAAATCTTTTTTAAAAAAAAGGAAAAGAAAAAGAGGGAGAAGATGGGGAGGATAAGGGGTGTGGGGAGGGACAGAGGAGAGAGAAGAGGAAAAAGGGGGGGAGGAGACAACCACAACTAATAGTTTTATTTCTACTCCATTAGCTTTTTGTTGATGCTACACCAGTACCACATAGTCTTGGTAACTTTGTAGTAAGTTTTGAAATCAGGAAGCCTAACTTTTGATTTTGTTCTTTTTCAAGACAAGTCAGGATCTTGATTCATTTTTACCCTTTACTGAAGTATTAGCATCTGAGAATAAACTATTAACCTAGCCCAAAAAACAGCTCAAGCTGGGCTCCTTGGATGTGACCACTAGACCTTTCCAGTGCTGTGCCTGATAGAATGCCCTTGTTGAGGCTGGCTCCAGGGTTCAACCTCTGGCATTCCATATGGGATGTCGCAGCTACTCCAATTCCAATACAACTTCCTACTTATGGTGTGCGAAAGCAAGAGGATGTCCCAAAGCCTTGGGACCTTGTACCTATGTGGAAGACAAAAGAGGAAGCTCCTGGCTTTAGATCAGCTCAGTTCTGGCCGCTGTGGCCATTTGGGGAGTGAAACAATAGAAGCAAGATCTTTCTCTCTGCTTCTCCTTTTCTCTGCAAATCTGTCTTTCTAATAAAAATAAGTAAATCTTTTTAAAAAATGCCCTTGTGTCAGGTTTGTATATTCTCCATCTCTGGGGACCAAGGTCAGCAGTGTAGGTAGTTTGGCTGACCCAGCGGTCAGATGAGCACCTCTGCTTGACAACACTCCACGCTTGCTGCTAGAAAGATGTGCCATAATATGACCTCTTTCCAGACACAATTGGATGTCCCACCTGAAACCCTTGCATCTGCACTCTTGCTTCTTCCCTGGAGCCCATTTTAATCTGTACCTGCTCACTAAAATCTATTGTAAGCAGCTTTGCTAGATCGAGTTCTTCCAGTGAATTATTGAGACTGAGGACAATCTGTAAGATTCCTGCTCCCCCTTCCATTTTCATAGATTTTTTTTTGATTTTCACAAATTCCTCTTTTTTATTGAATTATATTATTAAGCAATTATAGATAGAATAGATAAAAATACGGAACGCTTCACGAATTTGCGTGTCATCCTTGCGCAGGGGCCATGCTAATCTTCTCTGTATCGTTCCAATTTTAGTATATGTGCTGCCGAAGCGAGCACCATATATTTATTTTTTAAAAGATCTATTTATTTGAAAGACAAAGGGACAGATAAAGAGGGAGAGTTGTGGGGAGGAACGTAATGAGAGAAAAATCCCTTCTGCTGGTTCACTCCTCAAATTGCTGCAACAATTGGGACTGGGCCAAGCTGAACTCGGGAACCTGGAATTCCATCTGAGTCTGCCATGTGTGTGTCAGGGGCCCAAGCACTTGAGTCATCATTCCCTGTTTTTCCAGGTACATCAGCAGGAAGCTGCATAGGCAGTGAAGTAATGAGGACTCAAACAGGTACTAATATGGGATGGTAGCACTGCAGGAGGCTTAACACTGCACCATAATACCAGCTCCATAACTTGCACCTACTTGAACACAGCAGTCTTTAGAGACTGATTATTTTTTTCATAAAAAATTTTATTTTTATTAGAAAGTTAGATATACAGAGAGGAGAAAAGACAGAGAGGAAGATCTTCCATCCGATGGTTCACTCCCCATGTGACTGTGATGGACGGAGCTGCGCTGATCCAAAGCCAGGAGCCCGGAGCTTCTTCTGCGTATCCCACGCAGGTGCAGAGACCCAACTCTTTGTGCTGTCCTTGACTGCTTTCCCACGCCACAAGCAGGGTGCTGGATGGGCAGCAGGGCCACCGGGATTAGAACCAGTGCCCCTATGGGATCTTGAGTGTACAAGGCAAGGCCTTTAGCCACTAGGCTACCGCACTGGCCTGACTGACAATCTTTTATTCCCAAAGTTACTTTGAACAAATTCTAAAGTTCTGTCCAGGTTAGTTGTCAGCATCCTGTAAGCCATTGCTGTACCATATAATCTACATGAAATTCAGCCTTAATGGTTTAGCCATTACCTAATGTTTTCCAAAGCATATTCAACAGAAACCATTTTTCATAAATGATCTTTATGAGACTAACATTATTCCTCATGATTTGTATAACTGTTATATTATTCTGAGTTCTAAAAAGAAAAACAGTAATCTCTCCAACCACTTTCCCAGCAATGCATTAGAAGAGACACTCAATAGTGGCCACTTTGAAGCAGGCACTGTGGCACAGCAGGGTTACAGGATAGCAACAACGCATATGCAATGGCCTGGAATCAAGTCCTACCCATTTAGAAGACAAAAGAGGAAGCTCCTGGCTTTAGATCAGCTCAGTTCTGGCCATTGTGGCCATTTGGATGGGAAGTGTAGCTGCCGGGATCCCGACACGTTCAAGGCGAGGACTTTAGCCGCTAGGCCACGCTGCCGGGCCCTATTAGCAGGGATTTTAATCACCACACAGCTCTCCAATTATATTTCTACCATCACACTTAGTTTCAGTGACACCATCAGAACCCCTTACTGTTGCTCTTGATATGGGTCACCCTTATCTTTCATTTCCAAGTGTAGATATTCTTGCTTCAAACATACCTCAAACCCACTTCACTATCACGTAATAATCTTTATGAACTTGCTTTCACACTGTGGATTACAAAGTTGTCCCACACCAGTTGCTTCAGTGGACTGACTGAGACCCATGAGAGCAAGGTGGTGATGTGGTCCCTTTTTCTCCCTGCTCCTATCCCAGTGTGCTTTAATCATTCTTGGAAGCGCTTCTGCATTCTCACCCACACCTGAGGATGTGTGCTCTCCACCAGGAAAGCCCCGAGAGAATGGAACGGCACACCTTCCTTCCCCCACTGCTGTGTCTAAGCAAAGCACTAACACCGGGTCTGCAGAAAGCCTGGGGACCAACTGCTGGAGAGGAAGGAAGCCACATCCTGGGAAACAAAGCAGGCTGTGGGATCCATTCATGAGCACAAACAGGAAGACGGGGAGCCTCCTCCACACTGACAAGAAGGGCAGCTGAACATGAGCTTGCAGAAGACTCTCAGGGAGGGAAATCACAGTGGCTCTCCTCCAAAAATCCCCCATACTTAAGAGTTCCAACATGTGTGTGGACCAGGAGACTCATTGGAGCCTGATTTATGGATGACGTTTTAATTAAAATGTTATACCTCACTTTAAAGAAAAGTGGCAATTTAGAGCCATTGCGTACATTTAAAGCACAATACAAATATAGCTCACTTCCGAGATCAAAGAACAGTACATTGCCAGAAAAAAAAAAAAAAACAGAACAGCTCAACTCATCTCCAGAAAGATAAAAGGAAAAAAAAGAAAAGAAACAAGTAAAGGCAAAACCATTTAAGATTAAAAATGGCAGCCAGCATTGACAGAGTAAATGCCTCTGTTGGCAATGCCAGCATCCTATGAGTGTCGGTTCACGTGCCAGTTGCTTCACTTTTGATCCAGCTCCCTGCTAATGCACATGAAGAAAGCAACAGCAGATGACCCAAATGCTTGGGGCCCTGTGTTTATGTGACAGTCCTGGATGAAGCTCCTGGCTTCGGTCTGGCCTAGTCCTGGTCACTGGGGTCCATGGCATAGAAGATCCAATCAACTGCTTTGTCTCGGTTTCCCCTAGCCTTGTAACGCTTACTTTCAAATAAGGAAATAAACCTTTAAAGTAACATATTTGAAATAAAAACGCTTTTCTGTCTCACCTAGCCCATAAACACCATGGTATGACTAAAAGGGAGGAAGATAAAGGAGATCCTACTCAGTTCACACAGACTTAAACAAAAACTATTCACTTTAAGTTCCAAATTGATGAGCAATAACTCATGACTAACAAGCTGTACATTCACCTTGTGACATATCCTTGCCCTGTAGAGTGCCACATTCATTGTCACATATAAGGCTTTTCACCTGCTAAGGACCAAGTTTACCATTCCCTTATGGTGCACAGCATGTGGAGACACAGAGAACATCTGGGACCACTCTGCTTTTCACTCTAGAGTCGGACCTTGCCCTGAAAATACATGTAAGTCACACCAGCCACTATTTCATGCAACTAATAGGCAGATCTAAGTACTGCTGCCTCACCTAAGCACCATGACCCTTCCTGTAGCAACAGTGTCAACAGGAACAAGTTAAATATCATCTAACCCATATCATTGAACGTAATATGTACTTTAGAATAATACACACAGAAAGCTTATTTCACTGTCTGTCCCATACTATGCTGCAACCACAAGCAACATGCAGCTGTTCGAATTTAATTAAGTAAAATTAAGTCAGTTCCTTGTTTTCACTAGTCAAGAGCTTAACAACCACAGTGCTGGCTAACACCCATCTACCAAAGAGGTCAGCACAGACACAACTTTCCACCACTGTAGCAGTTTCTATGGACAGCGCAGCTCTAGATGATCCCCGTACCTCCAGGATAAAGCCACTGCTGTTGCATTGTTTACTGCAGATGCTAACATTTCTCCTTTTAAAAATATCGGTGCTATTGCAGCAATCAGTGTTACTTTCTTTCAAAAGTCTTTCCTTTCTGTAAAAATAGCCATGCAGATTCTGTATGCTGACCCACCGTAGAGGAACATAAAAACCTAAAATGTTAAATCAACTCCTTAATCCCCTCTTCCTATGATGTTTGATAAACCCCTCAAATTTCAGAATGATTTCTAGACTTGCAAAAGTGAATAAGTAAACATCCTTAGGACATGTGGCAGCCATGAGGAAGGTAGAAGACGAAAACTTAAGGTCATTCTTATTCTCCCTCTGTCATTTCACTCACAGCCATTTCCTCTACCCCAGATGCTCCCCTCACCACCTCCTTCCAGGTCCTCACCCAACTCTTTTCAAGGTCAAACCCTCCCTTCCACATGTCAGGTAGCTGAGACACCCTGCTACAAGACAAGCTTGGATGAGCGACATGTGCCAGACAAAGGAATGGACTCACCACAAGATGTGGCACCTACTTTCTACACGTCCAGGATGAGGCACTGTAGAAAACATTACACAGCCAAACTAGAACCAAGGTTTTGTACTTCACATCCATGACCAGCTTTGCTGCCAGCCAAGAACCACCACCAAAGGAGCTTGGTTGTAAACCAAAGTTCCAAATTCCTTTTCAGACTTCTCCCAATGAAGGAGGTCTCAGCTTCTGATCCCCAACTACAGGAGACTGTTCGACTGGACTAGTGGCAAGGCATTGACACCCACATTCTAGATAAGGAAATTGGTTCAAATAGCAAACAGAAAACCGTGCAACCAATAACAAAGACCCACAAAACCAGAAGAACACGGCCAGGAATATCTGCTGAGCCCACATGCTTTCACCAAATCAACCAGAACACCTATATAGTACTCAATGTGACTCTGAAATCTTTCTACCCCATCCAAGATGTTGATGACTTACTAAAGTTGCATTTCAGAGAATCAAGATGGCGGAATAGGGTAAAGACATGTTAAAATAGACGGAGAAACATTTAATCAGGATGAGGCAGAGAGGACACATTCCAGGAAATAGAGGACAGAACAATAGCAGAGGGGTACCTGGACACTGACAGACACACGAAAGCAGCAGATACAACAATGTGGTGTTGCAGTGACTGATACTCCAGCAGCATTCAGCTAACAGTGATCTGAACTCCACCAGCAGCCAGAACTCCACCAGTAACCAGGTGGGAAGGGATTTTCACTTGGAGCTTGGGAGGTAAAGCCAGACAAAGAACTGTCCATCCTGCCGGTCCATTTGATTTGACCAGGAGCAGAGACAAAGCAGCAGACCACAGACGGTCAATGCGAGAACAGGGAAGATTTCACAGAGCCCAGTCAGACCCCTAGAGCCGAATTGGGTGCCATTTTGCATAAGGGGGAAAGGGCAAGGGAAAGAACTGAGCATGCACTGAGCTGGGAGTGAACTCATTTCTGACTCAGTGAACTGCATCAACGTGGCATTCTACGGGTTCCACCCACAGCAGGTCTGGGTAGCCCTCAGACCTGATGGCCAGCAGATCAAGAACTGTAGTGGTGGTACGTCAGGCACCATTTTGTACACTGTGGCAATAGCTTTGGGACTGCAGGGGACAACAGTGAACTGTGCATGTGCTGATCTCACGAGAACTGAGTTTCGTGGATTGCACTGGTCCCACAGGAAAATAATACTGACTGTGGCATGTTATGGGTCCAAATAGGTCCGTGTGGCACCCAGACCTAACAGCCAACAGGTTCCGAAAAGATCAGCATCACCAACAACCTAATTATATAGGACACCTGGTCTCTCTCTAATCCTGGGACCTGTTCCAACCGGAAGTGGGAGAAAGGTTATGGAGAACAGTGCAGCCTCTGCACGGTATCACAGGAGGTGGAGAGTGGTGAGACAAGAGCTGGGGCTCCGGAGACCATGCTGGAAATCTAACAGAAGAAGCCAGACCTGGAACTCACTGCAGGGAGTGGCACAAGTGGCGGCAAGCAAAAAGTTGTGTACCAACTACAATAAGTAAAATCGCATTGTAGACCTGTGGGTGACACAGCTTAGAAACCTGCCCCAAGGAGAAAATTCTGATAAACCAGAAGTACAATGATCAAGAGCAAAAGAAGAGACAATGGCACAATGAATAATACTGAAAACTCCCATGCAAAGGAGCAAAATCCGATGCCCACCCCAGAGGTAACTGAGAAAGACATCGAGAAAATGGGGCACACAGAATCCATAAGACTCATTTTAAAGATTCTGATCAAAAATGAGAAGCTCATGCAAGAGTTCAAAGAATTTAAGGAAGCAATAAAGCAAATCAAGGCTGATATTTCAGAAATTAAGAACTCAGTAGAGCAAATTAAAAGTACAATGGAGAGTCTCCAAAATAGAATGAAGCAAGCAGAAGAAAGAATCTCAGAATTGGAAGATAGTTCCTGTCATCAGGGGGAAGCAAACAAAAAGCTGGAAGCAGAGCTGCATCAGGCCAAAATAAGTATAAGAATTGAAAGGCACTATTAAGAGGCCAAATATAAGAGTAATGGGAGTCCCAGAAGGTGCAAAAAGAGAAGCTGAGTTTGCAAATGTATTTAATGAAATAATAAAGGAAAATTTCCCTAATCTACAGAAAGAATTGGGAAACAAGTTCCAGGAGGGGTACAGAACTCCCAACAGGCTTGATCAAAAGAGATCTTCACCAAGACACATGATCCTCAAGTGCTCTTCAATCGAACATAAGGAAAAGATCCTTAAATGTGCACATGAAAAAAATCAACTGACATATAAAGGAATGCCAATTAAGCTCACAGGAGACCTCTCACAGGAAACTCTACAGGCAAGAAGAGAATGGAGTGACATATTCCAGATTCTAACAGAAAAAAATTGTCGGCCTAGGATAACATTTCCAGCAAAGCTTTCTTTTGTCTTTGAAAATGAAATAAAATTCTTTCACAGTACAGAAAAGTTAAGAATTTGCCTCTTCCAAACCTGCCCTACAAATGATACTTCAAGATGTTCTCTTGGCAGAAAAGAGGAATAGCACCTACCAAAACCAAGGGCAAACGGGAAGAACATCCCAGTAAAATGACAAGAGAAGACTAAACCAATGAACAACCCATTCCTAAAATGACAGGACCAAACTACCACCTATTCACATTATCCCTGAATGTAAATGGCTTAAGCTGAATCAAACTTCAGATTCATAAACTGGATTAAAAAACAAAACACATCTATTTGTTGTCTAGAAGAGACACATTTCACTAACATAAATCAGTGGAAACCATATTGCACGGATTTTGTTGTTTTCTGTTAGTTTCACCTCTTCAAAATAGTTTCCTGATTATTCAATGACTCATAGATCATACAGTAGCATCATTTTCTTCAAGAAGGTTCTTGATTTTCATCTCTTCAGCTACACAATAGGCATTTAGTAGCATGTTATTTAACTTCATGGTGTTGTTAATTTCTTCTTTCTCCCGGATGTTGATTTTGTTTTGTGGCTCTTCATTTAAGTGGATGTATAGTAGCTGTGTAATGGAGACTGTCATATCTAGTAACATGTCATTTAACTTCATGGCATTGTAAATTTCTATTTTTCTTTTTATTGTTGATTTTGTATTATGACTTTTCATTTAAGGGGATGTACAGTAGCTGTGAAATGGAGACTAACATCCAGATGTGAGGATGCAGTGAGGTATGCATTTTTATTTCCAGACAAAGATGGACTTACAATGAAACTGTTTACTATATCTTGACAATAGGATTCTGGACTCTCTGCCATTGTCCATGCCTGCAATGATGGACATATGACTGTGTATGAAGAACTGTATTTTAGTAATGATATGGAGGATCTAGGTGGGGGGAGGGGTTAAGGGAAATGCCAGGAGCCTATGGAACTATATCATAAAATGATAATAAAAAATGTTAAAAAATAAATAAATAAATTTGTGTTTCAACTGAGTCATGGCCACATTCCCCAGGATAAAAAGAAAAGGGAAATATTTTTTTTTAATGCAGCACAACACTCAGCAACAAATATTTCCAGACTTAAGATCCTGACTGCTACAGAAGGCTCGGGTTCATGTAACCAACTTTAGCATAAGCAGGAGGAGAATAAAGCCCAAAGCTCTCTCTCACTGTGCCTCTCAATAACAGCTCAACTCTGGATTCTTCAAGCTCAGGCTGGAAGTTCAATAGGTCATGGCTCTTGTATCTTTCTGGTTAGTGTTACTGACCATTCACTACACACTGAAGTTCTTTTAGTGTGTGCTGCCGGGGAGTGAAATCCACCCCCACCACCTACCCCGCCAAAAAAAGTCCCCAGAGATGCTGCTGCAACGATTATGATCCAAGAATGCCACACTCGGGAATTAGTGGGAAAGCCTTCTCTGATCTTTTCAGATAACCTTTGCCTCTTGGCCTGCAATTTGGGGAAATTGGGCATTAAGTCTTTGATGATCCTGGCTCAGTGGTACAATACAGTGACAGTTGCTAAGGGACTACATAACCCATTGTAACTGATGGAACCTATCAACGGCCGCTCTATAAAGCACAAGCTTTTTAGCTAGTTTTCTGAGATCTACTACCCATACTTTCTATTTGATATTTAAAAGGAAACTATCATCAACTTCCAGTAGGAAAAAAACATTCTACAATCTGTCATATTGAGATGGAAATTTAGCTGAGGATTTTAATAGGATCTATGCAAAGGAGCAGATGGGTCTATTTTAGGAACAGTGCTTGCAGGCTTTTTAGAAACATAGTAAGTTCCTTGCCAAGTAAAAGGTTGTTTATCCTTTTGCTTTGGACATAGAAGGGAAGAAAGCTCCTTATTATACTGATCTATTAAGGATTAAGGTATTCATCTATACTAGATGCATGCAGTATGCAAAAGTAAAGTGTTCCATTTGGGCTACTTTATTCCTTAAATCTAACTTAGGAAAAAGTGACAAAACATCCCCCATCAATCCAGCTGTATGAAGTGAGAAAAAAAAAATCTTAGAAACTACGCACTAGGGAGGCTCCAGTCGTGTAGCCTTTGTTCCACAGAGGAATAACTAGGACCGTAGCTAGTCTCAGATTCCCCTAAGAAGCAAGCCCTTATTTGCTGCTTTCCTGAAGTTCACCTGCAACACAGCTGGGATCCAAGTTTGTAGTGGGCTCACTGCTAGAGAAGCCTTTCTACTCCTCCCTTCTTTGATTTCTGCTCCTCGTTGTCCATCACGGCACATTCAGAATCTGGTCAGGGGTTTCCTGGTAGAACGCCCAGTCCCACACTCACCCCGTCCAGGCCCCTCTCAGACATTAGGTACTGGGACAGGAGCTGCAACCCTCTCTAACCCCATTCTTGCACCTGGTACGCTCAAGGAAGTTGAGCAGTGCTGGCTGAACACAGCACTCCTGTGGGACATCTGAAGCCTTGAGCAGGAACCATCTACAGTGCTTTGTGTGTTTTTGACAAAACTCAGTTATTAATTTTTCATAGTGCAAATGTTGCTAAGTTCTGTTGTGCATTTAGCCAATCTAAAGCCACACAATCATTCACATAGCTTATGTAATTCTTCATCCACTCTATACAAAAGTCCAGGTTATTCACAGGAATGTAGTAGCCTGAGCTCAGAAACTTACAGTTGAACAAAATGCACTTCAAATTCACATAAAACTTCAGGCAGTCTCTTCTATTTTTTGTTGGCCCACTCATTCAAACAAGCATCTTATGAATATTCACACTGAATAACCATGGAATTAACAAGAAAGTCTTAGCACACACCTTCAATAAACATGTCATAGACCTTATACATTCCTATGATATGATGTTATAAATGCTGGAGAATTTCCAAGAGCTAATATAAGGAATCCTAGAATGAACCAACAGTGGCAGGTAAGAAATATTTCCAAGAGAAAATAACATTTTCTATAGCCATACTTCACTGCTTCAATGTTGTTAGATTATTTTCTACTTGCTGTTGATGTGCTATTGAGAGACTTTGTTATAAAATTATTGGAATAATTCATGCAATCTTCCATTATGAACAATTCAGGAAAGCAGGATTGTGTAGTCCCCAGAGTTCTTGAAAAATAGGAAATGGCAAAGGTCCTTTGGCCCCATTGGGTTCTCCTGTTTCCATCAGACTTGGGTTTCAGAGACAGTTTCAGAACCCAGACCATCCGGTGCCTGGCAGGCTCTCCCTACCTCACAACAGAAATACAAGCCTTTGGCAGAAGTTATCACACCAATTGCCTCGCAGCGGTTATTTAGTCTTTCACTAAATAAACTAGCTACTGGGACTGGACATTTGATTCAGCTCCACATCCCACATAAGAGTTCTTGGAATTGAGAAGTAAGGAGAAGAGGGTAGGGGAGAGAAGGGAGTATTAACGGGAGAGGGGAGGGGAGGAGACCCCTTCTTTGACCTCTGCCCCTCATCATTCATCATGGCACATTCAAACCCTAGTCAGGGAGGTCTCCACAGATTGCCTTAGAACACCCAGTCTCACACTGGGGAAGGGAGGGATTGAAAGGCGAGGGAAGAACAAAAAGGGGAAGAGAGGAGAGCTTTATATGCACCCCGCACTGCTCTAAATGCTTTAGGTACATCAACTCTTTCAAATGCCAAGAGTGGAGAGGGCCTTAGTAGCCTGGGGAAAGTACAGCTGGAAAGACCTATGAGTAGACACCTTCTAACCACTAGTAATTAAACAACAAATAACCAGCTTAATTTAAGGCAGCCTTCAGTTAACAACTATTCAATTTCAAGGGAGGGCTGTAAGTGGAATCTGACAACTGCGCAGCCTTAAGAGGATGGTCATGGCCAACACGATACGGCTTTGTATATGCTTCAAATCAGTGTCCTGCACAGATGTTATCTATTCTCGACCCCATCTGCTGATGAGAGCACCACTGCAGATGTGATCAGAAATCTCAACAAAGTCTGGGGGGATTTTATCTCTTTCCCTTCTCTCTGTGTAGAAGGACATTCACTTTATCACAGAAGGAAATTAAATTTGTCTGGATTGATTCCGTTTCTACAAGACTACAGTGTTCACAATGCACCACTGGAAATCTGCATTTAAAAATAGACTGTTGGAAACTTCCTAGGGCTTTCCCAAGGCTTAAAGATAATTTGATCTTCCCATAAATCATTTACAATAAACTTTTCCATGTTTTGGTTATGATAACTAGGTTTACTCATTCTTTTTTTTTACTTATTCTTTTCCTATTATCATTTTATGATACAAATGATAGTTTCAAAAGCCCTGAGATTTCCTCTGTTCCTCCCTAAATCCTCCCACACACATACACAATGAGTTTTCCCATATTATTACAACAGCATAGTTCTTCATAAACACTCATAAATCCATCATTGCAGGCATGGACAATGGCAGAGTCCAGCATCCCAATGTCAACACACACCCAACAGTTTAGCTGGGAGTCCATCCTCAGTCCAGAAGTAGAGATGCACACTGCACTATATCCTCACATCCACACATGTCAGTCTCCACCACACAGTCACTATAAATCCCCAAGTGAAAAGTCACAAAACACGAAACAAGAAAAACAGAAATTTACAATGACAAGTTAAACAATATGCCACTGGATATGATAGTCTCCATTACACAGTTGCTATACATCCTCTTAAATGAAAAGCCACAAAACAAAAACAGGATGAAAAACAAATTTACAATGCCATGAAGTTAAATAACATGCTACTGAATGACTAAAGTGTTGCTAAAGAAATGAACAAGAAAATCAAAAACCTCCTTGAAGAAAATGATGTTACAGTATGATCTATGAGTCTTTGAAGAATTTAATAAGAAACAAAGTGTCTTAAGGAAATTAAACTAAAAACAAAAACATTGAAATCCATGAGATAGAGTTTCCATTGATTTTTGTTGGTGAGATGTGTATCTTACAGGCAACAGATATATGGTGTTTGTGTTTTTAATCCAGTCTACTAATCTATGATGTTTTCCATATTTTAATGATGATGACTAGGTTTGCTCATTCTTTAAAATTCCTTACCCTCTGACCTCTCAGCCACAAAAGCCCTCCAGATACTGGCAGAACTTCCAGGTGTGCTAAGTAAATGTTCACTTGATTTATCTGAACATGCTGAGCTGTCAGAAAATATTCTCAAAAAGTTCTGCTTCGTATCTATGTTCGATTTCTGCTCGAGGATAAAGTCCCTTACTGTGCCCCTGGGCAGTGTATCCCGAACAGCCCACGGGTAGGCTCTTATTATAGTACCTGAATTTGATACCTGGCTCCAATTCCTGATTCTAGCTTTTTCAATAATGCAGATGCTGGGAGACAGCAATTATGGCTCAACTGGATGGGTCTCTGCCACTCACATTGAAGACCTAGGTTGAACTAGTGCATCGCTGCTTTGGCCAGATCCAGACTCAGCACTGCAGCCATCTAGAGTTGGAGCTGGCAGATGAGAGGTTGTCACTCTTGCTCTATCTCTGTATCTTTCTCTATGCTAGTGTTCTGTACCCTTGCTGGTCACAGTCCAGCTGGGACAGAGATTATATCTACATTGGCAAAGAAGCTCAAAATGAGACAGATTTGCTGCAGTAAGAATACAGCCCTAACAAGCAGCTTATTCTGTGTTTAGCAATGATTGACAGGACCCCAGATGTGGAACTGTTAGGTTTAATCATCACAGAATATGGTTAGTCACATAACTTCATTCATTCCTCACTAGCCTCTAAATGAGGACCACAAGAGCCACAGCATAGAGGGCTAGGGTTGTCCAAGTAGCATACTTGGCCCCCACTCATCCACCCTCTCTGATCAGCATCCTTCAATGACATTTTGAGAGAAAAAAATGATTTCAAGCACAGAGGTATGTATAGGCTGATCTGTAGCTAACGATGGCTCACAGGAATTTGGCTCACAGACAGACTGAAATGGCATGGTGTCAGGAGCCACCACCGGGCACAGAGCTGGCTAAAGAAGTCAGTGTGCCCCTGAAAGGGGGAGGGCCGTGGCAGGGCGAGCAGGATAGGACAAGCAAGATCCTTCTGTGCTGGCTCACAGCACCATCAGGAGATCAGTGCTGGCCCCAGGAGCTGAAACAAAGGTGAGAGAACTCCCATCAGGCGGACTAGTTAGTCTTTGGTCTCTTCCACCTCCTGGGTCCAGACCATCCCAATTCAGATGAAAGCAGACCCAGAGCCTTGGAGCAGCAGGGTTAGAATGCCTCTGCAGCCCCCATGGAGCCCCTAGCAACATGGTGGAACACACTGGTCAAGGGCAGATTCTGGGAGAATCCCTGAAAGCTTCCCTCCCAATAGACAAGAATAATGGGAGGTACTGGTTGCCATTGTAAATGGGCACTGTGTATTGTCATTATCATTTTACTTCTTAGCTAAGCTGACTCTAGGATTTACATAGTGTCTTGCCTGGCAAGATTCCAAGTAAATCACCCCACATTAATGTGATAAACAACTTTTAAGAAAATTGCTTCGTAATCCAATTGCAAACAGTTTTGCCATTGTTCCAGGTAACTATTCTTCTTTTTCTTAATTAAAGATTTATTTACTTATTTTAAAGGCAACAGGGGGTGGAGAGAAAGGGATAGCTTCCATCTATTTGCTCATTCCCCAAGAGGACCCCAATGCCCAGGGATGGACCAGACAGAGCTTCATCCAGCTTTCCCATGTGGGTGGCTGGAACCCAAATACTTGGGGCCATCTTCCACTTCTCCCAGTTCATCAGCAGGGAGCAGCATTGGAAGTGAAGCAGCATGATATGAACTCACTTGGGATGTCTACATCGCAGGCTGTGGTTTTACCTATCACACCACAATGCCAGTACCGCTTGGCTGGCTTTTTTTTTTCCTTAAGATTTAAGGCAGACTTACAGAGGAAAGGAGAGACAGAGACAAAGATCTTTCATCCCCTGGTTCATCGCCTAAGTAGACGCAATGCCCAGAGCTGAGCTGATCTGAAGCCAGAAGCCAGGACCTTTCTCTAGGTCTCCCAGGTGAGTACAGGGTCCCAAAGCTTCAGGCCATCCTCTACTGCCTTCCCAGGCTACAGGCAGAGAACTGGAAGGGAAGCAGAACAGCTGGAACACAAACCAGAGTCCATGTGGGATCCCAGTACATGAAGCGAGGATTTAGCCAGTGAGCCACCACGCCAGGCCCCCAGTTGGCTTTTTATTCCAATGCTGACGCTTACTCCCTACACTAGTTCTGCCCTCCCAGCATACACTGCCACCTCGAAGCATGACACACAGGAGGCTCCATGCGGGACGTGACAGGAAATGGGGGGGAAGACGTTTCATAACCAAAGCACCTTCCAGCACACACGATTTACAGATCCTCGAAGAGCCCCTAGAGATGCATCTCTCTACAAAGCCTGTCAGAAGAAATCAGCGCTCGCTGAGCAAACTGCAAGCAGCTTCTCAAAGTCCTAGAGGAACACAGCAGCTCATTTCATGAACCAGGATCTTTGAGGATGGGATGCAATTCAGGTGCTTAGATCAGGCTTCCTCAAGCAATCAGTCAGGGCAGCAAAACAGGTGTGAAATGATGCGACCAGAAGGAACACCTCTGTTTTCAGGCAGCATTACACAAGAGCCATGGGAGTTTCATGGAGAGGCTCCAGGCCAAGTTTAATTATATGCCGGACAGGATTGCTGTGTATTATCACCATCCCAACTACTTCCTCACAGTCATTAGGACCACAGTGGGTAGCAAGGGTCAGGTTGTGCTGCAAATGTCACTGATAGTAGCCACTCACCTTTGCTTATTTGACCTGCTTCCCACTCCACCTTGTCCCTCCTGCATAATTCTGCCAGGTAGAGGTGGGCACCGACTCTCCCTTCACAGATCTCCTTCCCCAACTTCATAGGGCAATGGGGTCCCAGAGTAAAAAAACAAAAATATCACACTTCCCAAGCTTCCTGACCTGGAAGATGGAGCAGAAACATGATATGCCACTTCCCTGGATAGTTCTAGCCTTCCCTGCTGCCTGCTAACAGGATGCCCAGCTCAAAGCATCCTGGCGGCAAGATGCTAAGAATCGGCAGGGCAGAGGCAAGGCAATCAGGGATACAGAAACCTGGCTCCTGGCTAAGTCACCCTTCCTGGAGGGTTTGATCACCAACAGCCCAGCCTAAACTTAGCAGTTAAAAGGTGAGGAATGAGACAAATAAAGCAAACCAGAAAACAATGGTGCTTGGCCTTGGCTGCCTGTAAGAAGCTATACGTACGTAAACTTCAGCCTCAGAGTCTGTGATTCAGTTAACTTGCGGTGAACCTAAACATCATTTCTCTTCAAGTTCCTGAGAGTGGTCACGAGAACCCATCAACAGTGAAAGAGGGACCTAACATCAGGCTCAACCAACTCAGACTTAACACCCAGAGCTCCCATCACTCTCCAAGGTCGGCAGTGATTTCTAGTAACTTGCTAGTGAAACATACATGTGGATCCTCACTGTCTAGACTAGCAGACTCACCAGGCTATGGTCTGCCCAAAACCACATCTCAAGAGCCTCTCCTGAATGTCCTCACTCCACAGACACCAGCTCATCCTGGAACCGCAGAGTCAGAGCCTGCGTTTGCACAGAAGCACATACAGCACCTCAGGATTTTACAGCTGTGGTCCTCTGCATGGTTCACCTGACCAAGTGCTGTGTCTACTCAGGCGGAGATTGAGAAGGGCAAGGCTTGTCAACATGAAGGTCCAGACAGCAGTCAGTCAGCTCTAGGGTGGGATCATCGTCATTGCACATCCAGACAGAACTGACACGACACTCTTCTCTCCAGGAAGTGACACTTCGAGAGCTTTATTTAAATACTGCCTATCGGGCCCGGCGGCGTGGCTTAGCAGCTAAAGTCCTCGCCTTGAGCACCCCGGGATCCCATATGGGCGCCAGTTCTAATCCTGGCAGCTCCACTTCCCATCCAGCTCCCTGCTTGTGGCCTGGGAGAGCCGTTGAGGATGGCCCAATGCATTGAGACACTGCACCCATGTGGAGACCCGGAAGAGGTTCCTGGTTCCCGGCTTCAGATCGGCGCACCGGCCCATTGCGGCTCACTTGGGGAGTGAATCATCGGACGGAGGATCTTCCTCTCTGTGTCTCCTCCTCTCTGCATATCTGACTTTGTAATAAATAAATAAATCTTTAAAAAAAAAATACTGCCTATCAATAAGTAAGCTGGGTCCAACAAAAGATTCCTCCACCAAATATTATTACCTGTAGACCCAGTGCTTTTATTTGGCTGGAACCACAGCACTGTATTTCTTTTGTAATCAGTCTGTACAACCAACCAAAAGATGAGTGCGATTTTTGTTACTTTGCAGATGAAGAAACTGGAGCTCATGGCCAAAGGAGAAAACATGGTAAGAAACACAAGCCATATTCATGGAGTCTGAGCTTTAGAAAGTGAGTCCAGGTGTTTGCCTGCATGGTGACTTTTCTTCTTAGCACTGAAAAAAAGCTGCAACCTAATCCAGGTCACCATTGCCACACATGCAAACCCTTCACAATCATCCTTCCCCTATTCTAACACTGGTTCTTAAAACAGACACCTGCTGTTTCACAATACTCAAGAACCATTTTGCAGAGAGGATTCTCTCTGCAGCTAATCCAAGCATCCTCTCACACTTGCTGTCCAACTTCACTAGTAAGTCAGATATCATCCCAGGGCTTGGGAAAGCCAGAGATAAGGGATATCGCTGCTCCAATTCTCCTAGAAAAGCTCACTTCATGAAGACTGTGGATGTGCTTATTCTGTCAGATGTGTTGAACTCACATTCAGTTCACTGGCCAAGGGCAGTCATCTTGGATCTATGGGTGATGCTAAACCTTCACCTTCAACCACCTGTAGTGTGGCAGGTTTCTCTGAGCCTTTTCCCACAAACCCGCAGGCATGCTTGGTGGACCTATAGGCCCAGCTGACTTGCTATAGGATCAGCTGACCCAGCTTAGAGATAAGAACTTCAGTGCTGTCTCCAGAATTGACAGGGACCACCCACAAGGGCAGGTGACTAAGGGGATGGAATTTCCCTGACAGTTTTTCACACACCACTTGGCTCTGCGGCTTACTGAGCCTGCCTAAGTGCTGGAAAAGGCAACAGAGAACATGAGATACACAAACCCCTACCTTCATGCAGATGACCCAGTCTCTTGGAGGTGGCCAGCCTCAGGAAGGCAGTTCAGCAGGGAAAGAGGGCAGAGGGGATCTAGCTTGCTGAAGCACATCTCACCCAGGAGGAAAAGCTTTGAGCAAAGAGCCACAGGGTCTCAGGGAGAGAAGCAGCAACAGAAGTCAGAGGAAGGCCTTCAGGGCAGGTTAGAGTAGCCTTAACAGAAGTCAGAGGAAGGCCTTCAGGGCAGGTTAGAGTAGCCTTAACAGAAGTCAGAGGAAGGCCTTCAGGGCAGGTTAGAGTAGCCTTAACAGAAGTCAGAAGAAGGCCTTCAGGGCAGGTTAGAATAGCCTCAACAGAAGTCAGAGGAAGGCCTTCAGGGCAGGTTAGAGAGTAGATCAGTATGCTGATAGCAGCCGCAGCTTACATAGATCTGTCAGGTCTACAATTACCTGAATTTTTCAAATCCCTCATGAGACAGCAAGAGAGACCAAGAATTCTTGCTTTTAGCTAAGGAAGCCCTGGAGGTGTGAGTGACATCAGGATACCCTATAAGGAGAGGAAAATGGGACTGAGCCTCAACTGGGGCAGGCTGGACCAATACAGCTTCTAGGGGACAAGGGCAGATTCAGCCCACTGCTAGTTCTCAACCTGGGGAGAGGTGAATCTGAGCCTTACCCTGCCTGGGGGCTTACATCACCCAGGTATTGTTTCATGCCCCTCATGTCTTTCAAGGCTGTGAATGATCTCAGCCCCAACTGTACCAATTCAGTGAGGTCCCCAGTCCAGGGAATGCACTTCACACTATCAAGGGCTACTCTACCAAAGGGGACTATTTCAGCAAGTAAGTCCACAGAGGCGGGGGCAGAAGTCATTTTTCCTGAGAATGTGCATGCCAGGGTTTCTGCCTGAAGCATGTTTCAACTATGTCATCATCTTCCCCCAAATGCTGTCATGCATGCAGATGTAATAATGACAAAGATTCTTTAATAAGGACAACAAAATACAGCATTTAAAAAAAACACTGCATGCTCTAATTTCCCAATCTGTCTATTTCGTGGTACACATTGGTATAGTTTAGACAAAATTGGCAATCTCCCAACCCTTCTTCACCATAAGCTGGCAATTTTGAGGGAAAGATACCAATAAACTTGTAACTATATCACCCTAGTAAGAATTAGAATTAGCTTTCCCCCAAAGCAATAACTCAATTCCACATCCAAGTAATTCCTGCCTTCCCTCCTTTGCTCCAAGCCATTTACTTATTCATCTCCTCTGCATCTGTGGTTCCCAAACTGGCAGATCAGAATCTCCCTTCTTTTTCTTAAATAAACATTTCCAAGCTGTACCTCCCAAGATTCTCATTTAGTCACTCTTGGGGCCCAAATAATTGTTGATATAAGCAATGATACCCTTAGCCATTCTAATAACCTACACGGCAGTCAACAGCTCCATCCCACATCCCATCAACCACATGCTGCTCTGCCATGCTGCTCTACCTCTGGCTCACAATGCACTCTCCTCTTGCAGGGGTCTGCTACAGTTGCCTCGCCAATTAAAAAGCATGCTCCCTGAGGCAAAGAGTCGTGCAGGATCTTCACAAAGTTCATCATGAATGTGTACTGCTTTTAAAAAACTACATTGATTTCTGTATTTGTAGCACCAAAATATAAACTCACCTTTTAACAATATTTTAAGTTGACAGGCCGAGAGACAGACATACAGAGATACAGACATATCGCCACCTTTGGTTCCTTTTCCAAATATAACAGCTGGGAGTGAGCCAGACTGAAGCCAGGAGCCAGAAACCCAATCTTCTGCCCATGTGGGTGATAGGGACACAATCACTGAGGCTCACCACTGCATCCCGGGGCAGGGTGCACAAGAACAGGGAGGCAGAATCAACAGCAGAGCCAGGACTTCAACAAGGGATGCAGCCATCTCAAGCGGCATCTTACCAGGCCCATCCCTAAACTTATCCATTAATTCCAACTCTCCGTGAGCAGTGTCAAGTGGTCTCATTTATTAAGTGTTTAAAAGTATGACTTTCCTCTCCTGCCAATTTCTCAGAAACTATAGACAGGGACTCTCTAAAGAATGGAATTTCAACTCATATATTTTTTAAACACCAGCATCTAGAAGAGTGTCTGGCAGGAAATTAGGCTGCCGCAAATGTCTATCAGGAAACAAAAGCACTTTCTCCATTAGTGCTGCTGATATAAGGCTCGTTGATAGATTAAACAATGGTATCTTGATTCTAGAAAGTTGTAAACCAATGTTTGAAACAAAATTCTCCTTTTCGTGTATGAGGCACAAAGGCTCCAAGGAAGTTTTCTCATCCGCCCACACCAGACAGAAACTATAACTACCACAAGCTCTTGGCCACTGCTGGATAACCATGTACAGATTATTAATTTGATTGGCAGACTGCTGTACTTCACTGCTGTGTTTAAGACACGGTCCCCTACTATTTATGAAATTGTTTTGTTCCAACTAAAAGTTAAATGGGATGATTCCCTTCACCACTAAGCTAATTCCAAGAGAGCTTCACCATTCAGATTAGCAAAGTGACTCAGGGTGAAGCTAGCTAGGACTTTCTTAGCTAGCTGACCAAGCAAGTCTAGAAGACAAAGGCATGGGAGAAGCTTAGCTTTAGCATTCCCCCATGGCTATATGTCAAGGACACCACTAGATGAAGAGAGTGACTACATGTCAAAACCAAAACTCAGTGCAGGACCTGTCCATATTTGGCCTGCCCGTTTCTTCCTGTCCACCTTCCTCCCTGCTTTGGGCCATTAAAGAAGAGTGAAATTTCCCTCAAGGAAACCAAAAAGACTCTGCACCAGCACAGAACTCCAAAAAACTGAATGTCAAAGTTTTTTAATGTGTCCCTTCCTGTCTTTAGGAGCTGATGATGACAGAATTCCTTACTCAAGCATCACACCAAGTACGGTCAAACATTCAACCCCACATGGTGATACTTTCTCCTTCTAGCTACACCTACAAACCTCGTTGCCTTGTGACGCAGAGTTGCAATGATAGGGACACACACGCGTGCACATGCGCACACACATACACAGAGCCACATTCCAAGGAAATGTACTGTGAAAGCCATTAGCCAGGAGACACCTCCCCATAGGGCCAAGGATGCAGAAGCTGCCTGCAAGAGTGTGAACATCAACATCAAAGGACCACAAGGATGCACCCGGCCGCAGCCTGAGGCAGGATCTTACACAGGTGCACAGAGACAAGGCCATATCCGCTAACAAAATGTAAGAACATCAATACCTCTCTCACAGGATAACAAGCAGGCAAAATCAGTCCAAGAAAAAGCCCGTGGAGAAACAGAACAGTCAACAAACCAGGGGGACACCTCTCCCCACGCTGTCTCCTAGCCTCTATCCTCCTGATGTCTACTTGCTCTCTGGACTCATTTCCTAAGACTAGCTTGGGAAGACTGTCAGGTTCGGCATTCCAATCTGTCATCCTTCTCCCACAAAGCCCATTTGGAAGTGTTTTTCCCAATCTGGTGTTAAACACACTACTACTGTTCTAATCTGGTTTTTCATTAAGATTCGGGGGATGTCTTACACCTAAAACCTAGCTAGTGATTGAGTTATTGCTTGGAGTGTCTCTCATTGCTGAATGAGCTCGGAGGAGAACGGGAAAAATTACCAGCATGGAAACCCGAGAGTTCATCCAAGGAAGAAACGCGATTTGGCAACCCAGCAAACTCTCCCTCTGACTCGTCCCTATAAACCTATATGTACAATGGGCACTTGCCAAACAGGAAACATCACAGCTCATTACCACCAACCGGAGTGACACAACGCTTCAGAACTCACAATGCAGGTGCCACTCAGGGGCTTCACCATTGAGCCACTGCCAATGGTGCCAAGAAAATGCTCTCGCAGAGTGGGGGCTTCCCTGGCTCACAGCCACCACTAGCACCCACACTCCCTAGGCATCCATCATACCCTTTCCAACAGGATTTTGGGTTTTCACTGTTACAATCCCATGTTCTTTCCTAGTCTTAACTTCATTCAGTTACATCTGTTTCCAATTTCCAATCATTTTTAGTTATACAGCATGGGAACCAAAGAAATAAGCATCAAGGTGAGTTGTCACTGATCTGGATACGTCTTTGTCATCACAATCTCATTCACCCATGATACCTCGGCTTCCTCACATCCACATAGAACACAGATGCAAATGCCTGACATTAGAAGGGAAGGGGGGTCTCAAATGTCAGCTTGGCTTCCCTCCTGCCGCCCTTCTCTGCACAGACCTTCTGCTCACCTCTGCAGTGAGCCACTCTGGCTGTTCCATGCCGCCACCACAGGTGCTCTGACACTCAGCATCAGTGTGCAGCCAGATCGTCACACTCCCCACGGGCAAGCTCCTGACAATCAGCCAGCTATCACAGACCTCCACCAAGAAACATCAAAGGTGCCCCATCACATCCAGCCTGCCGCAGACCAAATCCAGCACATCACATGCAAAACACCTCGGTCCAAAGGTGTTGTTAAACTTCTCCACCAGGAAGGCACCATTCTGCACATCACTCCTGTCATTCCATCCCCAAGGACACTCATACTTCAGGTCTTTGGAGAAACCAGTACTGTTACCACATTGATAAGCCACAGCCTTTCACAGCACTGTCTGATCCCACTTCCACTTTTAGCCTCCCTCCTCATCTCTATGCGACAAACCACCATTTTCCTATTTAAAAATCTGATTTTAAAAAGGTAATGTCCAACTTCTTCATCCAGTACTGGGGCCAAGATGATCTCTACCACCATCACCCTCATGGTTACCAGAGTCTGTGCCCCAGAGAACATAGGTGTCTCCATTCGATTATAACAGACTAACTCTGGCCCACATTCTATAGCTCTAAAGAAAGTCAGCTGCCATGTGGCAAAGCTGCATTCAGCAGCTCTTCCAGGATGCTGCAGTGGCAAAGACCTGAGACCACTGCCCACAGCTGCCTGGCCTGGGTACACTGTTATGAAAGGAAACCTCCAGTCCCAGCCAGGCTTCAGACGGACACAGTCCTGGCTGGTCCCTTTCCTGAATCTCAGACATTCTGAGCCAGAATCATTCAGTCATTCAGTAAAGGTGCACCCAAATATGTTGCCCAAAGGGCCCATGAGGCAGTTAGTGTATGCTGTTTGAAGTCACTAAGTTTGAGGGCCATCTGTTGTTATGCAGCAAGAGATAATGAACACACAAGCGAGGCCTGTCTCTGCCCCACCTCACTCCTTTCTGTATTTTAGCAGTATTGTATTTCTTTCATACAACTACGGTTGCTAGAGTTCTTTTTCTTCCCTGAAACAGTAAAACTCACACTGCAAGCCCTGCCACCCCAAAGCAATATACAAAATACATCATATGAGTCAATGAGGAGAGGGATATATGAATAGGTAACTGTGAATGCATATGTTCAAATACACTAAAATGTTAGTATAATGGGCTGCCTAGCTTTCAGGTGTTGATCTTCTTTGTACATTTTTATGTCCACTTTCACAAATAAGATACCACCCACTCTACTTAGATGAGGTTCCAAATTCTCAGGGGTACGTGCAAGACTCTTGGGCCATGTGCATCTGGGCACAAGACACCTGACCGAACTAGAAGGCCCTCCATAGAGAAGAATGTTGGCCTTACTACCTCCAGGACCAGGTTGGGCCCACACTCTGCACACCACTGTCTGTTATCATTGCCAACCTATTCTGCACCCTGCATCTCAGTATTTGGGCTACACTCTGAGAACAGAGACTGTGCCTGCCTCCAGCATCCAGCACAGCAATATGCATTTGTTAAGACCTGTGAGTAAACATGGGGAAAAAAACTGTATAAACCATTGTTTTTGAATTTTCATCAGGGAATTTTTAATTCAAGGTTTCCTTTATACATCCTGTAGTACTGCTGAATGCTGAGTAGCCAGAAATGGCAGCAGGGGCCCAGGCCAAGACACTTGAAACTATTGGAACTTCGACAGGAGACAAAGTTGGACTCAGGATGCTATCTAGAGTAACTGGCATTAGTTTTGTTTTGACACTTGCCTTTTGTGTCTGGATTAAAATTAAAAAAAAAAAAGATGTGGAAATAACTCACATTCTATTTCCATTCCCTGTATTTCTGTAGTAACAGGCCCATTTTCCTCCTACTTTTCCAGTCAAGTGTTAGAAAGGCCCAGCCGTGATTTGTCAAAAGTTGGGCCTCTGTCGGAAAGAGGGAAGGAGAATAGGGAGGACAGACAGGGAGGGCAGAAGAAAGGGGGAGAGACAGAGACAGAATGAGTACTGGGGAACACCCGAAGTACAGACGGGAGAGAATGCTGCCAGGTGCACCAGCTCCCTTCCATTAAGACAAGTGAGAGCTGGCCTCACAGCTGTGTGACCTGCTGGCACCTGCCGCAATTAAAGTGACAAAAATGTCTCAGGACAGGAGCAACAAGCCTACCATCTTATGGATGAGCGCAAGAATCAGATCTCACTGCTTCGCTCCTGCTTATACATGGTAAAGAACACGCACTTTGCTGCCAGTCACACTGTTCCCATCATACTAACTGCGATTTTAAAAAAAAAAGCGTTTCATTGGCATGCCAAGCCCGCAGAGGTGGGAATTACTTACTCCCATTGTCTGAATCAATGAATAGATTCAGGGAGAGTAAGTTCCCTGAGGTCAGGTGGCCAACTCCAAGCCTGTCTCATTCTTCATTCTTCATTTGGAACGGGGAGATGTGAGTCATGGCTGTCAGTGGTGGAACCACACATGCTTCTCAGAATCTTAGAAATTCAACCTTGAAACCTAATAATCTCTAATCATTCAGAGATGTGTAAAGACAGACACATTTCTACAATCACGTATCACTGATTTACTACATTAACAGATTTCCAGGAGTTTGTGATATTCCTGGTCTCTTTTTAATTAAGAAAATAAAAGGAGAGGGGAGAGGGGAGGAGAGACAAAAGAAAAACCAGAACTTACACTTCCTGCTTCACAGTAGAAAATCCTATTTTTCTTCCCCAGGGCATCTCAGCTCCTCTAAGAAAGAGTGGTGCTACATGGGCTGACTTTGCGCAAGGAAGGGATTGATGAGAGAAGTCTAAATTGATACTTATGTAGCCAACTTAACAGGACAGTAGGAAAATAAGTGCTTTGTATCATTTAGGTCCACTAAGCATCTGAACATTTAGAGGAAATCGGTACTTGGAATGTCAGTAAACGAAAGCTGCAAAACGAGACTAGGAAATCTTTCTCATTCCTGGACGCAGAGACCTTCCTGAAGAATATTTTATTCATTATCTTCCTCATCCTGTAAGGACACTTCTCTGTGCAGTCGCAAAGGTGGCCTGGCCAAAGGACAACGACCCTTCTGCTTCAAACCATAATGATGCCCAGTCAGGTGTGAAGAACTGGCCTGGACAGGTAAGAAGTTAGGAATTCTGGGTATATTCCAACCAACTTAAAGGAGTAAGAACCAATATAATGAATGTCTCTGTATAAACTTAATCATTTGTCAATGAATAACTCTGAGAACTGATAAATGTTAATTCCTTGAGATCAATTAGTTCTTCAACAGTGTTTTCAAAAGTATCTCATTTATCAACTATTTAGAAACCAGGATAAAATTATTACTTTCTGAAATCTTTGTATAAATACTCTTCATACTATTTCTTATAGTTAATTTCAACATTCCCAGGGTTTGATTTTTGTGTAAACTCTTGTTTTGAGTGCTGCTTCTAGTATCCTTTGCAGAAGATTAATGAGGCACTTTCTCACAGGAAACAGGTTTTTTCCCACTGTTCCAACTATCGGCTATTCTTTTTACATACACTCACACAAAGACACACACATTTGTTAAAGAATATGAATCATAATTACCTTTCAAGGGCCACAAAACAGAGGAGCCCAAGACAAAACCTTACCTGTCAACCAACACAACTTTTCTTTACTTACAAATAATCAAATATTTACTGAGTACTTCCTATGAATCAGACAGTTTACAATAGGAGGAAAAGACTAAGAACAGAACGTAAATAGTAAAAAGTCCAAGTTGGGTACTATTAACTACTGAGAACTAAGACTGGGTTAATCCAGTCTGCCGGTAAAAAATTAGGCTGTGTAATGATGCTACTGGAATGACTGCCTAATCAGTGACATCACTCAAAGTTCACTGAAGGGAAAGACAAGACCCCAGATGTGCCAGGAACATTGCTGCATGTGTAACCATGAAGAATTACTGAACCTCTTCCATGCTTCCATTTCCTTCTTCATAGAAGCCGTGTTAAACAGTAGGATGAAGCAGTGGTTTACAACAGAGTCTGAAAGGTTTAATGAGAATTGAGTATATGCATCAATGGTGTCCTATATGCCAATTAAAGGTGAAAATAATAAACTTGCATGATAGTACCAGCTGCATGCTTATTAGAAGTAGTCTGGCAGGTAACACTGCCCCATGTGATGCTGGCATCACATATAGGTGCTGGTTCAAGTGAAGGCTGCTCCACTTCTAATCCAGTTCCCTGCTATTACACCTGGGAAAGCACCAGAGGATGCCCCAAGTGCTTGGGAGCCCTGGACCCATGTGGGACCCAGATGCAGCTCCTGGCTCCAGATGGGCACAGCTCTGGATCCTGCAGCCATTTGGGGAGTGAACAGAGGATTGAAGATCTCTCTCTCTCTCTCTCTCTCTCTCTCTGTCTCCCCCTTATTCTACATAAAATTTTGACTTTCAGATAAATAAACAAACCTTTAAAAGATGTTTGGGGGCAGTTAAGTATATTAAAGGAAAAACTTTGCTCATGAAAAAAGTGTTTGGGCACTTGATTCTAGACTAAACACATTGAAGATGGTTTACCTGGGAAAACAGCACTGTGCGTACTTATGGGGAAACCTTGGTAGAGCACAGAAGGGGAGGGTCTTTGCAGCCCCCAAGCACGTCCTTCCTCTCATATTTAGAAGTGAGCAGCACCAGCAACAGGAATTGTTTACATTTGCTTTACTTCAAGAAGGAACACACCAGTCCAAACCAAAAGCTGTTGCTCACAGCCTCAAGGCCTCACAACAGAGCTGTGTGACTGCCTACTTAATTAATACTAAAACAACAGCCACAACTGTATGTGCTTCTTGCTAGTGACACTTTTCGCTTTTTCAGAAAACCAAGAGTACTGCCTGACTCTGCCACTCCCCGACTGCCACTTCCCACCTCCTGAGGCTTCTAATCAAGATAAGCTCCTAACTTCTCCCTTACAAGAAGCTCAAACTAGCCGGCTCCACGTTCTCCTTTGTGTTCCACTCAAGCAACAAGTAACAAGTAGTAACTCAAGTAGTAAGTAGAGTAGATTTTCATGCATTTTCCTCACAACCCACCAAGAGAAGGGAGGAGGCTGGGCTGCCACTTCCCTGCAGGAGTGAACTTCACTGTGTCCTGAATCAGCATTAACATCTAGCTACACCAGGTGAACTAGTTTCTTCACCTGATGCAGAAAGAACAGCACATCATTTCTACCTTTGACTAACTCCCTCCCTCCCAATGCCTGTTAGCACGATGAAGGCCTGGCTGCAAGTTACAGTGGAAATCCAAGTCCACTCTTATTTTAGACACTGAGAACTACAAACAGCAGGTGTCAGTGTTTCTGCTGAGCACCTGCTATGTCTTTAGTCCAGGAAGAGTCTTCCTTGAGATTACTATCATCCACACACAAAGGAAGCACCAAGGACAAAGGAAGTGATGCAAAGCAGAGAAGAAATATCACAGAAGGGGTGGGGGACATTTAGGCAAAGTTGGAGTGTAAAAAACCCTATCACAGTATATAAGTTAAATAGGCACTGAACTAAATCCAGTCAATTAAGATTTAAATTCTTGAACCTCTTAAAACACCATCATGAGGACTTCTTAAATGCCCTGTCTTCACCTGCAATAGAGGCTTGAATCCACCTTCCTGAATTGGTGCATGTTGTTTGCTTTGACATGCTTCTCAAATCAGTTTCAAAAGTCCACTTTTCTTTTCTGTTTGCTCATCAGCTCAGTCATCAACATAGCTGAAAACTCACTGATATCCAAAACTGATCTCCTAATTTAAGAAAATATTAATCACTACATTGGTTCTTGTCAACAGGAAAAACAACAACAACAACATTCAGTTGTGTTCATTTTCTTGGAGATGAAGAAGGTTCACCATTAAGAGGCGGTGCCAATTGCCCTGCTGCACAAAAGACTCCCTGTACAAGAGACTGAGGCTCAGTCTCTGGCCAGGGATGCTCTGACACACAAGCTCCACTCAGTGTCTTTCATCGGCCAACTTGCACCCATGTGTGCTTCTGCACTCCAACTCAGCAATAAAGCTCAGATTTTATTAACATCACAGACCATTTCCTTCGTTTCGCTTTTCCCAAAATCTGTCTACAAATCACATGGAATGCTAGGACATCAGGAATGATAATCAGTTGGTGATTCCTGTGTAATGCATATGCATCAACTTTAAATAACCCTGGCTTTCTTACCAGAGACTGGGTGTTGGCCAATTTTCCAAAGAGCCCCCCACATACCTTTTTTGTACCCCCCGAGTTAGATTTGAAAGGAATCTCAGAAGGGACTTTTTAACCCAGTGACCACAGTATCTCACTTCTGGTGCCTTCCATGGATTCTCTTTTTCGAGAACAAAAGACTCCTCCATCCAGAGAGCAGGATAGAGTCCATGAATCAGAGTTCTAACTATTGGGAAAGCAGTGCTAATGAAATTAATTCATGCTCTACTTTTAAGAGACTGATTCTGTCTCTGCTAGAGGCCATCTAAGATCATGTGCACAGCTTTTCAGCTTGGAAGTCACGGCTCGTGCTCAGCAGGTCTTGGGGTAGGACAGGGACCTGCCTTACCTGCGAGGTCATGGTCTTCTACCAATTGCTACTTTTAACAAACTAAGAGGAGAAGCCAAAGAATCAACATGATTACAGCCCTAAAATAATCAGTGTGTTGAAAAAACACTTCAGAAGGATATTTCTTTGAGAAAAAATGTATAAGTTCAACTGCAAGAAATCTGCCACAACTTTTGCTGCTCAAAAGCCTTTTTCTTTCCTTCCCAAACTTACCTAGGAATCCATATCATGTGTTATCAAAACACATCAAAGCATCATACTAAAGAATTCTCCCTGTTCGCTAACATCTCCAGCCACAGGATAAACTCACCCTGTCTGAAAAATTAAGCTCACCTGAGAAATAAGCCAACAGAATGATCTTGATCTTGAATAATCTTGATAACACTGCACATAGACATTTTTGTAAATGAATTATTATTTCAAGAACAAGGGCAAACTATTCAGAAACATCTTTGCCCCCAAAACTGTGATTTGTCATTTTTAAAAATAGTTTGTTCCATGTATCTGCATCATGAAGACTCCAATCATTTAAATTACAGAAATTCACCAATTTTCATTCAATTTTTAAAGATGTTCTCTTTATTGCATAATGGCAGTCACATGCATAGTCATGGCCACAGAGTACGCATATTCAGAGGATTTCTAAATCACAAGGTCTTCTATCTGAAGAACCATTTAAAATTTAACATTAAACATTCTATAAACATTTTAACAACTTTTTTAAAAGATTTATCCCTCACTATAAACAAATGTATTCAAAATCATGTTCTCTGTCCCTCACCAGCTCTTTTCATCAATAGATGGCCCACTCTGAAATATCCTAGAAACCCAGAAATAAGGGTGGAAAGTGACTAAAAAAGTCTTCAAGAAGTGTAAGGTATCTAATAGGAAAAATAAAAAAACAAGTGGGGGATTTCAACAACATTTTGCACCCAAATAAGCTGATCTTTTAGTTCCCTTTTCCAGGGACATTGTGAAGTACCCTCACATACTTAAAAAAAAAAAAGAATGATGTAAGTACGTATGTACATATGCATCTGAAAGAACTGCAGAGAGAGCACGAAATCTTCCTTCTGCCGGTTCACTCCCATTTAGCTCAATCTGAAGCCAGGAGCTTCTTCCAGGTCTTGAACCAGTACCCATATGGGACACTGGCACTGCAGACTGCAGCATTATCCACTATGCCACTGTGCCAGTTCCCCTCATATTTTTCACAGACTCATGGCAGAAAGCAGAGACAGAGAAAAGCCCATGGTTTACAAGGGACAAATACAGTTCCAGATTAATACGTGAATGTGGGTTTGCACATGATCTTAAGGGCCTCCTGTCTTGCAGAATTCTGACCTGACCTGTAGGAAGTCTTCTCTGCAGTGCTTTTCTTCAGTTGTGCTGCCTGTTTTTGCTTACCAGCTTCCTTGGGCCCAACCTAGAATGTCACACTAAGCATTGCATCCATATTTAAAGAAGCACTTCAGTGTTTAGATACCTGTGTATTCTAAGACACATGTTACCCAGTACTCAAAGGCCAATGACAAGCTATATAAACTGTTCTGGTAGCACCTGTAGGAAGGCTTTGTATATTCATAGGATTCTAAGATACTTATGTATTCATGAAGACTTGAAACCGTTCCTATTCTTACATTTGTCCCTTTATGGTAAGAATCATGATAAATGGTAAAATTTCCCTATCCTCAACAAAACATTCTTGGTGTCAATAGTAACTACATTTATCCAAAACATCAAGATAAACAGAATTTGCTAAACTGGGTAAGATCAATCTCCAGAAATAAATGACAAAACAAATCAGGTTAAAACAGACTTTCTCAAAATTAATTCAAGTCAAGGACCAGTGAACAGTGACAGCCTATGGATCAAATCCAGCCTACCTCCTGGTTTTGTACAGTCAATAAGCAAAATATGCTTTTTGTATTTTTTAATGATGTAAAGAAAGAATAAGAATATTTCATCATATATGAGAATGATAGAAAATTCAAATTTCTATGCTCAAAAGTGAAGTTTCCATGAAATACAGCCATGCTCACACTCTACTTGCAGCTGCTTTCACACATCAGGGCAGGCTTGTTCAGCTGTAACAGAGCCTGTGCCCCTCATGGAGTCATGTTTCACAAAATTAAATGAAAGTCCAGTAATGTAGTGTTGTCATAACAGCATTCTGAGTGTTCAGCAAATGTCCATTGTATAACACTTCATTTTAATGTACCATGTCTGAAGAAAAACAGAGAGAAGGCTGTACTTCAAGTATTCACTTTTAGACTCAGCAGAATATAAACTAGTTCTAGTTTAGAAGGGCAGAGCATACAGTGATACCATCATCGGCTATCCATGTGATATGTGAGGACAAGGATGTTCTCATCACAATCTTTCCTACTTAGAAGAGAGATCAGAAATTTCACTACAGAAGAACTCAAAACCACAAAATGTGATTGGGAGTAATATCACGGAGACAAGTTTGTCAGCCAAGTAAGGAAAGCCATGGCTACATGGTACCTGGCTGCAGCAGCCAGACGTATATATGCAAAGGAAAACAGATTTTTAAAGGTTCTTAGCCTTTCAGAGAAAAGATGCTTCAAAGTTCAAAATTCTGGGTTACTCAACAGTTAAATAGGTGCAAAGCAAATCCTCAGTTCCTGATGCGTCAACATCTCCAACCCTGCAAGGCTGTTATTCAGTTGAGGGTTCGGGGCTGAATCCAACAAACTGAAGACTTGGTCTCATCAGACAGTCTGTGTAGATGAGCTATTCAGAATATTTTCAAAGTTGACAAAAACTAATTCATGACATCCTGATGTGAAATTCACTCCTGTACTCTAATGAATCATGCTTATAAAGCAATGGAACAAAAATAGTTTTGATGAAATGATTTCCCAATGCTTTTGGAAAGATAAAGTAGTGGAAGTCTGTTGTACTCATCACATTATTTCCCTGCACATTATTTGGTGGAAAATATTTCATCTTGTATGGGTTACTGAAGCGGCAGTGCCAACGTGAACTTGCCTGTCTCTCGCGGAACCTGCCATCTTCAGTATCTTGGCTTTCTTGGCCACTGAGCCGCACCCCAAATACAGAGTCCATGGAGCTGTGCTCTGCCTCCTGAAGCATATCCCAGGAACCTTTCTCAGGGTGGTTGGGGGGCTCACTTTCGAGCTCCCCTCATCTGTTATTTCTCTTTATCAGTTCACAATCTCTGACTGTAGTTAAAAGTCATGGGAAGTATAGTTCCATGTATTTCCTAGGACATTTTAGTAGTGTTAAGTACAAAGGTAAGTGTGGTTTCTGTCATTCCATTATTTCTAAAAGCTGAAGACTCAGGCAACAAGACATAGTATAAGATAAGGGATAGGGCATGAATTCAAAAGCCAAAGTGCCTGTGCTCAAAACCTAGGACTACTATTTAGCTTTGTTATCTTTCTCAAGTACTGGTTTAGCCTGTTTTTGCATTGGTAAAACACGGTAATAATAGTACTGCCCTTGTAGGATGTTTATGAAGATTAAATGAGAGGATTGTGGCATAGTACATAGGATCCAGGACTGCCACCCCGGCATCCCACGAGGGTACCAGTTCAAGTCTGCTTCTGACTCAGCTCCATGCTAACACACCTGGGAAATCAGCAGAAAATGGCCCAAGTACTCAGGCCCCAGAACCCATGTAAGAGACCTAGAAGAAGCTCCTGTCTTCAGTCTTGCCCAGCCCTGGCCACATTTGGGAGTGAAGCAGCAAATGGAAGATTTCTGTCTCTCCCTCTCTATGTAACTCTGCATTTCAATTAAAATAAAACCATCTTTTTAAAAAAATGTTCAATGAATCCACATATTCAAGGGATACTGAGAACATCTGATATATAATAGGTACCATGTAAAGAATGGCTGTTACTTTAAGAATTACTGGTTTGCTCCTCACATTCGTCATACAAAACCTGTACAACATGTGGATAAAAACGAGAAAACAAACTTTTTTCCCATTGACTTCCCGGAAGACTCAAACAATAGAAATCTCTTTTGTTTTATTTGACTTTTGCCGCATCCTATTCAAGCAAGACTGCACTGGAACTTCAAGAGTTTAATTTTCTACTTCAAAATCTAGTGAGGCCAAACAAAGCCTTTTTTTTTTCAGGGATGAATAGAAGAGGATGAGGCTTTGTGTGGTCCCCTTTCCTGCCACAAATTTCCCTTCACGTGTTCAAAGGAGCAAGTGGCAAGAAGCCAAGTGCTCCCTAGGCAGTGTTGTCGCTGCACCGAGGGAAGGCAGGACTCAGGTGACCAGCCCTAGCCTGAAAGCCTTGTGGTGGGCAGCTGAGCTATGCTCAACTCAGGCTGCAGTTCACACTGTCCCATCAGGGTCAGAAGCTTGAATGACCAGAGGCCAGCGAAGAACACTAGCTCTCTGTCAACGCATCAATCAGGAGCAGCCTGGCAGCGCACAGTATTGTTTGTCTCCATGTATTTTTAGCCACAAGAAAGACCACCGCCCTTTCCAAAGACTTGACTCACCGTAGGAAGCACGTGGCTCCTAAAAACACAAAACATTGCACCTCAGGTCCAAAAGTGGACCACAGAGCATAGACACACTCTGGTGTGCAAGTCACTCCTCAGACTTTCAAAAAACAAAAATCTCATTCACATAGAGTGAAATGCTCATCCACTATCGCCAACCCAGCAGATTCTTTTCCCTCTTGGTTCCTAATAAGGAAACTCAATGTGCTATGAGGATACAGGAGTTTTTCCTCTCCTACCAGAAAGTGTTTTTTTTACACAGTACTAACCCAGCTGCACCTAGAATTTAAAACCACAGCAGTCACATGGGCTGAAGGAGTAAGATTCAAAAGTATGCTTTTTCCATCGGCCACATGTTAAGTTTCACTCCTAACAGCATATCAAACACACTCAAATTTCAAACTTACAGGCTTGCTAAAAGTCTAGAATAGAAGCAAGCTTACAAACAGAGGAGTGTAAACTGAGCAAATAATACCAAAGAAAACTTAAACACAGGAATTATATTCTCTCCAACCTGGCACACTGCTTTTGAGTACATAAGTTTGTTAACTTAATAAAAATACTGCAAAATCTGAACGAGGAAAAAATGCCAGACCACAACTTATCTAGTAAGTGTAGGGGTGGGGAGGGATAACTCCTCACTTGGTGGAGACCCACGTCTTCGACTTGCCATGTCACAGGTCCCTGGGGCTTCCCTTGTCCTCCTGCATGGAGTACTGCCCTGCCTTCCATGCAGAATGAACTGCCTTTGAGATTGTCGGCTGAACAGATTCCAAGCCTTGTCCGAAAACTCACACCTACTGTAAACCACAAACCCATTTTAAGGTATAAAAACTCCTTAAATCAATACCTTCTTCCAGGACCGTCCTCTCAAATCCAAAACAAGGCAGTAGTTACTTTGGCTATGCTAAAGAGCTAATGATGTAATTTTGTCTGTCCATCTTTAAATTATAATAATTAGCACTTATCAAAAGCCTAGTTAGCAGTTCTTAGTTTTTCATTGAACTCATCTACAGTGAAACTGCCACAAATTGTTCTTTACAAGGCCACTCTATTATTTATCTGTTCATACGATACAGGAACTCCTAGCCAGCAGGAAGCTAACCCTTTACTGTAATAATGGTTGCTTTTCCTCTCTTTTCAACAGTACACCAAAAACAAGCAGTGCTAACACTCTGGCACCATTGCTAGATTTACAGTTCAGTTATTCTTTGAAGCTCAGAAAACTGGGGCTGGGGGAACCAAGGTGCTGGCATGCTGTACCCTTTTTCAGCCATGAGGTTCATAAGCCACCAGCCACACAGGAAACACCATAGGGTTCCTGGCTCTGAATCCTTCACTAAATCATCCCCTGAGGCAATGTTTATAAAGACACAGCCAGCACCTTTGACTGATCCAAATGTGAATGCCACGGTGGCCTACCACGTTTAATCCTACATATGAAGTCATGCCCACTTATCAGACAATGCTGGATCACACAGTACTACCCAGCAACAGAGGTGATGGCTCTCCAGAGGTTGTGCCAAGACCAAGGTGAGGCATATCCTGCGTCTCTCTTCCACCTCACTATTGTCTCTGAATCTAGTCTCGAGTAATAGATTCGATTCCTTAAACAATTAAAGGATGATGGAACAATGTTGGAACCAATGTTCCAGTGGCTTAAATTTCTTCATCTGTGATGAATGTGCTCATTTGGAAATAGAGAAGGGATCCCAAAAATATGTGAATAAACTAAATCTTAACACATACTGGGCTACAGGTCCTAGACCTGTCTTACTTGAGAACCTATTAGAATTACATACTCTTATTTGAGCTCCAAACTGGCTGGCCCAAGGCCAGGAGCCTGTCTGAAAGCCCCCAGGTAATCATGCTGCTTCTTGTAACACACAAATGGGAGAAATTTGGCAGATAATTAACTGGGCTGTTGATTCTCTTACTAAAAAAAAGAAAAAAGAAAAAAGTTCTCAATCCCATGGTTATTTCCAGCAAACCATTTTCTGCTTGGCCTGCAAGCCTTTAGAATCGATTACTGAGACACAAAGAAAAGACTTTCAACAGAGGTTCATGGCATGTGGCTCGGATCCTGGCTTTTCCATTACTAAAGGTATAGTCTGAGCAACCCATTTACCACTGATTTTAATAGTCATATAACTTCCTAAAGATGGACAGAGTCAGGTCAGTTCTCCATAACCGTCAAGATGAACACACTGGCAACAGGTCTCGTGACGAGGACCGATGTGAGTCGAGAAGAGTTCTCCACACTCTTCTCTCCTGAGATAGAGCTATGTGAAATGTCTGGACCCTTTGGGCTGGAGGACAGAATGCAGGTGTACAGGCACAAGCACAGCAAAAGGAACGGCCCTCCGCAAGGGCTACAGATCGCAGTGCATGGTGCAAGCACAGTATTTACCCCTTAGATAACCCTCACATCCTGTGCACAGGAAGACAAAGAGAGGGAAGAAGACAAAGCACCTGTGACTTCTGGTGACTAGTTTCTGAAGAATGTGAAAGAATAGTAACTATGACAATTCTCCCAGGAAATCACAGCTGAAGCTCTAGATGGGGAGGAGAGATCCAGATGGGAGCAAAATAAACCTATCACACAGAAGCAGACAGGGTGGTGTCTCAAATTAAACCTTAGTGGCACGTGTTTTAGAAAAGCTAGCTCTTCTTTGATCTTAATAGCGGTAACAGGTCTGCTAGCATCTTTTCTGCAGATGTCTGCCACTGTGACTGCCTCAGAGAACCAGGTTGCAGAGAAGTAACACCACCAAAACGCAAAAGACACTGTCCAGCTGTAGTTGGCTTGTCCCAGTATGAAAACCAGCAGCGCTGCCATATGCTTACTGCTAAGACACCCGGGGTTCTGCAGAACATTTAAAAACAGTCAAAAAAGTAAATTTCAGCACAAAGTTGACTCTCAGATAAAGTGATGAAGCAACTCCTGCTCCAAAGATGACATTTTTGAGTAAGATCTAAGGGCCTTCAAACAACAGTTCTCAGGTTACATTCCAGTGACTTCTCTTCTTCTGATGGTTTGTGAAAAGATAAATATCCACCAGAAACCTGTGTGAGCCATGAAAAACAAACATTTACCGCTTGGCCTTTTGTAGAAGATTCTGCCTTCAGCCACGAAGTGTTTCTGTGAGAAATTGCACTGACTCTTTAACAAGCCAGGAATATTAAGAGCTGCGGTTCAAAATCCTTAACAAATTCAGTGGGGGGAAGGGGGTGAAAAGGGGAACAGGGAGGAAGGAACCTCAATGGAAATACACTCTGACGTTTTGAAAGGACATCCAATTTTTGTAAAAGCCAAAACAAGAAACATAATTCAGCTAGATAGAAATGCAATCTGAGACACGTAGTGACACATGAGTGCAAAAAAACAGATATGTTTTCCTAGGTCAAATACAAAACAAACTGAAGCATGTTTTGGCCTCACAAAGTGAACTGATAAATTGGAACTAACACTCAATTACAATATAGATACTGGCTTGCTTCACCATTAGAAACTATTACACCACTGCTCCTCAAATTTCCTTAACTGTTACTGCAAGAATAGCATGGCGTGATTTGCTTGTCACTTTAATCAGTCGGGATATTGTTACTGTGAAATACATTTTCTGCCATGTGTGGAGTCCATGTTCAAGGCCTCCTGTCCTGGAACCAGTCAGCAAGCCTGCGATAAGAGATGAGGCCCTGATCTGGAACAAAGGATACAGGACGAGGTCAACAGCCGAAAGTAGATGAAGCATCTTCTTCACCTACTCAGCTACCCTCCTCCAGCACTGCGGTTTCCACACTTAAAATGCCGTCCCTTTCTGCTTCTTTATCGCCCTGAATCCACACATCACGTTTGGGAGGCCAGAAAAACTCTACTACGCATCTTTCACCAAGACTTTCTCTGCAGTTTCACCTGCACTTTGGGCTCTAAGCACCTCACCGCTGGACTCTCAACAGTCTCCTAGCTTCCACTGACTTTGCACACCCCACGCCAGGACTTCCAGAGCCACCTTCAGTACCCAGGGAATCCCACTGCTGCATCAGGCTCTACTTGGCTGTGCTGTTCTATGTGACTAAGGTATTTGTTAAGTCACCCTACTGCTGCCACTGATGGCTGCTGCTGAAGGCTCAGCTTGCAACGTGCCAGGAGAGGGAGAAAGGATGGATGACTAGGCATACACACCATCTCAGCCTTCACTATTTTCATTAAACACTCGTTATAGATAAGGAAATAAAGTTTTAATCACTGCCTAGCATGAGACAATCACAAGCTCTATGAGGGCCATGTTGACCCCAGTACCTCTTAATGTTGGTTCTTCACCAACTTGAGCCTGATCCTCAGGTTGCCCTGAATTGTTAAACACAATATGCATTTTCCCATCATCCAGCAGAAGTACCCTCTTCCTACCTGTCCAAACTTCCTCTTTCAATACCAGGTTCAAACATTACCTGCATAAAAAGCTTCTCTAAGCAACCCAGAAGTAGCGCTTCTCTCCATTTAATAGAAGACTTGCCCTTCTATCCTATACGCTGATTCTCTTAATTAAAAAAAAAATCTTTCTAAATCCTATAGTTATTTCTCAGAGCTCCCCAATCCAGCTCCATAATACTGCATTTGCACATACAAGGCAAGCAATAAGCAGGTGAATCCTTAGCAGCAACATACTTCCTTTTCAGAGAAAAACAGCACAGGGGCTTCAGTTGTAATTAAAAATTAAGTTTCCACAGTTATTTGAAATTGCATCCACTGCGCTGTGATGTGAATATACCAGTCCTCATTAGCATTCCTTGGTAAGAGGCTACTGCTATTTCAGCACAAGGACTTAAAGATTTATTTATTTTAATGGGAAAGGCAGATTTATAGAGAAGGAGAGAGAACACAAGACACTCCTGGTGTCATAGGGCACCATATCCAGCCCAGCCCCCAACGAGGCTCAATCCCTGCCCAACTGCTGCATCAGCCAGAGTCGAATATACCAAGTTGGGGTTGGGGGGGAGGGTTCCACCAACTAGTGGAGCTAAGAGTGATTGCTCCTTCTGTAGAACACCACCAACATTATTAATCCCTAATATTTCCACAGTGAAACCTCTCAGCTTAGCACTGACACTATCATAAATCAAAGAAAAAAGCCCTGTGACAATAGTCTCTTTGGATTTACAGCCTCTAGAGCAGCCACCCAGGGACCGCTAGGAAGGACAGGCAGCAGCAACTCCTTTTCAGTTCCCTTGAAGATTTGGCATGTCTGTGGGCCTTTAGCACAGCGGCAGGCTCAACACACCTGCTGCAATTCTCCACAGCACCATGCCAACTAGCATTTTTCCATTCCCCACATTAGGATCTTTTTCCTTTTTCTTCCACTTCTCTCCTTTGGTTTTACAACCATTTTCTCTTCCTCTCCTCCACGTTTCTTTGCTTTCCCATTTTTCTTTGTCATCATCCTCGGTTTCTTTTCCTGGGATTAGAGGATTTAGCAGGCCACTGGAAGGCATTTTCCCCCCCACCTTATCATTCCACCCCACTGTGTGTTTGCATCACAATGATTATGATTATTCTTAAAAATTAAGAAACTTTTTTTTGGCCATCTGGGATAACTACATTGTCACCAGCCACTGCCCTACGAGGTCCACCACATGGCTGTGGACAATGCTAGTGCACAGTGGGGCAGAGGTGCCACCCAAGCAATGTCCAGAGCCAAAGCAAGACAGGATGGCCCAGCAAACGACAGCCACCCATGCCTCACACGATTTCCAACTTGAAAGACTGACACGATGGTAGGAAGCACATTCATGATACAAGCAACTGCTCAATTTTACCAAAACATGTAAATGCTAATCTGAATTTCATAATTATACAGTTATTTAATTCAAACACCATTCTGAAATATATACTTGGTGTTATCTGTGCAATATCTAAGCAGTATTATAATTTAAAAAATGGCCATAAGGAAGGCTAAACTGCTTTTGTGTTCTCTAAAAGGACAGCCTTCCATAATGGCTTCCCAGTGGGAGTGAGAGGGGCCCACTGGTTTATAAAGTGCTCGAAGCCTCTCTTCCTTCTACAACAGTGCCTTAAGGGCCAAAGCAGGCCAAGGCTTGCCACAACTTTTGCTTGTATGCTCCCAAATATTTCGTTCAAATTCATTAACCAATTCTTGTTTCTCTCTCCCTCTCCCTCCCTCCTCTCTCTCTTTACTTTTCTTCTTTTCTTTCTTCCTTTTTTTTAACCATTATGCTGTAGGTAACACAGCACCCTAACTTCCACAAGGATACCTGAACTTCTCCAGGGCAAAGTGTTACCTTTTCACCTTTAGGTGTCCTCTCCAGCTGGCGCAGAGCTTTGCACAGAGCAGGCCAGTCTACTGTTGATAATGTTTTCTCAGTATTCCTTCCCTATCTTTCCAAAGGTATGTCAATGTTTGTTTCTTACTGAGAATCTAATGGCAGGAATTTCTCCACTCTGCCACATTTTGTTGCAATATATCCATGAACAATTGTGTGAGTTTCCAGTGTACAGCACATGCAATCGCAAAGAGTAAACACTTCAAAAACCAAGCTTTAAACAGTGGAATGGATTTACAAACTGCCAAAGGCAAAATATCCCAAATAACTCCCATGCAACTAGACTACGTGAGCACTCTTTTTTTAAAAAAAGATTTATTTATTTTTATTGCAAAGTCAGATATACAGAGAGGAGGAGAGACAGAGGAAGATCTTCCATCCATTGATTCACTCCCCATACGGCCACAACAGCTGGAGCTGAGCCAATCTGAAGCCAGCAGCCAGGAGCTCTTCCGGATCTCCCACACGGGTGCAGGGTCCCAAAGTTTTGGGCCATCCTCGACTGCTTTCCCAGGCCACAAGCAGGGAGCTGGATGGGAAGCAGGGCTGCTGGGATTAGAACCAGCGCTCATATGGGATCCCTGGGAATGCAAGGCAAGGACCTTAACAACTACGCTACTGCGCCAGGCCCTAAGTGAGCACTCTTTAGTATAACTTCTATTCATCTGACTGTCAAGGTCATAGTTTTCTCTCACAAACTTCAAAAACACCAGAAGACCAGGTTTAAATGCACAGACTCAGGGGAGAAAATTGGCACTTCAATGAGGAGAAAATGCTCCTTTGGGTTGTATTGGGTAAATCTCTTCAGAGTCATCCCCAATCTCCAAGGAACAAGGTGACCTGGACCCTGCCTTTTCCATTATTAGAATTAAGCAGCTACATTCCTGAGATCTCCCAGTACCCTGAAGGTACTCAAGCAGTCAAGGTGTTCCATGCCCCTGAATTTTCTAAAAATTAGCAGGATAATACCCAACTCCTGAATAAGGCAGTAAGATACAAATGCTTTCTGTTAACAACCCAATCAACCAACAAAAGCTAATATTTTGTTCTAGGAGAAAAGCATTACAAAGTACATAAATTTTAGCAAATACAGTGAATACTTGTGCTCTATTCCTTTAATTATCAAATGCAACATATTTCCAAAATTCAAGTGGTATAACTCACATCCAAGGGAAGTGAAAATCATTCCAACTTAGTATTCAAGAATCATACTTAAGAGAAGCATGCAGACTTTAAAAACAGAGTATCAGGGTTGGCACTGTGGGGTAGGCAGGAAGGCAGCCTGTATGTGAAGCCAGCAGCTCCTGTGGGCGCTGTATCATGTTCTGGCTGCTCTACTTCCAATCCAGCTCCCTGCTAATGTACCTGGGAAAGCAGTGGAAGTTGGCCCAAGTATTTCGGCCCTAGAATTGCGTGAAAAACCTGGATAGAGCTCCTGGTTGAGCTGGCCCAGCCTTAATGGTTGCAGCCACTTGGATGTGAACTGTGGCCATTTGGGGTGAATCAACAGATGGAAGACACCTCTCCTCCCCCTTCTAAAGCTCTTCAAATGTATAAATAAATCTTTACAGAATGAAAAACATAACACTGAAGGAACAAGGAAGAGGCATAAGCAGATTCTGTCTACTATTAACACTAGATCATTAAACGTGCACTGTTATAGTGACAGCAGCAGAAAGTTCATACACACAACATTTTTTTAACATGACAAAGTGCTTCTGAGTCCTGAAGGCACTCAAAATTTTTATGGGACGAGGCAGAGTATTTCATCTGAGAAAATAATTGTTGAGAGTCTTCACACACCTGAACAATCACATCTGAAATGCCAAGACTAAAATGCTGTTTTATTCACAATAGCAGCGTTCTTCAATTCCTACCAAAGCAATATTGTGCACAGAACAAAAGCAACAAGACTTTTTCTAAGACTTGCTCATGTTTGATTTTGAACTCATTAAGCTTAGCCCTCCTGACAGTAATCTCCCTCACTGTAGGCATTTTATTGCATCTTCTAAATAGTTTCCAGAAAGTTCTCAGAAATTTTCACAGCATCACATGAAAAAAGAAAAGGAGAAAAAAACTCTCGATGCTTTTCCCTGATACTGAGTCATACTGCAATGCATTTTACTAACAAGACTGGCAATAATAAATTTGAGGAGATGACTGTTTTTAGTAAGAAGGCCTTTTTCTTTGATACACAACCATTTATCATCAAAACTAATAAACTAGGCATTTCACATGAAGATTTTGCACAATTCCTCCACAGCAGGATAAATTCCACTATGTTCTACCACTAAACAACCAAGAATACTTAATTGTGTGCTACTCATTAAAGAATTACTGCTCAATTATTTTACATAGACAAATACAAACACAAATTCAGTGAAATACACATTGAAAAAACGGTATTTCAAATAGCAGAAGCCACGAAGCAGAAAATGGTTTTTCAGTTTTTCAGGTGACAGCCTAATATGCCATGTGACAAACTAAACTGACCTAACCTCAACCTTGTTAAGTGAAAAGCAGGAACAAAAGAGATGTATGAGTAACCATGGCAGGGCACAGATGGGCTACATTCCAGGCAAGGACAGCTAACACATGATTTGTTTTTTAGATGGGAAACCAACATCTCCTTTTCACAAACTGTTACCTTTTTGATTAAAAAAAAAATCTACCCAAATATTAGCTTATTAAGCTGTTAATAAATATGCGCAAACTTTTGGAATAACCAGGGTTGTTTAGGCTCTCAAAACATCACTCTTTTAAAGTCTATACACATTTTTTTTTTCTGAATACGCAAAACCACAGAGTTCTTAAATTTGCTACAATACCAGAAACTTTGCACAGGAAAAGCAGAAGCCTCAAGGCTCAACTACATCTTTTGGGATTTAATACTCTACAGATATGCAAATTCTACTGCTAAAACCTATTTGGCAACTTAGTACATTTGCGTAGATTTAATACAATGCATTTAAATGGGGTGGCTGATAAAGTGCAGGTATTCCTGCCAGGTTTGGAAACTAGGAGATTCAAGATGAAGGTGCCAGCAACTGAACACTGATGGCTATTCTCTCTCCAAAGATGGTACCTGGTACCTTAACTCACTATGCCACATGGTGCTGGCAACTGCACTCTCCAGTGAGTTCTCAAAAGGCCCTATCTCTCCAATATCATCACATTGGGGTCTGAGACTTCAACACGAATCTTGGAGAGAAACATTCAGATCACAACATCCACTCCATAAGATTGTATTAGCCACAGAAGACAACAATGAAGCTCTCGCTTAATTCAGTCTGCCAATTCTTTGTGTTCATCATCAAAGTGAAAATGGGTAACAGAGGAAGAACTGGCCTGATGCAGGATGCTCCTAAATTGGTTTTATCTCTTAGTTTGCCTGACATGCCTTAAGGGGAAACAGAAGAAACAAACCAAATGGACTCACTACATCTTACATTTAATGTTTTCAATTTCACCTTTACCAACTAAGCAAAACACACTCACATTCCATTCCAGAAGACAAATTTATGAATGTTAATTCTCAAACGACATCAAAGATTATAAGCACAACTTATTTATACACTTAATGAGCAACAGAAGGGAGCTGGATCGAAAGCAGAGTAGCTGGGCCCAAACCACGCACTCCTTTACAGGAAGTTGGCATCCCAAGTGGCAGTTTAACTCACTATGTCACATGACCTATCCTATCACATAATTTTTATCACAAAAACCAACAAGAGAATACTAATGGAGAACTAGTGTAAACTTCATGTTTATCTCTGGGGAAACCAAATAAAAAAGGATTGATTACAACAAATGAGCTCTCCTTTAAAAAAGACCGAGATGTTAAGATTATAATGTGTCTCCTTTCCAAGATTACATGTGTTTGTGCAAATATTGAGGTCAGCATCATCTGAAACTGGAAAAATAGCACATACCCTCCATACAGGAAACCCGAGATGAAAATGGGAAAACAGGCTAAGCTTGGACAATGGAACTGCTCCCAGAGGAAGTGGTCCCAAGGACAAGGACCGTGAGATGGGGCAAAGGCAGCTTAGTAATGAATCTAAGGGGCTCATCCTTCATTTCACACCTATGAGCAAGGCCAGGCTGACGCAGCGTAGGAGCAGGGGGAGGAGAGGGAGCAGAGAGATTGGCTTCACCTTGACAAAGCAGCACTAGACCAAGGGATGGCCTCCAGCCAGCTCTCAGTGGCATGGAGAGTTCAATTTCAGGTCATTTGCATGGACAGTGGAGTCCAACTTTGTTTCACTCATTCCTCTGGCAAGCTGAGAGAGCACTTCTTTCATGTTAGTAACTGCATTTCTGCCACAGCCCTGTCCCAACTCATTGCAATTTTTAGAGACTGACCAAACCCATTCCAATACTATCCAAGGAGGCACTTGTGGCCAGATGTCTTAGAGTGTGTCAACTCAAAAAACCCACATCTAAGAAAATATTAAGATAAGCTTGAAACAGTGTTTATCAGTCAAGGTTCTATGTAATGCTGCTATCCTACTCCAGATATAGTAACCCCTACCAGAACATTAAATATCCTATACATGTTCATGAAATGGGCTCTCCCTTCCTGGGACTTCCATGGGGTTACACAATAAAGACAGCTTTTATTCCTAATTAGGATCAGCAGGTGTGACAAAGTTGTGAAGTCGATGGAGATTACAGAGACTATAGTGTGATGGACTCACAACTGGCTTTTGACAATTGCTGTGTGTGAATGGTGGCATTAGCAAGTGGTCTGAGGTACAATCATCCAGACAGGCCTGGCATTGAACCGTGGGAGGGTCACTAGCAGTCCCAGTTCTCAGGGCCTCAGTCTGCTCAACTGCAGTTCCTTCAAAAACAGTGCCTGCCCACTTCACAGTCCACTGGTAGGACGATACGAGCTGGCACGTAAACTACATGACACGATACTTTGCATGGAGTAAGAGGATAAATGTTCACTCCAGCCCTTTCCCAAGCATTATAAAGCCACATGCTATTATCGGGATTTAAATAACAGCAAATATATCAGAACAGAAAGTCACTGAGAAACTAACCAGCAAGTTAATGTCCACATTCTACTGACTTAAAACACAAGGTTTACTAGATGGCACATAACTATACACTTTCAGTCACTGTGATCTTCGGTACACAGGTGTTTGTCTCTGAACCTTAATGAATCAGGCAACATGCTCTTGGCATGCACTAAGAATTTCATGAACATTTGTCAAAGGAGCAAGAGACCACAAGAACGAGTTGGCAGGCCCAGCAACAGCCCTGTCGCTCAATACATCTTTGAAATAAACCTTCTGCCTCCAAGAGACTTAAGGCCACCTAGGACAGAGATTTTAATGTTCTAATTTAACTGGCCATGAATGGTCAAGTAAAAATCTACAAACATTGCTAAAAAGGTATGAGAATGCAGCAAGTTGAATCTGCCTGGGACCAGCAAGAGTTTTTGTGATTGTTACTAACTTTTGAAGGAGCTAAGAATCACAACAGAATTGCCTTTTCAAAAATGTGGCTAAGCACCTCTGCCCTTCACCAGGATAAAAACCTACCATTTACTTGTGAGGTGGACTCCAAGTTGTAGGCAATCAGAAAGTTTTAGCAAAACTGAAATTACTCAGGAAATAAAAAGCTACAAGAGAAGACGGTAAGATTACAAGGTATCTAGACAAATAATCTTAAGTGTTAAAAAATCTTTAAAAAAAGATACCTATTATTTTTATTGGAAAGTCAGATATACAAAGAGGAGGACAGAGGAAGATCTGCTGTCCGATGATTCACTCCCCAAGTGGCCACAACGGCCAATGCAGTGCCAATCCGAAGCCAGGAGCCAGAAACTTTCTCTAGGTCTCCCACACGGGTGCAGGGTCCCAAAGCTTTGGGCTGTCCTCGACTGCTTTCCCAGGCCACAAGCAGGGAGCTGGATGGGAAGTGGAGCTGCCAGGATTAGAACCAGCGCCCATATGAGATCCCGGCACGTTCAAGCCAAGGACTTCAGCCGCTAGGCCACCACGCTGGGCCCAAGTGTAAGGTATCTTATGTAGAATTCGTACATTTGGAAACACTTGTATTTTTTCACTTAAATATCTCCCTCATCATTCAGATCTTCCGTGTTATCCTTCAGAATATTACCTGAAACAATCATTTGCAATTGTAAGGTGGTGCTATTCCGCTTTTTAAAGTTTTGTTTTTATTGGAAAGGCAAATTTACAAAAAGAAGGAGAGACAGGACGAAAGATCTTCTATCCGTTGGTCCACTCCCCAAGTGGCTGCAATGACGAAAGCTAAGCCAGTCTGGTCTTCTTTCAGGTCTCCCATGTGGGTGCAGGGTCCCAAGGCTTTGGGCCATCCTTGACTGCCATCCCAGGCCACAAGCAGGGAGCTGGATGGGAAGTGGAGCAGCCGGGACACAAACTGGCACCCATATGGGATTCCGGTACATGCAAGGATTGGACTTTAGCCACTACGCTACTGCTCCAGGCACAGCTATTCTGCATTTATTTTGAACTGTTTGTGTGATCAGAGGGATTTTACTACACAGCACCAAGAACACAGAGAAATTACGACTTAAAAGGAGGAGGAAGAAAATGAACACCTATTTCCTTATGGATGGCAACTTCCAAGTAATGAACAAAAAGCCGGACCTAAATGAAAGACAGTTGACATGATATTAATTTCATTTTAATTTATGTTGCACAAGATATTAAGACACTATTAAGTATCAGTTTACTCATTTGTAGAGGAAACTTCACAGAACTGCTCTAAGAAGCACATAAACACACTTGCACACATAAAGGAAATGATTGGTCCTTGCATTGATCCCTGCAAAGGTCCAACAATCTCCCAAACCTCATTAACTACATATTAAACTCATCAGTGCTACCCAGGGCTACATCACTGGGTTCTGCTGCATTATTCCTGTGTAATGGACATAACTATCTATGCAGTATATGTATGGTATATGGACATAAGCATACACAGCACACATGTGTTCATTTTTGTATGTGAAACATACATATAATATACAGCCAAGGCACACACATAAATACAAATAATGTACATAGGTTTATATGGCAGATACAGAAACACAAGTACAAAGGATCTTCAAAATGTATATGGAAAATGCTGTTTAGAAATAAAAGGCATACGTTTACACATCTGAGGTACCAAAATCTGCTGACGTTTTAGTTCTGTTTTCCCACAAACTTCTTGAGGTTTTGCTGTACATACGGAGATTCATACAGTACACAGACACGCAGTGCACACACACACACCCACAGCATGCACAGTTGGGGATTCTGAAGGCACTATAATACTGTCCTTGAGCACAACAGAGAGGCACTCTCAGTTCTGTGTAAGTGATATTTCTCCCACATTGCAACTCAAAGTTATAAAAGAATCATCACAAACATAGCTAGAGACAAAATCACTGAGGGAAGTATATAACCAATCTTCCTTCAAAAAGGTCTGCCTTAACAATGACAGTTTGTTGGTTTCCTAAAGCCACATATATAATAGCAAATTAGTGACAAACTTCTTGCAAAAACTAGAAAAGAGACTTGTCCTCATGCTTTTACCTTTGAGACAAAGCTCGTTTAATACAATTGTGGCTACAAGGCTTCAATCAACAATTCTTTCTCATGCCATTCTGGTTTCTTCTGGCAAAACAGACCATGTCCCAAGAAGAGAGTAATGTCAGCTCTTTGAGTCAACTTTTCCAGCAACTACAACCAATGGAATGCAATCAACGCCAAGTAGAACACACAGCACACCCAGATACCAGCCAATACAAGTTTTCTGGTCATGGTATTTGCTCCTATTCCACTGTCTTTTTCTGAATTAGCTGACAAGACAAATGCCCCACGTCTGTTTTTCAAAAAAAAATTTAACAAAAAACTTCAAGAAAAAATACCACAGCTTTCCAAATGACAGAACTCTCAGTAGCGCACTATAAGTGAAACTATTACTAAAAAGCAACCATTGTTCAAAAAGACACAATCATATCTACAAACAAATAAGTTTAAACACAAAAGAAATTTACTGAAGAAAAACTTATAAATTGAACTCCCAAAGTTTGGTAGTCAAAAAATGTCTTACAGATTTTTAATTGCAAATAGCTAGAAAACCTCTAGGGGATAGTAGGGCTGAAAAGATAAGTATCTTTGAGACTTACAGAAAATGAGTCATGCGAGAATCAAGATGACGGAATAGGGTAAGGACACGTTTAAATGGACGGAGAAACATTTAATCGGGATGAAGCAAAGAGGACATATTTTAGGAAATAGGAAAGGACAGAATAGCAGAGGGGTACCTGGAGACTGACAGACATATGAAAGCAGCGGGCACAGCAGTGTGGTGTTGCAGTGACTGATACTCCAGCATGGCTATCTGAACTCCACCAGCAGCCAGAACTCCACCAGTAACCAGGTGGGAAGGGACTTTCACTAGGAGCTCGGGAGGTGAACCCAGACCAAGATCTATCCGTCCTGCTGGTCCGTTGGATTTGACCAGGAGCAGAGACAAAGCAGCAGACCACAGACGGGCAGTGCGAGAACAGGGTGGATGTCACAGCCCAGTAAACCCCCTAGAGCAGAACTAGGAGCCATTTTCCGTAAGGGGTAAAGTCAGGGGAAAGAACGGAGCATGCACTGAGCTGGGAGTGAACTCATTTCTGACTCAGTGAACTGCATCAACATGGCATTCTATGGGTTCCACCAACAGCAGGTCTGGGTAGCCCTCGGATCTGACGGCCAGCAGATCAAGAACTGTAGTGGTAGTACGTCAGGCGCCATTTTGTACACTGTGGCAATAGCTTTGGGACTGCAGGGGACAACAGTGAACTGTGCATGTGCTGATCTCGCGAGTGGTCCCACAGGAAAATACCGACTGTGGCATGTTATGGGTCCAAATAGGTCCGTGTGGCACCCAGACCTAACAGCCAACAGGTTCCGAAAAGATCAGCACCACCAACAACCTAATTATATAGGACACCTGGTCTCTCTCTAATCCTGGAACCTGCTCCAACCGGAAGTGGGAGAAAGGTTATGGAGAACAGTGCAGCCTCTGCACGGTATCACAGGAGGTGGAGAGTGGTGAGACAAGAGCTGGGGCTCCGGAGACCATGCTGGAAATCTAACAGAAGAAGCCAGACCTGGAACTCACTGCAGGGAGTGGCACAAGTGGCTACAAGCAAAAAGTTGTGTACCAACTACAATAAGTAAAATCGCATTGCAGACCTGTGGGTGACACAGCTTAGAAACCTACCCCAAGGAGAAAATTCTGATAAACCAGAAGTACAATGATCAAGAGCAAAAGAAGAGGCAATGGCATAATGAATAATACTAAAAACTCCCCTGCTAAGGAGCAAAACCCTATGCCCACCCCAGAGGTAACTGAGGAAGACATTGAGAAAATGGGGCACACAGAATCCATAAGACTCATTTTAAAGATTCTGATCAAAAATGAGAAGCTCATGCAAGAGTTCAAAGAATTTAAGGAAGCAACAAAGCAAATCAAGGCTGATATCAGAAATTAAGAACTCAGTAGAGCAAATTAAGAGTACAGTGGAGAGTCTCCAAAATAGAATGAAGCAAGCAGAAGAAAGAATCTCAGAATTGGAAGATAGTTCCTGTCATCAGGGGGAAGCAAACAAAAAGCTGGAAGCAGAGCTGCATCAGGCCAAAATAAGTATAAGAATTGAAAGGCACTATTAAAGAGGCCAAATATAAGAGTTATGGGAGTCCCAGAAGGTGCAAAAAGAGAAGCTGAGTTTGCAAATGTATTTAATCAAATAATAAAGGAAAATTTCCCTAATCTACAGAAAGAATTGGGAAACAGTTCCAGGAGGGGCACAGAACTCCCAACAGGCTTGATCAAAAGAGATCTTCACCAAGACACATGATCCTCAAGTGCTCTTCAATCGAACATAAGGAAAAGATCCTTAAATGTGCACATGAAAAAAATCAACTGACATATAAAGGAATGCCAATTAAGCTCACAGGAGATCTCTCACAGGAAACTCTACAGGCAAGAAGAGAATGGAGTGACATATTCCAGATTCTAAAAAAAAAATTGTCAGCCTAGGATAACATTTCCAGCAAATCTTTCTTTTGTCTTTGAAAATGAAATAAAATTCTTTCACAGTACAGAAAAGTTAAAAGAATTTGCCTCTTTCAAACCTGCCCTACAAATGATACTTCAAGATGTTCTCTTGTCAGAGAAGAGGAATAGCACCTACCAAAACCAAAGGCAAACGGGAAGAACATCCCAGTAAAATGACAACAGAAGACTAAACCAATGAACAACCTATTCCTAAAATGAGAGGACCAAAGTCCCACCCATTCATATTAACACTGAATGTAAATGGCTTAAGCTGAACCAAACGTCATAGATTAGTAGACTGGATTAAAAAACAAAACCCATTTATTTATTGTCTGGAGGAGACACACTTCAACAAAGATCAGTGGAAACTACATCACATGGGTTTGCTGTTTTCTGTTGGTTTCATCTCTTCAAAACACTTTCTTCTGATTAAATCATTCAATGACTCGTAAATCATGCAGTGGCATCATGTTCTTCAAGGTTCTTGATTTTCATCTCTTCAGCTACACATTAGCCGTTTAATAGCATGTTATTTAACTTTTTGGTGCTGTTAATTTCTTCTTTCTCCCAGATGTTGATTTTGTTTTGTGGCTCTTCATTTAAGGGGATGTATAGTAGCTGTGTAATGGAGACTGTCATATCTAGTAACATGTCATTTAACTTCATGGCATTGTAAATTTCTATTTTTCTTTTCATTGTTGATTTTGTATCATGACTTTTCATTTAAGGGGATGTACAGTAGCTGTGAAATGCAGACTAACATCCAGATATGAGGATGCAGGGTGGTATGCATTTCTGCTTCCAGACAAAGATGGACTTACAATGAAACTGTTTACTATATCTTGACAATAGGATGCTGGACTCTGCCATTGTCCACGGCCACAACGATGAACATATGACTGAGTATGAAGAACTATGTTAGTAATGATATGGAGGATCTAGGGGGGAGGGAATTGGGGAGGGGATAAGGGAATATGGAGCTGTATCATAAAATGATAGCAACAATGTGAAAATAAAGAAATAAAGTGTGTGTTTTTACAATGACTGATAGAAGTGTATGTTGATCATTTAACCCAGACTTCCACAAATCCTTCAGATCAAGTCATACCACCAGTCTAACTTCAGGGATTTTCTATGGACCAGATCCAATTTGAAAACAGAAAATTCTATTAAAAAAAAAAACAAACACCTACTGTGGACCAGTGTTGACATAGAGGGTTCATTCAATTGCAGTTGCCCCACTTCCAATTTAGCTCTCTGCTAATATACCTTGAGAAGCAGCAGAAGATGGCCCAGGTTCTTAGGCCCGTGCCACTCGCCTGAAAGACCTGGATGGAGTTCCAGGCTACTGGCTTCTGCCTGGCCCAGCCCTGATCATTATAGCCATCTGGGGAGTGAACTAGTGGATAGAAAGCTTTTGTCTCTCCCTGTCTTTCAAATAATATAGTTTTTTTTTAAAGATTTTATTTCACAATACAAACAAAATGAAAACTGAAGGACTTAAAGGTGGAAGAAAACTCGTGGGACACCAAACAAATGTTGTAAATTTGAGTGTTCGGGAATCACTCACAGGACTCACGGCTAACCTCTTGTTTTTAATAAAATGAAACCAAAGCACCACAGGGACACGAAAGAGCCATGAAAGTATCTTAATGTTTATTCACTTTCACCTACTTGAAAAGTGGGATGGAGGGGGAGGAGATGAAGGAGAAAGGCCAAGGAGGAGCCAGAAGGAGAAAGCCAGCAACAGCCAGGGCTACATCAGGCCGGGGCCAGGAGCCACTGACTCTACCTCAACCTCCCCTGCAATGCCTTCTCAGGCTGCAGGGGGAGGGTAGATACAGGATGGTGTGCAACGATGTGCTGGTTTGAACGGGGTCAGAGATTTTCTAAACAAACTGAGCTGTCCTCTAAACTTCTAAAAGTCTACATTTCTAATGGTTTAAGCTAAACTTGTTTCTCACTATTTGATAAGTGTCCAAGACTCACTCTGCTGGAACGGCGATATGTTTCAGTGAAGGTCAGGTTGCAGGCTCCGAGATTGTGTGGACCCTGTCAGCTGACTTCCTGAAACAGATGATACGTGGAAATGTTCCTGGCCAGCTGAAATATTTCCATTGGTGGGTGAGTTCTCTTTTAAGCTATCATTTTTTTTTGTTGGTTGAATAAAACTTGATTAGAGCAGAGGTCAAATAGTTTTGTTTCTTTTCCTGTCTGAACAGTTGAGTCCTGTGGATAGTTCTGTTGGGGGTGTAGCAAACAGGAGGATATAGAAACAGTGGCTCAGCACCTCGAGATTCACTAAATCGGTAAATACTTTTCCTGATAGTGAAGTCTTCAACATTCCCAGGTGTGTATGTGGTTATTTGTTGTTGTTGTTGTTTTTAGTTATATTTATTTGAAGGAGTGACTAGATGAGAAAAGAGAGAGAAAAAGAGATCTTCCATCAACTAGGTCATTCCCCAAATGGCCTGAATGACCCAGGCTGAGCCAATCCAAAGCCAGAAGCCAAGGACTCCATCCCCATATGGGTGGCAGGGTCCTGCTTACCTGGACCATCTTCCATTGCTTTCCAGGCACATTAGTTGAAAGCTGCATTGGGAGCAAAGTAGTTAAGACTCAAACTGGTGCTCCAATACAGGATGTCAGTGCTGCAAACAGTGGCTTGATCCACTGCATCACAACCCCAGTCCCTCCTGTATGCTTTCAGTAACATGCCACTGAAGCGCCCATTCCTACTGCTAAAACAGTGTATGTGCGTGTGTGTGCGTATACACATGCATGCACTTAAGTTTGATTAGCATGTTTTAGTCCATTAATTTCAGTGCAGGTGATTCATGATACACAAATGTCCCTACATGAATAAAGTTTAATTTGGGCTCATATGAATTGGAGTGGTTCGCTTATCTAACTCAGACGGTTAGCTGAGAAAACATTACATATTTGAAGAGTTGATCTGGGTAAAGCTATTTTTAGTCCTCAGGACAGGAGTGACTTCAGTGTGATTTGATAACTTGTCACACAAAAAAAATCACTTTACAAATACTAAATCATTTCTTCTGAACTTTCTTCTCCCTTCAAAGTTGAGAAAAAGGACTATCCTGGGCTTCCTCTTAAAGTCTTAGGACATAATTTCTTGGCAGATTTCAGTATCTGTTAATAATGAAGACATGGTTTTTCATTTACCATTCCACTGCTGCAGGAGTACTACGTGATGACACAATGAATACTCCGCTCATCTTAACAGTGTAAGTGCCCTTTTTACATTGTAGGTCATTTCCCAGCAGTTAAAAAAAAATGAAACTACAATGATCAAACTGGAACATATACAGATTTTAAGGCTTGTGGGGCGATTATCAGATGGATCCTGAGAGAAGGCAGTGCACCCATTGTTACTCCAGCCTCTCATTAGTAGGTTCTTAGTGTATCCTATTGGGTTTTGTATTTTATATGTATTTCATTTTTTAAAAGAAAACAGTATTTTTAAATATATTTTTAATGCAACTATTCCTTTTGTGTTTCTCAAGTATCAGTGTTGCTTACAGGAAATATGACTGTGCATTTCTCTGTGTGTTACATTTTCACACAAAATACAAGTGATCCCTGAAACAAGATGGTCAAATGGTGAAATATGTAAAAATGTGGCAACTGACTAATTGCCATTGATGATTTTAATAATATGCAGCAAAATGCACTAAGGTAAAATTTTGTTTACTGTAAAAGTTAAACTTACAAAAGATATTTATGATGTGTCAACATATTTTAAGCTTTATTATATTCTTATTGGGTCATTGTGTTAATTTTATTTTTAATGTTGTTTACATGGTTGAGAGTGATGCATCCCCATGTGAGGTGCATAGGAGGGTCAGGTATGGAGCAAGGTGGGTGGGACCCATGCTTCAGACTTTTCTCCTGTATCCACAGGGGAGCAGGAGAAGAGGCCAGTTCTGTGCTGCCAAACCACATCAGCACCATGGGATGAGGGACAGTATGTTGATGATGCCCTAGAGACCCCAGTATGGGAAGGGTACTGCTTCAGTGGTTTTGTTAGTTCTGAAAAGTTGTTGGTTTCGATGCTCCAGTGTTGAGAAAAGCTGTCCAAGGTCTATTGGTTGGCAAAAGAATTGCTCTTATATGAAACTGATACCTTCCTTCTATTGTCCTAAGACTAAATCATTAGAGACTTAAAACTTATTTCCTCTGCAGTAGATACTGGAGTGCTGCTTCATGTCCCAGCTGCTCTGCTTTCCATTCAACTTCCTGCTGATGGCATCCTAGGAGATAGCATCTAATGGCTCAAGTGCTTGGTCCCATGCGTTGCACACATGTGTGCACATACACACATCCCACACATACCTTTATATGCATTCACACAAGCACACTCATGCACATGAACACTCACATGTGTACACATATACTTTCATGTACCTTCATGTATGCATACACCACAGCCATACTTCAACATATACTTACATATACTCTCAACCCTCCATACTTCATCTCACAAACACATGCACAATCCCTGCAAGACACTCATACACCATACATACAGCTAGATGCACACATACAGACTGTCAACTTGAAGCCTCAAACTTGCCATTGTCCACTCTTTCTCTCATCATGTTACAAAGACACACAGAGATTTAAGTCCAGTACGATCTAACACCCAGGGAGAGCTGTCATCACAAGTCACGTTTCACTTAGGCATTCATTATCTATCCATCACCTAAAAAGCTATCTCATTTCCTCACAGTGAACTGGAAAACATTTCTCTGGACCTGTAATTCCCCACACTGGCAATCCAGTGAAGTCACAGGGCCTTAAAGAATCCTTCCCACTCCCTAACCAGGAGAAGGAGAACAGGAGGTGATACAGGATTGCTGTAGTGTGTGTTGCTCTCATTTCCAAAAACCACCATCAATTTATCACAAAGTAAAAACCAACAGCCCAGCATTTCTGAGGGCAGAGAAACAGCAAAAGGGCTGGAGTTCACAGGGGCCACCGTGTTAATCCTCCTCACACCAATCGCTGAACATCTGGTCCAGCAGCTGCATCAGCGACTCAGTTCAGCAGCCAAACCCCTTCTATCCACTCCGCCAGGACTGCTGAGAGAATTCCCAGTGCCCACACAGTGTTAACATGAGCAGCTCACTCACAACGGAGGGAACCAACTGAAAGCCCACCTTCCAACAATATCCCCATCCACCCCTCTACCCCCAGAGCCAGGTTACCTGTAGTTTGTCTGGAAGTTCCTCCCACCCCACATGCAGCCCATGGGCAACATGGACAGCACAGGATCGCTCAGTCATACACTCTCCCTGACACCAGCTGAGACCTTCGGCACTCAGAAGGCACAAGAGGACTCCCTGCAGCCAGGACCTCCCTCAGGACTTTTGCTCTTGAACTCGATTTACCTCACAAGGCAACCTTATCAAAACAGAAGACTAGTAGTTCCTGCTTCTGTCAGTGGCTTCAAAATGTATCCGCAGCTACTAACAATGACTTTGAAAAACTTCCTTTGGATTTGGCAAGTAGACTCAACAGCAATAATAATACTATTAGATTTTTCCAACTAACCCACCAGAATTAATTCTGTGCTAAGTTGTAAAATGAACCATGAAAAACTGAGCTGTACAATGAAGTATATGTTTAAGTGACTCACAAAACATGTATCACAAATGGACTTATATGAAGAAGAAAAAATGGGGAAAAACTAACCTCTTTTTCAGCTTGAAGGGTTAAATTATAATTCATTATTCTTTAGTCAGCCCACATGCATAATCACACATGAACTCAAAACTGTCAGCTTACTGCACATTATCAAAAAAAAAAAAAAAAAACCTGCTACCAGAGTAAGGTATGAACACAGAAACCTCTGGGAACAGTTCAAATTGGAACTGAAGACAAGCCAAGATCTTGGATAGAAGCTTCCTGAAGTTTTACTCTTAGGTAAAAATATACGGAAAAACTACCACCAATCTTGAGTACAAGACTGACTAGCAGGAGATACACATTTAAGTTTTTCTTTATTCTCAGAAAAGGCAGAATTAATGAGAACTTTGAAAAGCAGTGTGCTCATGAAAACAAAGTAGCAACAACTAGATAATTACCCTTATTTTTTAATTTTTTTCTAGGAGTCCAAGTAAGAAATCATTGTACTACTAGTTTTTGGTATCTTTTAAAAAGAAGTTCTCCTTATCACATAAAACTCTTAAATCAGGTTTTACAAACTTCCTATAAATAAGTTTTATTTTATCTCTAAAAACAAAAACAAAAAACAATGCCAAGTCATGGCCAACTGCTATCTTAGAGTTTTGATGGTATAAACTAACATCAATATAAAACATCACTGTGCAAATATGTCTTGGGGTGGAGGCAAGAAACTGAGTATTGAAGGTGTTTATATAGAAAAACTTCACACAAGTTTATTTTTCAATATATAATAAAAGAACTTAGACATACACTTCTATTTCTAGACAATACGTGAACTCAAACACACACTCATGGTCCATTAAAGGCTTACATAAGAAGAGACAGAGTGAAGCCCAGAATTCGTGCTATGGTTTGTGCCCCAAAGTTCATGTGCCAGAAGTGGTCCCCAATTTAAGGGCACTGAAAGGCATTAAGACTTTTATAAGGGTGGGATCCTACTGGGGGAGACTGGATCTTGACTTTGTTCATGATGCAATTAATGCTGGCCTAGCAGCGGGTTAGGTCTTATAGCAATGGGCTTTTACAAAGTGGGCCTTGTTCTTCCCTAGACTCCTGGGTTCTGTGCTCATGTCATCTGCATGTGCTCCCATTACATGATGCCATCTGCCATGTGACAACACAGCAGACTCTGGTCCCATGTGGCTGCTGGATCTAGCCTTCAAGACTGCGAATTAACGCACACCTAATTTCTTCTTGAGGCATAACCTCAAATATTTTGTGATAGTAACACAAAATGAAGACAGCTTACCCAGACACTAGCAGATACATTTAAATGAAAGGACTGCTCAACATAAGCAAGTTCCATGAGTTCACAGCAGATTAGCTTTCCATAAAAACCTTAGCGTTTTCCATGGCTAAACTCGGGGTAATCATGCTGATTCCACTAGGGGCTCTTCCATCCTTTAGGAGGGAGAAGCTCGTCCCAAGCACAACACACTTGACTTTCTTAGCTTTTTGAATGATAAATATATTCCGTGTAAAATCAATAAGAAGTGTGTCTTTACTCATTGCAAGTCAGATTCACTAGTAGACACAATCTTATTTTCATATTTAACACAAATGCACCATGCTTTATTGAAAAGAGATGCCTTGGAAAATAATACCTAATGATTCTAAATGCATGTTTAAAAAACAAGTTCCCCACCCATTTTTGAGTCTTCAGGAACAAGCATCCTCCAACTAGTCCCTTCCCTTCTGCTCCTCTGCGGCACCTACTGATTGATGAACCTAAGCCATCTTATGGAGCAGTAATTCATGAAAATATAAACAACTCCAGGGAAGTCACCCATACTCAAGTGCTTTAAGCTCTGTATTTGGTGATCTTTAAGCACATTCTGAAATTTTCAACTAACAGGTCTTCTTTCCTCAAGAAAAAATAAACAAAAATCACACCCCCACGCAAGCCCAAAGGAACAACAGAAAGAGATCTTAGGTACCTGCACAAGCTGGATAAAATTTCACCTCCAGGCTTTAACCTGGGTAACTTAAACAACGAAGTCATTCCTTACAATTCCTATTTTAATGAGTTACATTTTAATCTAACACTCACATGAATTACTTAAGGTAAACAAAATTAAGTTGTAGCTGCAGCTTTCTTCCTCCCCATGAATAGAAGCAAATTAGAGATTTGGCTAAGGAAAGCAATACACAGAAATATTTGTTAGAGTAGTCAAAATATGGAGGTTAAAATGGGGCTTTCGGGTTTTCCAGTTCTCCTATGGCCTACAAGGGGATTTCAAACAAAATTCAAAGGAATTTAGAAAAACTTTTTGTTGGCACCTTTATTTCTGATTTCTACAGAGTTAGACTCCCTGGAAACAGAGTGCCACTGGCAGTCTGTCACTTCCTTCTTCTCCATGTCCCTGGCGGGTCTCACATCCAAGTGGTGGTGACGACTTATCCTCTTTTAGCTTTACAACTGCAACACAGTGTTAAGGAAATAAACATTCCTTGGGATTTCTGATGAGGGAGATCTTTCTTTTGCAGTTATCTGTGCTATGAAAACCCTTTAGGTCTCCTGACTGCATAGACACCTACACCAAGTCTACATCTCATTAGTCACAGCAGGAAGATTCAATGTTATTGATGATTTACTGAGTCCAAAAAAAAAAAAAGGAACAAAAAAGAAATGAAAACTATGCAGAACAACCAACAAAATAAGAGCAAAGTCTCATCTACTTTAGCACATTTTATACTTTACAACACTGCTTTGGAAATTTTATTAGAAACAGTATTTGTCCCTGAACTAACATCATGGTGTGCCTCTATGGAACAGACCATTGGATTTCTTTGGGGAACCTTTGTGCAGGACATCCTGTTTAAAATGTGCATGTAAATGGAACTGCTCAGTACTGAGGTGTCCTTCGTGGTGAGCCCTCCTACAGGTGGTTACCTACAGGTGGTTACCTACAGGTGTCCATCCGCTATTCACAGAAGCCCTTAACCTCTGTCAGCTCTTATCTAGCAAGCAATATGTTATGTATCTCATACGGTTCCCTGTGCTTAAAAGCACTTCAGAATGTCTGTGGGAAATAAAAGATGCTTGTTTGGCTGTAAAGAATTTCTGGAATTTATACAGTTGTCTTCATAACATACATTTCCCATAAACTTTCTGGAGCCTCATCATATAGTTATAAAAACCACGTGACAGGATCCTCAGGCTTCAAGACAATCCTGTCTGGGCTGTTGGGGACACTTTTCTGCTTTCCACCTCCTCAGCCCAAGGCCATGTTTGGCAGAATACTTGTGCCATGTAACCTGTGCCTAATGAATGCTGCTTGGATGTGCACTCTCTGAAATAAAGGTCTCTTACTGAATATACATTCTGCTACCCAGGCATGCACAAGGATTTAGCAAGTGTAGTGACAAGTATGTGGTTTGTCTTAATGTTGACTTACATTTTCAGGACATTTTCACTGCTTCCAAAACTCCTTCATACTCACCATGTGCTTAATAAAAATACACTCAATGATTTCCTACACTGCCTACCCAAGTTTACAGCTACCTACCTGGAATCAGAGGCCACTGACAACAATGACGGAGCTAGAAATTCATTATAAAAGCGACTCAGATTAAAAATCAGAGGTATGAAAGTAGATACTCCTCTGCTTCCTCCATACTCAGCATAAAATCTCTGCCTCCCATCTACCCAACATCAGTATAAACGCTCTGGTTCAAGAGAAACAGGAATAAAAAAGCTAGTCTCCAAATGCTTACATGCTCTACTTATCAAAGTTGAATTTCCAGAGAGCTAAAACACAACTCCCACACAAAAATATGGGATGAACATGTGTCAGAAATGTGTCCATGTCATTAATGATGAAACAAAAGGTGGTGACGCTGATTCTATTCAAAGAATATTGAAGAATTTATAAGGAATCTGAGAAAACAACGATGGCACAGATTTCTAGGTTAAAGATAAAACAGGTTAATGTTCTACAGGAAAACTTAGATTATCTTTACTGTGAACAGAAACCATCTGGGTCTCTACCATACAAACCCTTGATGGTTATTGTGTTAGCTCATAAGATCTGGGCCCTGACTCACTGTCCTCTACTGACTAAACCAAAGGACAATCGTCTAGATAGTCATTAAAAGCTCATAAGGGGGCTTGTTACGTAACATTCTAGTAGAACTTTCAAAGGCACTTTGTCCTCCCTTCATCCCATTTCCAAGTTCTAGACAATCTTTCTGAGCCCAGTGCAAACAATAAATATGCCCCCAATAGTTAGCTAACTAAATCCGATTTGGGGTTACTTCGATTAAACTCTTAAGGAAGAAATACATACTTTACTAAACCCTAATAAAAGAGGCCCCATGGGACAAATATAGAAAGCAGCTGCAGATTTTATGCTGGTATATTCCCTGCCCTGGATTCATGGCAGCCTTGTGACAGCTTGGATGGTTGGGAACTTATGCAACTTTATAAATCACAGCTTCCTTCTTTCTGGCCAAAACACTGGCCCTTGGAGTTCTTGGAGCCCTGAGTTCTTGCCAAGCAGTGGTGCCACAGTCCTGAAGCCACCATCACATAGGAAGCCCAAGCATCATAGGGAAGATGAGTAGTAAGCACGGTCCAGGTGGTAAATAGTGCCCAAAGGAGCCTCCACGTTGTTCCAGTCTTTCCATCTGAGGCTCCAGAGTAGAAATGTATCATCTCCAATGTCCCCATAATGGTGAGCTCTTGACTCACAGAATCTACAACCAGTTAAAAAAAGTTGCATAGATGCTCTGTTTATAACGTTGGAAAGCAGTGGAGGATGGCTCAAGTCCTGGGGCCACTGCACCCACGTGGGAGACCAGGAAGAAGCTCCTGGCTTCATATCAGCCCAGCTCCAACTGTTGCAGCCATTTGGGGAATGAACCAATAGAAGGAATACCTCTCTCTCCTTTTCTCTGTAGCTCTTTCAAGTAAAAATAGATAGCTATGGGCCCAGTGGTGCGATAGCCTAGCAGCTAAAGTCCTCGCCTTGAACGCGTCAGGATCCCATATGGGTACCGGTTCTAATCCTGGCAGCCCCTCTTCCCATCCAGCTCCCTGCTTGTGGCCTGGGAAAGCAGTCGAGGACAGCCCAAAGCCATCGGACCCTGTACCCATGTGGGAGACCTGGAAGAAGCTCCTGGCTCCTGGCTTCGGATCGGTGCAGTACTGGCCATTGCGCTCATTTGGGGAGTGAATCATCGGATGGAAGATCTTCCTTTCTATATACCTGACTTTGCAATGAAAATAAATCTTAAAAAAAAAATAGCTAGCTAGCTAGCTAGCCAGACAGACAGACAGACACTAACCAGCTGTCTACAACCACAAGGCTCTGGGCTGGCATGCTGTCTGCGAGGACCACAGTTCAATGTCGTGCCTATCTACTGCACATCTTCATCTGAGGTACACATCCCCACCCTAATTTCAAACAGGCTTATATTAATTAATGCTTAATTCCAGACAAATTTGCTACATGTGTGCAGATAGAAAGAAGTGAAACAAGAATGGCTGGCCTGAATCCAGATTGTGACTCAGTAGAGGGCTTTGGAGTGTCTGAGAGGAAGCTCTAGAATTTACCAGGTCTGGTCTACAAGCCTAAGGGCTCCAAACCTCAGAATAGAGCCAAGCTCTGGTTCATTTCCAAGTGAATCAGCTCATGCCTGACTCCTGTGGGATGACTAGCCCCACTCTCCCTCCTGCTCCTCACTTACCAAGCACTACAGCTGGGAAGGCATGCGCACCTGTGCATGCTAGCAATGAAGACAGAACCACACCAGGAGACAAGGAATTCAGAATTCAACAGACCCATGCCCTGAGCACTGAGAAGCTGGTAGAAGAGCTCCCTGCCCCAAACCCAAGAAGAAAAGAATGCAGGGAAGGGGACCTCTGCAGCTGACTCCCAGTGGTAACTCTCCGATGCTTCCTTTTTCTCTTCTAGAGTAAGAAGTAACAGTATTAGCATTTACTTCTCCCTCTCCCCTCACATAGAAGGCATGCATGCATTTTGTTGACAGGAGTAACTGTAATAATGGCTCCTTGATTATTTTCTTGCCAACATGAGGAGCTTTCAGAATTCACTTCGATCCTCACGAATTGGGGCCATGTCTGGCTTTCTCCCTTAAAATGCTTCATTGTGTTATGGGAAAAAGAAATCAATCAAGAGAAAAATCAAATAAAGGCCATCAATTTAAACATTAAAATTTAATAATATGCTTTAAATTGAAGATGAGTTAAGTTACATTTCTAAACCTCTAAAAGCATTGCATTGCAGCCTTTGGCTGGAGGGAGTGGCTTGCAAAGCACAAAAGGCTATTTCTATAATTGCCAGGGTGGAATAATGGCTCAAACATCCAAATGGAAGCAGAAAGTCGGAATCAAATGCTACCCCCTCCCTTGCAGCTGTCCTCTGGTCAAAGACAGTGGGCTACATGTCAGTTCAGAATAAGGAGCGGGGTTGGGGGAAGGCTGAGCAGGAGAGGCAGGTCTCTGGGTCACCTAGCAACCAGCAGAGGCATAAGCAGGAGGGGCAAGCCTGTTCTCACCCACACTCCACTGCATAATACCACGCTGTGAAGGAAAATACAACATTTCCTACCAAGAAGAAAATAAAAGGAAGTGTGCTTCACCTTTAGGAAACCTGATGCAACTAATGGTGAAGGAAATAAAGACCATGTTTGAACTCACTTGCATACCGAGAGAGTAAAATGGGCTATTCCACGCCCTGTTCTCTCTCGCTCCATGGCTTCACAAAATTCTTTCTATTACTAAATGGCCAAAAACCCAAACGAGAGGTGCTGAAACGGGATTCCCAAACGCAATTTTCATTAAAGTATGCCTCCTTGAAGAGCTGTAATCCGGTGCTCCAGGTTGCAGGGAGGGATCTGCAATCTCTACCCCCACACCCTCGTCCTGGGCCCACACTTTTCTGCTACCCAGAACAACAAGCCAGTGCCTCACTGTGTGCCAGTGCAGTTGGAGAAGGTGTGCAAGGCCTGACACATGGTTCGTCCATCGCCAGAGGTGGCTGTAGAGAACGCAATGATCCTGGATGAGCAACTGCCTTGACTCAGACAGGTTAGTAAGAGCTACTCCCATAATTGTTTATTACAATCTAACAATCCAAGCCTTACTTGTGGATGCAGAGCTGGTGGCAGCAATGCTGTAGGGTACACTGTGACAGTAACAATCAAACCCATCCTGATGCAAGTTGGTGAACATGCAGGGTTCTGCATCTTCACAACACGATATAATCTTGTAAGATGATGTTCCTGCAGGAGTGCTGCCTCCCAGGCCATGGGTTCTCTCAATGTGACGGCTCAACACTTGGCCTCACCTATCAGGTCCTGAGACCCACCTGCTGGTATAAAGAAAGAACCCACTTCCTCCCACGACAGTACTGTTGTTGTGAACACAGACAAAGCAGTCAAAGCCAGATAACACAACAGAGAGCAGAGCTCAGCTGAGTAGACACAGGGCAAAAAATGAAATGTGGGCGCTCCCAAGATAACCTGTACAAGTATTCAGGCCTATCACCTCTAGGCCAGAGGATAAGGAAAGGCTTCAGGGTATAAAGAGCTTACGAAAAGAGAGGACGATAGTAGCATGCTCTTCAAACTTGAGACAATTAAGAAATTCTGGACTGGCCGGGAAACAGAATCCTCACGTAAAGCTACTTCAGCTTCACTTGTCAATAGGACCAAAAAGCACATCCTGCAAATACTCCTGGATCCAGGGCATTTTGTAGAGATGATTCTGAAGAATGTGAGCACAAATTATACTCAGTAAATAGCACTCAATGGCCTCTCAGGTACAATTATTTTTAATAATCCCAGGGTAGATAATTTTATAAAAACCAAGAATGGCAGCCTTACTTAGCCCCAGGAATCATAGCTCAGGTAGCACAGAGGCACATGTTGAAGCTCTGAGAGTTGGCTCAGGTTAAGCAGGCAAAAATGATCCTGAATGTAATTTACACAGAGACGCAAGGACTGAGCTCGAAACTGCGAAACTAGCAATATGCTAATAATTCCCACAGTGATTCCACCCAAGGCCTGTCCAAGGTACAATGTGAGAAAAGTATCATTCAAAACTGAGGAACGTGGCATAAACGTCAGATTTCAATGATCAATACACTAGCTGCATGACTCAAAGATGACATTAAAAAAAAAAAAAAAGCCCAACTCTGAAAGAATGAACTTCACACTTAACTGCATTTAATCAACATGTTAACCAGAGGGGGACTGGGAGAAAACTTTCGTTTCTTTGTTTTGCAGCAAGTATTTCTAAGAGCCCTAGCTATAAAAGGGAAAGGCAATTTGCCCAGCCAGGAAGCAAAGGCTCTTCAAGTATTCCCATGGGCCTCAAGGAAATTACACACTCAAAGCAGAGTCAGGTAATAAGATAAAAAGCAGCAGGATCAGACTAGAACTGGCCCTGCTACTCTAAAGAAGGATGTGGCATGAAGCCCATCTACTGGGGTAACAACCAAAGGTCCAAGGTCTCAGGGTCCTCTCTGGGGTCATTCTGCAATCCCTTCTGCAAGTCAAAATGGCCACCTAATTAACTCTCAAACTTATCTGGAGAGAGAGAGGATTCAGTTTTGAGACACTGCCTTCTTTTTTAGAGACTTATTTATTTTTACTGGAAAGGCAGATATACAGAGAAGTAGAGAGAGAGAGGGGAAGACCTTCCGTCCGATGATTCACTCCCCAAGTGACCGCAACAGCCGGTGCTGCGCCAATCCGAAGCTAGGAACCAGGAGCCTCCTTCAGGCCTCCCATGTGGGTGTAGGGTCCTAAGTCTTTGGACCATTCTCAACTGCTTTCCCAGGCCACAAGTAGGGAGCTGGATGGGAAGTGGGGCTACCAGGATTACAATCAGTGCCCATATGAAATCACAGCACATGCAAGGCGAGGACTTTAGCCACTGGGCTATCGCACTGGGCCCCAAAACTGCTTTTAACAGGTAAACAAAATGAATGCATGGTTTCCACAATAACTGATAATGGGAGTCCAATACCATTTACACAGGCACAGTTAGGAATCTCCTTTCAAACTGATAGCAACTGGCAAGCACCAGAAGTAAGAAAATGCATTAGACTCAGGAAACCAAAATTATGATTACATGGTATCCATTATGGTAAAATTCCTTATTCAGTGTGAATGTTCCCACCAGCTCCTACCGAGGAGGGTCCCTGCTACAAGTCTACCCAAGGAATCAGGCACCTGCACCATCAACACCTCTCCTCTATTTCTCAACACTAAATCACATGGAGCAAGGTCCAACACAGGCCACTTCTACAAGCAACTGCATTGTATAACCAACTGTGGCCAAGCAAACTTCCAACAAACTCACTACCCCCAGCCTGTCACCAGGCATTCACCCATACCTGTGGAACTGGGGACCCAATTTCAAGATTGAAACTCATTTACCTCTACATCTCAAAAATTTTAAGTGTAACCCAAAAAACCTGTTTCTGTTTACATAATATTTAGTAAACAGATTTTTGTAAATATACTTTGTGTGGGGAAAAAATGTACTGTTTTAGAAGTCCTACAAAACATACATCTGTTCAGCAGAATTTTTGTACCTGTCCTTATTTGATATCCAAGCAATGCCAGTTCCAATGAGCATTTTGGCTCCACAAGCATACTGCTGCCTCATTCAGCCCGTATCAACAACCGCAAAGCACGGTCTTGAAACAGGATTAGAAAACAGAAAACCTACGCTTTCAAGTATGTATGGCATGGTTAAGATGCAAATTCTAAAGCCAGACTACACTGTCTGGGACCCTGCTGATCTTCAGACTTCTGTGCTAACCTTTCTGTGCTTTAAATTCCTCGTCAGGGATCCTGACACAATGGCTCAGTGGCAAAATCCTCACCTTGCAAGCCTTGGGATCCCATATGGGTGCCAGTTTGTGTCCCAGCTGCTCGACTTCCCATCCAGCTCCCTTCTTCTGGCCAGGAAAGGTTGTCGAGGATGGTCCAAAGCCTTGGGACCCTGCACATGGGAGACCTGGAAGGAGTTTCTGGCTCCTGGCTTCGGATCAGCTCAGCTCCAGACACTACAGCCACTTGGGGAGTGAACCAGTGGACAAAAGATCTTTTTTTTCTGTCTCACCTTCTCTTTGTGGATATGTCTTTCCAATTAAAATATAGCACTCAGAATGTATCAGAATGCCTGGACTCCACTCCTCATTCCGGTTTCCTGTTAAGCTGCACTCTGAGAGGCAGGAGGTAATGGCACAATCAGATGGGAACTGACACCTTCACGGCAGACCTGGCCTAAGTCCCCCGATCCCAGCCGTAGCCCTCAGCCAGGACAGTCAGCAGCATTTGGAAAGTGGACTACTAGATGACAGTAACTGTTCTTTCTCTCTTGAAAATTAAAAAAAATAGAAAACTAAGGAAACTTTTCCGTAAAACAGTACTTTAAGGTCACTTTTCCTAGTACTGTTGTTTAGAGCATGTGTAGAGGGTGTCGTTTTGTTTGCTTTTTAAGGAGCAGAGGTTAAAATGTTATTTGGCACACCTACATCCCATACTGGAGTACCTGGGTGCAGGTCTCAGCTCTGCTTCCAACACTAGATCCCTGCTAATGGGCGCCCTGGGAAGCAGGTGATGGCTCCAGTTGTTGGATCCCTGCTACCCAGGAGGGAGATCCACAGTGAGTTTTGGACTCTGGGCTCCAATCTGACAAAGCCCATGCTATTGAGGGCTTCTAGAGTATCAATCAGCACTAGAAGATTGACACCAATCTCTCTCTCCCTCTCTTTTTTTCTCCCCTCTTTCCTCCCTCCCATCCTCTCTCATTAAATAAAATGATTAAAATTTATGTTTTTAAAATCAGCTTATAACATGCTGTCTTCCTACTCTATGACTCTAGAAAAAAAATTATGAATCCCAATTCTACTTTAAATTTAGCTAGAAATAGAGTATTTCTTCTCAATGTTTTATATATATTTTAGAATTTTTTTAAGCAGAGGGTGTGGGCTTGGCAACCTTTTCCACAGCCTTAATGCTAATTTCTAACCAAAACAGCCCTTTTCTGACAAAAACAATTTTAAAAAAGTAAAAATTGATAACCACATTCAGGAAATCAAAAATCACAGACTCAAACTACTGCATGATTAAAACGAAAATCAAATTAAATTAAATTAAGTTAAATGAAAAATAAATAAAAATTAAGTATTCAAAATATAAAAAATCTTCAATTTCTCTCCTGGGCTGAGTCCAGATGAACTCCCAAGTGTCTTTATGATGAGGGTTCAAACATCAGGACATAAGTTACAAAGGTAAAGAGTTACTGGAGGTTAACTACAAACGGGAAAAAAGTAGCACACTGCCTCAAGTAGAATAAGCAATGACTCAAAATACAGATTCTTAAAAGCCACAGCAAGTTCTAGAAAGGCAGAAACTGCTCATACCCACAGGGCTAAACCTCCTGATGCTGACCCCTTTCCCCCGCCCATACAAGGCCCTACCGCTCCTTTTAGCCCAAGAAGTTCAAGACGAAGGCTGCTGTCCTATCTTCTACAGTGTATTTCTCCTTTAAAATCTGGTTTGCAAAAACACAAATGTGATCCATTTGCTTTTAGATTAAAGCAACAAATTTCGTTCTCCAGTGATGCCAGAGAACAGTAAAGACACAGGTGGGGTGAAAGGTGAGGGGCACTATAGTCTGTTCCTGTCCTGACCCCTAGACTCTACAAGCTACAGAGGTTTTGATTCTCCAACTCTTTTCCATCAGACACTAAAAATCAAACTGAAACCAGGAGGGGGTGAGCAGTAAGAGAGGCAGGTGTACGGCCTAATGGGATGTCTGCATTTCCTACGAGAATTCTTAGACCTGGATCCAGGCTCTGCTCCAAATTCAGCTTTCTTTCAGCTGACCTGCCAAAGGCATGGTGGATGGGGAGATCTCTGTCTCTCTACCTTTTTTTTCATTCTTTGGTTAAGATTTATTTATTCCTACTTGAAAGGCAAAGGGTTACAGAGAGAGGAAAGAGAGAGAGAGAGACAGAGAGAGAGAGAGAGAGATCATTCAGTCATTGGTTCACTGCCCAAATGGTTGCCTGGAGGCAGGAGCTTCTAACTGATCTCCCTCATGGGTGCAGGACTTGGGCCATCTTCCACTGCCTTCCTAGACCGTAAGCAAGGAGTTGGATAGGAAGTACAGCATAGCTCCTGACCCAGAGGAGCCCTTATGGGATGCTGGCACAGTAATCAGAAGCAGAGCCTTCAACACCGAGGCCCTGGCCCCTCCACCTTTTTATAAAGAGAACAGATTTTTAAAAGAACAGCAAAAGGAATCCAGAAACTCTACTAAATGAGAATCAAACAACTTGCAGTATGCTGATGAAATGTTTGAGAGGGAAAATATTCCACCTTAAGAGGTGAATGCCAACGTGCATCACTTGTTCCAGCCGCTTCAGTTTCCTACAGTGGTATGTGGACCACACTATGAAACCATAGTAACATAATCCGTTCTTAAACATACCAGCAGTGTGCAAAGTGCTGCCCCTTCCAAAACGGCTAGAGAAAATTATGCACTTATTCCAATGAATGAGTGACTCCATATCCACCTTTCTCAAATGCTTCTCCATGTAATATTTTCCTTCTGTCTAAAATGGTCTAAAACAAACTCTTAAAGTCCTTTCAGCTAGCAAAGGCTTCAGATATTCCTCTAGGGTAAACATCAATTTTCACTTTTTGGGCATGAAGTAAAACAAAACGATCCCCAAACCAGTGCTCCCTAACACATTATGAATTGTGTCCAATAACGGCCCTTTCTCAGTCTTGGGAGGATTCGATTTTTGTAAATATTATCAAGGGTGACAGGGAGCTGTTTCTGTTAAATTCAGTATCAGGTGTGAATACAAATTAATGTGACTGGCTTTTCAGGTGAGGTTGATAAGTTGTACAAAAGAGAAGTAAATAATATGTGTAATTGAGCTCATTTGGTTCCAGCACCCTTAACTGACTCCCGCACTCAATTTAATGGAGCTGATTCTCACTGGGTTGGCAGGGACAGAGACTTGGTCAGGACCAGTCCTCAGGACATCACAAGGGGGTCCCGGATCCCCTGAGAGTAAGCCCAGGCCACTCTTCACCACCGAGAGCCCAGAGGCACGGCAAGTAACAGTAGGTGCTACCCTCACATTGCCTCTCTGGCTGCTCACCCAGAAGGTGATGTGTTGTGTTGGTAACGCCCCCAGTTCCTGAGCCAGTGTTCCTGCAGGCTCAGTTACCTGCAAGCCGCATCCCTGCTCCCCACTGCTCATACCACCCCACCTGTGTACTCATCCTCATGCATCTGAAGGACAAGTTATGAAGTCTCACCACAGAGAGAGCCTGAAGAGGCCAGAGCAGAGTCCAGCAGCATTCCACACTGCAGCCCTCCCTTATTCATGACACACAGCAGCCACAACACTATAGGTCCTACAATCTCTGCTCTGCCCTCCAATGCAATGCCTAACAATCATTTGGTAACAGTGACCCTCAAGATGGGCAAAGTGTCAGATCTCATAATTTCACATGTCGAGAACAAATGAAATTAGTTACTTTTATCTCCAACATCCCCCTCTTCTCGATCATCTGTATGAATTGTAAGCCATACCTACCTACTCCTCTACCTTTCAAACTTAGCTTCCTGTTTTTTCTCGAAAGAGCTACCAGCTAACTTATTTGAAAGACAACGAACACCAACAATGTTTCCAGAAACAAAAAAAGATTGTTTTTGCACAGATGCTTCCAAATACCCAATTGATGTCAGTCTTGCAAATAAACTCTTGCTTGTGACTGAGTAAAATTTCCCCTTTTCCTCTACATACTTTTTGAGCGGGGTGTAAACGCTAAGCCCATAAAACAGGACTATAAAAATAGAGAAGGAAAAAGCACGCATTTCCAAGTGCAGCTCTAGGCACTGGCACACAGCTATGCTCTGTACACCTGACACTGCCCTTTAAGGACTTCAAGATAGTTAACGCATGAGTGGGTTTTCACTATGTCCACACGTGAAAGGCAACCTCTGGATGGCAAGGAGGTCACCCAGTGCCAACAGAGTAATCAGGAACAAGCTCAACCCTGACAGAAAACAGCGGCAATTTGGTTATCAAGAAATTATGTTTCCCTAGCAGTCTCCTTGGGCAACGTATCTGTCTTTCATTAAAGGACTGTGTTCAAGCCTTAGAACAGAGTGAGAGAACAATATACAAAGATAATTTAACATTCCCAGGGAGGGACACAATGGTTATGTTAAGAAAAAGGAAAAAAAAAGCTGTGGTCAGACATTTTTTCGAGTAATAAAATGCTGCCTGTTCTCAAGGTCTCACTTTCCATTCACAGAGTTCTGTATTATTAACACAGGATTGGCAGAAGTTTCAAAAATCTATGATCTGATGAGTTTAGGCTCAACCTTCATGTGTAACTGGATATAAATATGTTCAATATATGAATTAAATAAGGCAGCTTTATATGGCTATACTCAGATTATATCAGTTTTATAATCAGAGTTTATATTAGTGGCATATAATAGTGTAACATTTTTCTTACCCTCTCTACAGAGAAACTCTGAAAATGAAACATCAATAAACACCATTTCCCCAAAATAATTCAAATGCCCACCACTAAGAAAACAGATGGATTGTGGCCTGACTCACATAGGGAATAATACACAGCAGTGAAAACCACTGCTGTCAATTCCTATTTTAAATGCTGAGACAATGTTGTAAGTACCTGCTAGAAAAGGATATTGCTGACCCTGTGATTTAAAAATTACCACTAGTAAATCTGCTAAGGACTACATCTAGGAAGAACTCAACACAATGCCTACATATAATTTTTAAATTACTTGCAAATTGCAAAAAATTCTTAAAATGTAAAAGCTTTGTTCCTAACTGCTGTTCTGATGGTCTTTTGGATAGATCTCATGGGTAAGCAGTTCCAATGAAGTCAGGCAGAATCACAACTGAACGTTAGCTGTTTTTGCCCCACTACATAACTACAAATCTAAGAGTAAATAAGGAAACTCTGAACCGTGGTTCTGTATGACCCTGATCCCACAGTGAAGGAAGGCTTTGAGGCTCTACTTCCTCTGCCCTCTTCCTTCTGCGCCAGTTCCAGGTGCTTATCAAAGTGTGCGTGTCCATCCTGCATCCTCTCCTCACTTAACAACGCCTCTTGTTCATCTCAGGCTTGCCTAGGGCTCACACCTAGTTGGATGATGCATGTTTGTCTTCGAAGCCCAAGGACATCCCATTGAAGGTGAATATGAAATGCATGCTTACCCCTAGAGAGTGCCGATTTACAAATGCTTCCCAGCATGAACTTGATTATGGTAATTAAACGGCTCCCCACTTACAGGATAAAAATCCACCTGCCTTTGCATCTCACCCCTGCTTTCCCCCAGACTCCTTCCCCCCCAGCATGCTGGACATCTGCTCTTCCCCAGCCTCCAAGCTGTGCTACTCTACTCTGCCACCTGGGGACCACCTCACTCTCTCCTGAGGGCAGTTCAGCTTAGAAACACCTCTTTCTGGAAGAACTCCCTTGTTTCTAGCCTGCTCTTGCCAGGTCAGCAGTGCCTCCTTCATGCCGCCCTTCTCAACAAGGTTAGGGTGAAGACAGATCAGGATCTGAGCTCGAGGTAAGGTCCCTAGCATCCCCACGTTTTAGTTTCCTTGTCTAGCTTCCACACAGATTTGAACAATTCAAGAGGGACAACAGTCATACAACACTTGACCGCACTTCCTGATTTCTTAAAAGTGCTGAGTAATGAAACAGTTACTTCCATTATTTTGTTTTGTTTTTATTCATTTTTATTGGGAAGTCAGATATACTAAGAGGAGGAGAGACAAACAGGAATATCTTCCATATGATGATTCATTCCAAGTGGCCACAACAGCCAGAGATGAGCCAATCCAAAGCCAGGAGCCTCTTCCAGGTCTCCGATGAGGGTACAGAGTCCCGAGGCTTTGGGCCATCCTTGACTGCTTTCACAGGCCACATGCAGGGAGCTAGAAGGGAAGTGGAGCAGCTGGGACACAAACTGGCACCTATATGGGTTCCTGGGTCTGCAAGGTGAGGACTTTAGCCAGTACACTACCACACCAGGCCCCTATTTCTTTTTTAAGATTGATGTATTTCGGGCACCAGCACGGTAGCTTAGTGACTAGATCCTCACCTTGCATGCACTAGGATCGCATATGGACGCTGATTTGTGTCTCAGATGCTCTACTTCTTGTCTAGCTCCCTGCTTGTGGCCTGCGTGAGCCAGAGGACAGGCCAAGGCCTTGGGACCTGTAGCCACATGAAAGACCTGGAAGAAGCTCCTAGCTCCTGGCTTCGGATCGGCTCAGTTGCAGCCATTGCAGCCACTTGAGGAGTGAACCAGCAGACAGAAAATCTTTCTCTGTCTCTACTTTTCTCTGTAAATTTGATTTTATTTTTTATTGGAAAGGTAATCTTTTTTAAAAAAAAAAAAAAGATTGATATATTTGAAAGAGTTAGATATGGAGTCCAGGGAGAAAATAAAGTAACAGAAAAAGATTTATTCCAACTAGTGGTTCACGCCCCAAATGGTGGCAACAGATGGGACCAAGTTAGGCCAAAGCCAGGAGCTTCTAGTTTCCCATGGGATTGGCATGGGCCAAGGCACTTGGCCCATCTTCTCTTGTTTTTCCAGGTGCTTCAGTGAGCCAGTTCAGAAGTGGGGGAGCCAGGACACAAATCAGCCCCAACATGAGATCGCCAGTGTTGGAAATGTTGATTTTAACCCACCACGCTACAACACCAGCCCATTATTTCCATTCTTGCTACTTTCTGCACTGAATTTTTCCCCCACTCAATGATAAAATCCAGGAGGGCAGAAGTCTGTCCTCACCTTCCACCTCACACAGTCAGCCTGGCACATGAAAGGGAAGAGGGGCTGTTTTCTAAAGAATGTCATGTGTTGGTACAAATACATGCATCTCAGCCTTCTTCCAGCTGCGGAGTCAAAGGGCCTCTGAGATTCACACTCTCTGCAAAAACAGAAGTGCAACACACTTCATTTACTAATGACGCCAGTCACAGTGAACAACCAGCCTCGGGAATCAATGCTAACCATGTTAAGGGTTGCTCACTATTTGTCTTAGTTCAATTCACTGCCATTAACAAAATAGTCCTACGTCCTATGTGTCTTCAAGTCCGTGCACAGAATCTGATGACAGAATTACTGACTGCCTACAGCAATATAACTTTAAAAATTTTTTTTTTACTTAACTTGAACGTCAGAGTGATAGACAGGGAGGGAGGGATACAGAGAGAGACATCTTCCACCTGTTCATTCACTCCCCAAATGGCTGCAACAACCGGAGCTGGGCCAATCTAAAGCCAGGAGCCAGAAGCTTCCACATCTCCCATGTAGAGGTAAGGCCCCAAGGACCTAAGCCATCTTCCACTACTCTACCAGGTCATATGGGAGTTGAACCAGTGTCTATATGCGAAGCTGGCACTGCAGGAGGAGGATTACCTTGCAAAGCCACCACACTAGCCCTGCAATATACCTTTTATTTTAAAGTAAAAAAAAAAAAAAAAAAAAAAAAAAAAGATGTTTATTTTCTGGAAGGTAGGTTTAATAGAGGAAATGTCTTCCATCTGAGCTAATCTGAAGCTAGGAGCCAGGAGCTTCTTGCTGGTCTCCCATGTGATTGCAGGGTTCAAGGCTTTGAGTCATCCTCCACCTGACTGGAAGTAGAGCAGCTGGGACACAAGCCGGTGCCCATATGGGATGCCAGTGCCACACGTGGAGGATTAGCCTGACATGCCACTGTGTTGGCTCCATAATATAACTTTTAACAATCCTTGTTGCCTTTTGTAGCAGAATATACCAGAGAGACGGATTGGGTCCTATGCCGAAAGATTAGGCAGCATATCAATCTTTACAAGCAATGTTCCCACACACATCAGAGGCCTTTCTTATCTCCTTGAGTTCTACAGATGCTTGCATCCTAATCATACAAAGAGCAGAAAAGTAACAGATGCTGTACAGTGTCATATGAAACCTTCCCACTTTTTAGCTCACAGAGACATCTGCAGAAACTCCCTGAGTACAAATGACTCAAAAGGTAAGGTAAGTGGAAGGCAGAAGCATTGTTTCCGGGCTCTTCTGTGTGCTGGAGCTTAGCCTGACAATCCTCCAATTCTCCTGTCTGCTAGTGAAAGGCACGTGAGGCTGCTCTCAGTCCAGAGTTTAAAAAAAAAAAAGCAGCAGCAACTTGGGTTCAAAATGAGAGGAGGTATTTTCTCAAGACCACCCAAATAACTGGGCAGTGAAGCAGGAATCTCAACCCAGACCTAGGGGTCACTATCTGATGTTGCCGACACTGCAGCATACAATCACCTAGGACCGTTTGGGCTGCATCATCCAGTAACCTACAAAGTAGCAGGGCCATCTGCCCACTGGCTATCTCAATAGCTTCTTCTTCCAACAATCCACCAACAGCGGGTGTCAAGTGCTGCCTCGGGACAAGGGCTAACAGCCTTCTCGGTGCATAGGACTGGGACTAACAGAACACTGCCTACTGACCACCACGTGCAAAGAGGGGCAGGACCAGTTCCATAGTCCTGCATCATGGGTTCACACTGCAGATGTGTGAAAGACTTCCCCACGAGGAATCAACATAACCAGCTGGTAGGGTAAGGCGGGGACCAGGTCTGAATCGCTCCATCCTCCATACACAGGGTTATAAAAAGCGCAGCAAGGCCCATGACCTAGCTCCAGACTAAAAAGGAAATGGCAAAAACAGAAGCCATGCTGAGAGCACTGAGGCCATCTTCAGAGAAAGCCAGTTTCTGGGGCGGGTTTACAGTAAGCCTGAACAACTCTTGGATGACTTTTTTATGATTAATTTTACTTTTATTTGAAAGGTAGAGTTAGAAAAGGAGAGAGACAGAGGTCTTCCATACACTAGTTCACTCCCCAAATAGCTACAGTGGCTAAAGCAGAGCTGAGTCCATCGGCAGTAAGGAGCCTAGCACTTCCTCTGAATCTCCCACAAGGATGCAAGGGCCCAAGGACTTGAGCCAAACTTCACTGCCTTCCCAGGCCATTAATGGAAGCTGGATCGAAAGTGGAGCAGCCAGGGCATGAACCAGCCCCAAATTGGGAAGCCAGGGCCAGAAGCGTATGCTTAGCCTACTGCTCCATGATGCTAACACCTTAGGTCACCTTTAGGACATATTTGTTCCTGGCAACTCAGACTTGAAACATCAACAGGATCTTAGCCCAGAGTCAGCAATCCTAAGAATCTGATTCCAGAAACTGTCCTTACACTTCAACTTCACAGGACAGTCCCTTTGGAACACTGACCACTAGTCTGCTGGCTCCTGGGAATCCTGAAGTCCATCTTGCTCCTCGTTACTTCCGCAAATGAGTTCTTGACCTAGGACTCCCTGGACGACAGCAAGCAGGCACCTTTGGCACTCATACTACAAAGTTTGAAACCAAGACCATTTGTGCCCCTGTTAGTCCTGTCCCTAGCTTGGTGGAACAAAACCTATGTTTTCAAACTATTGAGTAATAACTAATTTAATATTATTCAAGAAAGCAAAACAGGGACCAGTGTGGTGGCTTATCAGGTTAAACTGCCAACTGCAACACCAGCATCCAAAATGGGTGCTGGTTCAAGTCCTGGCTTGGTTTCAGTCCAGCACCCTGTTAATGCACCTGGGAAAAGCAACAGAAGATAGGCCAAGAGCTCTTCTCCTAAGCAAAGGAGTGGCAGAGGGAGTGGGGTAGAGGGACCCAGAGCACAGTGGCTCCTAAACAGTTCATCATCTTTTCAGTGAATCAACTTTGGCATCTGAGAACAGGTGGATAAATCTCCTGAACTGAGTTAAACATTACCTCTTTTTTTCTGCTAGTTTTAACACTGTGGCACAACGAGTTAAGCCACTACCTACAATGCCAGCATTCCATCACTGTCACTTTGAGGCCCAGCTCCTCCACTGTCAATCCAGTTCCCTGCTAATGTGCCTGGGAAAGCAGCAACAGATGGGCTGAGTGCTTAAGGCTCTGTACCCACATGAAAAATCTAGATGGAGTTCCAGGCTCTTGGCTTCTTGTGGCCTTTTGGGAAGTGAAGCAGCAGATGAAAAGGTCTCTTTCTCTTGCTGTCTGCTTTTCAAAGAAATTTTTAATAAAAAGGAAAATAATCTGAACTAATGCCCATCTTATACTTGTTACTTACACCACCACAACAGAAAACTTCAATTTTGCATGGGTTTAGATTTTCTCCATTTAGAAAATGGTTTGTTTGTTTTTCAATATCAGTATCAAATGTTAGGCTATAAAATTTCCACTTTGTAAATCAAAACCAGTTAAATACTGGCACTTTCCTAAGATTCAACTGAATAAAATATGATCATAAGCTTTGGTGAAGCTGTATCGTAAAGGCTGAAATCAGGTTTCCAGACTAGTAATTTGCTATTGAAACATTAACCCATCTTGTATTCACTGAAGAGAATACACATCAATATTATGCCAAGAAAGCTGAAAGAATGAAATGACATATAGTCCACCTGGAATCCTCTGTGGAACAAGGCAGGGCACAAAGCTTGTAACTATGTACTATTCGTGCTTGATAAGCTCATGAGACTGAAAGCAGTCATTTCTGCCTTCAATTAACAAGTTAACACAGTTAAAAGAGGATTTTTTTTCAACTCACAATTAGATTGGGAGATCTTTTGGCTGAAAGGATATAGATAGAACTCTAACTGCCAGAGTGACAGGCCTGGCCACCAGTTACTGGAAGGGATCAGAAATGTATTGAAGTGCTGGTTCTTAGTTTCCTACCTGTCAGAGACCGTAATTGCTTCCCCTGCCTCAACAAGTATTCTGAAAGATTCAAACCATGGGTTATGAGCTCAAGTGTCACAACTATCATTTTATTTAAATGAACCTCAATATATGAACATAAACATCTAACAAATCTACTAGAATAAGAGGGTTGGTGCTGTATTAAGTTTTCCTCCTTATCAACATACAGTTTACTTATTTATCCCCTATTTACTCAACTATTAAAAACACAGAACTTTAGAAGATAGAAAGACAGGAATTTGTTCTTGAAAGATTCAGCCCTAGATTAAAAAGACACATTCTGAACTGAAGCAACAGAAGAACACTATTAGAGATGCACCTGGCTTCACAGAACCTGCTGCAGTGCTTGTAAATTAAGGAGTTCTCAGTTGGTAGTTGTATCTTCTATCAATTAATCGTTACCAAGTCATTCATTTCCAACGTGTGATAAACATTTGTAATTACCACCCTTGCCGAGTTTGCCAACAGATGAGAGCACACCATCTGGAAACATACAGAGGCAGCACACACACACACAACTAATAACAACGCTCAGCGCTCGATGTCATGTGTCCATTTGACTCAGCCATAAGGTGGCCAATGAGCTCCTCAAACATTACTTCTGGATGTGCCTGTGGGTGTTTTCAGAAGAGATTAGCATTCCAATCCACAGATTGACCAGAGCAGATTGTCCTACCCAGCATCCTTTGAGAGTCTGAGTAGAACAAAAGGCCTGGTACAGTTGTTTTCCTTCTCTGCCTGACCATAGAGCTGAGATATCCACTCTCCTTTTGCCTTCAGGGCTGTTCACTCCTTCCGAACTGCACCTTCCTGCTTCTCCATCTTGCCGATGGCAGATCATAGGACTTGTCAGTCTGCGTCATCACATGCACCAATATCTTGCAGCCAATTTCATCGCAGATATATATGCATATCCCACAACTTTTGTTTCTCTGAAGAACCCTAACCAACAGAACTATTAAATGTTATTCTATATCCATAGACTATCTCCTTGAAGAAAATTAACTTGTAAAGTGGTCTTCAAGTCTCTTTCTAGAGTCAGGATCCTGGCATCCTGCATCCCTCAATCCTCATCCCACCTGCACAGTTCTAGACAGGAAGGAAACTGCAAGCACCATGCGTCAGGGCTGTAGGCCACTCAAAGGAAGCAAGTTCAGGGGCTGTCGATGCTACATGGAGATGCACACTGAGGCCAAACACTCAAGTTCAAAGAGTGTTCAATATTTTTCCTGAGCCAAACCATCGATGTTGCTCACTATACAAATGAGAATCAAACTTTTCTTCCTGAATCTAGATTTTGAATTGGCATGTATGCCTTATACATTGATAAGGAGTATAGAATATTCCAATACATACACATAATACAAACTCATCATGCCAGGCAATCAACCATTCAGTTTTCTCACTTGTTTGTGCTCACAGCCTACCAACTTCTCTTCTAGCTTTTTATGAAGAATATAGTAATATATTATCACAAGCAATCATCACCACAATGTGCAGCCCAACACCAGAAAGTGTTATTCAATAGGGTGAATATAACGGGTTGTGAAACAATTAGAATGTTTCACGATTTGCTTATAATATGAGAAGTCATGAAACCAAGCCTGTTGATAATAATTATGTAAGTCTTTAAATGCCCTTGAACTATTTCTGTCCCTTCATATTTTTACACCAAGTAAGCCTAAGGTTAGCAAAGTATAAATAGTACTACTGACAACAGCTGAGATTACATGGAGACGGAACTTATACCCATAAGGTACTGACTAACCCCGATTTCATCCCCTTCTGCACATGAAAACATGGAAGAAGCTAGGAGCCAGGAGCCAGTCTGAGCCTGCCCATGATCCCAGTGATCCAGGACACATCTCAATGGTTTGGGCTCACTAAGCTTCCACAACTCACCAGGCTTCCTCTCAACCGCCCTATGACTCACACCAGCACATACTCCAATCTGATAGAATTCATTTTCTGAGCAATCAAATTAAATGTTTAGCTTCATGTTATAAACCACTAGGGCCTACAGTCACCTCAAGGCGGCGGGACTCCTGCCAGTGAGGTAAGTCTAATCACAGAGTCAACCCATGAGGAACAATTCATGAAGCTCTCCAGATAAGGAACCGAAGATGTTAAGGAAAACCAACTTAGAAATGTCTAGTGTATTACTGAGAGGAAAATGAGGAGAAGACAGTACCAGAACAGCTCAGGAAGCTGAACATAACCATCTCTGCTTGCTGTACAGAGGGTGTCCTCTCTTCTTACCCTTTCAGGGCAACAATGCGCATGTCTTCCCACCTTCCTAGGAGATCCCCTGGATTGCACATCAGTTTATTTGTCCAGTATTAAGTCAATCAAGAATCATAAATATGGACGCTCTCTGCCTCAATCCTAATGGCTACCAATACAAAACATATGAAACCATGATACACATTTCCTGTGGGCAACAACTTGAAAAATCACAATGTGACACACTGGGAGTAAAGTGCCAACTGACCATACCTGCCCCCAGGCCCTTCTTCCTTCTCCTGCCTAGTACCTCAAAGGCTGGTTATGGATACCAACAGCTCCTTCCTCACACATACTTGCCCTAAGGAAATGTATCATTCTTCAAAGCCAGCATGAGATGCCAGAGAAAATCCACACACTGGTTAAAATTTTAAACAAAGAGTTTCAGAACAAGAAAGAGAACCTTCATTTGGCATCTAAGTCTGTAGAGACCTGAAGGAGAGTGACTATCTGAACCAGACCAGAAGTAGGCTACAGGGTGCATTTGACACCATCAGTGAATTCACACAGGCTGTTGTAAAAGCCCATGATTACTTGTTTCCTTTAAAAGTAGAGGAAAGCTCATGGGCTCTCTTCAAGGTACATCTTCCAGTGCTGATCAAGTTTCTGCATCACAGCCTATCATGGATATAGGTCCCTGTGCAAAATTCCATCATCCCTGCTTCATAAACTGTGCAGCAAAGACCATGTTGAAACCAGGACCCAGAAATAAAATAAGTCAGCCCTTCTCAAAACAGGTTCCACAACCACAGCCACTTTTCAGGTGTTCAAGTTCAGAAAGTCGGAAACTTCCCCCTTAGAGTACCACTTCCGACACTTTCAATGAGGATGGTCCAGCCAGGCACAGACAACGAACTAAGGACCCACCAGGACATCATAATACGTAGTAAAGTCAAGCAAAGTGACTTGAGAAAATTTCATCTAATTGGAGTAAAGATCTCCTGGTACTATTAAATACTTAGACATAAGTCAGGCAGGCAATCTAATGACAAAAAAAAATCAGGATAAAACAAAAGGGAACCCTTCATGGGTCAAGAACAAAGTTCTACTGAAGTACAAATCTACCACTGGCTTTACAATCAAAGAAAGTAATAAAACTTGCCAGCCACTCCTCATCAGCTGGCCACCCAGCCAGGTCTTCATTAACAGGTCAGTGATCCAAAGGTAAAGTAACTCAAAATGTTTAAACGTTAAGCCCAAAAGGGCAAAACCTTCCATAACCAAAGGAACCTTCCAGGTAACTTCATTCAACCTTTTACTTGAACGGATGACTCCTTTGTAACCACTGAGTCCCAACTTCCTTGCAAATTGAGGGCAAACCCACAGTTACACTCCAAATATCCTAACCAATCTTGCATGTCTTTTCCCACATAATGTGGTACTCATGAATAGAACAAGGATATAAAAATCATGAGATTGACAATACATCTAGATATTAGCAAGAAACACTAACATTGATGACAACGAGAAACATTGAGAAATTAACCTGAAGCACAGTTTACAATAGTCAGAGCTCACATCCAAAAGGAGAGCAAACGAATTCAGTCTCAACTATTTAAATGTTCACTTGGGTAGAATGACCTACTTTTTTTTTTCCTTTGATACATTTAAGAACTAAATAGTTACACCATTTCAGAGAAGACTAAAATCATTCTTAGAGGTCCTCCCCCCACCTCCCAAAATACTACGTTGTTAATCGTCTCTATCTGCTTATAATAAAAGGGGTTTTCAACTTCAGGCATCTACAATGCAGCTTTTGTTAAATGGCATTTATGCGAACAGACAAGAAGATGTCAAGAAACATTTGGCCTGTGTTTTTAGAGCCTACAGAAAATATGTTTTAACAGGATGGGAAAAAGATAACACAGTGTGGATCATGTGAATACTCTGCCTTTGTCTTCTCCCAAGGAACAAATCCAAGTGAGAGTCAAGCACCAACTAAACCTAGAAAAAGGATGAGTACTCACCAGACAAGAGGTTACTTGTTGGGAACAGCATTGCAGCATAGTAGGTGCCGGACCGTTGCGGGTTAACTTGGGGAGTGAATCATCGGACGGAAGATCTTCCTGTCTCTCCTCCTCTGTATATCTGACTTTGTAATAAAAATAATTTTTTTTAAAGATTTTATTATTATTGGAAAGCCGGATATACAGAGAGGAGGAGAGACAGAGAGGAAGATCTTCCATCCGGTATGCGCTGATCCGAAGCCGGGAACCAGGAACCTCTTCCGGGTCTCCCACGTGGGTACAGGGTCCCAAAGCTTTGGGCCGTCCTCTCCTGCTTTCCCAGGCCACAAGCGGGGAGCTGGATGGGAAGTGGAGCTGCCAGGATTAGAACCGGCGCCCATATGGGATCCCGGGGCTTTCAAGGTGAGGACTTTAGCCGCTAGGCCACGTCGCTGGGCCCATAAAAATAAATCTTTAAAAATAAATAATTAATTAATTAATTAATTAAAAAAAAATACGAATGCTAGTTTGAGTACCAGCTGCTCCACTTCCAATCAGCAACCTACTAATGTGCCTGGGAAAGCAGCCGGAGATGGCCTAAGTGCCTCAACCCCTGCACCCACGCGAGAGACCTGGAAAAGGCACCCAGATCCAGGCTTCAGCCTGGCCCAGACCTGGCGCTAATGGCCACTATGAGCACTGAAGAGTGGATGGAAAAACCTTTCTGTCTCTCCCTCTATCTCTGTAACTCTTTCAAATAAATACATAAATCTTTAAGAAAAAAAATATTTTCAACCACTGTCCCCTTATCATCACTGCTTTACAAAATATGTATCTCCACATATTTAGGTTTGGATTCCACTGAAATTAGATTTAAGAACTTAACAATTTAGAAATGCTTTGTCTATTTTTAAAACACACAGGTGGGATTCTAATAGAAACACTTCATTCTTAGGTGCTCTCCAAACTCTTCCAGAATCTTCCTTAGGAGACAGAGCTGTAAAGTTTATGTCAACTGTATTCCTAAGTTTTTCAGTACTGTTTTAAAATACAAGAACTGGGCAAGACTAGTAGGGATGAACCATGGTCTTAGTACTCCAGCCGTAAATACAGCTGCCACCTGGTTTTTGAGAGAAGGGAAAGAGTCTGTATTGTTACAGCATGATTGAACATTGTTTTCCTATGGAAGCATACAACGTTAGAGACCAGAGCTGCCGACTGGCATTAGCACATCTCTGTTCTTGTAGGCCACAAAAAGAGAGGCCCTTTCTGTTACCCACACAGACTACACAGGGAAAAAAACACTCAGGAAAAGCATTTTTAGAGGAGTCCTTTTGGGACTTCCCAGAGAACAACCACATGCCTTTTGTGCTGGCAGGACTTGCAGCCCAAGGGGTGAGGGTTGCTGTGATCTGGCCTGTGCTTTCCTCCTAGGTCATGTTTTCTGATGCAGGAGTGGTGTTCCAAGGTGGACAACAATATCGTAACAAGTATATGTCTATGGGTACAGAGTGACCCTGGAATGCATGTCCCTCAGGAAAAAAGAAATTTGATTAAGACTAACAGAGCTACTAACAGTTGTCAGCAATCTGTCTTGGAAAGGACAGGATCCAGATCAAGCACTCACTAAGACAAACCACAGCCCCAATCCTCCTCCATTTGAACCTCAGAGGCAGCAAAGCCCAGCTGGCGTGCCAACCAAGACTATTACAGATCCTGCCCCTTAGCTCCTGGGTGCACTTACTTCAGGCACTTCATCTTTGACTTCACTCTCTTCACTCCAAAAATAGCAATAGGGACTGTCACTGTTTGCACAGTGGGTTAGTTACTGCCTGCAACACCATTACCCCATATTGGCATCAGTTCAAGTCCCAGATGCTCCCCTTCCCACCCAGCTCCCTATAAATGTGCCTGGAAAACAGCAGAAGATTGCTCAAGTCCTTGGGCCCCTGGACCCACCTGGGAGACCCAGATAAAGCTTCTTCCTTTGCTATGGCCCAACCCTGACAGTTGCAGCCATTTGGGGAGTGAACCAGAGAATGAAAGATAGAAAGAGAAAGAGACAGACTAACATCTTTCAAGTAAAACAAATACTAACACACACACAGCAGTCATGCATCATCTGGAGTGGCGAGGCAGTAGGATTCTGAGACACCATGTGTCTAGGGGAGTAATCATATAGCACATGTGACCTTTCAGCTGTGGTCAGACACCTCCACCTCACTTTACCTGCACTATGAGCTCATAGCCATTTTAAACTTGGCTTACGCCCAGCTCACCTGCCATAAGCCTACTGGCTCAGACTTAATGTTCACCTCAAAACACACAGGGATGAGCTAAATGAGAAATATTTCACAAAGCCAAGGGTGGAGTCGATGGTCCTAGTGAAAGGGGAGTACAAGCCTGAGTCATAGTTCAACAAATGTGAAATTTGTCACATTAAGATGGACAATAGGTTGCTACAGGCAATAGGACACAACCAGAGCCCTACCCTGCCAATGGTATCCAGTGCACGTCATCTTGCGTCAGAGTTGATTAAGCACTAAAGATCTTAAGTCATACTGACTTTATCGCTCTAATCACATAACTTTTCCTCCAGTATGTTTTGTTCCTTGATAAAAAGTAGTATTTGTATACAGCCAGTAGTTCAGGTGGACTGCAGAGTCAAGTAGTTACAGAATGACTAGAGAGTTCTCCATTTTATAACATGTGCAAGAATTGTACAACATTTGGTCATTTTAGTGAAATTGTTTTTAAGGGACATCGGCCCTCTAGATCCGAGAAACAGTGCTGCTAATGGGTGAATGGCGCTAAGCCTAGAAACAAGAACAGAGAGGTGACTCCAAAGGAACACAGCACTCTGAGGACCACAACTCAACCAGTGTTCTTAACCTTCAGGATGTTAACAGTTCTTTCCATCTTACAGATGTTTCCATGCAATGCCTCATTTTTTTTGTTAAGGTTTATTTGAAAAGCAGAGAAAACAGATCTTCCATCCACTGAATTCACTCTTCAAATGCCAGCAATGCCCAAGAGGAAGCCAGGAACTCTTCTGGGCCTCCCATGCAGGTAACAGGGACACAAATAATTGTGCCATCATCCACTGTTTCCTAGGCACATCAGCAGGGTGTTAGACTAGAAGTACAGTGGCCAGGACTTGAACCAGCTGGCACTGCAATGTGGAATGCTAGAGTCAGCTTTATCTGCTGGGGCACGATACTGGCCCATATACTCTGTTCAGTGAGATTAGAAGAACAAATATTATTGGTAAGCCAATACTGACAGAAAGTACAAGGATTTTCATACCTAAGTCACCATCTTAAGGAAATTCAGGTCAGCAGGACTCCTGGTCCTAACCCTTTTTATAGCAAAGGTGAATTATTTAACTAGATTGTTATGTTCCAAGGCTTATTTTAGAAAAGCTAAACTATAGTCCAGGTGTGACTTCACTATGTGATGTGCTGCACTTTGGCAACCAACCTTGCCAAAATTTATGGCACATTACACAGTATTGTAAAAAAAATGGTGCACTGCCGGAAGATGATGTAATCACCCAGTGTTCTACCCTTTAAAGTGAATTGGTTACTTTATGTTACACTATTTACTTCCTTGTTTGGTTCAACAACAAAGAAAAGTTGGTCTTCTTTTAGCCATGCCCAATTTTGTTTTTTTAAAAGAAACTAGTGTTGGTTTTCCATCAGTCTCATTTCCATTTTTCTTAGAAACTTCTGGAAGAGTAGCTGATGATTACTCAGTAATTGTTCCTACTAATTCAGTGGCCTGCACAGGGGGAGCTGCAGCCCACTTCTAAGCAGTGGGTTGAATGCTCAAGTTCCAGGTAGGGACAAAAGGCATCTGTGCCTTCAGGCCATGCAGCAGTGAACCCAGGGGTTACAGTTGTCCATTATCCCTGAAACTGCTCCATGATCAGCTTTCCAGCAGTGGTTTGCTCTTCCCTTTCAATCTCATGAGGTTCTCTGTGGCAGCAGAGACCAGATGTGGCTTTCCATAGCTGCTCAGGGGAAATAGCACTGTGTGTTTGCAGAACTCCACAGGCCTGCAGTCATGACATCAGGCCCCCCAAGCAGCCTCCCCCTATGGTTTCATGGGAGGGCAGTGTCCAGAGCAACGGTAGGCAAGTGAACAACACACCTCTTAGGGAAAGTATCTTCAATGGCAGCAGCAAGCTTCAGCACATCCCATGGGCCAGCACAACCACTGACATCAGCAAGGTCTGCAACGTAACAGCAGCATGAACTGCCTTTACAAGTTTCTCCTAATTTTCTCCTCCAATTTACAACGTGATGGCACCATCCCTTTGCCTCTTGTAGACATGCTAACCATCTGGGAATCAAGTTTCGTGCCATCTAAATAGGCCTCCACTACATGTGAAGACATTGCAGACTCTAAGTCCTCTTATCATACAGCAGGAATCCAGAACAGCACAGAGTTGACCCTTCCCTGGTAGCTCAGAAAGGACAGCACCTGGCTTTCACTATGTAAGTTTTAAGTTGCAGCTTTTTGATTGTTTCACACAAATGAAGAAAATAAAAGAAATACCATACAAATATAAATTGCGATCATTACCACTCCAAAAGCTCAATAAATCTTCAGGTGTTCAGGTAGAAACTATAAAAGCTCAATTAAGGTGCACACCATTTAACAGTTTAAAAGCAAGCATATAGTTTAAAAATTAAAAAAACCAAAATGCATTTCTTCATGGCCAAATGGGCCCAATTGGAAACCATTATGCGAAGGGAAATGAGCCAATCCCAAAGGTTAGATACCACATTTTTGCCTTAATTTAAGATGAAACAATGTCAATCCAAAAAACAGTACCTGTAAATTGTAATATTACAACCCCAAACAACCTGTACCACATGCAATAAGATGTGGTGATGTAACCAATGAACCAACAATCAATGTGAGACAGACTACTTATGATCCACATCAAAGAACTGAAAAGCCTGATATGCTTTTAGTATCCTGGTATTACGTATGGGTTGGGAGAGCAGAGAAATCTTCCACCTTCTTAGAGGATGTGAGGAAGATGTTAAGTATAACCTATCAAGATTTTAACAGGCAACTTACAGACAGCTGATTCGATTCTGCATTAGACATTAGTAAAAACTATGAAGACACAGTCAGATTCAAGAGCGATCCTGACAGCCTCTTAACAGGACGTCTTATGCACAGAGCAGGAGGGGACCCTAGAGTGGAGCAGGAGGAGACTCGTAGCCGAATCGTGGGGACTTCCGGATCCTCACCAAGGACTATATCCCAACTTTCAAGATCACAGGGAATTGGAGTGCCTTTGTAGGCTGACAACTCCGAGGTCAACCATTCCCTATAGGATCTCCAACACAGGATGGAAGAAGCCCAGATCCTTCCTCATAGGAACTAATGACATTGGAACAACAGCCAGGAGCCCTGAACAGTCTGCAGAAACAGAAGAACAGTAAACTTCCCTCGGGACTCGGGAAAGGAGCTTTCTCTGGTCCTAATTTAGTTCCAACTTTGGCTCCCCACCCTCTCTTGCAATGACCACCAGGGTCGCTCCGGAGCCACCAAAAAAAAAAAAAAAAGCAAATACACACACATATATATATATATGATAGAGACCAATAAGAAAAACTTAGAACACACACAAAACAGTCAGCTTCGACTCCCATATACCTTACTAGTTAGGACACAAAGTTACTCCTCACTAAGGAATTGAATATTTCTCTGAACACCCCTCCTAAAACTGTTCTGCTCCTCAATCGTTAACATATGACTTGTTAGAGTTATAAGCCTGTTTGGACTATCCTAAGATTTGCATAGTTCTGTAGAAATCACGCTTGAATACTATAAGCTCCGAAATATAAAAATGAAAATAGACACGAGACAGCTGAATAGTACCCTGTAACTATTTTAAAGTGTATAGCAGCCAGCTGTGTAGAAACTAAAATCGAGATGTCAATGAAGTGGTTACAGGATGTGGTTAAGAACTTGCATATTCTAACATATTGGTCACTTAATACCATGTCAATTAGCTTCATGATTATGTAAATTGTTGAAGTTGTGTAGTGGCTTTTCATTGCAGGGGATGATACTCTGCCAGCTCTTTCAGACCGGGTATGGTTTCCCAATGAAACAGTTGAATATGTCTAGACAATGAGATGCTGGACTCTCTGCATGGTCCATGCCCGCAATGAAGGAATCATGACTGGTTACGATCTGTACTAATGTAACCATATGGAGGAATTCAATATGGGGGGAGGGTTTGGGGAGGGATCAGGGGAATCCCAGAAACTGTGAAACTGTGTCATAAAAAGAAATCATTTTTAAAAAATGCTTGAGTTTAATGGTTTTAAATCGTTTAAATGGTTGAGTTTAATAGTTTGAAAGATGCTTGAGAAAACAATCATTCCCATTGTGGTTATCAACATGAGTATGAGAAAAGTGCCAATGCTCTGAATGTGGGTGGTTTTCTTTCTGTAATCTTACACAGAAATTAGCATGCTTGGAATTACAGGAGCCCATGGTTCTAGACAGATGAAGTGTGTTGACTATTTCAATTCCACCTGAAGCTGAGGAACTAAAACCACGCTCCCAGACACCTATGTCAGGAGAGGGGTCTACTACAGTCCAAGAGTTTGGAATGCAGGCTCACTTGTGCCAAGAAATCCCTTCCTGCCTGCTCCAGCTCTCTCCACAGCAAACATTGTGTGAAGTAAAAGGCAAATCAAATTTGGTAGGGAGACTTCATTCAAGAGGACTGCAAGGTGCAGAAGGGACTGGGATTATGACCAGAAGCTCTGGAGGCATCTCAAGATTAAAGACAAAAGAGTTTTTTAAGAAGAGTGAGCAATGACAGAAGGAGCCAGTAATGGGATATACAGGAGGCTGACAGAACAGGTCAGAGCTGCCATGATCCAGAGGCCACCCGTTTTCAGGAGGACCAACGATCCGGGGCCTGGGTCAAGGAGAGAAGCTGAACCAAAGTCTGGCTGACACATTTTGTTCCTACTATCAATGAAAGCAAACAGTTCATCTTATCATTAATGAGGCAAGATTGGGCATTTGGAGGGTCTGCATCAGCCAGGTCTGACCCAAATGAATTGGTCATCCAGGAGTCTTAATCTAAGACATGTGAGGAAGGGAATTCACACAGCCAGCCAAGGGGGTGAGGGATTTCTTAACCAGCACTGTATCTGCACAACCGCAGGGATGGGGGAAAGCTCAACATGGTCAGACTGCAAGGTTTTTCTGATGCAGAACGCATTTCTACAGCAGGCTATAACTCTAAATTTTTAGACCCTTGTAGCAAATTTCTCCTGCTAGGACTGCCAGAAGGCTTTCTGCTTCTTGCATGAAAGTCTAACTCATACCATGTGCCTGTATCTCCCTTTCTTACGAAATGAAAAAAGGGAAAAAAAAGATGGCTATGGTTCTGAAATAGTTTTAAATCATGAAAAGCTTAGCACCGTAGCACAGTAACTCCTGTGGTCTGAATGTTCATCCCTTTCAAACATTGTTTGAAACAGAATTCTCAATGTGACTGCAGTTAGAGGGATGGGCTTTTGGAGGCTCCACCATCAGGAATGCTTTATAAGCACCCTAACCCAGGGGGGCTTCTGCCACATGTGGAAGCCGCAAGAGGCCACCTGTGAGCACCAATCCCTTCTAACCAGGTGCTAAATCTTCCCAGACTTCAGAACCATGAGCAATAAATTTCTGCTCTCTATCAATTACCCAGTCTACAGTATTCTGTCACAGCAGCATGAATGGAACAAGACAGTAACATTACATTTTTAATCACTGTTTCTCAATGGACCAGAGCACTTACATGATACATAATAAAGCCATGAGAAGTTTCTGGAGGATGGGAGTTGGTACAAGAAGTGGACTTAGAATCAAAACGCTGATCCTTGCTGACAGGAAAACAGCCAGCATCCAGCACAGAACTACAGCTAGGGAGTGGCTGCTGCAGCAGGCAGCTGGGCTGGACAGCAATGTGACAGGCACATGGTCCGACACTCCTCCTCCATCACCCATCACATGGGCTGTTAAGAGAGTTAGTAGCGCTTGAGGCTTTACAATGTTTACCTTAATTACAATGACAAGAACTTGCCCTGCATCCTGTAAAACGAAATACAGTAAAATTAAGCCCCCGTTTCATATCACCACTGCTTTCTTGGGAAAAATGCTGGATTTTCTAATTTAAGTTCTGATATATCAACATATGAACTGAATTGTAATACAAAGTACATAAAACAGGAAAAAAGCAGATTGTGTGAAACAGTAAAATTGCATAAAGTGAGCTGATTCTGTATCCTAATACCTCGCTGAACACTGAATAATGCTGATGGGCAACATCTACCTCTGCTATGCTTGCAGTCTGACATTGAACTGGTAAGACTAGCCTCCCACCCCCAAGCTGTGAGCAAGTGTTTCAGATGCAATGTTACTTAACAAGATTGCACTGGAACTCAAACATAACTTTTGCAGTGACCCAAATAATAGACCCAAGTTGGGGGTGTGGGGGGGAGACAACATATTATACTTTGTGTTGTACTCTTCTTTCTCACCATAGCTTAAATATCTGTTGTTTCCTAGAAACATCTCAATTTAAGGCATATCAAAGCCTGGCAGACTCACAGGTATAGCACAGAAACACCGTATTAATTTCCTAGTGCTGTTGTGACAAATTGCCACAAAGGCAATGACTTCAAAAACACACAAAATCTACTCCCTGTATGCTACTGAAGGTGAGCAGAATCATTGGGACGGAGTTAGGTGTGAACAGGCGGCTTCCCTTCGGTAGACACTGAGGGGATGCGAGGGTGGTATGTTGGTGACATCTGTCACCCCACTGATGGCCAGGATTGAGTCAGCAGTTCTGGCTAGCTAGGCAGGTGTCCCCTTTCCCCTTCTCCACTCCAAGTGCATTGTCCCTCCCAAAGCTGGGCATTTGGTCAAAGGGGATGACCATCCCCACTATAGGAGGACTGGTCTTTGGCCAAAGGTATACAAATTGCTGCACTCGTCTGCTACAAGCTCCAAACAAGCTCTGGAGATGACAGGGGGACATGTTTGCTTGCCTTCCTACAGCTTAGAGGCTACCGTGTTTTGGGGCTCCAGAACCTGCAGCACCCGTGTCTGCTTCTACCCTCATTCCTTCTCCTTCCATGTGTAAGGACCATTTTGATTTCATCAGGATCCACCTTCTATCTCAAGACGCTTAGCTTAGACACCTACAAAGTTCCTTTTGCCTTATGTATGAGCCAGTATGTTCACAGGCAATGGGGATTAGGACAAAGACATCTCTGGGCCCACTATTCTGCCAGCAACAAACACTGAAAAACCAAAATTACTTAACAGCATATCTGCAATATTTCTGTCTTTAACTTTTAAATTTTTAGGACTCAAATTTTTTAATCACTAACAATGAAATCACAAAGACACCACAACAACATGACTTATGAATTAACAAAAAAGAACCCTGACTGCCTACTACATTTCAGAGCTGAGAACAGTGTCAAGAGAACACATACATGTGCATGCTACACACTGAAGTTTTAAGTCAAATCCTAGGAGCTGTCAAATTACAAAATTACCTCATTACAAAAAAAAATCCTTTTGAGTATATTCACCTATATTCTTTTTAATTATTTATTTTTATTGGAAAGGCAGATATACAGACAGGAGCAGAGACAGAGGAGGAGGAGGAAAAGACAGAGGAAGATCTTCTGTCCAATGAGTCACTCCATAATGGCTAAAGCTGAGCCAATCTGAAACCGGGAGCCCGGAGCCTCTTCCGCATCTCCCACGCGGGTGCAAGATCCCAAGGCTTTGGGCCGTCCTCAACTGCTTTCCCAGGCCACAAGCAGGGAGTTGGATGGGAAACAGGGCTGCCAGGATTAGAACCGGTGCCCATGAGATCCTGGCACATTCACGGTGAGGACCTTAGCTGCTATGTTATCACGTTAGGCCCTATAACCCTATATTCTAGAAGTTTTATATACTTTTTACTAGACAGATAGGTCAGTATCTGGATGGGGACTCTAACACTCAGTGAAGATGGAACCCACATTTAATGCTGGGTCTACCAGGTGGATGGCAGGAACCATCAGCCACTGCCTCGCAGGGTACACACTGCCGGTCGTTGGAATCAGAAGCTGGCAAAGGGCTTGAACCTAGGCTCTGCAATACAGGATCTACAGGGCCCGGCGGCGTGGCCTAGCGGCTAAAGTCCTCGCCCTGAACGGGCCGGGATCCCATATGGGCGCCGGTTCTAATCTTGGCAGCTCCACTTCCCATCCAGCTCCCTGCTTGTGGCCTAGGAAAGCAGTTGAGGATGGACCAAAGCCTTGGGACCCTGCACCCGTAGGGGAGACCCAGAAGAGGTTCCTGGTTCCCAGCTTCGGATCGGCGCAGCACCGGCCGTTGCGCTCACTTGGGGAGTGAATCATCGGGTGGAAGCTCTTCCTCTGTCTCTCCTCCTCTCTGTATATCTGACTTTCCAGTGGAAATAAATAAATCTTTAAAAAAAAAATACAGGATCTACAGGCAGGCCAACGGACATCTAGATTGCTGCAGTCAATGTCTGTCTTTCTCACCTATAAGAAAGATTCACAAGTCCCTGTACAAACTACAAAGGCATACTAAAGAAGAACAAGAAACACTTTCTCTAGAAGATCTGCCTGCGGCCAAAACAAGCAGCAGTGCCTCTTCAGTCACAAGTGGGGAACACCTGGCCTGTGGGCCCTAGGAGGCTGCATATGGTGTCATGGGAGCCTTAGGAGGTTGCAAAACCCTTTCTTCTGGCTCTGTCAAGGCAGCCATGAGCAAGATTAAATTCAATAAACCTATAGCAGGCTAATTTTAAGTTGATAACTTTGTATGGCCCAAGAACAATATTGTAAATTCTAAATGGTTTGTGGCAGGAAGAAGGACTGGCAATCACTGCTAAATAGCCAAAGCAAAGTTTACATCAGCTTCTCAAAGTTAAAGAGCTCAAGGAAGCTGGGAGGGGGCGGGATGGGTGGGGAATGCGAAGCAGACACCTACCAAACCGTCAATAGTCAAAGTGTTCTAATACGAAAAAGTTTAACATTGAAGGATAATGCTGTGTACCTCATTTACAGAAAATGGTTAGAATTACCTTTATGTGAGGTGTCCAAGGCCTAATGCTGCTGCTAACGTTGCTGTGACTTGCCGTCAACACTGTGGAGGACTGTTCATTACAACAGCCTCAGCAAGCAAGTTCAGAAAAGAGGATATGGGAGAACCAGTGATGGCCTTTCCACAATTCAATGTTCACATGCTAACCTTCCGGGTTAGAGGAAAATGTTAGGAAATCATCACAATCCAAACAGACTACAGATCCTAGGACTTGCTCACACCCGCCTTCAATTTGTCACTCAGGATTCCACTGCCAAATCCAACAAGGTTCTTCCGCACAGAGGTGGGACAGGGATTTCAACAAAGATAGGGTGAAGCAACCATTTATAGGCGAGATTGTCCCTGAGGTAAGTTCTTCCCTGACCCTAGTCTTCATGCAATTTCAATAGCACATTTTAAATATGAGTATGAAGGGTGGAATAAGTCACAACTCTCATTTCTTTAGCACACAGAACACTAACGCACACAGGTACTTTATACCGTTGTCTGACCTCTGCTTTGAATAGGGAACCCTGCAAAACCACTACATCCACCCATATTTTCAGTTCATGTTATTCAGCCAAGGATGCAATGAATGTTAAAAACTCTTGTGAATTTCTATCGTAACACTATTGTGCAAAACAAAACCACTTAGAATGGAATCTAAGGCAAAAAATAAATAAATAAAATAAACCATTGGAGGACTGTCGCGGGGGTGGGAAAGGAGGCATGTGTTCTGCCCCAAACAAGGCAAACAAGAAAACAGTAATAGGAGACTCCCTTAGGAGAAATAAGACAAAGATACAGAATGGCTGTTACAGCCTATGAAAGCCTTATTCATTTCAGCAGCTCCTTTATGCAACAAGGTGGAGGAATCCACCATGGTGGGAGGGTTTGGGGAGGGGTGGGGAGAACCCAAGTATCTATGTAACTGTGTCACATAATACAATGTAATTACTGAAGTTAAATAATAAATAATTAAAAAAAAAAAAGAATGTATGATTTCTACCGACTACTCTTGTTGGGCCCATCTCAATGAGGCCCACTTGAGAAACTCCCACTCTCACCTCCAGTTCCTACAACAATCCTCACATTTCATGGCCCAAAGTCAGACTGCAATCTCGTCTGACCATGAACATCCTCTACTAGAAGCCTGCCAGAGTGTTTGACATCACAAAGCACCCAATGGATGCTGTGTCAACCCACACAAACCGCCAATCCATCCTCTTCATTCTGCTTTCTGGTTACTAAGTAGTGTCTTCAGAATGCATCCTGCGCATGGCAGAGTGGCCCTATGGCAGCATGGGACAAGCATGGAGGGTAAGGGTGGCAGCAAGCAGCACTCCTACCCTAACAAGCTCAATCCACTCCCACAAGAAACCATTCAACCTTGCAGCATACACAATCTGCAGTGATTCAGGAGGAGCAGGAGACCAGCTGTGGCCACTGTTGTTGGGAGCAAGGAACACTCACTCCTTGTCGTAATTACCTTCTGCAAGTCGAGGTTCTTGTTTGTTAGCAACATGCTGTCACCACTGCAAGACCCCTTTCTAATTTGCCCACCCCAAATAGCATGTTCACAGAATGACACTTCTGGCCTCAGAAACTACAGTCAGCCCCACACACACGTACATATCGAGGAAGGGGGGTGTCACTGACATGGGGCGTTTCGCTGAGAATAAAGCCGGAAAAGCTTTATCACAGTGACTCAGACTGAGGAATCTGAAAAGGTGGTTTCTACTGATTCATCAAATAATCAAGATATGCACCTCCCTCACTCCCACTCCCTCACACACACCTCATATTTCAAGTTTCTATTCTCATGCACAATTCTATTCTATTGTCCAACATAAAAGTTATGACTCAAGGTAACTATTAGTGACAGATTTTGGTGCTTATGCCCCTTTATCATTCCTGGTACAGTACTGAGGCACACAGCAGCTGCACTCAATGTCCCATTTGTCCCCACTTGTATTTTTCTGTTCAAAAATAAAGGCCAGCTCTTAAGTCTATTAAGATTTCTAAAGCTATAAAAATTCTTTGTTTCCTGTGTTTCACAAGCCACACGGCTTTAACAACTTCATAGTAGTAAAAGGTCTTTTAAAAATAATCTGGAGGAGGTTGGCATGGTGGCACATCAGGCTAAGCTTCTACCCTGTGGTGGTGGTATCCCATATGGATGCCAGTTCATATCCCAGCTGCTCCACTTTCCATTTCCAATCCAGCTCCCTGCTTATGTCCTGGGAAAGCAGGGGAGGATGACCCAAGTCATTGGGACCCTGCACCCAAATGTGGGAGACCCGGAAATAGCTTCTATCTCCCAGCTTCGGATCAACTTAGCTCTGGCCATAGCAGACATTTGGAGAGTGAGTCAGTGGAAGGAAGTTCTCTTCCCAAACTTTTTCCCTTTCTCTGTAACTCAAGCAAATAAAACAAAAGCTGTTTTAAAAAAAAAAAAAGGATTGCAAATGTATACATGGCCCATAAGCAAAGCAATGTTTCAATGCGAACCCACTTTGTCCTTGGAAAGTAGTGTATCTATGCACTCAAACTACAGAGGGACTCATGTGAGAACACATGCACACAGCAATTTTTGCTCAGTTGTTCCAAGAGCTAGTCACGACAATCCCAGATGGGTTTTCAGTCACACCTGAAGGTTATTTTTCACAGTCCTGTATCTCTACAATATCACCTAGCACTCGTGGGAGAAAGTATGACCACTGTCATCATCAGAAACTCCAGGCACTTCTCAGGCAAGAATTTATCATCCTCAAAATGGATAAAGAAAAAAACACATACTTAAAATTAGGTTCTCAACAGTATATATATATATCCACAGCCAAAACAGGTTATTAAGCTCTGCATGCTACTGTTGCTGTGAAACACTGAATCACTAACAAAACTAATGATGTCAGGACCAGTTCTGTGGATGGCAGGTAAAACCTAACACCACCATCCCACCTAGATGTTAGTTCAAGCCTCACTACTCCACTTCTGATCCAGCTCCTTCCCAATGAGAGGAAGGTCCCAGAGCTTGGGTCCCTGCATCCACATGAAGACCCAGAGAAGCCGTTGGCTCCTGGCTTTGGCCTGGCCCAACTTCAGCTTTGCAGTCATTTGGGAATGAAGTAGCACAAGATCAATCCTTCTCTCTTTCTCTCTGTCTGCTCCTCCCATCTCTATAACTCTACTCAACGAAATAAAGCAAAAGGAAAAGAGGGAAGGGAGAGAGAAAGGGAAAGAAACAAACGATGCTTACTACAAACCTTTGGCTTGTGTGGTACTAAGGAGGCAGCTGCGGCTCCCAGCTAACACTGTTAGAGGCTGAAACTCAGATCCTCTGACGTAGCCTCAGAACATTTTCACTAGAAAATGCATGAATGTGCATCAGCATACCCGAGTATCATCCTGACTATATCTTCCTTTTGTGACCAAAAATCTCCCACCACACACACACACACAAAGATCATCTCAGAAACATTAATTGCACCCAATTGAGGCCATTCAGAATAGGTTCTCAGCAAACAAGCCTCTCCAAACCAGTGTACATGCTTCTTATAGGAGGAAACAGTTTTACATAACGGCACAAATAAACTCATCACACAAAAGAGCATGTATAAAGCAGCGTCATGTGTTTCTCATCGCACTAATGACTGCAACACACAGCACAATACCTATTAAAAGAATGATTAACTTGTTCCCCTAAAAATCGTAACACTCTTTTCAGAAAAGAAAAACAGCCTGTGGCTCATAAGCACCATTCTTTTGTCATCATTCCTTGCCAGTGGCAATAAACACAAGCAGGATTGCATCAGAAAGCACATGGTAAGAAGCTATTTAGTTTTTATGACTCACTGTACTAACTGTAACATACAATCAGGAAAAATATGGAGACAAATTTCTACAAAGTATTTAACAATTTCCACCTATACCTAAATTCCCACTACTCAAGCAATGTTATGTTTGTTCTCATTGAAGAAACTTCCCCAACATAAATTCTGGAATCAACAAGATAACTTTTTCTGGTGGTAGAAATCAGGAAGAAATTAGTTTAAGGTGCTTTCCCAGGAGATGAAAGACTCGAGTTTACGTTTATTTACATTCACTTACAATTTAGTGAGCAATACTGAAGCAGGTTTTAAATATTAGCAACATTACTCTATCAAGACCACCAGATCTTAAAATCTGAGATCAGAAACAGTTTAATATACTGCATACCGACAGCATCCTTTCAAAACCACTTCATAAGATTGAATAATGAGCTCTATTCAGAAACAACATAAGTTGCCCTTTTATCTTTGAAACAAGGAAATTAATTTCTGCCGCAAAATAACAGATCTACAGTTTAGAGTACTTAAGAGGATAATCTATGTCCTTTTACTTTCTAGAAAACAAAACATATCACTTCTCAAATATCAAAAACATGATCTGATGATGACACTGATAACCAGGTTAAGAACACAACAAAATGGAGTCAGGATCTGAAGGCCGGCTTGGTTCTCGTGTGAGTAACATTCGGTTTTCACCCAGATCTACATGGTCAATTTGGCTGGCGCATGAATGATCAAACTCCCTATTATGCTCCTTCCTGATTATTTATGCAGTGGAAGCTGTGCATGGAAAAGAACTTGGCATTCCCCTGAGAGCTTTGAAGCTATGTGGCTTGAGCCAATACAAGAGTGGCAAAACTGAGTAGAAAACCAACAATACAAAGCATGTGTAGGTGAAATGAAAGGGTCCTGGAACTGGTGATTTTTTAATATTCTACTACACAGAGTCCTGGGGCTTCAATTTTTCTTTCTTCCTTCCCTTCTCCCCACCCCCAAGAGCCCTTATTCATGGTACCTGAAGCTGTTTCCACTTCCGGTAGACTGGATCTGTCCATCACGTTTATCACTGACAGTCATTCTCACGAAGTATGTCGGAAATGCTTTGATTACCAAGAGCCTTCTCTCAACAGCCATTCCTAAAATGTCCCCTGAGCCAAGCTTCTTTGGGTTTATCAATAGAAAAAGTGACCACTTCATTTCACTTGTTCTCAACAAAGAAATTATGCTTCCTCCATTACACGCACTCATGAAAGAAAAGGTGGAAAATAAGCATGAAAAATGGCAAAGAGTCCTCCTTCTTTTAGTGAGGAACACCAGCTCTCAGAGAAGAACACAGTCCACTGGCACGCACATGGCAAATCGGGTCCAGAAGCTGCTGAAATGCAAACATCTCTGTGACACTGCACACCCTGGACCTACGAGGCCAAGTGACCCTCCTAACTAATTTATATTGGGATGTTAAACCAGTGTCCAAATCCTGTCCAAATGAACCTTTTGAGGATTTTCAGATACAGATGTTTCTCAATTTAAAAAAAAAAAAACAATTACATTAGCTACAACCAAGAATAATCCATTTTGTCTAATTAGCTTTTCACAAAATATCAAACATTTCGGAAGATGAACGGATTTTTTAAGAAATTCAGTATCTTAGAAGTTTAACTGCAACTTTAGAGAGGATACGAAAATGAGAAGAAGCTCTTCAAGAATGGACTGACAGATTCCATTATCAAATAACTGAAAAACTTGAGGGGCAAGCATTTGGCCCAGTGGTTACAGTCACAGGTTAGCCTGCCAGCATCCCACAACGCAGGGCCTAGGTTTAATTTCCAGCTCCTTATGCCAACTTCCAGATAATGCAGTAATAGCCGGAGAGGCAGAGGTAAGGGCTCAAGGAACTGAGTCCCTGCCACCTATGTGGGAGACCTGGATGGAATGCCCAGCTCCCGCTCCTCTACCTTAAGTATCTGCAGCGTAAACCAGCAGCTGGGTATCCCGATTTATTCTCCCTTTTTCTCATTCACTAACTCACTTTCTGTTTTTCTTTCCTTTAAAAAACTTGAAAAATTATGTAAGATCAAGGCAATTTTTTCTTTAAATTTTTTTCAAAAGGACAACAGCACAAGAAATATGAATTCTTCCATCTGCATTTTATATTCCTCTATGCTTTTGAGAAGACCCGAGACCACAGCAGGTTCTAAGGAGCTCAGCTAATTGCTCCCATCAGGGTAGACCCTTTCAAAGCTTTATTCATCCTCTCAGTTCTTCAGGGAGAAAATTCTATTGAATCCTTAATAGAAAATATCATAATTTCATGCATTGATCACTGAACACAGGAATACAATCAAAATGGAAGAAAACAAATGTTGATGTTCCACAGACTCAAGCATTCTCTTTCTCAAAGTCAAGAAATGTCATTTCACAACAGACTAGCAATGCAGTTACTAAAGGAACAATCTTGCTTGCTGGTTCAGCCTTTAAATAAATATTTTAAAACACTCTAATCCTTTGCCAATGAGTGCACAGTTTGAGATGATTGCAGTGGCCATGCATTTGGGCCACATACTTTCTCTGGTCTTGTTCAAATTAGAACCTTCCATACCTGTGGAAAATGACTGTGCCAAAACAGTTGCACAATCAGTGCCCCAAGATGGCTATGAGAACTGCACAGAGATTTTTCCCATCTATATATAACATTAGCTCTTCTTTTACAGAGCACGTTGCTATGAACAAAGTTTCTAGTCAGGAAAGTTTTAGGGGTTCACAAGAGATTTCTAATGTTGTCCTGTAAGAACTTTGAAAGAACAGGTGTGCACCTGCTCCCTTCAAGCCAGTGAAAAGAATGGTGTCGAAAGAGCTACTTAGAGGACATTGTTCTGCTAGGAGCTGGTTCAATGTGCAGACTCAACTCCTACAATTACAGAATCAGAACTTTGGGGAGTGAGACCCAAGAGGCTGTGAAACTTATAAAGTTACGTGATTGGTGGGCTCCAGGTGTATGTACTTCCTAAAGCTAACCAAGAGAAAGATCTTTAAACTTGTCACTCCAAAGTTCTACTCAATTTGAGCCAGGAATGGACACTCAGACCAAGAACACCTGTTTCTAGATGGGCAAAGCTCAATGTGGGACCTGCTGGAAAACTGGGGACAAAGTACAGTTGTCATAGCAAACGAAACTTAAAAATCATTCACTTTAAGGGGGCTGCCAGCTCCTCAGACAGCCTGCAGGCTCCAAGATCTGACAGGGAAGGATAGAGGTGCTGTCATTTGCACGTTTCATTTCATGTGGAAGAGGCCAATTCATACAAAAAGAACATGTGGTATGAAATAAGGAAATACCTCATTCCTTATTCTCTCTGCCAGCAGTACCCAGAACCACCAAGGCAGAGATTGTTGCTTCCTCCCGCTGCATACAGAATGAGGGAACTGAACACGACCCCCCGCCTCTGTGTAGTGCTGCAAGCACCACTGAGGTTCTACCCTGTGGAAATCATGTGCCACTCCCTGAAGAACTTAGAAACCAGCAAAGGGTGTGACTTCCCGCAGCCTCAGTTTCCACACCTATAAAATATGAGTTCAAACAGATAACAATGTGGTGTTATTTTCTATAAATAATAAGCACATTCTGGCATCATGCAAGATGTAAATGCCTGGAACGTGCCTGCCAGACCCAGGAGGAACTGCAGCAGCTGAGGGAATATGAGCCAGCTAAGGAATCTGATTTGGAGGAAATTCAAGGGACCTAAAATTGGTTCCCCTGGTTTTATATTTTTGGCAAGCCTTGACTAGGCCAACAACTGCATTAGTTCCCACCCTGGATATCTTTTATTCCGTACTTCTCTTAATAATTATCACTGTTTCTAATTCATGATAATTGGGACAGAAACTTCACGGCAGGTAATTAGAGCAATTGCACAATTTGCTACTGAATTACAATGGCAAAGATTCTTACTAAGAATGGACTTTAGACAATGAAATTAATACCTGGAAATGGTTTTCAACAGGTTCCTGCAGCCAGGGGGAAAAAAAAATCAGCTTTTTACATACCTTCATGAGGGACAAGGGAAAACATCACAGAAGTCCTACCACTGCAACTTTTGAGCACTGTTGCGTATTATGATTGGGGAAGCACAGCAACTGCCCTTCAGATACTTACCCTCCCAAACCAGAAATAGCAACCAAGCCAACCCTCTGCCTTCTTTCGATCCAAGATAGTCAGGGACTTCGCCCATCCATAGATGACCCAGAACCCCAGGTTACCCAAACCACCGATGGCATTCCAGGTCATGGTTCTGAATCAGCTACAGCACTCTGATACTCACTAATGAACAGGAAAGCTAATGCAGCAGTCGTTTGCAGAATCGTCCATTTCAAAAATGATGTACATCTGCATTAGCAAAAACGCTTCCTCTTAGGCATACACAAAGCTTTTAGTTTTTTCATGTGGCTAAGAGTCAAAGCTGAATCACACTTCATACCCACAATGGATGATCAGTAGCACAGGGAATTCTGGACAAAGCATGGGTGATGGGCACTCAGGTGTTCCCTACAGACCGACAGAGCTGAAGCATGGCCAACGAATTACGAACAGAAATGCCGCTGTCTCTGCCCCTGACCACATGGCCTGAGCACCACTTTGCAATCAGCACACAATACCCAAGTCCTGTCCCAGGAGGAATCCACAAGGACCTGCATACGACTGGGGTGCAAGGAGAGCCAAAAGACCTTCCCCAGCCAACAGAGACCAGGAGGGGCACAACTACACGGATTTCCCGCACAGCCATCCTACTCTTGAACAGCCCTGTCCAACCAACGTTTTGTGATGAAGAAAATGTCCCATGCCATTCTGGTGCAAAAACCAACAGCCACCTGTGGCTGGGCATCTGAAACATGGCTACTGTGACTGAATGATTCTTCACTGAAATGTCACTGAATTTCATTGAAATGAATTGTTTATAAGCTTCTCAAATCTATTTAGAATAGAAACTTAACATAAATTGAAGTAGCCCAAAGCTGTTGGCTCCTATTTTGGACATAATCAACCTCTACAAGGATTTCAAACCAATCCAACAAACCATCGTGTTGGCAGCATTAGACAACAGCACAAATGAGAAAAAGTCACTGCAGTCAGACCTGGCATAGACAGTCAGGCCTAGCAACCCATGTGATCTCAATGTCCTCTCAGTTTCTGCAACTAGAAGATGAGAATGTTCACCTGAAGAGGTAGCAGGATGGGAGAGGACATCTCTGAAGCATGCGATGCCATGCCGGACCTACACAGCCAGTTGTTCATCCTTTACAACATAGCAACAAGGGACACAATTGGTTTGACACATATTATGCTCTTTAATAAAATATGAATGGAAATACTGTTGTAAAACAGCTAGAAACCAAGCTGTTCTTAGGTGGGCTCCTTCGTGCTGCTGCTCCTACCAATATCCAGATGACAAAACTAGAAACCTGAATATTCCATATGCTTTTCCTTTCATGAGAAATCATTTGTACAGTTGATGAAGATATCAAATGCCTTGCCTTCATCCCAATTAGGAAGTATCACCAAGGTAACTTCTGCAAAGCCTGAAAAATTGCAATTTTTGCAAGAGCCATGTTTTATAACAGCCAGGCTCCTGGATAATTTTGACTCCTCAGATACATTGAAATCAAACTTTCATCACTGAGAGATCAAAGTCACAGGTATTTGTCTACAAATAGAAAAGATATTACCCAACTTCAATTCAGCAAGACATGCATAACCATTCTATGTGTGGAAGATGTTCATTTACTTAGGAAGCTTGAAGAACTAAAGCCTTTAAACAGTGTTTCCTTAGCTTGTTCTTCACAAGACCTTTTTTCTCTTATTTATTATTTGAAAAGTTGAAAGAGAAATATAATGAGAGAGAAAGAGAGGCCTTGCATCTGCTGGTTCACCTCCCAAATGCGTGCAACAGTAAGGGGTGGGCTAGACAGGAGCCTGGAACTCAATGTGGATTTCTCAGGGAAGAGTCAGGAACTCAGCTACTTGAGCCAGCACCTGCTTGCCTCACAGTGTGGCATCACAGAAGGTGGGCAGGAAACAGAGACACTCACATGAGATGAATGCACCCCAAGCAGCAACTCAACCACCATGCCAAACGTCTACACACCTCACTAGAACTGTGGATTCATCCAACAGGACATCACCAACAGAGTTTACCAAGGGATGACAATGCTTCATCTTCATGTAGCACACAGACTCATTTGGAAGACAGCCATGGGAAGCCAATGCTTTGGCTGTGTTGTTTAAAATCTGCAACTTTCTAATGTGTCAGAATACACTCACTACCCTGCAAACAAGAGAAGCTGTGACTCATAGCCAATCACCCAAAAGAGTTCTAGGAAATGAAGTACTACCTGGGCCCCAAATGTCACCAGCTATTTCTAAGCTACTTACTTTTTGTCTGCCAAGTAGGTCGTACTGACTCAGCCTCATCATATTTTATGATAATATGAGCAGTTCATGATATAGGTAAGAAACTTCCAGCATTATTTTGCAGTTAGCATCCTTTTCATTTCATTTTACCCCGAATACTACTTAGAGAGGCAGAAAGTAACTACTCTATGTGCACGTAACTAGGGCTTATATTCCCAAACCACTCCAATATACCCCTCAATTACACATTTCTGACAGACTAAAGAGATTCCATTCTCTTTACTCTAGGCTCCACATCAAGTATAGAATTTCTAACAATTTTATCAATTAAATTATTCAGCAGTAGTTTGCAATTTGGACTATGTGATGCAAAATTTAAAGCTAATCTAGACTGTAAGAAATAGCTCCTATTTACATTGCAAAGATAGATGAAAACGTTGACTAATTCGTATATATTGTTCACAGAATCAATTTCACAAACAAACCAATTATTCAAGCAATGGCAGTGTTGTCTTCAGTCCAATGCAAATGAATTTGCTTCCCCCACAAGATTTTCCTCTCCAGATTCATGTCTAGGATCTTGCAGATTAAACAAAAAGATTTTATCTCTATTTCTCCAGAGTATATCCACATCTCTCCGTAGTCCCAGGCAAGCACTGAGATACACCATGGGATCCAGTGGCAATCTCAAACAGGTTAAAGCTATATTACATGCTGGACCTTGGAACCAGGAGTCAAGTGTCCGGCAAGAAAATAATCTGCCATGCTCTGAATTCCTCACTAGTGTACAGGTCACTGTTAGGATTAATATATAGTGCTGTGGGGGCCAGCACTGTAGCACAGCAAGTAAAGCCACCAACAATAATGCCATTATCCCAATAGGCACCAGTTTTGAGTCCTGGCTGCTCTGTTGCCCTTCCAGCTCACTGCTAATGGCCTAGGAAAAGCAGGGGAACATGATGCAAGTGTCCGAGCTGCTGCCATCTATGCAGTAGACCCAGATGAAGCTGTTCGGTTTCTGGCTTTGACACAATGCAGCCCCAACCTTTGTGGCCATCTGAGGAGTGAACCTGTGAATGAAACATCTGTTTCCCCCATCTCTTGTAGCTCTTTCAAATAAATAAAAGAATTTACTAAGAGAGAGGGAGGAGAGGAGAGGGGAGGGGAGGGGAGGGGATAAAAGAAGATAGAGAGAGGGAGATGGTGAGATAGAGATACAGACAGATACACACACACACACACACACACACACACACACAGGGAGTGAGAGAGAGACTGTCTACCATACTAAAAATATCCAGCAATTGTGAATCTCTTCCTGGAAGTGGTAGTTATTCATGAGGTCAAGCTTGCATCCCCACAGTATTTTCAAAATATTCATTCTTAAACACAGAAATTAGGGAGTGGGGGTCTGCAGGCAAGTGGGGAGGAAGGTTGCCTAGCAACCTGCATTTAAATTAATTTCACGTGATTCTTATGGATATGGAAGTTTAAGAAGCACAATCATGAGTAAAAGGCAACTCCAGCCTCCAGTCTGGCCAGCTCACTTCACTCTTAGTGACATACCAAGTGGAGACGCGGAAGTGGAGAATAACTACCTCATACCACTAAAGCTCCCCATGCTGAGGCTCTGTGACTCAGACTGGCAGTGCCATCACAAGTCCCCTGCAGCAGAGCCTGAGAGGAAAAGATGCCCAAACAGAGCTGGGAAGATTTTCCCAAAACACCTTAACCTACTGTTAAAAGCTAGGCATGGCCATGCCTGGAATCCACCACAGGGATATATACAGGCCCAGAAGAGCTCTCTGCCACTCTCTCTCTCCTGAACACACAAGAATGGAGGCAGCTGGAGAACAGAAAAGGCAGGACACCTCTTCCTGACAGCCCCTAGAAAGGGAGGGAAAATATAAACCTCTGTCCCCAAAGCGGGGACGAGAAATGAAGTCTGCAAAAGAATCACCAATGATACAAGGCATAGTCTGGCTGCCACAAGAAAAGGACCAACATTACCAAAAATGCTCACACCAGACCTAGGCTCTGAGGACAGGGGGTCACAGGGACAACCCTGTTCCCTCTCGGATTATTAAGCACCAGGTAATGAACAACAGTGGTTGACTAGGTAGGTACTTGTAGAGCCACCCCACTGTAAAAGTAGATCAGATGTGGAGGGTAGAGAGCTAGCATCAAGCCTAGCCGTAAGATTCCTAGCTTGAAACTCCAGTTGATCACTGTAAACTCTGGGATAGCAGGAATGGCGGCTCAAGTCATTGGGTTCCTGCCCCTTCAACACAAGATCTTTCTTCTGCTTCTCTCTCTCTCTCTCAAATTAGCTGAAGAGTCAGAGAGAGAATCAGGAATACTGAATTTATTCTCAAATAACCCCAACCTTGGCACAATGTGGGAACAGAAGAATTTGAAGCAACAGATGCACTGCAGGTCACCATTAACAATGGAGCCCAAACCCAACTCACAGACTGACTGCATGGTTTTTATCTCTCCCCCTGATCACAGCAGAGGAGACACTGGGCCATGACCACACACATACATTTCCTTATTTTTATTGATTTTTATTTACCTTTTTAAAATTTACTTCAAGAAGACATCTTCCAGCCATTGATTTACTTCCTCAAATGTCTGCAACAGACAACGCTATGCCAGGTAGAAGCCAGAAGCTGCTGATTCCAATCAGATCTACTGTAAGAGTAGCACGGACTCAACTTCTTGAACTAACACTTGCCGCTTTCCATGGTGTGCTTTACCAGGAAGCTGGAATCTGGAGTTTGGATGCAAACCAAGACTCTTCCATAGCGGATGCAGATGTCCCAAGCAGCATCTTAACTGTTGTGCCAAATACCTGACCTCAAAACGTAAATACTGTTTACCTCTGACTCAACTGTACACCAATACCAGGTATCACTAAGACTGATAGACACGCAAGAAAAAAGCTCACTATCAACAGACTAAGTAATCAAAACAACCAGATTCAAAGACCACTCGCATACCAAAACTCAGGGACAAGGAACTGTGCAAAATTCATCAACAGGTTTAAAGATCTCATGGAGTAAGTGGCTAATAGGGAAGAAGAGAGATGAGGAATTTCAAGAGAAAGAAACAAAAAAAAGGAAAATATCAGTACAAGAAACATACATGGGGGAGGAGGAGGGGGAGGGAGGTATTTGGCCTAGTAGTGAAGCCAGAGCTTGAATCAGATGCCATATGGAATTCCTGTGTGAAAATTTCTGACTCTACTCCTAATGCTAGAAGGCAGCAGACGACAGCTCAGGATATTAGTTTCCTGATTCCCGTGCAGGAGATCATGACTGAGTTGCCAGCTTCCAGTTCAGCATGGCCCCATGCCAGTTGCTGCAGGTATATAAGGAATAAACTACTCACAATGTTTAAGTATGACAACAATGGGCCTGGCACAGCAACCTAGCAGTTAAAGTCCTCGCCTTGCACACCTGGGATCCCATATGGGCAGCAGTTCTAATCACGGTAGCCCCGCTTCTCATCCATCTCCCTGCTTGTGGCCTGAGAGAGCAATCGAGGATGACCCAAAGCCTTGGGACCCTGCACTCGCATGGGAGACCAGGATGAGGCTCTGGGTTTCTGGCTTTGGGTTGGCTCAGCTCCAGCCATTGCGGTCGCTTGGGGAGTGAATCAACAGATGGAAGATCTTCCTCTCTGCCTTCCTCCTCTGTATATCTGACTTTCCAATAAAAGATAAATCTTTTAAAAAATAAAAATAATTTTGACAATGATGAATAATGTCTTTAATGGATTTATCAGTAGATTCAACCCACCTGAAGGAAGTGACTAATCAATGACCTTGAATCAATTAACTTGATAAAATATTATCCAAACTAAAGGAAAAAAGTCAGAAAACAGCATTCAAAAGCTACAGGAAATATCCAATATTCTTGGAAGGAAAACAAAGTAGAGATATCCAAAGATATCGTAACAATTTTCTAAAATTAATGGAAAATAAAAACCACAGAAGCTTGGAGAAGCCCAACCAAGAAAAAATCTCATTTTTGTGCGTTATTCCTTAAAGTAAGAGCATTCTCCTGCAGAAAATACACCATATTATCCACAGAGGGTTTGTTGTTGTTGTTGGTTAGTTGGGGTTCTTTGTTTTAAAGTATATGCTTCTATATTCCTTTTGCAGGGGAAAAAAAAAGCCCTGCTTTAACAAGCTGTATAAGCTTAGGGATAAAACCACTCATGATTTTAATCCACTCAAATCCAGCCATTTCAGAACAGCCGATAAGGAGAATAGCAGACATACAATCTCTGTCTCTACCTCTGTCCATAACCTCAACTTTCAAATAAATAGATCCTTTAAAAAGGGGTTGGTGGTAGTGACTGGAGCACTCCTCAGATGTCTCAAAGGTCAAATTTGAAACAACCTGGTACTGTTGCTAGGGACACTAAATGAGATGATGTGCAGCCCATATCACAGTGTGGAATAAATGCCAAAAGCTCCAAAACTCAAATGTAAATCCATCACTTCAATCTCTCTCTCAGCCCTCCCTCTCTATATGTAACTGTCTCTCAAATAAATGAATAAATCTTTATGTACAGAAAATTTTATAAGTAAAAGAAAAACCTGAGCCACAAGGCACAGATGACAACATTCTCTATGACCCACACTTCACCTACACAAACACACCACCCCACCCGACACTCTTCCCCATTGAACTTTCAGAGTTCCACAGATGCTCTGCTGCCACTAAATGCCTTACTCAGCGAATGGGTTTTAAGCACATACCCTCACGCCTGGCTTTGTGATTGAAGCCTACCCCACTGACCCACAGTGCTACTCACAGTTCTCCTAAGGGAAAAACCATCCTTTTAGAAGTCTTCTCTTGTTCCCTGCCCCAACCTCCGTCCAAGGGACCTGTCTGCACATTCTCACTGCAATAATATCACTTGTAAAGACATTTACTTTGTTTTGGGTGCTGTAACATTGGTTAAGAAACCTACTGACTCCAGGTTCTCAAAGAACTGTGCACCTTACTTGTTGAGGCAGCCTCTGGACTCAACACATCTCATTCTAGGTTTGTTGGATTACTGATTTCCAACTGCAAATGCTTTGCTTCATAAGGCTACTGGCATTTACTTTGCACATGATGCTAAAAATTCACAAGTGAAAGAAATCACCTTGCATGGCTCAATTCCATTGTAAGTCATCAATATGCCAAAATGAAAGGTTTCCCACATTTTAATGAAAAACATTTTCTTACATATATCCCAGGTATTCTGAATGTCCACTAATGTAAGTTACAAGTACCTCATTGGGGAACGAGTCTCTCCTGGCATTAGATGACCAGAGGAAAACTGAGTCCTGGCAGACCTGTTGGCTAGTAGAGGCAGAAGTCCGTTTACTTGATATTCTAGTTCTTATTGTAAATTCCTTAGCACCACATGGGTCTTGCGCTGGCATCTATTCCTACATGAAGGCTCTTGATACTTTTCACCATTTTAGCGACACATTCATATTTTTGTTGCATGTTTATTAATTTCATGTTGATGAAAGTTTACTATTTTTCTCCCCATTGTGGACTGTGTACACTGGCTCTGTATTGAAGGGGATACACAATGGAAGTGTAGCAGAAACTGGTATGTTCAGAGGTAGAGACAGCAGTGTGTTTCTATGCATACAGAACAAGGATGGGCTCCAGGTGAAATGGTTGAAGATGTTCTGACGGTAGGATGTTGGACTCTCCAACATTTCTATGCCTGCATTGTCAGCAGACACTTCAGTGGCAGCATGATGGACTTGTGACTGTTCATGAACGACACTCACTGAAAAACTAGAGGTGAAATCAGTGTGGAGGGGAGGGGACGAGAAATCCCAGCGCCTATTAAACTGTGTCATAAAACAAACAAAAATAAAAATTAAAAAAACAAAAAGTCCATTTACTGAGCAAAAGCTGAGCTCCTTACCACTGAGGTGGCCTAGTCACAGACCCCTCACCAGATCTCACATCGGCGCCCAGCTAGATCTGCTGACCTGCCCACATTTCTCAAATGCACAGCTGCTGCTCACATGTCATACGGGGCTCTCAGACACTCAGTGACCAAGCACATGGGCTTGCACCCAACATTTAAAATATCCTCTCAGCAACCACAGGTGACAAGCTGGGTTCCCAAGCTATAACTGTAAGCTGTATGTATTTACGGTTGATGAATACCGATCATTTTTCAACCATCACTCTGTGCCATCTTTGTTTTCATACAACAAAGTTAAAAGACCTTTGGGCTCAGACTCTGCAACTGTGGAATAATTCATCATTGTGGGAACAAACTGTGTTAGAGATAATGACCAACTACTAGCTTCCTGGAGAACAACAGCAGGGTCAGGCCCCATCCGAAAGTGCACAGAGCCGTCCAGCTGCCCACAGAGCTGCATCCTAGCCAAAGCCACACCACCGCACAGCCCCCCTACTCCTCCATAAAACTTTGATTTGGCTTCTCACTTGCTCCACAGCTTAAGAAAATCTAAAGGGACAGATGTACATATGACAGGAGAGGGTAGTCATACATAATACTTTCCTTGTTTTCATAATTCAGAATTCAAAAATCTCATTTCAGTCTCACTGTAACCATATTCTCACTGTACCCCACCTTTAATCATGTGAGGTAATAAATACAATCAGAACTGCAGCAACTACTCCCTTGATATGTGACACACACAACCTTCTGTAACAAGCTATACCTCCAGTTAGAGAAGAAAAGTGTTGGTGGTATAGTGCTGAGCATAGCTGCCTTCCAGAAAGAAAAAATGATAGTCATCAGAAAATCTGATTGTGCTATTTACCCAACTCCATTAGAATTGGTAGATAAATTTCACTTCGGTATATACAGCTCAGAGTACTCATTTTCTATTACTCCTGTAACAAATCAATACAAACTCTGTCTTCAACAACAGCAAATCATTACCTTATGTTTCTAGAAATGCAAAGTCTGAGATGACAGTTCAGCAAGCTGAAGTCGAGAGCAGATTCTTCCGGAGGCTCCTACAGGGAATGTCATGTCTTGGCCGGGATTTCTGTGTTGGGTTTCTAGCACCAACTCTCCTTTCAAAACCAGCAATGGCATGGAGTCTTCATTTGGAATCACCCTAACCCGTTCCATGGTCACATCTGATTCTTTTCAGCCTCTCCCTTTCCCTAGCACTCAACAAAAATAACATGGGCAGCGTGGCTCTGCATCTGAGCCAACCTCAACCTCCTTCTCAACCCCTTATCACAAGCTGCTCATTGTGAACTAAAAGCGATGTTACTTTAACTAGATATCGCCTGTGCAAAGGGGTGCACAACAGCTGGCCATGGTCCTGCACCAACACTGCCCCTGCAATGACCTTGACCAGGAGAACTTGTCTGATGATGAATCATTCAACATATAAGGATCACGTGCGGGCCACCTGCTGAGATACCGCATGGGGTCTGATCTATAGTTGCCTCAGAAAGTGGGTTCAGCTGTATCAGCTGGCCCCCGTCCCACTGACTCTAGGTGGACCCTAGTGGCTAGCTGGCCCAGGTACTATACCCGCAGGATGACAATGGACAAAAATGGCAGTTTCAGTCTCAGCAGAATCATCCACTTACTGATGAGATCAAAGTACTTTAAACAGACGTGGTGGATGAGCAACACCAAGAATAACCCCATCACTAAACTACTAATCTCCCTGCCTGTTTACACTGGGAGCCCCACCCCCTTCAGAGTAAATATGACCACTTTAAATAAATCGCCTCCACGGTGCCCAATTAAATAGATTTGCTTGCACAGCCTGGGTGTAGCTCCACTGGAAATATTTTTGAATCAGTTATATTATCAGTGTCCTTCATTATCAGGACCACACATGGACAAAACGTATTTACACAAGGACTTTACAGTTGGTCTGGTTGAGTCGAATATATTTTCTACTGTATATAATACCAAACATTTTGTGTTTCATTCCATTTTTGTGGCTTTAATCTTCCCATCTAGTCAATGGTAGTGTATCTTGCACTTGTAACAGTGGTGACATCTGAAACTCCAACAAAAACTTTTCAAGGTTGTTCAGTGTGCTTTATCACTAAATACTGCACAGGCACCAAAAAAGCAGTTAAGCTACAGGTCTGCATTTTGCTCCTCTAACCAAACTTGTACCAAACTAAAAAGATAGACTCAGGCCAGGCACAGTAGCCTTGCGGCTGAAGTCCTTGCTTTGCATGCTCAGGGATTCCAAATGGGTGCTGGCTCTAATCCTGGCAGGCCCACTTCCCATCCAGCTCCGTGCAGATGGCCTGGCAAAGCAGTCGAGGATGGCCCAGGGCCTTGGGACCCTGCAGCTTCGTGAAAGACCCAGAAGAGGTTTTTGGCTCATAGCTTCGGATCAACTCAGCTCTGACCATTGTGGTCACTTGGGGAGTGACTCATCGGATGGAAGATCTTCAACTCCATCTCTCCTTTCTGTGTATCTGACTTTGCAACAAAAAGAAACAAATTTTTAAAGAAGACTTACAAGAGGTCTGTTTCCAGTCTATTCATAGGGGAGCACAAGATACACAGAGAAGGGACTATAGCATTTTGATCTTTGAGAGAACACCATTTGAGTAAACTTGAGCAGCAGACTTGAAGAGTAACTTACATTTTCCTCTTGGCTATTACATTTCATATCAAAACTGAATTTACAAGGTTACTGCTTTTGATCAACAGTGATGTTTATCCCTGGCTTTTAAGCAGAGCAGAAAGTATCAATCGCATTAAGGTTTAAAAAAATAAAAATTCGAAACACCGCTCATCTGAAGTTTTCAATGAGTGCATCCTATAACGACTCAACTGAACTGAGCTTCTAATGGTTTGTCCAATTCAGTCACGCTGATAAATTGTCCTAGTGTTTGTTTTCCCACTGTGCTTACTCTTGTAGCCTGCAGTTAATTGGTTCTGACATTTGGTTCTGAACAGGCCAAAAAATGTGCAGGTGAAGAATTTTAAAATTCAAGGCATTCAGATCAGTTGGGACTGAGAGGAATACGAGCCTAAGGGCCACAGATTCAAAGCTAGAACCAGGCCATCTGGCCAGATGTATCACTTTTTAACTCTATGAAATAGCACAAGTGGACACAAACACGGATGTCGAGTTTGTGCATGTAGCTGTCAGATCGAGTCACAAATAGGAAAAGGAAGACTTTGGCAGGTAAATAAGAACACACATCTGTGCCATTCCTTACCACCAGTATCACCAAGAGCCACTTTTGCAATCCTGGCACGTTACTTAACCCCCTCCCCCAAAACCTCAACTCTCAACATGGATGACAAGCACACCTACTTCATAGCATTATGACGAGGTACAAACAAAATGTTCAAAAAGCTCACATCTCAGTGCTCAGCACAGAGTGCCTAATAAGTGTTTTCTTTCCTTTGTTGTTATCATTACGATATCATTAGTTCATAACCTAAGAAACATGTGACGTCAGATCCTGTGAAGCTCTAAGAACTAGCAAAATGTTGGTTTTCAGAGTTCGGTTGCTGCTGCTGCTGCTGCTGCTGTTGTAACATCACAGTCTAGCTGTTTTCTTAATGATACACTTTATTTAGTATACTTTAAGTTTCTTTCAATCACCAGAAAATACAATGAATGTATGATATTAAAGGAATGCCTAAGGACAGATACCCTCCATCAGCCTAACATGTTCTCTGACCTTCTCTACGATGCTCTCAGCCATTAGAGTTACTGTTAGAAATGCATTTCTAACAGATCTTCCGTGGCCATTGAGCAGCTGGTGTTGATTCTGGCTCTGCGAATCCCTTAGACCATGAGTCAGATTCCTGCAACACCTCTCTCCCCACCTCTCCTCCTCCTTCTGAGACTGGCAGGGAAAAGGCAGACAGACTTTTCCATCCATGAAAAAATAAAAACTAAAAAACAAACAAAAACAAAAAAAACAGACTGCTCCAGTTGGTAGCCAGCAACAACTCTATTTCAGGTGCACTGGACTACATATCAATACTCACATGGAGTAACAGGTAACAATTCTTGCCCTCAATGCTACTGTCTGCTCAAAGACTGGCTTGTCATCCAGGATGGGAATGTTAAAGCTTGGCTTAGCTGAATAACCATTTACTAAGAAACTCCATGACCAAGAGCTGTGTTAAAAATTGGACAGGATGGGATACAAATATAACGAAATAAACCTTAAGAAGTTTAAATGCTCCCACATTAAATTCCGTAATGTGAATTTTTTTAAGTATTTAGGATCTTGGCCCAATTTCAGCCCAATGATTATGATACTGAAAGGTGCTTTTTAAATTCCAAAGCTGAATTTCAAAGAATAGTCAACGAACTGAGAGGAACGATTTCAACAGGTGTGGAACACAGCAGTCACTCCACAGGAACTTACAAAGTAGTTGAACAGACAAAGCAAAAAATATGTGAAGAATTGAAGCGACAAACAAGATGAATAATATGATGGGACAGCAAAGCGTAATACTGGCACGGACATTTCTCTTCCTCGAGGATAGGGTGCGGTTGGAGTTAGCTGTTAAGGCTTAACTAAGAAATGAAAAATAATTCCGGGGACATGACAGATAAAGCCAAAGTCAAATTTTACAATTTTTTCTATGAAAATGTACATGGTAAGCGTGGAGCTTGGGTATGTCAGAACCAGAATTGCAGTGGGAACACTTAAAGACTGAAACAATGGGAACAGGCTAGGCAGAGTGAGAATGCCAGAATCAGGAATCACAAACCTTCAGGCAGTACAGCTGAGTTTTGGAATTCACTTCCACGCCCCTTGCTAACGCTGCCAAAACCAGCTTCAGGGTGTGAAAGCTCAAGCATACAGAAGTGACAGGTCTACAGACCTCAATTCCATTGGAAAATAAATTTTAAAGTAGAAGAGGATATGTGTAATCATTTAAACAATGCTTTTCAGAGTTTTCTTTTCAGGGTGGTATTTAAAAAAAAACAAGACCTAGTAGACAGAAAATTGTTGCATCTGACCAGCTCCCTGGAAAGGACAGTACTGCCAAGCTGAGGAGCAATGACACAAAAAGTACCTGGGTTATCTGCAGATCACCAAGTTAACAAGTCAATGAAATATCTGCATCATCTCAAACACTAGACTCTTAATTCAGAAAGGCCTCAGAGTCTCACACTTCTACCTTCCTTTACACAGGTCCCCACAATCAGAGAGAAAAAGCTTTAATGACACGTGATAATTCAACCACAGACAGTAATGCGTCTGCTTCCGCTTCACTGACCACACAGCTGGAGACTTGAACAGCTGTGGTGGCAGACAGAACCCACCCTCAGGAAATGGTGTCAGACAAGCCAAACCACGGTGGGAAACCGAGAAGGAAAGGGAAGGAAATTCTGGGTGTCTTCCTTAAAGCACACAAATACACGTTGGGTGTTAAGCAGTTCCTTCTAAGACTGGCATATCATATCACAGTACCAGTGTGAAGGTTTAACTATTCCTCCAATCCAAATCTCTGCTAATGTGCCTGGAAAGGCAACAGTAGAAGGCCCAAATACTAGGACTCCGTGTCACCTATATGGGAGATCAGGACAGCTTCTGGCTCCTGGCTTCAACTTGGTCCAGTCTCGGCTATTGTGTGGTCATTTGGGGAGTGAACCAATGGGACTAAAGATCCAGTGGCACTAATTAAAAGTACAGATGGGGCCCGGCGGCGTGGCCTAGCGGCTAGGGTCCTCGCCTTGGAAGCCCCGGGATCCCATGTGGAAGCCGGTTCTTATCCCCGCAGCTCCACTTCCCATCCAGCTCCCTGCTTGTGGCCTGGGAAAGCAGTCGAGGACGGCCCAAAGATTTGGCACCCTGCACCCGCGTGGGAGACCTGGAAGAGGTTCCTGGTTCCCGGCATCGGATCGGCGCGCACCGACCCATTGCGGCTCACTTGGGGAGTGGATCATCGGACGGAAGATCTTCCTCTCTGTCTCTCCTCCTCTGTATATCTGACTTTGTAATAAAAATAAATCTTTAAAAAAAAAAAAGAACCTATTAAAGATAATGCCATGCGGTGGTGTGATGCACTTTAAAAAAAAAAGTACAGATGGAGGAGGGGAAAGTTTACAAGCAAATGGATGCTGAAACATACTCTGTAAGGATATACATTATAAAACAAAGATGCTTCAGGCTTGCCACGAGGCTCAGTGAGTAAATCCTCACCTTGCACACACCAGGATCCCATATAGATGCCAATTTGTGTCCCAGCTGCTCCATCTCCCATCCAATTCTCTGTGGCCTGGGAAAGCAGTTGAGGACGGCCCAAAACCTTGGGATCCTGCACCTCCATGGGAGACTCCAAAACGGCTCCTGACTCCTAGCTTTGGATTGGCTCAGCTCCAGCCATTGCAGCCACTTGCAGAGTTAACCAGCAGACGGAGGATATTTCTATCTACCCTTCTCTGTAAATGTCTTTCCAATAAAAAATAAATCTTTTAAAAAATACAAAGATGCCTCAAAATGTTCATAGGGAAATTATATTTTTAAAAATTGATGAAATAATGACCACCTGGAGCTAAAAAAAAACAAAAAAATAGATGAAAACTATTTTTTAAAGGATCTTCAAAAAGTTCACGGAAAGGACATTATGGTACAGCACACTAAGATGCTGCCTGCAGGGCCAGCATCCCATATGGGTGCCTGACACTCCATTTCCAATCCAGCTTCTTGCTAATCACCTGGAAACACCAACAGAAGGCGGCTCAAGTGTCCCAGCCTCTCACCCATGTAGGAAACCGGATGAAGTTCTTGGCTCTTAGCTTCAGCCTGAATTAGCAGATGGAAGATTTTACTCTTTGCCTGACTGCCTCTCTCTCAAACAAAATATATAAACTTTTTAAAAAAAAAATTCATAAGAATGCATATTATGAAAAACTATGTTATGAATTTCAAGTTACTGTGCAAAAACTTACCTTTAAGCTCCATTTTGTCATAGCCATTTGAAGACCTTCATATTAGTAGAGGTTACTTCTGATGACTGATTACCATCTTCTGCCACATAATTTTCAGTTCATATTTTTAATAACGAGAATAATGTCTTTGCTTTTAACCTGCTGGCAAATATTTTTGGAAAGGTGTGCTTTCCTAAAGCTTCATTGGAATTTATTTGTTTTGGTTGTGCTCACTCTCACCAATGCCAGAATCAGTGCTACACAATGGGCAAGTGTGGCTTTTGAGTCCAAAAACTTAAGCAACGCCCTCCCATATGTATGACAGAATCAGCATGTACCCTGTGCACCCCAAAGGCCATGATGAGCAAATGAAACACACGTATGTGAATTGGCTCTCTTACAAACGACAGAACACAAACAACTGGCTACTCAACTCCACTTGGAAGCTTAGCATTTTATTTTTTCCATTTAGAGTGTACCACTGTCAAGCAAAACAAAGAACTGGTCTATTAAATGTTAATGTAATTGGATTTTTCCAGTGGATGAATACAAAAGCAGAGCACCCTCGAGTGACTTGGAATTCACCCCAACTAGCACCAGGCATGCCTTTCGTGCCGGCCAGCAAGAACCCAACAAAGGCAAGCCAACACACGTCCGGAATCCCAACAGGCAGGTCTCTCACCAGGGCTGTCTCTGAGGTTAACCGTAAGAGAAGCAGAGCATTAGGCTGACAAAGTCTTAATATTGCCTGTTTGTAAATATTTTAAGTATACTAGTTACTCTCTCAAAAAGGGTGTCCTGAACTATTCTGAGAACTGACTAAAGTAAAAAAAATTCATCAAATATTAATCTAGAGAATATCCAAAAGAGAGAGAGATAGAGGACACATACCAAAGGTGATAACATGGTGGTACAGGCAGGCTGCCATGAGAACATAGGGAAGGAAACAATTACCAAGGCAGGGAGAACAATTAGGCCCTAAGCACACTCCAGCTTCCTGGACATTCCCAGGAGCACCCCAGCTGCACTCATGCCCCACCCACCTGATGTTTCAAAAAGCACAAGCCACTGAAAAACAGTTCACTTATTCATCTTCAAGCAGATGCCCAGGAAAAATTACCTAGAGTTGCACACCTTGGCTAGATGGTCACCTGCACTTTAGAAGCAGGGATCTGATGTCAACTACAAAAACAAAAATACGGCACCATAAATTACAGTCATTTCTTCACTTGGTCACCATGCTAACAGTCTCAAAACAGCTTCAACTTCACTGCAACTGGCAGACAACAAACCCTTTATTATCCATTCACCAGCCAGCCTCGTGAACTGCCTTGGCCAGCACTCCAGGCAGCGTTCCGCCCTCTGCCAGTTCTAGTCAAATCAACATTAAGTCCCATGACAATGACTAAGAGCTAGTCACACACTAGTTTCAGTGCAAAGGGGGGGAGGGGGGATAATCATGTAAAATTTAAATGCATCCTAAAAGTGAGCAACTCATAGGAGCTGATTCCTAAATTAAACATAGTGCCAAGGGCTTTCTTAGCTGGCATCACTCTAATAACAGGCTTACACTTTCTGCTCCATTGTGAAGAGCAATGTAAGATGCAGGGCCTGGTGACGTGGAGCTTGTTCTGCGGCCTCAGCTGCCCGCATCAGAAAGGCCATTCTAACATCAAACATCACTCAACATGGATTCCCAGTGCTTGCCAGAGACAGCCTAGCAGTGAGCAAGGATGAGGAGGTTTGTGGGGAAAATGACCTCTAAATCTGCAAAAAACAGGCCATCAGGCCTCATACACACTGCATTTGCAATCACATTAAAATAGGGTGCAAGCTCTTACTATCTCCAAAGAAATATAACCACCTTTCAAAAAAGTACTGACGTGTCTTCAGTACTTCTATTTACAAATAAGGAACTACTGCCCAAAATATAAAAGAAATTTACCTATAACCATACATTATAAAATAAATTTTTAACTTAAAAGCACTGATACAAAAGAATTAAGACACTAAAGAGCATGGCATTAGAGAAAGCAAAGGAATAAAACTATGATGATAATAATTAAAGGCCCTTGAATGAAGGGTACCAATGTTTTATTTTCTTTTTTTTTTTTTTTTTTATAATCTATTTTATTGTGTTGTTGACAATCTTTACATAGTTAATTACAGTTAAAGAAAGAAAAAGAAAAGAAAAAAAAAAGGTTCAGGGGGATAGGGAAGTGGGTAATACTATTATGTCCACATTGTTTCCATCTTGTATCTGAGGTAAAGGGGGATATTGAGGGGGAAGCCCCACCCGGTTTCCCGCCCACCCCGAGTCCCGGATGTGGGGCATGCTCTGAGATATGTGCTCGAGTGGTGTTAATAGTTCTCCGGTTATGAATCGCTGCCAGTTTCGCTCGATGAGGTCGTCCACTGATTGATATGGTCCATCATAAAGTCTCCGTTTGCCCCATATATCGCTGCCAACATATAGCTGAGATGAATGATTGATCTGCTCTGTCTTCTGTCTTTTCTTGATTAGAGTTCTGAGTCCAGCAGTTCGATTAGGGAGATCTCCAAAGAAACTTTGAGGTATTCCCAGACTAGTTTCTTGTATGCTCTAGCAAGCACAGGGCCCGGCACAGTCCATCACCACGATCAGCTGGTGGTTGCAATTGCTGGGTTGGTTCTGTTTTCAGTCCCGAGTTGCACTGGAACCAATGGGTGTTGCAGTCCAGTCTGGTTCTGCCCAGCACGTACTCGGCCCTCACACAAACCAGTGGGAGCTGCAGCCTAGTCGGGGCGACCCACAATAACCCCCACCAGGCCCGCCCCCTACCCTGGTTTGCCAGTATGTGTAGCAGAAGACCAGTCTGTCCCCCATCCCATTTGGCTCTTGTACGTGTCAATGGGTATTAAAGCTTAGTTCTATCTAACCAACTCAACCATCCAGCCCTCACGGGTGTTGTTGAGTGCCTCTCTATCTAGCCATCCCAGCCCCCGTCCCAGTCTTCATGCCCTCCCACGGGAATAGTGACCCAAGAAGGGGGAACCCACTTTTTCCCTCCCAGGTCTCTCTGTCCCGGTTTATGCACTCTTTAGGTGGTTCTGTGATTTGACTTGACAGAATTAGTCCCCAGTGCCAGCTTCTGCGGCTATGCCCAAACATCCCTCACCCACTCTAATTTATGCTTGCACCAGCAGGAATAATCAGCCCAGCCTGGCTTTTCCCTGATCTAGTCCACATGCAGCGCACAGGTGTTGTAGCCTTGCATAGTCTAGTCTGTCTCTATCCCAGCCCACGCTCTCCATTGGGAGTAGCTGTCCGGCGAGGGAACCAGCCCCTTAATCCCCCCGCCAGTTCTGCCCCTCCCTTCCTTCCTGGATCTCATGTGTGCTGGTTGGGTGCTGCATTCATATCCAGTACAGGCAACCACGCCCTGGCATTCCATAATGTGTACTGGTTTTGTCGCGACCAAACCCGGCTCATCCCACACTCTGATCTGGTGATCGGATTTGCCAGTGGGTGATAGGGACTGATTCAGCCTGGTCTGCTCCTGACCCATGCTGAATGTGTGCCAGTGGGAAACTTTCCATGGCCTATTCTGGACTGTTTCCTATCATGCTTCTTGCGCTTACCTGCAGGGACTGTGTCCTGCCAGAGGAGTTGCCCAGGCTCCTCCATCAGATCCCCTCCCAAAGGCAGGTTTTGCGCATGCCAGGGGGTCCTTGAGCCAACCCAACTCAGTTCACCTCCTGCCCTAGCAGGAACAGTGGCTTTTCCTGGCTGGCTTTCACCCCGTTCTGGTTCTTGTTGTTGGATGTTTCAGCCCAGCCATGGCTCGTCCATACCCACATACAGCTCACGCATGGCTCAGTAGGGGGTTGAGACCCAGCCTAGTCAGTCCCACATCTACCTCCTGGTTCTCCATGCCACCAGATGGTGTTGGGGTCTGAACTGGCCTGGTGCATCCAATCCCAGCCCACACTAGTGCCTCAGGTGACTGCAACTGTTTCCTAGATAGAACGCAGCCCCAATTCCAGCACATACGCCCCTTGGTGGGAACCTCAACCTAGTTAGGGTGTCCCGTTACCTCCCCGATTGGGCTTGTTCCTAGCTGTAAATCATGCACCTGCCCGTGGTTGCTCTGGGGACCAGTAGGTGCAAGAGCCTAGCTCGGTATGACCTGTGTTCCATGCTGGTTTCTAGTTTTGCTTGTAAACAAAGGTTTGTTCAGTCCTGCCCAGTACATTACGGTCCATTACCAAGTTACACATTTTGGAGCTACTATGCCCTGCTAGTCTGACCCCCAGATTTGGACGGCATGTTCACCAGCGAGAGCTATGACTCGCCAGGGGAGCTTCCCAAGTACCTCCACTTGATCCACTCCCAAGCCCAGTTTACATACATGCCATTGGTTTTTAGGCCAGTGCCCGGTGTACTCTGGCCTCCCATTTGGCCTTGTATGAGCTGGTGAATGTTGCAGCCCGGCCCACCCCACAGCCTATTCAGGATGCACATTTGGGTGCTGCTGCCTTGCCCAGTCCAGTCTATGGTGGATCCCTTTACCTGTGATTGATGGCAGGCTCCTTGGTCACACCTAGCTTAGTCCATAACCACCTAAAATTTAGGTTTACCAGTGGGGCCAAACTTTCTACAGGGTGTGGCCCACACATCCTGCACAGAGTCCACCCCAGTATAAGGTTCTAGAGTGCTAGTTAAAATTATGGACCTGCCTAATGTGACCAGTCTCCTGAACCAACATCATGTCAGGCAAAAAAATATCCTGCTAGACAATCCGGGGTTTGTCTTTTGCATTATAGGTGTTCAAAGCTCAGCATTATTGAGTGATTAGAAGTTCTCCAAAAGAAGAGTTACTGGCGTTGGGAATCTTTAGGATTGACTCAGAACCCAGAAACAGTGGGGTCACCCTAGAGCTATCTAAGCAGCAATTCGGACATCCATTACCCCAGAGCTCCCCGGCCGGGCGGCCAGCAGGCAGAGCCTGGCACCACCTGGTGCCCTGGCCGCCCTGGGTGAGGCCGAGGACTCGTTCACTGCCTTGCGGCAGTGTCTTTGGCGTGAGCCCCCAGCATTGGGTCCGACCCGGCAGGGGCACCCCCCACAGCCGCCACACTGTGAGGAGCGGCAGTTGCCCCCGAATCCCAAGGCCCGAACCCCTCCCAAACTCACCTAGCTGCCTCATATTAGCAGCTGGGTGGAGCTAGGAATTTTAAGCCAGTTCCCAAGTTCCCACATGGTGCACTTACCCTGAGGAATGAGCTCTCTTGGGTCCTGGGTGAGGCCGAGGACTCGTTCACTGCCTTGCGGCAGTGTCTTTGGCGTGAGCCCCCAGCATTGGGTCCGACCCGGCAGGGGCACCCCCCACAGCCGCCACACTGTGAGGAGCGGCAGTTGCCCCCGAATCCCAAGGCCCGAACCCCTCCCAAACTCACCTAGCTGCCTCATATTAGCAGCTGGGTGGAGCTAGGAATTTTAAGCCAGTTCCCAAGTTCCCACATGGTGCACTTACCCTGAGGAATGAGCTCTCTTGGGTCCTGGGTGAGGCCGAGGACTCGTTCACTGCCTTGCGGCAGTGTCTTTGGCGTGAGCCCCCAGCACTGGGTCCGACCCGGCAGGGGCACCCCCCACAGCCGCCACACTGTGAGGAGCGGCAGTTGCCCCCGAATCCCAAGGCCCGAACCCCTCCCAAACTCACCTAGCTGCCTCATATTAGCAGCTGGGTGGAGCTAGGAATTTTAAGCCAGTTCCCAAGTTCCCACATGGTACACTTACCCTGAGGAATGAGCTCTCTTGGGTCCTGGGTGAGGCCGAGGACTCGTTCACTGCCTTGCGGCAGTGTCTTTGGCGTGAGCCCCCAGCATTGGGTCCGACCCGGCAGGGGCACCCCCCACAGCCGCCACACTGTGAGGAGCGGCAGTTGCCCCCGAATCCCAAGGCCCGAACGAATGTTTTATTTTCTAAGTTCTGGGTCAAAAGAGAACTTCATAAACTGTTAAACAGAAGTGCTATTTTTCTTTAAGACTCATTTATCTTTATTGGAAAGGCAGGTTTCAACAGAGAGGGAAGGACAGACATACAGAGAGGTCTTCCATCCACTGGCTCATTCCCCAAATGACCACAATGGCTAAAGCTGAGCTGATCTGAATCTGGGAGCCAAGAGCTTCCTCAGAGGGTCCCATGTGCATGTAGGGGCCCAAGGCCATCATCTGCTTCTCTCCCAGGTCATAAGCAGAGAGCTGAATCAGAAGTAAAGCAGCCAGCACTCATATGGGATGCTGGCACAAGCATGTGGAGGACTAGCACATTGTACACTGGACCCAAAATAAAAGCCTATTTTTAAATTGTTCCCCCTAAAAAGAAAAAAAAACCAATAATGCACTATTCACAAACACACAAATAAGAAACTATCATTTCCATTAAGGTCCCCTCCCAATTTTCAATCCATTAAGCACTTCACTTGTGTCAAATTTAATAATAAACACTGAGAACGGATGCTATGCTAAAGAACCTGGAAAGCACTCTACATGTGGTTTTATAACTGCTGGGTCATGCAGACAGTTATGATCCCGTTTTACAGATGAGCAAACAGAAACAAGAGTAACTAAGGAAATCACCCCAGGGTTCATAGATCAGGATCCTAAGTGACGGAGCCACACCAGGGCTCCAGGGCTCTCAGAATTGAATGTGCCTGCCGACAGATGGAGGAGACTGAGCTGGCAAAGGTAACCAATAGCTCCTGGAGAAATTTTTCATTCTCTCTCCCACCTCTCTTCTCATCTCACCTCTATTTCTGGTTCCCCTTCTCCTTCGTTTTCCCTTTCCTTTTCACCTCAAGCCCATCAAAAGGCTGCATTTGTTGACAGATGTTCAGACATTCTGGCCTGCTTGAGGTGGGACGCACTACATGGTGAGGAAAGGCCGAAGATGAGCGGGACCCCAGAACCACTTGGTTGAGCCTCATCTTCGTGGAATCAAACTCAAGAAGGACAGAAAGAAGCATGGTGACAAAGACAGTAAAAGAATTAAAGCTCAGCTCTTCTGTGCCCAAAATGTTCTTTTCATTAGAACTCTGGACCATTTGTGAACAATCAGTTCCATTACCAGCAGCACTCCTGCTGACAATCAACCAAACACCATTCCTCCTCGGGTTACTCGTGAGACACATCATCAACAGTTTCATATGCAAGGAAACCTCATCTCTTTCCTTCCAACTGTGTCTTCCCTGTCACTCAGGGAAGATGTAATTAGGTCACTCATTGTACCAGGATTTCTGTGCAAGAGTCCAGAGGGAGACAGACCTCAGTTTGAACAGCAGCTCTCAACAACTCTTCCAGTGCTGCTCATCCCACACCCTAGGATGTGCCTTCTTCCAGAGGCTGCATCCTCGCAAGACACTGTGGCCATGTCACACCCAGACAAGACAAGGCCCATGCTATCCAGAAATCAACACCCTCTCTAGAAACCGTTATCAACATCTCATTTCTTACAACTGTGTCACCCACCCCACACTGCAAAAGAATTGAGTTTGCAGTGGGGGCTTTGTTAGTGCAGGAGGAGGGGAAACAGCTTCTGGGCAACAAGCAGTCTCTACCACGCTGGTTCTCACTGTATCCGAAGACATCATGACCCAGGACTGATATTAGAGTACCAATAGCTTCCACCAAACATCACCCAGAATTGGGGAAATTTATCTATTTTCTTTAGAGGCACTGAGTTAACCTTCACTTCTATAACACTCCAGAAGACAGGGCTCTAGTTAGACTTTAAATAAACTGCAGGGAAATTTTTAGCCTACTTGAAGTCTCAAGCTTCTCAGAAAAGCTTTACCAACATTGGAAGTCTTCACCCTTACAATATACAATGTAAGACGCTGTCCCTTCTCCAGTTCCAAACGAAAGCCAACTCTAGGCCACTGTGATGGGACTAAAAGACAGCTCTGATCACCACAAACCTCCACAAAAAGGCATTTCCTTAGTACCACTTAGAAAACACCTGTCATATGCACGTTTGATTTCAACTATAACAAAATTCTAATTAAAACAGTATTTCACACTGGGCTCATTTGCCATCTATCTTATTTTATGAGTTCTCATAAGTTCACAAAAGCTTTGTTGTGCATATATTTATATATATAATACATAAATAATTTTTGGTCACACTGGAACTTGAATACACTTAAAGCTCAGTGAAATTTATGCCTGTTAGTTGTTCTTAATTTCCCATTGCATAGATTAGCTTTTTTCTCTTTAATTAAAATAAAAAATGAAATAAATTACTCATAATGTTTAACAGATTCACTGAGATTTGCAGATACAATTCTTAAGAACACAGTATTTGTAATATTCCACTGCATTTTTAAAAACATAATACTTGGGCACTAAAAGCCAGAATTGGAATTTTTAAAAGATTATTAATGTCATCAGCAACAATATCCTAGGTAGAGTTCTAAGCGCTTTCCATGAAGTCGGTCACCTTACTAACAAATTACTTGGTGACAGAGATTATATTATTCATGTGTAACCAATGAGGAAACCAAGGCAAAGAAATTTTTAGTAACTGCAGGAAACCATGCAATGACTAAGCAGCAGCTGGGATCCAAACAAATGATCTAACCACATGCTAACCTCTGTTCCCAGGCTGGAAAAGTATCCAAAAGAACAAGATAAAGTAGTGTTACATAAATGAGCCGAAGGTGGCCTCTTGCATCTACTCCCAGGCTGTTTACTTCTAATTCAAACACCTGCCTGCACAAACTATTTTTTAAATACCCCACAAAAGCACTGCTTTTTGGGTTTTGGCCATTTAGGGCATCACCATCTTGCTGACAATTAACTCAAGACCTCTGTCAGACAAAGGGCACTGTGCCAGGTCCTAAGAGAAGACATGACTGAGAACCAGTCCATTGTCACAGGGCTTCTCTACAGATAAAGGCCTGGTATGTGCCCCAGGCAAAGAAAGCAAGCACACAGACTATGCAGCGCAATACAGAGGGCAAGTGAGGTGAGACCAGGCCGCAGGAGTTGCTTCTCAGCTCCAAAGGATGGGAAATTAAGGAGCACAAATGAAAGATGGGCAGACCTCAGAGAAAGCAAAGATGCAAAGTGGCAAAGCACGGCACCTTTGCAAGTAAGCCTTTAACATCATTTTCAGCGAAGCTTGCTGGGATTCTGAAGCGCAGGACTGAAAATGCTGGTCACTTGCTGTGACTGGCAGGGGGCCTGCTGAGTGTTACAGGGTAGAGAACAGCATCCCCATCTCCTCCCTACTATGTGCAGGCAGGACCACCTGACAACCAGGAGTCTCCCAACACTGCCAAATGGACCAGCCTCAAGAATTCCACCTAGAGGGCTGGAAATGTGATGGTAGTGGTGGGAATGGAGAGGAGATATTGGTTGATGGAGGGCTAGGCATTTGACCTAGCAGTTAAGATGCCCACATGCCACATGAGAGGAACTGAGCTCCTAAATTTGAGTTTCCAGCTCCCAACTATAGCCTAGGCCCAACCCCAGTCATTGCTGTCCATCTCTGTTTCTAACCTCTCAATAAGAAACTTGGCAGGCACAACAGCTCAATGACTAAATCCTCATCATGCAAGTATCAGCATCCCATATGGGTGCCAGGTTCTTGTTCTGACTGCTCTACATCCCATCCAGTTCCTTTGTGGCCTGGGAAAGCAGTCGATGATGGCCCAAAGCCTTGGGACCTTGCACCCACCTGCATGGGAGAGACCCAGAAGAAACATGGCTTCGGATCAGCTCAGTTCCAGCCACTGTAGCCATTTGGGGAGTGAACCAGCAGATAAGAGAATTCTCTCTGCCTCTTTTCCTCTCCATAAATCTGATATGCCTTTTCAATAAAAATAAATAAATCTTAGAAAAAAAGAGAAATTGGCTGAGGGAGACATGGGGCTAAGGAAGAGCCAATGGGCTTTGCTACTGTGAACAACCCTACAATGTATGATTCCACGAAGTCTTCATAACCTTAACGGGAGACTGTGCACAACTTCTCTGCTAAGGATGGCTCTCAGGGACAGGGAGTCAAAATCAGAACTAAAATGTGCGTGTGTTCTTGACCCCATGGACTCCATTCCCAGGAAGTTTAGCAGGAATCAAGTCACTCTGGACTTGACCCTCCAAGAACAGGAAATGGAAGCTGCAGACTTAACACCCTGAAGACACTTCCCTCTGTCCCCTGCCATGCCACAGCTTCCTCCCTGTGCAGCCCTGTCTGTAATCTCTGCACAGATGGAAAGGCAGCACTTTCAGGTGTGCTGAAAGCATGCAGTTCATACCCACAACGTGCAGAACAGGTCCATCATCTCCGTGAAATCAGCCACACTGTACAGGTGTACTGCACCATCCTTCAAACTTGATCTCATTACTGGAACACAGCTTGAAGGTCACCAAAATGTGAGTCAGTGGGACAGATGCTGAAGAGAGACTAGGCAGTGTCCCGAAATCCAAGTGACAACAGAAGCAGAGAAGGGGTCACTGGCTGTGTAGGAGGTTGCAGGCTTAGTCAAAGACATGTCCACCTCCCCCGCCCACACACACACCAGCAGTCTCTTTATTGAACTGCACACTCTTCACAATTTCAGACATACCAGAAAAAGCCCTTAACAGCAAGCAGCAGCCTGACTTTCTACCCCCGAGTCTAGGCACCAGACACAGGTGACGCCTGTTGCTTGCGGCAGCACTTGGAGACTGTTTATGCTGAAGATCTCTGCTTTCTCACCAATGGAAGAACTCAGCTTTACTAACTCACACCTTAGCTCGCTTCCAGCTCTAATCATTTGTGTCAGAAAAGTGAAGACACGGATTCAGCCCAGGAGCACTAAGCCAAGGAGCGCAACACGAAACTGTACGAATGGCCATCCAAAACACTGCTAGCACTTCTTTCATGTCTAATCTTTCTTTTTTTGTTTAAATGACTGAAGATTTGTTGGCCAGAAAAATCGCTATGGAACTTAAAATTGTTTCTAAACATTTTTAAATTATTTCATATGCTTTTAAAAAAATTACAATAATTTCCTTGCTAAATACTAAAATACTTTAAAACAAAAAGTTAATTATACTGGCTCCAGTACTTATAAAAAGGGGAATAACAAAATGTCATCATGCATATTTAATAAAACCTCTGATTTTGTTCAGACCTGGAATATACTCCTAATAGGCCCTGCATTCTCCTGTTACTCTTCAGCACAGGGACCATCTTAACAAATGCGTCAAACATCTGATAGCCAAATGCAGCAACACAGAGTGGGCCTTAAAATTAGAGGCGAAGAGTTTCTCTTAGTTTTCTAGGTGAACTTCTAACAGGCGACACATGACAGCTGACACTTGGTGGCATTGGCTACAAATGGTATGTTTCACGACACATGCTCCAGAATGACTCCTATTAGACTGACATGCAGGGTACCAGATTCTGCTGGAAGGGCCGGGAGATAAACGAATGGGCTCTAGGGGCAACACAAATAAAGTACAAGAAAGGATCCTTCCCTCACGGAAATTCTAAGTCTCATTAAGGGGACCAACTGCCAGAAGAGGAACACAGTGGCAACCCAAAGGATCCCCAGGTCTCGGCCACAGACAAGTTGCTCTCAGAACAACCCAAGCCTGTTCCTACGCAGAGGATGCAAGGCCCTGCACTAAGCAGGACACCTGGCTTCCCAAGCCCTGTAGAATTGCACACAACCTAAGAGCTGGCGCTGCAGCGGGGCAAGGCAGGATGCAGCTTTCTCAGCCAAGGTCTCTGACATGCTGGTTCCTGGGACAGTAACTTTCTGCTAAACCCTGAACAAACAGTGGTGGGAATGACTAATATGAAACGCAGGTCTCTTCCTCCCTAACCCTTGATGGGTCTCTTCCTCCCTAACCCTTGATGTTAACTCAAGTTGACGGATGCAAATACTTCATATAATACACAAAACTAAAAATATTTCAAATATTAATTTAAGTGATTCATGTAACTTACTTTAAATAATCTATTTAATTCCAGTAATGTTTAAAGTACCATCGACTTTGGTGCTGTATTGTGTTTCCCACGGATTAGGAGAAAGTAAAATTCCTCTACCAAAGTATAGCAAGTATGTTTCTGAATCTTTCATTTTCCCAGGCTTTTATCAGTCCCTTGGGGCCATTACAGCCTTTGTAGCACTCTCCATTTCAATTAAATTATATAAGGATATTATCATCTGCAGGGACTCAATGGTGTTGGTGACACTTGTAATCACATTTGATACATAGCTAATTACAAATATCAGTATTTCTTAATTGCTTCCTTTGTGCCAATAACAAAACTACGAGACAGAATAGGACAGTTACCATTCACCAACTCTGGATGTCAAAGCTTCCATCGCGTTATTTTGTAATTGTTGTTTGTGCCTTCCCATCCCCTAATAACACATTTAAAAAAGCATTCTCTATCAGATAGATTCTCTATCAGATGAAACTTGAGGTGTACTTAAAACTATATTCAGACAAACTTTTATCAAATTTTCATTCAATGCTAGCTATTCCCTCTCCAGCTAACTCCTTTTAAAATCTCTGAAATTTAAGAGAAAGGTCCCTCATGGTAAGCCTAGTGACTAAAGTCCTCACCTTGCATGCACTGGGATTCCATTTGGGAACCATTTCGTGTCCCACCTGCTCCACTTCCCATCCAGCTCCCTGCTTGTGTCCTGCGAAGGCAGTCAAGGATGGTCCAAGCCTTGGGATCCTGCACCCACATGGGAGACCTGGAAGAATCTCTTGGCTCCTGGCTTCAGATCGACTCAGCCCTGGCTGTTGTGGCCACTTGAGGAGTGAACCAGCAGAGATCTTTCTGTCTCTCCTCTCTGGAAATCTGACTTACCAGAAAAATTCTTAAATAGGGGGGGAGCAACACTTTCATTTACAAAGCCTCATACTGTATTTTTAAAGTGTGGAATGCAGCTCAACATTTAAACACTTCCATATCGTATGAATATGAAGGTCAGTGAATGTATTTTCATATTTTTCACACAGATCCATTAATACATTCACAGCATTATGGCTGCCTTCCTAAAATCTAGATGCCTCTGAATCACACAGGGGCTGATTCTTGGGACAAAACTTCCAGAGCTTTCTTTCCCCAGAAACCAAGAGGAGGACATTTGCCACACACCATCCAGACCAAAGAGGATATGAAGGGGATATTTGGCAATTTCCTAGCAGCTCCGTCTACCATGCAGTGGCTTGGAAAGGAGGTGCACTCTTTCATGAGAGGATTTCAAAGAACACTTCCTGAGATAAAGAATCTGGAGTATGAAAGAACTCCATTTTTCACCACCCAGATCACTGCCTCTTACACGCTCCTTCTCCTCATCCTCAATCCTGTTACTCCAAAGCTACCCTGACAATCCGTGAGCTCACCAGGGTCTGGCACATACCTGAACACTAGCAGCTGCAAACCAATGCTGACCCCAGAAGGAGCACTTCATTGACTGATATTTAGAAGGGCTTCTCAACCACTGTTTCAGGATAGGATTTTTTTTACCAAAGATTTATTTATTTTTATTGGAAAGGCAGATTTCCAGAGAGGAGAGACAGAAAGATCTTCTACCTGCTGGTTCACTCCTCAAGTGGTTCCAACGACCGGAGCTGAGTCGATCTGAAGCCAGGAGCCAAGAGATTCTTCCAGGTCTCCCATGTGGGTGCAGGATTCCAACGCTTAGGACTATCCTTGACTGCCTTTGCAGGATACAAGCAGGGAGCTGGATGGGAGGTGGAGCAACTGGGACATGAACCGGTGCCCATTTGGGATGCCAGTGCTTGCAGGCAGAGGATTAGCCATCATACCGGGCACCAAGTTGGAATTTCTTGTGGAGCTGTGGAAACTGCCAATTCCAATACAGCTTGAGAACAGACCCAAATGATTCCCAGGTGATTCTGAAAATCTGACTGCGACTGGTGGACCATGCTTGTGCTCAGCTACTTGGTACCCACTTCTTCACTGTTCTCATTCTGACAAGAGTTCCTGCATTTCTTCCACATCAGCATGAGACACTCTGTACTAAGAACCAAATCAGCAGGATGTAACAGTGATACTATTCAACTCAATTCAACAAGTTCTCTCTTGCCTGCTTCTATGCTCTGTGGGCTAAATGACACACAGCGATTTCTGCCATGCATATAAAACTAGGATTTGGCCCCAGAACAAGCCCTCATGTCTGAAGGACATGCATTCCAAAACCTCTCCTCAATAAACCCCTTCATTCATGAAGCTGTGAGAACACAGAGTTTGCCTCCTCTTGTTAGCAAGGAAGCACATTTTCCCACAATCTCAGCATCAAGGTGTTGGTATAGTTGGGAAGAATGAGGGGAGTACGAGCTGGTGGTCTCTCCTGCATATGCTCATTCCCAGCTGTGTGTGCTGAATGGTAACAGCTGGACTCATGGCCTGGGATTACTGCTTGGAAGCATGCACTACAACTGGGTAGGACGGGCTGAAAGGGGACGGCCACCAACAGCAAAACACAGTAGACACAATGTTTGGGGAAAGGGTTAGTTAGAATCCATGCTCCTCATCACCAGCTACTGCCTGTGGGTGATACAATAAAGCCCAAGGTGAATGAAGACAGGGCTGAGACAACTGTGGACCAGGAACAGCAACATCTGCCTGGCAACAGCCACACGTGCAGCACATGCCTGGAAGGTCACTGTGCACTGCTTTCACGCTCCAGCAGGGACTTTCTATTCTGCCAAGGATCATCTGAATATTCGATCATTCGCAGGTCATACAAAGTTGTCAACTTAAAAATGAGCCTGCTATAGATTTACTGAATGCTGAGTTCTGTCTGTGATTGCCTTGGCAGGGCCAGACCAAAGGATTTTGCAGGCCTTATATGGCCCATGGCTGGATGTTCCTCATCCTGTAAGCTACATGGAATGTACCACACTGTGCATGCACTCCTCTGCCTGCCACCCTCATAACGAAAAGTTCATAGAAAATGAAAGTAAGATTTATTTTTGGTGCAAAAACAATTTAAAGTTCTTCCACACTAACGGTCTTCAAAAAGTTCAGAGAAAATGTACGTTATTTCACAAACAATTTGAGAATAGTTTTTGAAACTGAATGTTTTGGGTGCCCTTGAGTTATCACCATCCACCTGAAGAGACTGGCACCTTCATGAATCAAGTGACCTGCCTAAAACCAAGCAACTGGAAGATGGCAGGAGCCATCATCTAAGCCTCAGGCCATCCGAGGCCACCCGCAAACTGAGCTCCCAGGAGAAAGATGCTCCGAAGAGGGACTGCTCTTTGCATACAACACAAGGATTATGACACTTAGTAATACGGTGCATAAAGAAACGAGACTCAAAAATAGTGAGGTACCAAATTATACACAGTCTCTAAAATCACTGGAAGAATTTTACCATGACTTTCTATTAGGGGGCATCTTACCCAATACATGACAGGGTAACTGGCACATAGTGGAAAGCAAAGAAAATCTGCGCCTAAACATAGGAAAATACATTCCATTCCCCCAAATTAAAAAGGGATAGCATTATGTCCCTTCCTTTTTCCTTAAGGACAAACTTAGGACAACAGTGAAAGATGCACTTAGGATGCCTGTGTCACATCACTCCGTTTCACACCTAGCTTCTTCCTGCTGAGTCACACCCAGGGAGGCAGCTGACGACGGCTCAAGCATGTGGGCCCCTGTCACCCACAGAAGAGACCTGGCTGAAGTTTCTGGCCCCTGGCTTCAGCCTGGCCCAGCTCTGGCTGGTGCCGGCATTTGGAGAGTGGACAATGAATGGGAATTTCACTCTTCTTTTTCTCCACCTTTCAGGCCAACAGAAATGCGCATATGCAGGCCCGGCGCAACAGCATAGTGATTAAAGTCCTCGCCTTGCACGCGCCGGGATCCCATATGGGCACTGGTTCTAATCATGGCGGCCCTGCTTCCCATCTAGCTCCTGGACTTGGGACCCTGCACCCGCGTGGGAGACCCAAAAGAAGCTCCTGGCTCCTGGTTTCGGATTGGCTCAGCTCCAGCCGTTGCGGCCGCCTGGGGAGTGAACCATTGGATGGAGGATCTTCCTCTCGGTCTCTCCTCTCTGTATGTCCGCCTTTCCAATGAAAAATAAATAAATTTTTTAAAGAAATACACATACACACATGTGCATACTCACTTTCTGGAGGCTTTATCTACTCCAAAGACAATCCTCCAGTCTTGAGCAGACTGGCTTCCTTCTGGGAAGCTTCTCTAGATACCATCTGATATCTTACAAGGCTTCATGTTAACCCTATCTAAGGTGCTAACGGTAATAGCTTATATATTTAAAACCCCTAAAATTTTTGTAACAACAGCCCAGAGTAAGCAGTTTTAACAACTCCATGAACAATTTTTATGAGGGAAAAACACTAATAAAAGTATCAGGTTCTGCATAAATGTTGCCTTTATGATATCCAGATCTCACTCTACCAACAAATAAAGAGGAAAGAGGCTTCCTCCCCTAACACTCTCGTCAGGGTTTTCTGATGATTGGCTGTGGTTGAAGTAGTCTGTGTGAGACAGTCGCCCCAACGTTCACCTTCAGCCAGACTTTCCAGGGATCATCAGGGCCTCTGCGGTCACAAGGAGCGACACTGGAGAAGGAGGGCTTTTCCTCAAATTGTTGCTTCCCCCTCTTCATCCAACGGGGCCAACTCAGTTCCACCAGGGGGTCAGGACGTCAGCACTGGACAGGCCACTACTTAACACTGCAGTGCAAAGGCTCACAATTTAACACCTTAAATTCTGCTGAAGGGTATAATGCATCAGTGTTACAAAATATAAATGAAGATTAGATTAAAATGCTGTCCAACAACTCATATTCCGTCAATTATCATTTCAAATTGGCCCCAAATACTTCTGAATTTAAAAAGAGGATGGTTTCCAGGTATAATCATGAACAAGCAAGATGTGAGTAAACTTATCCCTTTTCCTAACTCAACGCATCAACCCTGAAATTCTTTAATCTGAGATACAAACAGAGAGCATACTGATCTGCTAGTTCACACCCAAAACGCCTGCATCTCAATCCAGGTCTCCCGCATGGGTGGCAGGAAGCCCTGACTTGAAGTCATCAACTGCTGTCTTTCAAGTCACAGGAGCAGAGAAAATGGAGTCTGAATCCAGAGCAGAGAACTGAACCAGACACTTCAAGCTGGGAAGCAGGTCTCAACCACTAACCTAAACACCTGCCTCATCACACTCTTAAATGGCAATCAACTCTGACAATAGCCCTCAGTTGTTGCACAAGATGCACACAGAGGGTTTAAGAGTTGCCAGCTCTAAGCACACAAAACAAAGTGGGGCAGACATTCATTTGCTATTCCATTATTAACACTGAAGAAACCAACAGGTAGTTGTGACTCTTCCTGATTTGCTGTAGAAACGAGATCTGGCAGCAGAAACAAAATGTATGCATGGGTGTATCACCTGTACGCCAGCATAACCAGATTTCTCAGCTATTTATATTCAAGCTATTAAGGGAATTACAGCTGTGAGACTCATTCAGGTACAAAACAAATGTTACCACATCACATACTAGATGCTGGGCAAACCCAGTTCTTCCCTTGAAAACTGAGAAACACAGGGAGGTGTCAGGATGGCACATCAAGGACACTGGGACAGATGTCCCAGATGGACAATGCACAAAGACCAAGGGAACCAGGTACAGGGAAGCCACTGGTGCTGCATTGTGCCAGCTGCAAATGGCACAGAAGCAAACCCAAGATTGGGAGCTGGAGTCTGGGTGATAGCAGGGTAAGGTAGGACAGCCCAGCCGCTGGAGTGTTCACAACCGACACCAAGCAAGCCTGCACCATGACCAGCTGCCTGCTCTTCCAACCAAGGCAGGAACCCACTGCACAGCACGAGCAGCAGTTGTCACAAGCATAAAGGGTAGCTGAAGCCAAGGATGGCCTCTCCTGTAGCTGTTCTCCAAGCCAATCCACTCAGTCATGTTGCAACTAGTGATTCTCTTGTCATCTAAAACAGCCTCCTATACTCCCCCACACAACTCCGTTTTTCTTTTTTTCTTTTTTCTTTTTTCCTGTCATGATCTTGACTTTTTCAAAGTCAAGTTGTCTTGCAAACACCTCTTATTCAAGATTTGTTTACTTCTTCAGGGTTATCCTGAAGCTGTTCCTCCACCCACCTAAACTTCCTGTAAACAGGAAGTTTGAGTGTACAGGATCAATTCAATTCTGTCACTTTTCAGCAGGCAGGTTTCACAGTAAAGTGGCTGGCGGGTGACGGATCTGCACTATCCTAGCCTCCTTACCCTGAGTGCAGCGGCACCTGTCCACTCTAACAATCACCCGGACACGAGGAGAAACAGCAGGCGAAGAAAGCCTAGGTGTGGTTTCACACATGCAGGTCCAAAACCCCCAGGCCACATTAGCTGCCTTCATAAGAAGTTCAGCTGACGGTGCCACCATGGTACCACCACACATCCCAAGTCTCAACAATGTTTAACATGGATGCCCAGCCTCTCCATTGCAACAGGGACACTGCTCTTTTTCTTTTCAAGATTTATTTTATTTGTATTGCAAAGTCAGATATACAGAGAGGAGGAGAGAGAGAGGATTCACTCCAAGTGAGCCGCAATGGCCAGTGCTGCGCCGATCCAAAGCCAGGAGCCAGGAACTTCCTCCAGGTCTCCCATGCGGGTGCAGGGTCCCAAAGCTTTGGGCAGTCCTTGACTGCTTTCCCAGGCCACAAGCAGGGAGCTGGTTGGGAAGTGGAGCTGCAGGGATACGAACCAGTGCCCATATGGGATCCCAGCATTTTCAAGTCGAGGACTTGAGCCGCTAGACCATCACACCGGGCCCACTGCTCTCTTTTGAACCATTGAACATACAGGGCAAGCATTCCGACACAATGAAGAGGCCAGTCCCCGACCACCTTTCTCCAGTCATCCCAGTACCTGTGAAAACCCTCCACAGGATCAGCAGCCATGCTGAGTACATAAAATGGTGATTTTCCATTGTGCCATTCCTTGCCCCTTCACTAGCTGTCAAGCCTCTATAAACCAATGCCTTTTTTCTTAAATTTTTCTCTTTACTTCAGAGCTTTCCTTTTTACTTGTGACCTTTTATTCCGTCAACATGATATGGTCAGTAATAATCATTATTTACACATAAAATTTAATATTAACTCTTGCCCTTGCATAAATACTGTTACAAAAACCTTATTAACTAATAATGTGCGTGTATTATTTTTACAAGACCTGTACAAGTACCTTATATAGTTCATGTAAAGTGAAACTAAAACCCATGCAAAAGGGGAATTTTTGAAAGTATGTATTATGAAAAAGCTATTTTGGGCCCGGCGTGGTAGCCTAGTGGCTAAAGTCCTTGCCTTGCACACACCAGGATCCCATATGGGCACCGGTTCTCATCCTGGCGGCCCCACTTGTCATCAAGCTCCCTGCCTGTGGCCTGGGAAAGCAGTCGAGGATGGCCCAAAGCCTTGGAACCTTGCACCTATGGGGGAGACCCAGGAAAGGCTCCTGGCTCCTGGCTTTGGATCCACACAGCTCCAATATTGTGGCTGCGTGGGGAGTGAATCAATGGACAGAAAATCTTTGTCTCTCCTCCTCTCCGTACATTTGCCTTTCCAATGAAAATAAATAAATCTTTTAAAAAAAATAGCTATTTCAAAATTCAAAATTTTTGCACCAGAATAAACATTAAGTCCATTTTCATCAACTTTTCAAACTAATCTTATATTTGTAAATTTACCAAAGTTATGTATTATGAGATTACTTGCATTAGTCTGCCTTTCCAATGAAAATAAATCTTTTAAAAAAATAGCTATTTCAAAATTCAAAATTTTTGCACCAGAATAAACATTTCAAGTCCATTTTCACAAACTTTTCAAACTAATCTTATATTTGTAAATTTACAAAAGTTATGCATTGTGAGATTACTTGCATTAGTATTTATTAATTTACTTCTTTGAAGAGCAGAGGAGAGAGCATACACTAGCTCCCACCCACTGGTCCATTCCCCAGAATAGAAATCAGGAGCCGGGAACCCAAACCGTGTCTTCCACATCGAGGCTGTTATCTGTACCTGATCTTAGCCAAAAGGCCAAGAAGCAATGGAGGCAGGAATCCAGCCACTTGAGCCAGCATCCACTGTCTCCCAGAGTCTGCACCAGCTGGCGTCTGGAGCAAAAGCTGAGGATCTGGGCTTCAAACACTCTGATGTGGAGGCTGGGCCTCCTAATACCCACTCCTACCAGCTTCGTCTTCATCTAGAGCTTTCCCAAACTTAGCAGCGGCTTTCCCTTGATTGATTTCCTGCAGCACTAGCACTGAGTTTCCGTTTAGAAGTCATTTATCTGAAATGTTTGCGACAGCTTTCCTTTGTACAAAGCTCGCCTGGAAGAGAACGTATTAAGACTGCAGTGATCCTCTCGATAGGGATGCAGCACTGTGACAACTGCTGGTCTGGACACAAAAGTAACACACCCCCAGCTTTTCCTTCACAGTTCTCACGGACGCCTGTATTTGAGATATGTCCATCTAACCCTATCTACAAAAGGGTCTCCACTTTCCCAAGAGCTACTATTCTTGGCCCTGATTTTTAAAATCTTCATTTTTTCCTTGAAAACTTAGCTGCTTTTAGTTTTTTAAAAAGTGTCAAGTTTGAAAGACAAGAACAGGATCCAATCACGACACAGCATACAATTTCACCTGGGTCCCCATTTGGTAAGAGTGGCATATGCCTACTGAGCATCTGAAGTCACACGGTATGATAGAAAAGTCGTTACCTGCCCATTTGGGGTGCTGTAACAAAATACCACAGGACTGGTGACTCAAATAATGGAACTTCATTTCCCTTGCACTGGGATCTAGAGACTCCAAGGTCAAGGCAACCGCAAATCTGGCGTCTGGCAAGGGCACCTGCTTTCTGTGTCCTCAACGTGGCCAAGAGGTCAGCACAAATACGCGGCATCACTAGAATTTGGACACTAAGGAGGAAACTGACTCACACAGCATTATCCAACACTAGTGCTGAAAGTGCTTTCCAAGTGTGTTGAGAAAACACTTCCTCTGCCCAGGTTGTGGTGGTTTCAGTGAAGCTCACAATACCTGCTGGACACCCTAAAGGTCTTTCTTAAACACTCGACCTGTGAGTCAGTGCATGCATATCCCTCATTGATATCCAGCAGCACCAGCAAGCTAGATCCTCACCTATCCCAAGGGTGAAGCAGGTGCTTGAGTGTTCACACAGCAGACACAGAAGAACCAGGGCATAGACATGCCACACACATCCATTCTGGAGATTATTGAGGACTTAATTTTGTCCCTAGAGTGCCCTTCGATAGAGAACTACAAGAGCAACAAAGCAAAGGGCTAAGTGTCCAAAAGCAAAGCTCAGCACAATTTCTAATGCCTGTTCTTTGAAAGAGCCAACTGCTTTCCTGCAGAGTGAGGACCTCAAGGCCCCAAGGACATCACGTGCAACCACCAGGATCACTACCGCACGGGGAAGACACACCCAAAGGTCTCTGAGCATATTTGCTTAGAGTTTTGAAGGCTCTTGGTCTACTTCTGCCCTGGAGCCCTCTGAAGCTGGTGCCTTCTGTTCGTTTATCACACACCTCAAGAAACTAAATTCACAGTAAGATAAAGCTGTCATTGGAGATGAAAAGTAGTGATGCACACGACAGCCAGGTTGACACGGCAGGAGTTGGGGAGGGCAGCACAGAGACAAGTCTTGATCCTGAATGGGAAGGTCACGTGATCTGGGAGGAGCCCAGGCCCAATGTGTTATCCAGGCTGTGAACACGCACACGCTGGACACAGTGCATGAACCTCTGTGAGTTCCAATTAAAACGGATACTACCCAACAACTAACCATTTCTCTAAGATTTCATGTATTATAGCCCACTTGGCATGCTGAAACTTTTCAAAAGGTATGGTACTCTGCCTCTCTCCCTATTAAAAGGAGATTGAGCCTGATAATTAAGACACCTGTCCCACATCAGAGTACCCAGGTTCAATGCATCAGTCAGGTTCCTGACTCCAGCTTCCTACCAACACACACCCTGGGAGACAGTGGTGATAGCTGAAGTAACTGGGTTCCTGCCACCCACAAGGGAGATCCGGCTTTTGCTCCTGATAGCCAACACAACTACCAATGAACATCATTCGTACTTAAACCTCTTGCTCATAAATTTTGTTCGGAGAGTGGAGATTTAGAATGGAGAAAAATGGGCCATGTTAGACTCCCACATCCCATATTAAGAGCGCCTGATCTGAGTTCCAGTTACTCAACTTCCAAGCCAATTTCCTGCACCCATTAGGGTGGCAAGGCGATGACTCCCTTGCATCTCTGCCACCCACATGGAAGATCTAGATCAAGGATTTTAGCTTCAGCCTGACCCAACCATCACTATGTGGGCATTCAGGGAGTCAGCAGATGGGCAGTATCTCCCCTACCTCTTTTTCCTTCTCTCCTCTCTCACATCTCTGTATTTCAAGTAAGAGGAAAATAAGTAGTCGAGATTTCAATGGCTTTTAAACGCAGCAAATTTGGTTTACAGTAACAACTTGAAATGTCCAAGCTTGCAGGCCTGCACCACTGTTAGAGCCCTTCACACAGCATCCCCCATGCTCCTAGCTCCCGTACTACAGGGCATCCATACCTACACCTGGGACGACAGAGAGAACCTCCAGACTTTAGGATCTGATGTTCATTTCACTCTGATTTCTCTATAAACTATAGTTGGTAGTCTAAAGTAGCTAATACAAGAAAGTACTGCAGTACAAACATATCAACTCCACTCCTCTAGCCACTGCCAGGGTCTCCAGGGTGAAGAAGGGTTTTGCTAACAATGTACAAATCAAATACAGGGGCCCATGACATGCAGCACAATTCTAGTCCCAGTCCACATTGGTTCCACTATGTCTAACACAGCAGAGTGTTGAACTTGCAGCCCTTGCACCTACCTTACAAAAATGAGATTTAGAAATCAAACTGACTTGGCCTTCATCTTTAACCTTTTATCAAATCCATGTCACAACGGAAATATGTATTTGAGTCATCCAACACCTATCCATTAGTAAAATCTTAAAATACTAATTCAAGATGATTTGTAATGTTATATACATCAGTGCTTTTTATTTCTGCCACCTTCTAGTTTTTAAAGTATTCCAGTCTGATAGATTTATTAAATCCCTACAACACACTTTTAAGATTGTGGGGGAAATATGAGTTGAATGTTTCATCTGAGGATGGAGTAAGGCTACAGAACTGGGAAAAAACCACATAGAGAGCCAGAAGTACCCTTACAGGACAAATATAAGGAAGAGGGTAAGAGAAACGGAAGTACTCATACCCACTCTCTCCTCGCCACCATCTGAATCCTGTGATCCCAATTCTGTTCTTTTAACAGTGAAAAATAAGAGATTCACAGAAACAGAAAGGAGCTCAGGAAGTTATAGCCGTTTTACAAAAATAAAGCAATTTAAAAGATCAGGAGTCTATAAGCCCATTTGTTATTTAAAAAGAGAAAAACGCATGGAATTGCAAGTAAACATGCCAAGTCTGCACTGAGAACACTCAGGAGTGCCTGAGAAGAATGACGCCCAAGCCATCCAGGAAGATAAAACGCAGGGCAGTCCAGGGCTGTGCAAGGTGCAAGGGATGAACACGAACTCCAAAAGCAGCATCCAGCCGACTTATACCCTTCCATAGCAAGCCTGCATTAGTTAGGCAGATTCCTGTTCTCTTGGGAGATGCACTGTGTTGAAAAACCTATGTCCAATCCTTGGATTTTACCAAAGATGTATGTTTGGGAGGAACTACTCATCACTGTGCCAAACCCACCCACTGGCTACTGACAGGCTTCCAGTGAGGACCAGCAGGGAGCACTGTCCTTGCACTTGCCTGCGAGACCCGGAGGAGGCTCCTGGCTTCCAACTGGCTCAGCTCTGGCTGCTGCGACCATTTAGGGAGTGAACCAACAGATGGAAGATCTCTGTCTCCCCTCCTCTCTGTAAATCTGCCTTTCCAATGAAAATAAAATCTTGAAAACAAAAGGCTAAAATGAAGTTTTAAAATAGAATAGAAATGGACAAAATAGAGGAAGGTAGCAAGCAAAACTAGTAACATCTAAACAAGCAATGACAAAGGCCACGACATTCTAGACAAAACCAGGGGAAAAACACCACTGCATCAAGATAAACCCGAACATTACTTTCATTAGCAAAATAAGATGGAAAAAATATGCAGGAAAGAAACCATAATTACCCTACTAAGAAACAATCAAATTAGATTTCTCCCCTGCAACAAACATCTGTGGTAGGGGAGATGTCCTATTGGAATGTGGCAGAAAAACAGCTGTGAATAGAGAAAAAACTCCTCTCTTGAAAAGTCAACCAAAGTATATCCTCAAAACGGAAGTGAAAGCTAAGAACAGAGATTTCAGAAGGCACGTGTAAAGTGATTGCTCAGCGGCCCTCTCTGGACCAGCTCTGTGGCACAGTTAAGCCATCGCCTGTAATGTCAGCATCTAATATCAACACTGGTCGAGTCCCAGCTGCTCCACTTCTGGTCCAGCTTCCTGCTAATGCACTTGGGAAACACAGCAGAAAATGACCCAAGTAGCTGAGCCCCTGCCACCCATGTAGATAAGTGACCTAGATGGAGTTCTTAGGCACCTGGCTTTAGCCTGGCTCAACTCTGGGCATTGTGACAATTTAGTCAGTGAACCAATAGATAGAAATTAAAATTCATATTCATTCTTATTCTCTCTCCATCCCCCTTTCACTGCAGCTCTGCCTTTCAAATAAATAAATATAAATAAATCTAAAGTAACCCCCTCTCCCAAATGAGAAGCCTAAACGAGGACTTTGCTGACCACACTGATAGAGACTGAAAGACCAAGGACAGCGCTTCGCCTTTCTTGGCCGCTGCCTCCTGTCTGCTCCATTCAGAACACCAACAAATACTGTTTATAAAACGATGCTTTGTGCTATTAAAAAAAATGTGTAGAAGATTAAGAAAACTGATTTTAAAATATAAATGGGTTATGGCATTACACAAATTTCCAAACAGGACTTGCTCTCTAACACAATGAGAATAGACATTGGGAACTGGGGATGCTGTCTTCACTTTCAGGCCACCTGGGTTCAAGGCCTGGCTCTGTTGCCCACTCAAGCTTCCTGCTAAGTCACACTGCAGCAGACAGCAGCGATTACTCAAATAATTTAGTTCCTACCACTGGATTTAGTTCTGGGCTCCAGCTCAGTCCAGGCCCAGCCCTTTTTGTTACAAGAATTCATTCTCTGTCTCTCTCTCTACAAATCTCCCTCTCTGCTTCACAAATAAAAATTTTAAAATCATCTTTCCATAATGAACACATAGGACTTCTAACAATAAAAGTGCTTTTAAAGCCATTACAAAGAATTACATATTAATCATATTTGAAAAAAAAACAAACAGTGAGAGGAAGTACATCAATAGGTTGATAATGTTTCATCTCTGGAAGGCTTTGCTTTTATTTCCTGATATTTAACAAAGATAACTTTTTTAATGAAAAAAATAAAACAAACTTAATAGTTTAGGAAAGACTGAACCACCCATCTGTCTTATTTTTTAAAATCAACTGGGCTTTCTTTTCCCTTCAAAGAGAAAACATGAAGTATAAATATTTAGTAGATTAAAAAGACTTAGCATGCATACTAGCTCAAATACTTTTTTGGAAAGGCCATGTGTAAAAGCTTAATGCACAGCTATTTTGATGTGAGAATACCACAGGCACCGTGCAAGACCAGGGAGCCTCCTGCAACCCCTAACCTGAGGGCTAGACACTCAGCTCCCCATTTCCCGCTCTGGTCTGGTTATCTGGCCCCAAGCTGAAGAGCAGGGCTCCCTAGGAAACCATGTGAGACATTTCCCCACGGAAGGACACTTCCCCAAGGAACAATGTGCAAGGAAGAGCTGCATTCTCCGCCACACTTGAGGTCTCTCTTCCACATAACACTGCTCTGGGCTGCCTCCACACCACCCCATCTTCCTCTTCTTATACCAACAATGCTCTTCCACCCGCCCAACTCTCTACAACCTAGGAAATGTGACGCCACCCTGAAGAAACCAAAAGGCAAGACTGGCAAAGACACCTCCCAAGCTCTTACCCCACACGGACCACAAGGTCTGCACCCACGTGGGGGATCACAACACTGTCTTAAAGCACAGGCCGAGGGTCTAAGAAAAAGCAACCCTCACAACAAGAGAAAACTTACGCAATTTCATCTTCAGTTTGCTGCTAATTTTAGAATACCAAGTAATCATACACATTAATGTTTATAACAATTACTGTGACAGCAAAACAATGCATGGTGTGTTGTAATTGATTGCATTAAAGCAAGCAACTAACAAATATGCAAGCAGAATTTTACAGGACTGCAGTATTTGTTATACTGTCAATTTATTTTATAATATTAAGGTAATTGTCTGTGACTTCAACGTAGACAGAGCATACCCAGAGGTGCGAATATTAGAATCTTGTACTTCCAAATTTCACAGATACCCACTCCCTTATATGTCCTACTCATTGAGTTCAAAACAAATTCATTAAAACTCACAAAAATAATGTTTCTTCTCTTCATGAGCAAATGTGAATATGCATAATAGTAGTAAAGACAGGCAGGAATAAAGAAAAAAACTTAGCAATTACCAAACATTCTACGACTATATAATACTTTTTTAAAAATATGCACTTCTGAGTCAGTTTCACTTTATTTTTAATTTTCAGACAACTTCATATCTAAGAAAAGAAAATTCAGTAACTATATGACTTCTAAAAAGCAAAATAGTAGAGAACCAACTTCTCTTTTCTCGTAATGTCCAATAAATCCAAGACTTAGAATTCTGTCATGTTGCAGCAGATGCTGCAAAATAAAGGGAAATCAGAAGTCCCAACACTGTATATACACGGTATCCAAATTTACAAGGAATAATTAACTCATATTGTGGCTCAGAAGGCTATAAAATGAAACTAATTTCTTCTCAGTTTAACCCCAAACCCCAAATCACTTGCCAAAGTGAGCCTCTAGTTACTTTCAGTTTTAAAAGGACCTGTTCTTTCTGCTAGGAAAGGACGGAGCACTTTTTCTGATGTCAGAGAAATGGGGTTCTTCCCACATCAGATACTGAGTGAACGGTCCCCTGTAGGAGATCACTGCTCTCCCACACCACCTACACTTGAGCTTCATGCCTGGGTGGCACACCAGTAATTCACCATGCTTTGTTTTGAAAAGGAAACAGATCATGTTTGTTGTCCAAAGTCCACGTCCAATAAAGCTGACTCGCCCAGCTGACCTTTCCTTACTGGAAGGGTTAACTTTGGAACCTCCACTCTGCATCTGGGAGGGGCTGGCCAGGACACAGAATCAACCACTCACATCCTACCCATGAGTTGATCTGGTAGGGTCCTTGCCAAATCCAGGAGCTCTGCAGAACGGATAAATACTGTCAGGAGGCAGGGCCTTTCCTTTTCCCTATGGGACAGCAATCCCTGTGGCTGGCAGGCAGTAACAACAGAACAATGACAATTTTGGGGAGCCATCTTCATGGACAGCCTGGGATCCCAGCAGCCACTTTGACTATCTGCTCTATTCACCCTTCACTCACAGTCCATGACCCAGAGAGAAACCTGCCCTGGAGGCGGATCATTAGCATCCTTCCCCTAAAACAATTTGGTTTCCAAGCCAAGGGAGTGAGTCAGTCTCTTCAGGTAAGTAGGAGCTGCCAGGCGGGCCCTTCCACCTGCCCTTTGGGCTGGACACCTGACACAGGAGCTGGTACCCGGCCAGAACGTGCTGGCCTTCAATCACAGCTGAGCTTCAGCCCAGCTCAAGTTTTCTGCCTTTGCCCTTTTTATGACACAGCTGTGACATAAGGCAAAGCCCCATAATATTTCTGCAGCCCATGTACGAAGTCACAGATGTGCTTATGAACAAATCCGAGGTGATAGGAGTCCCAGTTCCCCTGCTTCTCACCAAGCGCTATGTCACTCTGCACGGCTCTCAGTTCTCTTCACAGGGCCAGGGCTCCAGCCTCCGTTTAACTCTTGTCCTCGTCGCTGCCCGCCCCTCCAGCTCCTCTCCCAGGGTACCACCTTCCCACGCACCAGCACAGTCCCTGCAGCTCCCTCCTCTCCACGCCAGTTCACTTCACACTCAGCTTCAGCCTCACAGTACTCGCATCCTCCACAGCCCCACATGCATACCTGTAGCTCCTTCCACCACCAGCAGTGCATTGCTGATTGTGCTTTAGAGTTTGGCTGTTTGCCTGCCTGCCTGCCCCGGTAACAGGAATTCCTAAACAGCAGAAATCACCTTTGTGCCTTTGCCCAGATCCAAGGCCAGCACCCCCAAATTCTGTGGCACAATCAAATGACTGAATAAATAAGTACATTAAGTAGAAAGCAGCAAAGAGAGAGTAACAGGTATGTGTGATACAATTTCATATAATAAGCAGCACACACAAAGAACTTCAGATTTTAACTTGTTACAATAAAACTTTCAATAAAGTTTCTAAAGATCTTTCCTGACAAAGTGTATTTGTTCTAATAGAAGAATATAAACTTTCAACATTTATCTAAATGAATTCACTTCCTCAAAATCTTCCTTGGGTGGGGACTGCAGTGCAGTGGCTTAAGCCTCTTGGGATGTCTGCATCCCCTCTCAGAGTGCAAGTTCAAGTCCCAGCTGCACTGCTTCAGACCTAGCACCTGCCAGTGCCTGGGAAGGCAGCAAATGATGGCTCAAGCCCTCGATTCCCTGACACTCAGCTTCGGCCTGGCCCAACCCTGGGAGTTTGCAGGGTGTGAATCAGTATGTGGAAAATCTCAGTGTCTGTTTCTCTCTGCTACTCAAATATATCTTTAAAAATATTTGGCCTAATCTTAAAAATCTAGGTTTTTCCAAAGAGCATCTTTGACACAGGAAGAAGCCCGCCCATGGAGGCAGCAGGAGTGTATGAGCCACCACGCCTAGGTAATTTGCTCTCGTCGTCAGCAAGAATATAATGATAGGGAATGTGTAAAAAGAAACTAGAAAAAAAGCCTATGATCTGTTACTGAGATATGCAACTGACATTAATTCCAACCTGGCCAGGTAGCAGTGTCTTTCAATGGCCTTCAATGGCCAACACACACAAAACAAAAATTCAAAATTAAAACAGTGTCTACTTCAGTAAGTTGGAATGTGGCACATCAGCTACGGTGAAGACTGCCACTGGCTGTGGATCAAAATGCACTCTGCCTTCCTCCTGCCAGAAAGCCTGACTGCCCTTCCCAGCCCACTGACACTGAGGACTGAGGTCCAGGGAGTGGAAGGTGAAGTGCACAGACCTCAAGCAGTCCTTCAGACCCTCCCAACTCGTCTCCCTCCACCACTCCCTAGGCGCCCTTCAGAGTCACTTGCCAAGGACAGCAAGCTGCCAACAGGGTCTGCCTGGGGCAGCCTCATCTCTGCCCACACACAGAACCTTCACCACCTTTTCTTATTTACAATAAAGAAACAAACTGATGGGGGAAGGCAATTGGCCCGGCAGTTGAGAGGCCACTTAAGGCTCCTGCATCCCATATGGGAATCTCTGGGTTCGAATCCTGGCTTCCAGATTCCTGCTGCTGCTCACCTGAGATCCCACATGGAGGTCCTGGATGTTGGGAGCTCTGGCTTTGCCCTGGCCCGGCCCAAATGTTATGGTCAATGAGATAAAAAAAAATTTAAAAAGTAGAAACCACTGTAGGCTAAAGCCATGACATACTAGGTTCCACTTGGAACCATAGCCTAAGTAAACCTAACACCCAAGCTTAATTTTAATCATCTGCTTTACAAAATAAAGTAGAAAAGAAGTAATACAAAAGTATCCCTTTCCACTCACCAACGATCTCATGTCTCAAAGTTAATGTTCTACGTAATCCTGTAGCATCCTTCTGGCCTATGTCTACCCCTGCGCAAGCAGTGTGGACTACTAATGCACCTTGAGGCAGGACAGGTAGCACTTTTTTGGGTCTGCACTTGACTTTCTTAGGCAAATCTCCACATCAGCATGGACAAGCCCTGTTCTTCCCTTCTTGAGTAGTTTCATCTGTAGTCCATTACACACAGCCCTGCAATTGCCAGCACCTCTGAATGCTGAATGTTTCTCTAGGTACTCCAAATCCTTGATGAGCGCAAAGATCAGGACTCCATGTTACCAACAATGCTTGACCCGTGGACAAAAGAGCCAGGGGAACCTCCTTGCCACGCCACAGTAATCCCAGAGAATCACTGTTGTCCTGAGAAGCCTTGAATAATGGCACACTTATGCAATAGAGTCCATGAGTACAGATAATCAACACCAACATTCAAAGTTTCCACAAGTGAGAGAAAACTTCCAGCAAGCTAGAACATCTTTACTGTGCCTGTGGGCCACGACTCCTCACAAATGTCCTGCTCCCTCATTGCAGCTGCCTTCATGGTCACACTGCATTTGCAGATGGCAGTCCGAGTGAACCAGGGCAAAGGCCAATCCCTCCCTCCACGAAGATGCCCCCGCACCCCTCCTCTGGGCTGCACATTGACATCAGATTGGTTTACAGACCATAACCTCTGGATACAGAGCTTTTCCAGCACAAAACACAGTCAGTCACTTCCAATCAGTAGCCAAGCAAAAACTGTTTTCCTCCTAATACAGATGATGAATCCCATCCTCCTGTTTTGAGTGAATATCCCAAACAACGTTGCCATGATACTGCAATTCCACTCTCCAGAAAGGTCTTCCATTGGTGAGCTGGAAATGTGGCTTTGGCATGTCTGCTCAATACTGAGTATTTCCAGATTGCGTGTGTACCCTCATTCACATTCCCTTGTGTTTAAAACCACTCATGTAGAGTCAGAAGACAGCATCTGAATGTCTGGAGACCAAAAATTTCCCAAGAAAATCTTTAACGTTCTTAAGATCTGAAAATTCTTAATATTCTTATGATCTCAAATATCCGTATCACACTAGCTGCTTAGAAATGTGTATGACTCATGTCACTTCATGAACAAAATGAATGAATTTATTTTAATACCTTCTTCGCTATATCACTGCAGTTTGCCTAATTTTACCACCAGACAGCTCAATCAGGACTTACGCTGATCATTCAGTACATCTGTTGACTAACAGATTGGGGCAGGATTTGGGAGTGGGGGAGGAGGAGCTAGGGCCCAAGCCCAGGGCTCCTCCAGCAGGTGCCAGGAAGCAGGCAGGTGCCACCATCCTAATCTGGCTGGTGCAAATTAAGACACCTCATTTCCTTTTCCATTCCTGCTAAGTGCTTCTCAGTCTTGAACCACTGCTTCTCTGGGCCTAATTAATTTAACAAAGAGAAGACAGCCTTGCTAGGTAGCTCCAAGTTTTACCAGTTCTCCACGTTCTGAGGCACTCTGGAGGGACTCTCCCTAGACGTGGGCACGACTCTGAGCAATACTCCAGGCCACCATAGCAATTGGGCTCACAAGTGCTCCCCAAGTCCCCTGCTGGAGCCAGCTGGAACAGGAGTGCATTTTCCTAAGGATGCGCGTCAGAAACAGTGGTTGGGTGTGTGCAGCATCCTGGCAGGGGCCTCAGAAGCAGAAAACCTTGGCAGGAAGGGCTAATGAGGCTTTGGGGACGGCAGTAGAGAAGGAGACACAATAGTAATGGTCCATCTCACTGGGCTCCTGTCCATCAACCCTTATAGGTGTCGGTCCAAAAATTACACGGATTGGATAAACCCGGGAAATAACCACAAGTATCCTAATAGCTATTAACATTCACAAAACAGGGACCTGGGGTGGGTGGGAAACTGGGTTGGGCTTCTCCCTTAAAACCCTCTTTACCTCAGATACATGAAGGAAACAATGTGGAAATAATGGTATTAACCACTTTCCGTAGCCCTTGAACCTTTTTACTCTAATTAACTATGTAAAGATTGCCAAAAATATAATTAAAAATGGAAAAAGTTAAAACAAAAAACATTCACAAAAGCCCTAATGGCTTTAAGGGAAAAAAAAAAAATCCAGTGTACTTGACAAATAACTAGCTTCTTTAAAAATTTCTTAATCAGCGTCCATGCTGTAACACAGCTGTTTCCCATGGAAGCCCCAGGCACCTGCTTTTCCACAGTACCAGGAGGTGCTATGGGGAAGACAGACTTTCTCAAACGCACTATTCTGGCTGCAATTTTTCAGATGCCGCAAGACGTTTACATTATCAAAATATCGCGGCACATTGGTTTCTCCCTACTAATGATCTAACAGCTCAGGGCCAACAGTGAAACAAAGGTAGCATTTGAAATACACAAGTGCCATCCTAAGCAAGGTGAGAGAAACAAACTATCTTCAACAATTATCTAATGGTGGGGGGAGTGCTAAGTCTGAGATACAGACATCTTGACTCAAGTGAAAGGCTTCTCAAAAATTTAAAGTAGCCTCAGTCACGCCCTCGCCTGAGTTCTTTGCAGAAGCCAGCAGTGGTGCACTTCACAGAGACAGCTGCGCAGGGATCAAGGGGATGGCATCCACAAACTCTAATGAAGCCCAAAAGTCAGCAAGCAGATTCTAAATGCCAAGAAGAGCCCCAGGCACTGTACAAGACACAATGGAAGAACCACACAATTTCTACCTTCAGGGGTTCCGAATCTTGCATGATGACAATCAGAAGAACAGCCAAAACCAAGGACATCCCTACGACTTGAAATCTCAAGATCAAGGACGATTTCATGAGGAGGGTGGGCCTTCCTCAGAACAAGTGGAACTGCAACAGGCCAAGCTCATGCAACTCCAGACCCTTTAGAGCTCACTGCAGTGGAGTTGACACTCACTCATTAAGTGCTCATGACCCATGTTTTGTAATAACTGCACCACAAATCCAAATTTAGTTATTTAAAAGCACTTCAAGTTCTTGCAGTTGTAACGTTATTACACACAGCTAATTCCCGCAGCCTAGTTCTTTTACCTTGAGCTGAAAACACCAGACTCAGCGAGGTAGGTTAGGAGGTTCATCCCAGCCAGACAGGAGCAGGACAGAGGTGGTGGGAGAGCGTCGAGAAAAGAAAGAGCAGTGGCTCCCAGGGCTCTTTATGTCAGGGGAGTCCACGAGAAACACATGGGGGGGGGGGGCGGGATTGGGAGGGATTGAAGGCAGGCCCAACGGGATTAGTACCTGCAGGTGAATGCCTAAGGATGACTGGTAAGTGGGCGGGACTGGGGAAGAGTCCCAGGAGAGATTCGGGGTGGGATTCTCAAGTGAAATGCGTTACATCTGACTGGTGAACAGGTGGACCGCGCGAATTTCATTTTCAGGAGAAAATGAGGCCGGGCCCAGTGTGGCATGTTAGAATAACTCCTTACACAAATCTTCAGCTTGCAACCATTTATTACAAATTAAGACAAGGGTCACAAATATGTGTCTCATTCAAATTCCTTGATTCACTATGTTTGGAGAACGTATTTTCTTGGATAACAAAGTCTGCGCCTGGGAGGGGGAAACAGGAGACCTGTGCACTGTGGCTTTGATCTCCTAACCATCAAGAACTCATAAAGTGTTCACAGTGAGGCTGGCATCTGAAAAGGCACACTAAATCGTTATCTTTCATTCTGAAGCCTTGAGAAATCGAGCTTCACTTTGTGAGGGCCTTCAGAGGAAGGACGCAGCCAGAAATAGCCAAGTTGCTCCCATTCCTAGCGGGAAGGGATGCCCTTTGCTAATCAGGTTTGGATTTACCGAGACCCTGAAGGCAAAGTTCTTCAGACTGGCATGTGGACTGTAAATGGTCACGCCAGGAAATGCCTTCTGTGAACTGCCTGATTCTATCCTCTTCACCCACTGTGCCCTTCAGAAGGCTCCAGCCAGTTCCAATGAGGAAATGACCCCCTACAGCACAGCGTGTGGTGGGCCCAGGTGGGGAGCGTGGTGGGGGAATCTGGCTTCTGCAGTCAACAAGCTACTGAAGCGTCCCTCCTCCTCAGGTGAGCCTGAGAAGGCTGCGTGCCTCTTTCAACCCTCCACAGCTGATCCTTAAATGCCCCGCTTGCTGGGCGCTTTTCTGAAGCTCGAGTCAGGGGTTCTTGACAAAAATGCCTCAGGAAGGAAGGAAAACGGAAAGGCCTTTCCCACAATCACATGGACAGGTACAGACTGTCCAGGGGCCCTGGCATTCTGAACATCGGCACTTGTTTTTTCTTTTCTTTTTTCCTATTTCTGCTAAAATTGACTGGTGGTAATAATTTTACTGTCTCTTTTTGCCAATAGAAAAAGTATTGTAGAGAAATAATTACAGTATTGAAAAGAGCTAAAATTCACTGATAATTTGACTTGGGCCAAGCAAGAACTGGCTGTCTACATAAAATACTTTGGTTTTGGGGTGTCAGTTTTGTGGCATGGTGGATGCGGCTGCCACTTGAGATACCAGCATCCCTTATGGGTGCCAGTTTGAGTCTCAGCTATTCCACTTTTGTTCTAGCTCCCTGCTAAAGGCCTGGGAAAAGCAGTGGAACATGACTGTCAATGTCTGCAGGTAATATGGACAGAGTAAATTCTGGAACTGAGGTGGTCACCAACATGTACCACAGCTCGGGGATGACCACCCTGCTCACACAGAAAATCACACTGATGGTTTAGCATACACAGCACGGAATTGCAATTTAGCAAAAGCCAAATTCTACCCTTAAAAAAGAAGAAAAAGAAATAGAAGCAGCAATAGTGTATACCAGCAACGACTGCTTTTAGATAAAAATTGATAAAATCGACAGCAGAGGACAGATTTTCACATTGCTCCTGCGGAAAGACAGCTGTATCTCCCATTCCTCATTAACTGATACAAACGTTGCAGATTCCTAGGGGATGAAAGAAGAAAAATACACCTGATACCAGTTATCCCAGATGTGGATGAAACTAAAAAGCTGACAAGGAAGGAACAGAGAGTCTGGCATGCTAAAATGGGCAGTGTCAGCAACCATGTGTAGGCCCAGAGAAGTTCAAACTGCATGTTTGTGATCAGAAACATGAATCATTAACCAGACCTTCTGGCCAAGTATCACCACTGCCCTGCTGTAATTATATAGAGCATATTAAAACACAAGCCCAAGAAACAGTTTACAAAGTTTACAACAAAGGAGACATTGATATTATTACTACTGTTATATGACTGTCATATCTTTAGACTTAATTAAAATACATAAAGATGAATATTTTATATAACTTCAGGCACATTTTCCTAGTGGCTAGAATATTTAGAATTTTTATCCCTCTTTAAAAGGACACCTAGAGAGTCACACACAGACTGGGTAATAATGTACTTCAGTTAGTAACAAGTGACAACTGCACAGCACGCACACACGTGTGCAATTATAAACACCTGCATACACAGGATACAAAAACATGCCTGTGCATCTACACAAACACAAAAACTCAAACATAGTCACACACATAACACATACAAATCCTCTTATACACATAGGCACATATATAACTATATAATATTCATGCATGTACACATTCACACAGAAATACGCTAGTATATACATAGGCATACATGCATGTATCCATTGAATAATGTATGCATGCATATATATGTTATATGTTGTACATATATGCTTACACATACTCACATTTGCACAATATTCATGTACACTCACACAAATACAGTAATGAAAACCTGCAAACACAGAAACACCAGAAGCGATGTCCATCCTTCAATTCTACAAAAAAGTGGCAACAGCTCCCAAATGTACCTTCTTGACATTAATATGTCCATTTTACTGCAATTTCTTCATTTCCAATGAGACATGCATACATATGCACACATTCAGATGCGCACATCCACATTCTAACACATGTGCAATACATAAATACAAAGACTTTGTTTTGTGTCTCAAATATGAATCGAACAAATTATGCTAGAGTCAGAGTCAGCAAAGATACATTTTAGACCTGGGGGAGGGAGGTAGGGATACTCTTTCCTTTGGTTACCCTGGTAACAACAATAATGTAAAAGAAGGCTGTGTAACATGGTGCCACTTATTCAATCCAACTTCCTGCGATCTGACCCACTTCTAACGTTTTCTCTGTCTCAATGATTTCCTTCTGCCTGGAATCATGAGATAATTTTTTCCCTTCCTGCTTTTTCTTTCCATGCCCTTTTCACTACCCTTTCATCATCTCAGAAACTAAATCATAGTTGTCAAGAGTGAAGGCAAAGAAACAGCCTTAAGAAGTAATACCACGGCAGAAGAAACCAGAGAGGACAAAGAAAGATTCCTTTTGGAAATGTACAAAACAAAACAATCTAGGGACCCGCGTTTCCGCTCAGGACACCAACTGACAGATGTAATTGGAGTAGATTGCCCAGCCTGGTTCAGCTCTTTGTGTATAGAAGGAAGATCCCCTTCCTGCCTTCCTTACTACAAAAAGCTGCCGTAAAGGAAAATGAAATAGGTGATGAGCAGTAGGCTACAGACAAAAGAAAGTAGGTTAACTTTCCACATGCGTGCTCTTTGCTTTACAAGAGTACAATGAGGACATGTCCTAAGCACATGAAAGTGTGTTTATAAGAGAGGGCTATGTTCTGCAAAGTCTTTGGACTTCAGGCTTGCCAAGGAAACAGCAGCATGCTCGCAGCATCATGATTTGGGTGCTCTACACACACTAAGAATACTCACAGGAGCCACCACAGGACTCCACTATAAGGTGCTCAAATGTAACCTATGCAAGTGTAGCCATAAGCTCCCATTACCTAGTTCTAGGAGTAATTTTAAATACTTTCACTGCTAACATCAGAAATACATATATATATATATGCAGAAATGTATATACATATATGTGTATATACAGTGTTCCAAATGCTGTAACACAAGTGCCAAAAACACCTACCCAAAAATAAAAATGGCATTTCAGGCAAAAATCTGGGAATCAGAACATAAGCTATATTCCTAAAGTTCTTCAAAACCTTTCTTTTTTTTCCCCCTTCAACTGCCCTCACCATCAAATTCCATGTAAGAATGGTTATGAAAACAGTTACAATAATTTATCTGCAAACAGTCCAAAATTTTTGGTTCCTAAAAGAGTCACCTGTTGTACTGCAAAGCTTCTCATCCGAAGCCCATCTCCCTCCCAGCAAGGGGCCTTGTCCAAGCCATACAAGGGCTCACGTGCTGTCCACAGAGGACTAAACAAGCTCTCTTCTCACAAGCTCTCTTCCTTCCTCCACTGTCCTATCTCCAGTCAGAGCACTGTGTGGATATGGGCTTGAGGTGAGATTTGCAAAGGTTTTTTGTAACTTCCACTTGTTATTACTAGCAGAGGGGAAGAGACAAATGCATTGGACTAAAAAGGCAGAGGTTCAATTATCCTTCACCAAAGTAGAAGCAAACATGAAAAACTCAAATACACGACTTCAGGGTATGACACATGTCATTTCCTACTGCAGTTTGTTGGCTCGCTAGGGCAAGTATAGTGTAAGTATCAATTAGGGATTAAATCCAAAAAACTGCATGCAAAGATACACAGATAAAGACACAAAATAATGCATACACATATACTTTACGCATATGTGGAACTTGAAAATGAGGAATTACATACTCTAAAACCTGCTGTCACCTCCAGTATAGCATGCTGCCTCCAGACAGCACGGGAATGAACAGAATTGTGTTCTCTTCCAAGAGACATTGTGCAAATTCCAGTGATGGTTAAGGCTCTCTCAACAGGCTTCAACAAAAGACATGCTAAGAATTACTCATAACAATAATCCGAAACCTAAACACACTGTCCTGAAAAGCACAAGGCACACTCTGAATTTAAGTGCCCTTTGGAATTTTCTTGGAACTACAAAGAACTCAGAAAAACCAACTCAGGAATGAAAAGAGGGGACAGGTGCTAGGCCCAGAAACGAAGGTTCCACTGGGGCCGCCTGCATCCCACAATGGAGGGCCGAAGTTCAAGTCCCAGCTCTGCTCTCCATCCCACCTTTGTGCCAAGCGTGCACGCTGGGAGGCAGCAGGTGCTGATGACACATGTGCTTGGGTCCCTGCCAGCCAGGTGGGAATTCCTGGCTCCTGACTTTGGTCTGGCCCAGCCCTGACTATTTGGGGAGTGAACCAGAAGATGGGGAAGCACTCTCTTTTTTCTCTCTCTCTCTCTGGCTCCAAAATAAATTTTTAAAAAATGATCATCATCTTGGCCTTGTCCCACCTGCTTTCCAATGTAGTATACTATCACTAACCTGTGCAAAAGCTGCGCAGACTCAAAACTTTGGTCACCTTCTCCTGCTTCCTCACTTTCTCTCCTCAACTGACTTGTTCCCTTCCTTTTGCTCCTTTTTTCCCGTGGTTCAAATGACCAGACTCAGAAACTATGTCGAGCTGTCTCCAGGTGCCACAGCCTAATGTACACATCAGCAACACACCATGGATGACCTCAAGATTCTCTCCAAAAACCGCTCTGGCTCCTTCATATGTGGACAGGGAAGGACTTGCCACCCTGCAGCTACCTATCCTGCTCTGATTTACAGGGGTGCTTCAAAAACCTCAAGCAAAATAGAACCAAAAGGTTTTTGGGGGGCTGGCACCATGACACAGTAGGCGAAGCTTCTGCCTTTGACACAGGTGTCCCTTATGGGTTCTGGTTCGAGTTCCAGCTGCCCCATTTCCAATCCAGTTCCCTGCTTATGGCCTGGGAAAGCAGGGGAGGATGACTCAAGTCCTTGGGGCCTTTGCACTCATGTAGAAGACCCAGAGGAGGGTGCTGCGCCGATTCGAAGCCGGGAATCTGGAACCTCTTCTGGGTCTCCCATCAGGTGCAGGGTCCCAAAGCTTTGGGCCGTCCTCGACTGCTTTCCCAGGCCACAAGCAGGGAGCTGGATGGGAAGTAGAGCTGCCAGGATTAGAACCGGCGCCCATATGGGATTCTGGCGTGTTCAAGGCGAGGACTTTAGCCACTAGGCCACGGCGCCGGGCCCTAGCAAAAATATTTTTAAATGACTTTCTTGATCCTTGTGTCATTCCCAGAAAATACAAATTGTTGCAAAACCAGAACGGAAGGCTGTGAGAGTGAGGCCCGTCCAGGCGGGCTGGACCCAGCCCTACCCAGCGCCTCCTCAGCGGCTGAACAAAGGGCTCGGCTTCTTCCACTCACTCAGGCACAGATGCCGTGCCACGCAGAATCCTCCCAGCCAGGGCGACCATGCAAGCTTGAGCTCTCATCAGCTGAACTGTTTGTTAATCGTGGGACAGTTGTGACTGGGCCTCAATCTTGTTACTGTCCCTTGTACTAGCCATATTACTACTTGCACCAATGAAACAGGACTTCAAAAAGATCAACTGACTCTACAAAAACTAAATGTAATGCTTTGCCAAGACTTGATAGAAAAAAAAAAAAACATGCTTTCATTTAAAAAAAAAATCTTGACTTCAAATTATGAGTGGGCAAATAATCACAAAAATATTACGAGCAATAACAAAAATAATCAAATCTAGCCTCTCAAGTTAGATTGTTTCTCAAATTGATTGCTTATTCTCTTCGGATACAAAAAAAAAAAAAAAAAAAAAAACACCTGTAGCTACAGACAGTCTGTTATGGCTGCATAACAGGCAAGAAAGAAGTCACAGCTGACCAAAGGGCAGAACCATCCTCAGAAAATGCCTCAGTCCAGCCTCCAAAGACTGACACATGTCATTCCTACGTCTTCCAGTGAGGCATGAACGTATCACATCCACCATTCCTAACTGCAACCTCGCCTACTTCCTGAACCCAGTGATTCTGATCTGGTGTCTACTAACTAGGGAAGGTTTATAAATGTTCTAGACCTTACTGGGACGGGTAGAGAACAAAGCCAAGCAACACTGGCTCTCTGCGAGGCAGCAGTCTGCCAGGTGAGAATTCTGAGGCAGCTCTTACCCAGCATGGGTTGGGGTTTTTGTTGTAATTCTACATCCAGCTTTTGAATGCGGTTTAAATAAAGAGGGGGTGGGGTGGGGGGAATTGGATAAGGTACAAGAAAGTAGTTACACTGACTGAATGAATAGAAAGACCTGAAAGAGAAAGGCTTTAATAGACTAGAATTGGTTTAGGAAACTAAAGGCCAAGAGGGAACCTAATAACAGCTTTCAAGGCCATTATGCAGTGATGGTGTCTGCTATTCCCTTTCCGTCGGAGGGAGAGGGGACGCAGGCAGAGATGACAGCAGACACATCCCCAACTAAAAGGTTGCTGGCGGGGGAAAGGGAGTCTGAAGTCTTTTATAAGCAAAGAATCACCCTCCCCAGATTCCTTTAACTTCTCATGGAACATCACAGAAAGTTCCACAGTCCTATATCTGAGACAGAAAGAACATTATAGCCCCCTCCAAGTACCCAGATGGCAGAAGCACTGTGGAACATACGCAGCAGAGTACTTCGGGATCCATGCATCAAAAAGCTGTCACTTCTGAGAAGCAAGCTTGCACATAAATGTAGGCCAGGCTCAAGGGACAGGCCAAGGCGCCTGTGAAGTGAGTGGGGGAGCCCCGTGGAAGACTGAAGGTCAGCTCTGTTATACCATTACACAGTCAAAACCTGTATAATATCAGAAATCAGAAGCATGCCTACACACTAACAATGAACTACGAAAAAATAAATTAAGAAAATGGTCTCATTTACAAAGCATAAAAAAGCAGTTAGCCGATATCCACCAATTTTGTTGCGAATTTTTTCTAAATTTTTTTTCTCAATTATCAAAATATCAAAAGTGTTAGCGAAAAATACAAACCTATCTCACCACACACACCACCTCACGCGGTAGGCTTCTTCTATTTGGGGAAATTTTTAAATACTCTTCTGGGAGTGAGGGATGCTAATGACATGTGATGGGTACAAGGCCAACAAAAGTGCACATCAAACACCTTCCACTGCACTGGACACCCCTGCCTCAAAGGATTCTTGGATCCAACAGTTCAAGAGGCTAATATGAGAAATCTTGATTCGCACAATTCTTTTGTGTTTTCGACAAACTCACAGGTTTCTTAACATGTCAACTTTTGCCAACCTCTTTTGCAAACTATGGTTCCTTGCAACACGCAAACCTTCATGAGACATAACACAGGGACCTTGTAATTTCATTTTGCTTAGCAGGAAGAGAGAAGAAATGCTTTGGGGAGATCAACCAGAGTTCTGGAAGCTTGTGACTACAAATTATCAAGACTGCTACGTCGGGGCATCACCAGTCCTGGTGTGGTCCCTGGCTTCATGTCCATCACCAGCTACACCCATAGAGAGTTCTAACTTTGAACCTCTCTTTTATTTTTTCTAATACCATCTGTCTATGTGGGTAATAAACCATCCAATAAAATGGCAGATGCAAAACCGTATTATAAACTAGGATAGTAACACTGTTCATCATTGTTATACGTTTGGATTAATCAACGTTAAGATACTATGCAGAAACAAAATGTACTGATACTATGCTAAAAACCATAAGATTACAGATTATTTTTAATATTTACCCCAAGTTTGTGTTCCTTTGAAATTAAAAATGGATATTCTAAAATATTTTTGATGTCTAAGATTTTAAGACATGAAATCATCGTAAAACATACCAAAATACATATAAAATCCATAGGGAGGGCCTGGTGCGGTAGCCTAGTGGCTGAAGTCCTCAGCTTGCACATGCCAGGATCCCATATGAGCAACAGTTCTAATCCCAGTGGCCCTACTTCCCACCCAGCTTTCTCCTTGTGGCCTGGGAAAGCAGTCAAGGATGGCCCAAAGCCTTGAGACCCTGCACCTGCATGGGAGACCCAAAAGAAGCTCCTGGCTCCTGGCTTCGGATTGGCACAGCTCCAGCTGTTGAGTCAGCTTGAGAAGTAAATCATTGGACGGAAGATCTTCCTCTCTGTCTCTCCTTCTTTCTGTATATCTGACTTTGCAATAAAAATAAATAAATCTAAAAAAATACATAAGGAATTTTTCATAAATACTAGAGCAGGAGAAATTTTTAAATACCTAATTTACCAATATTATAATTTGTAATGGCAAAACTGAGTTCTCATAGATTCCTGCTAGAACCTGTAGTAATAAAACTCAAAAAAGTATAGTAAACTTCCAAAACTATGTAATCTCTTAATTATTAACTAATAAGAGTAAGCTGTATTATAACAAGAAAATTCCAAAAAAATTTCCCTAGCACCTATACTTATCACCGGGGGGCTAGTGGAGAATAGATATGTTCACTGGAGCTGACCTTAAAGAAAACAGAGCATTGAAGATTCAGGTTTCCTGAATACAAAAGAAAATAATCATAACATTTCTGTACCAGCAAGTTATCTCAATATCTATTTTTCACTTTGTCTGACTTTAAAAATATGTACATTAACTATGTGTTCTTGTTACATATCCGTGATCGTTTTTCATTACTAACTTCATTCTAAAACTAAATGTAGTCTGTCATTAATACTGTAGCATGAGGCTAACTGAAAAAAAGAAGTAGTAACATAATTTAAAGCAAGAATTTTAATCACATGATTCCAGCAATTACATGATCTTGTACTTTGTATGGAAATATTCTAACGATTTCCAGAAAGAGTCACATTAAAGGGACAAAAAACTAAATAAACTCTAAGTACATTAAGTGGGTTTTATAGATTTCAAAAGAGAAACAACATACCCAATTTTTCTCTGCAGTCTCTGGATTTTCTCTAACAAAAATCCTATAGAATTTACACTTTCACCCCAGCACAATCTGACTGGATACACTCCTGGCCCATCCCTCTGATATGAAATGTTGACTCACAGAAATGCAGAGCCAGATTCATAAACTGGGGAAACCCCAGCAAGGACTTCACACTGCTGTCCTCTGGTAGCTTTCCAAACAAAAATCCCATCAGTCAAGAGAAGGAGAAGATGAAGCTTGTGGGATCAAAATAAAAACAAGAGCCAAGCCACACTGATCTCAGTGGAAGAGACTGGATATCTTGCAGGGAATTCCCTCATCCCTGAGCACAATCCGCCGACCCAAAGCAAAGAGCCAAGTGGACACCATTCAAGGAAGCAATACAGCTGAGCAGTCTGAGCCTTTGCATGTACACGGTGCTTTGCCATTTGGGTACTTGGGTTAGGCTGGTAGAAAAGTCATGCTCCCACTTTTTTACCCTGACCTGTGCCTTTAGGAGAGAAGAGAGGAACAGTTCTTTCTCCTCTGCATTAGAGAGAGAGACAGGCTATTTACTTGAAAAAATAAAATAAAACTTCTAACCGAGGTTCACATAACATACATTAATTCTGAATTTTTATATTCTTCCAACTGCCCTTTTTATATTTTTATATAAATATAAGAATTTTTATATTCCTCAAACTACACAAAGCAGCAGCAACAAAGGAAATCATTCACTATCCCCAAAATGCTGAGTCTTCAGGGAAAAACAAGAGAGAGTGTTGGGCTCAAACAAGCTCACAGAGCTAGGGAATAGCAGGCGCAAGATGAAACCAAAACGGTCCTGTTCTTTTCTACTCAGATACACCAATACAAATACATGACTAACTGAAAAACAACGGAGAAGCCACTGGCTCCCAAGGGCTGGCCAGCTGCCCTGGAATCACCCTGACCCGAGATTCTGTACACCTGACTTGGGGCCAGCAAAACCAAACCTGTGGAATCAGTTCCCCAGAACCGGTGGTAAAACAAAGGCAATGAAGATAACAGTGGGCTTGAGTATTTGCCAACAAGTTTGGAATGAACAACATTCCATACGGTAATTCCAAGAGGCAATGGAACAGGCTAACCACAGGTCACAGGCGGGATGTGCTAGGGACCACTGGTCATGTGTGCTGGAAGGGCCAGCTGCGTCTGGACACAGGGCCAGGGCTAGGAGGACCTGCTGCTTTCATCAAGGTGTGTGATCACAGCCCTCTGGCTCCACTGTGCCCACAAGGACAGAAGTGGTTCCTCAAGAACTCTTCCAGAACATCTCCCAGCAGGCACAACTTTCCTAGGAAGAGACACAGTGCCTCCCCAAAGCACAGGCGGCCAGAATGAAGCACGCAGAGCCAAAGGAAAGGGTTCCACGGGAAAAACAGGAAAGGGAACAGATTGGCTTTTTGTCATGGAAGAAAACGATAAAATCTTGTTTCAGTTTAGACAGCAACTTCAATTTGTAATGACCAACAGTTGTATGAATTTATATTTCCAAAATTTCCATTATTATTTCAGAAGACTTTATTCCATAAACCATGAGTTTTGTTTTGGAACATAAATGTTCTTCCATTTTTAAAAAAAAAGTCAAAGGGATACAGGAAATATTCTTACCCCTAACATCATTCTTCAGAAAGTATCTACTAGTGACAGCTTACAGATTCCTTCCTCATGCATATTCTTTTTTAAATTAAAGATTTGTTTTTGTTTGAAAGGCAGAGTTACAGAGAGAAAAGCAGAGTTGGGATCTTGCATCTGCTGGGTCACTCCCCAAATGGCCGCAGTGGTGGACCAACCCAAAGCCAGAAACCAGGAGCTTCCTCTGGGTCTCTCACACGGGCAGCAGGGGGGCCAAGCACTTGGGCCATCCTATGCTGCTTTCTCAGGCACACTGGCAGGGAACTGAATTAGAAGTAGAGCAGCCAGGTCTCACACTGGCACCCATACGGGATGCTGGCACTGCAGGTTGGAAGCTTAGCTTGCTATAGTGCACCATAGCACCGCCTTCCCTTATATATTCAAATTGATTTTTTTCACAAAAAAGGGGGGGGGTATCTTCTGCATAATATTATGCTACAAGCGAGTTTCCTGGTAAGAATGATGTTGAGAGGTGGGCATTAGGCACCTTAGGCCACCTGCACGCCATATGGGAGGACCTGGCTTCAAGTCCCACCTCCACTCCAGGTTCCAGCTTCCTGTGAATGCACACCCTGGGAGCAGCAGGGATGGCCCTCAAGTGCCCACATGGAAGAGCTGAAGAGGGTTCTTGGCTCCTGACAACAGCCTCTCTCAGCCCATCACTGGTTCAGGCATCTGGGGAAGCAAATCAGCAAATCAGAGGTCTCTTGACCTGCTGGTCTCTCTTCCAAATAGATCATTTTTATGTTTTTATATTTAAAAATAAAGAATACCATTTTACTGAATCATAGATTCATAAAGGTAACACGTGATTGACAGAATTTGAGTAGGTCCATCTTAACCTGTGTCAGGGGATAAATACTCTTAAGAAGGGCACAGATGCCCAGCAGGGGAAACTAAGAACTCTCAGGGAAGGTGAGAACCAACAGGTGGGCGAGGCTGCAGCAGAAGAAGAACAGGTTCACCAGATCAAGAGCACAGGAGAGCTCACGAGGGAGGGTCCAATACTAGGCAGGAAAGCCCATCTGAGACAGGCTGATGGGCTGACAGACAGATGGACAGATAAACACCTCTCTACCATGACCTTGGCCAGTGTCCCACAGAAAAATCGTCAGAACCAGCCCCAGGGCAGACCTGTCATCACCCACGACCCCATGGGGCCACATCAGGCACCATGCAGCCAAGGGAGGGACTGCTGCCCACACACAATCTTCTGATCAGACAGCAGGAGAAACACCAGCATTCTGACCTGGGAAGGGTGAAGCTTGGAGCGTGAAACATACACGCTGTAACTGAAAGGCACACGGGACAAAAGGAGATTTTTCTCTGATCTTAAATAATAGAAAGTATTAGTTTTCCCCATCTGGATAATTGAAGGTTTAAACCTTCCACAAAGTAATACAGTTACTGACTTCACTAAAGTGACTGAAGGAGAACAGTGAGGTATAAGGTGCAGGTACTGAGCAGGGGTGTAGGGAGATCCTTGTCCCTGAGAGGGTCCCCCTTCAATCCCAATCCTTGAGAGAGAAGTCCTGTTTATGTTGCTGGCTCAGCTTTCTCCACGTAAGACCCAGAGCATCTCCAAAAGTAAAATATGACACTTCCTTTCACCAAAACCTACTCCTTTTGTTCACTGGCCAATGGAAAGATTCACAGAGGGGACCAGCATTTGACTCAGCAGTCCAGATGCTCCTTGGGACACCTGCATCCCACAGCAGAGTGCCTAGGTTTGAGTTCTGCCTTAGCTCCTCCTTTCACCTTCTGCTAAGGCCTTAGGACACAGTCAGGATGGCTCAAGTACTTCAGGCCCTGCATCCACATGGCAGTCTAGACTGAGTCCCGGGCTCCTGCTTCAGCCTTGTCCAACCTCGCTGTTGTGGGTATCTGGGGAATGAACCAACAGAAATGGTGTGTGTGTGGGGGTGTGTGTGTGTGTGTGTGTGTCCCTGCCTTGCAAAAAAGCAGGAATTTTAAAACATAATAACTTCATAAAACTACAAGCAGGGGCTGCTGCTGTGGTGCATCCCATGATAGCTGCTTTGAGTACCTGGGGCAGCAGTACAACTGTGCTGAGACCTGGGATGGAGTCCCAGACTCTGGCTTTAGCCGGGCCAGCCCTGGATACTGTGGCCATTTGGGGGGTGGGGGAGGTGAACCAGCAGGTGGAGGTAACAAAAAAAAAAAAAAAAAGTTACAAGTGGCACAGTTTCTGGAAAAACATTCAATTATCCTTCTAAAAACTGAGACTTGATGCTAAAGGCTAGAAGGGGAAGAAGGTCCTTAAGAGCAGACAAGGCAAAATTACACTAAAGCTCCACAATGGTCTGCAGAGCACGCCACAGAACAGCACCCAGGGGGCAACAAAAGCTGCACCCAGAACTGAGGGCCCAGCCAATCTGTGGGCCACCAAAGTCTTCAGGCACACTGACCAAATCTGCTGCTGCTTCTGAAAGACTCACTGGCTCACAATGATCTAGAAGCCATAACACACACACATGTGGTCTCTCCATTCTCTCTCACAGCATAACACACAAAACATACAACACTCATATGCAGGCATAAACCACACAAATGTACAATACTCAACTCACCAAAACACAACACACATATATAATACCCAGCACACAACTCACAAAAACACACCCAACACCACTCACACAACAGGACACACACATCACATACAACAAATGTTTGTGTGATACAAATGCCACGCACATATAACATACATCATATAGAACACACAATAAAATATCTGCAACTCACAGGACACACATATAGCACACAAAACATACACACACACATTTAAACCACTGAGGCATGGGTTGCTTTCCTTTTTGCTAACGGTTTACTGACTACAGTATCACAACACTTGTTAGGAAGTCTGCCTCAGGGAAGCCAGCTACGCTGATCCCTCCCTGGGCTTCCGCAAATTCACTCAGAAAATGGGAAGGTCAAATACACTCGCCCAACAAGGTTCAAGAGTAATATTGAGAGAGTGGAATTATAATTCAAGATCAATGCTAAAAATTATCCCAACAGCTCTGACACAGCAACTCTATCAAACAGAATATGCAGTGATATTTAAAAAAAAAGAAAAGTATTACCCCAAATCATTGATCTGTGGCTTTGGGATCCAGGAAAGCACATGACCAGGCCCGGATTCAACGGTTCAACAGGCTGGATGTCTGATCCACCTCCCCTAATCCTCAGCCTGAAGCAGGAGAGGCCCAGAGGTAGGGAGGACAGCCTCAGCCCAACACAGACGGCCCACAGACATCTTGATCTGTGGGCACCCCAACCCCTCAGCACCCCACTCCCCAGTCACTGATTCCAAGCTTCCTGGTACCCAAGCACTCCCACCGTCACTCTACAGTCCCTAGAGTCACAGCTCCACAAGTTCCCAGCTGTTCCTTCTTCTGAACTCAGATCACTCCTTGCTGAGACCACTCACGTGGTGCACATTTCACAATGACTTGGGACAGGTCCCACTCAATGACTTGTGTGTGCTAGCAATACTGAATTCACAACACATTCAGTCTTAGCTCCTTCTGGATTATAAAACAGGTAGTCACCACTCTCATTGAGCCTAATAGAGAACCTCATTTTTAAAAAGCTGCTAATAAAATCGGTGCTTGAAGAAATTAATCTCTACCTAATCAAACAAAGTACAAGCAAATACAATTGGACTAATTAAGGCTATGTGTGTATGTATGTATGCACACACAGGCACAAACACACAGAAATACACTTAGTACATTCAACATGAAGGAGACATGTTCTGCTACTTAAGTTACTATATTTGGTATTCAATAGTACCCAAAACCAGTAACAAACTATACCATCTAAATTTCCAGACAGTATTTGTACTGCTGAATTACCCCCTGAGGAAATAACCCCTAGAAAAAACTGCACAAACTCTAAATATTAAATAGAAAGCCATATAAGCAGAGTTGTCGAGATATGACAACAGCCAAGTGCTTTTTGTCAACAGGTCATCCAAAATCCCAAATGGACGACAGATCCTATTTTTCAGTCATTGTTCAGATGAAATCATCTTTATTATGTGCCCCATGAATTCTAGTAGTTACTACAAACATGAGTCATTCATGAGAACAAAGTATAGCGGGCAGCATTATGGCATGGTGGTTAAGACCACTACCCACAATGCTGGCATCCCATATGGGTGCCAGTTTGAGTCCTGGCTGCTCCACTTCTGACCCAGCTCCCACCTCATGGCCTAGAAAAAGCCACAGACGACGGCTCAAGAACTTGAGCCTCCACCACTGTGGGAGAACCAGAGGAAACTCCTAGCTCCTGGCTTTGGGCTGGCTCAATCCCAGCTGTTATGGCCACCTGGGAAATAGGCCAGCGGATGGCAGATTTCTCTCCCTATTCCTCTTTATAACTCTGACTTTCAAATAAATAAAATCTCATAAAAAAGAAAAAACAAAACACAACCAGCATGCAATGGCAGGGAAGACTATTGACAAAGCCATATAATTTTTTAAAGATTTATTTATTTTTATTGGAAAGGCAGATCTACAGAGAGGAGGAGAGACAGAAAGGAAGATCTTCCGTCCAATGATTTACTCCCCAGGCAGCTGCAACAGCTGGAGCTATGCCAATCCGAAGTCAGGAGCCTCTTCTGCATCTCCCACGCAGGTGCAGGGTCCCAAGGCTTTGGGCCATCCTCGACTGCTTTCCCAGACCACACGCAGGAAGCTGGATGGGAAGTGGGACTGCCGGGATTAGACCCAGTACCCATATGGGATCCTGGTGCATGCAAGGCAAGGACTTTAATCGCTAGGTTATCATGCTGGGCCCCATATAATTTTTTACAAAGCTGGGTTCTAATTATCCAGTATTTGAAAGAGCTTCTCATGCATCTTGAGATTCAGCACATATCAATCTGGGGATTATCCAGTGAGACAGAGAAAGATTGGCCACAATCCAAGGAAAAACGCTTTAAAAATCTCTGCAGTCCACAGGACAGATGATACTTAGATAACAGAAAGTTTAGAGGTATTTAGCTATCTTGCTTTAAAAAAAAAAAATTAGGCAGGCATTTGGCCTAGCAGTTAAGATGCCATTCAGTATACCTGCAACCCACACTGGACTGCCCAGTGGTATCTGGCTGTATCCCCAACTCAGGCTTCCTGCTAAGCACAAAGAACTGGGTCCTGTAACCACTGTAGGAAACCTGGGTTGAATTCCCAGCTCCCTACTTTAGCCTAGTCCAGGACTGACTATTGCAAGCATTCAGGAACCAAACCAGTGTGGATGGGAGTACTGTCTCTCAAATAAATAAAGCTAAAATAAATTTTAAAAGAAAGTTCTTTCCACAGGTTATGTAAGATTTGTGACAGACGCCAACTGTCACATACACACACATACACAGAGACACCGCTAATACACTGAGTCTATAGTCAGAAGACAAAACAGAAGAACGGAGAAAGAGTAAGGCATGGGACGAGATGACTTAAGAAGGAATTTAAAATGTAGAAATAACAAATGGAAATTAAATATATACTCCATGATTACTTAAGAGAAACCAAGAGTTAGTCTAAGTTACTAGTAACAATGTCATACTTTCTTTTGGAGCTGTAGTCAATATTCAGGAACCATTCTATTATTATCGAGACAAATTCAAAACTAAAATTAATCCATAATACTGTGTAATGATACAGATACAGATCATCAAATTAATATAATTCACTAAAAGTAAAATTGTATCTTTTTAAAAGATTGGGCTATTATGCAGATAAGATGCGACTTGGAATTTAAGCTACTTAAAACCAACAAACAGAAATTGACATTTTGGGATTTGATTGCTTACAGCCTTTATCTATACTCCTGACGGCACTTTTTCTTCTTGCTACTTATTAAATATTTATTGTAGGATTAAGCCTGTGATTATAAAGAAAACTGAAAATCATTGCAAAAGTTAAAAGACAAATAAAAAAAAGAAGGTGGGTGTGAGGGAGGTTTGTTAGGAAAGTATTATTATGCTCTTAAAGCTGTATGTATGAAATACATAAAATCCGCTTCCTTTTAACGTTTCCCTTGACTGTAACAACCATGATACCAGCTAGGGTGAGACTGAGCAGTCTTCACAGTTTACAGAACAGCTGTAGTCATAAACACACAGATCTGAGGACAAACTCAATATTCCACGTTTTACATTTAACCTAATAATGAGACTTGCAGTATGTCGGAGCCAGTCACACAGGAGGCAATCACTTCACTTTTAAAAAGAAAGCTCAATGCAAAGACAGAGTATTGAAAATTATCTTTGTTTTGGAATTTATTCAACATACAGGAAAATCTTCAGGGGTTCCAGACATTCACATAACTGTCTTTATTGATAATATTTTCTGACTGAGGACATGAGAATTTGTCACTACCTAACAACACTTCAAATCGAATGTGTTAAAGGGAAAAGGCATACACATTAAAATGCATACACATGTACACACATACACAATGAAAGTCTCACACACACGGATTCAAAATTCCACTGCAAATGGGAATAATCAAGGATGAGGGTGAGGTGGAACGAAATCGGAATAAAAAAAGACAGATGTTCTAGGATATTTCTTGAGACAATACCCCAAATAAGTATCTGTCAAATAAACAACAAAAAAAATCTTACCTGAATTAAGACTTTTTTATTTACATAAAAAGGAAAATATGTTCTAACAATATTCTGTAATCATTAGATTACCTTCAGAGTTATAAGTAAATAGCTTCCTGCTAAGCAGGTAAAGATATAAATACAGTAACTGAAGACAGTCACAAATTCAGACGTTATTAAGCCAACTGCAGCTGTGACAAGTCAAGTGCCTTCTGGAGACTACACTTCCCTTAAACATTGTCCTAGAATCGTGTGCCAGTGATGAATGGGTAGTGACTCTGGTTACACCACAGATACAGATAACAGCCTCTGTTCCCACCAGTGAGCAACATTCAACTATAAAGTCCCACTTACACACGAGTTACTTCTACTAAGATTCTGGGGAGGCCACGGAGGATCAGGGTTCAAGTCCATTATACGGCCCCAATTCCTGGAAGAACTGGAGACCACTATGAAATAGGAGGGCACTTAACTCAGAAGAAAAGCACTCTACATAAAAGAACTAAAAAAAATTGATTGCTTAGTAAGTGATGGATGGTTGCTGTAGAAACAGTCACAATCGCTCTGCTTAGTAACAGGGAAGCTTCCAGGGAGGTCACCCTTTTCCTGTAGAGATGCCGAGGATGTAATTCCTGGAACCCCACATGGAATTATCTTTCCCAGAAACATCATGAGGAACAAATGGGTCCAAGAACAAACATCAGTGCCTCCTGAACGAAAAGCTCAACATTCCTGACGTCACTGCATGGTGGTACCTTCACTCACATTCCTGGTCCTTGGAAAGCTACATTTTCCCACTTTTTTTTTCCTCCATTGGGGCTCTTTCTAGATAGACACTGTAGCCTGAACTGAGGCAACCCAGCATGAGAAATAGCGAGTTCAGGAAGCTGCGCCCCAGCTGACAGCGCCAAGGAGGGGACACGTGCCAAGCTGCGACGGGATGTTGTCAGGTCCTTACTACAACATTATAAAAGTAGATCTGATGGGCAGCCTGGGGCAGCTGTGGGAACTGCAAACAGGACAGACTGGCTGACCCAGGATGAAGCCGTGCACTCAGCGGGCATGACCTTGAACTCTCCAGATATCTGACCCTCAGGAAGGACCAGGGGCGAGGGGCAGGCAGCCCAGACAAGTTGCAAGACCCAGGCACAAACACCTCAAACAGGGAAGTGAAGAAAGACCCAAAGAGATTCAGGAAGCATAGAAGAAAATCGCCCACAATTTTAAAATGGATTATTGCACTTTGCTGTCCCAGCATACCTAGAAATCCAGCCCTTGAGGGAACCCAGCCCTCCTATAGCACCTGGCCAACTAAAGGATTCCCTCCGATAGTCTCAGGCTCCGCCACCATTCTTAGGCAGACCTGACATCCTTACATATCTATAAATCACTTTTCTCAACATTTGTGCAACTTGCACACTGATATAACTGGTGATGCTCTATCTGCAGGAGACAGAAGGCAAATCTGCTTTGTATTATTTTGTTCACTGAGAAAGACCCAGGATCTTCCAATATGGTTAATAACACTATTTTATTTGTCCATCTTTATGTCAGGCAAACTATAATTTAACAAATCTCTTGTGGTCTGTCCTTTAACTTCCTTATGGAGATCATCAGGACAGACTCACAACATTTTCTCTTTTTTTAAGATTTATTCTTTTTTATTATTATTATTGGAAAGGCAGATCTACTGAGAGGAGAGACAGGAAGATCTTCCATTCGCTAGTTTACTCCCCAAGTGGCTGCAATGGCAGAGTTGAGACGATCCAAAGTCAGGAGCCAGGAGCTTCTTCCAGGTCTTCCACACAAGTGCAGGGTCCCAAGGCCATCCTCGACTGCTTTCCCGGGGTACAAGCAGGGAGTTGGATGGGAAGTGGCAGCAGGGACATGAACCAGCAACCATATGGGATCCCAGCAGATGTAAGGCGAGGATTTAGCCACTAGGCTATCATACCAGGTCCAGTATTTTCATCTTTACAGGGAAGCGAATTGCACTTTGGTGAGAAAGCAAACAAGAACTAGAATGGAGATTCAAAATGCATGGCTACATACTTCCTAGGAATGATGAAGTTAAGAAATGTGACCCTGGGTCAATGCAAAGGAATCCAAGGAAACAAATCCACGCACTCCCGATATGCAAGACTAGCTTCCCAGGAACCAGTGAAGAGACTGGAGAAACGCCGGCAAATGCAGACTTCCCCATCTTGAGGTTTCATTTGTTGTGTTAACTTCACTCCAGTGACTGCCTACAGTGTCTATGCAAAACCCAGATCCAGAAATCAGCCCATAGACTCCTCCAACCTCGACCAAAGGTTCAAAACCCACGACTGGTGCTATTTGCATGGCCATCGTTCAACCACTGTGCCCCTCAACTGCTGCCCAGTGCTTACTGAACACCTAGCAGCAGCCAAGGACCTAACACGGATCTAAGGAGCCTAGCACGTGACTCACAGAACAACAACTAGCTTTCCATTCTGTAAGCTCTCATAGCACTGATCAGGTATTGGGTAAAAGCCTCTTAGCTGAATTAATAATACAACAAAGTTACCCTCTATTCTTTCCTGGTTTTCAGACCGTGAGCTCCAAAGCAGGATGCCTCAAATATTGCTGTATCTAGAGCAATTGGCTGTTCACAAGGAGACAGCGCGCCTATAACACAAAAGTTCTAGTCCCTCCACCACTTCCTCCAACAACACACTCAGGATCCCAAGCCAAAAAAGCCAATGGCCATCTCCAATTGATGGTTTCTACCCCTGAATTTGCACCACAAATTAAGAAGAGTCACAACATTCAAAAAATCTAGCATATTTTCATTGTGATTTAACAACTTCCAGCAAAGGAATAGATTTCAACCATCTCCCCTAAACTAAAGATCATAAATCTAGACAACAGGCCTTTAAATAAGGCCCTGTTTAAAGTCATGTCAAAACCACCACCCAGGGGCCAGCATAGTCATCACATAGCAGGCTGACCCCCTACCTCTGCAGCCAGATGGCCTTGTCGGCACTAGTTCAAGTCCCAGTTGCCCCACTTCCAGTCCAACTCCCTGCTAATGAGTGTGTGAAATCAGTGGAGGATAGCTCAAGTGCTTCGGCACCTACAACCACATGGGAGACCCAAAGAAGCTCCTGGCTTTGGATAAACACAATTGTGGGCATTTGGGGAGTGAACCAGTGGATGGAAGGTCTCTTGGTCCCTTTCTCTCTCCCCTGTTCCTTCTCTCTCTGTGACTCTGCCATTCAAATAAATAACTCTTTGCAAAAGAAATAATTAAAAAAATTAAAGAAACTACCAACCAAAACCCAAACTTTCGTAGAATAGACAGGAAAACCTCAGTCATCCACAAGGAATGCCCATGCTGTCATAAATCCAGTGATTAAAAATTATAATAGGAGACTGGAGTTTTGTACAGCGCCCACTTGAGGCACCTCCTCCTGGAGTACCTGGATTCAATGTCCCATTCTTGTTAATATGTGCCCCGGAAGGCAGAACGACCCACGTGGTTGGACTAAGAAGACCTGGCTTGTCTTCCTGGCTTCTGGCTTTGGCCTGAAATGAACCAACACATGGGAGAGCTCCCTCCACTTCCCTTGTCTGCCTCTCAAGTAAAAATAAATGAAAGTGAAGGGTACATAACACACAATAGAAACTAGTTGGTTTTTTTCTTTCCTAGCAGTGATTTCAGGATGCCCTTGTATTCATTTGTACATATCTGAAATTAAGTCTTAAGGATGTTACAGACTAAATCTAAATTAAGAAGCAAAAAAAAAGAACAAAAAAATGAAATAGACTGGGATTAAAGGAATGCAAAAGTATAAGGGCACTGTGATTCAACTCCTTTAAAAATTACATTAAGGCAAAGACTAGAATGGAAGAGATGATATGTTCACCTATAATTTGTCATTTTACAGTATTAATGTCATTGCATTTCTCTAACAATTAAAATAAGGATAAAAATGTGCCCTAACTGTGAATCACAAAATCCCTCCATACCTTACTACCTTGGATAGTTGGGGTATAGTATAAGGCTCTTAGGGAAAAAACTATCTCAAGTTACAATTCACATACTACAGAAAACCCATGTTATAATACAAGACATCCAAGGAAGTTTCACAAAAAGACTGCTGGCTGTAATTTAAAATTTCACAGCTCAGTATCTTAGCATTTCCTGGCTTTATTTGGAGAGCTTATTAAAATTAATTCTCCAATTAAAACAATGAAGAAAGAAGGTATGCATATGCTCAGAAGAGCTAAACTCACTCCTGCGGCATGTCAGCGCCTATCTTCTTACCCCACACCAGCTGAAATTCCCAATTAGAGCATTCTCTTTAAGAGCACTATTTATTATCTTCATGAACAATTGGATGCAATTACCTCTTTTGAGACATGACAAGTTTTTGACCCTCAGCAAGAACAGAACACTGCCAAACAATAGTGGGTAACCCTGTATGGCACACAATAAAATCATAAAAGAAGGGAACTGAAAGCCAGCAATGTTGACAACAGGTGTACGGAAAGGAAACTGGAACATGGGAAGAACACTAATCCAATAAACGGTGGTCAGCAACCAATCACTTCACTCAATAGTGCCTTCCATTTTGCAAGAAATGAAATGTTCCCTATCCCCAAGATAAAAATCAGTTTGCAAATATAACTCAAACAACACCAACCAGGAGTTTCCTTTTTTTTAATGTTGCCTGAATAATTATAAGAACTAGAAATGATCTTAATAATATGACTAGGATTTGAACTGGTGAGTCATTTGGTGCATATGACATCAAAACTAAGATTATTCAATAAATTCTCTTTACAATTCATAAGAATGCTACAACTCATCCCATAAATCACCGCATTAAAAAAGAATCAGTTCTAAAAAAAGAGACAACCCATTTGAAGAAGGTTGGGAGGAGAAAAGCAAAAAGTGACTCATAACATCCCACAGCTTAGAGCCTTAAGTGGATCCCGCATGAAACAAAATAGAGAACCCGGTTACAGCTTTAGTCCCATGAAGTTCAGATCCAAACAGAATGACTACAGCACTGTAAATATCTCATTAGCATTAGGCACAACCTTATATCTGTGCCATGAATGTGTGTGTGTGTGTGTGTGTGTGTGAGAGAGAGAGAGAGAGAGAGAGAGAGTATGCGTGTGTGTGTGTGTTTACTTTCCTAGCTTCTTGGCTAAATTTGACATCCAAATTATTTACCTAGAAAGGAACATTCTAAATGAGCAATTGCTATAACTCAGGAATTTTTAAAAGCCTACATAATTAAAAACACAAACATCATTGCTGCCATTTGACATGCTAATAGAAGAAACAATATTTTATCATGCCAATGGTTCCATTTCATCCACCACAACACTTAGAGTTATCTATAACAACTTTCAGATGGACAAAACAAAGTTAACATATTGGTTAAGCCTGAGACCTGACTCCAATGGAGTCACTTGCTTAATCCAACACCACAGCCACATCTGTTGAACCTTCTCTTTCCTCCTCTCCCAAGAACAACAAATTGTCAGTGAGGTTCCAGAAAGTAACAGTTGTTCACACATTAGGTTTACAAGTAAGCTAATTACCCTTCAACCAAAAATACCATGCAAAATTTTTGCATAGCAACAGGGAGACCTGAGACTCCTCTTACACACGGTCAAAGGTGGCCTCAGGGTTAAAGCTCTAGCACAGATGTGCACTGTACAGCACCAGGATCTCCCAAGAAGAGCCCCAAGGCTGAGGAAGATAGTAGGTGAACAGATCTCAACTTCCACAGCAAAATACACCTACTGTGCCCAAAGGTCCTGAAAAAGGGACTGTCAAAATCTACAAACCGGGACCAGTGCTACGGCTTCACAGGTAAAGATACCACCTGTGATGCTGGCATCTCATATGGGCACCAGTTTGAGTCCCAGCTGCTCCACTTCTGATCCAGCTCCCTGCTAATGACCTGGGAGAGTAGCAGAGGATGGCTCAAGTGTTTGGGCCCCTGCAGTCATACAGAAGACCCAGATGAAACTGCTGGCTTCAGCAGCCCCAGTTTCAGCTACTGTGGCCTTCAGGAGAATGAACCAGTGGCTGGAAGCTACGACTCTCGCTTTCTGCCTCTATTTTCCTTTGTGTTGTGTTTTGTGTGTGTGTGTATGTGCGTGTTTAATTCTTTCAAATAAATAAATCTTAGGGAAAAAAAGAAAAACTTCTACACACCCTCCACCTTGCCATCAGAAAAGAACCAGCATTTATGAAAGTGCTAGCAGTTCCATACTCACTGAGAACATGTTAAGTTAAACTCTATTATACAGAAAGTTCACAGAAAGTGGAATTAAAAGTTCAACTGTGATGCAAAACACTTCTGAAACCCAGGTAGTTTTGTTTAACAATATACATGGTTTTTCCTTGAACTTTCTGAAGATCTCTGTAGAACATAATATAGTTGAATTAATCTGGTCTATTACTTAGCAAAGTTGAGTGTAAATTTAGAAATTCCCATTAGCATTAAGAAGAAACACACTAACAATTATAAAGCCAAAAGGTATAAAACATCCTACAGATTTTTTTTTAAAAAAGACTTTTTTGCCAAAAAAAAAAAATTACACCCCTGAAATATCAGGAAGCCGCTCCTTCTTTAGATTCAAGCCCAGTGTTTGAAGTGTGTGCACAGCCCAAATAGTGACGAATGAAATGAAATTCTCTCCAACTTTCAGTCATCGATTGAATTGTTTTTTTAAATAAGACACGAGTCTGTCCTTATTGCAAAGTTCCCTGTTTCCTTTCAAATTTACCTTGTGTCTCCAAGTAAAGGTTTTCCTTAAGCCAAATGATGTTTATCTGAAAGTTCCTTAAAGCCTAAAGAAAGATTGTGCTATTTCAAAAGATAAGCATGCAGGCTTCAGGAGGGAAAAAGAAAATCATCTCAGGGCAGGGGTGTGGGAAAGGAGCCGCCACTGCCCCGCTGGCTGGTATGCCGCTGTGGCTTTCTCCTCCATCCCAGCAGAGCCATAATCCCTGGCACCACACCACTGAAGTCACCCAGACTGGGGGGCAGAGGCTGCCAGGGCCCTTACAAGGGCTGCCCGCCACATCTGCCCGCAGCAAGCTGTGGTACTTGGCTGACGGGGGGTTGTTCGCAGCCTCACCTTCCCCGGCAAGAGGTCAGCGGGAAGCACTGGCCAGTCAAATGGAGAGGCAGGGGGACAAGGAGGAGGAGGAAAGTGGATCAACAAAGTGAAAAAAAAAATGGACACCTACAGCCAAGAAGTCAATTTTCAGCCTTTTGCCAAACAATGACCCAATAACATGAAAACAACGCTGGAGTATATAACAGCACCTGGTGGAAGGTAAAAACCAAAAATACACCAGTGTTTAGAAATTCAGAGGATACCCAGCTTGTTAAAGGCTGGCAATCTCCACAGGAACCTTAAGAAACCATTCTACTTAATTTTTCCCCCAGTCCACATTCTGTGCTTGAAGATGGAATTTCTTTTCCATCTTCCTCGGTATGAACAGAGAACTGGAAAGGCCACATGTGTTTCTCCAATATATTTTCTGATAGTTTAATAAAACAATGACAGCCAACTTAAAGAATTCCTTCCATATAAATTCTGATTGAAGACTAAATGTGAAAGCAATACACTGAGCTAATTCAGCATGAAACGTTGTTTTAAGTTTTTGCTTTCAAAGTGGATTGTTGCAGAATTTTTTTTCTCTCTCAAGTTCCACGACATAGAGACATTGGGATTTTTGATCCTTCCATTTGAGGGTACCTATTAAGCTATCCTGGAAAACTTGATTCATCTAACTTACGCCAGTAAAAACAATTCTACGTGATTTACGAATCCCAAAAGACCTCATGGCACAAATCTAAAAACTCAACATTTGATGAAATGGAATTTCATGATAAAATCAAAGATGGTACAGCTAATGGGGCGGGGTGGGGTGGGGGGGAGGGAGAGGTGGAGTGGGATAGCCCAGGAGGAGGGGCAGAGGAAGGAGACAGGTTGATCAGAGCAGCACGGTATCCCTTGGATTTTTGTATTCTTCCAAGTACAGGTCAGGTCTCAGCAAATCTTTTGCAGAAAAACATATGAGCTTCCTACACACAAACAACAGACCTTCCTCTACCCTGTCACTCCACAAGAATCTCGATAAGTCTTTAAGAAAAACAAAAGTGTGCAAACACACAGTGGTCAAAGGACTCAGACTCGGTATAACCTTAGTTGGAAGTAACTTTGCTGTCCTCAGGACAGCTCACCCTCCCCAGAGTGATAGCTGAGGGCAGGTGAGCATGTTACCTAAAAATGCAACACTCTGTGGCCCTGAGCGGGGACACGAGCCAGGCCACGCATTCCCAGGCACCGTCCCAGACTTTAAGAACCCATGGCAGCCAACTCCCAGGCTGGCAGAGGCAGGAGAGGTGGCCCCTCGCAGGTGGACTCCAACCGACTGAGTTAGGACAGCTTCAGGCGTCACTGACATGGATGGGACATCTTACCTGAGTAAATGCAAACACAGCAGAGGTGCCTGTTCTGCCGTTAAAGAGAGGCCCTGGCGAGGCAAGTGTGGGGGAAAAAAACCTCCACAGGGAAACAAATCTAACCGCAAAAGGCTGACAAAAACCAAAGAGCTGGAGCGCACGATTTCTCATAGTTACTTTCTCCCTTCCAACGAGCTGCCCGCCCTGCACGCTTTCCCTAGCCCGTGCCAACCTGTACATTGCTCCCAGCGGATTCCTGCCGCTCTGCTTCCTGCCTCTAGCCATCGCCCCTCAGCATCGTCACCTAGTCAGACGGGTGACCGCTAGGCACAGAGACTCCAGGAAAAGATTGTTTCTTCCACCTTCTTGCTGGCAGCCTGTTTCACACCACAGACCCCACTGAATGCCCGGGTGGGAGACAGGAACACTCCCAGGGCACGCAGAACTGAAAAGCCGGTTGACGCCACACCGCAGCCCCGACGCTGATGCTCCCACCACCCCCACCACTTTCTGCGCTCAAACAGTGTGCCACAGGAAAACATAAAGCCGACTTCAGCTCCTCCCAGCTGATGAAAGCTGGCACGAATGAACTGACTTTCTGGCCGGCAGCCCTTAAAAAACCGTTACAAAAAAAAAAAAAAAAAAAAAGTTCGCCATGCTCCAAATAGAAATTGAAGAGGAGCCAACCTCTCCCCCACTCAGCACCTTACCTGAGTGGTCTCCCAGTGGGCCTCAGGCAACAGCTAGGAAATATTTAACATTTTGGAACTTTGGAGGGCTTCCCCCTTCCCACCTGTTTTTTTTTTTTAAAGACCTAGCAAAATCCCATGTAAAACTTAATGACAGTTGAGCACACGATCTCCACCACCAAGAAAGCACAGTCGCCAATGTGTCACCAAATCTCGATGCGCTGGGATGGAAGCCAGATGTCCACACTGGCCAGAAGAAGGAGGTACCACGCGAAGCTATCCCACCTTCCTATCACAATCCAGGGCGAACAATAGTAGTAGTATCTTCTTCCCCCACCCCCACCCCCGCCCCAGCCCCGGTCACGCCAGGATGCCCAGGACGTGGTGGAGAGCGGATCTGAAAGTCCAATGACAAGTTTCACAGGAGAACAAGGCCGGTCGGGGCACCATCAGAGGCCGTCCTCTCCATCTGCCCACCTAAGACAAGCGAACGTGGTCGCAGGCGCACACGGCGCCGCCGCCGCCGCATCAAGGACGGACGCGCGGCTCCCGGGGAGGGCACAGCGTACATTCACAGCAAGGCCGTTCGCTCCTGGGCCCCAGAGGTTGCTCCATCTTGGTGCGTTCTAACGCCGCGCGCCAAGGCCCCGCCGCAGCGCGCAGCAGGGGGATCGCGGCAGCACAACAGCCGGCACGGCCGAGGAGGGCGGGGGCCGCGGCGCACACGCACCCGGCCCGGCCTCGGGGACCACGGCGCGGGGCCGGCCGCCGCCTCAGGGCCCGATCGCCGCGGCCGCCGCCCCCTTGCCCCTTGAAGGGGTTCGCCACCAACCCACCCTCGGCGACCCGGGGCCCTCCCAGATGCTGACAGATCGGCACGGCCCCGCGGCCCTGGGCCCGGGGCAAGGAGGAGCGGGGCGGGAGGGGGCCTGGTTACCTTCCGACAGCTCCAGCTCCAGCTCGGCCAGGCGGGCCCTCACCTCCAGGGGCAGAGCCATGCCTTCCAGGCTGCGGTCCGCCATGCTCGCACCGCAGACGCCTCCGCCCTGCCGGCCTCCTCTTTGTTCGCAGGCGGAGGTCTCGGCGGCCGCTCCTCGCGCCCAGTGGAACCGCACCGAGGAGGAGGCGGCGGGCGCGGGCGCGGGCGGCCAGGCGGCCAGGCGGCGGGCGGGCGGGCGCGCAGGGATTTCTCCTCCTCCCTCAGGCGCCTCCTCGGCGCGGCCCCGCAAAGGCGGCCTCGCGCCCGCTCGGCGCGCCCCCACGCGGGCCCCGGCCCGCTCAGCCCCGCGCTCCGCGGGCTCCTGGCGCTGCGGCCGCCGCGGTCACGGCCACCGGCTCGCTGCTCCGCGGCCGCCCAGCCCGGCGGGAGCGCCGCTGCGCGCGCTCGTGACGACAGGGGGCGCGCGTGGGCGGCGGCGCGCGCAGGGAAGGCGGCGGGGTGGCGGGGGGGTCGCGGGCGCGCGCTCCTGGGCGGGCGCGCGCGGACGCGCTCCTCGGGGCGCGCTGGGAGAGCGTGGGGCTGCGGTGGTCCCCCTCGCGGCCGGCACAAGCGCAGAGCCAGGCGGGGCTGCGCGGGCCCGGGTTCGGATACCCCGTGACTCCCGGTCCAAAAGGGGCCTGGCAGCCCGACCCCAGCACCTCGTCTCCCTGTGGGTTGATGTACGGAATCCTTCTTGGCGCCTCAGCTAAAACTTCAAGTGCTCTAGCTGTTTTGAGGTGTTCTTTTTTTTTAATGAATACTTTTAGAAGGGGCGATACAAGACTAGCATGGACTGCTCGGACAGTGCATGAATTCTGGATCTAGAACCAACTAGCATATGACCTTGAGCTACTGGGTGTTTTTCCCTGAGCTTTACTTCCCCTCTATGAAGGGGGAGCCGTTGAGCGATGGCAGGAGCGTCTAGTCCCTAAATGTCACCTCAACCCTGAAGTGTGCTGCTCTATCGTGCCCCATCCCCAGAACCCAGTCCTGTCTCAGACTGGGGTGGCCCTGTCCTACTCGGCAGGGCGTCACACCCCCCACGCCTTAGCCATCACGGCTGATTCTAGCCTGCTTGTTCCCTTCCGCTCCCTTCTTTACCCCTTGTTGGACTATTTATTAACTCCTGTGGCATCAAGGTCACCTCTGCCAGGCTGGCTCCAGATCTGCTGCGTCTCCCAGCTGTCAGTGACCTCATTCACCTGTCCCCCAGCACCCTAAACTCCACAAACGCTAACGCCACCTGTTTCTTACAGGCTTGATACCAATCGTTCTTTGGAGTGTTCAGTACAGCTTGGCTCTAACAATTCAGACCCCGGGCTTCACTGGTCCTGCCATGGGTTTTATTTCCCAAAGGTAACTCTTTGGTAACATGAGAAGGTTGGTAGAGATCATCTCTAGCACTCTAACTGGGTAGCATGTTTGCCATTCAGAGAGATGGTGATGGGGTTATCTGCACTGCTCCACCTTCGTTGGTCTTCACTCATCCTCTGTTCCCCAGAACTCCACTACGCAAAATCTTCACCATCCGGCCTCCTTTTTGTTCCTGGAACGGGTCTTCCCAGTTCAGCCACTCCCTCGTGCTACAGCTTCCCAAAGATCACCTAGCTGGATCCTCCATCGTCCCTTGGATAATTGTGACCGACGTTGTCATTCACCCCCTCCTCAAACACAGGCTGTGATTTCTACTGCACTGGCCAGTGAACACAAATCACACTTTTTAAAAGACGTGTTTATTTTTATTGGAAAGACAGATTTCCAGAGAAAAGGAGAGACGGAGAGGAAGATCTTCATCCACTGGGTTAAGCCCCAAGTGACCAAAACAGCCAGAGCTGAGCCAGTCTGAATGCAGGAACCTGGAGCTTCTTCCAGGTTTTCCACATGGGTGCTGGGTCCCAATGCTATGAGCCATCCTCTGCTGTTCTCCCAGGTCCTTAGGAGGGAGCTGGATAGGAAGGGGAGCAGCTGGGACACGAACTGGCACCCATATGGGACCCTGGCACTTGCAGGGGCAGGATTAGCCAACTACGCTGTCGCACTGAGCCCACATACTGCACTTGTTCGCCTGAGACTGGAGTGTGTGCCACTCTACAGCATGGCCTTTTCTCTTCCATGCTCAGGTCCCTGAGGACCTGGTGCTAATTAGCACTGTATGTAGCTATGTACACAGGATGGAGCCTTAACCTGAAGTACCTGCCTCACCTCTCCACTCACAGTTTCCCCAACCATCTCTAATATCAACTCCAAAAATAAAATAAAATAAAATAAAATAAAATAAAATAAAATAAAATCTCACCTCCCTTACTGTGCTCCTACCCTCACTGTTCTTGTCCTATTTGACACTGTATAGCCCCGCATGTAAACTCCTTAAGGACAAAGACTGAGCCATATTCCTCGTAGGCCTCCCACTGATTTGGCAGCTGTGACAGCTTAGCTACGTGTCAGCAGCTTGACAGATCATGGAGAACTATCTTTCCAGGAGAGTAGTTGTGAGAAGTAGGCAACTAACAATGAGAAGCTTGAAAAAGATGAACCCCAAAGGCCTTTAGAATCTGTGCTGTAGGATCTGTGTTGTGCTGAAACCTGCTGGTGTGCTGTTGGGTTTTCTGTTGAAGTCTACATGCAAAGACAGAGAAAACTGATGGTCACATCTCTCCTCTCTCCAAGACAAGTGACCCATCACCCACTTAGCCCCAGAGATGAGCTTCATGTCACAAATGAAAGGAAATAAAACATGATGGAATCAGGATTCAAATCCCAGTCTCCAAGATCATAACACTCAGTGTGTGACAATACAGAAAAGTGGCACTGCACATCTCAAACAATAAATGGTATCAAATCAATTTAGAGCAGGATGATAGCAAAAATGAAAATATGCACTGTATTTTTAATGTTGGAATAGGTTGCCATGGTTTATGTGTGATGATTTAACTGGTGTTAGTTCCAAACTTGTCATTTGCCCGATTCTGACCCAATGGTGCTTCATCTCAGCAGGCCCTTTTGGAACTACAAGAAAACCCATTAGAAGGTGTACCCTGAGCCAAAGACTAGCATTCCTAATAGCCTGCCACATCATTCCTATCCCTGAAATCTACCATCTCCTCAAAAATTTGGATGCCCAGAATCACACAGTCCTCCCACCGGTTTGCAATTCCTAACTCCAGCATTCCTTTCTCGGAATTCTTGCTTTGAGCCATGCCTCATTCCAGGTTTCAGTAACTTCTACCTTCAGCATTTCTTTCCCATATCCCATCCCTTCCTTTTGGCCCTACAGCTACTGTCCTTTCAAGGCCTTCATAGTACCATGCTGATCTTCCCTCCTAACACTTCCGACATCACTCTTTGAAAGAATCCTTTTGAATAAGTCACAGTACTATCACTCTATGACATATAACAACTCTGTCTCAAAACTAAGCAACTTTTTTTTATTTGAAAGGCAGTTTGACAGAAACAAAAGGAAAGATTTTAAAAAAGCCTTCTATCCGCTGATTCAGTCCGTAATGGCTGCAACGACTAGAGCTGAACTGATCCAGAAGTCTTCTGCAGGGTTCCAAGGTTTTGGGCCATCCTCTACTGTTTTCCCAGACCACAGACAGGGAGCTGGATGGGAAGTTGAGCAGCTGGGATACAAACAGCACATACATGGGCTCCTGGTGGTTGCAAGGCAAAGATTTAGCCTTTGAGCCCTCACACAGGGCCCAGCCCTTCTTTCAGTTAAAGAATTCTTGGCTGTTATGGCTACTTCTCAGGTGATTGTGTCTATGTATTGCCAGCATGTCCCCTTCTGTCACCTGTTCTGCTCCTGCCAACCTAAGACAGCCACACATCGTACTGTACCTGGTCAAGTCCCCAGGCCAAACAACATTTCTTCTGTGAAGCCTTCTCTAATGTCTTGGTTAGAAAGATTCTCTCCTACCACTGGAATTACACACCCCTTTATCTACCTGTTTTCCCTGGGTTTAGTAATTTATATCCCTGTCTTATCTGGCACCCAACTTATCTTTAGTCCTCCCTTTGTGGTGAATGACAGAATAAACAGCATACTGTTTCTCAAAGGGCAGTCCAGCCTGTTTCACTTGTGTCATTTGGCTCTACTCATAGCTGACCTCACGGAACGTGTGTTTTCTAAATACAATAACCTGGTTTGAATGTGTGTCATGACAGGCCCAGCGTTGTCGGATGGTTGATTGTGAGAAGGAATCAAGAAAACCCCACAGGACTGCTGACATCAAACATTCTGCCAAAAGCCCTGACATTTCCATTTGGGATCAAAGTCTCATTTTTAAACTATGGTCAGTTATCCTCAGAAGACCACTGGGAAAACTTGTGACTGTCACTGGGCAGGAAGCTGCACAACCGTCAGCCTTACTGACATGATAACATGGCATAGTGTATCAGACAAGCCAGCTTGTACGTAACCAGACTCAAGGGATCTGAGTCACCAGACACAACATCGATCACCAAGTGACCCCGGCAGGGTGCAGGCTGCAGGAGGCTGGCAGGTTAGAGATGCCAACACAGGATACGATGAACTATCGTTGCTATCCAACAGTTTCGCTTAGACAAGTTCTGGAAACAGTGTTTCAATCTCTGCAGACAGGTACATATATGTAATTCAGCAATTAAGTAACCAACACACCAAATAATAACCTGTTTCATATCTTTATTGTCTATTTGAATTCTAAGTGCATTCTAATGAATGAAAACTTCATTATTCGTTTATAACAGGGCTCTGGGTCAGAAAATCTGTTTGCGGGAGAAAGGCAGTGGGAAAGGAATGTGCTTAATCAGAGTATGCTAAAGGTATCAGTGCCAGGCAGAGGGGGTTATTTATTCATGAGATAGCTAACAGGAAGGAAATACAAAGCTTAGAGGTAATTGCTCCATGTGCAGGAGTGTATCTCAGAGTCGCACCTTGACTAAAGTCTTACCCGCTGATAAGAGTTGATTATTTCACTCCTGATCAGATTAGTATAGAATTTGTTCTGGCTGCGCTGTCTCCTGTATGTCCCAATTTTGTGAATTTTTACCTTTTCCAAAGTCTAGGAAGCATTAACTATAAAATCCTATGGCTAGAGTTGGTCAGGTACTTACAAACCTTATAGGGGTAGGGTGACAGCTTATAATCCCTATTGTGACAAAAATCTTCTTAAACTGCAGTTTACACAAGAAACTATGTCTAGCAACTTATGCTTGTGGTCGCTTCATTTTTCTTGTCATCTTATCAGAAATTCCGCCTGGACAGACTGTTAGGTTTAAAGAAAACACGAAAGTGATGCATAATCTGATCAATGTGGTTTTAATTCATTAGCATTAAGAACACTGTTTCAGACTCTTGAATGAAAGTTTTCTATGCCTTCTAGAGATTATTAGCACTTTTTGGCACACTGGTTTTTCTATCATTATAGCAATAGCTAAATAAGGTGGACATGATGAAGCCTGGTGACTCATACACACTATTCCTGCTTTGGCTGTTGTCTTCTTCTAGAAGTAACAAACTGTTCACCCTACTCACCCAAGAACAAATAGACTAACAAAACAGAAGAAATGAGAAGTAATCCCACAGAAGTGAAATTAATTTACTTTTATATACTTTTGATGGAAAAACTGAGAATTTAGCTGTCATTCAAAATTGTTTTGGTGGGAAAATAAATTATGAAATTTATCTTAGGCAAATTGTCTGAGGGGAGTTGTCTGGCAGTTAAAAACACTTGCACCCAATAAAATATCTGTTGGATTCCCAGTTGCAGCTCCTGACTCCACTTTTCTGCCAATGCAGATGCTGGGAGGCAGCAGTTGATAGCTCGTGTAATTGAGTTCTTGCCACCTATGTGGGAGACCTGGATTGCATTCCCATATCCTGGCTTTTCTCCAGGCCAAAGCCCAAGCATTGTAGCCATTAGGGAAGTTAATCAGCAGTCCTCTCTCTCTCGTTATATCTTTCTGCTCCTAAAAATTGTTTTAATCACCTAAGTATTTGGTTGTCTATGTTATTACAAATCAATATGAAACTGTCAATAATAGAATTATTTCTGATAGCTTGAATAATTTTAGTGAATTCCTAATCATTTATGCAAATTAATGATGGCACGGATAGCAGAGAATAGCAAATTGTGCCAAAATTATTCCTATTTAGTCTTAAATGCTGTAATATTTTTTGCAGCATATTTCTTTTGCCAATTATGACTTGTTAATGCCTGGCTTAATTAAGCTATTATTAAGATTAATTGTCACTTGCAGAACTTATACCAAGCAATGGCTTGAGACAAATGGCAAATGAGCTTTTGAAGTAGAAGAATAAAATCTTGCCATTAAAACCCAAAATGTGGAAAAATACAACAAAAGTTGACCTCATCTCTTTGAAACAGAGAAAATGAATATACCAAGTCAAGCAGTTTTTCAATAGCTCCCTTCATACCAAGTAAAACCCCACTAAACATTCATGAATCAAATGTAGAATCTTATCATAAAATTAATTAAACACAATTTTTAGTCAGTCTGAACAACCTCATCTCCAAACACAATGCAAGTATGTAAAAATGGACAAAGTGAAGTATATCCCATCTACCATGGAGATGACTCATCTGAGAAAGTCTCAATGACCACAACACCTGGGCTGCCCAACCATCACCATGCAAAACCAGAGGATAGAACTTTTTCCTTTGAGAACAGGACCAAGTAGAATGGATGGGCAACCCCCAAAAATCTGAACTCCAGTTATGTTGAAAGATGTTTTAGTAGGTGCAGGTGCCTCAGGTCCCTGCTATGCTTACAGTCTTGTTATTGGATGATGCCTTGGGTTGTGTTCCCAAGAAATAGAGCCTGAACCAGGAGCCTATGGACTCATGCTTTCTTGAGGGTGTGCTATTACTGAGAGATTGGAAGAGAGTGGTTAAAACAGAGCAGGACAGTGATCAGACCATCATGGCCTGCTTCAGGACTGGAGCTGTTCCCAGTATAACATCCAGACACCACAGCATTGTCAGCACTCCAGGCAAGAGCAGCAGCCTTGTAGTCACTGTATCAGTTAGTCATGGATTGGGCTGGTCTTCCTGTCAGCTCATCCCATCAAGAAAGTGAGCAGATGTGATCCATGAGTAGCAACACTGACAGTAGGTAAAGCAAGATTCAGCCAGTTTGGAACAGGCATTGCTTCAACTACACTTTAACCACACAAGAAGTCACACTTGGAGTTAGTTACTCACATCCACCAGAAGTGAATCTGGGTGAGCAGTTTCACGAAAAGTTAGGAACCTGTATTATGGAGGGTAAAAAAAAATAGACCTGTTTTCTGGGTTTTTTTTTTTATAATGTTACTCTTTTTACTCTTTATAGTTAATTAAGCCAAAAATTAAGTTCAAAAGATCCCCCTGCTTCGCATAAACTCATGAGGAATTTAGACATTTAGTCATCCAAGTAAAGTTTCATAAAACAGTGAGTTAAATGATGTGTGTGTGTTGCTCCTAACCCCTCGTTCATTTGCACTCACATAAAGTTTGCACCCAAGCAAGAGATATAAAAACAAACAGAGCAAGCCAATGCTCATGGAAGAGATAATCCTTTAGAGTTTGGTATTTGCTTTAGACACACTGAGTGAATCCTCAGTTTGTGAAGTATCACATATTGTCCACAAATTCTGATATAAAATGTTCTCTTGCACATCTCTAATGTCATAAAACAAAGCATGTAATGGCCAGCTTCTGCTTCTCACTGGTCAGTGGCAGATCCAGCTGTTTTGTCCTCAGCCATATGTTACACAGCAGGTGTCTTCTCTCTGGGTGTCACAATTAAGGCCTTGGATAAAGGGGAGGCCCTGTTGGTCGCACCCTGAATTCAACACCCCTCTGAGATATGTGTGGCTCTCTATTCTTCCATATTTTCCCATCTTACCCCTAGTTTGGAGCTAACCTAGTATAGCTTATAACCTCTGGACTGGGGCCCAGTGTTGTGGTATGGTGGATAAACCTACCAGCTGTGATGCCAGTAAGCCATATGATCATTGGTTCAGGTCCAGGCTGTTCTACTTCTGATCCAGCTCCCTGATAGTGCAGCTGGGAAGGTAATGGACGATGGCCAAACTGCTTGTCCCCCTGCTGTCCATGTGGGAGACCTCGGAGAAGTTCCTGTCTCTTGCCTTTGGCCTGCCCCAGCCCTAGCTATTGCAGCCATTTGAGAAGCTAACCAGTGGATGGAAGATCTCTCTTTTTGTCTCTCTGTTACTCTGTGTTTCAAATGAAATAAAATAAAATAAATCTGAAATGAAGAAAGAAAATCTCTGGGGTTATCATCCCCTGTTCCTATAATGTTGTTTTTCAATGCACAAAGGGGGAAGCCTTGCCTATTGGCTTTTTATACAATACCAATGTTAAGAACACAACCTCTCTGAAGATATGACCTGAGAAAGGTAAACACAAGGTCATGTGTGTAATTCACAAAATGTCTCAATGAAAATGCCACCTCCAAACAGCTCAAACTGACCTAGGACAGACACAGGAGAACACTTGTTCTAAAGTGGTGACCCCAGCCCCAAAGGCGCAGAGCCACCCATCCTGTTGGCACAGCCCTCTTGGCATCCTCTTGTTTGGAGCAGGCAGTCTCACAGAGGGTTCTTCAAAAAATATCTCGGTAGTTTAGACCTCAGGAAGAAAAGGATGTGCATACAAATCACAGGAGAACAAAGCAGAATTTAATAAGTGCCATATGAATAACATGCTTCTGAGTAAAGAATGAGGAAGTTAATTCAGAAATCCACTGACTCTGGAGTTGCAGCTTTGATCTCTAGTCAGCGTTTCTAACTTGGGAGGGACGGTTGTTCCATGGGAATCTTCCGGGAGGTACTGCAGTCTTTTGCCTCTGCCCATTTGCCCTCCATAAGGTCAAGGAGGGTGGAGCAAGAAAAGCAGAAGGAGATTAACAAGTGGATGGCTGATCTTTCCAATGCATGTGTATCAAGGAGTAGAAACAGTGTCAAAAACAGAAAAGCAGTTAGAATTGTATCTGATCTGTTACCATATTGTTTAAGAAATAAAGTTTTTGAATTTGAACTGTGGTAATGCAACAAGGTGGAGGAATCCACCATGGGGGGTTTGGGGAGGGTGGGGGAAATCCCAGTGCCTATAAAACTGTGTCACATAATGCAATGTAATCAATAAAAAAAAACTAATACAGTTTTAAGAATTCTACACTAAAAAAAAACATAAAAACACATTGTTGGGAGAAATGATGAACAAAGTCAGAAATAGATCCAAACTGATTATTTTTTTAAGGTAGAAATCAAATAACGTGTAAAAATAGGAAAATGATGCTATTTTTATTTACCCTTAATTTTAAAAATCCGTTTACTGGTGAGACAAACAGAGAAAGCAGACTTCCGCTGGTGGTTCACTCCCCAAATGTTCATGAGGACTGGGACTGGGTCAAAAACTTGATCCAAGTCTCCCTCAGTCAGCTGAGCCATCACTACAGAAGCTGTGCTGAGGGGAGGCTGGAGTCAGGACATGGAACTGGACTGGACATGGGACTGAAGCCAGGTACTCCAAGGTGGAATGCAGGTGTCTTCATTGCTACGTTAAACAGCTCTCCTCCCCACTAAATGTAGTTTTTAAATGTTGCAGTGGAAACTAGATACTGTATTAGACTCCCCAGGACTAACATAAAGTGCCACCGATCTGTTAGTTTTAAGCAAAGAACTTTAGGTTTCATGCTGGAGCCTAAAATCAGAGGAGCCATGATATTCCTGATAGCTGTAAAGAAGAATCCTCCCTTGCCTCTTGCAGGTGTCTGGAAAGCCACACCCATGCTTGGCATTTCTTGGCTTGTGGATGCATCCCTCCAGGGTCTGACTCCATTGTCACTTTGCCACCTTCAATCTGTCTCCAAACTTCCCTTTGTTTGTGAGGAGAACAGTCTTACCGGACCTTACTGACCTCATCCTAAACTGGTTACATCTGCACAGACCCCATTTCCAAACGAAGCTGCATTCTGAGGGATGAGGCATTAGAGCTTCAGCATCTCTTCTTTTAGGAGGCATAATTCAACCAATAAAAGATATCACTATGAAGGAAAAATATTGATAAGCACTTTATATCCTGAATCAAGGAATTACAAAAGGCACACACAGGCATTTGTCCTAGCGTTTCAGCTGCCACATTGCGATTCTCCCATCCCATAGCAGAGTGCCTGAATTTTAGTTTATGTGCTGCTGAGATGAGCACAAACATCGCTGAATTTGAATCCTGGCTCTGCTCTCAATTCTAGCTTTCTGCTAAAGACCAATCTGGAAAGCAGAAGGTGATGGCTTAAGTACTTGGGTCCCTGTCATCACATGGAGACCTGGACAGTGTTCCTAACCCTCCACTTCAGTGTGGTCCAGTCCTGGCTATTATGAGCATCTAGGAATAGATGGGAAAACAACAAATGGAAGTTTCTCTCTCCTCCTCTTCCTCCCTTTCTCTCCTCTCTGCTCCTCTCCTCTCAATCAGCAGCTTAGCTCTGCTGTACTAAATGCTAAAAGAAAAATATCATAAAACTGAAATTGATCCATTGATTGATGTGATGTACCTAGCAGGAAATTGTAGCTGGAATCTATTATGAGGTATGGGAAAAATTATGAATGGTTCCCAAAATGCTCATTAAAAGGGAAAAATTAGGGGAGGAAAGGAACAAAACAGCACCCACATCATAGTACAATACAACGCTAAGCTCTGAATAATATGTGCTTATAATACAATTCTGAGATGGTTTGACTTAGGTCTATCATTTCCCTGTTTTCTTCTTTTTGTTTATTTCTTCTTTCCTGACTTCACTTTGCATGATATATATTTTTTTTCCTACCAAGGACCAGAGCAGTGGCAATGACAAGCTTATCCATAGATTTTGGCTTAGGGATTCTAAAAGGACAATCAGTGTGTCTTGGCTACTCAACTTCCAGTTTAGCTCCCTGCATATAACCTGGGAAAGCAGCGGAGGATGGCCCAAGTGCTGGGGCTCCTGCACCCACGTAGGAAACAGGCCTTGGCTGCTGGCTTTTGATTGGCTCAGCCCCAGCTGTTGTTGAGAATACCTAAAACCTGCTAAAATGATGTGTGAGGTCCAGGGCCAAATACTGTGTGCCCATTCTCCCTGGGCCACCATTTCACTGTCCCGTGTTTGCATGAACACTGTTGGGACATTTATCATTTGTATTTGTCAGTCACCCAACGATGCTTTCAAGTGGGCAACACAGGAATTACCCAGTCACCTCCTAATTGGCTAGAGTGGACCAATGGGGTAGCTCTTCTACAGGTTCACACCCAGACAAGAAGAAGACATGAAACCCTTAAAAACCCAAGACACTTTGGGAAACCTTGGCCTCTCTTTATTTTCAGGAGATAACCTTGTCTCCTGGATCTCTCCTGGGAGGTACTTTCACTTTCCTGCTTGTTTTCAAGTAACTGTTCATGTCACAAATGAAACTTGTCTGTCTGCAACCAATCCCAGGCTTTTAAAATTATTATTATTATTTATTTTTATTGGAAAGTCAGATTTCCAGAGAAAATAAGACAGAGAGAAAGATCTTCCATCCACTAGTTCACTCCTCAAATGGCTGCAATGGCCAGAGCTGAGCCGATCCAAAGCTAAGATTGTTGAGTTTCTTCAGGGTCTCCCAAGTGGGTGCAGGGTCCCACTTGGTTTTTCTTGGCTGCTTTCCCAGGCCATAAACAGGGAGCTGGATGGGAAGTGGAGCAGCTGGGACATGAAACAGTGCCATATGGGATCCCAGCAATGCTTGCAAGGTGAGGATTTAGCCATTGAACCATCATATCAGAACTCCAACCTTTTATTTTCATACTAAGATGTGGAAAGAACCAATCCTACTTTGCTGGTAAGAGAGTATTGGCCATTTGGGGAGTGAACCAGTGGATGGAAGATCTCCTAAAATCTTGATTTTTTTTCAATATTATATTTAAAAGTCTTATGCTTTTGGAGACCACTAGCAATGTGGTGTGGTGAATTAAGTTGTCACTTGCAACAGCAGCATCCTATATGGGTGCTAGTTTGTGTCCCGGATGCTCCACTTCTGATCCAGCTCATTGCCATTGATCTGGGACAGCAATCAAAGATGACCCAAGTGCTTGGGCCCCTGCTACACACATAGGAGACTCAGATGAAGTTCTTGGTTTCTGGCATCAGCCTGGCTCAGCCAAAGCCATTACACTCACTTATGGAGTGACTCAATCAATGGAAAACCTCTCTATGCTTCTCTTCCTCCCCCTTTCTGTAACTTTCAAATAAATCAATAAGCCTTTTTAAAAAATCCTACTACTTTTTCCATACCTTTTGGTTTAGTTTATATATATATATATATATATATATATATATAAAACAGCCATACATAAGTGCTTATATAAAACAATGAAATACTGTTTATTTCAATAGTCATAAGTCTTTCTAAAAATTGAGAGAAAGGACTGAAAGTATATTGTCTTTTCTTTTTATCATTTTCAATGCTCTTCATTCATTCCTACAGATGTGAATTTCTATTTAAAGTCATAAAGAACTTCCAGTAACATTCTTGTACAATTATGCTAGCAATAAAATATCTTTACTGTATTTCCTACTTCTAATGAGATTTTGTTGGAGTTGGAATTCTGGCTTGATAACTTTTTTCTTTCAAAACTTTAAAATCCTGTTCTATGCAAATGTAGTAACTCAATGAGTTAAGCCATCATTTGAAGTGCCCACATTCCATACTGAAGTACCTGTTTGAACACTAGGTATTCTGCTTCAAATTTGGCTTCCTACTAATGCTCCTGGAAGGCAGTGGATATTGGCCCAATTTGGGGGGTTCTTTAGAATACAGGTGTCTCAAGTGATGGCTTACTTGCAGCAGCACAATACCTACTCCTTCAGCTATTTTTTCCTTCTTTAAGATTTATTTACTTGAGAGGTAGATTTACAGAAAGAAGGAGCAACAGAAGGAGAGATCGTCCATCCACTGCTTCATTCCCTAAATGGCTGTGGTGGCCAGAACTGAGTCATTGTGCGAGCCTAGAGCCAGGAGCCAGGAGACGGAATCCAGGAGCTTCTTTCTGGTTTCCCACATGGGCACAGGGGCCAAATCCTTCACCCATTATGACTGCATCTCTTCAAGTAGCTGTAAGTATGTCTTTAATCAGTATTAGCAGTTGCTTGATTACCAACTCCATCTCACAGATGATCTGGGGGGGTGTCAGTCTCCTTAAATTGCATTTTTCTTGACCATGGCTCATATTTTTCCAGTTCTCTATGCATCTATTAATTTTTGGTTGCAGGATGGGCATTTATTGGAGACAGAGGAGATCATGTCCTCTGTTTTTACAGGATGCTGAGTTAGTTTTGGCAAACAGATAAATCATTAGTTCTGACTTTTGGTTTTAGCAATTTTGATTTTACTCTTCATTAGAGTGGATGTATTTCAATTTATAACTTATTTTTATGACATTATTCTTACTCCATAATGTAAGTTGCTGTTAAGACTTGATCTTTTTGAGAGACTGACTCTATACCCAAATTCTCAGGGAGGCTTTTCCACTGCCTAAGCTGTCACCCAAGTGTCTCCCCAAACTGCATGCCTTCTAGTGTTTCTAGGTCTGCAGCAAATAATCTCGACTAAGCCTCCAAGAATTTCACCCTCTGCTCATGTAACCTAGACTTCAGCCAGTGACCCTCGGTGAATTCCCAGGCAGGTTTCTTAGGTTCCTCTCTGTGTGGCATCATTTTCTCAGAAAACCCATCAAGCGAATTCCCACAGCATAAAAACTTGACCTTCACTCTCTTCTTTATCAGTTTAGGAAGACCGATATTGTGCTTGGGTGTATCCATCTTCTGCAATGGCAAAGCATCTCCAAGTTAAAAGTCAAAGCAATGATGAGCAACACTGGGCTTGCCTGATGGATTTCCTTTCTTCCAAAGTCCAAAGAGAATTGTGAAACAGATTACCCAATTTATAGATGTTTTCAGTGGAGAGCAACCCCAGCATCACTGACTGTTAACACACTGGTAGCATATGAAAAACATCTTCATAAGGCATTGTAATAGAAATGCTAGCCTGGATTGGAGAGAAAAAGAATGGAAAAATCTGGATGGATGTTTTCAAGAAGAGAATATAAAACTGACAGAACTGGCATACTAAAAGCGAATTGGAGTTGAATTTTTTTATATGAGTGATATTTACCTACCCATAAGAAAATGTTACTTCTGAGAATTGACATAAAAAACAAAAAGTACACAACTGAGAAGGAATAGAATTAAAAATGTATGTATGGGAACTTGAACAGATTAGAAAGTTAAATCCTCATCTTGTGGATATAGAAAGTCAAATAATACCCAAAACCAAAAAATAAACATTGTAAAATTACTGTTTAGAAATATGGAGACAAATACTGAAAGAAATATCAGAAACACTAACAGTGTGTGCCTGTGGTAAATGAAATGGGACAGGCCTGGTGACTTGTTTCTCTTTGTAAGTCTAATTGTAAAATTACATGTTTCTTTTTAAGAAAAAGGTACATAATTGTTTTGCACTTAATAAGTAGAAACCCAACTAATTCTCAATGTGGTCATATATTTTCATTGGAAGCTTAATTATAATATTTAAGAAAAACATTTCTATGGCAAATTATAACATACAGAAATGAGCATAAATGTTATAGGTAGCATTTGGCAAACAGGAATTCAACTAAGTCAGGTACAAAATAACTTGGAAAATTTACTTATCCTTTTTGAAAAATTGGCTAACATTCTTTTTTTTAAAACAGATTTATTTATTTTTATTGGAAAGACAGATATATAGGGAGGAAGAGAGAGAGACAGAGACAGAGAGGAAGATCTTCCATCCAATGGTTTACTCCCCAAGTGGCCGCAACGGCTGGAGTTGAGTCATTTGAAACCAGGAGCCAGGAGTGTCTTCCAAGTCTTCCACCCGGGTGCAGGGTCCCTAAGCTTTGGGCCATCCTTGACTGCTTTCCCAGGCCACAGGCAGGGAGCTGGATGGAAAACATGGCTGCCAAGATTAGAAGCGGTGCCCACATGGGATCCCAGTATGTTCAAGACAAGGACTTTAGTCACTAGGCCACAGTGCTGGGCCCTGACTAGCTTTCTTAACCTCTTTGGAGGTTGTACAGGATTGCAAGGATGGCTGTTGTTAAACAAGTCAGTTTTTGAGAAGTGGAGTTGCAAAGCTAAGCCTTTGGAACCCCAGTATTTGTTTAAGCTAAACATCACAGATTAGGTTGATTCAAAGGGCTACTAATAATCAGATTTCTGAAAACTATGCCTTTGTCTTTGAAAACCCACCTGGTCACAGTATTCAATTTTCTCTGCTGATGGGTAAGTAAAACCTTAACAAACATATGACAGAAATAACAAAGAGAGAGCTAAAAGAAAACACACACACACATACACACACCCCACAGAGAGAGCCTCCAAAGATATGTAACCATGACAGGGACTGGGCCCTGTTTGAAATTCTACAGCTCTTCCCTAGAATTGTTGATTAATGATTCCAGTTTCAGTTGATCACATATGGACTTCAAAGTAATGGAATACATATTTGTAGAATAGGTTTTATTTGGGCTTCATTTTCATGGGGCTTTATGTATTTGAACATTTTTACATCCATGCTAATATATGAAATGAGCCTTGGGGCTGACAGTTGCATAGCAAGGTAAGCCTTTGTCTACAGCCCTGGCATCCCATAGTGGTGCTCGTTCAGGTCCTGGATGCTCCATTTCCAATCCAGCTCCCTGCCATTGGTCTGGGAAAGCAGAGAAAGATGGTTCAAGTGCGTGGGCCCCTGCAGCCATCTGGGGAGTGAGTCAGCAAATGAAAGATTTCTCTCTGTCTTGCCTTCATTCTTGGTAACTCTATCTCTCCAATAACAATGCATAAAAAAGTCTATAATGTTCCTTTCTTATTTGTATTTGATGTCAAGGATTGTGTATGTGTGTGTGTGTGTGTTGTCTAGAAGAGTTAGTTTAAAAGGGAATGGTTTCTTTCCTGAATGTTTGCAATAATTACCTGGTAAAACCGGCTGGGCCTGGATTTTTGCTTTGAAGAAAGATATGTACCATCTGACTTACATCTTTAAACATCTTTGGACTTCTTCTGTTTCTTCCCGAGTATACCTTGGTGTGTGTGTTTTTAGAAATGTGTATATCTTACCTGTATTTTCATATCTATTGCTACAAAACTGTCACTACATTTTTTCAGATACATTCATCTACAGTGAAATTCTTGTTTTATTCCAATACTGATATTTATACCTTCTATTTTTGAGCAGTTTTATTTTAAATTTAATTTTTTTTGTATTGTCTACGCAGCTGAGAGGGATGCACACCCATGTGGACCTCTGATTACGGTGCAGAGGGTTGAAGTATGGAGGAAGGTGGGTGGAACAAATGATTTTTACTTCTCTTGTGTCCACAGGAGGGAAAGGGGCCCACTCTTTGCTGTCATACTACATAGCACCTGGAGATAGGGGACAGTCTTTTCGTGACGCCTTAAAGACCCCCACACATGTGGTGGAAAGTGTTCTGAGGGTGTTACTTGAGTGGTTTGAATTGTTCTGAGACATCATTGATATTGTTGCACCAGACTGAGAAAATCTTTCCAAGGTGTCTTGGCTGACCAGGTCCACCTCAGTATATCCACAAGCCCAGGAACATGTTACAAAGCTTGTCTAGGAGAGTTGTCCAACTTGTTCTGCTTTCCATCCTCTGACGAGACACATCCTCTTCTGCTCTAGATGAGCTGGCTGTTATCTGTGTCTAGGCATGCTGTCCACTGCACAGGCATCAGCAACTAAGGAGGCCCAGTCCTGATACATGCACTCCAAGATCAGACCACATATTCTGTGATTTTCCCTGTGGCCAGGGTCTAAGTCCAGTGGTCAAGTCAGGGAGTCTCCCAAGAAATCTCAACTGGGGTGACCTCAAACTTGATGCTTATTTGGGCCAGCCAGTGCAGGCTCAGATTCAAACCTTTACCTGCACCAGCTAATAAATGTACAAGTGGATGCAACTGCCTTGTCAGTTCCACCCCCGGCCCCATCTCTCACATGAACCAACGGGTTCTGCCGCCTGGCCCAGCCAAGCCTGCCACAGGCCCACTCTTCACACACACTACAGGTGCTGTGTCCTGCTAGGGTGACCCCCAAGAACCTTCACCAGGCCTGCCCTCAGCCCTGGTTTTTGTGTGTGCATGTATGTGCTGTGGCCTAGCCTCATCCATCTTGCATCCTACCTGCCTCTTGTGCACATCATACAATGCTGATGGTACTGCCACATTGACCAGCCTATCCTGTCCCCAGCCCCAGCTCTTACGCTCACCAGCAACAGCTATAGCACAGCAGAGGAATGCCTACAGTTTCCCTACCAGGCCTGCTCCCAGCGCCAGATCTTGCGCCTACCAGGGGGTGCTTTGGTTCAGCCTGGCATGATTCGTACCCAGTCCCAGCACTTGCTAATGAGTGCTGCAGCCTAGCCCAGCTGACTCACATCAATTCTGGCTCTCCTATGCACCAGCCCAGGACAGCAGCCTAGCCCAGCCCGCCCTTCCCCTAGACCAGCCTTTCCCCAGGCCCAGAACTCATGCTCACCAGTGGAAACAGCAGCCCGGCAAAGGAGTCCTTGAAGTTCCCCTACCAGGCCCATTCCCAGCCCCAGATCTTTAGTGTGCTGATGGGTAATTCATTGCAGCCTGACATGACTCAACTTCATCTCAGCTCTTACTGGCTAGCGTTATAGTGTTGCCCAGCTGGGCACAGTGTCCACACCCTACTATAGCCTAACCTGGCCTGCCCCCAGACATAGCTATTATGTTCCCTAGCAGGAGCTGTGGCCTAGCAGGGGAGATCCCCAATTTCCCCTACCAAGACTGCACCCAGCCCTGGATCTCACATATGCCCTCAGGTACCACAGCCCTCACTCCTAGCCTTGCAAGTGACAACAGGTCGGACCAGGCCACAGCACTGGTCCAGCCTGCCTCAGCCCTTCATCTCCCCCAATTCTCCACGCAGTCTCACAGAGGTGAGGCCACAGGTCCCCTACAGAATACACCTCCCAAATTTGATTCTCTGGTATTCTGGTGGGTGCTGTGGCAGCCTGACCTGGCCAACCCTCTACCCGTGCAGCCTAACCTAGCCTAACCACGCCCTCAGCCCCAGCTTTTGGGTATACCAGTGGGAGGCGAGTGATGCTATTTAGCCCATCCCAGGTCCCCCAACATTAGCAGGTGCCTTGGCCTGACCCACACATGCCCTCCAGTTTCCCTCCTCTAAATCACTCCATCTCAGCTCCCTTGCCTTTCTATAAGTACAGTGTTCCAGTCTGTGGAAGACGCCAGAAGTCCCCTGTCATTCAAGTCCTAAGCTGCTTCCACTCCAATATGTCCCCAGATTCCCTCCCCAGGCAATTCTATGATACTTCCCAATGGGGGTGGGGCTGAGGTGGCATGTCCTGGTCTGACATTCCCCACCTTTTCCACACATCCTAAAGAAAGAAAATAGAATAGGCAACTACACTGGCACAATGGTTTAGTTAACACAAATTTGGCATTAACCAGATCCAGAATTCCTGTCAGCTACTAACTACTTTTCTCCGAGCAGTGTAACACTTGCTTAGATACAAGGCAACCTACAGCTTGGAATAATCAGTTTCACAAGAGGCTGTTGCTAATTTTATTAGTGTTTTTAAAGAATATAACTTTTGTGTGTCTCAGTACTTCCTACTATATGCTTGCTTTATTAAGTGACTGCTCTTATCTTTATTATTTATTTATTCTTCCTTTTGGTCGGGGGATAACTTGCATGCTCTGATGACTGTTCAGTTTAGTAATTTTCAATCACTTTCAAATACATGGATGCAAAGCTATACACTGTGCTTTAAGCCTTTCTTCGGCTTCATTCATCACTTCAGTATATATAGTTTTCAATATTCAGTTGCAAATGGGATTTTCATTATAATTTACTACTACACGCTCGTTTAAAATATTTCTTATTTCCAAAGACATGAGAATTCTCTGCTATTTTTGGTTGATTTCTTCTTTAATTATATTATGATCAGAAAATAAACATTGCTTAAAATCCTCTTAGTTGGTTTAATTCTTGTAGTCACATTTTTTAAATGCTCAGTGTGTATTAGAAAGTGCCTTTTCTGCAGTTGGCTATTGGCTTTCATCAACCAAGCTTAATTATATGGTTCATTCATTTATGTTTTAAATGATATTTTCTGGTCTGATCATTTCAATCACTCAATTCTTGAGGTAGGCACACTAAAATATACCTCTATAATGATTGTGAATGTCTATTTTTCCTCATTTGTTATCAAATTTTTGCTGCTTGCATCTTAAAACTATTTTTATGAGGTAACATAAAAATTTATATAATCATGCATTCATGATAAATTCAAATTGTCATAATCTTGAAATGTTCATTATGTTCACTTTTTGTGTTATAGTAATCTATTTTGTATAGTATTAATCTACTTACCAAAACAGATACCAAAATATCTTTTACAAATACAAATGGTATGTTTTTCTAATCCTCTTACAATTATTCTCCTCATGTCTTCATGATATAATTTAATTTTTAAAAAATTGTAATACTTTATCTTATTCAAAAACAAAAGCTGCATTTCATTTACATTTACTATAATTATTAAGATATTTGGGGCCAGCACCATGGGTAAGCTTCCATCTGTGGCACTGGCATCCTGTGTAGGCCCCACTTCAAATCCTGGCTGCTCCATTTCCGATCCCTGTTTATGGCCTAGAAAGGCAGGGCAAAATGGCACCAAGCCCTTGGACTTCTGCACGCATCTGAGAGAGACGAAAGAAACTCTGAACTTCTAGCTTTGCACCAGCTCAGCATTGACCGTTGTGTCATTTGGGGAATGAACCAGCAGATGGAAAATTTCTCTCTCTCTCTCTGTGTGTCTCTCCATCTTTCTATAAATCCGCCTTTCAAATAAAAGAAACGTAAATCTTAAAAATAATGGTTAAAATCTTTAAGTTTAAAAATGCTATCATGTTTCATGATTTGCTGTCTTGGCTTGTCTTCCATCTTTTTCTCTCCTTTATGATGCTCTAATAGTGTTAGAATTCCTTATTATCATTTTCCCCTCTATTACATCCTAAATATTTTATTGATTATCTTCAAAGTTAAAACATCAAAGATTGAATTGTTAAGATTAAAAGGCAATTGAAATCTTTATTCTTAAATAATATAAGTACCTTAAGACACTTTAATTCCAATTGCATCCTATAATTTATCTCTTTTTAAACTCCACTAAATATTATTGTTAATGTTGCTTTTGGCAACATTCATATATAATTGCCTATATACTTAATTTCTGTTTTTGTTGTTTATTATTTTTTTATCTCAGTTTGCATTTGGGACTATTATTTTGTGCCTGGATATGTCTTTCAAAGTTCCTTTTAGGAACAGCCATTTAGCTAGTGGCTTTTAGCTTAGCAGTGAAGAATGATTTGATTCTTTCCCAGTTCTGGCTCCTGACTAAAGCTTTTTGTCAATGCAGATCCTACATTTTAACTTCTGCTCCAGCGCCTGGGGATGAGCCAGATCAAAGGTGGAAACTGAGAACCCTATACATACCTCTCAAACAGATGGCAGGAACCAAGAAACCTGCACCAACACCTGTTGCCTGCCAAGGAGCGCATTAGCAGGAAACTTAAATGAGGAGTGGATATAGCACCACACCAAGGCACTCCGTGTGTGATACGAGCATAGTGACCCCCAACTTAACCTCTAGATCAAATGTCTGACTCTCATTTTTGAGTCTTCTAAAGTTATTGAGGAAAATAGATAATGTAGCATTTTTAGGTTGTTTTAAACTTGTGAGTTGGTCTGACTAATCCAATCTGATATTTCTAGAAACCACAAGCTATTATTAACTGGAGTCTTTTTTTTAACATACTAATTTCATTAAAATTAAACTTAAATAAAATAAAAATAGAAGCTTACAGGAAGTTTACAAATGAAGTTTCAATTCAAATATCACAGTAAGAGGTCAGCACAGTGGTACAGTAAGCTCAACTGATGCTTGCAGCACCAGCATCCCACGTGGATGCATGTTTGAGTTCCGGCTGCTCCCATTCTGATAAAGCTCCTTCCTCATGTGCCTGACAAAGCAATGGAAAGTGGACTGCATGCTTAGGTCTGTGTCTCCCACAAGGGATATTGAGGTAGAGTTCAGACACTCCTGGAACTTTTGCCTGCTGCAGTACTGGCTGCAGTACTGGCTGTTACAGCTCTTTGGGGAGTGAAGCATTCGATTGAAAATCTCTCTTGGTGTCTATCTCTGTCTCTAGCTCTGCCCTTAAATATAAAAGTAAGTCTTTCAAAAACAGTCATTCAAATAAAAGATTTAGACCATTAAAAAAACCATGAGTGAGTAGGCGTTTGGACTAACAGGATACTTTCATCCCACTTTGGATTGTCGAAATTCCTAATTTTGGCATCTGACTCCAGTTTCCTGCTAGCTGGGAGGCAGCAGTAATGGCCCAGGTAGTTTGTTCCCTCCTTCCCCCACAGGAGACCTGAACTAAATTCTCAGTTCCTGGCTGCAGTCCACCCCAGCTCCTGGCCAATTGCTACCACTGTAGTCATTTGGAAAATGAATCAATGACTGAGTCTTCACTCTGTCTTTGTGTATCTTTTCGTCCTTCTCTGCTTTTTAAAAACACTCAAATTTTTTTAATGTAGGACCTTCAAACAAAGAATCAGGTACAAGATGAACACAGGGTAGAGAAACTGACTGTCTAATTAGCTTGCATGTAACACAAGGAATGATCTTTCAGCTGAGTCTTGAATAATTACAAGAGCTTGGAAAAAGAAAAAAATATGGAGGTTTCTTGAAGACAATGAAGTGTGTGCAAAATCATAGAGGCATGAGAGAACACACAGCACATACCAGGAAGGAATTCTGTGAGCTGTCACATGCAGCTGATGGTAGGGAGGGCAATGCAGCTTCCTAGTCCTTCCTCCTGCCTGTAGGATTGCCCTTGGCTGCTGACCAGACCCATGACTTCATCACCACTTGCAACCCTATGCTTGCTTACCAGATCTTATAATAAGAGGACTTGACTTCCCTGCATTAATCCTGAATGCATTCATGCTGATTCCCTTGGCTGGCCTACAGACAACTAACCCTAAAGCCCTGGTGTCAACCAACTTCGGACACTATGACTCTTCTTTGACCCATTAATGGTGCCTTTTCACCAAGATGAGAAAGATAGAGAAGCATATTCATGAGACAAGATGTCAAGTTAAATTTGAAATGTGTAAAGTTTGAGATGACAGAAGCTTCAGTAGGTTGTTATATATGTAAATCCATGACCCAGAAGGACATGGCAATAGGAGCAAGGAGTTAAGAGTTATTGGTACATGGCACATAATTGAGACCATGAGGTTGGGTGAAGTTGCACTAGTTGATCAGGTGGAGTAAAAGTGGTCCCAGAGGGAAGCCTGGAGTCCCAACATTCAATGGACAGTCTAGAGAAGTGGAATGAAAAGTCATGCAAAATTTCTAAGTTATTACCTCAATTTGCCCTGGGTTATGGACCATAGCAGCTAATGTAGTTTCTAAAAATGCCTAAGTTAGTACCAAGATAATAGCTTGGGTTCTTTAAGAATCCAGCTCAATAGCTATTAAAATATATTCCTCTCTCAGAATAAATGCACATGAAAAAGTGAAAAGTGTTGTTTTATAGGTCCCCAGACTCTCGTTGGTTTTTTATTGCTATTTTATTTGAACAGTTCATGGGATCAAGGTAATAGCAGTGTAGACATCACCATCCCTGTATTGCTTATCACTGAGTTTCATAAGCTCCTGCATGGTGCTCTGTACAATGCATGCAGAAAAATGAACACAGCTACATAGTCAGAACTCTAAGCTGGAATAAACCTTGGAGATTTTCTAAACTAACTAATTGATTAATTAAAAATGTACCAACTGTCAAAGTTAAGTGGTTAAGTGACTTTGCCAATATTATATTTGCGATGTTAAACTGCAAAGCTTCAACTAGAACTCAAGCCATCTAGGCCATTGTTCAACTAATAGCCAACCTAAACAGAAACTCAATGCCAATAAACATTATTTCTCTATCTGATCCAATAGGAAGCCTCAGGGTGAAAGCACACAGCTAATATGTTAGCCCAGTAGTGTCATTAAGATCCTTCTTGCCAATATGTTGTTCTCAACCCATTGGATCGTCACTTGAGGTCTGCATTTATGACTGGAAGAAATGGAAAAAAAGAAAAAGAGAGACTAAATATCTTCCAATGAGGACTTGAGTTCTTCCTACAAAGAAATGCATGTGCTGGGGACATCCTCCTATATCTGGTCAGATCTGTGTCTTCTTGTCACTTGCAGCTTTTGAGATTTTAGGGAAGCTAAGAGCAAGACATTGGGGTCTGAAAATACTGTTGTCTATTCCTTTCAAATTAAAATGCTTAGTAGTTTTGGGCCCGGCGGCGTGGCCTAGCGGCTAAAGTCCTCACCTTGAAAGCCCCGGGATCCCATATGGGCGCCGGTTCTAATCCCGGTAGCTCCACTTCCCATCCAGCTCCCTGCTTGTGTCCTGGGAAAGCAGTTGAGGACGGCCCAAAGCTTTGGGACACTGCACCCGCGTGGGAGACCCGGAAGAGGTTCCTGGTTCCTGGCTTCGGATCGGCGCGCATCGGCCCGTTGCGGCTCACTTGGGGAGTGAATCATTGGACGGAAGCTCTTCCTCTCTGTCTCTCCTCCTCTGTATATCTGGCTGTAATAAAATGAATAAATCTTTAAAAAAAAATGCTTGGTAGTTTTACTTTTGCTGATTGTACCGCTAGAACAGTTATCTCTGTTTATCCATATTTATAATGGTTGCATTCACAGATACACACAAAAGATTTTATATACAATTCCATCAATATGGAACGTCTAACACCTTGGGACTACTACCCAAAACAAGAACATACAAATCTACATTTATCTCTTTACAGTCTCAAGTGCTTCCCTAAGGGGAATATGACATTTTGAGCTATCATGGCTGGTTTTTATAGCTTTAGAACATGTGTGTGCCTCCCTAGAATGTACACTCTAGTTTTGTCTGTTTTTGAATTGTATACAAATAAATCACACTGCATGTGCTCTTTGGGGATTTGCCCTTTCGCCTTAATGCTATGTTTCTAAGATTCAGCCATGCTGTTTTCTGTATCAGCCATTCATTTATCTTCATTGCTGAATAAACTCCATTGAACAAATGTATTCTAGCCCATGTACCCTTTCAATTATTGATGTGCATGTGGGTTACCTCCAATCTGGGGATACTGTGAATAATGCCACTTTTCTTTTTTTAATATTTAAAAAATTTGAATTGCAAAGTCAGATATACAGAGAGGAGGAGAGACAGAAAGATCTGTCCAATGATTCACTCCTCAAATGGCCGCAATGGCCGGAGCTGAGCCAATCCAAAGCCAGGAGTCAGGATCCTCTTCTGGGTCTCCCACACAGGTGCAGGGTCCCAAGGCTTTGAACCATCCTTGACTACTTTTCCAGGCCACAGGCTCGGAGCTGCATGGGAAGTGGGGCTGCTGGGATTAGGACTGGCTCCCATAAGGGATCCTTGTTCATGCAAGGCAAGGACTTTAGCCACTAGGTCACTGTGCTTGGTCCAATGCCACTTTTCTAACTTGCTTATATGTGTATCTTCAGGCACATAGTTAGTCATATCTCTGAGTTATATCCATAGGGTAGAAGTTCTAGATAATAGGGTATCATTATTTTTGACTTAATTACACATAATGCTAAACAGTTCTGGAGTAATTGCACCTTTGACAGTCCTGCAGCACTGTGTGAAAATTCTTGATGCTCTGCATCCTTGTTAGTAGTTGATGTGACATGATGTTTTTTCTATCATGGCAGAGTAAAGGAGTACCTTCATGTTGATGCTGTGGTTGTATTTTGTAATTCTGTGACTGCTGATGTGATTGAGTGTATCATCATGTCTTTGGATCACCTTTTTTGTGATAAGCGTTTTCAAATCCTTTGGTTCATTTTCTACTAGAAAATTTGATCTAATTTTATAAGTCCTTTATACATGCTAGATACTAATCGTTTTCCAATAATAGTTCCCGCAGTGTAACTTCTCATTCTTCCAATGTGCACTCTGATGAATATAATTCTTACTTTTAGTGTTAAAAATTTAGAAATCTTTCCTCTTTATGATTAGTGTTGTGTCTCGTTTAAGAAATCTTTCCCTCTCACAAGACCAGATAGCCCCTTCTAAGATGCTCATGTCCACATTTAATGTTTTAAGTTTTCTGTTTCTGATTATTATTGACTAAGACTATCGCAGAACTCTCTTCCTTTCGCAGAAAACATTTGTTAGCACCCAGTGATGCCAAAAAAAAAAAAAAATGAGAATAAACTATCTCAAGGAACTTGCTGAGTGACAGAAGCAAGCATATTATGATGGGCACAGAGGGCAAGATATATAAGTAAGCCTGTTTGGAGGTCTTTTTAGTCTGAGTGTAAGTATAGCCCCCACACCACGTGTAGTGGTGACTGCTCAGGCAGAATGATGTGCGGTAGCCACTGGCATGGGAAAGCAGGAAGATGATGCCAGGAATATGTAACAACTGTGCAGCTTGGGAAAATTCTGTAACTGCAGAAGTCAGAGAAGGGGATCTCTAAGTGCTGTCTAGTTTTGTAACTGATGGGTCTCTGACCCACACAGATGTGTGACAGACTTAGTCACCCTGCTGAAGACAGAAGCTCTGAACAAACTAAGATTGCCACTCATGAAACAATTTGTGGTTCAGGCCCAGCCACCAAGAACTGCTAAACAAAGGAGTGAGCCTTCATAGGGGAAATGAATAGAACACCACAGATTAGTTTCATAATGACAATGAGACGATTCAAAGTTTCCAAGGGTGAGCCTACTGGTGAAGATGCTGATTAAAATACTCTCATCCTTCATTAAGGTGCCTGGGTTTGAGACTTCCTGAAGCAACAGCTGAGAGTGGGTTAGGCTGAAGGCAACTGCCAGGCAGTCAATCAGGTCTCCCGTGGGAATGGCAGAGCCCCAACTGTGAGAGTTATCACTTGGTGCCTCTCAGGTGAATCCAGACACTCCAATATGGAATGAGGGCATTCAATGCAGCTTTACCACGGTGCCAAATACCTGCCCCAGTTGGATACCTTTCTTTTTTTTTAAGATTTATTTATTTTTATTGGAAAGGCAGATATACAGAGATGAGGGGAGACAGAGAGATATTCCTTCTGATGGTTCACTCCCCAAGTGACCACAACGGCTGGAGCTGAGACAATCTGAAGCCAGAAGCCTCTTCTGGGTCTCCCACGCAGGTGCAGGATCCCAAAGATTTGGGACATCCTCGATTGCTTTCCCAGACCACAAGCAGGGAGCTGGATGGGAGGTGGAGCTGCCGGGACTTGAACCAGTGACCATATGGGATCCCGGCGCATTCAAGGTGAGGACTTTAGTCACTAGGCCACCACGATGGGTGCAATTGTATACCTTTCAATGCTACTCTAACAAGAGAGTTTCCAAATGTTTATTATTTCTTTCTTGAATACATATTTGCAATTTTTAGTACATTTATCTTATATCCTCGGTCTTACAAGCAATAACCTTTCAAAGCTAATTAGTCAGTTCTGTGTAATAGATTAGTAGATTCCTTTGGGTTTTCTAGATGCACAGTAATCTGTGAATAGTGAAAGTTTCATTTATTCCCCGATAATTATTGTCACTTTTGTTTCTTTTATTACTGCGGGTCTGGAAGTTCTGACCAGAACTAGAAATGGTGCTGGCTGACAGCCTTGCTGGTTTTCATCTCAAAGGCAGATTTTTGACATTTCACCCTTGAGTATGATGGTGATCTTTTGTATCTATCCTTTATCAGATTGAGGAAGCCTGTTCACAGTGTTAGTTTATTGACAGGTGTTTCTGTTTTTCAAAACGTTTGAGGAATCGATCTTGTGGTATAACTGCCTACAGCATCAGCAGCTGATTTGGGTCTGGCTGCTCTGCTTCCGACCCAGCTCCCTGCTGCACCTGGGGAGGCAGAGGAAGGTGGCCCCTACACCCAGGTGGGAGACCTGGAGTTAGTGCCTGTCCTGACTGACCTGACCAAGCCTTCGGCATTGTAGCTATCTGGGGGAGTGAATCAGTGAATGAAAGATCTCTCTCCCTTTCTGCAACCATTCCTTTCAACTAAATACATTTCTCAGTTAATGTGAGAGTGTGGTGAATTATATTCATTGCTTTTCTAATACTAAACCTACTTTTAGAATATATCCAATTTGGTCATGAACTATGACCTTTTTTCTCCTTCTATTACTGACTTCAATTTGGTAATGCTTTGTTTAGGATGTCAATAGAGAGTGAAATTAGCCTGTAATTTTCCTTTCCTGGCAATGTCCTGAACTGGCTTTTGACTCAAGGTTATGTTGGTCTGATATAACAAGTTGAGATTTGTTTCTTTTTTCTCTATACATAGTGTTGCATCTTCCTAAAAGACTTCCCAGAGCTCATAATGATAAGAGTAGAGCAAATTGTGCCCAGGTTGACCTCCAACCACAGCCTCTCCGGGAGCCTCTGTTCCAGCTATCGACGTGGTTTGTTCCCTTTGTGGGGTCAGGTCACAAAGGGAATCCCCAGTTGATGTAATCCAGTCTCCTACAAGAATTCCTCTCCTGGGCAGGTCCTGCCCTCGCTGGCTACCCACCCCAGGTCGCTTATACATGTCCCAAGGGCTTTCAGTGACTGACTTCCTCAGGATGGAAGTGGTCAGGAGACTCCAGCTTCCCTGACTTTTCTATTATCATCAGTGATTGATCTTGGAGTTACCCACTTTCTTTTCAGATCTTTAATGCTTTTTTTCTCCCCAACGCAGTCTTTTTATTCCATCATTTTATTTCAGCTGGAAGATTTAGCTTAGCAACACTGCCAGATTTGAGACCCACCAGCTATCTTTGTTGTTTATGTCAATCCAGTCTCTGAAATCTTTCTTTGCCTACTTGAGTCAAACTAACTCCTTCACAGCACCGCAATGAGGTACAGTGTCCAATCCATTCACATATTCCAGCCAGACACACCACAATGATAAAAACAAGCTCATATTTAACATTTTCTTGAACAAACAAGTGTCTTAATGTCCTTACGTAAATGAACAAAATAGGAAGCATCATTTCTGATGTATCTAACTCTAGGAATAATTTTAAACACCTTCAAAGTATATATTTAAGGACCATAGAAAAGGAATCAGGCACACAGTTGAATAAATCAAATGTAGCAGCAAAATCTATGATTGTATTTATTGCTTATGTTCTTGCAAGGAGAATAAAATTCTCAGCTATGCTGGGCCTTCATCAGTCTGCCAGTAAATTTCATCACTTTTCAATTTGTGGAGTTTAGTGTCTGTAAAGGTTGTAATCTTCAGTGTTCTTTGAGTAAAAAAAAAAATATGAAAAAGTTTCAAATATTTGTTACATTTTGCTGAGAAAACCCATGTGTATTTAGCAGGAGCAAGATATTGTTTTTTTCCACTATAAAAGAATATATGTGTTCTTCACCCTGAATCCAAAATTGTCATTACTTAAAAAAAAAGTCAATAGCTTCTTAAGCAAAAATGCAAGTGGATAGCAAATATATGAGGAAAATATGTAGTATCACTAGTCATCAAAGAAATGCAAATACGAAAAACACAGAGAACATCATCCAGCAAGGATGGCTACTATCAGACAAAAAACACATGCTGGCGAGAATGTGAAGAAGTGGAACTCTTAGATACTGTTAGTGCAAAGGGAAGCAATTAGAACCATTATGCAAAACAGCATATAGGTTCCTCAAAAAACTAGAAGTAGACCTACCACATGACCCAGCTATTTCACTTCCGGGCATATATACTCAAAGGAAATGAAGTGCGCGTATTAAAGAGATAACTGAATCGCGATAGACGCTGTGGCGCTGTTCACAATGGGTAAGATTTGGGATCAACCTAAGTATCTGCTAATGAATAAATACATAAATGCACAAAGAGAATGTAGCATATACATATACAATGGAATAGCACTCAGTCATAAAAAAGAATGCAACCCTGACATTTCCAGTAAGTGGATGGGACTTTGAGTCATTAAGTGAATAAGCCAGGCACAAACATACTGTATGCTTTCTCTCATATATGGAATTTTTTTTTAAAAAAATAGTCAGTATGAACTTAAAAAAGTAAATACTAGAGATTGGGAAAGGTGGAGGGAAAGAGATATAGGAGATTGGATAACAGCTCCCAAACTACTAAAGAAATAAGTTTTACAGTTCCACAGCACAGTAGAGCAATTGTAGCTCACAATAACATTGTTGTACCATACAAGGAAATTTAAAAGAAGGTCATGAAAGGGCCCGGCACGGTACACCAAAATGCTGTTAACGATGTGTGGAAGGTTGGCCATACATATAGTACATTGTTGGTGGGACCATAAAACAGCATGAAGTCCTCACCTTGAATTCTCAAGGATCCCATATGGGCGCCAGTTCTAATCCCAGCAGCCCTGCTTCCTATCCAGCTCCCTGCTTGTGGCCTGGGAAAGCAATCGAGGATGTCCCAAAACCTTGGGCCCCTGCACCCGCATGGGAGACCCAGAAGAGTCTCCTGACTGCTGCTTTGGATTGGCTCAACTCCAGCTGTTGCAGCCACTTGGACAGTGAATCGACGGATGGAAGATCTTCAACTCTGTCTTTCCTCCTCTCTGTAAATCTGACTTTCTAACAAAAATAAAATCTTTTAAAAAAGAAAAAAGAAGGACATGCAAATGCTGATTACCTGAATTGACCACTATACACTGCACATGTGTATTGGAATACTGCACTGAACCCCACAAAAAATGTAGAAGTATTACACGCTAACAAAAATGTCAGCAAAATCAAATCAAATAAAAAACTACTCCTATTAAGTGTTGCAGTGGACTAAGTGGACACACATTTTTTAAAAAGATTTATTTTATGTTTTACCAGAAAGGCAGGTATACAGAGAGGAAAGAGACAGAGAGGAAGATTTTCCATCTGCTGGTTCTCTCCCCAAGTGGCCAAAGTGGCTGGAGCTAAGCTGACCTTAAGCCAGGGCCCTAGAGCCTCTTCCAGGTCTCCCACATGGGTGCAAGGTCCCAAAGCTTTAGACTCTCTACAAATGCTCTCCCAGGCCACCAGCAGGGAGCTGGATGGGAAGCAGAGCCTCCGGTATTAGAACCTGCGCCCATATGGGATCCTGGTGTTTGCAAGGTGAGGACTTTAGCTGCTAGGCTACCATGCCAGGCCAGTATTACCCACTTTCACCCTGTAGCCCTTGACCCTTTGTTCCCTAATGAACTAAATAAGATTATTAAAAAATAATTTTAAAAATTTTACTTTCATGGAGAAACTTCAACAAGATGATGGTTACAGAAAGCATGACATCATTTGGTGAACACTTATTACAAATGAGTTTAAGGAAAGAAATGCCCGGGGAAAGATAACTTGTATATATTAAGGATTTTAGTTTTATGCAAGAAATTTCCAGAAAATGAATTGTGAATTCTCTTAAACCTGTTCTGTTTAAGCAGAGTGTGATGCTAAGCACCAGCACCATGACTAGATGGGGGCAGGGCAGCACCAATGCCTGGCATCAGGAAACTGGTTCTGCTGCTGTACCTGGCAGGGACCCAGCATGGGGCATCTCATCTAAGTACTTACTCCTTTTTATCACTGAGGTTATGTGGTTCTTTCTTCTTAACTGCTTCCAAAGAAATACAGCTCTATGTGGAAAAATCACCCAAACTTCACAGAGTGTTGAAGAACTGAGTCCATTGAACTGCCGTGTAAGGACAATAGTTGTTTTTTAAAATTAATTAATTTATTTTTATTGGAGAGACAGAGAAGAAGATCCTTTGCCTGCTGGTTCGCTCCCCAAGTAGCTACAACGCCCAAAGCTGAGTTGATCCAAAGCCAGGAGTCAGGAGCCTCGAGCCTCTTCCTTGTCTCCCACTTGGGTTGAGGGTCCCAAGGTTTTGGGCTGCCCTCGACTGCTTTCCCAGGCCACAAGCAGGGAGCTGGATGGGAAGTGGAGCTGCTGGGGTTAGAATCGGCACCCATATGGGATCCTGGTGCGTTCAAGGCGAGGACTTTAGCTGCTAGGCCATGCCACCGGGTCCCTCATTTTTTTTCTTATTAAAATAACTATTGTCGGGCCAGCGTGGTAGCCTATTAGCTTAAGTCCTCACCTTACATGCTCCAGAATCCCATATTGGCATAGGTTCATGTCCCAGCTGCTCCACTTCTCATCCAGCTCCCTGCTTATGGCCAGGGAAAGCAGTTGAGGACGGCCCAAAGCCTTGGGATCCTGCATCCGCGTGGGAGACCTGGAGGAGCATTTCAGCGTAATCATAAATAAATTTCTCTTAGGTATTTCATTCTCAGTGCTATAATTTAAATGTTGAAAGGGCATCTTTTCTAAGTAAAAACGGAAGCAACTAGAATTACAGTTTTTGGTTTAGATTGACCATACCGTCAACTCATAGAACTACAAGGTCAGACATTCAGAATAAAAAATTTTTTTAAATTATTTTTGTTTGTGAGGCAGAGAGAGAGAGAGAGAAGAGAGGAAGAGATACACTGAGGCTAGAGTTTAATCTAACGGTTAAGATGCCCTTTCCCGTGATGGAGTGTCTGAGCTCACTACCTGCCTACAGCTCCTGGCTCCAGCTCCCGGTCAGTGCAGACCTTGGCAGGCAGCAGTAATGGCTCAAGTAAGGGGAGTTGGATTTAAGCATAGATCACTGCAGACCTTTCATCTGAAGACTTTATATAATTTTATAATTTTTATAAATTGTTACAATAATTTTATAAATTGTTATACTTGAAAAATATTGTGCTTCTATCATAATGTTAGCAAGTAACAAAAGCAACATAAATAAGTGAGACTATGGCAAACTAAAAGTTTCTGCACAGCAGAGGAGTCAATGAAAGGAAAAGCAACCTGCCAAAAAGCAGAAAGTATTTGCCAGGTACTTAAATGATAAGAAGTTAACCGCCAAATGTCAGTGTTCCAAAAGTCGCTGGAAAATGTGCAGTATGAGCACACTACGCATGGACTTCAACTTTTTTGGCACCAAAGTGAGCATCTTTTAATTCCATTCTCCAAAAACTTTTGAAATACTCTCAGGTGTGAAGAGTTTATACAATTCAAAACAAGTCCATTAAAGAAGGAGCAAAGTACTTGAACAGACATTTCTTTAGAGAAGATATACAGATCGTCAACAGGTACATGAGAAGATGCTCAACACCCCTAACCATCAGAGAACTACAAATCAAAACCACACTAAGACCACCTGATGTTTGTAAGACGGGTGATTGTCAGAAAGATCAGAGATCACAGGTGTCGGAGTGGATTCAGCAATCAGGAAAAGACAGCCATTGTGGACTATCAGTGCGAATGTAATCTGATTCAACTAGTGCAGAAAACACTGCAAAACACAGGATTCAATATTAAAAATATAATTACCTAGCAATTCGGTGATCCCTCTTCAGGATATATATCCAAAGGAAATGATGTCATGATACTGAAGATCTGAATTCTCTTTCAGCACTGCTCAGAAACAGCCAGGGAATAGAATCAAACCTAAATGAATGAATAAAAAATGTAAAATACAGGAATAATGGAACATTTTACAGCCATGAGAAGGAAAAAAATTTTGCCATTTACAACAACATAGATGGAACTGAAAGGCATGATGCCAAGTGAAATAAGAGATATGGAGAAAGATAAATACTGCATGATCTCAGTTATGCGTATACTCAAAAAATTTGAATTCAAAGGACTGATAGGTTAAACTATTGCCTGCAGTTCTGGCTTTCTTATATGTGCCAATTCAAATACTGGTTACAGTCACAGTTGTTCCACTTCCAGTCCAGCTTTCTGTTATGTTACCTGGGAAAAACAGTGGAAGATTAGATCCCTGATGAGGTTCTTGGTTTCTAGCATTGGTCTGACTCAGTTCAGGCCATTTGTGGTCATTTTGGGTAGTAGTTGGGGGTAGTAGATAGAAGACCTCTCTCTATAAATAACTCTTTTAAACAAAACTTTTAAAAATCCTTTTTTAAAACTGGACTCCAAAAAAGTTGAATTAGAATGGTAGTCACCAGGAGCTTAGTGGAAGTAAGGAGCTGTTGATGAAAGAAAGCAAATTTTTAGTTGCAAGATGAAGACGTTTTGGGAATATGAGAAACAGCAGCAATATATATTGCATACTTTAAATTTGTTAAATGTTCTCAACACATACACATGTACATAGATACCTGCAAAGATTGCTATGTGAGGTGATGGTTAGGCTAATGAGTATGTATGTGGTGATCATTTTACAATGTCTACATATATCAAAACATCATGTCATATATGGTAAATATATTCAATCTTTGTCAACTATGCCTCGATAAGGCTGAAAAACGTATTCTTCCAAGCAAATGCTCACATTTAAACATTCCAAAGACAAAATAAACCCAAAATTATATGTTGAACGATTTGTCCAGATCAGTATACAGTTTTGTATAGCACATTATCCATTTTACACTTGGTTGAGCAAGGTGTTGGAGGGCCCACTTGCTGGAATTCCCCTCAAATATCCTTAACCAGGGCTGGAATCAGGGGCTGAGGACTCAGTCTAAGTGTTCCATGAGCATAAAGGAAATTCATCACTTGAGTGTCCCTACAGTTTATATTAGCAGGAAGCAGCCATTCAGGAGCAGAGCTGGGTATTAAAAACTCAGGTGCTCTGGCTTGGGATGTGGACATCCCAGGCCATATCTTAACCACTCTCCCAGATGCTCACTCTCAGCCTGCGATTGCTAAAGGCTACACAGTGATCCACTTTTCTTGGCTTCAGTTGCTTGCTGCTATACACCCCTTGATGAGCATCCTCATACACTACACTTTCTGCATATTTCTGGTTGCATTTTGAAACTGGAGTCCAGGAAATAAGAAATGATTGCTTCACAAGATGGAAAGGCTCAGCAGTAGCACAGACTTCGGGGAAAGCATGACTCAGAAATTTAACAATGTCATCACTTGTGAGTTCATCTTTCAAGTCTAGCTTCATTCTGGAATCTGGCCCAAAAAAAAATGACAACTATTTCCTCAAGCTTTTGTCTGTGATGTCCAGTTTCTTCTCTCTGGCTTTGATTTGTCCTGAATGGATCATATGATGCAGTGCAGTGGCATAGGCAGAGATGCCATTTACATACATGTCCTCAGGAATGGTGGTAAAATAGGTTGCACCGGAACTGTGAGGGCTGAGCGTGGGCTAAGCATGGTTCCCAGAGGAGAACCAGCCTACTCTGTTAGCAAAAAAGGAGGAATAGAGGTTGAGCATCCAAAACGTCATAAATGCTGGGGTTGGACGCACATTTGCTTATGAAACAGGCAATGATGAAATCTGTGGTCCAACCAGTTTGACAAAAATGGCCTTCATAGTAGCAGCCTCCTGCAAATGAGATTTAAAAGATGATGCCAGTTGAGATTTTCCCCTATTTTTATTTAATATTATCTAAAATGGCTGTAACTGGTATAAATTTGCCAGTGCTCCCGTGGTCTATTCGCTTTCCCTTTTCCAACTGTTGCTGTCATTAAATTGGGATATTGCTTTTTAAAAGAGATTTATTTATTTATTTAAAAGAGATTTATAGAATGAATGAGAGACAGAAAAATCTTCCATCCACTGATTCACTCCCCAAATTGACTCCAACCGCTGTAGCTAAGTCAATTTGAAGCCAGGAGCTTTTTCCAGGTCTCCCATGTGGGTGCAGGGTCCCAAGCACTTGGTCCCTCCTCAACCACTTTCTTAGGCTAAAATCAGGACAGTGGATGGGAAGTGCAGCAGCCGGACACAAACTGATGCCCATATGGGATCCCACTGGCACTTAATGGTGGAGAATTAGCCTGTTGAGCCACAATGCCTATCCCAGGATATTATTATTAATATAATTTTCCCCTCAAGCCTGAAAATAACCATATAAAAAGTGGGTCCAAACATGAGAAGCATAACCCAAAGAAGTTAGAGAATAGAAACCAGGTTCACCCATTCACCCATTCACCTCATCTATCAAACACTTCCTGTCTCTACTGGATGCTCTTGTGATTCAGCAACATACAAAATAAAGTCATTTCAATGACAGGCTTAAACTCTAGCGGTATAGACCGCAGGTTCTTTGACACTTTAGCAATGTGTAAATTGGCATACAGCAAATGCATTACCCACACAAGATTTATTGGAGTTTATGTTCAAATACAAGGAAGACAATTTGTAGGAAGGGGTTCTATGGCTGGAGTTGAACAGGGAATTTTGACAGGCTGGTGTGTGTGCATGTGTGTGTGTATGTGGTGTGTGTCCATGCTCTCTTAGATTCTGCTTCCTACCTCCAGGCAAAATTTTTTGAATCCTATGCATTTTTGTGTGTGTGATATACATTTTCTGTGAGCTTTTCTCTCAAAGACCTGTGTATTCCATGGGAGGTGATGTTAACTAAAGATCATGCAAGCACTATGTAACACACTGGAAATGTGAAACTGGGGTTGCCACTTCCCAGACCAGCTTGTTATTTATTCGTCTTCTCCATAATTCATGGACACATTCAGTGAACATTCATTGAGTGTGTTCTATTCATCTGATACCTGTGGTACTTCTGCCTCTCGCGAGGTTCTTCATTTACAACCCTCTTCTGGATCTCCATTACTCCAAGACGAGTATGTTCAAGGCCATACTACACCATCGGCATGTGTGAGCCACTGTGACAGGTACATCCCAACTGCCTTGTTCCGTGGCTTTGGACAGAGCTCAGAGTCATAGTCACGTCATTCTCAAATCCAGGAAGGGCTGTTTGTAGTTCATTTATTTGGGAAATTTGTATTTATCTATTGGAAAGTCACAGAGAGAGATGAATCGCCCATTCCCAATGTCTACAACGGCCAGGACTGGGGCAGCCTGAATCTAGAAGCTGGGAACTCACATCTCCCACATAGCTGGCAGGAACCCAGCTACTCGATCCTCCCAGCACTTGCATTAGCAGAAAGGTGGGATGGGGAACCAGAGTAGGAATGTAGGATGCAGGGATCTTTACAATGATCCATTCCCACTTTTGTGTTTAAATGATCACTTCACATCAATCCTGAGCCAATTTGTGTTGAATTCTAGGTGAACTTTGTAGGTGAAATTTAATCTTATTGCAAGCTTTATATATGAATCCTTGGTGTGAGTACAGAAAGTAATTCCTGTTGATTTTTTTTTTTTGAAAACCGAGGTTCGGAAGCTTAAGGAGAAAGTGCTGGTTTATCTTCTCTATGTTTAGAAATCTTTATATCCTTGGGAATAGAAGGCGGGTCTAGCTTTTTCAGAAACTCTGGCAAGTAAGAGGGAGGGATGGGCTGGAGAGCATATCATAGCAGATGGATCATGGATAGGACCAGACAAAAGGGTTTTTAGAAGTTTCAATTATTTGAGAGAGAAAAAAAGAGAGAGCAATTCCATCAGCTGGTTCACTCACCAAATGCTTGAGGTGGCAGAGGCTGGCCAGGTGGAGGCCAAGAACCAACGCAGGTGTCTTTATGTGGGTGGTAAAGTCCCTACTATCTGAAGTATCATCAACAGGAAGCTGAATCCCAGAGCACAGTCAGAAGTGGAGCCCAGGCTCTGTAATGTGGCACACAGCCACCCCAACCTATCTCCTAACTGCTAGGTTTAATGGTGTGCCCAAATTAAAGTCATAACTAGATTTGCATCAGTGAAAGGAACCCTTTTTGATATCTTTGGATCCTTTGGTTTTCTAAGGATGAGCCCTTCTATGGCTTCAAAGCAAATTCATCCAGGACTAAGACCCACTAAGCCCACCAGGATTCTCATCTCAACCAACTGCCATTCAATGACATAAATATTCTGCTTGCAGATTCCTGGGGACTTATTGATCTCCTACAATGGATATTTACATGTTAAGATACTAGTCTAGATGATCTGCTTTGCCACTCAGCTTCCTTGTCCCAATATCAACCCAGGGTCGCGATGTGGTGCATGCTCTTAAGGTTCAACCCAAGTAGTTTGGATAGTTCTGAAATGCTAGGATGGTCTGGAGGCTGGGTATGGATTCTCCCTTTATCTTTCCCCTTCCCCCAGAAACAGGAAGAAATAGAAAATTTGGAAAAAATGATCATACCCACTTTTCCCCAACCCTAAATCCTTCCCATTCTGATCAACTATGTAAACATTATTTTAAAAACCAACAAACAAACCACAAAAATACTGAAATCTAAGAAGCAAACAAACCAAAAATTTGCTTGTCACCTGTAGGACCCGGGTGCTTGCCCAGCCCCCAACCCCTTTGCCTTTTATTCTCCTGCTTTTACCTGATGTCCCTCACTTTCCGTCAAGTTTTTTGCCCCAGCAGTGCAAATGCCATCTGTGTCTGACCCTCTAAGCACAACGGCATATTTCATCTTGCATTGAATCAGGAAAGCCATGTCACACATGGAAATAGCATGTCTGATCAATGCTAATTTAAGCCTGTAAAATTCCTTCAAGAGAATTCCGATGAAAAGCACAAAGTATCTAACGCAGCATCTGTGCATCCTACCAAGGCTTCAGCCTGAGGGATGGATGGAAGAGATGGATCCAGCCTTTATGCCTAAGAACACTCTGCGCACGTTCCCTGGAGGCAGGGACAGCATTGGCACGGACTGCGCATCAGTGTGTCCCAAGTCCCGCTTCAGGCTCCGGGATGAGTCTCCCTTCTGCCCTGTGGCAGTGACTGTCCTCTGACTCAGAGATTGCCCTCCCACGTGCATGCAGACGCTCACTCACCAGCTTATTGTCACTTGTCAAGTATTTATTATCCTTACTTCAGCATGGATGCAGGAGATACAAAGTGAGGATGCGTCATTCTGGCTCCCACAGTTGCTGTGGCCAGAGCAAGCTACTGAAATGCAAGCTCCTCATGGCGGAATGGTGAAGCAGCCCCAGTCCGTCCATCCATCAGCCCGCTGCCAGTGACAAAGGCTCCATAATTCCCAGCAGACATTTGCACCAGCCTTGGACCAAAGAGTTTCCCACTGATCCTAATGCACTCTACACACACCTTTGCCATTGTTAAAGACAGGTGTATGTTCTAGCTCTAACATGCTCACCTGCGCATGCCCTTGTGTTCATTCTTCCTATATCAGAACTATAGAAATGATAAGGAAGTTATTTTAAAACTCTTGGCTGTACTCCAGGACCAGAGGTGGCTTAGAAACCACGTGAGCTTGATGTGGACAGGTGGGGTGTGGAATGGTACTGTCGCAGGCTCTGGTGTCCTCCAGGGGACTGGGCAGTCATCCACAAAGGAGTGCCCTTGTCCAGTGATCACAAACATCTGAAGACAGCTGACATGGTCCATCCGGAACGTAAAGGCATCAAGGAGAAAAGCCTACATGCAGACTGTTGGAGTTGATGCAAGATTCTTTTCTGAAACAAAGTTAAACAAGCCACGTAAAACCCTGGGCAAAAATGCTGTCTTTGTTATGAAGCAGAATAGGAATGGACTCCATTCGCCACCCCCACCCACACTTCATTCAATAGCTCTACACAAGAAACTCATTTGGTTTAAAATTTGTCAGCGTCCTGGCCCCTCTCGTCCTCTTTCCGCCAGCTTTCCGTGCCGCCACCACGGTGCACATGAACATCCTGGCCGATGCCCTCAAGAGCATCAACAATGCGGAGGAGCGAGGCAAGCTGCAGGTGCTCAGCCGCCGTGCTCCAAGGTCATTGTCCGCTTCCTCACCGTGCTGACGAAACACGGCTGCATGGCCGAGTTTGAAATCATTGATGATCACAGAGCTGGGAAGATCATCGTGAACCTCACGGGCAGCTCAAAGATCTAGAAAAATGGCAGAATAACCTGCTGCCATCCCGCTAGTTTGGTTTCATCGTCTTGATAACCTCAGCTGGCAACAGGGACCATGAAGAGGCCAGACAAACACACAAGAGAAAAAATCCTGGGATTCTTTTTCTAGGGATGTAACACAGATATAAATAAAAGCTAAATGGACTCTGGCAAAAAAAATTTGTCAAATATCTGAATCCGTGCACTGTTAAAACCAAAATAACTTCTCATGAAATGACTTACAAGTTTGATAAGGAACAGAATGTGATTTAACTGACGGTTTTGAAAGGTTTTATGTCTTGTTCATCAAATAGTTTCCCATTGGAAAACTGAAGAGACTTCCGTTTTTTTACAATCATATTTCTTTCTCCCATAAATGAACTCCTCTGATACGTTCCTGCCCCTGTCTTTCTTCTTAAGTGTCAATTCAGAACAAAGCCTGTTTAGTAGCTTATTCCCATGTCAGACGATGGATTTCAGGATAACATTGAAAGAAAAAAGAAAAATCCACCAAAAGCTACTCTCATTACTTGAACCTATACCAAAACCCCTGATTATTGAAAATGTGCCTATCAAAGAACAATCTGGTTAAATAAAAGTGTAATAGACCTCCCTACTGAGACATTGTAGGGGAACTAGAGCTATTCAGACGTCTTTCCTCATATGAAGACCCAAATGTTTAACAGGGTTTCAGAGTGTACTCCATAACCATGAGTTCACCTGCTGTTAAAGCGAGCATTATCTATGAGCTTTTCCAAATTTTTTCTATAATAAAACATCATGTTATGAGGCAATTTAAACAATATAAAACTTATTAAAAAGTAAAATAGTATCTGTAATGAAAATGTAAAGGTCTGACCTTCCTGGCTTGTGTTCCCTTAACCCTATGGCTCTATGCACATTAGCTGCACTTTTAAAAATGGCCTTACATGATTTATTTAAGTTTTTGTTAACCTCTGGCTCCATCTTGGAGTGCAAAAACACACTTTGGTGTGCCAGCGTTGGAATTAGAATGAGTGGTTCTTGCCAAAAGGTAAACCTCATTTTCTATTACACCTTTTTGTTCATATTTCTCTTAATTCTTTCACGCAGATTAAAACCGCATCTACCAGACTTCTCTTTCCAGCCAAGATGTAGTAAAGGGACCCACTTTTGTCTTCGGTCTGAAACAACTGAAATGATGATTCTTGTAAGGCCAAGGCTAGTTTCTGTTCTCATTACCCAGAGTGGAAAACTTGGGCATCACCTGGTATATCTAATATCCAGTGTACTGATCAGTATTGTCTCAAAAGTGCATAAAAATGAGCTTTGGATAGACGCTTGCTCTGGCCTCACCTACTAACTGGCTAAAGGCAAAGCCTTGGGAAAAAAAATCACATTGGTTCCAGGCAGATTTGGAGATAGAGGGGCACCCAAGGATCCGCTTGCTCAAAATGGGTTTCAGTCAGAAATCAAAGAATAGATCCTATATCTGCAACTTAGTGGGAAGAATGTCTAAGTTGGGACATTCTTCAAATTAAGTTACACCTAGTCCCATGAAATTGCCCTTTGTAAGTTAAAAAGAAATTTTTTTTTCGAACATCTGTGATTTCTTCAGGATCAGCTTAATAGTCTGGTAGTTTTGGGTAACTGATGCACTTTTTTTTTTCCTTTGGTTATTTTTATTATTCTGCTTATCTACTAGGTGATGAAAACCCAAGACAAAGAATGTTGGTACATATCTCCCCATATCTTAGATGCTGACAGCATGAGTTCTGCCTTGGAAGTATGCTAGTAGCTTGCTTTGGGATATTGTGATTTGTGTTATCCAGATCAATATCAATTAAGAACAAGAGCCATCTGCTCTTAACATTTTTTAAAATTGAAATCTGCATGTCAAATTTAACACTGAATTCCTGATACCCCATTATCCTTTATTCACGAATAAAAAACTTGCATTTCTCTACCTTTTTTTTTTTTAGTCCACTCGACATTTATTTGGAAAAAAAATATTGTCATGTCATTTTTACAAACATGGGAAAATTATGACCTAAGTGGGGTTTTCCAGAAAGTACGTTTTCATTGCATTTAAGAAAATTTCACATTGATTTGATCCTAGACCTGGATTCAGTAAGTACCGCTTTTTTTTAATTATTATTTTTAATTCATTAATTACATTGTATTATGTAACACAGTTTCATAGGTACTTGGATTCTTCCCACCCCTCCCCAAACCCTCCCACCATGGTGGATTCCTCCACCTTGTTGCATAACCACAGTTCAAGTTCAGTTGTGATTCCCCCATTGCAAGCATATACCAAACATAGAGTCCATCATCTTGTTGTCCAGTCAAGTTCAATGGCTTCTTAGGTATACCCTCTCTGGTCTGAAGACAGAGCCAGCAGAGTATCATCCCGATCAAATAAAAGCTCCAACATACCATCAGCCAAAATTTACATCATTATGGAATTAATTGACATAGTAATGAGTAACCAATATAGTAAAAGTAAATGCGAGTTCTTAACCACCTTCTGTGACCATCTCACTGACACCTCAACCCTAGTTTATACACAACATATAACAAACCTAACATAACATGTTATACATAACATCGTGTCATCTTAAATTAAGGCAAACGTGGTATTTAACCTTTTGGGATTGGCTCATTTCCCTTAGCATTATGGTTTCCAGTTTGGCCCATTTGGCCACAAAGAACTGCATTTTGTTTTTTTTAATAGCTGAGTAGTATTCCATGGAGTAGATGAGCCATAGCTTTCTTATCCAATCGTCTGTTGATGGGCATTTTGGCTGCTTCCATGTTTTTGCAATTACTGATTGTGCTGCTATGAACATAGGAGTGCATGTTGGTTTCTCATAAGACAAGTGTTCTGGATATATTCCTAGGAGTGCTATTGCCGGATCATACGGTATGTTGAATTTGAGTTGTTTGAATGTTCTCCATACTGATTTCCATAGAGGCTGTACCAGCCTGCAGCCCCACCAGCAGTGGAGTAGGGACCCCTTTTCCCCACACCCTCACCAACAAGTGTTGTTGGTGCTTTTATTCATGTGGGCCAGTCTTACTGGCGTTAGGTGGTACCTCATTGATGTTTTAATTTGGATTTCCCTTATTGCCAGGGAACTTGAGCATTTTTTCATATGTTTATTTGCCATTTGGGTTTGTTCTTTTGTAAAGTGTTTGCCCATTTCCCGTGCCCATTTCTTGAGTGGCTTGTTTGTTTTGACATTTTGGTTGTTTTGTAGCTCTTTGTATATTCTGGAGATTAGCCCTCTATCACCTATGTCATGCGCGAAGATCTTCTCCCATTCTGTGGGTTGCCTTTTTACTTTGTTGATTGTTTCTCTAGCTGTACAGAAGCTTCTTAGTTTGATGAGGTCCCAATTGTTTATTTTGGTCTCGATTTCTACTGCATCTGGAGTCTTTTTTAGGAAGTGAGGGCCTACCCTAAGTGTTGCAGTGTGTTTCCAACATTTTCTTCCAAAAGTTTGAAGGTTTCTGGATGTAGGTTTAGATCTGTTATCCATTTAGATCTGATCTTAGTGTATGGTGAGAGATGTGGATCTATCTTTTTGTTTCTGCAGGCTATCAACCAGTTGTCCCAACAGCATTTATTGAACAGCCTTCCCATTTGCCTGGATTGTCATTTGTCTTTTTGTCAAAGATTATTTGGCTGTATTTGTGTGGGTTCCCATCTGGTGTTTCTATTCTGCTCCATTGATCTTTTTCTCTATTTTTTTGCTAGTACCAGGCTGTTTTGATAACCACTGCCCTATAGTATGTCCAGAGGTCTGGGACTGTGATTCCCCCTGCTAACTTCCTGTTCCTGAGAATGGTTCTAGCTATTTGTGGTTTTTTGTGTTTCCAGATGAACCTTTGAATCATTGTTTCCAGATCTGTGAAGAATGTTTTGGGCAATTTAGACCCCCCACTGTCCCGACTGACAAAGAAAAAACAAGAGAAAGCAAGAATTAACAGCATCAAAGATGAAAAAGGCAATATAACAACAGACACTGCAACCATTAAGAACATAATCAGAAATTACTACAAAGCACTATACTCCAACAAATCAGAAGACCACCAAGAAATGGAAAAGTTCTTAGACTCACACAACCTGCCAAAACTTAGCCCAGAGGCAACAAACGACCTGAACAAACCCATAACTGAAGCAGAGATTGAATCTGTGATTAAAGACCTCCCAACAAAGAAAAGCCCAGGCCCAGACGGCTTCACTACAGAATTCTACAAAACATTCCGAACAGAACTGACCCCAATCCTCTACAAACTCTTCAATACAATAGAAAAAGAGGCAACCCTTCCAAACTCATTCTATGAAGCCAACATTACCTTAATCCCAAAACCCGACAGAGACCCAACTGAGAAGGAAAACTACAGACCTATTTCTCTGATGAACATCGACGCTAAGATTCTCAACAAAATCCTAGCCAATAGAATTCAAAAAATCATCTGACAGATCATTCATCCAGATCAAGTAGGATTCATCCCTGGAATGCAGGGATGGTTCAACATCCGGAAATCCATAAATGTGATACACCACATCCAAACATTGCAAAACAAGAACCACATGATAGTATCAATAGACACAGAAAAAGCTTTCAACAAAATCCAACACAATTTCCTGCTAAAAACCCTAACCAAGATAGGAATAGATGGAAAAATCCACAACATAATCAAAGCAATATATGAAAAGCCCAACGCCAGCATCATACTGAATGGAGAAAAGCTGGAACCCTTCCCACTGAGATCTGGAACAAGACAGGGATGTCCACTTTCTCCACTACTATTCAACATAGTTCTAGAGGTACTCGCTGAGGCCATAAGACAAGAAAAAGAAATCAAAGGAATCCAAATGGGAATCGAAGAAGTCAAGCTTTCACTATATGCAGACGACATGATTCTCTACATAGAAGACCCAAGAAACTCAATATAGAGACTGCTAGATCTTATACGAGAGTTTGGAAGAGTGGCAGGGTACAAAATTAATGAACAAAAATCAACAGCCATAGTGTATGCAAATAGCCCAAAGATGGAAAAAGACCTAACCAGCAAGATACCATTCAAAATAACTGAGAAAAGTATGAAGTATCTGGGAATAAACCTAACCAAAAATGTAGGAGACCTATTTGAAGAAAACTACAAACTGCTTAAAAAGGAAATTGAACAAGACCTCAAAAGATGGAGTAACATCCCATGCTCCTGGATAGGTAAAATCAATATCATTAAAATGTCTATACTGCCAAAAGCAATATATACATTCAATGCAATCTCTACCTTTTTACACTAAAAATCCCTAAAGTTTCACCACTTCCTGTTATTTCATAAAAGTTGAATAGAAAAAAATCACAAACTAGAAAATTGGTTTCACCCAAGTGAAAAAAAAACTAGACAATTGGTTTCTATGCATGCTTAAGGGTGCACTGGCATTTTCTTAACATTCAGTAACATAAATATTTTTTCTTAAAATATAAATAAACATTTTTGTCTATACACTATGAAATTTTACAGCATAACAATATGGTGATCATTTTTGCTATTATTAATAATGATAAGCATTTTCCAATATATATTTTTTAATGAATGATAGTCTACCATAATAAAATGTTTCTATCTATTAAAAATTACTGGTAATAGGAAGATCTCTACCAAAAGGCTGAGGCATCCCCATAGTCTCAAACATCTTGTTTTCTAAAGTCAGTTTCAATTCCCTCATTTGAGTTTAGAAATATGAATTGAGATTCTTCAGCAGTTCTCAGCCCTGAGTAACTGAAATCACTTGAAAGGTTCTTCAAAATCAGCCCTGGAGACAGTGAAGTGATTGGCCTGGGTTGGTTCTAGATTCTTTCTAGACTCCTTAAGTGTTTCTAAGACATACCCAGGGCTAGTAACTCAAAGACAAGGTAATCTCTATGCTTCCTTCCTCTCCCTATCTGATTGCAAGATTTTATAGTATAGTTTCTGTCTTTATAAAGGTAGATGTCACAGGTGATAGCACAATCATAATAATATATATTTATTGGGATTTAATGTGTATCATTTCCTTGTGATTAAAAAAATGTCCCAGACGTAAATCTTAGGCACAAAAATGAAGCTCATCTTGGGTTCTCTGCTTTTCTAGGCTCCACAGATGCTAATATGGGAGTTTGTGGAAAACGGAGAAGCAAGGGAGAAAGGATTACCAGGCCAAAAGATCTGGTTCATGGGTACCTTACCCCACGCAAGGGGTAGTTGGTGGGTGTGTGCACATCACAGCTACTTGCTACCTGTAAATACTACTTCAGCTCTAAGTCCCCTTGTTTGGCTGCTCTACCATTTGCCCTTCAAGACTTCTCTTTATGGCTGGTTTCATTGGTTTAAGCCACTGGAGGAGGCCAGACTGCACCACATCCTATGGTGAGCATGCAACTATGCATGGCTCAGCTTAGGGCATTTGGAGAACCATAAGTCAGAATAAAGTCATAAGTTCCTTTCTATTCTTAAATGTGCCTAACTTGGGATAAAATTCTTTGCAGTTTCTCTGACAAGTTTGCCTTTGTTGACTACCAAAAAAAAATTTCATGTTTTGACTTTTTCAAGAGCTTAAGTATTTGTTAAGCTTCCAGTTAAAATTAAGACAAAATTGTTATAGCTGAATTAATCAGTATAAATGCTTTATTTCATAAATAAAATTCAAGCACTGTAGAATAACTACTGTATGAAAAAAATGTATGAACATACCATCGATAGAGTATACCCCCCTTGCTGGTGACACCTTACATCAGGCCAGGGTGAAGGATGTCAGGGTTCTCTTTTCTCCTATTCTCTCCCCTCCTCTTCTCTTTTCTTTTTGAAAATAAAGATATATTAACAACCAATTTGTATATAATTGACTTACCAGGAAAGAGTCTCTCTGGTCTTTATTCAGTATTTTTTATCCTAATTATCAACTGCCCGCAGAGTCCAAATTATGCCATATTTCAGCAAACACCCAGAGCCTTCATAATAGTAAATTAGTACTAGAGATCAAAGTTGTACAAGGTTATTTTTTGGTCCAAGCTCTGCATAGCTTGAGTTACAATGTCACATCCCAGTAACCGGAGCCAAAGTGCTAAGTTTGGAAGGAGACACAGAGCCCCCAAGTATATGCACTGTGAATTTACAAGATGACAAGGAATGTACAGTGAGGTGTATGTTAGTGGTACTGTGGCTTCAATATGGTTGGTCCTGTCCAAGAATCATGTTGGAAGCTAATTCCTCATCAGGAGACACTGGCAAGGTGAAACTTCATTCAAATATTGCACTAGGAGGTCATTAGGATTATATGAGGTCACCAGTTGGGAATCTTATAACTGAATGATGTGGCTTTTATAAGAAAGGGGAGATACATCCGGAGATATGACCACACTACCATGCCTCTTGCCATGTGGTGCCACCTAAAGATGATTCCAGTAAGAGTGGCATCTACGAATGTGGCTCCTCACCCTCCTAGAAGAACCATGAGCTAAAATAAACTTCCTTCCATTATAACCTACCCAGTCTGTGGTATTGTGTTACAAGCAACAGAAAAACAGCTAAAATAAACATGAAGTTTGTCTCTAGGTTACAATGCAGTGTTTAGTTTTCGTAACTAAAATATCAGAATTTATAGTTTCAGAATTAAAATCTCAGTTTTGAAGCAAAGAATGTACAGGGGTTGTCATGGTGGCATAGTACCTAATCCTCCACTTGTAGTGCTGGCATTCCTTACGGGCACTGGTTCATGTCCCAGCTGTTCCACTTTCATCCAGCTCCCTGCTTATGGCCTGGGAAAGCAGCTGAGGATGGCTCAAGACCTTGGGCCTCTACACCCACGTGGGAGATCTGGAAGAAGCTCCTGGTTTTGGATAAGCTCGACTCACTTACAGAACCAGCAAAAGTGCATTCTCTCTCTCTCTCTCTTGATCTAATTTTCAAATTAAAAAAGTAACCCTTTTTTTTTAGAAAATAGAAAAGAAGGTAGATCACTTGGGGGAGAGGGTCTCAGGTTTATTGAATAAGCACTTTTCTATGCCAGACCCACATCTTGGCATTATACGGACATTTTGACTTATCCTCACATAATCCACGAGAGAGAAAAAATGACACTCTCTTTTACAGAGAAATAACTGAGAATGAACAGGGTGAAGTAGGAGGCAAGGTCCAGGTCTGTCTGTAGAGCTCTTTTTTTTCCATTTTTAATATGTCACAGGATAAAGTAGTTCTTCTTAAGAAGTGTTCCAAGAGAGATGTGTTCAGCACTGCTTGAAACAAATAAAAGTGGCTCTGCTGTCAACTAACCTTGATTGAGCCACCCTTGAACAAAGTAATTTTCTTATACTAAAGAACTTCTCACATTTTATATGCTAATGTGAAATGAATGAAAGCCTCTGAGGGGACCACATGAAAAGCAGACTTCTAAAACTCATGTAGACACCAGGAGGAAATGTCATTGGAAGGATCACCTTGCAGTTTTAGAAATATGAAGCTACTTCTGAAACTCCAACAAAAACTGAACACCAGATAACCTCCTCAAGAGGAAAGCAGTGCTACTTATAGTCAGGTTTACATCTCACATTAAACAAACAAGCAAGCAAGCAAACAAAAACCATGGTAGCCAGGATCACATATCGGCACTGGTTTCTGCAGCTGCTCCATTTCCCTTCCAGCTCCTTGTTTATGGCCTGGGAGAGCAGTTGAGGATCACCAAAAGCCTTGGGACCCTGTGTTTACGTGATAGATCTGGAAGAAGCTCCCAGCTTCGGATTGGCTCAGCTCTGGCCATTGCGGCCACTTGGGGAATGATTCAGCAGACAGAAGATCTTACTCTCTGTATCTCCTCCTCTCTGTGTATCTACCTTTCCAACAAAAATAAATAAACCTTTCTTGGGCCCGGCGGTGTGGCCTAGTGGCTTAAGTCCTCGCCTTGAACGCCCCGGGATCCCATATGGGCGCCGGTTCTAATCCCGGCAGCTCCACTTCCCATCCAGCTCCCTGCTTGTGGCCTGGGAAGGCAGTCGAGGACGACCCAAAGCCTTGGGACCCTGCACCCGCGTGGGAGACCTGGAAAAGGTTCCGGGATCCCGGCTTTGGATTGGCACGCACTGGCCGTTGCGGCTCACTTGAGGAGTGAATCATCGGACGGAGGATCTTCCTCTCTGTTTGTCCTCCTCTCTGTATATATCTGACTTTGTGGTAAAATAAATAAATCTTTAAAAAAAAATAAACCTTTCTTAAAAAAGAAAAAAGTTAAGTTTATGGGATGGGATTTCATGCAATGATCAGGTTCTTGCTCAAGACAGACATATTCTATAATCAGTGCCCAGAGCTTGTGTCCTGACTCTACTCCTTACTTTAATTTCTGGCTAATGCGCCATAGGAAGCAGGCCTTCCACCCATGTGGATGCCCAGGATAGAGTTCCACATTCCTGTCTTCTGCTTGGTCCAGCCCCAGATGTTGTGAGAATTTGGGGGGTGAAATCATAGAAAGAAGATCTATCTTTCTGACTTTTGAATAAGTAAATAAATAGATAATATTTAAAATACCCAGACTGCTGAACATTGTTCTCTCCTCCTCAATGTTCTTCCCAGACTAATGAACTGAAACAACTCATTTAATGATAGGTGCCTTCATAACATTTAACTTACCATTTGAAAAATTCCAAGAACATCAACTGGCTAAGCTTTCTACCACAAAAGCAACATTTTCACTCTCCAAAACCAGATTCATGACGTTGGATCAGCTCAGCTCTGAGTGCTGCAGCTATTTGGGGGAGTGAACCACTGGATGAAAGATCTTTCTGTCTCTCCAACTCTCTGTAGATCTGCCTTTTCAATAAAAATAAATAAATCTTTAGAAGAAAGCTAGTCAGAGGTCACACGGTGAGAGCAGAGGGGAACTGGGAACAATCATGTGCAAACAATCATCTACAAACAAGTCATATTTGACTCTGACTGATAGTGCCTTACCGTCAAAGGGGAAGGAACAGTGGGAATGAAATGCATGGTTACTCTTCCTGTTTGACCACAATCGATATTAGACCCAAAACTTTCTCTTCTTGATATTTTCACTGTGAAGCAATCTTTGTGCATGTTAGACCCTTACAAAAAAGGCAAAAGATAAAACTATTTTTGAAGGTAATATGAAGTACATTCAGTTTCATAGCTTTACAATATTTATATATGCCCGTTATTCCCTAGGTAGTAAAATACAGCATTTTATAAATCAGTTGTCTATAAACTGAGCTTTGGTAAGACATTCTGTTGTGTGAAATTTGTGGAAGTACAGGATTACATCCTAGAAGGCTTCTATAAGGCAAATTAATGACCCATCTAGTTTCTACCCATTCTGAGAAAAGCGATGGAGATTTCACATATCCTCAACAGTAGAGTAACTTTTAAAGGAGTTAAAGTATGTTCATCTAATGTAATAAGATTGTCAAAATTATATTTATGGAGAATTTCATTAACATAGGAAATGATCAAAATATGGAAATTTTAATGTGTACTATTAGTTGATTATGTCATCTTACACATTTATGTATGCAATTTAAAAAACAGAAAGGAACGTTAACAGTAATGTTAAAGAAAAGAAAAAACAGATACTTATGAAAGAAAGTCATGAATACTTTTGTCCACATACATTGCTCTTTCATTTGTTAAAGCTGTTTGATGTCATAACTATTAAGTCACTTGTTTTCCACAAGTTCATTAAGCTGTGTGATATAAATGAATTCTTTGGAAAGCTGTCTATACCAGGTACTGTGCTACACAGTTAAGTAGCATGAAATGGGGTTAAAAACCTCAATATGCAGCCTGCTCAATATTATAAAATGAATCAAAAGCCAAAATCTTTCCTCACAACCTGTAGTATGAAACCATCATACACATTTTTTCCCATACACATTTTTAAGGTAAGTTTGTTGATTTTAAAAATGATACATAAAAAAATGATACATAAATATTCCAAAAAAGACGCATGCATACAGAAACCAATATTTTTAAAAACTTTCATCATCCAAAATTGCAATATGCAGAAATAAACCCTATTAACATTTGGTGAACATTATTCAAAGTGTCTCTAGAAAAGATAAGTTCCTCTGGGACTTAACGGAGAACTGCCAGGCTGTTTAGACTTCCACAGTTTCTAACAAAGAGATGGGCTCCAGGCACTAAACAAAATATTTGATCTTGAGTTTTGTTGTTTTTTTTTTTATTTTTTTTGAAAGATTTATTCAGTTTATTACAGCCAGACATACAGAGGAGGAGAGACAGAGAGGAAATTCTTCCATCCGATGATTCACTCCCCAAGTGAGCCGCAACGGGCCGGTGTGTGCCAATCCAAAGCCGGGAACCTGGAACCTCTTCCGGGTCCTCCCATGCGGGTGCAGTGTCCCAATGCATTGGGCCGTCCTCGACTGCTTTCCCAGGCCACAAGCAGGGAGCTGGATGGGAAGTGGAGCTGCCGGGATTAGAACCGGCACCCATATGGGATCCCGGGGCTTTCAAGGCAAGAACTTTAGCCACTAGGCCATGCCGCCGGGCCCTTGATCTTGAGTTTTGAAACCCTGCTTCCTCCCGCCAACAGTCTGTTTCTGACTCATTACTTCAGGGTCACAGGGTGACTGAGTGCCAATCATGTTGCTTGATCATGAAAAGCTCTCTGGAAACAAAGTATATCTGTGCTTGAATTTGCCAAAAATTTTATGGGACTTGTAAAGTTTTTGAGTCCTCAGAACACTTTTGTTGGGTTCTAAAGTTTATAGAACTCCACCTCTGTTCAGGGTAGGGTCTGGAGCAGGCAGCAGCAATATGAATAAATACCACGATTTTCAGAGCTCAGTCTAATGAGATCTCACACAATCCTGGGCCCACTTTCCCAGTTTACGAACCTGTTGCTGAATAGGTTACCCATTCTTGATTTCCCAAGTATTCCTTCTGTTAAACTTGTTCATCCAATTCAGCGAATTTCATTAAAAGACATTTAAAGATAAAAATGAAAGCATTCATTTGCAAGACGGCTTCAACCGATGCTTTTGTTGACTTCATTTGTTACTTATTCATGTTATAGATGAAAAAAGGAAGACAATGCAAATTAAGCAGGGTCATAATTATTGAAGAACACTGGCTAGGAAAGAATGTCACTCAGAACCATTCACTTCCAAATACGTTAAGCACATGTTAACTTACAGGCACATCACAATGTGATTCTGCACAGTAGAGCTCCTTTCATCCACCCGAGGAGACAAACCAAAGATTGAAAATAATTAAAAACAAGGAGATGCCAACTGTAGTGAAGGGAATCTCAGGCGAAAGAGAGGCTGATATTGTGCTAAGTAATACACTGGGACCTCAGGAGACATGGGACCCAGCTACATGTGCAAAGGGAGGAAGGGCAAGGGACAGGCATGAGGAATGGAGGTGAAAACAAATTATAAGACCTGGGCAAATGAGCTTTACTAGAAGAAGTTGAGCCCAAATAGGATAAAATAAGAAGCTTCTGCAATGAAACTGATTTTTTAGTGAGAGCAAGTGAGTAAGACCTTTTGGACAAAGTCTACCACTGGTGTACACGGTACACAACCTAACGAGAAGCCAGAGCTTGAGGGTCAGCCAGGAGGAGCTTGTGGGGGAAATCCTGCCAGGAAACAAGAGGAACAGATAAAAAGCACTTCCTTTAGCTGGTTCAAAAGAAGAAATGGCAGGCATAGTTCACAGAGGCAGTGAAGTGATGAAGAGATGGGAGGTTAACTTTCCCGTACAATTTCCTGGAAGGACAAAGACATCCCAGCAGCAGCAAGGCTCACAGCTGGTGGTGATCAGATGGAGGCCGATGAGCTTTAGGGAGTGAATATCCAAGGGACGCCCCTCCCTCGTGCAGGCCACTCCACTCGAGGAGCAAATTTGAAAGGAGCTGTGTACACAACATATCCTCTGGCCATATGCTCTTCGATTCTTTCATTTTCTGGCTCTCTTGGTTCACCAGCCATTTGAAGGCTTACTTGTCAAACACTGAGACTCACCAAGAGCCATGCAGTGGCATATTTGGCTAATCAAACTTATAGCTTAAATAGAACATTTTAACCAAACACGGCTGACATGTGTATGTACATTTGTCATCTTTTTTTTTTAGAATTAATTTTTGGGTGCCCAATGTGATAGCCTAGTGGCTAAAGTCCTCACCTTGCATGCACAGGGATAATATGTAAGTTCTGGTTCTAAACCTGGCAGTCCCACTTCCCATCTAGCTACCTGCTTGTGGCCTGGGAGGGCAGTAGAGGATGGTCCAAAGCCATGGGACCCTGCACTCACATGGGAGACCTGGAAGAAGCTCCTGGCTCCTGGCTTCAGATCAGCTCACCTCCCGCCATTGCGGCCACTTGGGGAGTGAATCAGTGGATGGAAGATCTTCATCTCTGTCTCTCCTCCTCTCTGTATATCTGACTTTCCAGTGAAAATAAATAAATCTTTTTTTTTTAAAAAAAGGAATTTTTCTTCTTCTTTCTTTCTTTCTTTCTTTTTTTTTTCTTACTGGAAAGGCAAACTTACAGAGAGGAGGAGAGACAGAAAGATCTTCTATCCAGTGTCTCACTCCTCAAATGGCCACAATGACCACAGCTGAGCCAAGCCAAAGCCAAGAGCCAGAAGCTTCTTCCAAGTCTCTTTTGCATATTTAGAATCCCAAGGTTTGGGTCATCTTCCACTATTTTCTCAGGCCACAGACAAGTGGCTAGAAGGGAACTAGAGCAGCCGAGACATGAACCAGTGCCCAAATGGCTGCAGTGGACGGGCTAGGCCAGGCTGAAGCCTGGAGCTGGAACCCCACGTGAGTGACAGGGACCCACTCTACCATCATCTACTACCTGCCCAGGTGTATTAGCAGACAGCTGGATTTGGAAGTAGGATTTGAACCAGCACTCTTATATGGGATGTCAGTGTACAAATGGTGACTTAACCCACTTTGTCTCAATACCAGCCCCCTTCTGATATTTAACTCATGCCTTTGGTTTTTCTTTCTCAAATACTTCCCTGAACATAAAATGTTCATGTTTCTTTACATTTTATGCTTGAAACTGTGACATTTCACTTTTCACACTGGATATAGACAGTAGCACAGGTTCACATCTGTATTCTCAGTCTGAACTATCCCAGCAGACGAAGATTCCTATGTCCAACCACCGCCTGCATTCCCACGGCATCCATTTCACCTGGACTCTCAAACATTCTCTCTGCTCTTCTGTCTTCTGCTTGCGCTCCGGGATGTTGGCCCATCTGGACCAGTCCCTGCTCATCTCAGAGGAAGGAGGGGGAGAGCTGGAGAAGCCACCCGGGGCTCCTTCCCGGCCAGGAGGCCAAGCCTTGTCCTTGCCCAGCAGAGATCACAGCCCTTGTCATGTAACTCTCTCCAGGTTCACTTCTGCTTCCCCTCCACTCCAGGGTCCTGCTGTTTCGTTTCCCCCAGGCTATCACTATTTCATGCCCCATGTGTAATCAGCCCCTTCAGTAAGTTACTCTCAGATTGCTCAGGTGAGTGCGTTGTCTTGCTCACGTGCTGACAAGCTCTCCACTATTCCTTCAGGGACATGTTTCCCGTGTCCCCTTCTACCCACTCTGCCACCTGCAGGGGATGTATCTGGTGGCTGAGCCCATCTGCTTGTAGGATCCAGTTCACATTTCTGAACACATAACTGGGACTGAGAGAATGCCCACCACTTGTGCGAGTCCATCTTATCCGCTTCTCACCTTCACCACCTTCAGCCTCAGCTATCACGCCCACACCAGCCATCTTGGGCTCCAGTCATTTCTAAGGCAGACCATAATGTTTCATTCTCCAAGCCTGAAATGTATTTAAAATGCAAAATTTAAATGAGAAAAATCTGTAACTTCTCATTCATCAGTTTCCTTCTGTCTCAAAGCTGCTCAAACGCAGAACTGAAAAGAACTGCAAACAGCTGTGGTTCTTAACAGCAGCTTCCGTGTATCTTCCTTCCTTCCCTGCTTGAAGCCTCTGTAAACCCGGAAAGGGCATGCAGCCAAGATGAAAGCACAGTCTACAGTGAGACTCCTGTATGCAGCCTCCTTTGCCACGTTTTTAGCTGAGTCTGTTCACCAATCCTTTGCTAGGCATCTTGGCTGGCACTCACACATACAACTCTGACCAGCAGCTCACCCTACTCATCTGCTCATTCACCACTCAGCACCAAATCTGCTCAGGTCAGTTGGTTCATTGTTCGTTCACGTCATTTAACGAGACATGCTCAGGAACAGAAGAATTCTGAGTACAAAAGGAGTTCATTCATTCCACAGTCACTGGGTATCTCAGGTGCACCAAACATTTAGCTAGATTGATAATAAGTCATATGAAATCCCTGACTCCATGGGACTTGCATTTTGTGCTTTGGGCTGTTATAAGTTGAATTGGGTCTCACACCTAATTCATTCCTCCATTACCACTGAATGTGACTTTATTTGGATACAGGGTCATTGCAGATTGATTAGTTTGGATGAGATCCCTACTGGTGCAGCATGCTTCCTAATCCAACTTGACTGATGCCTTTATAAAAGAGGGCGTTTAGATGCTGTTGCACAGAAAATGTCATATGAAGACAAAGCAGAGGTAGAGATGTCATGTCTATAGGCTAAGGAATGTCAAGCATTGCTAGCTAACCACCCAGACCTAGGAAAGATGTGGGATCGAACTGTGCCTCACAGCTTTAGCGAGAACCCATCCTGCCAATCCCATGTCCTTCGACATCCAGGCTCCAGAACTGCTGTGTAAGCCTCCCATTCTGCGGTATCCTGTTACAGCGTCGCTAAGCAAAAGAGGCTGTGAGCCAAACACAAAGATGGAACACCAAAGACAGGGTAACACTGCTCTCCCGCAGTAGAAAGCAAGGTCTCTGAGAATGGGGAAAGAAAAGAGGGTGGATTGTAGGGATCTTGAGCACATGTCTTCACCCAAGGGCAGCAAGCATGAAGGCAGGGAAGTGAAGAGCATCTGTCAGTGTTGCTCACGTTCTGGGACAGGCCAGAGCAAGGGATGGGGGTTAGGAGGTTAACCCTTGGTCGGGTGTTGGGTTATAGCTGGGTGAGGTGCAGAGCTCTAGAAGAGGGGGTGCAGGTTAAGGAGTGAGAGGTCGGGGAGGCTGGCAATCTTAGCTTCAAGTGACAGGAGCTGACTCATCTTTTGAAAGGAGTCTGTGGTTGCTGGGTAGAACCCAGCAGGAGCCACCACAGGAATGCTGGCAAAGGGGTAGGGTTAGGGAGAAGATATTGTGAAGACTACAGGCTCTTCATTCACAGTCAAGGTCAGGGTTTGCTGATAGGTCACATATGGGATATAGCAGCATTGAAGCAGGAGCTGGCATTGTGGCATAGCAGCTTATGCCTGAAACACCAGCTATATGGGTGCCAGTTGGGAGTCCTGGCTGCTCCACTTCTAATTCAACTCTGCTTAAAATGCCTAGAATAGCAGTGGAAGAAAGTCCACGTGCTTGGGCCCCTGACATTCACATGAGAGTCTCTAGTGGAATGCCAGGATCATGGCCTCAGCCTGGCCCTGCCCTGGCTATTGTGACTGTTTGGGAAGTAGAAGCACTTCTCTCTCTCTCTCTCTCTCTCTCTCTCTCTCTCTCTCTCTCTCTCTCTCTCTGTAACTGTACCTTTAAAATAAAGCAAATTAATTTTTTTAAAGAAAAGAACTAATCAAGTAACAAGCCCCCAAAAACAAAAGCCAAAACAAAAACATCAGCATGGTTATCAGCTAGCAGAATGGATACTTTGCTTCTTCTAAACTAAGTTAAATGCTTTGGACCAAACCAGATGAAGGCATGAGACTAGAACAAGTAGCTGGTAAATTACTAATCAATTTGCCAAAGCATTGGCAAACTGGAGGCAGCTCAGGCTTGTCACCTGTTTCTATTAATAAGATTTTATTGGAACGCAAACACAATGTTAATTTGCTTCTCCCATGGCTGTTACACATTGACAATGGCCAAGCTGAATCGACCCAGCAGAGAACACATAGCTTAAAAAGCCAAAAACAGTATTTGGACTTTCAGAGGGAAAAAAATTGTTCATTTCTAAATGGGAAAATTTTAAGAGATTTTGAATTCTGCCCTCAGATATTCTTGCCTTTTTTTTTTTAATAGGGTGGGAGGGAAATTTATTTCATTTGAAACAGTCTTAGAAGGAGACAGGGAGAAAGAGCTATGTTGCAACCACTGGTTCACTCTCCAAATGGCCACAGCAGCCAGCGCTGAGTCAGCACTGTGGCATTCCCAGACCATAAGCAGGCAGGTGGATCGAAAGCGGAGCAGCTAGACCATGAACCAGTGCTAGCGACTTAACTTGCCAATGTTGCCCCTCCCTTTATTCTATGAAACACTTATCTATTTTTGAAAGTCGAAGTTACAGAGAAAGAGGGAGAGCGAATCATGCCAGTTTTTCAAGCTATTGTTTCACTTAAACAGCAGTCACAAATTATATTTCATATACATCAGGTTTCTTAGCTTTAATGACTGGATGCAAGGACTCCGACTAGTCAAATGGCCTGTTGGTGATGGGTTTTCTTAGTCGGGGGGTAAAGCACCACCACAGTGGCTAAGCAGGTGTCACAGGCTCAGCCACTCTCTGCATAGGACTTCCAGGAGAAGTCGCTATGGTGTTACCCTGTCTGGCTGAGACCTCATCCTCCCCAGTTGACCAGAGTCCCATATGCCCTGCTTTGCTCTCCATGTCTGCTCTAGAAACACCCTTCTCTCAGGACAGGGATGCTTCTGTGGGATGTCTCTTGCTCTTTTAGTGTATGTGTACAAGTTAGTCCTATTGTCCACTACCTGAACTACACATTCTTCTAAATTTTTTTTTTAATTTTAGGTGATGGCTTATATAGTTGATCAGTGTGGAAAGAATTGAGGGTTAGGGAAATGTGGGTGTGATCATTGTTACCAGGTTTTCCATTTCTTTATCCTGTATTGGGGGGAGGAGGGAAGATAAGCTGCACCTAGCCTCCCAATCACCCCAGGACCCGGGGATAGAGAACGGCCACTCAGTATCAATCCAGGGTCCTGATGTAGTGTACATTCCGAGGGTACTGCCCAGGTGGTTTTGATAGTTCTGTTGTTGATCTCACTGATCCAAGGATGAGGGAACACTTTCAATGTCCATTGGCTGACATAGTCCACCTTAGAATCTCCATTCATCCAGATATTTGCTGTCATCGTTGGCCTGTGGTAGTCGTCCAATTTCTTCTGTTCTTCCTTTGTTATGGTAGCGCATGTCTTCTGCAGGTCCCAATGGGCTACCATGTCCTCTATGTGGATCTGGGTCAGCCATCCACTACTCTGTCTTCCACTTTTCCCCTGACCAGTTCTTGCAGGTGGGCCCAAGGACCTGAGCCAAGGAACCTGGGCCTCACCAGACCCCTCACCTCCAGGGCTCATGGGCCTGGCATCCACCAAGCAGATGGGCCCAAGGACACAGGCGATCCAGATTCCACTGGACCCCTCACCCCAGGGACTAAAGGCCCTGGCACCCACCACCTCTAGATTGGCATGTCTTACTTCACCTCAGCATCAGCTAGTGGGTGCTTCAGCCTGGCTTCGTCCAGCCTGTCCCCAGTTCCAGCCTCTGCTGGTTGGTGCTACAGCCTAAACTGGCCCTTCCTACATCCTGGCCTGGTCCTTAGATCTGCCGTTGGATGTTATGAACTGGTCCAGGTTGGCCCACCTCCAGGCCTGACCCACATGTATGCTGGCAGGTCCTATAGCCTGGCCTGTTTTGGGATACTCCTTGCCTTGATTCTTGTGCTCACCTGCAGGGGCTGCATCCTAACAAAGGAGCTTCCCCAAGCTCCTCTATCAGGTCACCTCCCCATGGCAGATCTTGCCCACACTGGTGGGTCCTCGGCCCAAGTTGATTTTGTCCACCTCTTGTCCTGGCAGAAACAATGTCCTTGCCTAACCAATACCCAATGTGGTTCTTACTGATGGGTGTCGCAGCCCAGCATACCTGGTTCACACTCAGACACAGCTCTTGGGGGTTCAGTGGGAGCTGAGACCTAGCCCAGGATGTTCTACACCCACCCTGGTTCGCATGAGTACCAATTGGTGCTGGAGTCTAGCCCAGTCTGATGCTCCTCAGACCTAGTCCACACCCATGCCATAGGAGACTGCAGCCATGTCCGGCCCAACCCACTACCCTCATTGTGATCTAGCCTTGCAAGTATAGTGACCTTTTTCATGAAAGACCCTCAGAAGTCATTCCTCTCCTGGTTCCCTGCTTGCCCCCACCTGTGCCATCCCCCAGACCATATGTAATTTCACACACCCAAGTCCCCAGAGTGCACCACTGTGTGGCCTGAAGACTTCGCCAGGTGCTATTGGCACCCCAGCCACCCAGCCAGGTTTTAAGCAGCCCAGCCGGCTACAGACGTGCCTGAACATGGAGGACCCAGATCTCACCATTCCAAGTCCCTAAAGTATATATATTCTGACTATGACTGACAGGTAGCTTTTCTCCTTTCTCCCTCCTCACCTGACCTATCCTCAAAAAATGGTCTCATAGCACTTTAGGGCTATAGGTAGACTCAGGAGGCTGGAGGTTCTTAAAGACCTGTGACAATGACAAGTGCTTTTCTAGACACCTCTCTTCCATAGGGCCTGAATGCCTTCCTATTTCACTGTCCCCTCAAAGTGGCTCAGTGAGCACTGTCCTGCCACATCTCCACATGCATTCAGTTGTGCTAAGGTGCTCTGTGCTTTCTAAGACTCTGCACGTATGGCTTTTGGCTTAATGTCTTATCATAGGAGGAGGATAAGCCCCTGATTCACTTTAAAAAATTATTTAAGAGGTAAAAAGAGAGACAGACTGAAAGTTCCTATCTGTTAATTCCCTCTGCAAACACTTGCAAGCCAAAGCCAGGTTTGGGGAACTCAACCTGGGTCTCCCAAATGTGTGAAAGGGAAACACGTATTTGGGCTGTCATCTGCTGCTTCCTATGGTGAGCATTAACAGAAATCAGGAATCAGGAATCAGGAGTGGAACTGGACTCCAACTCAGACACTTTCATATGGAATGCAGGCCCTTGGGTGGTACCCTAACAGCTGAGCAAAATGCCCAGCTCGCATAGTTCACTCTTGCATCTCTAATGCCATAAACACTCAGTCCTTAAGGTAGAGATGGTGCCAATTAACTATTGTGCTTTCAAAACAAATACCTACTGTTGTTTCTTTGAGGCTGGTGGAAAAGCTCAGTTATGCTTATGTATGTGCCCACTTACATGTGGGCAGCTTGCTGGATGGCAGGACACAGCAAGAAAGGAAAAAAAAGAGGATGTAATAGTGTCCCCACTGAGACCCCTGGGGAAGGAAAAGGTAAGTCTTCCAGGGTGGGCGTAAGCCTACAGGGTAAGACAACCCCAATTCAAGGTAGCAAATCTATCACTCAAACTGGCTATAGCACATGGGCATTATCTCAGCATCAGATCCACAGCCACAAAAACCCATGTGACCTGGGCTGGAACAACATGATAGAAATGTCATGGTGGATAAGCCAACACCTTAAGTAACAGGAAATTAACTATACAATACCTCTCCATTTCAGAGGTTTGGTATCAGACACCCAGTGCATACTGGTGAGAATTCCAGGAGGGATAGCAAAGCAAAGGAAGAACAGCATGTGTGTTCTGTTGGAAAGATCTTGTGCCTTTCCCACAGCTGGGATCCAGGATATGGGACAGAGTCTCTGGGCTCTCCCTTGAGCTGGGTAGTTACCCCAACTTCTGCTTAGGGGATGAAGCACCTGGCATGCCCCAGGATGGCCTCTGGAGTCTGGACACAGCTCACAGCTGCACTTCCAGCAGGATCCTGGGCTGCAGGCATCTGACACAGGCCCCACAAGGAGCACAGAGACAGGAGAAGCTGTGAGCACTTCCAAGCACCTGACAGAGCAAGTCAATTAGGAAATACAAGACCTTCAACTCACCCGGGAAACATTTAATCACTTTTCTAAAGAAAAAAAAAAGCCAGACTTTGTCCTGGGGCAGAGAAAAGGAGTAATAAGTAAATAATTTATATTGGCTTCTAAATTTACTGGGCAGTATCCAGGGCTGGGCTTGTGCACAGCTCAGTTCAATAACTGTCAAATAACTGCACAATCAAGGTCCCGATGTGCCCCAGGGCTGGACCAGACTCCTGTGTAGTTTTATCCCAAGTTACCAACCCTTCTTCTAGATAGAAAATGGCTATTTTCAAATAATTTTCAGGATTTTACCTGGCATACCCCTGTTACTCAGGATTTGTTACAAATGCTCCGTAAGCCTGGATGACTAAAAAAAAAGTGGCAGCACAGGGGTTCTTACCACAGGGGTTCTTAACTTTGTGTGGGTATTCCACTGGGGGAAAACAAAATCTTTTGAATCTGCTAATTCTAGAAGCATCAATCACTAACTTAAAAATGGGGTTATTTGAGGATCCTATAAGAAATTTGCTGGGTGCACATTTTCTTGCAAAAAGGGAGCTACAAAAGGAACATGGGTTGCAGGCTCAACCACAGAGGCCAGACTTCGACAAGGATGCAGAACTGTGACCATAGATCACGTTCAAGAAGGGGGCACTCAGACACTCTGCATTTTCAGCTGCTGAGAGAACCTGAGACTGACGACTCAGAAGGTCTCAGTTCAATCCTGTCCCTCTCTTGAAGGCTTGTTCCTGCAGGTTCCCTCCACTATCCCTTCCATGTGAATCTAGGTCCATTGGGCATGCTGCACAGGTAACCTTGTGACTTGTGCACAGGAGGTTGACTCAGGGTGCTTGTCAGATGTGGATGTCACACTCAGGTGAAACAGTAGCAGATGGTTGATGAGGGTACGACATTTAGCATGGCAGATCAGAAGTGGCAGGATATGCAGGGCCGTTAGTACAGACCTAAGCCATCCTGGGCTGCAGAGGCAAGAGGAAGGGGAGACCACACACACACATACACACACATGTGGTGGCAGAGTAAGGAAGAAGCTGGAGAACTTAATGTTAAGGAAGCTGCCCGCTTCCCCGCCCCCCACTTCCTCAGAGCCATGTTTTAGTAGAGGAACAGAAAACGAAGGCCCTGCCCGCTTCCCCACCACTTCTCCTCATTGCTGATCCCATACCAGAAGCCAGAAGGGCAGGCACAGCCCTGAGCAAAGTTTGGAGAGCCAGTAAGGGCCGAGCATATGCTGAATCTGACGTTGCGTCATCACCTATGTTAACCCGGGTGTCCATCCACACTCCACCTGAGACCACCTGAAGGTCCCTCAGGACTGTGCCCTGCCAGCAGCCTGAGAGGGAGACACAGAAGAGATGCAAGTACAGGGAGGAACCAGCTGGGGCGCCAGGCTGAAAGTGTCTCAACAGGGCAGCAGGGAACTCTTCAGAAAGAATTAATACCACCCGTCATTAAACAGAGAAGGGAGAAAAATGGCATCACAGCAGTTTCTGCACAGCTGAAAACTCCCTCAGCACCCAGACCTGAAGACAGTGAGAATTTCCAGGTCTCAGGTTCTTAGGCCACATTTCCTGCACAGCTACATACCAACACAAAGGGTTGGGAGTTACCCAGAGGAGGTGAAAGAGCCCTTCCAGAATAAAGTTCAAATGTTATGTTGACAATCTAAATGTGGTGATCACAAACCATCTATCTTAAGTAACTTTATAGAATAGTACTTATTTATTTGAAAGACAGTGATAAGAGAGAGATTGAGGTTAAAAGAAACATGGAGATTTTGAATTTGTGGGTCACTTTCCAAATGCCAGCATCAGCTAAGGCTGGACCAGGGCCAGAAGGTCCATCTGGGTCTCCCATGTGGGAGGCAGGAACCTGGCATGTGGGCCACCTTCTGCTCTCTTTCAGTGAGATCAGCAGACATCTGGCTCAGAAGTGGAGGTAGGACTCCATCCCAGGCACACCAGATGTGGGCTTGACCTGCTATATCCCAAGTCTAACTTTTTCAAACATTTTAAGGTTTATTTTTAATATTATTTACATAGTTAAGAGGGATGCACACTCATGTGGGTCTCTGCTTAGGGTTTGAGGGTTTGAGGGTTGAGGGATGGAGGAAGGTGGATGGGACAATGTTTCAATTTTTTTTTCTCCTGTGTCCACAGGAGGGAAAGGGGTCACTCCTTGATGTCAGACCACAATGTGGGGAAGAATGTTCCGAGGGTGCTACTTCTGGGATTTTGATAGTTCTAAGACATTGTCAGCTTCATTGCACCAGAGTTCAGACAACCTTTCCAAGGTCTCTTGGCTAACAAGTATACTTTAGTGCATCCACAGGCCTGGGAACATGTTGCAAAGCCTGCCCAAGAGAGTTGTCCAACTTGTTCTGCTTTCCATCCTCTGACGAGGCACTCAACAACCCCTGCTGGCCTAGAGGGCTGTCATGTTACTCCATGTGCATCTGGGCATGCTGCCCATGCCACAGGCAACAGCAACTGAGGAGACCCAACCCCTATACATGCACTCCAAGGTCGGACCATATACACTGTGATTTTCCCTGTGGCTGGGGTTTGAGTCCAGTGATCTAGCTGGGGAGTCTGCCAAGAAGCCTTGCCCAGGGTGACCTCAGACTTGATTCTTGTGTGTGCCTGCCAGTGCACAGTCAGGTTTGATCCTTCACCTGCACCAGGCAATGTACATACAGGTGGATGCAGTTGCCTTGCCAATTCTGCCCCTAGCCCCATCTCTCACGTGAACCAAATAGTGCTGCAGCCTAGGTCAGCCAAGCCTGCCACAGGCCCAGTCTTCACACACACCATGGTGCTGTGGCCTTGTCATGGTGACACCCAAGAACCCTCACCAGGCCTACCCCCAGTCCTGGTTTTTGTGTGTGCCACCATGTACTGTGGCCTAGCCTGGTCTATCTCGCATCCCAGCTGGCTCTTGTGCATATCTAAAGGTGCTCACCAGCACCAGCTACAGCCCAGCAGAGGAGTGCCCACAGTTACCTTATCAGGCCTGCTCCCAACCCCGGATCTTGTGCCTACCAGAAGTACCGCAGTCCAGCTTGGCATGATTCACACCCCGTCCCCACACTTGCCAGCAGATACTGTGGCCTAGCCCAGCTAGTCCACACACATTCTGGTTCTTGTGTGCTCCAGTGAGTGTGGCAACCTAGCCCTTCTTGGCCCATGCCAAGCCCTCATGTGAACTGGCAGGTGTTGTGGTCCAGCCCTGTCTTGCCTGCACCCTGTTCTGGCTCTCACTCATACCAGTTTGTGCTGTGGACTGGACCAGCCTGGCTTGCCCCCAAACCTGGCTCACACATATGCCCATGGGTGCTGCAGCCTTGCCTGGCCTGGCCTGTGTGGGGATTGGGGTGCTGAAGCTGCTCCCTGGAATAGGAAAGGCTGTGGCAGGATGGCGGGCAGGGTTGGTCTTGCCAGCAGACAAACAGGAAGTCACAGCAATAGGCTTATGTCCTCGCTGCGATTTTGTCATTGCTACTGGCCTATCAGGTAGCGCCAAGTGGATCCACGGGAAGAAGTGATCAGTGGAGAATGGTATATAAAGCAGCCGGTAAAAGCTAAGGAGGAGGACAAAGAGAAGAAAGACGGGGAGAAGAACGAGGGATGGAACAAGAAGAACGGGGTAGCAGAGAAGGGTAGAAAAGTTAAGGCGTAAGGGGAGAAAAAGCGGCAGAGAGGGATACAAAAGCGATACAGAAGCAGTAAGACCTACAGAGAGAAAAGTACGGGGACACCAACACGCGTGAGAACCAGGATGGGAGAGGGCAGAGCAGCGGGGGGATGGAGGGACTGGTCCCCTCGCCGGACAGCTACTCTCACTGGATAGAGTGGGATGGGATGGGGATGGACCACACTGGGCAGGGCTGCAACACCTGAGCGCCGCACGTGGACTAGAACAGGGAAAAGCCAGGTTGGGCTGACTATTCCTGCCGGTTCTAGCATAAATTGGAGTGGGTGAAGGTTGTTTGGGCTTAACCGCAGACAGCTGGCAGAAGCTGGCACTGGGAGCTAATTCTGTCAAGTCAAACCACAGAACCACCCAAAGAGATCATAAACCGGGGCTGAGAGAGACCCAAGAGGGAAGTGGTGGGGTTCCCCCTCTTGGGTCACTACTCACGCGAGAGGGCATGAAAACTAGGAGAGGGGCTGGGGTGGCTAGAAGGAGAGGCACTCAGCAATATCCGTGAGGGCTGGAGAGTTGAGTTGGTTGGAGGGAACTAAGCTTCAATGCCCATTGACAGGTACTGGAGCCATATGGGAAGCGGGACAGACTGGACTAGTCTGCTATGTATACTAGCAGGCCAGGGTGAGGAGCGGGCCTGGTGGCGGTTATTGTGGGTCGCCCCGACTGGGCTGCAGACCCCACTGGTTGATGAAAGAGTCGAGTGCATGCTGGGCAGAACCAGGCTGGACTGCAACACCCTTGGTTCCAGTGCAAGTCAGGACTGAGAACGGAGCCAGCCCAGCGATTGCAACCACCAACTGATTGTGGCGATGGACTGTGCCGGAACTGGTACTAGCTGGAACATGCGGGAATCTGATCTGGGAATACCTCTAAGTCTCTTTGGTGATCTCCCCAATAGAACTGCTGGACTCAGAGCCCTGGCTAAGAGAGGACGGAGGACGGAACAGGTCAATCAACCACCTCAGCTAAAAATTGGGCAGCGAAATACTGGGCAAAAGAAGACTCCATGATGGACTGTGACAATCAGTGGCTTCTTCAATGACCTAATCGAGCTGGGAGGGATGTGACTGGCAGCGATCCATAACTGGAAGACTATTAAGACCACTTGAGCAAGTATCTCAGCATGCCCCACATCTGGGACCTTGGGCGGGTGGGAGACTGGGTGGGGATTCTCCCTCAATATCCCCCTTCACCTCAGATACATAAATAATATAATAAAAATATATAATTAAAAAAAAAGAAAGAAAAGTACGGGGACAAGAACTGGGAAAAGCGTCCGAGAGAGGGCTAGAGAAGCAGGGAGAAAAGCTAAGACCAACGAGAAAAAGGCAGCGGAGAGAAGGGTATAAATGCTGCCGCTTTTGGCAATAAGGGATCTGATTGCGGTTCTGGCTTTTCCCAGACCCTCAAGAGTATGCCTTGTCGTTAGTGTCACTGCTGGTCGGCAACAGGCCTGCTCCCAGCCTAGGCTGTTATGCTCACCGGTGTGAACTGTAACCTAACAGGGGATTCCCCCAGATTTCCCTTCTAGGCCCACTCCCAGCCCCAAATCTTGCATGTGCTGGTGGGTGCTGTGGCCCAGCCTGACATGGCCTACCCCAGTCCTGGCACTCACTGATGGGTCCTGCAACCTAGCCTGAGTGGCCCTCACCCTTTTTGAGGGCTTTAATTTTGCCATTAAAGACACATCTGTCCATTCATTCAGCATTCCATACCATTGATTGTATGCTAGACAAAGCTGTAGGCTCTCTGTGCATGAAATTGAGACCTGAGTAGTGACTTGTTCAAGAAATAATTTAAATATATGCCAAACCTGAGAGAGGAATAAAATATCTCTAGTATGTCAAAAAGCAAAAACAAATAGTATATGATGCAACCTCATTTTTGTAAATCGACCGTGTGTGTGTATGTGCATGTGAACAAATGAGAAAATCATACATGATTGTTTTCACGTTGACCTCATCCACTAGCAAATTAAAGGAGGAAGGCCCAGAAGGACTAGAGTACCTCAATTGTGACTTCACATGCTTTCATATGGCTTGCATTTAATTTATAGTGAAAGGTTATCACTTTTATTTCCATTGGCTCTTCTTTTATTTTCCATTATGATAAAATACGCATGGCACAAAATTGGCCATTCTAACTGCTTTTAAGTGTATATTTGGTCACATTAAGTGCATGTGTACCGCTGTGCAGCCATTACCACCATCCATCCCCCCAACTTTTCATCTTCCACAAGGGAGATTCTTGACCTAGTAAAAGCTGTCTCCTCATTCTTTACCTATTACCTCCTTTTGCCTCTCAGTTCCTGGTAAGTCTTCCCTACCTTCTCCTTGTGATTTAGACTGACTTGTGTCTCTTACGGAAGTGAAATCAGCTGTATTCGTCCTGACTTGACACTGTGCATGTCCTCACAGTTCCTCCCTGTGTCTGGATCTCTTCTTGTGAAGGCTGAGCACCAGTCTGTTGAATGTCTGTATTGTCCATCTGATCATCCATTGGTGGACACTTAGGCTGCATCTACTTATCAGCTGTTGCAAATAATGATGTTATGAATCTCCTAACAAGTATCTGAACCTCATAACAAGTGTCCCAAGTGTCTGGACAATCAGATTCCAATCTTTTTAGTCATACATCTCAGAAATGGAATTGCTGAATTATAGGATAATTCTATGTTTAATTTTTTGAGCAACCACTAGACTGTCTTTAATAGAAGTCATGCCATTTTACATTTCCAGCAAAAAGTTGTAAGAGTTCAAATCATTCCATGGTCTTGCCAACATTTGCTATTTTCTGACTTTTAAAAAATAACAGCCATCCTAATGACTGTGAAGTTGTATACATTGTTTTTATAATTTTAAAACATTGCTTTTATAACCTAGTAGTGATTTCTCAAAATTTAATAGTAATTCATAGTCATTGTTAAAATGTTTGTTATTTAAATGTCCAATTTTATTCCCTTAAATACAATTTCTCAGAAATTAAGAATTGATTTGATGCCTATTCTTCAAGAACTTTTCTGTGCCTTTACATTTGTAATCTTGTGAACAAAATGTTGTTAGATCGTGCTTATTGCTTGGTAATTTTTTTCTTAATGTTTATAGAGGCCAATGCTTGTGCTGTAGTGGGTCCCAGCATCCCACATGTGTGTCAGTTTGAGTCGCCGATGCTCCACTTCTGATCCAGCTCCCTGCTAATGAGGCTGGGAAAGGAGCAGCAGATGTCCCAAGCATTCGGGCCACTGCATCTGCATGCCCTTGACACCTGGCATCGGCTCAGCTTGTTTCTGGCCATTTCCACCATTTTGGGAGTGAACTAGTAGATGGATGATTTCTCTAACTCTGTCTCTCAGTTATATAAATAAAAATTTCAAAATATATAGCAAACATTCCCATATCAATTTGTATCATGTAATTAACTTTTCAGAATATCGTGCTATGTTCTAAATGTGTCCCTTAAAATTCATACATAGAATCTTAATTCCTTTTATGACAGTATTAAGAAGTGGGACCTGGGGCAGTCATTTGGCTTGGTGATTGAGATACCTGCATCCCTTGTCAGAATCCCTCAATTCAAGTCCCTACTGTGCTTCCAATCCAGCCTCTTGCTATTGTGATCACAGACTTGAGTCCCTGCTGCCCATGTGAGAGACATAGATTGGACACCTGGTTCCTATAGGAAGATGGGAACCAGCACAGAAAGGTCCCATTAGTCCCTGCTCTGCTTTTCAAATTAAATATTTCAAAATACCAAAAAAAAAAATCATACCTGTACTGAACATGTGCAGATTTTTAAGCGGGGCCTTTAGGAGGTGATCAGGCCTGAAGGAGGCCCTCAGGAGTGGAATTTGTGACTGACTACCAGAGTTTGGGAAGACAACATTTGTTCCTCTTGCTTTTCAGCCGTCCCCCACATGAGGACACTGCACCTGCTCCCTCCAGCGGATGCACAACAAGGATCATTTTGGAAGCTGAGAGCAATCCTTACCAGGCATAGCCTCCACAATGACGAAAATGTTTACAAATCACTCAGTCTTCAGTATTTTGTCATAGCAGCACAAATGAACAAAGACATATCATATGAAAGAATCTTTAAAACATTCATGAGAATGCAAATTGTGAGAAAAAACTTTGCATACATTTCAAATCATGTTACACAAAAGTAAACTCATCTTTTAACTCAATTTTTTTCAAACTTCTTGACACACCCTCATATTACTTAGATATACCCTAACTTACTCAACCATTCGCTACTGATAGAAAATTAGAAGTTTAAATCAGCTTTCTATAGCAAACAATATTTCATGGACACATTATTGGAAGACTGACAGGCTAACTGTAATTCTGCTATTTCCTACAAATGGAACTGCTGGGTTGAACTTATACATCCAAAAGATCTTTGGACCCATGTTGTGGTGCAGGTTGTCACTGCATGTGATACAGGCATCCCATTCCACACTGGAGCCCCAGTTCCAGTTTCAGCTGCTCTCCTTGCAATCCAGCTCCCTGCTAAGGCACCTGGGAAGGCAGCAGAAGATGGCACAACTATTTGGGGCCCTGTCACCTAAAGGGGAGATGAGGATGGGGTTTCTGGCTCCTAACTTCAGCCTAGGTCAAACCTGGCTATTATTTATACACATTTGAGGATTGGCAGACAAATATATAGAGAGAGCTTACATCCAATGCTTCACTTTCCAAATGACTGCACTGACCACCTCTAGACTGGGGTGAAGTCAGGTGCTAGAAACTCAATCCAGGCCTCCCACATTGGTGGAAAGAAGCAAACTAATTGAGGTATCTCTACTGTGCCCCAGGATCTGCATTAGCAGAAAGCTAGTCAGGACATAGAGCCAAACATCCAGCATTCGGAAAGGGGATGTGGCAATCTTTTTTTTTTTTTTTTTTTTAGTAAAGATTTATTTATTTTTATTGGAAAGGTGGATATACAGAGGAGGAGAGACAGAGAGGAACAGCTTCTGTCTGATGGTTGACTCCCCAAATGGCCACAATGGCTAGAGCTGAATCAATCAGAAGCCAGGAGCTCTTCCTGGTCTCCCACGTGGCTGCAGGGTCCCAAGGCTTTGGGCTGTCCTCGACTACATTCCTAGGCCACAAGTAGGGAGCTGGATGGGACACAGAGCCGCTGGGATTAGAACCAGCACCCATATGGATTCCCAGTGCATTCAAGGCAAGGACTTTAACTGCTACGCTATTGCGCCAGGCCCGGGATGTGGAAATATTAATCACTAGGCCAAATGATCGCTCTGCTTTCATTATAATCTCCCAGACTAATAGGTACATGTTACTTCTGTACGTACACAGGCTATTGTGATGTAGTTTGTCAACTGCCTCTTTGCATGTTTTTCCTGATTCTCTGTTGCTTTCATTTTAAAAGATAGCTCAAAATACCCTTCTGTGGAAGGAGGGAAATAAAAAATAATAACTATTGTCCCATTTATAATATTGAGATAAAAAATCACTGATAATTCAAGCAAATTAGATCTCCACTTTGTACTGAACTATCAGGATATGACAAAGAAAAACTTTGACATATCCATGCAATTTCTTTAATTCTGTACTTTGTCATTTCAGCCAAGAAAATTTAGATTACTTCCATTGCATTTTTACTACATTTTTTAAAAATTTGCTTAATTCTGTCCTTAGCAAAACTCAAATTTAAGAACAGACTCATCTCTTTCATTTTCAATGACTGTTTCCAAGAAAGCATCTCTTACTGTTTTTAATCTAAAATATCTTCTGAAACCTTGTATTTGAATATTACTTCTGGCATTTTTGAAACAAATTGGTCAGGTTGGGGAAAAGAAAGCTCCTCTATTCCTCTCTATTCTAAAAAGCCTCAATTCCTCTCTATTCTAAAAAAACACTTTCAAACTATTCAGGCATGATGCTGAGATACATATATGATGCCATTGGTAGAGAAGTTGAATTTTCAATGAAGAGTAGAAAGCAAACAAATGGGCTTTTCCAATAAGAAAGGAAATAAAAAAATATTAAGCTAACTCACTATTTATAGAGGCACATTTTTCCCTTTAGAAATAAAAAAAAGAAATAAAAAGAAAGTAAAATGTTGGTAATGTGGTGGCATAAATTATAGGAAGAATTTCTGCAGTTCAATAGCATACCTTTATAATAGCCATGATGATTGATTCAAAAATATATAAAGGGAGAGACAGAACAAGATTCCCGTCTTTGTTGACAGGATCTAAAAATATAAAAACATTTTTGAAAATGTAATGGGAAAAATAAGTAGCAAATGTGATAGAAGCCCAAAGTCTTTATTTAATGAGATCAGAAAGGTCTTTGTGTCTAATAATGACTAATAAGAACATACTGAACCAACATACAGAAAACAATCATAAAAATCAGGCATGGTGCTAAAAGCGGGTCCTGCAAAGTACAAGGGAATGGGATTTACTCAGATGTAGAACCTGGAGAGTCCGTACCCAGAGGAAGACGACGGTGCAGATTGAGTACCTGGCCCTACATGCAGCTTTTAGGTGAGCTGATGCAATGAGGAAGGCATAAAGGAGTCCAAGGGTGCTGGTGGGGAAACTTCATTCATGCCAAGAACTACTGGAAATAGAATACAAATGAAAAAGACAGAGAGAGAGAGAGAGAGAGAGAATATCCCAGAAGAGAAATCCAGTGAAGATTTCCCAAAATGCTCTCGAGCCAGTCCTTGAAGTACACAATTTTGGGACGGACTCAAGCAAGATTCAATCAAGAGCTAACTGTGAGACTGGCCTACATTCAGAATTCGAAAAACAACACATGCTGGCATGGATGTGGGGAGAAGGGTACTCTCCTTCACTGCTGGTGGGAGTGTAGGCTAGTACAATCATTGTGGAAATCCATATGGAGAGTGCTTGGAAAATTGCAAATAAACCTGCCATATGACCCAGCAATCCCGCTCTTAGGAATATACCCAACAGAAGTGAAATCTGCATACGAGAAGGGGATCTGTAATCCTATATTCACAGCAGCACAATCCACAATAGCAATGTCATGGAAACAAACCAGATGTGCGTCTAAGGAAGAATGGTTAAAAAAATTGTGGTACATCTATTCAGTGGAATATTATTCAGCTGTCAAGAAGAACGATATTATTCTATTCAAAACCAGGTGGTCCCAACTAGAAACTATTATGCTCAGCGAAATGAGTCAATCACAAAAGAATAAATACCATATATTCTCTCTCATATAAGAAAGCCAACATGGAAAGGTAGAGTTCATCAAGTGCCCATGGAGTTCTGATCTAAATATAGATTGCTGCAAGTCAGGTCCCACGGCAAGAGATGGTGAAAATTCTCTGTTCTAGGCATGTTGGCATTTCATGGATGAAGTAACAGCAGAGTATATTTAGCATGTTGTGAACATGAATATGGCAAATTGGCAGTTTCCGTCAGTTGCTGGCAATAGTTTAGAGTGATGACAAATATTATTTTGATTTTTTTGTGTGTTATTTAGTTATGAGGAAAGTGTATGGTAAGCAGTCCATTTGATGGTTTACTAATTTCCTTGTTGTTGAGAAGTCCGAGTTGATTATGTATTTAATATGATAACCATTTGTGTGCTGTGAATTGCATTAAGAGTTATGTAGGGCAGAGATGATGCTTACTAAATGTACAAAATGGATTGATGAGATTAGCCAGTTAAATCTTATCACCAGTAAGGCACTCAACAGCCCAGGAGATATTTATTAAAAATGTCAAGTAAATCCTCTTATTTTTGTATCATAGTGTCAAATAGCAGTAAAATAAACATGTTAAGATCCTTAATCTACTGCTATGTTTCACTGTAAAATTTACCTTTGTTAAAATTTGCTTCTGTTCAAATTTGTTGAGATCGCACGTAAAAGTATCCTAATATTACTTTGTCTGGTATTTTCTAATTACTGTATAATATTTTGGGAATGCAAATTTTATTTGAATGTCAACTACAGTTAAGCATGTGCCGTTTGTTTTTCTTGCTCAGGTTTTGTAATTTGATGGAATGTTTTTATTATAGTTTAATAAATGTTTGCTTTATTATGAAAAAAAAGAGCTAACTGAACTGATATTCAGACTGTCACCTCCCCAAGGTCATTGCTGGAAAAACCGAAAAACACCATTTGCCAAAAATCAAACAAAAAAATCCCAAGTCTTCACAACCTAGCATAAAATCTGAATATTCCAGCCTTAAAGCTGCATAGGTTGCCTTGTACCTAGGCAAGTGTTATATTTCTGGAAGAAAAGCAGCCAATAGCTGGTGGACATTCTGGGCTGGTTAATGTCAAATCTGTGTTGACTACACCAGTATGACAGCATGGTTGCCTATTCTGATTTTTTTTTAATATGCATGGAAAGTAGGGGGATGTTGGATCAGGATGTACCGCCTCATTCCCTAGGCATACTGTGTGCTAGTGGACAGTGGGGTAAAGGAGAGACCACAGGTAGCCTGAGAAAGAGGGTCTTGGGTCATGTTGAAATGGGGCTGCTGAGAGCATGTTTGACTTGGAAAGAGTGATTTCTGGAGGCTTCCATGGACCAGGCCATTGTACAGGTAGGTGAGGAAACTGAGGCTGGGTGGTTTAGAGGGGTGGGGAGGAACTGGAGGGCATGCTTGGCTCAGGCCAAGGCACTCACCCACGTGCAAGACCTGCTTTGGGCTAAATAGCATCACCCGCCGCCTACCACCTGCCAGAGTACGCAGAACTCTGGGACTGGGGTTGGGGGGTGGGTGAGCATGCAAGCTGAACTAGGCCATAGTATCTACTGTTAGTGTTGGGTCAAGGGGTGGGCCAAGTCATACTGAGCTACAATACCCACTGGAATGTAACAGAACCAGAGCTGGGGACAGATATTGTAGGGGTTTTGAGGGCTTGCCTCTCTGAGACTGCAGCACCCACTGGTTTGTGCAAGAGCCGGAAGTGGTAAAGGGCCAAGCCTGGCTGGACAGTGGAATTCACTGACACTCATGGAAGCTGGGGCTGGGAGGAGGCCATAATGGGCCAAGGCTGGCACATGCATAGGCCTGGACTGAGGGCAAACCATGCAATCAGATAGTACATGTGAGATCGGATCTGGAAGTGGGTCTGGTTGGAGAACTTGGGGAGCTCCCCTGTTAGGCTGCAGTGCCTTCTAGGTAGCATGAGATCTGAGGCTGAGGGCAAGTCAGGGCAAGTCAGGCCAAGCCAGGCAAGACTGTAGCACTCAGCATGTGTGTGGGCTGGGTCTGGAGGAAGGCCAGGCTGGCCCAGACTATAGCACTTGCTGGCACATGTGAGAACCAGGCGAAGTGTGGGCCATTTTGGGCTGAGCTGGGCTACAGCACTTGCTGGTGAGAGCTGAGACTGAGGGCAGGTCATGCCAGGCTTTGTTGAAGTACCCGCCAGCACCCCAACATCCCGGGCTGGGCATAGGCCCAATAGGGGAACTTTGGGGACTCTCCCTGATAAGCAGAAGCTCCTGTTGATGAGCATGAGAGCTGGGGCTGGGCAAGGTTACAGCATCTGTAGGCATGCATGTAGGAGGGATTTGGGAGTAGGTCAGATTCAGTTAGGCCCCAGGACCTGCTGGTGCTCATGAGAATGTGCTAAGCCACAGCACCCTCCGTCCACGTCTGTGGGTGAGCCTTGTCAGACTAGTCCATAGAATCTACCTGCACATGCAGATCTAGGGTTGCAAGTGGGCCTGGAAGGGGAACTTGGGGAAACTCCCCTGCCAGGTTGCAGCTCCTGCTGGGGAGCCTAAGAATCTGGGCTTGAGGCAGACCAGGCCAGCCAAGGCTGTAGCGTTTGGCATGTGTGTGGGCTGAGTCTAGGAGTGGGCTGAGCTGGGTCAGTCCATAGCATACACTGGCACAAATGAGAATCAGGATAGGGTGTAGGCCAGGTCAGGTTGAACTGCAACAACCACCAGTTCTCCCCATGAGGGCTTTGGGTGGGCTAGCTAGGCTGGGGTAGGTTCTACACCCAACAGCTAGAACTGGGACTATGGGAGGACTGGGCTGGGTTAGCCTGTAGCACCTGCTGGTGAATGTCGAAATGGGGATAGACCAGCTCATACTGGGCGACAGCATCCATGGGCATTCACAAGACCCAGAGCTGAGAGCAGACGTGATGAAGCAACTTTGGGGACTCCCTTGATGGGCTGCTGCAATCACAATGGGTGATAGTGAGACTGAGGGTGAGCCAGTCTGGGGGCAGGCCAGGCTGGGATAGGCTACCGCAGACTAGGGACTTAGAGTCCATGTATTGAAACTGGATCTTTTCAGTTGCTGTTGCCTGTGGTGTGGACAGCATGCTCAGACGCACATGAAGGAACAGGACAGTCAGTATATCTAGGCCAGCAGAGGCTACTGAGTGCCTTGTCAGAGGATGGAGAGCAAAGCAGATTGGACATCTCTCCTGACCAAGCATGTTCCTAGGCCTGTGGATGCACTAAAGTATACTTGGTTAGCCAAGAGACCTTGGAAAGATTTTCTAAACCCTGGTGCATTGAAGCTGACAATGTCTTAGAACTATCAAAATCCCTGCAGTAGCACTCTCGGAACACTCTTCCCCACATTGGGATCTAGGGCTTCCTCAAATGATCATCCCCCGTCCGTGAGTGGTGATGCAATTTGACAGCAAGGAGCAGCCCACTCCCATTCCCCCACTGTGGACACAGGAGGAGTAAAAAAAAAATTGAAACATTTGTCTCACCCGTCGTCCTCCATACTTTCACCCTCAGACCCCAAGCAGAGACCACATGGGTGTGCATCCCTCTCAACTATATACATTATATTAAAGATATATTGAAATAAGAGGAACTGAGTAAGAAAAGGTCAAATCCTTACATATTTGTAAGACATATAAATGAGAGATCTTCAAAAAGTTTGTGGAATTTGTACTTGTTATTCATTTTTGCTGAAAAAGTAATAATGTGAAGCCCAGTGCGATAGCCTAGTGGCTAAATATTCACCTTCCACCCAGCAGAATCCCATGTGAGTGCCAGTTCATGTATCAACTATTCCTCTTCCCTCCAGCTCCCTGCTTGTGGTCTGGGAAAGCAGTCGAGAATGGCCCAAAGCCTTGGGACCCTGCACCCACATGGGAGACCCAGAAGAAGCTCCTGGCCTGGCTTCAGATCAGCTCAGCTCTGGCCATTGCAGCCATTTGGGGAGTAAATCATTGGACGGAAGATCTTTGTGTCTCAACTTCTTTCAGTAAATCTGCCTTTCCAGTAAAAATAAATAAATATTATTTTAAAATGTAATAATGTGAATTTCACATGAACTTATGAAGCCCTCTTATAAGTGTCTGAGAAGGAGGGGAAAGGAATGGGCAGGAAGATTTTAAAAGATAATGGCTAAAATTCTCCTGAAATCTCGAACGTATGAATTTACAGACTCAAGGTGCTCAGCTTCTAAATGCATCCTTCTGCCTGCTCCATCCCTCTCTGTCATCAAGGTGAGTGTACCTGACTCTTCCTCTATGTCTTCTTTTTTTTTTAAAGAATTATTTATTTTATCACAAAGTCAGATATACAGAGAGGAGGAGAGACAGAGAGGAAGATCTTCCGTTCGATGATTCACTCCCCAAGTGAGCCGCAACAGCCGGTGCGCGCCGATCCGAAGCCAGGAACCTGGAACCTCTTCCAGGTCTCCCACACGGGTGCAGGGTCCCAAGGCTTTGGGTCGTCTGTCTTAGACTGCTTTCCCAGGCCACAAGCAGGGAGCTGGATGGGAAGTGGGGCCACCGGGATTTGAACTGGCGCCTATATGGGATCCCGGGGTGTTCAAGGCGAGGACTTTAGCCGCTAAGCCACGCCGCCGGGCCCCCTCCATGTCTTCTCACAAGACCTTCAGAACCAAGACAGCTGGCCAAAAAATAAAAACAAAATCACCCCTTTCTTCAACGGATTCAGGTGAAAACTGCTTATAAAATCGAGACACTGGAGAAGAACCATGTCACTACTATGAAGAATTACACTTGCGATGAATGGCACACACATTTATGTTGTCTCAAAGTTGCCAACTTCTTAATTTTGCCAAGCTGGAGATGTCATCATCATTTGGACATCTGGACATGTTTGATTGGTTCAGTGATAAGCATGTGAGGTGTTTTGTAAAAAGAAAAAAGGTGTTCAGCCAATGCTATGCGGGGCAGAGAGAAGGCTATACTGAAGTCCACTAAAATCTGCCAAACTGCTGACAGCCAGGTATGGAGTGGATTTTGACAGTAACAAGATAAACACAACACATTTAATAGAGGGGAAGAACAATTTAACTATTCACTGGTTTTATGACAGATATGAATGAGACCAGAAGAATAGAAATGTAACGTGTTTGAAGTAATTTTAAAAATGTTGCCAACCTAGAATTCAGTAAATTCAGCAAACTGTCTTCAAGAGTTAAGGCAAGGCAGACCACACTGACTTGAGGTTCTATCTAGAGCCAAAGTGGGAGCTGGGAGTGTGGTAACCCACCTCTCATCCCAGGTGAATCCCCCAATAGGGACACCCAGACCAGTTGGGAGACAGCGCCATCTTAAGGTTGGTAAAGGTTGTAGCAGCTGTACTACATGCTTTCACCTGCATGTACACACGTATGCAAGTTACTGGTTTTATCAGAGGGATGAATCTGCACTCCCCACTGTCTTTGAGTTCAGGCTAGAGGCTTACCAGGGGGGCTGCATCCCCATTTAGGACTGTGAGGCATGCTTATCTCCCCCCTCCACCTTACTATACACTACATGGCTAAAATTGCAAGGACAGAACACTCAGAGGTAGCTGGTGATGGAAGTACCTCTGTTTTCTCCGCAGGAGGCACAGGTTCCTGGTCTGTGTGGATTCCCAGCACCTGTGACTGGTGAGACTTCTGTGAGAGCATGGTAGAGTGCAGCATGGAGCTGGGTCTCTGCACATTCAGAGGTTAAGAGAGCCCTGATTGCCTGAGGTAATCATTGCAGGGCTCTGATTTCACACAGCATTCTTTTGTGTGGTTCATGTGCCAACATGGGTAGAGGGGGTTGTAGCCATCGTGGGTGAACCCCAAGAGTTGATCACCTTGAAAGAAAGGAAGTGAGGCAGGGATTATATTGGCAGATGTGATCATCCCCTCCCTGAGGCAGACAAGAGAGGAGACACCCAACTTTGGGGTCACCATGGATCTCACTCCAAACTCGAGCTCTGACCAGAATACACACAGCACATACCTCTCCAGATTCACTGAAAAGAAGTCACTCCACCAAGTCACAGAGACATAATTAAGACAAAATAGCCATCGGAGGATAAGATCACTAATGACTAAAAAGGAATACAGAAATACAAGAAAAAAAGAACAAGTAAGACATTATGACCCTGTTCAAAGAATACAACTCTTCAAGATTATAAGATGAAGAGATTGGGCCCAACACGGTAGCCTAGTGTCTAAATCCTCACCTTTCATCTATCCAGATCCCATACGGACACCAGTTCATGTCCCGGCTGCTCCACTTCTCTTTCAGCTCCTTGCTTGTAGCCTAGGACACAGTCAAGGATGGCCTAAAGCCTTAGGACCCTGCACCCGTATGGGAGATCCAGAAGAAACTCCTGGCTTCGGATCAGCTCAACTCTGGCCATTGCAGCCACTTGGGGAGTGAACCAGTGGATGGAAGATCTTTCTCTCTGTCTCTCCTTCTCTCTGTAAATCTGAGTTTCAAATAAAATTTTTCTAAATAAAAAAGATAAGGGAAATTAAGCTGATTTAAAAAATGAAGATGAAGAGATTGATGAAATGCCTGAAAATAAATGCAGAAAAAGTCACAAGATTACTCAAAAACACACTGAAACAAAGTAAGGAGATAAAATATCCATATATGATAGGGGTAAAAAGTTTGGCTGAAAGATTGAAATCTTGAGTAGAAATAAAACTGAAATATCAAAAATGAAGAATTAAAAATCAAATAGAAAACACAGTGGAAAGCCTCCATGACAGACTCAGTGAGGCAGAAGAAAGAATATCCAAGCTAGAGGAAAAAATCTTTGGGAATATCTAAGTCAGATTAGGAAAAAAAATCAGAAAAACTGAAAATACTGTTCAAGATTTCTGGTACTAAATGTACATATCAGTAGTTCCTGAAGCTGTGGAGAGAGAATGAATTAGAAACGAATTGGAAGGCCTAGTCAGTAGAACAGTAGCAGAAAGTCTCCTAAATGTAGAGAAAGGACGGACCATCCAAGTACAGGAAATACAGAACTCTTAGTGGACATGAATTAGAGAAATCTGACCACAGCAAAGGTCAAATTTTCAACAGTCAACCATAAAGAACAGATTTTAAAATCTGCATGAGAAAAATGGCAGATTACTTTCAGAGGTTCTGCAATTAGACTAACAGCTAATCTCTCCCCCAGGCCAGGAGAGAATGAAGAGACATAATCCAGGTCCTAAAAGGAATTACCAACCCTGAACACTTGACCCAGCAAAGAACTCATTGATAAATGAAATCAAAATAAAAACCCCCAAAACAAACAACTGGAAACAATTTGGCATCACTCATCTAGCCTTACAAATGATGGTTAAGGATGTGCTGCAGAGAATGGAAAGCACCACAGTGAAAGAATATGAAGGCAGAGAATGTCGCATCAAAGTACAAAGAAATCCAAAGCAAGCAATAAGAACATGTATGAATAAATGGCAGGACTGAGTCATAGACTTCCAATAAGAACCTTGAGTGTAAACAACCTAAACTCTGCAATCCAAGGCAGCAGACTGGCTGAATGGATTAAAAAACAAGGCACATCTATGAGTGCCTACAAAAAACACACCACATCAACAAGGATACATAGCAACTGAAAGCGAAAAGATGGAAAAATACATTCCATGCCAATGGAAAGCAAAAGTGAGTAGGGGGATCCATCCTAATGTCAGATAAAATAGAATTTAACACAAAATCTGTTTAAGGAGACAGAAGCATGACACAATGATTAAGGGATCAATTCAACAAGATGTAACTATAGTAAATGTATATACACCCAATGCCAGTTCAGCTGGCTACTTAAAACAAATCCTAACTGATCTAAAAGAACATATTGACTCTAACACAATAATAATAGGAGACTTCAACATTCCCAGTCTCATCAATGGACAGATCAGCTAGACAATCAACAAAGAAACAACAGAGCTAATGTACCATATGCACCAAATGGACCTAATTGATATCCACAGACCATTCATTCTACAGTTGCAGAATGCACACCAGCGCCTAGAGCTTACTCAAGGACAGACCATAAAGCAATTCTCAACACAATTTAAAAAATTTGAAATCATGTCATGTATCTTTTCTGACCACCATAGAATGTGGTCAACAAGTTAAGAAATTCTACAAAACATGCAAACACATGTAGGCCAAATAATATGCTACTGAATGAACACAGAGTCACAGAAGAAATCAAGATAAAAATTTAAACATTCCTGGAAATGAATGAAGATGACAGCATACCATGTCAAAGTTTATGGGATTAAAACAAAAGCAATGTTAAGAGGCAAATTCATAGCAATTGGTGCCTTCATCAGAAAATTTAAAAGGCAGCAAATAAATGCATCCTGATGATCTAAAAAAACACCAAACCAAACCCAAAATTAGCAGGAAGAAAGAAATAATTAAATTTAGACAAGAGATAAACAACATTGAAACAAAAAAGGATACATAAAATCTGTGAAATAAGAGCTGGCTTAAAAAAAAAATAAGCAAAATTGATGCACCATTGGCTTAATTCACCAAAACAAACAAGAAGATCCAAATCAATAAAATCAGAGATGAAAAAGGAGATTCAACAATGTACACCAGGAAATAAAAGGACTCATCAAGAGTTAAAATAAACAGTTATATGTCAACAAATTAGAAAACATAGAAGAAATGGATAGGTTTCTGGACATTTACAATCTACCAAAATCAAGACATAATGACACAGAAAATCTAAGTAGACTAATCGTTAAGACAGGGATTCAATCAGCAATGTAGGGCCCGCCATGATAGCATGAAGGTTAAGGTCCTCGCCTTGAATGCACCAGAATCCCATATGGGTGCCAGTTCCCCATCCAGCTCCCTGCTTGTGGTCTGGGAAAGCAGTCAAGGACGGCCCAAAGCCTTGGGACATTGCACCCGTGTGGGAGACCTAGAGGAAGTTCCTTGCTCCTGGCTTCGAACTGGCACAGCACCGGCCGATGCTGCCCCTTGGGGAGTGAATCATCGCACGGAAGATCTTCCTCTCTGTCTCTCCTCCTCTGTGTACATCCTCCTTTCCAACAAAAAAAAAAAAAAAAAGAAAACAATCTTTTAAAAAAAATCAGCAATGTAGCTCCTCTCAGCAAAGAAAAGCTAAAAATGAGATAACTTCACTACTAAACCAAACTTTTCAAGAACCAATTCCAATTCTTTTCAAGCTATAAGGTTACCATCATCTGAATTTGAACTAGAAAAGCATAACATTAAAGAGAACCAAAGGGCAATATCCCTGATAAACACAGATGCAAAAATCCTCAACAAAATACTAGCTAATTGAATCTCACAACACATCAGAGAAAATATTCACCTACGTGTAATGTATTCTTGGCATGCAGGGATGGTCCAGCACACAGATCGGTAAATGTAATACAACACATCAACAACTTGAAAAATGAAAACAATATGATATCTAAACAAATAAAATGTAACATCCTTTCATGACAAAAACCTTAAGCAATTAGTTATGGAAAAAGACATTCCTCACACAATCAATGCACTATAATATGAAAAGCCCAATGCCAGCATCTTATTGCATGGGGAAAAGTGGTAAGTTTTTCTAATAAGATCCATACCCAGTCAGTAATGCCCACTTACACCACTGTTATTCAATATGGTCCAGGAAGTTTTGCCAGAATCATTAGGCAAGAAAAAGTAATCAAAGGAGTACAGAATGGAAAAGAGGAAGTAAAATTATTTCTGTTCACAGGTGACATAATCAAAACACTCTACTAAGAGACTACTGGAACTGACAGGAGAGTTTGATTAAGCTGGAAGATATAAAATCAACACACAAAAATCAATAACCTTTATAATCATAAATAATTTCACAGCTGAGAAAGAACATGTAAGATCAGTCCCATTCACAATAACTACAAAAGTTTAGATACCTTGGAATAAGTTTAACCAAAGATGTGAGAATCTCTAGAATGAAAATTACAAAACATTAAAAAATACAAGAAGTCAAAAAATGAAAATCTTTTGCAATTGTGGTTCGGTAGAATTAATATTATCAAATGTCTGTACTTCAAAAGCAATGTACATATTCAACACAATCCCAGTGAAGATACCTACAACAGTCTCCTCAGATTTGGAAACACAATGATGTTAAAATTCATATAGAAACATAAGGGACCCCAAAAAGCTAAAGTAAGCAAACAATAAAAAGAAAGCCAAAGCCATCACGATGCTAGACTTCAAGATGTACTACAGAGCAGTTGTAGTCAAAATATACTGGTACAGTCATAAAAGCAGACGTGAAAATCAAGAGAACAAGGCAGAAATCCCCAACATGAATCCACAAATCTAAAAACAAGCAGTTTTTCACAACCAACTGGAATTCACATTGCCAACAGACACAGGAAAAAAATGTTCAGGTTCACCAACCATTAGGGAAATGTGTATGAAAACCATAATGAGGTCTCACTTCACCCTAGTTAGAATGCATATCATAAAGAAACTGGGAAACAGTGAATGCTGGTGAGAAAGCAGGACAAAAAGTACCCTAATCTATTGTTGGTGAGAATGTAAACCAGTGCATTATGGAATTCAGTATGGAGATGACTCAGAGATGTGAAAACAAATCTACAATAGGCCCCAGCCATCCCTCTTCTTGGAATTTGTCCAAATGAAATTAAATCAACATAGGAATTATCTCTACTCTCAATTCACAAATCCTAAAACATGGAACCAACCCAGATGGCCATCAGCTGATGCCTGGATAAGGAAAATGTGGTATATCACTCAGCCATAAAAAGGAATAAAATCTTGTCCTTTGCTATGAAATGCAAGCAACTGGAAACTATTACACTTTGTGAGATATTTCAGTCTCAATAAGAAATACCATATATTTTCTTCTGATAGGTGGAAGCTAATACAGAATACATTAAAAAGTACAGGAGAGAAATGTTCACTTTGGAATATGGTTGTCAATCTAAATCCACGTTTATATTACAATGGAAATGTGATCTTGTGGTCTTTTCACCTTTTACTTGTTGAAAATTATGATTAGTTGCACATTAAGCCTGTGACTATACAGTGGATTAAAACTGTAGCTGTGCAAGAACTGTTCAAGAATGGGAAGTGAGTTGAGTTTTGAGGGGATCAGGGAAGTGAGAGAGAGATGTGATTGTCTTCTTGAAATTACTTATGGAATGCATAAAATCTGTTATCTTTTTATTAACAAAAACAGAATCAAGGCAAAATAAAGACATTTTCATATAAAAGAAAATAATTTGTCATTAGCAGACTCAGAAGAAATGCTAAGGGAATCTCTTGAAAATGAAAGGAGTTGATGTCAGATGGAAACTCTTCAGAAATGAAGCATAAGATATGACAACTGTTCAGTGTAATGCAGACAGTTGCTTTTGCTTTATTTGACTTTAATTTCTTTATTCTGTTTTTGACTATTTAAATTAAGCATTATAGTGTTACCTTGAAAAACCATAGTATTAGGGCCCGGCGCCATGGCCTAGCTGCTAAAGTCCTCGCCTTGAATGCCCCGGGATCCCATATGGGAGCCGGTTCTTATTCCGGCAGCTCCATTTCCCACGCAGCTCCCTGCTTGTGGCCTGGGAAAGCAGTTGAGGACGGCCCAAAGCCTTGGCACATTGCACCCATGTGGGAGACCTGGAAGGGGTTTCTGGTTCCCAGCATCGGATCAGCGCAGTGCCAGCCATTGCGCTCACTTGGGGAGTGAAACATCTGACGGAAGATCTTCCTCTCTCTCTCCTCCTCTCTGTATATCTGACTTTGTGATAAAATAAATAAATCTTTTTAAAAAAGAAAAACCATAGTATTTGCAGATAAAATATTTTTAGCAACTATAGCATAAAGGATGAAGAATAAGGAAAATATAGACCTTCCTAGGTGTAAAGTTCTTACACTACAAGTGAAATATCCAAACGGTATGGTAGTGGAACCGTGAGAAGGTAAGGAAACAAAATATTGGTTTCTGTTCTTTCTTTCTTCGAAGGACACAATTTTCACGATTTTCATATCACATATTCATGTTTCCTTTTCTGTTGACTTCACTTAAAACCTAAAGGGATGGTTTGTTAAAAAAGGATTCTGAACAGATACTCACCATATCCATTATATGTAACATTCAAAACAGCTTTTAACAAAAATTCATCAACCCCTCAACATTTTTTAATTATAAACACAAGTTTCAAAACAATCCCAAACACAGTTTTATACTCCTAGTTGACATCACACCATCTGTGACAATATTTGTTCTTTCTGAACAATTTCAACTGCAGCCTTTTCACTAAGTAATTTCTGTTTGCCTTTCCTGGGATTTTTATTTTTCAAAAACACACATTTCCACTGCCATCTGACAATGTCCCACCACTCTTGTGTCTTGTAAACCTGAATCCTAATTGGAGCACTCCAGTTTATGTTTAAATGATACCACCTCAACAACAAGAAAGTACTGCTTTTTTCCTTCTATTACCTGAAAAATATAATTGGTGCACCTATATTAAATGTCTTCTTATAAATATTTATGTCATGAATACCAGCTGGAATTATTCTTTTCTTTTATTTTTTAATCTTTGATGATGATGATGATTTTATAATACATTTCCACAGGACCCTGGGATTTCCCTTATGCCCTCCCCAATTCCACCCCCACCAAGTTCCCCTAAATAATTACTAAAGTATAGTTCTTCATACACAGTCATATGTCCATTATTGTGGGCATGGAAATGGCAGAGAGTCCATCATCCTGTTGTCATATAGTAAAGTTTCAGCTACAGAAAAAAATAATGTGGCAATAATAGTCTTACCCACTTTCCTGTAGCCCTTGAACCTTTGTGACATAATTAACTATGTAAAAATTGTCAAACATAGAGAAAAAATTAAAAAAACAGTTTCATTGTAAGTCCATCTTTGTCTGGAAGTAGAGATGCATACTACATTGTATCCTCACATCTATATATGTTAGTCTCCATTACACAGTTACTGCACATCCCCTTAAATGAAAAGCCACACTACAAAATCAACAATAGGAAGAAAAATAGAAATTTACAATACCATGAAATTAAATAATATGTTGGTATATATGATATTCTTCATTACACAGTTACTATACATCCCCTTAAATGAAAAGCCACAAAGCAAAAGCAATAACAGGAAGAAAAAAGAAATTAGCAACACTATGAAATTAAACAACATGCTACTGAATGACTAATGTGTCACTGAAGAAATGCAAAAGATCAAGAAACTTCTTGAAGAAAATGATGCTACTCTATGATCTATGAGTCATTGAAGATTTTAATCAGAAGAAAATGTTTTGAAAAGGTGAAACCAACAACAAAAAACGAAATTCATGAGATATAGTTTCTGCTGATTTTTGTTGGTGAAATGTGTCTCCTGTAGACAACAATTAGATGGGTTTTGTTTTTAAATCCAGTCTACTAATCTATGACATTTGATTGAGCTTAAGCCTTTTACATTCAAGGTTAATATGTATGGGTGGTAATTTGGTCATCTCATTTAGCAATGCATTTTTCATTGATTAAATCTTCTGTTATTATTTTACTGGGATGTTCTTCACATTTGCCTTTGGTTTTGGTGGGTGCTATTCCTCTTCTCTGTCAAGAGAACATCTTGAAGTATCATTTGTAGGGCAGGTTTGAAAGAGGTAAATTCTTTTAATTTTTCTTCACTGTGGAAGAATTTTATTTCATTTTCAAAGACAAAAGAAAGCTTTGCTGGATATGTTATCCTGAGCTGACAATTTTTTTCTTTTAGAATCTGGAATATGTCACTCCATTCTCTTCTTGCCTGTAGAGTTTCCTGTGAGAGGTCTCCTGTGAGTTTAATGGGCATTCCTATATACGTCAGTTGACCTTTTTCACATGCACATTTCCTTCTTTTCCTTATCTTCAGTTGAAGACAGCTTGATGGTCATGTGTCTTGGTGAAGATTGCCTTTGATCAACCCTGTTGGGAGTTCTGTGCCTCTCCTGGATATTGGTTTCCAATTCTTTCTCTAGCTGGGGGAAATTTTCCCTTATTATTTCATTAAATACACTTTTAAACTCAACTTCTTTTTCTGCACCTTCTGGGACTCCCGTAACTCTCATATTAGGCCTGTTAATAGTGTCTTTCAATTCTAAAATACTTTTTTTGGCCTGGTCCAGCTTTTTGTTTGCTTCCCCCCAATGACAGGAAATATCTTCCAATTCTGAAATTCTTTCTTCTGTTTGCTTCATTCTATTTTGGAGAGTCTCCACTGTACTTTCAATTTGCCCCACTGTATTCTTCATTTCTGATATATCAGCTTTCATTTGATTCATTTCCAGTGTGACATATTCCTTGACTTCCTTGAATGCCTGCTTTACATGCTTCTCATTATTGATAAGAAGTTTTATAACAAGTGTTTTGAATTTTGTATCTCCCATTTTCTTGATGTCTTCCTCAAATAACTCTGAGGTTGGCATAGGGTTTTCCTCCTTTGCAAGGGAGTTGTCACTAACATTCCTTTTGCCAGTGTGTCTTCTTTTGCTCTTGGTCATTGCATTTCTGGTTAACAAAATCTTCTCCTTGGGGCAGGTTTCTAAGCTCTGTCACCTACAGGTCTACAGTTCAATTTTACTTATTGCAGTTGGTATACAGCTCTTTGTTTGCAGCCAATTTTGCCACTCCCTCCAACAAGTTCCAGGTCTAGCTTCTTATGTTATATTTCCACCGTGGTCTCCATAGTCCCTGCTCCTGGATCACCAGTCTCCACCTCCTGTGACACTGTGCTGAGGTTGCATTCTTGTCTCTGCAACCTTTTCCCCGCTTCTGGTTGGAACAGGTCCCAGGTTTAGAGAGACACCAGGAGTCCTATATAGCTAGGTTGTTGTCAGTGGTAATCTTGCAGGAACCTGTTGGACATTAGATCTGAGGTCCACACAGACCTATTTTGACACATACGATGCTAAAATAAGTATTATTTTCCTGTGCGACCAGTGCAATGTACTGAGCTCAATGAGTTCTCACCGTGCTCAGCACATGCCCAGTTCACTGTTGCCCCTGCAGTCCTAAAACTTTTGCCACACTGTACAAAATGGCAGCTGGTGTGCCACTACTAGAATTCTTGATCTGCTGGCCGTCAGGTTTGAGGGCTACCCAGACCTGTCTTGGGTGGAACCTGTAGAATGCCACATTGTTGAAGTTCACTGAGTCAGAAATGAGTTCACTGCCAGCTTAGCATATGCTAAGTCCTTTCCTTTGCCTTTGTCTCCTTACGCAAAATGGCGCCCAATTTGGCTCTAGGGGGATGACCTGGGCTGTGAAATCCACCCTGTCCCTGCACGCCCATGAGGGATCTGTTGTTGCTCCGTCTCTGCCCCTGGTCAAATCAAACAGACCAGCAGAACATGCAGTTTTTTGTCTGGGTTCACCTCCCAATCCCCCAGTGAACGTCCCTTCCCACCTTGCTGCTTGTGGAGTTGTTGCCAGTGCAATTCAGATTGCCACTTGCTGAATGACGCTGGGGTATCAGCCACTGCAACACCACACCGTTGTTTTTGCTGCTTTCCTGTGTCTGTCAGTCTCCAGGTACTCCTCTGCTGTTGTTCTGTCCTCTCCTATTTCCTGGAATATGCCCTCTCTGCTTCATGCTTGTTAATGTTTCTCTGTCTATTTAAATGTGTCCTTACCCTATTCTGCCATCCTCATTCTCCCCAGCTGGGATTCTTTATTGAATTTGCGTGTTTGGGCATTGATATCTAATCAAGACATTGTTATATGTGGAAGGTTGCTGATTTAAGATAAATATGTGATCCACCAAAATTAATTGTTTTATATTTGTCTTTCTGGTGGCTGTGGAAACTTCATATTTTCTTTTGACATCATTAGACATCTTAGCTCTTGAAATTCAACTATAACACAGCACAGTTTTTCCATTTTACTAATACTGGTGTGCTCCATGCATCCACTATTTCAATAGAATTTTTTATCCCTTTCAAATTCATTTTTGTTATAAATCTAACTGATGGAGGAGCTACTGCATCTTTAGGTCCACATGCCCTCAGGCTGTGTATTTGCTTAACTTGTCCTTGGTGAACCAACCTGCCTGTCCACATTATAAGCACTCCATCTTCATTATCTTCTGGCCCGGTTAACTACACCATCATCTGCTGCTTTCACAATTGGTAATCATGAGGAATGTTGACTCCTGTGGAGACCGCCATCTTACCCTGCAGGTGGACACAGACTAGATTCCTCTATTATTGGGAATTTTGCCTGCTCTATTAAATGAAACTCTTTAAACACTCAATATAATGTTTGAAGAAGCTAATTGAAGTCTCTGAAAAAGAAATAATATCAGGAACATTGGGGAAGAGAAGAATTTTAGATTTCACTGAACTAGGGGGCAGACATTGTGGTACACCAGGTTAAGCCCCTGATTGCCATGTAAGAATCCCATATTGGAATGCCAGGCTGAGTCCTTGCTGTTATACTTCTGATCCAGCTTGCAGACTAATGCACTTTGGAAGGCAGCATTACTACCTATGCATGAGACACAGATGGAGTTCCTTGGCTCCTGTCTTCGGCTTCACTCATCCTTGCCCATTGCTTTCATTTGGGTAGTGAACCAGTGGATAGAAGATTCTCTCTGTCACTCTGCCTTTCAAATAAATACATCTTTTAAAAATATATTATTGATTGGGCCCGGCGGCGTGGCCTAGCGGCTAAAATCCTCACCTTGAACGCGCCGGGATTCCATATGGGCGCCGGTTCTAATCCCAGCAGCTCCACTTCCCATCCAGCTCCCTGCTTGTGGCCTGGGAAAGCAGTCGAGGATGGCCCAAAGCTTTGGGACCCTGCTCCCGCATGGGAGACCTGGAAGAGGTTCCAGGTTCCCGGCATCGGATCAGTGAGCACCAGCCCGTTGCGGCTCACTTGGGGAGTGAATCATTGGATGGAAGATCTTCCTCTCTGTCTCTCCTCCTCTGCATATATCTGGCCGTAATAAAAATGAATAAATCTTTTAAAAATATATATATATTATTGATCACTTCCAATTTGTTCATGCTTCTTACAAGTTGGCTTTTATTTCACATTCTTTTCTCACTTTTCAAAAATATTTATTTATTTCAAAGGCAGAATGACAGAGACACAGGGAAAGCCAGACAGAAATAACAGTAGTGGCATGAAGTAGACAACAGAAGAAGATAAAGGAAGTCCATTTTCTGGCTGAAGTATTGGAGCAGGGAGCCTGAGGAAAGGTGAGAAATGCCAGGGAAATTGTAGAGAAGGAGGAGTTCAGGGAAACTAATAAATAAAAATGAATTTTTAAAATATTTAGGAACATTTGGGCTGTTTTCACCTGTTTGTTCACTCCTCAAATGGACTAAACTGCTAAAGCTGGGTCTGTCTGAAGCCGGGATCCAAGAGCTGCTTCCAGGTCTCCCATGTGGGTGCAGGGGCCCAAGGACTTGTGTCATCTTCCACTGCTTTTTCAAGCCTGCATAAAGGAGCTTGCCCCTCCCAACAAAAACCAAATGAAAAAAAAAGTTATAACAAAAACATAACCATGGCCTCAGCAAAAGTATGGAGATGACAGAGGGAAAAAATTGTGAATTTGATAAAGGATCAATAGAAATTGCCCAATCAACAACAAAACTGAAAAAAAAAAAGCAATATGACAAAATTTTAGAGACCAATGAGACAACAAGAAATTTCTACTATGTCACGCCAAGAGAAAGTATTTGAAGAAATGATGACTGAGAATCTTCATTTGACAAACGACCTAAACCATCAATGTCTTTTGGGGTTTAAGATGCTCAGTAAACTTCAAATATGATAAATAGAGACCCGGATACATCATAATCAAACAGCTGAAAAAACAGACAAGAGAGTAAAATGATGTAATACTTGCATGAGAACAAAGATTCAAATGCCTGTGGATTTCTCAGCAGAAACCGGGAAAGCCAGAAGGAGGTAGAACATATTTAATGTGCTGAAAGGAAAACACTGTCAACCCATAATTCTATATTCAGTGAAAAATATCCTTCTGGAGTTAAGATGAGAGATGTTCTCAAATAAAGCCAAACCGAGGTAATTCATTGCCAACAGACCTACTCTAAAAGAAATGCTAAAAGGTATTCTTCAAACAGAAGGAGAATGAGAACAACGGAACTTGAAGCTTCTGGGTAAATATAATAATCTTCTCTTTGGAGTTCTTTAAAGTATGGTTGACAACTGAAAACAAAAATGATAAATGATGGCTGATTTTTTAATCAGTGTAAATAAACACAGTAAGGTAAATATAAAGTGTGTGGGAAAGAGAGGGACCTATGTGGTGGTGCTTTCATTTCCTACCTAAAATGGCAACATAGTCAGGATAACTGGAATAATTTAGCTGCTAGAAATTTCTTTTAAAAATACCCTACATAAAGAAAGTTGAAACAAATCATACCATTATGATACATTATGACACATGAAAGCAGAACATTAAAATGGCCATATAACAATGAGCTGAAGCAGAAAAGGGGAAGCATAATAATAATAGTAATAATAATAATAATAATAATAACAATAAAAAATAGGGAACTGGCACCAACAGCTAATAAAATTGTGAATCCAAATGTAACAGTACCAATAATTTTATTAAAATCAAATCATCTAAACATGTCAAAGAGAGATGATATAGATACATGAAAATGACCTAATTATATCCTGCCTGGAAGGAATTAACTTGAATTTAATGATGAAAAGTAAAAAAAAAAAAAAAAAGATGAGCAAAGATATACCATGTATACACTATCAGAAGCTTGAGAGTGACATCAGTCAAATGGTAGCAAAGACAATTCTAAGCACCTGCTCCTCTAAGGAATTACTGAAAAACCAGCAGAAAGTTTAAGAACTAATGCTGTGGAACTCTGGAAACAGCTGAAACCTGTTTTGTCAAGAAACATGAAGATTCCTAAACCTCCGGCAGATGGACAAATGAGAGAGAGCACATATTATGTTCTAACAATTTACCGAACATTAAAAAGTACATAAAATGAAATTTAAAAAATAATACAACCTACTTCTGGGAGGTGTGCGTCATTGAATATCAACAAACCATAGAATCTTACTGACCACTGCAAGCATCATTTCCTGTTCCACATTAATTTCTACATGTGTATGTCAGAACATACACATTAGAAACGGCTTCATAAAGATATGTCAGTGAAAGGAATATGACCTAATGCTGCTACCATGAACAACTTTAAATTAGAAATTTATCTACTGCCAACAGACATCAGGTATCAGTGTGTTTCCATCTAAAATTGCGAGCAAGCTGGCGGTGCTGTGTGAGGCGACTGCAACATACACCTCGGTGCTCAGCATGAAAACCACGAGTTTAATCAATCCAGGAAAAAATCAACTGTTAAAATATTTCCCACAACTGAACACTAGCACCAGGAAGATTTATAAGCAAGTTGTACTACACATACAAAGAATATTTAACTCCAAGCTCACAGAAACTCCTCCAGGAAATAGGGAGAAAAAAGGTAACATTCTTATTTATCAAAAGCTGATTTTATTCTGATTTGCAAACCAGACAAGAAAAAAGTTTGGGTTTTATATGGAAGCATAATGAATCATTCCAAAACTCAGGGGCTTAAAAGAAAATATATGCCATACCTTTCATTATTCCGGTTGACTATGTTCGCCTGGGTAGTTCTTCTAATCCATGTGAAGTCAGCTGTGGCTGTGGCTGATGAGTCTGGAATTCCAAGGTGGTTCCACCATATAGGAGGTGCTTTGGTGGTGCTGGTAACAAGGTTGAGCTCAACTAAGATGCAGGAATACATGAACCTGTCTCTCTGCTTCTCCAGAAGGTAATTTCAGCTTCACAGTGTTTCTCCAGCAGGCAAGCAAGGCTTGGTTCATGGCAGCTGAGGGTTCCCCAGGTGAGACAAATGAAATACCAAGCTTTTCTAAAGCTTAGAACTAGCCCAGCACCAGTTCTGCTGTACCCATTAGGATTAAATTAGTAATAACCCAGTTGTAGGCAACTACCAAAGCTGCCTTGTACCTAGGCGAATGCTGCACTATTGGCAGAAAAGCAGCTGATGTCATATGTGTGGGCCAGCTCTGGGGACAGCCTATGCAGGGATAGGCCTTAGCACCCATTGGCATGCATGAGAATCAGGACAGGATGTGGACCATGCCTGCCAGCATGTGCAAGATCTGAGGCTGGAAACAGGTAGGGGGACTCTGGGGACACCCCTGTTGGACTGCAGCTCCCACTGATGAGTGTGAGAGCCAAGGCTGTGAGCAGAACAAGCTGGGCAAGGCTGCAGCACCTATCAGCGTGTGTGTAGGCCGATCTGGGCTCCAGAACCAGCTGATGCTCACAAGAGCCAGAATGGGTGTTAGACAAGCCAGGCCCAGGCACTTACCAGATCACATGAGAGCCAGTTCTGAGGGTGGGACTGGCTGGCTAGGCTTTAGCATCCACCAATGAGAGCCAGAATGAATGTGGGCTGGTTGGACTAGGCTCCAACATCCATCAGGACTCAGGGTCTGCCACGTAGGTCTGGGTGACAACTCCTGATGGCTCATGTGAGGTCTGGTTGTGGGTCAGGCAGATTTGTAGTTTCTAGGAAGCAAATAAATAAATAATAATAATAACAATAATCAAGGCCTTATTGAATGCTCTTACATCAAGCATGCATGCAATATGTTGTTAACTCTGAGATCTGGTACAGCAGATAAAACCACCACTGATGATAGTGGTATCACATGTCTTCACATTATTATTATCATTATTATTATTATTAATTTTTTTGTTACAAGAAGCTACAGATCTCTTGATTATATTGTGAGTTTACAGAAAATGCAGTTTTCCAAGACAAGGAAAAGTTAATATGTGCAAATTGAAGATTAAAATAATCCTCAGGAGAGTAAATATTTGAAATGAACACAAAATGATACAAAGAGGAACTTCTGGGGATAAAAAAAAAACCCAAAATCACTTCTCTAAATCTACAGCAAGTGTAAATATTGACACAGAAGGACCTGGATTCCATCTTGGACTTAGATTGACATAGGTTTGATGTGATCACTGTCAAAATCCCAATAGTAATTTTTGCTGAAATTGAAAAATACATCCTAAAATTCAAGTCTGAACGGACCTCCAAATGACAAACCAATCTTGAAAAGGGAGGAATCAGTTGAATATCTCACCCCTTCTGATTTCAACGTTTAGTACAAATCTACAGTAATCATAGCAGTGTGATACTGGCATAAGACAGACAGACAGATCAACAGGATAGAATGGAAACCTAGGGATAAATACTCCGAGATATTAAATGATTTTCAAAAGGTGTGTTTAGGGGGAATAGTCTTTAATAAATAAATGATGTTTGGAAAATCGGATATCCAAAAGAAGTAAAAGAACAAAAATGGATTCTTAATTTAAAATGGAGCTATGGGGCCAGCACGAGGCATAACAGATTAACTCTGTGATACAAGCATCTCATATGGATGCCAGTTCAACTCTCAGCTGTTCTTATGACCTGGGAAGGAGTGAAGGATGGCTCAAGGCTTGGGCTTCTGAAACCCATAAAGCAGAACCTGAAAGAAGCTCCTGGCTCTTGGCTTCAGATGGACTCAGCTCTGGCTGTAGTGGCGATTTGGAAAGTGAACCAGTAGAGGAAACATCTCTCTGTCTTTCCTTCTCCCTTTGTATAATCTACCTTTAAAGTAAAAATAAATACCATTTTATAAAATGGAGCTATACATAAAGGCTAACACTGTAGAAATCTTCAAAGAAAACAGAAAGGTTTCATCACACTGAATTTGGCAATGATTTCTTGAGCATAACTTCAAAAGGAAATGCAACAACAAAAGGCCTATTTCTTAAACAGGTTGATATCTATGCGAAGTAGACAAACTGTAGTAAGTTAAATTTAAAATGTATGCGTGTCTGGGTCCAGCACAATGGCTCAGGACTAAATTCTTGCCCTACAAGCTCTGGCATCCCACAGGATGCTGGTTTGTGTTCCGGATATTTCTCTTCCCATCCAGCTCCCTGCTTGTGGCCTGGGAAAGCAGTCAAGGATGGCCCAAAGCCTTGGAACCCTGCACCCATGTGGGAGACCCAGAAGAGGCTCCTGGCTCCTGGCTTCAGATCAGCTCAGCTCTGGCAATTGTGGTTACTTGGGGAATAAAGCAGCTGGTAGAAATTTTTCTCTCTGTAAATATTCTTTTCCAATAAAAATAAATTTAAAAATCTAAAAAGAAAATGCATGTATATCTAGACAAAATCAGTGAAGTGAAAAGCCAACCTATGGAGAGAAAGTATTCACAAATTGTACGTCTGATAAGCAGTTAGTACCCATAATATATAAAGAATGACTAGAATTCAACAAAACTAGCGAAATAAAAATGGACACAAAAGGCTTCAACAGGGAGTTGGCACAGAGACACTGCAATGTGACTCACTACCTAAAGCACTGACATCCCAGGTAAGCGCTGGTTGAAGTCCCTACTATTTCTAATCCAGTTCCCTACCAATGTGCCTGGGGAAGCAGTGTAGGATTGATTGCCCAAGTATTTGGGCCCTTGCTACCTTGAGGGAGACATGGTTGGTATTGCAGAATCCAGGTTTTATCAAGACCCAGCCTTGCCCATTGAGGCTATTTGAGGAATAAACTAGTGATAAAAGATTTCTTTCTGCTGCTTCTTCTCTCTGTAACTCTGCATTTTGAATAAAAGAATAAATCTTTAAAAAGATTAACAAAAACGTCCCTAAAGAAAACATACAGATAACCAGTAAGCAGGTTAAAAGACATCCAATAGTCATTAAGGGAATGCAAATTAAAACCACAATGAGCTAGAACTGCACATTCATTGAATTGGCTACTATTAAAGAAAAATGCAAGCAGGAAAATGGAAAGGATTGGTGAGTGTTTGGAGACACGGAAACACAAAGGTGTTACTGCAACTGCAAGAAGGAGCATCTGCTGGTGAAAACGGTATGATCATTTTTCAGAAAAATTAAAAACTGAATGACCATTTATTCAACAATTCAATTTATGGGTAATGCCACAAGAACGGAAAGCATGGGGTTGAAGAGAGGTTCATATGCTTGTGTTTCTAACAGTGGTCGTCACAACAGCACCAAAGCAGAGGTAACACAGGTGCTCATCACTGCCAGAACCCGTGAACCCAATGTAGCATGCACACAGAATAGAATAGTATTAACTTTTTGGGATACAGTACCATTTATACTATTTTAAAACATGTCATTATTTTTTTAAGGATTTATATTTTTTTTTATTACAAAGTCAGATATACAGAGAGGAGGAGACTCAGAGAGGAAGATCTTCCATCCGATGAATCACTCCCCAAGTGACCACAACGGGCCTATGTTGCGCCAATCCGATGCCGGGAATCAGGAACCTCTTTTGGGTCTCCCATGCGGGTGCAGGGTTCCAAAGCTTTGGGCCGTCCTCCACTGCTTTCCCAGGCCACAAGCAGGGAGCTGGATGGGAAGTGGAGCTGCCGGGATTAGAACTGGCGCCCATATGGGATCCCGGCGCGTTCGAGGTGAGGATTTTAGCGGCTAGGCCACGGTGCCGGGCCCAGGATTTCTTTATTTTTTTTGGAAAGGTAGATTTACAGAGAGAAGCAGAGACAAAGGTTTTCCATTTGCTGGTTTGCTCCCCAAGTGGCCGCAATGGCTGGAGTTGAGCTGGCCTGAAGTCAGGAGCTTCTTTCAGGTCTCCCATGCAGGTACAGGTCGCCAATGCCTTGGGCCATCCTCGACTGCTTTTCCAAGCCACAAGCAGGGAGCTGAATGAGAAGTGGAGCAGGTGGGACATGACTGGAGCCCATATTGGATCCAGGTTAATGCAAGGTGAGGACTTTAGCCACTAGGCTACTGCGCCAGGCCCGCATTACTAACTCGGAATGAGGCACTTAACTTTGTATGTCAGAAAGGATGGCTAAATAGGTAGTGAAATATTGTTTCTGAGAGTGTCTGTGAGGGTGTTTCAGCAAGAGACCGGCATTTAAATCAGAAGGTTGATTACAGAGGATCTGGCCTCACCAATGTGGGTTGGCACCAGATTCACAGAGGGCTGATGGAGGAAGGGCAAACTCACCCTCGAGCTGGGGTTTCCATCTTCTACCCCCTTCTCTGTCCTTCCAGGTTGGATATCATTGTACTTTCTCTGGTTCTCAGGCCTGTAGCCTCATCCTGAATGACAGCACATTACCATCACTTTTCCCACTTCAGCAACTCAGAGAGCGGATAGTGGAACCTCTTCTAATCATGGAAACCAATTTTCAAACCAATTAAATCAATGAATCCCTCTCTTTTTTCTTTCTTCCTTCTTTATTCTCTTTCTCTTGCTCACTCTGTGTGTGCGTGTGTTTTATTGGTTCTTTCTCTTAAGTTGATTGATAACTTTAAAAGAAAATTCTGATACACACCACGATGTGAATAAGCCTGAATGACATTATGTTAATTTGCTAATTGAAATAAACCAGACACACACACAGCAATCATGGTAGCACCCCATTTATATGAGGTACCTAGAGACCTATAGTAACAGAAAATAGAAGAATGTTACCAGGGGCTGGAGCAGAGAGGAGTGAGGAGTTGCTGCTGAATGGTTCCAGTTATGCAAGACACAATGTTCTGGAGATAATTAAATGGTTGATATGATTACTTCTGTTATGTGTGTATTTCACAATAATTTTGAAACAAACAAAAAAACTCCAAAACAATAAATAGTTTCAGTTTCCACATTTTCAACCATCTCACAAATATTTGTAATCTGTAGCCTTGATTTTTTTCTCAAAGATTTGTTTATTTTCATTGGAAGGGCATATTTACAGAAAGAAGGAAATACAAAAAGAAAGTTTCATCCATTGGTTCACTCCCCAAATGGTCACAACAGTTGGAGCTGAACTGACGCCAAAACCAGGAGTCAAACGCCTCTTCGGGGTCTCCCACGCAGGTGCAAGGTCCGAAGGCTTTGAGCTGTCCTCTATTGCTTTCCCAGGCCACAGGCAGGAAGCTGGATGGGAAGTGGAGCAGCTGAGCCACAAATTGGCACCCATATGGGATCCTAGCGCTTGGATGTGCAGTATTAGTCAGTTTGAGCCATTGCACTGGGCCCCTGTAATCTTCCTTTTCTTACCCTACCTGAGACAAAAGTTATCTTTTGAAATTTCTTGGTAACAAATGCTAAGAGCCTCCTAATCTCTTACATAAATTGGTAACAGGCCCAAAACATTGCTTTATCCCAGTATCAGATTCTCATAGCCTGGACAACAGTCACAGTGGACCCAGGCTTGGGGTGCTCTTTAGTGTTGCACAAGCCATGGAAGTCATGGACTTACAGATCACAACTGACAATTCCGTGGCCAGAAATTTGAAGCCTGTTATCTGAGGACAGTTACAGAAAAAGTCAGATTAGGATGATTGTAATCAATATTTACATCATGGAGGGTCAGACATCAAAACACAGCCACTGGAAAAAGAACAACCAGGGAAATGAGATTTCACCAAGCAAAATAAGACAAAGATGCCTGACCTGCCAGATAAAAAATTCATAACTGGGCCTGGCACTGTGGCATTAGTGGGTTAAGCAACCAACTGTAGTGCCAGGATCCTGTATGGGCATCAGATCCTGGCTAACCCCACTTCTGATCCAGCTCCGTGCTAATGCTCCTGGGAAAGCTACAGAGGATAACTCAAGTGTTTTGGGCCACTGTTGCCAACGTGGGGGACTCAAGGAATTTCCTGGTTCTGGAAATGAATCAATGGATAGAAGAATTCACTCCTTTCTCTTACTCTTGCTTTGTCTTTCAAATATATAGAAATGGATCTTTTAAAAAGATGTATAAATAACCATTTTAAGGGTGTTCAGAAAAATTTAATATAGAAAGAAAAAAGGAAGGAAGAAAGGAAGGGAGAAAGAAAGAAAGAAAGAAAGAAAGAAAGAAAGAACGAACGAACTAAAAACAGCTAAGCCATCATGTGCCCCAGTGCTCCTACTACCGGGTAAATACCCAAAGGAAAGGAAATCATGAGGGTCATGAGCTATTTGTGCTCACAGGCACTACAGTGCTATTCAGACCAGCCAGGATACGGATTCAACTTAAGCGTCCATCAAAAGATGAAAGGATAAAGAAAATGTAATACATCCACATGCTGGGAGACTCTTCAGCCATCAAATAAAGAATGAAATCCTACCATCTGTGGCACCATGGATAAATCTGAGACATCATGTTCAGTGAAACAGGTCAAGCGCAAAAACACAAACGCTCCATGATATCATTCATATGGAATCCTACAAAGTTGATCTTACAGATGTAAAAAGTTGAGTTATGATTACCGGAAGTTTGAATATTTAGGGTAAGCATGGGAGGTGATGGTCAAAGCATATGTCATTTTAGCTGTTTAGGAGAAATATTTTTAAACACATCAAGAATATGAAAAGGTAATGAAACAAAGCAGGTATGTGATTGCTGGAGGAGGGGCTGTGTTAGGGCAGCAAGGCTTGGGGTGTGAAGGAAATGGTGAATAAGACAGTAATGGAGTTTCTTTTTATGTACTAACAATATCGTGGTGATCTGTGAATTGTGCTGTTGGTTGGAGAACTCTGTCTTTATAATAAGGACCACTGGATAACATGATAAGTGAATTACATCTCCATAAAGTTGCTTTAGAAAAAGAAAGTTGAGTTTTCCTTTCCTGGCTGTGTGGGAGTTAACAGTGCCCAGAATTGCCTTTCTGCTAAAACAGGTAGAAGAAGAATCATCATATGCCAAACAAACTATCTGCAAAATGTCCACAGTGGACAGTTGTTTACAGGCATCAGTCGAGAGCCTGCAGGACTGTGGTTCCTGAAAGAAGGGAACCAATGGAGATGAGGCCTTCGGGAAACTAAAATGATGCTGGAAGGCAATTTGTAATCTTGAACAGGTAAAGAAAACAGGGCCATATGGCTTAATTAAGTTGAGAAATCAGAGATAGAAGTCTGGGGAGAAAGAAGCAAGAAAAAAATTATGAAGCAGAAGAGCAAGTCACTCAGGGAAAGAGCTCTGGCCTACATGCCTTCATGTCCCCTGGAGTCTGGGTGAAAAGTATTCCCTCGTGATCTAGATAACATTCCTGAAATTAAAAGCAAAAATTCAAAGGAAAGAAAAAGTATTGGGGAACGATTTTAAGAACTCAGGGAGGGTAAGGAGTTGTTCATGTACTATGCAGCTGGAAGGAAGAGATTTCACTGAGTATTTGAGCAGTCAGCAGATTACCTTGGTAATGAGACTAAACCAGTCCTCTAGGAATTGTTCATCTGGATCTGCTTAAAATGGCTTAAACACAAGCCTGTAAATCACCCAATAGCACTGAAAATAATTCAAACTCCTTCTAATGTGATATAATAAAATCTAGAGATTTTACATCCAAAATTTGGAAAGGTTGACAGCCAATAAAAATTGACTAGACATGCAACAAAACAAGACAATGTGAACTATAATTGGGAGGAAAAAAGAAGCCCATACAAATACCTCTCGAAATGAGAGTTAATGAAATCATGACACAGGAAAAATAGTTATTTGATATGCTCAAGAATATATTGGAATACATACACATCATGAAGAAACAAAATATAAAAGATATAAGAACTAAATAGAAATTCTAGAAATGAATACACAGTAATTAAAATAAAACAGCAAATTACACACTGAAGAAGAGATTCACTTGAAGAAACAGCAAAAGGACTTACAGAAAACGAAGCAGAGAGAGGGAAAAAGCAGACACCTGCCTAGCGCACCACGGGTCAGTGCCAAGTCTGGGCATGTGTAACTGGATGCCCAGCAAAAGTGAGGAGCACAGAAAACTTGAACAGCACAGCTTCCCAAATTTGATAAAGCATATGAATTTATAAATCTAAGGTAATCGGTGGACCACAAGAAAGATAAAAAAATGATAACTTCTCCCTCTCTCACTCACACTCACACACATACACTTACATAAATAAAAAATTTTAAAAAGTAAAACGTACATGAAAATCACAGACTTCTGCACTTTGAAAAACCCTATTTAGAAAATGATCATTTCCCACAGAATAAATCCAATATATATGAATGTATCACAATGGAACTGTACCAAGAACTTATAAATTACTTGTGCGTAGGTCAAGTTAATTTTCTATATATGACAAATGACTCAATTTTTTAAAGTAAGATTTATTTATTTTTATTTGAAGATTCACAGAGAGACAGAGAAGGAGAGACAGAGAAAGGCTTTGGGCCATCTTCTACTGTTTTCCCAGGCCACAGGCAGGGAGCTAGAAGATAAGTGGAGTAACCAGGACATGAACCGGTGCCCATATGAGATCCTGGCACATACAAACCAAGGGCTTTAGCCACAAGGCTACTGCCCTGGGCCCCACAACTCAATTTTTTAAGGTGGGAAAATACTTAGATAATTTTAAAAATAAACTGTGTAAATTGTCAAGAAACAGCAGCAAAAGGCTTAACATCATGCAAATTAAAATCATAATGAGGCACAATTTCGTAACAACTAACTAGACAATAAAAAATGTTCAAGAGTATGTGCGCTAACTAGAACCCTCATGTATGGTTGGTGGAAAAATAGAATGCCACAGTGATTTTGGCAGTCAGTTCAGCCATTTCTTTCTTTAACCTTTTTAAAAATAGATTTTTAGAAAAATATTTGAAAGGCAGAGTTACAGGGGGATAGGAAGAGAGAATGAGACAGAGATCTTCCATTTGCTGGTTCACTCCCCCTGATGGCTCCAATGACCCGGGACAGGCCAGACAAAAGCCAGGAACCGGGAGCTTCTTCCTAGTCTCCTGTGTGGGACCAAGGACTCAAGCACTGAGATCATCTTGCACCGCTTCCCCATACACATTAGCATAGAGTTGGATAAGAAATGGAGCAGTAAGGCATGAACTGGCATCCTGATTGGGATGCAGGCATTACTGATGGTGACTCTATGTCCTTCCATTTACACACAGATAAAAGATCTGCGGCGTGGCCATAAAGTAAAATGCCATCATCAAGAAAAAGAAATGAAGCATCGAGATTCAAAAGCATGAAAGTTTCAAAACCAATATTTAAACAAAACAAGCCAGACTCACTGGGTGTACATAGTGTTTGGCCCCCTTGATATCAAACTCTAGAGAATATCATCTATAGTGACTCAGAGCGAATAGCAGAGATGTGGGGTCAGATGTGGGAGAGGCACAAGGAATCTTCCTGAATCAGAGGAGGCAGTTGTAATTTCATTATGGCAGTAATTAGATGTGTGACTAATACATCAGATTTCATGGAAATCTGCATCAAGTGAGCACATCACGTTGTATGTAAATTACAAATGGGTGGTGTTATTAAGCAAGTTGAGAAAATTCCATCGAAAGAATTACATCTCTTAACTGACACAGATTTGCTCACTGCACAGAAACAAACAAGTGTGTTAGGAAGGATGACGGGGAAGAGCGAGAGGAACAAGGACAAGGAGCACAGCAGCACGCGGACACCTGTGCGAGCGGCAGCCTGGGCAGCTCACACACTCACTCACATACTTACATACTCACAGACACACTCGTGGGTGCTTACATGCTCCTGCAGCCACATCCCTACAATCCACACATCCACATGCTATACATGTATCCACACACTCATATATGTGCACACTCACATACGTGCATGCTGAAGAGATGTCCCCCCCACACACAACAAAATTTAAAAAAAAAAAATACTTCAAAGACCCGACTATTTTTTAGACTTCTCGGGGTCCCAGAGCCTCTGTTCAGTGGGAGTTTGGTTCAACTGCTGACCTGTGGCTCACAAAAGCTGCAAGGTGGCCGAAGCTCCAGGGATGTGTGCTTGCATTCAGATTCGGACTGCTTAACTTTCACAGGTCTCAGTTTCTGTGTATACGATAGATCTTACAATTGTACTCACCTCACAGGGTTCTTAAATATATTTAGATAATCTGTTTAGAACACTTGGGGGAAGTGCCTGGCATGGCTATCTATTTAGTAAGCATTATTTTGAATGGCTGTTTAATTAATGTAAGCAGTAAACGAGAGGCATGAACAGTCACGTAGTGGGGCTAAGGTGTGGCATACCAGGTAAAGCTGCTACCTGTGGCACCAACGTTGCATTATGGGTGCCAGTTTGTGTCCCAGCTGTTCTGCTTGCTATCCAGCTCCATACCATGCACCTAGGAAAGCAGCAGCAGATGGCCCAAGTGCTTGGACCCAGGCACTCATGTGGGAAACCTAGAAGATGTTCTTGGATCCCAGCTGCAGACCTGCCTAGCCGTTTGAGGAGTGAATCCGTGAATGGAAGATCTCTCTCAGTCTCTGTCTGTCTCTCCCCTCTCTGTAACTCTGCCTTTCAAATAAAATTTTATATATATATATAATTTTTATATATATATATATAAAGTGACATAGTAAAATCATTTTTCAGTAACATTTTAAGAGAAGCCCTAGTCTTGCCATCCAGTGCAGGGTTGCCTAATGTGAGCAGCTCAGTATCCTCATGAGCACGTATGGGCTGTGTTATGGCTGATCCAATTCACTCTGAAGTTAGACTCTAAGACCCAGACTATGCCAGTGCCTGAAAGGCCTGCCTCTGCTCCATATTGCTACCTTTCAGAGGAAGAAAACAAACAAATAAAACATAAATGCAGATATTGAAAGGTACAATGAGGACAGCAAAGTTGGAATCTGGGAGCAGTGACAGACGTGGATGGAGACTCAAGTTGAAAGAGGGAGCAAGCCGTCCCTGAGGAAGGGACCCTGAGTCAGGACTTAGCGGGAGGAAACTGTACAGGAAGAACTGACAGAGTGCCTTCCAGACAGGGATGCTGTGAGGCACAGCTGCAGGGAGCAAGGGACCCTGGCATGCTGTCCTAGCAGAACTAGAAATCACTTATACCCATCAGGAGAGTATGATCCCAACCAATAAGTGGATGAAAACTAGAAACAGGTGTCTCATACAGAGGAAAATAAACAGAATGAACATAGGGCTGGCATTGTGGTATAGCAAGCTAAACTGTCACCTATAGTACCAGCATCCTATAAGGGTGGGAGGCCCACTCAAGTCCCAGCTGCTCCACTTTGGACCCAGCTGCCTGCTAATGTACTTGGGAATCATCAGAAAATAGCCCAAGTCCTTGGACTCCTGCATTCACACAGGAGACCTGGATGAAGTTACATACATGTATATATATGTAACATAAGCGAATATTCCAAAATGAATGGAAAAGCAACAATGTTCTTAACAGTAAGAGCCACACCTGTCACCTAATCAGCTCTAAATGGACCAGGGACCTAAATCTGCACACAGAAACTATCAAGCTATTACAGGAAAACATAGGCAGCACTCTGTAGAATATAGGCATTGGTAAAGATTTCTTACAAAAGTCACCGAAGACGCAGAAGCAGTCAATGCCAAAATAAGCAAATGGACTAGATCAAACTAAGAAGCTTCTGTACAGCAAAGGAAACAATCAACAAAGTGAAGAAGCAACCAACAAAAGGGGAGAAAATCTTTGCGCACTGCACTGCACAACAGATAGGAGACTAATATCCACGATTTTACAAAGAGCTTCACAAACTCAATGACAGAAAATCAAACAACCTGTGAAGAAATGGGAGAAGAAAATGAACAGATATTTTTTTAAAAAATCAGTTATCTAACAGACATATGAAGAAAAGTGCTCAGACTCTGTAGCCGTTAAAGAAATACAAATAAAAACTGTATTGAGTTTCCATGTAACTCCAGTGAAATTGGCCTACATTCAGAAATCTGCTAACACCTGCTGGTGTGGATGTAGGGGAAGAGGTACACTACTTCACTGTTGGTAGTTCTGTAGGCTAGTGCAGACACCATGGAAGTCAATATGGAGAGTGCTAAAACAACTGCAAACTGACCTTATGACCCAGCTGCCCCACTCCTGGGAATATATCCAAAAGAAGTGAGATCTGCCTATGAAAAAGTGACCTGCAGCTCTACATTTACAGCAGCCCAATCCACAGTAGAAAAAAACAAAAACCAATACTCATAAAAAGAGGAATAGGAATAGATAAGGAAACTGTGGTATATCTACTCCATGGAATACTACTCAGCCATTAAAAAGCATGAAATTCTACCATTTACAACAAAATGGCAACTGGAGACCATTATGCTCAGTGAAATAGGCCAATCCCAAAATGAAAAATGTTACATGTTCTCTTTGATATAAGGCAAAAATACAAAACATATATATACATAGATTCTCATAACTTAATTGTATGATGGAGACTAGCATACTAGGAAGTAAAGATACATTGCAGTATGCATCTCTAATTCCAAATAAAAGGAGGATTCTCAATGAACTTGGTAAATATACCTTGATAATACGATACTAGATTTCTACCATGGCTTAAACCTAAAAGGCCATGATACACTTAAATAGCAGAATGTTGGACTTGTGACTCTTGCTGAAGGACTGTACTGTTGTAATAATCTGGAGGGAAACAGCAGAACAAGGAGGGTGAAAGGAGAGGTGAAGAGGGAAATCCCTATATTTGTAAAGCCACATCATGGAAAACAATAATTTAAAAAGTGTTCTTCATAATCACACTTGCAGACTGCAGTGTCTGTAATCTTCATGACAGTATCTGCCAATGTGTATAAAAACAGCCTAAAAATGCAATTGGTCATACTCATCTCATGGTGTCACACAACATCAGGTTAACTGCATATATGTGTGAGATAAGCTTTGCAGAATTATCCAAATTATAGAAAAACTGGTCTAACCAAAACATGAAAATTAGGAGAATGATTCATAAGCCATGGAATATCAATTTATTGCTGAATGGGTGATCAGTAGATATAATAATCATGATGACTGTAGAAATATTTAAAATGTTTCTGTAAAGTAAAACATGAAAAATTCTACATACTCTGTGACTAACAGTTCACCAAAAAAAGGATACACATACAAACTAATGTAAAACCCAGAAAAGTAAATTTAAAATAATGGGCTTCAGATTTTACTTTTGAAATTTATTTTTATTAAATTTGGAGGCAAAGAAATGGAGAGAGGCAGACAGAATTTCCACCTGCTGGGTCACTCCCTTTCCAGCCCCAGCAGCAGTGGCTGGGTTGGGCTGACCCAGAGAACAGTCTAGGTCTCCAATGTGAGTGGCAAAAGCCCACTTACTTAAGCCCACTGCTTTCCTGGGTCAACATTAGCAGGAAACTGGAATCAGGAGTAGACCCCGGAACTGACTACAAGAATTCCAATGTGGGGCATGCAAGTTTTAAGTCCTTAAAAAGTGTGTGTGTGTGTGTGTGTGTGTGTGTGTGTGTGTGTGTGTGAGGTAGATTTACAGAGAGAAGGGGAGACAGAGGGAAAGAACTTGCATCTGTTGGTTCACTCCCCAAGTGGCTACAATGGCTGGAGATGAGCTGATCTGAAGCCAGGAGCCAGGATCTTCTTTTGGATCTCCCATGCAGGGTAGAGCTCCCAAGGCCTTAGGCCACCCTCCATTGCTTTCCCAGGCCACAAGCAGGGAGCTGGATGGGAAGTGGAGCCGCCAGAATTAGAACCGGCGCCCATATGGGATTCTGGCAAGGGGAGGATTAACCAATTGAGCAATTGCACCAGGCCCACCAGTTTTTTGTTTTTTGTTTTTTGTTTTTTTTCATTACATTGCATTATGTGACACAGTTTTATAGGCACTGGGATTCCCCCCACCCCTCCCCAAACCCTCCCCACATGGTGGATTCCTCCAGAAGGTGGGACATTCCATGCAGAACAATTGGCCCATTTTCTTCAAGTCTCTAGATTAAAAGAGCCTTCTTCAGAGACACAGCAAACAACCAAATAGGGACAGTGGCTCTTGATCTGAACACACAAACTATAAAAAGATAAGTGTTGAGGTAATTAGAGAGTCACGTGACTGGGTATTTCACCATGCCAGTCACTAAGCTTTGTTTTCTCCAGTGTTTTTCAAAATATCGATGAAAGCATCATTTGCAGCTGGCTGTTTGAGTAGGGCTCCTGAAAGGCACCAACTGTAAGTGGAAGGTCCCTGGAATGGGGAGAAGGGGAGGTATGGCTGCCCCCTGGGTTTGTGCCAGCATCCAAGTCAGCCCCCTGCCAGTGCACTCTGGTCACCCAGGGCTCTAGCTTACTCAGCAGTTTGAGAGACCCTTGCCCATGCCGATGGGGCATGCTCTGCTGCCAACTGGACTGTAGGGGCCACTTGCTTCCTGACCATGGCAGTGAGTAGGCCAAGCTTTGCCTTGGCCTCTGTCCTGCAGAATAAGCTCCCTGTAGTTCTTCCAAGGATCCCCTTTGCACGCAGATGCAGGGAAGCGTGGCATGGCTCATGTTATAAAGAAATCAACCTCTCTGTGGCAGGGACCCCTGGTTTGAAGCAGGACCAGGTGAGAGGTGAGGACAGCTGGGACCAAGGAGGAAGGAGAGTTGGAAAGAGTCAGATAGAGCTCCAAAAGGCAAACGTGCTTCTGTGCCAAGGCAGGGAGAATCTGTTAGGATGCAGGGAGCTGCAGGGCATGTCTGCGTGCGCTTTGGGAGTGTGTTCATCAGTGGATGGAAACCAGCTGGCTATCTTGAACTTCAGAAGATTGCTTTTTCTTTCTAGGCCAAGTGTTTCATTTCCCCCCAAGTTGCTCATTTTTGAAAAGTTGACAGGAATTGCCAGGTAGTATCAGTATTGGAAATTCCTTGATGTTATGTGTAATTTTTTAAAAAAAGAAAGAAAGAAAAGAAGAAGAAAGAATGGCACTTTCTCTCAGATTTGAAAGAGGAAATATTATCCAAGCAGCTCCTGGCTGTAGAAGGTAGGGCAGTTCTTGACAAGCTATGCATTATTCTGAGAAGGTGGCAGAGCCTGCAACTGCCTGATGAAATTAGGAAGGTGAGTTAGCAAATGGCTGTTCAGCCTGAAGACATCCATGTCCCGCCTGTGTTCCGTTCCAGTGCTCCGGCTCTGGGCTCCAGCTTCCTGCCAGTCCACATACATGGAGAGACAACAAGTGATGGCTCAAGTGCTGCGGTCTCCGCAGCCCATGGGAGAGCTGTGTTGAGTTTCTGGCCCCGACACAGCTGGGCGCTGTCCCTGCTGCAGCAGGCATTTACGATCAACTGATGGTAACTACCTGTCTCCCAATCTGTATTTCAAGTGAAATAATTAAATTTAAAAAGAAAAAACAGTGAGGAAGTACAAGTTCTTACTTGGTAGATGGTAGTACGGCTAAGGCTCTGCATTTCTTTTTTTAGGTTTATTTTCTTTACTTGGAAGGCATAATTATACACACACACACACACACACCCCAAATGCTTCCAATAGCCAGATCAAAACCAGAAGCCAAGAGCTTCATCTAGGTCTCCTACAAGAGTACAGGTGTCAATGCATTTGGGCAATCTTTCACGGCTTTCCCAATGCATTAGCAGGAGCTGTATCAGAAGAGAAGCAGCTGGGCCGTGAACCAGTGCTCTTATGGGATGCTGGCGCCGCAAGTGGTTTATATGCTATGCCTCAACACTACCCTGAGGTCTGGCATTTCTACCAGTACTAGGCTGCCGGTCAGTGCACCACACTTTGAGCAGGAGGACCACATCAGAGCTCTGTGTTCTCTAGCCACCAGCAGTTTACTTAGAAATGAGGCTGGAACACTACAGTGACTGTTTGCTGAAGATTGGATATTTTACATAATCTTTTAAGATTATTATTTTTTTTTTCCTCACAAGGTTTTCATGCCCAGGGGCAAACCCTGGGGCACTTGCCCTACTTCTGGCCTTGATGGAAGGTTGGGACTAGAGTTTGTTAACACTGAAACTCTTTTTGAACATTTGCCTGAGGGGCCAAATTTAGACTTCTGCCTCTGCTCCGGAGGAGGACAGAAGCGGTCCAGGACAGATGCACCCACCATGGTGCTAATGATGAACAGTATGTACAGTGTCATCAAGCTTCCTGTCCTAACCACCGCTGTGACTAATCCACAGCCCGGAACTGTGTTCCCTGTGTATTTAAAGTTAACAACAGAAAGGAGTTTGGTAGAGAGTAAGCTGTTTAGACATCGGAACTCTGTCCTTTCCATTCACAAAGGAACACAATGGAAACCAAGCCACTGACTTTCACTCGGAGGAAGTGAATTGCTCAGCTCTTTTAATCCAGCAATGCAGGACACGGCCATCAGTCACTGGAAACCAGTGACATCTGGTCAGGAGAGTTGTGGACTACATCTTAGATCTGACTTGAACAGGCAGAGTCTCATCTTTAATCCTGGCATCTATGGCAGATCCCACCCTCCTGGAAAGCACTGTTCCCAAGCCAATGGCACAACTTCAAAATAGTTGTGAATATCCCAGTTTCCAACTGATTCTTGCTTGAGAAATCAAAGTGAAAATACTCCGCAAATAGACTCAGGTGAAAACGTCAAGAAATTCTCACGAGGTATATTGACAAGGTACAGGAACCCCTCACAATGCCAGAATTCTCTTTCTGCCTTTGGTTGTCGTTCAAGAGTGATAATTTAAGATATTATGGATGAACAGTGAAATTCTGATTTACAAACTCAATTCCCTTGGGAATTTGTAACCACTTGGGGAATCATACTGCAATACCATATTTAGCCAGCAGGTGCAGCTATTCAACATCTGATAGTTGGGACTTGGTTGTCTTGAAGTTCAGTTCTCATGTGGGACAGACAACTGGTATGGGGGTTAAGGCCCCACTTGGGAGGCCCACATTCCACATTAGAGTGTCTCAGTTCGAGCTCTGATGATGTTTATGGTTCCAGCATTCTTGTAACTGTGAATCCTGGAGAGGTGGGGAGGAGGCAGCAAGGGCTGGGTCAAGTACCTGGCTCCCTGCCATGCAAAATGAGTGTCTAGCTACTGGGTATTTGGGGGAATAAATCAACAGATACAAAAATCCCTCACTCTCTGTCCCTTTCAAATGAGTAAAAGATAAAGAGACAAACAATTAGAAGTATATGGTAACAGATCTCTTTTTAACCAATTCTACAATTTCAGCAGAATGTGTGTAATAGGGCTGCTACCAATAGCAAGCAATTATTTTTCCTCCTAATTGTGTGACTTGCAGGGCTGGTATGGTGGCATAGTAGCAGCCTAAGCCTCCTGTGGCATCTGCATTCCATATGGACATCAATTCAAGTTCTGGCTCTTCCACCTCCAATCCAGCTCCTTTTCAATGGCCTGAGAAAGCAACAGAAGCTGGTCCAAGTCCTTGGGCCTCAACACTCATGTGGGAGAGCCAGAAGAAACTCCTGACTTTGGCCCAGCCCAGCTCCAACCATTGTAGCTGCTTGGGGAGTGAACCAGCAAATAAAAGGTCTCTCTTTCTCTCTCTAACTCTACATTTCCAATATAAAATAAATGAAATCTTTAAAAATAATAGTTCTAGGTCTTGGCAAATTCTTAAAACTTAATCAAAGACCATTTCCTTCATTTGGCTTCCTTCTAAGTGACAGCCACTGAGCAAAGCCCTGGACAGTCAAGGGTGTATGAAAACAGATATGGTCACATTCCCCAAGGTTGGGTTTCAGTCTTGTGCTGGTCAGTCTCCAAAGGTATAGCGTCCTGACGTGTTGTTACCTGCTACAAGGGCTCCATCTGCTTGGGGTGGAGCCAGTGCAATAGCCTCAAGCAGGAGTTGCCCAGAGGCAAGCTTTATCTTCTTGTGATAAGGGAGACAGTGAGAAAAGCAGAGCTCCCTAAACAAGCTGCCTCCCCAGGAGGCCGTTTGCCAGCACTTTCACAGCTTGGGTTAAGGGGAGGGTCCATAAGGCAGAAGGAAAACGGGGATGGACGCTCCGGCCTGCACGGTGCAAGTAAAATGTATCTGCATACATTATGTGTTGAGGAAATGGCGGCAGACTCTTCTCCAATGGATAAAACTGGATATAGTGAGAAAAGATCAACTTTGGGTCCCGGATGTGACTCAAATGAGTTTCTTGTCATTTCAACTTCTTTTTTCACAGAGGCCTGGCCCCTTCTGAGTGCAATGCTGCAAACCAAGTTTTCCCAGAAAAACCTCTGAAAGTATTACTCAAGAGAGCTCAGAGTCTCTGCCCATGTTCTCTTGTTCATACCCACCCCACTTTTACCTATATCCTACATTCTGTTTTTAAATTTTTTATTAATATAACAATAGTGTAATTCATGTATTTCATAGGTAAAATTCCAGAAAAACAGCCATATCATTCTCCCTTGCCCCATCAACCCCTCTCCTGCCTTGCAAATAAACACATATTACAAAGCAAAACTACACAAAAGGTAAAGGATTAACTTCCAGGGTCTTATAGAGCTCAGGAAAGCCAACAACAATGAAACAATCAAGTTAGAAAATGGGCAAATGACACCAACAGGCAGTCTACAAAGGATAAATTACAAATGACCAACAGACAAAAGAAAAAAAATGCTCAGGATTGTAGTCATTACAGAAATGCAAATAACCTAACCTAATTCCAGTTAAGAATGGCTGTCATCCAAACACCAAGAATGGTAAGTGCCGGTGAGGTTGTAGGGGGAGGTATCCTAGTGCACTGTTGGGGGGAATGTAAGCTTGCACACTGATAATGAAAGACAGTGTGCAGACTCATCAGAAATATGAAAATAGGTCTATCGTATGACCCCGCTACCCCATTTCTTGAAATTTTCTTAAGTGAAATGAAATTAGCTCAATTCACAATAGCTACGACATGCAATCAACCCAGATGTCAATCAACTGATGACAAAGAAAACGTGAAATACATACACACACACACGCACACACACACAGTGGAATACTACTCAGCCATAACAAAAGTGGATGCTACTGGAAACCCTTATGCTTAGTGAAAGCAACCCATGCCCAAAAGACAACTTTCAGTCCACTCTACAATCATAGGCCTAATGCACCACCAACCATAGTATTCTGCAAGTAGAAAAACAAAACCACAGGAGTATAAAACAAGGGCTAAAAGCAACAAACATCAGGATGTCTATTTTGCTCCCATTTGTGTGTGTATGTGTTCTACGTTAACTACCACATGCCTGAGAAGTGAGCACAGATGCCACTCTGTGTCAATGGCCCTGTGAGATTCTGTGCCCCAGCCCAAGCCTCCCCAACCAAGTCTAGACAAGTGGTCCTGGTCTCAGCTTCCTTCCAGCCTCAAAGAATCATTCTAGTTAGAACAGTGACCTTCCTGGTTAACTCTGGGAAAGGTTAGCAGTCTCTGAGCAAACTTGCTCATCGGCGCTTGACTGCCTGTGCATCATGCTTCATCAGGGAGATAGTGGGGATGAACCTGGCTTTGACCCTGGCAGTTCAGCAGGAGGCCGTGCCACAGCCAGATGCTGTCCTTGTTTATTTTCTATCTTAGCACAGCTTGGCTTCTGAGAGCACCAAGTGAGCCAGGCTACTTCACCTGCCGAGTCAGGCTTCCTGAAAGCAGCCCAGGAGTCAGCATTGCAATGTTGCAGAACCCTTGCCCTGCATTCACCTTTTCTGCTTCCAAGGACATTCTGAGGCCACCGTGGTCAAATCCAGACACCACACAGGAGGTTCTACTAGCTATCCCCAAGGTCTGAATGGCTCACCTTATTCTCTGAGAAATCAAAGCAAGCAAACACAGAACAGCTTCCCTGAGCGATGCTTATCACAGTCCCAGCCTCAGGGAAGGCTGTTCATGGTTTGGATTATTTATAAGATAGGTTTACTCCAACCAATCCAAGCCATCTAGGCTGTGTTGCAAGGTCTGGCAGACGGCCAGGGATCCACTCAGAGCCAGTTCTGTTGACCGACCCGTCCCTGCATGAGGTTAGAAGCCAGGATACTTTCCATTCTGGAAAGGCAGCTTTCAACCCACACATATTGCATGCTCAAGGCAATCAGGCTGCTCAGTGTCCAAATACAGGTCCGTCTCTAACACGAGAATGATTCAAGGGAAACCTTCGTGCCATGAGTCTCTTTCTAGTAACCTGGGCTCTTGCTTGTTGTTCTGGAAGCAACCAATTCCTAGCGTTTTCCAAGTCCAAAGCCAGATTGATGCATGGTGAGGGTTGATGTGATATCTTCTCGTTGCCAGGGTGGGGGAAGGGACAACTGAAAGCCAGTTGCCTGGGAGGTGCCAACTGGATGGCTTATTTCACTTGCCCCCTGACCTTGCTTCTCTCTGGCCATCTTTGGCCTGGGAGTTTTTCTTGGCCAAAGAACGGGGCCAGAAAGGAGGACGGGTGTGCAGGGGGAAGGGCAGAACCTTAGGAGTGGGCTCCACCAAGTGTAGCTGGTGGATAAAAACACCACCTTCCTCCCTCAGGGAATAGCTGAGGAATGTTTTCTCACAGTCTCTGGAAGGTTCCTGAAGGCCTGAACCCTTAGCTGCACACATGGTCAAACAGCTAGGCAAGACACCCATCTCCCTCTACCTCTTCAACTTGCTGCTCCTGGGGTGACCTTCCAAATAAGCTATTTGCTATCTGATATGGCACCTGCTTTTCTCATGGGAGAATTCCAACCTCAGGCATGTTGCATGTGGCCTCCTAAGACGAGGAAGTTATTTCAAGTCCCTCTCTAGATTCCCCGAGCCAGTGCGCAAACTGCACAGTGGGTAGGGCCAAGTGACTGGAACACGGAGACACACAGTCATTTTGGGAAGCTTTGGGAGTTGAAGAGTTTATCAGGAATTGATTCATAGGCTGAGGTCGGGGTAGGAGGGTCATCACCTTTACAAGATTTTCTGGGGAGACTCCTGGCTCTATGGCCTGGATACAATCCTGGAGGAATTGAACGCGTAAAGGAGGATGGATTTGACATCTGAGAAATCCCACATGATTTGAACACCAAGCTGAGGGCTGCAGCTAAGGTGGTATTCCCTAAGTGGCAGCTTCCATTAGTGATGGGCAGGTAAGAGCAGGTGGGTTCTCTAACTGTGACAGTTGAGCATCTTCCTGAGGCTCAGCATGCTCAGAACATGGTGGTTTCACTTGGGTGATAGGTGGCCTCTGTTCTGACCCAGGGATAAGTGAGTGAAGCCCTACCTTGCAGGGAGGCAGGCATGGCTCAGGCATGGCTCAGATGAGCTGCGGGGTTTGCTATCTCCAGAGCTGCCCGGGTGGGCACAGCCTGAGGCAGCATGGGTCCCTGGGTTTAGTGTCAAAGGACTTTTCCAAGTCCCAGTGCAGGGGCAGGAGGCATGAGTCATTCCTTCCTACTCAGCAAGGATGAGTGTAACCAAATGTTTCCTTTAACCACTGAGTCAGCTGGGAAATGCCATTTTTAGAAGTCTCGAAGAGGCTTAGCATCAGTGAATCAGAATTTCCAATGTTGAACCAGAAGCCCCAAAGCCTGGAGGGATGGAGCACACAAGTAGACCAAGGCCTCCCACATAAGTTCCTATGCTCATAGACCTCTTCCAGGACAGGTTCAACGTGTCTGCCTGCAATTATGCACCCACAGGAGGGTCTACAGGACTGTGGCTCACAGTATATGGAGACAGAGGACAGGTCTTCAATGGAAGAGTATATAGAGATGAGGCAAGATCTACAACGAGAGGTTCTATTAGGGCCGGATCCCAGGTCTACCACAGCAGGGTCTACCAAGGGCAGGAAACCTTTTTTTTTTTCTGCCCAGGGCCTTCTGGAAATTTATAACATCTTGGACCATTCAAAAATGTAAACTTAAAAATTAGTTAGAAATTGGTTGAATTTTCAGTCCCACCTGTGGTTGCCTTGACAAAGTCAATTATTTGTGGACCTCCTGAAGCCTAAAAGCTGATGTTCTTCTCCCCCAGCTAGTGGGACAGACACAAGATCAACATGGGAGGGTGTATGATGAATTGAGTTCAGGTCTACAATGAACGGGTCTGAAGGATGAGGCCCAGATCCACAATGGAAAGTTGTACAAGAGACTGGGCCCTGGTCTGGAGTGTGGAGGCGGGCATCAAGTCTGCCATGGGGGTGGGTGTGCATCGGGGATAGGGCCAAGCCCGAGAGCATGAAGGGTGTAGAGCGATTTCCTCACCTGGCACTTAGGAACCACCGGTCCAGAGCAGCACAGTGTCCTGGGCCTCCTTCTTTTGTCATGCTCAACCTGAGCCAGGAGGCCCCAGGAGGGTGCTTCCCAGGATTTGTGGGAAAATCTAACTAAAATATTCTTTTTTAAATGCAAAAGACATCTGAAATCAAGCATAGTTTTTTGACAATACAGTTTTTCCGTGAACTTTCAAGACCCCTCTTATGGGTCTATTGCATTGTTAGGACTAAGTCATTTGGGAGCTGTGGGATGAGAGTTGGGATGTCCTGTGAAGTTGTGACTAGCTTGGTGGCCCTGACATGTCTCCCAACCTACAGCAGAGTTGTGGACACCCAGCTCAAAAGTGTGTCCCAGGGGGTCTTTCTTTGGCACAGACCTGCTAAGCCAAGTGGGAGTGGACAAGCCGTGGTGGATATCACAAACCTGAAAGTGTGGTCAGGGCTGTGGTCCCCATCACTCAGTCTTCCATCTCCCCCATCATAGCAGGAGAGAACCTGCTAGATACTAACTTTGGGGCCAGGATTCAAATGTTAAAATGGGGTTCATTAGGCTTAGCCCTGGGCTTCAGGCAGCCATAGGAACAGAAGGCAGAAGGATCTGGGAATGGAGTGAACAATCCTAAATTATACATGCGCTATTCCTGATTCTAGCCCCACGAACCAGCTGAAGACAGGGAAAGTCTGGCCATCCCAGGCTGGAGTTTCCCACCTGTGGTACTTGGGCCTCTCTTCCAGTCTAATCCCCATCTAATCACTTACTGGAGTCCCTGGCAGCAGAGAGAGCCCACCCAGCAGTGGACACATGGCTGCTACTACCTGGATATTTTCCCTGCGTGTTCACATAGGGCAGCCCAGACTTGGATTTTTGCATCTGGACAACACGGCCCAACCAACACCTGGGCTAAGCCCTGGGCTGCTGGGCTGCTGGGCTCCCAGGCTGAGGCCAGTTGGATTTGAGAAGCACTTGTGAGCACTTGATGGTTTAGTATGAGAAATACAATGAGAGAATTACAGTTTTTGAGATGAGTACATATGGCAAAAGTCATTTTTGGGTGATTGGATCTAATATCTATTCATGTGACTGCCTTGTTTTACTTGGATGCAGCTGGCATTGTATTGTGATCGGGATATAAGCAAAGAATTTATCAATTTCCAAATTCTTGACTCCCTCAGAAGAGATATGCATCCATAATAAAGAAGAGAAGGAAAAGAAACAAAGAGAGGAAGGAAGGAAGGAAGGAAGGAAATGGGAACTCTTGAGATAGAGGGCAGCCTTGGAAGGGGAAGACGTGCCTCTCCATCCAGTTTGGGAGCATTCCTGCCTGATGGGGTCCAGGCACCAGGACCATCAGCCCACCCAGGGCAAGCTGCTATTGCCTGCAACAAACTTCTACAAAGCGGCTCCCTCTGTTCCTTCATCCCACCAGGGACCCACAGGGAAAGCTGCCTTACATTCTCCACAGAACAGACCAGCCTGGCCCTGATCTCTGTGACCAGGATCTATTGTTGGGACTGAAAGGAAACTTACGGGTACTTGGCCGCTGCGTCCCTCCAGTGGAGGGTCCACCAGCAGCCCACAGGACAGGTGTACAGCCTGCCATGAAGCAGGTGGAAAAGGAGCTGAGTCACTCCTTGCTCCCACGCCATGGGCTCTTCCATGCACAGGAACAATGAGCTGTGTCCTCGATGTCACCTCCCTCCAGCTCTTCCCCAGATGGCTTCTCTCTGCCCTGTGTCCCCTGTCCTCCTGGCTCCCTTGCACAGCGCCAGGGAGCAAAATCCGCTGGCACTCCTATCCCTGTGGCTGTGAACATGGCATGCTTCTTCTAGCCCTCTAGAAACCAACCCCAACTCATTTCAAGTGTGTGGCTGTGTACTTCCTGTGCTGAACTGGAGTTAACATGCTCTATTTGAAGAGGGGGGAGAGACTTAATTCTAGCAAGGCACCAAATAGTTTTCTGTTTTCAAACATCGTTACTGATCTCTTTTCTCCTCTTTCTGTGTGATTTACTCAGCTGATTAGTTTTAAGGAGCACCTGGAGAGTAATTCAGAAAAACACTAGAGGAATTCATGGCCCGATTATTGGAAAAAAGAGAAAAAGTGAAGAGAGAGAGAGAGATGGTGAGCACTTAAGAGAGATTGCGTTCAGCTGGTCTTCTTGCAGGAGACACACCTGATACCCTCCCAGCGGAACTGAACGCAGCGAGCAGGTGTGCTGGGAATAGCTGTATGCTTCCAATCAGCTTCTGAGTCCCTGTAGTTAGAATTATCGGGAGCCTCCTCCCTGGGGGACAGAAAGGTCTTGGACCCTGCGCTGTCAGGGCTGCAGGTCACCCAGCTATCATCACCGCTGCTGAAGTTGATTCTGCAAAGCCCTGTGGAGACTCAGGTTCCCAAAAGCATGATCCTCCCTAAGCTTAATCGGTTAAGCCTTGGCCTGCAATGCTGGCATCCCATACGGCACTGGCGGGAGTACTGACTGCTCTACTTCCGCTCCAGGTCCCTGCTATGATTTGGGAAAGCAGTAGGAGATGATCCAAGTGCTTGAGCTCAAACACTTACATGGGAGACTCAGAAGAAGCTCCTGGCTTTGAATGGGCCCAGCACCAACCGTTGTGGCAATTTGGAGAGTGAACCAGCAGATGGAAGGACGATCTTACTCTGCCTCTGTTTCTATCTCTCCTTCCTTCTGTAAATCTGCCTTTCAAAAAAAAATAAATGTCTTAAAAAAAAATACGATCTGCAGTGGCACTCCCAGCTCCCACCACAAATCACAGTGGCAGGAGAGGTGGTTGTCGTGGTCATTCCTCTGTCCCTTCTCCTGCCTCTTTCCCCTGCCATCATCATGAAGTCAGAGAGCAAGTTTTCCTGGTTTGGCTGCTCCATCCTGTGTGCCAAGGTGTCCGGATGTCCAGATGTGTAGGGACCACCTGGAGGTGTTTTTTTCCCATATGGGAATGACTCAGGACAGGATTCCATCAGTGAACAGAGGCAGAAACTAGAAAGTTAAATAGATGGATTTGAGTGGTTTTCTACCACAAAGGAGCATACTTTGGACCTAGAACATAGAGCGTAGTGATCTGCTTCAAGTGATTTAAGGGAAAGACACTGTCAGGTGCCAATATTACATGATGAAGTGGATTCTTTTTTTTTTTTTATTGAAAGGAGGAGAGGAGGATATACAGAGAGGAGGAGAGACAAAGAGGAAGATCTTCTGTCCGATGATTCACTCTACAAGTGACTGCAACGGCTGGAGCTGAGTCAATCAAAAACCAGGAGCCAGGAGCTCTTCCAGGTCTCCCATGCAGGTGCAGGGTCCCAAGCACCTGGGCCGTCCTCCACTGCTTTCCCAGGCCACAAGCAGGGAGCTGGATGGGAAGTGGGGCCGCCGGGATTAGAACCGGCGCCCATATGGGATCCCGGGGCGTTCAAGGTGAGGATTTTAGCGGCTAGGCCACGGTGCCCGGCCTGTGTTCAGATGTCAATTCTGAAGCATTCCTCCCAGTGGAGATGGGGAGGACAGGGTGGGTAGGGAAAGCCAGGTGATGCAAGGAAAACTCATGGCTTCAGAGTCTTGGAGCAAATCATCAATGATGTCAGAAAAGGAAGAAGGGGGGATTTGGGGAAAGTGCCCACTAAAGCCTCCAGCTGTGCACACTGGAGTGTATTTTAATACAAAGCAGGCTGGTGTTGTCAGTTCACAGAAGGCGGCTGTTTAATAGGGCTGTGCAGGGCCCGGCATGGTGGCCTAGTCGCTAAAGTCCTCACCTTGAACACCCTAGGATCCCATGTGGGCGCCGGTTCTAATCCCAGCAGCTCCAATTCCCATCCAGCTCTCTGCTTGTGGCCTGGGAAATCAGTCAAGGATGGTCCAAAACCTTGGGACCCTGGACCCATGTGGGAGACCTGGAAGAAGCTCCTGGCTTTGGAAGGGTTCAGCTCTGGCCGATGTGGTCACTTGGGGAATGAATCATTGGATGGGAGATCTTCCTCTCTGCCTCTCTTCCTCTCTACATATATCTGACTTTGCAATAAAAATAAATAAATCCTTTTTAAAAAGAGCTATGTAATCCAAAGAGCAGTTTAGAATGTGTACTGTGTAAAAATCCCGTTCTTCTCACTGGATAACATTTCTCAACTGAAGACTCCTCCTCTCAAGAAAAGTTAAATGTCATTTATTTATCCCCCTTTGCAAGGGTAAGCATGCACACACAGTGCACATTTCGCACAGTCACACCCATGTTGGAGTGCCCAGGGTCAAGTCCTGACTCTGCTCCCAATTCCAGATTCCTGCCAACGCATACCCTGGGCAGCAGGTGATGGTCCAAGTAGCACAGAAAACCTAGGTTGAGTTCCCAGCCCCAGGCTTCGGTCTGGCCTAGCCCTGGCTGCCGAGGGCTTTTGGGGAGGGAACCAGCGGAGGGGAGCTGGCTCTCCCTCTGCCTCTCTGCCTTTCAAATAAGTCAGAGGAATAAAAGGGGCTGTGTGATGATGGTTTAGTTAGCTAATCCTCTGCCTACAAGTGCCCACATCCCTTATGGGTGCCAGTTTGTGTCCCAGATGCTCCACTTTCTCTCTCACACACAGAGAGAGACAGAGAGAGAGAGAGAGAGAGAGAGAGAGAGAGAGCCAAATGTTTATTTATTCATTTCTTGCATTTGAAGTAATCCTCGATGACACCCTTGGATGCTCCACTTTCAGTCCAGCTCCCTGCTTATCACCTGGAAACGCAGCAGAGGATGGCTCAAGTCGTTGGACTCCAGCACCCCGTGGAAGACCTAAAGAGACTCCTGGCTCCTGGATTCCAATCAGCTCAGCTCTGGCTATTGTGGCCATTTGGGGAGTGAGCCAGCAGATGGAAGACCTCTTTGTCTTTCCTTCTCTGTAACTCTGCCTTTCAAATAAAAATAAATAAATATTTTTTAAAAAGTGTTCACAGCGGGCCCGGCGGCGTGGCCTAGCAGCTAAAGTCCTCGCCTTGAACGCCCCGGGATCCCATATGGGCGCCGGTTCTAATCCCGGAAGCTCCACTTCCCACCCAGCTCCCTGCTTGTGGCCTGGGAAAGCAGTTGAGGATGGCCCAAATGCATTGGGACCCTGCACCTGCGTGGGAGACCCGGAAGAGGTTCCTGGTTCCCGGCTTCGGATCGGCACGCACCGGCTGTTGCGGCTCACTTGGGGAGTGAAACATCGGACAGAAGATCTTCCTTTCTGTCTCTCCTCCTCTGTGTATATCTGACTGTAATAAAATAAATAAATCTTTTTAAAAAAAAGTGTTCACAGCACAGAGGGACCCTAAGTACAAGTTCAAGGTAAAACACAAATCTTCCTCCACCGGGGCCAACTCCACATACCAGCCCCCCACCTTGGAGCAACCACATTTTCAGCTCCAGCCATTGCAGTCTTTTGGAGGATGAATCAGCCAATGAACTTTCTCTCTCTCTCTCTCTCTCTCTCTCTCTCTCTGTCTCTCCTCTTCCTCCTCCTCCTCCTCTTCCTCCTCCTCCTCTCTGTAGTTACCTTTTAAATAAAACTAAAACAGATCTTAAAAATAAAAAAAGAAGTAGCTTATGATACTATGCCTTTCCCTAGCCCCTTGTAGTTGAAGTTTGTGGTAGCGTTTGAAGCCCTAACCACAGGCATGCAGGCAAGCACGTGACACTGTACTGCATTCCTGCACAGGTTCCCTCTGCGTGGGTGGGGGAGAGGAAGGAACATGGCCAGGAAGGGAAGGGTGTTGGTGAAGACAGCTGTATGAGGTGCCTCCCTCACTCCCACACTGTGACTTCTTCACATTCCCCCTAGACTAGGAGGGCCAGAATGGAGACCAGTAACCCCTGAAGAGCCAGGGCCCCAAAGGCTGGGTGGAGATCTGGGGAGAAAACCCCTCACGAGGTTTGGATGAGGCCTTGCTCTGCCCCCTGCCACCCGAGGCTGGGGCCAAGCAGCCATAGGGACGGCACCTGAGCTCGCGACCTAGGAACACACCGCTCCAGATAGGGTGGCAAAGCAAGTCCACAGAGGTTGGTTTGCTGGCTCTTTGCCCAAATGCCTGCAGGAGCTAGGCTAGGCCAGGCCAAATCCAGGAGCCTGGAACTCCATCCTGGTCTCCCAGGTGGCGGGGGCAGGAGCCAAGCCCGGCCATCATCCACTGCTCCCCAGTGCCTTAGCAGGAAGCTGAACTGGAAAGTAGGGGGTAACCAGGCCACACGATCAGGCATTGCGTTGTGTGATGCTGGCTTTTCAGAAGGTTGCAAGCCACTGAAACAAAGGTTCACCCTTTCTTATGTAATTTGAAATGTCCTAATAGCCTGATGAAAGTGGGTTGGGTAAAGAGAATGTTAATAACGTTCCTTGAGCAGTTCTCCTTAATGTACATTTCAGCATGCTATCTGCAGAGCAAGTTGGAATATTTGTTCCTACGAACTCACCTGATCCTGGAGAGTGTTTTACCTACCCAGTGCAGTTCACTTCAGACCATTTCAAGAGTTTGGGGACCATGCATGGCCAGTGACTGCTACTCAGGAAAAGCAGGGTTCAGCCAGAGCTTTTGAGACAAACAATACACAGATATCCTTTAAAGGGGAAATGAAAATCGTGCCAATTTCCAGGGCTGTTTTTACTTTGCTGGTACTTAAACTAGCTGGCTATAAAACTGAATATAAACCCCCCTGATGACTCGCACATTGCATAATGCCAAATAATAACAGACAGAATGAATGCCATTTGAAAAAAAAAAAAAGCTAGCTTTTATGTCATTTGGTGGGTGATGTTTTGCTCCTGGGGGTAAGGGTGGAAGGGGAATAGGTTACTCGCCTCATCACCTGCCTTTGATCTGGTCACAGGAGACTCAGTGAAAGCCCTGTGGCTTGGGGTGAAAAGGTTGGGGAGATAAGCAGCTCCCCCCAGGGTCGACGCCAGGGCACATACATGGTTGACCCCAGATGGCATCTGCCAGAGGAAGCACAGTATTGCAAAACCTCGAAAACATCTCCCTTGGAGCACTGGGCTCTAGCCCCAAGGGGAACTCAACAAGAGTGCCTTTGTAAGCTCACAGGCAGCTCTTGGAGGCCAATGCGGCAAGGAAGTGAGGGCTTGCTCCCCGTCCCACCATCTCCACTCCCAGCCCGTTTCCTCCTTGGGGCCCAGTACTACTGCCAAAATCACTTCCTCACCCCCCGGAGGGGCTTAGCCAGCAACAGAGGAGCAGAGGGAGACCCTGTCCAGCTCTCCTGGTCCATTCTTTCTGTCCAAGTTCATTACTGTATATCTGGGCAGGGTAGTGGAGATGGGGTTCTTTTCTCCTGGCAATGGCATTGAGGTTTGGGGGTGGATAACTGAGAAGGATGTCCAAGAGTTGCTGCAGAAATCAGCAGGTCAGCTCTGGTCATCCAGGAGCCCTGCCCAGCTAGCACTCTAGCTCAAGGGATGCGGGGAAGGGCGCCGAGAGGGTCCTTGTGAAGCAGGCTGGCGGCAGTGGTCTCTGTGGAGTGCCTGTTGAAATCAGACCAGTAAAAATGGGAACTCTGTCTTCTGGGGCCTGTCTCAGTAGGGACACCTTAGTCACTGTGCCCTAGCCACACCCCACACATGCGCTCTCTTCCTGGTACATTCTGGGTTGCTGGGCAGACTCTCCTGGGTCAGGCGCTTCTGACACATGGCAGCTAGTGGGGCCCTAGAGGGAGGCTCTGGGCACTGGGAGTTCAGATGGGAACACCTGAGCGTGAAGCCTGGACTTCCTTCTGTGGTTCTCCCAACGTATGTGATGGCAAAGATTGCAATGGAAAGGGGCCCAAGGTTTTTATCACAAAGGGGCTTGCTGGTGGGAAGCAGCACAGGAGAAAGAAGACAGGGAAGACACTAGCTTTATGCCTTCTAGATAAACCCAAACCCTGGACTCTGCAGCCAATGAGTTCCAGCATTGCCTGGCTGTGTGTGTGGACTCCAAATGGTCACATGAGCTGTTCTTGCACATCGTGGTCCCTGGCCACCCTCCTCATCCTTACCCTGGTCTCCAGCAGGTGCGCCAGTGAGGTGAATACAGAAGTGCGATGGTGATGCAGGAAGGCAGGCAAGTGCTGGTCCTACTCCGGAGCAAAGCGGCAAGTGTTTGCAGATAGAGATAGGAATGCAGCGTGCAAAGAAGAGGTCTGGGCTGCTTTGGGGCTGGGCCCCCAAGGGCAGGTGACACCCTAGCACTGGCTTCTGCCTTCCTTCTCCCGATGCTCCTGCCTGCCCCGCCCTGCTCTGGGGTTGTTCCTGGCTCACTCAGCCCAGCAGGCTGCTCAGCTCTCAGCAGGGAGGAGGTTGCATCCTGCTTCTAGAACAGCACTACACCTCGAGTCAGAAAACCCAGACTCAGAAGCCCATGGAGAGCCGCTGAAAGCTCTGGCTTTGAAAGCCCCAGGTCACCTTAGCGCACTGCGTGTGCGCATGCCCTGACAACCGCTCAGGTCAACGCATGCAGTCTGCCGTGAAGTATCTGCTCCCAGCCCTGCGAACCCACCTTCGGGGGCCCACAGCTGTGCAATCCCAGCACCAGAAACGTCCACTGTCGTCCCAAGTAGATGAGAGATGAAGCCGGCTCTCCTGCATGGGGACAGTGGCCTCTAGCCTGGTGCCATCTTCATTATCCTTGACCTCCACCCCCTAAGAGATGGCCCTTTGCCAGCTGGCCTGGGTATCTGTATAAAACAACACGCAGATGGAATCATGACTTGGATGGGCATTGGAGTCCAGCATCCCAGGAGTCCTCTGAGGTTGTGTGCTTCTCGGCCGGAAGGAAGAACCACTCCATGCAAGGGATGGTCTTTGGATCACACAGCCACCGGGAAAGCTATCTGTCCTTCCAGCTTTGCACAGACATCAGCAAGTCAGCTGGCCACATCAAGATCCCAGAGCCTGACTCAGCACAGGTAGCTGGACCTGCTCAGCTTCCTAACCCAGCAGGTCATGTGTACAAAACACCTAAACACATGAGGCTGGCTCTCTTAAGACAGTAGTACATTTGGGATCGGCAGCGTGGCCTAGTGGCTAAAGTCCTCGCCTTGATCCCATATGGCCCCTGGTTCTAATCCCAGCGGCTCCACTTCCTCTCTATCTCTCCTCCTCTCAGTATATCTGACTTTGTAATAAAAATAAATCTTTAAAAAAAAAAAGACAGTAGTACATTCACAACCAAACAAAATTATCAGGGCTGGTATGGCAGTATAGTAAGTTGTACTTCTGCCTGCAATGCCAGCATCCCATAAGGGCACTGCTTCAAGTTCCAGCTGCCCCACTTCTGACTCAGCTCTCTGCTAACGGCCTGGGAAACAGTGAATGGAAACTATCTTTCTCCCTCTTTCTCTTTGTGATTCTGTATTTCACAAATATATATATATATATATTTAAAAAGTCAATCCTTTAATACAAATCTAGGGATGAGGCTTCTGTTGGATGCTGATGCAAACAACAACAGGTGCAGTTTCAGCTGGCAAAGCATCAACCCCCTCGAAAAGGCTAAAAGAATTTTCTCAGGGTTGTGGGTGCAGGAAAAGCCACAGGTCCTGAGCACTTGTGCCCTGCCATATGGCTGCTGTGACTGGGGTGTCCCCCATACCACCATGTTCCACACCCCAGGTACCCACCTGAGTGACAGAGAACTAGTGACCACTTCTTCACTTACTTATAAGCAATAGGTCACTGCTAACATAAGGACTGGCTGGTTTGGAGGTTAAATGTTCACCCCCAATTTGGTCAGCAATAGTTGGCAAAGGACTGGGGTCCCCCATAGTGCTGAACACAGCTGGGCTGTTGAGGGACGCTCCCTGGACGCAGGAGGTGGGTACGGCAGATTGGGATGTGGTCATTCACATGTGTCACATTGATAAATAAAAAGGAAATATTCCTAAATACTTCAAGCTGATTTGAAAACATGTTTATGAACCTCTCGTGTTTCTTTTTATGTTTGTTGTTGAAGATAAGCCCATGCCAGAGGATGAATGCTTGGTAGTTGTTGTATCAAATTAATCCAAAGTAACCACATGACAGTAGTCACTTCTCACCCTCTGTGGTGTACCCAAACACTCCACAGAAACTCTGCAGTGGGACGAGATGTGGCCAGAAATCAGAACAGAAATGGAGTCACATGTCTATGTTCAATACTTGAGCTCAAACCATAGTTTTTCCAGGTTGACACCCATTTGTTCTCTAGAACTCAGTTCCCTTAAAGTAAATGGACTGAGGTGCAAGCCACGGGATTTGGACTTCCAGCCACACTTCTATGTTGTGCTTATAGACCTTCCAGACTGGGCCTCAGTCCTCAGCGGCCTAATGAAAGGGGATGAAATGCTGGCCCCGGCAGAGTCCGACTCACAGCAATCTGCGTCCACTCTCCAAGGTCAGGCCAAGAGCTTTTCCTTTTTCTGCGGGTTGGCTGGTGGGATGCTTGCTGCTTTTCTTGTCTTGCTGGGCAGGGCAAGAGCTGCTCCAGCACATTGGAAAGATTAACTCGCAAAGGCTGGAGAGATGGCAAGATCTGTCCCCAAAGGACACTGGGCAAAGGGGCCACTGTAGGTGTTCTGGCTAGGTTTGGAACCTGTTTTGATGGTAGAAGTAAAATCAGTTTGTGAAAAGTAAATATAAGGTTCATTTCTTTCATTTTTTAAGATTTATTTATGGGCCCGGCGGCGTGGCCTAGCTTTTGGCTAAAGTCCTCACCTTGAACGCGCCAGGATCCCATATGGGCGCCGGTTCTAATCCCGGCAGCTTCACTTCCCATCCAGCTCTCTGCTTGTGGCCTGGGAAAGCAGTCGAGGACGGCCCAGAGCACTGGGACCCTGCACCCGTGTGGGGGACCCGGAAGAGGTTCCAGGTTCCCGGCTTTGGATCGGTACGCACCGGCCATTGCGGCTCACTTGGGGAGTGAATCATCGGACGGAAGATCTTCCTCTCTGTCTCTCCTCCTCTGTGTATATCTGAATGTAATAAAATAAATAAAATCTTTTTAAAAATTATTTATTTATTTATTTGCAAAGTCTGATATACAGAGAGGATGAGAGACAGAAGATCTTCTGTCCCATGATTCACTTCCCAAGTGACCTCAACGGCTGGTCTGTGCCAATCCAAAGCCAGGAGCCGGGAATTTTTTCCAGGTCTCCCATGCGGATGCAGGGTCTCAAGGCCCTAGGATGTCCTCAACTGCCCTCCCAAGCCACAAGCAGGGAGCTAAATGGGAAGTGGAGCTGCCAGGATTAGAACCGGTGCCCATAATGGATCCTGTTACGTTCAGGCAAGGACTTTAGCCACTAGGCCACTGTGTCAGGCCCATAAGGTTCATTTCTAAAGTAAGATGTTTAGCTGTGGGTTGATAACCAGGTAGCCTAACAGCTAGAATACAAGCCCCTGGAAGTTCTCAGAGAAACAGAACTTCAGTGGCCAAAATCGAAGAAACGCATTCTGAGAAGATCATAATTGTGAAGTTACTCGGCCACGAAGGACCCGGGTAAGGGACCTGTGTCCTAGCAACTAAACAATTTGCTGCAGCCCACCCAAGGTGCGCTGGCCCACCGGGCACCCGGTCCTGCAAGATCTTTCACTAAATCTTGCTTTTGCTGCACTTGTTAAGTCTGAATCCATCCATGAAGTGAGCTGGAGAGGCCGTTCCTCTCAAATTCAGTATACAAAACAACTGCGTTTCTACACACCGGATTAGAGAATAAGACATTGGGGTGGGGGTGGGGAAAACCACCATTTATAATCACAGCAAAAGCCACAAGTTTTCTGGATAAATCTAACAAACAATGAGTATGACGTCTGACTACAAAACACAGCGGGGTCAAATTCAGACTGTGATGGAGGTGAGAGGACTCAGAATTGCCAAGATGCCATCCTCTTCGAGCACACAGAGCCTGCAGGCCATGCCAGCTGACAATCCCACAGACCCTGTGGAAAGGAGAGCCGGCTCTAAAGCGTGTATGGAAATACAAGCAACCTCAGTGCCCACTCCTGAAAACCACACACACACCTTTGACAATGAAGATCAAAGTCGGAGCACTGCTTAACGTAAGCCATGTTAAAAAGTGACAGAAAGCAAGATCTACATGTAACTGTTGAAACCATAGAACTTCTCGGGTGGGGGGTGGGGGTGGGGACCAGGAAGGAACTCGGTGATCTTGGCTTTAGCAAGACGTTTTTGACTAAGAACCTCTCTGCTCTAAAAGACAGCTATACAAAACACTCATCAATGCCTGCCTGCCGGCATCCAATCTTACCATGTCATTGGAACACCATAGTTCTGCTTCCAATCCAGGATACTGTTAATCCCTTGGGAACCTGGGAAAGCAGTAGATAAAGGTCCACATGGGAGACCTGGATGAAGTTCCCAGCTCCTAGCTTTGGCTTGGCCCAGCCCTGGGCTGCTAGGGCCATTTAGGGAGTGAATCAGAGGAAGAAAGACCTCTCTCTTTTGTTCAAATAAATCAGTTTTTTTTTTTTTTTTTAATGAGAAGTGACAGACTGAGAGAAGTATTTTCAGAGCAGAGGACTAGCTCTGGAATACATGAGGAAAAGAGTGTTGTGGGGGGCTGAGTGGGTCCCCTCAACCTCCACAACAAAGGAGTCCTGTTTTCTTTAAGATTTATTGATTTATTTGAAAGTCAGTTATAGAGAGAGAAGGCAAGAAAGAGATATCTTCCATCTCCTTGTTAACTCTCCAGATGGCCTGAACAGCTGGAGCTGGACCAAGGCTGAAGCCAGAAGTCAGAAACTTCAATCCAGGTCTCCCATGTGGGCAGCAGAGGCCCAGCCACTTAAGCCGTCTTCTGCTGTTCTCCCAAGCCATTACCTGAGAGCTGAATCAGCAGTGGAGCAGCCGGGACTCAAACTGGCACCCATCTGCGATGTTGAAGTTGCAGGCAGTGGCTTTACACAACGCTGACCCCCTGAGGAGTCTTAAAAGGGTGGCCCAACAGGAGACCTCTGGTACTAGCTTGTCCGTTTACTGGTGCAGCAAACTCAAAACCGCTGGGGAGCAGACCTCAGAAAACAACAACTCCCATGTGTATCCCCATGGGATAAACCTGGAGGTTCTAAAGACTGAAATCCAAGGAGGAACTTCTAAGACGAGCCCTCACGAGACCCTCAACAAAAACAAAACATTGCACTGAACACTCTGCAGAGCTGAGCTGGAAGCCGGCTCGCATCTCTTTGCCCTTCAAACAAGAACAAAAAGGAAGACTCCCCACCTCCTGCAGGAAGGAACTGAACCCTGCTTGCCTGAAGCCAGGCGCAGGGCGACCCCTAGTGGCTCCGACTGGCTGTGACCGGCACATCCAGCTTGTGGAAGTTTAAGGTCCCAGGTGTGTCCAAGGCCCCAAACATCCGGGCCAGCTGGGCCAAACAAGATGTGAGGATTGAGACCCTCAAGATGGCCGAGGACTGTGTCTGCAGTAGCTCGGAGTTCTTTCTAGTTCTGTTCTAAGGAGTAAGACCAAAGCAATTCATATTGTTTATTCCTAATTCCTTAATATGTATGTTCAAGTGCGTGTGCATCTGTGATCACAATCATAAAATCCCTTGATTCACACCTTTTCCATGTGACCTGGACCCCAGGCACAAGGAAGCCATGGTCTTCAGGACTGAGCTCTGGGTACAAGAGCCTCGAAGGGCATGATTACCTAATGTTCCTCTTCCAGCTCTTAGGAAAAACTCCAGAGGAAGAGCTCTCTTGTGGTGGAAGACCAAGCGGAGCTGACTGTGTGTGGTCAACACACAGTTCACCACTGGCCATGGGCTTCCTGGAATCCTGGAAGTGCCAAAGACTTCAGAGACCTGGCAAATACTCCACATGGATGGGTTGGGCATTGTGGGCCACATCCCACACCAGTCAGAGTCCTGGCTGCTCCATTTCCTGATGATGCACTCGGGAAAGCAGCAGCAGATGGCTCAAGCACAGCTGAAGTCGCTCCTAGCAGGCCCAGATGGAGACCCAGGCTCCTGGCTTCAGCCTGGACCAGCCATGCCTCGTTGCCAGATTTGGGAGGGTGAGCCAGCAGATGGCAGATCTGTCTCTGCCTGCCAAAGAAAAATCAACAAGCACTACTTTTTAAAAGAAAAAAATGAGAAAGTGGGGCCAGTGCCATGGTACAACACGCTAATCTTCTACCTGCAGTGCCAGCATTCCATGTGGGTGCCAATTTGAGTCCCAGTCATTCCACTTTGAATTCAGTTTGTGGTCTGGTAGGACAGAAGATGGCTCAGCTCCTTGGACCCTGCACCCACGTGAGAGACCCAGAAAAAGCTCCTGGCTTTAGAGTCACTCAGGTGTGGCTGTTGTGATCATTTGGGGGAAGAATCGGCGGATGGGGGGCCCAGTGCGATAGGGTAATGGTTAAGGTCCTCACCTTGAACGCCCCGGGATCCCATATGGGTGCTGGTTCTAATCCCGGCAGCTCCGCTTCCCATCCAGCTCTCTGCTTGTGGCCTGGGAAAGCAGTCGGGGACGGCCCAAAGCCTTAGGACATCGCACCTGTGTGGGAGAACCAGCAAGAAGTTCCTGGCTCTTGGCTTTGAATCGGCGCAGCACCAGCCCGTTGTGGCCACTTGGGGAGTGAATCATCGGACGGAAGATCTTCCTCTCTGTCTCTCCTCCTCTTTGCACATTTGCCTTTCCGATAGAATAAATAAATCTTTAAAAAAAAAAAGAATTGGCAGATGGAAGATATTTCTTTGTTTCTCTTGCCCTCTATAACTCTGCTTTTCAAATAAAAATAACACTTTTAAAATATGTGACGTGTGTGGGGGGGATGTTCCTTTGTGTCCAGGGCCATGGCAGAAGCCTGGGAGGGAGGCAGGCAAGGGCTGGGTCACCTGGCCTCTGTCTCATTGACCTACTCCTGGCACTGTGAAGCAGGAGAGGCCCCAGGCAGCCAGTAGGGGCTGATTGCACCTGTACCCAGCCCAGCACCTGGACCTGCAGCTGCCAGGCTGACTGGTGCGGCAGCTCCTTGGCTATTTTCCCATTGTGGAATTGCCAACTTGGGTGGCCTTATCTCCCTGGGTTCCCCTTGCTGCCCAAGGGGACTGAGGGAAAATCAGTGTCCAGGCATGGGTTAAGCTGGGCGAGGGTTTGGGGCTAAGGACTTCTGCGGGAGGATCCATCTGCTTTGGAGAGTGAAAAGCTGCTTGGTGAACACAAAGGAGCTGCCCTGGTTGGACATCAGTGCCACCTGACCCTGACACCTAGAGGGGCAGGGATAACAGCTCAGCCTCCCCAAGACCGCCTCCCTCCCTGCTGCAGCACTACAGCCTGAGACCCTCGGGGTAGCTGTTGCTATGATGTCTCGCTTGGGTGGGAGTGGGGGTGGCTGGCAGCAAGCAGGTACTTGAGTCAGCCCACCCTGGCTTCTTTTCACCTTCTAGGGCTGTTGGACCACAAAGACCTGGAACGCCCAACTGCTCGTGACAGGAAGTTGGGTGGGTGTCCTCACCCCTCCTCCCTTTAGTACACTCACAAAGTCCTTAAGATGGGCAAAATGGGCTGGTTAATGTGGAGGGAGGCCTCGTCTACCACATTCCCCTCCACCACCTCCATAGTGACACTCAGGACCCTGGAGTTCAGGAAGAAAACACAAAACTGGAGCACACTTGAAATGTGCAAATGGTGCTATTTCCCAGAAACACTGGCAAGTATGAAAAACATGTTTTCTGAAAGGCACTGCATTAAGACAGTCACTGAGTTGCCCGTTTGTTTTGCATGAACCCGGCATCTGTGTTGGGTTTTATAAAGCTTGAAGCTCAATCCCAAGTGCATCGCTGTGTACTTGAGGAATATAAGTTTTGCATCAAAACAAGCCAGGAGTACCACTAGACAGAACCACACAGAATGGCCAGGATGGAAATGTATTCGACCCTCCCAGTGGCCAATTCATACAGCTGAACCCAATGCAATTGTAAGCAGGACACATAAACCGCCAACAGGAAGGGGGCGCATGTGTCTGCAGGAGCTGGGCAAGGTGCATGGATGGCGGTATCCTGTGTACACAGCTACAACAACTGCTGTTAGAACAACGAGGCTGGCCATGTTGGTGGGTGGAGTCCAGATGAGGAATGAATCCTGAGGGATACCAAACGACAGGGCCACTGACCTGTCAGGTAAGTGAGGAGACTGAGTCCTGGTGGTTTGGGGGGAAGAGACCTGAAGATCTTTATGGGTCAGACTGATACACCAGTACACATGGAAGTCCTGGATTGGACTTGTTAGCATGGAACATAGCTGATCACCACACACCAGCGCACATACAAGCTATGGCTGGGGGTCTGCCTGGCAGGGCTAGATCCCAGTACCTGACAGTGAGTGTCAGATTAGGGGATGGGTCACATTAGACTGGGCCATGACACCAACCAGCAGGCAAGAGAACCAGGACCTGGGTTGGATTCTGTGGGGGATATGTGGGCCCAACCCTGTGGAAATACAAGTCCCACTGGTTAGCTTGAGAGTTGGGATGACAATGGGCTGAGCTAGGTGTGAGCCTGGAACTCACTGATGCTTACCAGTACTGGGGCTGGGCAGCACCTGCATGGGCACCCTAAAACAGGGTGTGAGGCATGCCAGGCCGCACCAGCTCATACAAAGGCCAGGATGGATCGGGCAGGCCATGCCAGATAAGGGCCAAGCACCCACTGGCATGTGTGAGATCTGGATTGGGAGTGGCCTGAGTGGGGGAACCTGGGAAACTCCATTAGTGGATCATAGCCCCCGCTGATGAGGTCTGGGTGTTGGGCAGGCTGACAGGGTAGCACCATCCGTGGGCAAGCATGTGAGCTGGTTTTGGAAGGGGGCAGACTGGGCAGGGCTGAGCAGACCATAGCAAATGCAGAAGCCAGGTTGGAGTGCAGGTCATACCAAGCTAGGCTGTCATGCTACTGTTGAGCTACTGGTTTGCATGAGCCAGGGATGAGAGCAGACTGAGCAGGGCCAGGCTGCAGCACCTGCCAGTGAGAGTTAGGACTTGGGGCCACGTGGGCCAGGCTGCAGCACCCGAAGGCAAAGGCCAAGACAGGGGAGGGACTAGGCCAAGCTAGGGCAGAGCAACCACTAGAACGTGTGAGTTCTGTGGCTGGGATCAGGCCTGGTTGTGGAGCTAAAGGGATGTCCTGGCTGGGTGTGGGTTCCACTGATGAGCATGGAGGCCAGAGTTGGGGCTGTAATCTGGTCTGGACATGGATGTAGCATCTCTCCACGTAAGTGTGGACTGGGTCTGGGACCCGCCAGACTGGGCTAGACTCCAACACCTACTGGTGATCATGAGAACCAGGATGGGCGTAGGGTGGGCTGGGCTAGGTGTCTGCCCCTGCTGAGCCGTGTGTGAGCTGTGTCTGGGTGTGAACTAGACTTGGCTGGGCTGTAGCACCCCACAGTAAGAACCAGAATGGTGAGGCCCAGTCAGGAAAGGCCACTGTTCCTACTAGGAAGGGAGGTAGACTAAGTAGGGCTGGCCCATGGACCCACTGGTGTGTGTGAGATCTGGCATTGGGAGAGGTTCTGATGGAGCAGTTTGGGGGACTCCTATGATGGAACACAGACCCTGCAGCTGAGCGCAAGAACCAAGACAGGGAGCAGCCCATACCAGGCCAGGGAGCAGCACCCACGGGCTTACCATCAGCTCAGGTCTGGGATGAGCCAGGCTAGGCCAGTTCATATTACCTGCTGGCAAATCTGAGAGCCAGAATGGTGTGTGGGTCATGCCAGGTCTGGCCGCAATACCAGCCAGTCCACATTAGGGCTGTTACTGAGGGCTGACTGGGCTGGCTAGGCTGTAGTCCCCACCAGCGTGAGTTGGAACTGGGGGCAGGCCAGGCCGGGCCAGGCTGTAGCACCCACTGGCAAATGCTGAGGTGAGTTAGGCCATGCAAGACTGGGCCGCTGCACCCAACCAGCACACATGAGACCCAGGGGAGAGCAGGCAAACCTGGTATGGGGGCTGCAGGGAGCTCCCCTGCTGGGTCACTATTCCCACTGGTGAGTGTGAAAGCTGGGACTGGGGGCAGACCAGACTGGGCAGGGCTACATCTGTTGGCCTGCATGTATGCTGGATCAAAGACAAGCCAGGCTGGGTGGACTGTACCTACTGGTACATGCATAAGCCAAAGTGGGTGAGGGTTGGTTGGGCTTTGCCACAGCATCAGGTGGCAGATGCTGGCATGGGGGACGGGGACCTCTGTTGTGCTAAATTGCAGTACCACCAAGAGAATGCAAGATCTAGGAGTGGAAGTGAGTCCATTAGGGAAACAGTGGGCACCTCCCTCTTGGGTTATCACTCCAACTGGTGAGCATGAGAACCAGGACCTGGACAGGCATGGCTAGACAGAAAGTGGCACCCACTGACATATGTGTGGGCTGGGTAGGGGGGCTGGTTGGGTTGAACTAGGGCTCAATGTCTACTGACAAGTATGAGAGCCGAATGGGATGTGGGACAGACAGGACCAGTCTGCTGTACAGACTGGCAAGCACAGGGAACCAGGGCAGGGGACAGGCCTGGTGGGGGTTATTGCAGGTTGTTCTGACTAGGCTGCAGCTCCCACTGGTTTGTGTGGGAGCTGAGTGTGCAGTGGGCAGGCTCGGGCTGGACTGCAACACCCATTAGTTTGCATAGGAAGCAGGACTGGAAACAGAACTGACCCAGCAATTGCAACTAACAATGTGAGCGTAGGCCAGTTTGAGTGACAGACTGTACTGGATCCTGTATTGGCAAGCACACACAAGAATTAGGTCTGGGATCACCTCAGATGAGGTTTCTTTGGGAATCCCCCCAACTGAACCACTGGACTCAGAATTAAAATCATGGAGAAAATTGCAGGTTCCACGGTCTGACTGCAGAATGCATGTGTCAGAGCTGGGCCTCCTCAGTGGCTTAGACGGAGCAGTGGACAGCATATCCAGAAACACATGGAGGATATGGCAGTACACTGGAGCCTGCAGAGGACACCTGGTACCATAACAAAGGACAGAACAAACTGATCAACTACTCCAGCAACAAGTTGGCAGTGAATACCTGGGCACATGGAGACTCTAAGTTGGACTATATCAGCCAGTGGAGCCTGAAGAGATTTCATCGTGATTGGAGTGGCGAGATTGGCAGCAATACAAAAAACTGTTAAACTATGAAAACCACTTGAGCAGGACCCTTGGAGCATGCCCCACATTGGGGCCCTGGGATGGTTGGGAGGCTGGGTGGGGCTTCTCCCCTTATCTCTCCTCTCCACCCCCCAGATACAGGAAGGAAAGAAGAGAATGTGGAAACAATGGTCTCACTTTCTCCTAGCCCTTGACCCTCCACACCCTAATCAAATATATAAAAATCATCAAAAATTAAATTTATACAATTAAAAAAAAAGAGGCTGAATACCTCCAAACTACATATCTATCTTGTTATCTTGTGTTCATCTGAGCCACCTGCTGGCCATGGAGGTCACAGGCCCACACATGATTTTCAAGCCACTTTTGAAGATGTCTCTAAATGAAGTGAACACAGCTGTGGCGTGGTGAGGTAAGCCACTACCTGCAAAGCAGGTATACCTTGTAGGCTCTGGTTCAAGTCCAAGCTGCTCTACTTCTGATCCAGTTCTCTGCTAATGCAGCTGGGAAAGCAGCAGAAGACGGCCCAAGTGTTTGGGCCCCTGTCACCCTTGTGAGACCTGCTTGGAGCTCGTGGATCCTGGCTTTGGATTAGCCCAGCCCTGGCTATTGCAACCATTTAGAAAATGAACCAGTGGGTGGAAGAGCAATCTCACTTTTCGCAGGTTTTCCCCCACAGATTCCTTTAGTACCCTATTGCCAGAGTGGATGAGCCTGCTGCCTGCCACCCAGCCTCCCGGCCCGCGAGAGACAAACAGACAGACAGGGGTTCTGTCTAACCAGTTCCGATTAATTGGGGAAATTCAATTCCTTATATAGGGTAAGGGATAGCCTCAGGCCGGGAATTTAGGGAATTCCAGGAGGGGAGGAAACTAGGAGCCAATTACTAGGAGAATGACTGCAGAAGCCACCTCCCATAGGCCGGGGTAGGTGAGCAAGATGGCCCTGGTCGGTGGAGCAGGTGGTAAGGAGGAAGCTTGGATCCCAACCATGAAGACTCCCACAAACTATTAATACGAGCAACAAGGACTACATCCCAACTGCCTAGGAGACCACAGGGAATTGGATGCCCTCGGAGGCCGAGTACTCTGAGGTCACCCACCCTCAACCGGAGCTTCCGCAGGGGATGGAAGAAATCCAAACACTACCATGCAGAAGCCAACGTCATCGGAAAGACAACCAGAAGCCCTGAGCTGTTCGCAGAAACAGAAGAACAATAAACGTCCTTCGGGACCAGGGAGGAGAGCTTTCTCTGGTCCGAGCCTGGCTCCACCTCTGGACCCCCACCCTCTCTCGCGATGACCATCGGGATCGCTTCGAAAACCCCTCATAGCAAACAAACAATCATACAAACTAAAAAAACCTAAAATAAATAGACAAACAACAAAAAGTAGAGCCTAGAATCTGACAGGAAAGAGCTGGCGTGGATTGGCTCATGCCTCGCTGGGTGGGACACAAAGATTAGTCACTCCTCACCATGGTGTTGGGGATTTCCCTGCACACCCCCCCCAAAAGCAAACAAACAAACAAAAAAATGTTCAGCACCTTAATTGTCGACAAATGTCTTGTTAGAGTTACAAGTCAGTCTAGATTACCCTAAAATCTGCCAAGATCAGCAAAATTATACTTCAACACAACAAATGGCTAAATACTAAAATGAAATAGACACGAGACAGCTGAACGGTACCTTATAGCCATTTTAAGGTATATAGCAGCTGGTCCTGTATATAAAACTAAAAGTGAAATGTCAATGAGCTAATCATAGGTTGTGGTTAAGAACTTGCTTTTTTTTTTTTTTTTTTTTTTTTTTTGTAACACTGGTTACTCACAACCATGTCAATTCCATAATGTTGCAAATTGCTGTTGGTGTTATGTCGGGACTCTTGGTTGAATGGGATGATATTCTGCCAGCTCTAACAACGGACCAGAAATGGTCTCCCCAAGAGACTGTGCAACCCATCTGGACAATAAATAGCTGGACTCTATGCTTGGTATATGTTTGCAAGGAAAGAATCTTGATTGAATTTGAACTGTAATACTGCATCAAGGTGGGGGAAGCCACCAGGGGGGAGGGGCGTGGGGGGGGTGATTCCCAGAGCCTATGAAACTGTAACATAATGCAAAATAATTAATAAAAAAAAAAAAGATGGCCCTGGTCAGTCAGTATTTCCTTGGAGCTACGTGACTCCTGCCCTGGTTCACGCCCAGGGCTCTGTCCTTGGCCGCCATCTTGCCCGCCAGTGACTTGGACTGTTAGTCACCATCTTAGTGATTTAGTGATCTCCTTGCCCCTGAGCCCCACAGCTTTCCCTCTGTCACTAACTCTCGAACAATTAAACCTTTGAAAACAAAGCTTTGTGAGATGAAATTGATGGGATCTCACTGAAGATTTGTGCTTGGTGGCTCTCCCGAGGAAAGATGCTCGCAAGACTGTGGCAAGCAGCCTTCCCGGGACTGGCCTGATGGTGTGGCAGCCTAAGCCTCTGCCTGTAGCATCTGCATCCCATATGGGCACTGTTTCATGTCCTGACTACTGCACTTCCAATCCAGCTCCTTGCTTATCACCTGGGAAAGCAGTGGAGGATTGCTCAAGTCCTTGGGCCCCTGCATCCACGTGGGAGACCTGGAGGAAGTTCCTGGCTCCTGGTTTTGGATTGGCTCAGCTCTGGCTGAAAATTGCTTACTGTCTTTCCTTCGCTCTCACTATGTAATATCTGCCTTTCAAATAAAAATAAATATTTACTTTTTGTTAAAAGAAAAGACCGTAACATTCCAGGAAGAAGTAGCATGAGCTTGGAAAGTCACCCTGTCCCCACACATCCAGTTTCCCTGAAGACACGTAGGGACAGTGCCATGGGAGGGTGGCTTACAGTGGGCTCACACAAGAGGTGGCATGCTGGCAACCCAGTCTCATCCATAGGACCATGGTGGGCCTTGTGGGTGTGTCTGTTTATCTGTGTGAATTGTACTGTTCTAAGCAAACGCTGGATAGGCTGCTCCTTGGAACAAGAGGGGTGCTAAAGAGGCTGCGGACCCCATGCCAGAGGGACTGGCGGGTCTGCAGGAAGACTGTCCCAGCTACTCCCCATTGATGAGCTTTCCCCACCCCCTGGGACGGGCCCACCTGAGTTTTTAACAGGAATGACAGGGTCCAGCTACTGCTGGTGATACTGGCAATCGACTTACAAGCACTGGGTCATGTCCCAGCCACTTCATTTTCGATCCAGCTCCTAGCTGATGCCCCTGTAAAAGGAGCCGAATGGCCTTGGATGGAGTTTTCGGCTTCCTTGCCTTCTCCTGGCCCAGTCCCAACAATTATGGCTGACTGGGGAGTGCACCAGCGGATAGAAGCTTGCTTGCTCACTCTCTCTCTACTATGCTTTCTCTATAGTGAAAAGGCACACTGCAGGGCAGTGAGTCTCCTGGAAGATGGCAAAAATGCCAGCACCGCAGGCAGAGGATCAGCTTTCTCCTCTGGGCTCAGGGTTTGGGTGCTGCTGGTTTTCATGGGTTTCAGGCATTTCCACGTTCGGACTGGAATCTTGCTTGCTCTTCCCAGGGCTTGTTACCACATCTCAGCAGATGCAGTCAGCTCCCACGTGCCGAGTTCTTTCAGCTGGAAACTGGGGTTGCTCCCTCCCTCCACCTTTCCCCCGCCCGCACTGTCCACCAGGTAGGCCTGGGACCCTCCTTCAGCTGCTGCTCTCCACAGAAGCCTCCCCAGTGAGCTCTCTCTCCCCTCACTCTTGGTCGATATCCTCTCCACTCTGTTTCCCACAAGGCAGCAAGAACAATCTTCTAAAGCATAAATTGCTTCACTCTGCATTTATTCAGGAAACTATTACGAAGGGTTTTTGTATGGTTCCAGATCCCAGGGAGGCAGTCATGCTATATATAAAATATATGTACAAATTCTGCCCTGAAGAAGTGTACATCCTACTGGGGACCTGAAACTCATAAACAAGATAAACAAAGCATCTATTAGATGCTGATGGAGCAGCATGAGACAAATAAAGCAAGAAGCACAATTCCCTCAAGGGGACAGTCAGGGAAGGTGTCATTGGGCAGAAGCCAGGCTGAAGTGGGGATGCAGAGGCCAGCACAGGAAATGGCGGCACTGGGGAGGAGGGCTGGGGTGCCCAGGGTGGGAGGCCTCCAGGTCACGGCCAGCTCTGTGCTCTCTGGCTTGGTGAGGTGATGCCACTGTGCATGACTGTGAGCAAAGGCCACCTTGGCTGGTGTTGTCAGGGACCAAGGCCATGAACAGGGTGGCCAGCGAAGAACTGACTGTGATGCTTCCATGTCCATGCGTCCAAGCAGCTTCCAGGATGGCTTGGGTGGGAAGAGGCATTCGCTGCTCTAGAGTGGAAAACCGTGCAGGTAGGTGTGGGTGTAAGACTTGAGAGAAGAATAACTAACTGAAGGGAGCTGTCAGCAGCATGTATGAGGGTGAGTTGTTTCCCGTTGAGGATGTGGCAAGTTTTTTGCTTTTTGCACCTGTGCATGGTGACTGGTGTTTATGGAGAAGCCCTGCAGGGCGACGAAGGGGTGTGCAGATGGTGGTGGCGGGGGTGGGGTGTCAGCCTGTGGCTGACATTTGCTTGTGGCCATCCATCATCACACGGCCTCACCCAATGTTTGGAAAAGACCAGAGTCATCCACCCCGTGCCAGGGATTGTCTCAGGCACTGGGGAGAGGTGAGCAGGCAGCTGATGAGATCTGTGGGAGTCGGGTTCAAAGCAAAGAAGCAAAGTAGGTAGATGGGGGACACAACAGACAGTGGGCAAGGGCAATCTCTAAGTGCAGAAAGTAGGGGGGATGAGGTGGGTGGCCCAGGAATCTGAGATGGAGTCCATTTGCTTTGAAGAACGGATCAGAAAGTGCAGCTGATGACAAGCAAGGATTGGTTCAAGCATGAGGCACGTGGAGACTATGCTCCTTGTTTACAGGACTGTAAGCCAGCGAATGATGTAGCACGGCTCATACTGTGAAACAAACCCCCTGGTTGACATGGTCAGGGGACTGGAGATCACCTAAGAGGCTTTCCCAGGAGCTGTCTGGGGGCTGTCTTGTGGAGTCTGCTGAATTCCCTTAATGACAGACTAAATAGAAGAGGGCAGTGATGCAATCAGGGTGGCCTGGGTTTGGGCCTGAGCTATTGGATGACTGTCTAGGTCACGCATTAACTGAGATAGCGTTTCTCTGGAGAGCAGGAACAATCAAAGGTTAAGTGTTAAATAGAACACCTCTGGGATCAGGACCCAAGTCAGGTGACCATGTCAAGTCAGTGATCAGACACAAGAGCCCGCAGTGTGAGGGGCCCTGTGGGGTTGGAGGTGAGCAGCCAAGCGTTAGCTGCCTCTTTGTTCCCCCAACAATGCCAACTTTGGATAGGGACCTTCCTCTTTGTCTTCACCTGCCCTGGGTGGTGGTAGTGGGTATGGCATGAGGGGTTGATTTAACCGGTCTCAAAGCTTACTCCCTTGATGGGGCGCCAAGTCCAGGCAAGAGATGAGAAACTTGTTCATTCATAAAAGCCACACAAAAAGAAATTCATTCTCCCTGCCACCCTGGGGTGCTTTGTCTGCAGTACCTCCAGCTGGTCAGGAGGGCAGCCTTGTGCTCTTCCTCCCTCTGCAGTGACAGAGGCCTGGTTCTGCAGCCCAGCAACGTGTGTGCTGGCATTTTTGCTCTCAGGTGACAAGGGGCAGGGTGGGGGGGGGATGGAAAGTAAAGAGTACATTTTTAGAGTCCTGGTAAAGTGCAAGAGACTAATGGGGAAAAATGTGACTATGGAAGAGAACGCACTAAACAATTAGTTGCCGGAGGAGCAGAGGAATCAGCAGTGGAGCTTGAGGGCATGCCCAGTGCAGCTGTGGGCCCTGGAAGATGGGAGGGCAACTGTGAACTGGGCCTTCTGCGAAGGAAGAGGACTTGGATGCTCTCATCTGTGTGGCATGCTTCTTCCCTGCCCTCTAGTGTGAAGCCAACCCCAATGGCTTTTGCATCTTTGCATACAAGGCAGATTCCTACAAGGGCTTCCTGAAGCAGACTCCGTGAGGACTGTAGCTGACAAAGGGGCGGCCCAGCAGCTTCAGCATGCTCAGCCATTGGACCCACCTCTATGCTCCCAGCTCACCTTTCAGGAAGTGTAAGGTTCACCCAGACTGTCTCTTCATAGCTGGCGGGGGATCTGATCAGCTGCCTGGGCTGATATCCACACACTTGCCCACGGGTCCACCTTCCAGCATGCCCTGTCGGTAGGTCAAGGTTGCAAATGAGACACATGCTGCGACTGACTTGTAAGATGCACTCCACCTTTTGCTGCCGAGTTTCAATGATGCTGTCAGGAATTGCTCTAAATACTTGTGATCAAATTTACTCTTTGGAATTTCTTTTTCCCAAAAAATAATGTACTGGATGCAAACAAACCTGACATGAATATAAACTGGATTAAGACAAAAGGGGACCTGCCAACACATGCAAGCATACCGGGAGACTCAGGAAGGAGTTGTGGCCTCAGGACTGGTTTGAAACAGTGTTGTACGTGATGTCAGAGTCCACCACTCCATGCACTCTTCAAAGCAGCCTCAGAGGAGTAAAAATGGTTCTGCCGTGATGGCCTAGTGGCTAAATCCTCATGCTTTGGGATCCCATAGGGGTGCCAGTTCATGTCCTGGTTGCTCCAATTCCCATCCAGCTCCCTGTGTCCTGGGAAAGCAGTAGAAGATGGCCCAAAGTCTTGGGACCCTGCACCTGCATGGGGGACCTGGAGGAAGCTCCTGGCTCCTGGCTCCAGATCGGTACAGCTCTGGCCATGTGGCCACTTGGAGATTAAACCTGTGTATGGAAGATAACTTTCTGTCTCTCCTCTCTGTAAATCTGCCTTTCCAATAAAAATAAAATCTTAAAAACAAACAAGCAAAACGTTCTGCTGTTTTCCTCTCAGATCTCAATGTCCTCAACCCAAATCACCCAGAGGAAGTTTCCATGTGTTATCTTCTAACTCATTACTTACTTGTGGCCACATGTCCAGACTCAGTCACAGTGGTTACAGGAATGATATACCTAAGAATGAGGGGTCAAACCACCCAAAATGTCTGGCAGAGAACAATGGACAATTTCTGAAAGAACCTGGAAGCTGTTGGACTAGGGCAAGCATAGGTTGGAGAGCACACTCGGTCACCCTAACAGCATCATGGGCAGGCACTGCTAGGATTCCATCCAAAACGGGATCAGGCTTAGAGAGATCTGACAACTTGTTCAAGACTGTGTGGGGGCCCAGAGTGGTGGCCTAGTGGCTAAAGTCCTCCCCTTGCATGCGCTGGGATCCCATATGGGAACCAGTTCGTATTCCGGCAGCCCCACTTCCCATCCAGTTCCCTGCTTGTGGCCTGGGAAAGCAGTTGAGGATGGCCCAAAGCCTTGGGACCTTACTCCCACGTGGGAGACCCAGAAGCAGCTCCTGGCTCCTGGCTTTGGATCAACTCAGTTCCGGCTGTTGCGATCACTTGAGGAGTGAACCAACAGATCGGACGGAAGATCTTTCTCTCTCTCCTCTCTGTATATCTTTCTAATAAAAATAAATAAATCCTTAAAAAAAGAAAAGACTGCGGGCAGAGGATACCTGCAGAGGTGACTGAGTCCTGGAGAGCCCCTAACTGGATCAGTACGGAGAGATTTGCCCCTGCCCCTACCTCAGTAATTCCTGGCCCAGAATTAAGACTGGAAAAATTATAATGCCCAGTGAGGCAAGAGAAAAAGAAAACAGAAATTGGAGAATAAAAAATGGCAGACATAGCCATACCATGTCAATAATTCCTTTAAGTGTTAATAAACTAAATACACAGATTGGCAAGAGTAGGTTTAAAAACATAACCCAACTATATATTGTCTACAGGTAACTCTCTTCTATACAACGACATAAATGAGTGGAAAGTGAAAGGACAGAAAACTGTATGTCACAAAAACCTTACTGAAAAAAAAAAAAAAACCACCAGGAATGTATACATTCATATTAAATAAAATAAAGCTTTACAAGAATTTACTAGGATCTAATAGAGAGCTTAACAGCAGAAGGGTGGATCCAATAAGCAGACATAACAATCCTAAACACACATTCACCAAACAACAGTTTCAAAACATAAAGCAACAACAGACCTAGAAAGAGAAATTGCAAAACAAACATATCTACTATTATAGTTAGGGACTTCAACACACACCACTCTCAATGATTCTAAAAACAATTAGAAAGTTACCACTCAGGATACAGAATTGAATACCATGTCCACCCAAGAGGAGGTAACTGACATTTACAGAGCATTCAGGGTCAAAGCTTATATTTACGAGAGCTGAAATCATAAAGCATTTGTGATCTCAACAATATCATTAGAAATCAACAGAACAACAACTGGAAAATCTCTAGACATCAGAGGATACAATGTGCTGCCAATTTATCTGTGGGTCAACAAAAAATGGTGGAAAGTGCACAGAAGTACCCGAGCAGTGACGACTGGGACATTTCTAACACTGCTTTATGAGAAATCAGTTCTTTTTGAGCAATACCAACTCTAAGAAAGCTTGGGAAAAATGAGACAACTCGGCAGCTTGTAGCTGGGATAATTGGATGGCAGGTTACACTTTCTTGAAGGTGTGTGTGTGTGCACACATGCCAGGGCCGCTTTCCTTTTTTCTCTGGCGACTCCACTGCCTATAAAATAAAATCACCACTTGCTGCACCTCCACTACTAATTCTCAATAACTGTTAGTAGGCTGAGTAAACACTCCTATGGGTCTGAGGTGCTGAGCAGTGTCCTAAGTTACACACTCATGAGGGAGTAAGCCCAGGGGCAAAAAAAAAAAAAAAAAAAAAAGGCATTTTGAATTTGCAAAATTAGATTCAGGCTGAATCTGAAACCTTTCCAGGGGTCCAGGGGTAGTAGCAGCACTGGTCACAGAATAGGCTCCGGGCATGCAGCAGCACACCCTGGTGATCTCTGTTTTCTGTTACTGCTAAGGCAGCCACTGGGCTCTGAGCTCTTTTCAATTCTAATACTCGGAAATCACCCTCCAACTCCATTAATCATTTCCTTTGCTCCAGCGAGAGAAAAGAATTATGCACAGTATAACTTCTCCATGAACAAAAACTCGTATTTCTAATTTCATCTTCTCAGACTTCTTGAAGTGCCCTTGTGTTTAGAATCTGTGTAGAATTAGCCTTCCGGTTCTCCACATTTCACAGTTCAATTCTAGAAAGGTCACAGAGAAACACATTAGCTCCTGTGTCAGTCTCGGTGTAAAGATCCATGGTCAATGGCTGCTACCATGGTGGCCACAGGGCAGGTGTATCTAGTTCTCCATCCTTTAAGCTTTCCTAAACTTGTTCAAGTACAACAATTGGTTCAGTAGGTGTAGGATGCAGAAAATTGTTTTTTGCACAAGTACTCTACGTACAGCTGTTGAAAGTGCAGAGGCACCCTGGGATAAACAGGGGATACTACCGCAGAATGACAAGTGACTCTCAGAAGGGAACCATTTTACTTGTAAACACACTGTGGCTTTGCATTAACAGAAATTAACGTTACAGCCAGCCTTCCAAATGTAAGGGCATAAAAACATTAATCCTGCACAGATAGGCATGAATCTAGCTATGCAAGAAAAAAAACCTGGTCTTGAACAAAACTATTAGGGGAGGTTCTTGCCCTGTGGCATGTGGCGTGGGTGTGGGAGGTCGGAATGCACTCCTGAAGCTTAGTCTCCTGGACACTGCCAGCTTGCCAGGGCAGGGCTCAGTCTCCTGGTTTGGCTGAGCACTCCCGATGCAAGGCACAAGTTCTACAGATGCTGGGAAGCCAAATGATGAGGCCTCTCTATATGATGGTGACGTAAATGCCTGTAATTCCTGCTCCTGGGGAGAACACATAACCGTAATTCTCAGCAATGTAGATGATGGATGAATTAAGTGCTTTGATGTCCATATAGAAGTAGCAGACACATTATAGTCAGCTGGGAAAGGATCCCGGTGTATTTGGACAGTAACACTATAAATAACAAAGGGACATTAAGTTGATACCGGAAAAAGATAACTTTCAGAAGGCAAAAAAGTAAGTTTAGGTTGCAACCTCAGACAACACAAACACATGCACAATCAAGTCCAGCCAGATTAAGACACTATCTTTATGATTCTCAGTGGGGAAAGACTTCTCAAACAAGACCAAGACTGTCAAACCATAAAAGGGAAAATTGATTAATTTTACTATACAATTAAAAGTTGCTACTCTAAGATAAATGATAAACTGAGCAAAAACATTTGTAACATTTATAACAAAACAGCCAAAATAAAATCAATTCAGTGTGATTATCTAGTCGTTCAACAGGAAACAGAGAGGACAAGGCAATTCACAGAAGAGGGAGATCAGTCAATAGACATCCCAGATAGTGTGGCCAACTGACAGTTTTCACCCATCTTCGCCTGGGGTGGAGCCAGTATCACTAACGTCACTGCTCTAGCTTCATGAAGTGAGAACTCAGTGTCTATTCCAAACAACCTCATGCAGACACGGCAGGGGTGATGGTATCCAGCCAACCCTGATGCAGGGGTGCTTATTTTTGTGGTAAATCACAGACGTGATGACTGTCTTCCCAGGAATATGTGGTTTATAATGCTGCCTCTGAATCCCAACTAGCACCAGGCACAGAGGCCTTTATAACACAAGCAGCTTGGACACCCACGTTTCCTTCTCATTTACAATGATGAAGATACATTAAAAAAATCATTTTTATAAAGGATGTGTTGTGGCAGAACTTTTTAATTTAAAAGAAAATCAAAAGAAAAACTGAACAGTGCCTAAATCTTTATTTTTCATAACCTACATTTTTTTTTCAAATTAGACAGTTTTACACTGAATGACACAAAAGGAAACTTAAATTACCAATAGTTTACATGTAAGCTTGATTCCAGTCTTAATGAAAAGAAGAACAAAAGCAAAAAACCCTCAAGCACGCTTCCATATTACACTCCCATTTTGTGGATTGGCAGCTGTGAGTGCTCCTCAAATCTTCGATTGTCTGCTGCTTTCCGTGTAACAGGCTACAAAGCGCACAAAACCCACAACTCTAACTCACTCAAGAGGATACAAAGACAGGTATGCACCATTAGTCACCTGTTGTGAGACACCGGACCAGTTTTTAAATGTAAACTGCAGACATCCTGACTACTACAGCAACGTAAGACATTCGTTAGACTGGATGATGGCAACCAGGGATGCACCGACAGGGGGACTGATGGCAAACATCATGACACCAACTCGTAAGAAAACAACTACTCCACTAGAAATTCATGTCTGGTGAAACGCGGCCAGGCTTTTATTCCTATATCTCCGGATGGTGAGTTAACACCGCACAATTCACAAGTTAAAATATCATTTGTGATTGCTGTGTCTCTGATTCTGTAACTTGAGGTACTGCTTGGCAGGTGTGAGTGAGGAGGTGTGGGCGGAAGAGGAAGAACAAGTTAAATTTTTTAAAAAAATGTATGAAAGCCACATACTATCAAGCTGTATGTGACATCCCACAGCCTCTGTGTCATCACATCACAGCTTCCTATTGCAAACAACTTCCTTTTTTCTTTTTCTGGGTGGAAAATCTCAAAAGTAGTATCAGACAGGATTTTTTCTTTTTTCTTTTGGACATTAAACAGCTATTTGGCATATCACCTTTGCTTAATTAAAAGAGTGCTATAAAAATCACATCTGAGCAAGGTTTCAGCTCTTGATGCCACAGACTGTCGCTGGCTAAGGGGTAACCGCAATGTACTGACCTTGTCCAAACGGCAGCAGAACCTGCCAAGGCAACCCCTTTCCTGAGTGACGCGCTATGCCACGTGTCCACCTGCCTTCCTGCACGCAGCTCTTAAGAGCTTTACTCTTGCTCACAACCAACCTAGCACAGCTGGCTCTAACCACACACACTATGCTGCTAAGCTCACCCGGCCGGGAAGGACTTCTCATTATTAAAAACCCACTTGGTATTTGGAGTTGAGTGTGGCTGACAATACCTGGGCACCTCCTCCAAAGAAGTGACATGCAGGGCCCAGGTCTCAGAGCGTTTATAGCGTATTAGTAGTCTGGGTTTAAGAGGTCAATAAATTATTTGAGTTTTTGTTCAGCAATCTGACAAACACAAAGAAATTACTTTCCGTGTTCCTTTCACAGGCATCTGACACATACAAGCACTGTGTGTATTTCTACATCTTTGAATAATGACTATTGCTAGGAAGGAAATGGCCAGACACATCAGGCATGCTTTCCTCGGTAGGATAAATCACACTTTGCATTGCATGACTTTAACTTAGCAGATTCTCTTCCACTTTGACTTGAAGGCCCTGCTAGCTTCTGCTGTCTACTACACCATACTTGAAAACCCATTCACATTAGATATGATGAGTATGCCTTTACATACTTGGGAAGAGTATGAAAACACCTGATGGCTTCTAGCACGACTTTCCATTTCCCTTTTGTAGCAAAGAAGCAAAATCAGTTCAGCACACCAGTATGCGGAGGGGGGAAAAAAAAACAACAAACCTCAACAAATTAAAATAATATTCAAACCACAACATTTAGTTTATCTACATCCAGCTCAACATCAACATTTATAATATATCAATAATTTTTATCAGATTTTCTCTGTAGGGTACCTTTTTAATATGTTCTGATTATTTACAACTGTACAAGCAAAGCACACTCCCAAGTGCACATATTTAATACAGTATCAACTATTTGCATTTACAGGATTTTTTCAACAATCTGAAAAAAGATCAACTGTTTTAAGATCCTTAAGGTATATTACAAAAACTACTGCTAGTTCTTGTACTACGGTATGCTTACTCAGTAAAACTAGCGACAGGAGATTCACATGGTAACTGAGTAATTCTGATCCACTCATGCCAACCCAGGGGCCGGTCTCCATGAACTCTAAGCTGTCTTATACAAAAGTTAAGGCAAAGTCATTTTCAAGTTTAAATAAAATTCAAGTCTTTTAAATATTGGATGGAAATAATTTTTTTTTTAAGAAAAAGAAAAAACAAACCTCAGTCTTGTTAAATAACATTTTGTGGAATAAACTGTATGGTTACATGTAGCAGAAAATATTTTAATGTCTGCTGCTTAGAATACTTAAAGAAAAAATTTAGGCATTTTAAAACAAAATAATTTATATTTAAATTTATTATAAACTTGCTAACTTTAGTGCATCCTTGTTCTTCAGAAGTGCAACACTTCCAGAAGTGAATCAATGAGACCCTCGTCTTGGAGGTAAAAAGAGCAACAAAACTTTGTCCTCCACCAGCCAAGGGGGGGAAACCACAAACAGCATTCTCTCACCAGTACAGAATGTTTAAATGCATGTGCTGCTGCAGAGGTTCAGGAAGACTAAACAAGGAGCTGACTAAGCTGAGGACTCTCTGGTGAGAGTGCTAGGGGGACATGGACAGAAATGTGCATGAGCAGGTGCACCTGGCGAGCAGCCAGAGCAGCCAGCTCACAGGGAGCAAGACATCATGGTACAACTTCCTGGCAACGTGTCAGTGGGCAACAAAGTGTATTTTCACATAGGTTCTATTCACAATGTGCTTTGAATCGATTTTACATAATAGCCACTTGAAACTGGAGGGAGAAGCTGGCTACTTGCCGGCAGGACAGCAACACTCTGAGCTTTCATGTTTCTCTAGGGTGCTCAGCAGGTTCATTCCGCCCACTGGATCAAAAAAGGCCTATGTGTACATGTGTACGCATTTTTAAATGCTAACATCACTTGTTAACAGTTTAGATGAAAGCACAGCTCCCATACCAATGTGTTAACGACCTGACAATGCCAAACCAATTTCTTCTCCCCGAAGGTCAAGGCTGCCCTTACCAGCCCTCATCCACTTGTGTGGGCATCTGAGATACACACTTGCAGATCAGTTATTTTTTTTTAAATGAAGTAGCACAGTTCCCTTAATTTAGAAAAACTTACTACAGATAGCTTGCATTCAGAGCCACATGGAGGCTTCATTAAAAAAACAAACAAACAAAAAACCCCCACTAAAACAAAAAACAACATCAATCTGTTGGGATAAATGCATTTTCTATCCTGAAAAAAATCAGACTTATGCATCACCTCCAGTTAAGCACCAACCTAAAATAAGGTTTATATTAATTAAATCCTGAAAAACAGATTTTTCTTTTTTTTTTTTTTTTCAAGAGGGGAAGAATCCGACTCACAGAAGAAAAATAACTTGCAGGCTTTCCATGGGCCTCACATACACTGCAAGTGCCTACCCAGCAACTCATTCTCGTACTTGAGTGGGATGAGTGTTTCGTTTGTGGTTAATACAGCTGTTTGCACCCCCTCTCAGATGCACGGTTTTCACTGAGGAGATTTGGGGGGCGTGTTCTGTTCTCTGTTCAGACGCTTGCCGACAGCCGGGGGCGAGGGCCGGCGTCCTGGCTGCCTCCTCTGGTCCTTGGGGGCTCCGGGAGTGGACTTGAGGCCAGGGGGCTCCCTGTATCTCTCCACTGGCTCAGCAAGCTTCTTCTCCTCCTTCCCACAACCGACAGTGTTCGGCTTTTGTTCTTTTTGCGGCTGCAATGGGGAGGAAGGAGGATCTTTACTTGTTCTCTGACAAATCTCTGCGTAACTGGGCTTTCGCAATTCCTGGAAACACACAAACATGGAATCATGAATCAAACAGTTTCTCCAGGGATGACACGGGAAATAAACCATACTTCCAACAAAAACAAAATTCTCCATTGCAACCAAACAGCCATCATCCCCAGCGCTTTCCTTTTAAACTTCATAGCTCCTATGCAACACCAACTTTCTCTCCAAGAGACCGCTGAAATACCACTTAAAAATGGGTAAAATTAGAAGAAGTGCACGAAAGAAAACTGCTGAAAGAAATCTAAGAAGGGGTCTAAGAAAGAAAGAGAAAAAACTCCTAGGGCCCAGCCCAATAAATCAGTGGCTAAATCCTTGCCTTGCATGTGCCACAATCTCACAGCGGCTCATGTCCTGACTGCTCCACTTCCCACCTAGTTTCTTCCTTGTGGCCTGGGAAAGGAGCCGAGGATGGCCCAAAGCCTTGAGATCCTCCACCGGCACCCACGTGGGGGACCCGGAAGAAGTGCCGGGCTCCTGGCTTCAGATCGGCTTAGCTGTAGTCATTGTGGCCACTTGGGGGAGTGAACCAGCAGACACAGGATTTTTCTCTCTCTGTAACTTTGTCTTTCCAGCAAAAATAAATAAATCTTGAGAGCCTCATTGATGTTTAAAAAAAAAAAAAGAAATTTCTAGAAAGATACACAAATACTGCTTTCTCTTGTATTTCCTTTAGCACACAAGGCAAGCCTTCACCAATGGAAGGCTCTGAGGGGGTGGGTCTTTTTCACACTAGTTAAGACACCACTTGGGACAACTGAACTCAGAGTGCTTGGGTTCAAGTCTCGCTTCTGCTTTAATGTCACCTTCCCGTCTTTGCAACAGCAAATGGTGGCTCAAAAAGGTAGGTCCTGGGCCTGGCGGCATGGCCTAGTGGCTAAAGTCCTCGCCTTGAAAGCCCCGGGATCCCATATGGGCGCCGGTTCTAATCCCGGCAGCTCCACTTCCCATCCAGCTCCCTGCTTGTGGCCTGGGAAAGCAGTTGAGGATGGCCCAATGCATTGGGAGCCTGCACCCGCGTGGGAGACCCGGAAGAGGTTCCAGGTTCCCGGCTTCAGATCGGCGCGCATCGGCCCGTTGCGGCTCACTTGGGGAGTGAATCATCGGACGGAAGATCTTCCTCTCTTTCTCTCTCCTCCTCTGTGTATATCTGGCTGCAATAAAAATGAATAAATCTTTAAAAAAAAAAAAGGTAGGTCCTTACCACCTCATAGGAGAGAGTTCCAAGGATCCTGGCTTTAGTCGGACCTACTCTCCTCACTTGAAGAATGAACCAGGGGAGGAAAGATCTCTGTCTGTCCCTTTCTCTGCCTATCAAATAACATAAAAGACATAAAATTGAGAAAGAGGGGGGCCAGTGCCATGACATAACAGGCTAAGCCTCTGCCTGAGGTGCTGGTATCCCATATGGGGACCAGTTCATGTCCCAGCTGCTCCACTTTCACTCCAGTTCCCTGAATATGGCCTGGGAAAGCAGCAGAGGATGGCTCAAGTCCTCGGACCCGTGTCCCAACATGGGAGACCTGGAAGATTCTGGCACCAGTTTGATTGTTTTGGTTGTTACTGCCATCAGCGGGTGACCCAGCAATGGAAGATCTCCATCTCCTCTCTAACTGTGCCTTTCAGGTAAAAATAAATATTAAAATCTTTCCATTTTTGCTAGTTCTTTTTATTTTATTTATTTAAAGGCAGGAAGAAGAGAATGAGGAAGCAGCCGAAGGAGGAGGGAGGAAAGGAAGGAAAGAAAACAAGAGAAACCTTCCCTCTGCTGGCGCCGAATGGCCACAAGAGCAGCAGTTGGGCCAGGTGGAAGTCAGGAACTAGGAACTCCATCTGGGTCCCCCATATGAGCAGTGGGAACCCAAGTTCCTATACTTTCAATCACTTCTCCTCAGGTACATTAGCAGGGAGGTAGATTAGAAGCACAGTAGCTGTGACTCAAACCAACACCCCAATATGGGATGTGGACGTCCCAAGTACCACAGTACCTATCCCAGTTTTGCTTAATTCTTCAACACACAAGACGCAAACTTACAGTTAAGTATTAAATTGGGCATCAATTCTATGGAACAAGAGAAACTAGGATCTTGCTATCACCCAAGAAAACTATCAACCAACACTGAAATTAAGATGATGTTATGGTTGTGAGAAACCACCAGAGCAGTTAATGGCATATACTGGCAAATGTTCTGGACATTTCATAGAGGAAACACAACATGAACAGACACAAACAAAAATCCATGAAATTCCACTTGTTTGTTTAAAGATTCAGTGCACGCAGAAGGCTGTAACTTTCCATCACACCAGGGGCTATGTGATTGCTGTATGAGGGCAGAGGCTGGCTACTTACTGTGGCAGCTCCATTCACCTGCACTGATTTACATGCAGTTGTAGGAAGGACAGAAGGGACTCTGTCCACACTGTGGGTTTCCCTCTGCTTTTCTACCACCTTGGGATCCCTGTTTTAAAAAAAAAAAAAAATGCCACCAGATCCATGAACTTCAGGCAACATCACAGGTTACTGAAATAAGTAAACACCAAAAAATGTTGGCAGAACATGAATACTCACTCAGGTAAATGGGCTGGGGAAGGGGATCGTTCATATGTTGCTGATACAGCACAAGAAGCCGGCAGCGAGGGCTCTCTGGGGACCACTACAGGAATAGTGTTTGTACTTGCGTCTGCATTGAGGCTCTGAAAAACAGCAGTTAGTTGACAACAAAAAGCATTTGTCAGATCTTTGCCCAAGGGGTTATGGGTCTAATACAACTACGGAGAGCTCTAAATCCTCCCCAATGTTGCTTTCTGTCTTCTGGTTGGGATAGTAGATTGAGGGTGGGGAGGTGATGTTGTCACGGTGGAGTGAGACACATGGTGATCTGATGAATAGCATTAGGCAGCATAAGGGATGCACGCCACCAGGACCACTCCACAAGACCTTTCTGGTCCTTGGTAGAATGTTTGCTAAGAGGGAAGGAAATGTCTCTTCAGACTCTGAAGAAGCTTCAGCACAAATTCTGGCATTAGAACAAGTCCCTCCTTCAACTCATTACCTGCAATAGGACCGAGAGATAATGGGAAGAAACACGCTTCCACTTGTACATACAGTTCATATGAATTCTTGGAAGGGTGATCCCTGCTGCTAAGAGCATCAAGAGCCACTGATATTGCAGGGAGGTGATCCCATACTTTGTGCCACCTGTCTCATGCCCCACTTCTGTGGGAACTCTGCAAATCACTAAACTCTTTAAACTGTTCATGACTATTAAAAAATGCATATAAAGAGCTCGATGAAATGCTTGGCAAAACAAACAAAAACCAGTGCTCTGTAACTTTAGACTTCTTATCTGCACCTTACCCTTTCTTTTGATGATCCAATTATTAAGTTGGTTAGTCTGTTGTCAAACAAGTCCTCTGTCTTCAAATTGCCGGCAGCTCCAGGTAGTGGTGGGAAGTTGGACAGACCCAGTTCAAAGCTTGGTGATGGAGGCTTTGGTGGTGTTGGAGACTGAGTTTGGCTGCTCTGCAACAGAACAACACTCTGTAAAGTCACACAAGGATGAAAACAGCACAAGAGTAAGACAAACAATCTTCCGATTTCCACACTGGTCTAAGAAGTCTATGAGCAAACACTGCATGGATAATCCAACCATTTGTAGGCTTCACCCCACAATCAGATGTTGTTTATTATATAACTTCAGTCATCCAAGGTAGACCCCTGAATCTGAACTTTTAAGACCAGTCAGTGCTGGCCAAGAGGTGTGTCACAAAAGACATGTAACAGGCACTGTACATGATGCAGGCCCTCTGAAATCCAGTGTATTGAATCAGCTGGCAGAATCTGGGCAAAGACAACAGGTATGTATGCCAAGCACAGAATAGCTGTTAAAAACAAAGGCAATGCTATAAAATAACAGACACTATCAGACAGAAATTGTAACAGCCCAAGTACAGACCTCATCCTTATTTACCTCCAGACAAATAGTGTGTGAGTATACCATTGTGTACATAGTTTAAAAACAAAGCAACAATACACTTTCTCTACTTGATAAGCTGTGTGTGAAATTCTGCATAGATGTTCATTAAAAAAAAAAAAAAAACAGATTAGCAGTAGCCAAAGGCAGACAGAGGGGCTCTGGTTACCTGAAAGCTGACTTACTGGGACACGGTGTCAGATAACACACTCTTATCAGATTCTTTGACTCCAAGAAAGTAAACTCTGTATAACAATGCCCCTTGTCATTTATAAGTTCAAGATCTCAGTAGAAAGGCAATGATATATTTTATTGAGAAACTATTGAAATTACTTTAATAAATTAGAACATTTTGCTAAGTATCTAATTCCTTGGTTTAAAGATATAAGGTATAGAAACAAACAAGAAAATGAGTTCATGTTTATGTGAAATTTGACTACTACTTTACTTGGAAGGCTGAGCTACCATGATCAGAAAGTGAAGCTATTTGGCCTGGCGCGATAGCGTAGTGGTTAAAGTCCTCGCCTTCAACGCACTGGGATCCCATATGGGCGTTGGTTCTAATCCTGGCAGCTTGTGGCCTGGGAAGGCAGCTGAGGCTTTGGGACCCTGCACCTGATGTGGGACACCTGAAAGACGCTTTGGATTGGCTCAGCTCCAGCCGTTGCAGCTGCTTGGGGAGTGAACCATCAGACGGAGGATGCTCCTCTCTGACACTCCTCCTCTCTGTATATCCGCCTTTCCAACAAAAATAAATAAATCTAAAAAAAAAGAAAGAAAGAAAGGGCCCAGTGCCGTGGCCTAGTGGCTAAAGTCCTCGCCTTGAATGCGCCCCGGGATCCCATATGGGCACCGGTTCTAATCCCGGCAGCTCCACTTCCCATCCAGCTCCCTGCTTGTGGCCTGGGAAAGCAGTCGAGGACAGCCCAAGGCTTTGGCACCCTGCACCTGCGTGGGAGACCCGGAAGAGGTTCCAGGTTCCTGGCTTCGGATCGGCAAGCACCGGACGGTTACAGCTCACTTAGGGAGTGAATCATCGGACGTAAGATCTTCCTCTCTGTCTCTCCTCTCTGTATATCTGACTTTGTAATAAAAATAAATAAATCTTTAAAAAACATATAATCTAATGGAGCTATAAATTACAGACAATATCACCTCAAAATACTTTTTGGAGGCTTCTTAAAAACACAGCGGAGATCAGCACTGCAATAAAGAGGATTAAGCAACTCTGTTCAGCACCAGCATCCCACATGGATGCCAGACTGATTCCTGGCTACTTCACTTTCATTCTGGCTCCTTATTAATGTGCTTGGGAAAGCAGTGGGAGATGGCCCAAACGGCAGCGTCCTTGTACCCACGTGGGGAACCTATTCAGAAGTTCCTGGCTTGGGCCTGGCGGCGTGGTAGCCTAGTGGCTGAAGTCCTCGCCTTGAATGTGCTGGGATCCCATATAGACACCAGTTCTAACCCCGGCAGCCCTACTTCCCATCCAGCTCCCTGTTCGTGGCCTGGGAAAGCAGTCGAGGATGGCCCAAAGCCTTGGGACCCTGCACCCGTGGGGGAGACCTGGAGGAAGTTCCTGGTTCCTGGCTTTGGATTGGGGCAACACCGGCCGTTGCGGTCACTTGGGGAGTGAATCATCGGATGGAAGATCTTCCTCTCTGTCTCTCCCTCTCTCTGTATATGTGACTTTCCAATAAAAATAAAACAAAGCTTTAAAAAAAAAAAAGAAGTTCCTGGCTCCTGGCTTTGGCCTGGGCCAGTACTAGCTGTTCTGACCATTTTAGGGAGTGAAGCAACAAATAGAAGACCTCTCTCTATAACTCAACCTTTCAGATGAGTAAGATAATTTTTTAAAAGTGTATGTTTCAGAGATGAATACAACTTTGCAAAAGATAAGTGCTTTTGGACAATTTCCAACATTTACTAAGCCTTGATTTTTAGGAGCTGAAGAGACAGCAGCAAGCAGCTAGATGCCAGAGCCTGCAGACAGAGCTGGACGCTGAAGGCAGCATTCACAAGTTTTCAGGATCTGAATGCCTTGGAGTGAGGCATGAATGTCATTCCTAGTACTAAGGGGCTGGTCAGGTCCAAAATCTCACAATTTATTACTATATATATATACTTTTGAACAAATGGCATAGTTTCTATAATAAAGGTAATATCTGAGTCATATTGTTCTACTTCTAACTGGTACACGGGTTTCAGCACACAAATGAAACAAAATATAATCAAACCAAACCAAAACAGACATGCCTAAGGACCATGTCAGGGCAAGCAGACAATGCCAGCAGGTTTTATGATAGATAATCAGAAGAAACCAGTGTGGTTATTCTAAATGGTCACCGGAATTCACGGATTCCGGCTGCAATTAACCAATACATATTGTCTCACCAAATGGTCCACTAGATCATGCCACAATGTTCTCCCATTCCTTGAATTTGAAAAGTCTCATACCAACCTCCATTAAGCCCTGCACAAATATTCTCTACTGAAGAAACTGCACACAGAACCCAAGAAAAAAATGGCCATGTCATATGCACTTACCACTCACTAATTTGCTACTGATTTTTGAGTTTGTCTTGTGTCTAAGTCATAGCAGAAGGCAACAGCATTTTGTACCAAGTGGATACATGTTAAAATGCTTTAAGTGGGGGCCAGCATCACGACATACCTGGGTAAGCTGCTGTCTCTGATGCTGGCATCCTACATGGACATAGGTGTGAGTTCTGACTGCCTCACTTCCAACTCAACACCCCTCCTCCACCGCTAATGCTCCTGGAAGAGCAGTGGAAGATGACGGCCCAGGTGCGTGGGCTCCTGCCAACACAGTGGGAGGCCCTGAGAGGGTTCTGAGCTGCTGCAGCCACTTGGGAGTGAACCAACAGATGGAAAGTTCTCTCTAGCCCCTACCTTTCAAACAATTAATTCCTTTAAAAATTAGCATCAAATGGAAAGTGCTGTCCAGCAAATTCCTCCACAGGAGGAACTTTCTAATTGCCAACACTGCTAGCTGTCCTGCAGCTTCCTATAACTAAAGTTTTGCTTTTGGCAAGTTCCTATCCCACAGCCATTAATCATGGTCCCAATGTTTGAAGTAGAGAATTCAAGATTCAGCGCCCAGTTTTAAGCCATGTACAGTTCTGAGCGGAATGCAAATTTCTCACACTGCTTCACTACATCTTTGCCAGGCAGTGAGTCATCCCTCTGTCCAGCACATTCAGGTTGTGTAGTACTGTGCTGGTTAGTCACTTGGCAGCAACCTCAGTTTTAGTGGTAGCAGTGATTGTGGTGACATAGTCCACATTCAAGTTCATAACGGCCAAAGTGCAATCTGGTGAGGCCGGCTACTCTGATTTGCCGCAGAGAAGCTGGAAGCTGCTGCTTAACTTAAAGTGAAAAGACGAAAGTTTCTAATTTACCAAGAAATCTATCTGGAAAATCATGAAGAAGGAAAATGAAATCTTCATGATTTTTGCTGCTATAGTTCGAACAGTGCAGGAAAAGGTTAATGGAGATGCAGAGAAAAACCAAATTGCAAAACTCTTTAAGGTGAGAGTTTAGCCACTGAGCCCCATCATGTTGGGTCCATCTGCCTTTCCAATAAAGACAAATAAATCTTAAAAAACAAATAAAAAAAACAGGGTGGGGTGGGAGGAGGAGGCAGCGCTAACTTGACAGCCCTTCCCTGAGAAACTGTAAACAGGATAAAGGCTAGACAGCATACACACTAGATGACTCCAAAACCACACCCAGGACCCCTCCTCCAAGATCAACTCTATTATTTTGGGGACCTTGAGTCTTAGGCTCAACCTGAACTTAAGTTCTTGGCTGGCTTCCACTCTCTTCAAAAGATCTCCTTTTTTCTCCTATGATAAACTTTTGCTGTTACACTTAAGATCTGTGGAGCTGCATTTGAGGCTGAGGCATTTTCCGAGGTCCAGAAGAATCTGTACCTTGGTCCTTACCTTTCTACACTCTACTCTCACAATATGCTTAGGGAGACGGAAAAGGGATTGATACCACTTGCTACTTCAGTATTTCAGGCTTTCATGGAGGGTCTTGGAACAGATCCCCAAGAATCACAGTGGCAGGGGAGGCACTACAGTTGGCCTACCCTAGCAGAGTAACTGTTCTGGACCCCAGCATGCAGACTGTACCATGGAAAAATGCTAGGGAAACTAACAGTTCCAACATGCACTCTTCAGACTAGCAAAAATCAGTTACTATTCAATGGATATCATAGTAAGAGAAAAAATCTGGGCCCAGTGTGATGGCTCAGTGGCTGAATCCTGGCCTTGCATGTGCCAGGATCCCACATGGGTACCTGTTCGTGTCCTGGCTACCCCACTTCCTACCCAGCTCCCTGCTTGTGGCCTCGGAAGGTAGTGGAGGACGGCCCAAAGCCCGGGGCCTGGCACCCGTGAGGGAGACCTGGAAAAGGCTCCTGATAGGCTCAGCTCCAGGTGCTGCAGCCACCTGGGGAATGGACCAGCGGACAGAGGATCTTTCTCTGTTTTTCCATATGTCTAATCTGCCTTCCCAATAAAAATAAATCTCAAAAAAAAATTTTTTTGAAATACCGTTTCTTATGTCTTAACTTTTATTCATTCAATTACATATCACCTTTAATTAGTAGGCAGTTAGACTTGAATGTCATAGAAGTAACATGCTTAATGTACTTACCGTAAACTTCTCCTCTCTTTTCTTTCTATAGCCAAAGGAATTCTTCCTAGAGGAGCAGAAAGCAAAACACTGTTATTTCCCCACTGACCACACAATTTTTTGTTGTGTATACGTTTGTGCTCACATATTTCAAGTATGCATCAATTTACAGTCATTGCTACTTTGTAACCATTCCAAAACTGACCTGAAACTTTAAAAATCTAAGTATAACTGCGAATCTCATGTATTAATATTCTTTAAAAACAGCAACTCATGTGATAGGCAAACATTGTGGCAGAGTGGGATAAGCGCCACCTGCAGTGCCTGATGGAGTCCATGCAGTAGGTGTGTATAACACAAAGGTGTGAAGAGAACAGCTCCCTGACTGGCAGGGCCCGGGGAGCTACCAGCTGCTTAGCAGGGCTGAGTGGATTCATCTCTGACCACCTTGACGCAGTTTTCACTCCCCTTCGCATGGGCACTCAACCACCCCACTAAGAATTTTGTAATCTATTGAGGCATTGTCTGCCCCTGTGAGATGGCTTTTACAACCAATGTGAGCTTAAGAGTTAATGTTACTGAGGATGTCCTGGTGAGTGGGCCTTTAACTACACATAGGAGTATAATTAAGTCTGTGCTGTTTACCCATTGCCATAAAATCTGGCCCAGATATTTAGCATGCTTTCTGGGAAATGGCTTGATAAGAGGGACCCTAAAAGTTATCCTGTTACTGTGACCCTAAAGGTCATTCTGCTATGACAAAGAATATAGTTACTGTGACCCTAAAGGCCATACTGCTATGACGAAGAATATAGCTACTGTAACCCTGAAGCCTATCCTGCTAAGGCAAAAAAATATGGTTACTGTGGTCTTAAAGGGTAGCCTGTCCTTGCAATTCTTTAGAATATAGAAAATGTAGCTGTTTTAGTTGTTTTCATAAATTTTTAGCTAGAGGAAATGCAGGGTGATTTCACTAACATCATAAAGATATATTTTTGATTATTGTTTGATCACTTATGAAGTTGTAGAGCCTGCAGTTGTAGAGGAATGTAATGTTTATAACTTTTTGTCTTAGATTTTCATGTTTTTTCTCTCTTGATGTATTTCTCCCATTTAGTGATAGATAAGTTGAATAAGAATTGTATTAGGAGTGTATTACTGTATAAGATGTGTTGTCTACTAAGAAACTCTTGGTTGCAACGTTGGAATGGATAATGCTTTGTCTAATACTGAAACAATTTGTGGAATTGTCTTTGGAAACACTCATCCATTGTAGAGTTGAAACTTAAATAGAGTAACTTAGCTCATTGCTAACTGCAATTCTTTCCGCCGTTTTTACCCTTGCTTTACTTGTTTGGTTAACAAACTGTGAGCTTACAGACCTATGGCCAACTAATGTCAATAACCCCGATCCCCATAGACCAAGGCCCCAGTCCTTTTAACTCATACGTAATTCAAGGTAGGGGTCTGGTTGACACAGATGGCGCCTAGGTTATAGCCCAGACCTGAGGAGAGCAGATGAAGACTGGCAAGCCAAGATAAGCCAGGAATGTGGAATCCTTCCTCAATCATTTCTCAAAAAGTTGTAAATTGTGTCCCCCTGAAGCTATGTCAATATGCCCCTAAGAAAAAACTTTGTACTGCTTCTGTATAAATAAAGTGGACAGCTTTCTCGCTTTGTCCACTATGATCAAGGAATCTGGTGGTCCGTCTCCTTTCTTTCTCTCTTCACGCCTCATCCACGCACCCTTCCCGAGCTCCGAACCTCGGCCGGAGCTGGACTCCGGCAAGTGCCCGTTCAAATCCTGGGTGCTCCATTTCTTGAGCCCCTGCAATCCAGGTGGGATGGAGTCCTGGTCCCTGACTTCACTCAGCCTGCCCAGTTCTGACTGCTGTGGCCCTTGAGGACTGAAACAGTAGCTGGACTGCCTACTTTTCTCTCACACTGTCTCTCAAATAAGTAACTCTTTAAAAATCAAAAACAAAACATATATAAAAAAACTTTATGAGAAGTTTTAAATTTTATGTTCATATAGGAAAAATAAAAGGAAAAGATTTACTGACAGGATTAACCTAAGGACTACTTGACATTTTCTAAACATAGGAATACTCATTCAGTTGGAGTGATGCAGAATAAATAACAACTTGTTTGACAATGGTAGTGAAGAGTTATCAAATGCACATCCCTTCAGTGCTACTGTTTCAATGGCTTAGGTCTCACCACAAAGGATCTCTAAAATCAAGCACTTCCTAGCTGTACTTCTGGACAGTATCCCAGATGTCTAACAGCAACGCTGGAACACATATTCTAGTTTTGAAGTGGTGACCTCATACTGGGCCTTTATGGTGCTAAGATGCCTAAGACACTTGCCCTGGAGTTATGGATTACTTTCAACTTACAACTTTATTTATTTATCCATTATTTTAACTGAACACAAAGACTTCCCAAGGGCTTTGCCTAAAAGGACTTCAAAAAGTTCATGCAGAAATGGAATGGAAAGGAAGGTGTAAGAGCTGGCATTGTGGTACAGTGGATTAAGCCACCACTTGCAAGGTTGGCACTTCCTGAGTCTAGCTCAAATCCTAGCTATTCTGCTTCTGATCCGCTTCCTTTTCATGCACCAGAGAAATCACCAGAGCACAGACCAAGTACTGGGATGCTGCTAGAGCCGTAGAACTGGATGGAGCTCTGGGCTCCTGGATTTTGTGGCCATTTAGGGACTGAACCAGAGAATGCGAGATCTCGCTTTTTCACATAGTCACTGTCTCCTGTCTTCTTCTTTTCCTAGTCTAACTAACTTACAAAAAAAATAAGACAGGTTTATTGAGCTGTAAGAAAAAGTTATCAATGCATATAAGGGACTTTTAAAAGTTTATTTAAGTGTGCACTATGAAAAAAATGATTAATTTCAACTTTTTTCAAAATACATTTGTCTTTATATTTTTTTTCCATGAATTTTTGGAAGCACCCTCACAATACATAAGCTTGAAAGGGGATTAGAGATAATCACAAATGACTTTACAGAAAACAAATAAGCAGTCTTATCTAAGATGACAAAGTTAACAAGCACAATGAGCTTCGATCCCTCAACTTCTCCGCCAAGTATGGGACACTCTATGAACCTTTGCACTAACCCTTTGACAAGAAGCATGACACAAGCCTTCAGGATTTTGGAATAAAGTCAGGCCACCTCCTGCAGAAAAATCTGTGCTCTTTTGAATGCAGCAAACAATTTTGGAAATAGCTCCTGGCTTTCTATTAGACCCTCGCTGAGACTACATGCCTGACTATGGGGACACCAAGTGACAAGTTATCACAGATGCAACACGAATCTCTAAAAAGCTGAGCACAAATATTAACCACTGACTGCTGTACAGTGACTCAATGACCAGTGCTCCCTGCCTGTGGCAACACGGAGTCTGTGATGGGTCTGGATCACAGACAGGCACACAGAGGTGGCCTCAGGATGACACCCTCCCGGGAGCATTCCTGAGAACCACTGGGTCAGGAAATCCTCTTAGCATGCAGAACTCTAGATGTATTATGTCTGGGCGTGGAAGTGGTACAAAGAATAGACTTGAGCTGGCTCAAGAGCAGGCAGCTTTGGTACTAGCCGGATGAAAGACCTTTAGGAGCTGGAATTTAAAGACTAACAATAAGGAGACTGAGGAGAATGGGTGTGGGATGGACAGTGTGAGCATCTGAGTGGCTGTTATTCAAAGAAGAAGGACAAGTCACATACAGGTTTGACACAGGGGCAGCCCTTCACCAGGCAGCCTGCTCATACCTACGGACAGTGTCTGGCCACAGTGGCTCTAGTCCCTGGACAAGCACAAGTTTCACTTGTTAGAAGAGACACGTGTCTGAGATATAGACCTGAATACCATGGGGGTCTAGCAGCACCACTCTGAGCATTCTGTGTGATCAGCAGTTGATCTACAAACAGTAGCAGCAGCACCCTGAGGTGGCAGGCCAACTCGGGGCCTACTGGTTATCAGACCCCATCACTGCGAACACAGAAAAGCCAAGTAAGGACAGCTCTGGGAGGAAGCAGTTGTGGGTGGTCTCAACGTGTTGTGGCCCAGTGCAGTCCCACAGACAAAGGCACAGTTCTGGCACCAGGAAGAGAAATCCCTGTTAGACTGCAGGCTCGTGCTTTCTGTCCTTAGAACTCTGAATGCTGCTGGTTTGGGCATCTCACACTTATAACAGAAATGGAAACAGCCACCTGGCACTTGGTGTTCCCCAGTCTCCTGAATGCAGTGAGGGTAAAATTCAGGTGACTGTTGTAGGTGGGGGAGGGAGAAGCATGGCTGGATCTCGGGTGTCCTGTGGAGTGCCTCTTATCCAGTCCCACCCCCAGTGGAGAAATAAGGTGGCACATGACCACCGTGGGTCAATTCCCTCATGAAGAGACCTCATTCACCCTTCTTGAGGTAATCTTGCCACTTCTCAAGACACAATGCTAAGAGCAAGAAGAAAGTTACAAGTACTGGCTATGGCTTCACGGAGTTACAAAAACTAGATTGTGAAAACTAAGACATGTTCCTAGGCTTGCTGTATATACTTATCAGCATATGTTAGCTCTTCTGTTTTATTATTTGTGCTTGCCATCCTTAAATTAGTTTATTCAGGCAATAGCATGACTTCCTTGATGTGGGGCAAGGTAGGCTCTATTTCGGTAATATCTGTATCTGTTAGGCAAAGGCATAAACTTGTCATTGCTCCCTTTTGGAGGTTCAAATACTGATGAAGGATCCTCACTGGTTAACAGGCTACTCTCTCTCAGCTTCAAACCTGCTTTAGAGTAATTTGTCATGATAACATGCCCGAGATTCTGCAAACCCTATTTTCCTCACTAAGAGCTGGAAAGAAAACAAGGCAAGGAAACCATTTGACAAAGCTTGGAAGGCACCCCTTTGCCAGGGGCAGAGACCTGGAGGGCCAGTGACAACCACCAAAGTGAAACTGCAGGCACAAACAATGAAGTCTGGGTGCTGATAAGCTCCAAAGTCTCTTCAAATGACAGTGACCTCGATTGCTGAACTTCATCTACAATCCTCATGGAACAATTTTGTTTTATAGAAAAGATATGATTTAAATAGTAAATTCTTGGATGTTTATTGTCTTCAGTTTGAATTTCTGTGATACATTTAAACATTAGTAGTTTATGACACATTCAGCAAAACATGCAAACTACTCACCTTCCTCTCCCTAAACCAGGAGAAGATTCAAGACTACCTGGCTCCACACGTCCCGTTCCTATCTCTCTCTTGGCATAAGCTGAAGGGTTTTGTATTCGTGTTCTTGTTTGCCCTGTTTGCCTGGTCTGTGAGCTCCGGACACCATTAATTAATCGATCTGCAGTAAAGTTAAATATTGAAGGACTTTCTAGCAGCCCAGGTCCTCTCTCTGTACTCGGAATCGCATGGCGCAGGTGAGACTTAGTAGGATTCCTGAAAATAAAATGCACATGGTAAGTTAGAAAGCGACCAATGTAGTACACTATAAGCACACGAATGTGCTGTCTAAGCTAAAAATCAGCTTCCTTTTTTTTATAAAATCTGAGTTATTCAAAACAGTCAACATATAAGATAAGAGATAATGCAAATCTATCACGTGTCAAGGCCCTCCTCTGCTGTTTGCTAAGTCCAAGTCCAAGTTAAACAGCAAGCATACAACGGCAAGCCACTTCAAAAGCCTTCTCTGCAGGAACTCTCTCCTTTATGTAGGAAACTACAGCACTGATTTTGTTGTTTAATTTTTATACAAGGTTGTTATCAGCTTCAAATTGTTTTACTTTTCAGGAACATTACCTGTATTCAAATATATCACTTAGGATAGATACTGAAAAGAATTACCATGAAGTAAGTGCAAAGGCTTTAGAATAACTCATAGAACTTGCCTGCTTCGAGGAGGATACTGTCTGAGTGAAGTCAGAGGAGATGCTGCAGGCTTGAAGGTTGGAGACGTAAACCCGTTTATAAATCCAGTATTTGGAAATGGAGTTACCTAGATGCAATAAAAAGCACATAAGTACACCATCTATAAAACAGACTTGGGCTATCTTGTGTTAGCCTAGGAAATTTCCTAGTCCTGTCAGAGATGTTGGGCCAGCACTGGGGTGCAGTGAACTAAGCCTCTCTCTGCAGCATCAGCATCCCTATGGGTGCTGGTTCGGATCCCTGCTGCTCAACTTCCACGTGGAAAACCGAGAAAATGCTCCTGGCTCCAGACCATCCTAGCTTTGGTCACTGTGGCTGTTTGGGGAGTGAGCCAACAGCTGGAAGGTATCTTTCTTTCAGTCTCTGTCTCTTCCTCTCTCTATATTAACTCTTTCAAATAAAACTAAATAAATCATTGGAAAAAAGAAAGTGATGCTTTAGCCTATGCTATACCTAAAAATAAATATAGATTGGAAGAGCATTTTGTAAGATTATTAGTAATGGCTAGTATTTACAGAGATCTCATAACAACTAGATTAGGTCTAAGAAGTTTACTGCATCATGTGAGTCAATCCTTAGAACAATCCAGAAAGAAGAAACTTTCTACATGTAGGAACTGACACTAAAACACAGAACTTGGCTCAAGATCACATGGAACATTGCTGTCAGGTGTTGTGTATAATCTTTAGCCTGTTACAATAGCACCTACATTACTGCTAACAAGTAATTTCGACAAACACATATTCACCTCTGAGAACAAATATTCAGATATAAGTGTATTATATAGCTCAATTTACTTTCTTGAGAAAGCAATTAGAGATTTGTTTCTAAATCAAATTATATACTGTTCATATAAAACTAAACACACTCCTTGATAATGCAAAGGTGATTATTTCAAAAAACTGTATATATACACTTTGAAAATATCTCCACGTCCCAGCCATCTCCTCTATCCTTATACCTAATCTGAAAAACAAATCTAATATTATAGTACAGCAGTTCTCTGTAAACTTAACACACTTGTTGAAGTAACTGAAATTCACAAATTACTTACTGAAATACGCTGCATGTGGATTTTTTGCAGTTATAAATTACTTAGAAATATTTTCACATTTATATCGAATAAACAACGGTTTTACAAATATTTCAATTTGTCAAAATCATAGGGTTTTATTTTTCATAAAATAAATGAAAAGGCAATTAGAAAATTTTTAGCAATAACACTGTTGTACTCTGCAGAGAATATTCTGTGCTCCACTTCCAATCCAGCCCCTTGCTAAATCAGCTGGAACGCAGCAGAAGACAGCCCAAGTGTTTGTGCGCCTGCCTCCAGTGCAGGACTCGCCTGGACCTCTGGCTCCTGTCCAGCTCAGCTGTAGCTACTGCAGCCACTGGAGAGCTAGCCAGCTGATGGGAGACCTCTGTCTCTTCCTTTCTCAAGCAAATAAAAGATTTAAAAAGAAAGAAGTAATTCTTTACTTCTAGTAACTTTAATAAAATATCTCAACTTAGGGATATCTATATATACTTACTGATACTAATTTGGCTGATTTTTAAAACTAGAACCTTTAAGAGCACAATCATTTCAATGTTTAGTTTCATGCAAATTTTGCTATGAAGATTTTTCAGATCATTAATACTTATTCCTCAAGTCACAATTTAAGGTGAAACATGATATACAAATAACCTGACATAACATTAACCACAAAATTAGAAAGGGTCACTGAGTCCTTAAAAGATAGGACCCTGTTGGGCTGCTGGGTTGCCACCTTAGACACTGCATTCCATACTAGAGCTGGTTTGAGTCCCAGTTATTATGCTTCCAACCCAGCTTTCTGTTAACAGACCTGGAAGGCAGTCACTGTGACCCCTGACAGAGCTCCTGACTTTGGCATGGGCCACAACACTATTGAGCCCATTTTGGGAGTGAAGCAGCACTCAGAAGATCTTTGTCACCCTCCAACCTTACCATGAACATTGCTCTGCATTTCAATAACTAAATAAACTACATCTTAAAAAAAATTAGACCTGAATTCTATCAGCCATTTAAAAAATCTAGATGTAGAAAAATAAGATAACACTTAGTGTTGAAATACTTAAAAAAAAAAAAACCCAAAAATGAAGAAAAATATCACACTAATTTCTGGTTCTGGGACATGCAGTTTAACTTTCTATATAAATGGGGCCCGGAGCAATAACATAGTAGTTAAAGTACTCGCCTTACTCGCACCAGGATCCCATATAGGCCCCGGTTCTAATCTCGACGGCCCTGCTTGCAATCCAGCTCCCTGCTCCCTGCTTGTGGCCTGAGACAGCAGTTAAGGACGGCCCAAAGCCTTGGGACCCTGCACCTATGTGGGAGACCCAGAAGAGCTCCTGCCTTCAGACTGGCTCAGCTACAGCCGTCGCAGCTGCTTGGTGAGTGAACCATCGGATGGAAGATCTTCCTGTCTCTCCTCCTCTCTGTATATCCACCTTTCCAATAAAAATAAATCTTAAAACAAAAACCAAAACTTTCTATATAAATGAAATTATTTCAAAGAACTTGATAGCTTTTTGGGGCTTCCAGTCCCACCTGAAATTTTCACTACATTTACAAGTATGGATAATTATCTTTGAATAAAAAACAAAAAATGGATAAAGAAAAAAAAAAAACAACACAAGTAATGCTTCTTAACTAAACCTTATTGGGGATGGGAGTATAGAAAAAAGTTATTGGACACAGGTCAGGATCAAAATAAAAATCATTTGCCAGTTCAAAAAAGAAAAACTTCAAAGACAAAGAAAAGAACTAAAAACTTTGTTAAAATTTCTAATTCAGTGCTTGAGAAATGGTACAAGGTGCCAAGAACCAGCCTAATTCAAACTAAATCACACCAGAAGAGCCAACAATCCAAACCTAAATTCTGGAGTTTGTCAATCATAGCAAGACAGATAAAGGCTAGCCATTTCACACACGAACTTTTCCCCCACAGAATTCTAACGTTTTAGTAAGTTTCTGCTCAAGAGTTGAAAAATACAATTTGCCAGTAACATAGTAATTTAATATAATCAGTTAATAGGAATTAAAACCTATTGTCTCTCTTTCCTTTTGCTCAAATATAACCTGTAAGAGCAAATTAGAGTTCTAATGCAGGGACCCAACCACATATTCTTAGACCAGGTCCAAATGGACACCAGAAATCACAAGCTGAACATCAAAAACAAGTTGAAAAAAATCACTAACTCTGGATTCCAAAAAAGCACAGTACAGATAAGAGATTAAACTGGAGAAATGGAAGAAACAACTGAGGGCAAGAAGAACTCAAAAGGACAATCACAGTCGTTAGTCACATTTTAGAAATATTTCTCAATAGCAACAATCTGCAGATTATACTTCAAGATGGTGGAATAGGGTAAGGACACATTTAAACAGACAGAGAAACATTTAATCAAGATGAAGCAGAGAGGAAACATTCCAGGAAATAGGAGAGGACAGAACAGCAGCAGAGGGGTACCTGGAGACTGACAGACACAGGAAAGCAACGAAAACAACAGTGTGATGTTGCAGTGACTGATACTCCAGCACGGCAATCTGAACTCCACCAGCAGCTGGAATTCCACCAGCAACCAGGTGGGAAGGAACTTTCACTGGGAGCTTGGGAGGTGAACCCAGACAAAGAACTGTCCATCCTGATGGTTTGATTTGACCAGGAGCAGAGACAGAGAGGCAGTTTCCAGACGGGCAGTGCGAGAACAGGGTGGATCTCATAGCCCAGTGCACCTCCCAGAGCCAAACTGGGCGCCATTTTGTTTAAGGAGGCAAGGGTTATGGGGCAGGACTACATGTGCACAGAGCTGGGAGTGAACTCACTTCTGACTCAGTGAACTGCAACAACGTGGCATCCTATAGCTTCCACCCAAGACAGGTTCAGGTAGCCCTCAGACCTGATGGCCAGCAGATCAAGAACTGTACTAGTGGTACATCAGGAGCCGTTTCTTACAGTACGGCAAAAGTTTTAGAACTGCAGGGGACAACAGTGAGCTATGCATGTGCTGAGCATGATGGGAACTCAGTAAGTTCAGTGGATTGCACTGGTCACACAGAAAAATAATACCAACTATGGCATCATACGGGTCCAAACAGGACCTTGAAGCCCTCAGACCTAACAGCCAACAAGTTCCAGCAAGATCAGCAGAATCAACAACCTAGCTATATAGCATACTTGGTATCTCCCTTATCCTGGGACCTGTTCCAACCAGAAGTGGGAGAAAGGTTGTACAGACAACACTGGAACCTCAGCACAGTATCACAGGAAGTAGAGATTGGTGAGCCAGGAGCCAGGGCTATGAAGACCACGGTGGAAATCTAACATAAGAAGCTAGACCTGGAACTTGCTGGAAGGAATGGCACAACTACTGCAAAGAGCTGTGTACCAACTGCAGTAAGTAAAACTGAACTGTAGACCTGTGGGTGACAGAGCTTAGAAACCTGCCCCAAGGAGAAGACTCTGATAACCAGAAATACAATGACCACGAGCAAAAGAAGAGACAAAGGTAAAATGAATATTAGTGACAACTCCTTTGCAAAGCAGCAAAACCCTATGCCAACCTCAGAGTTATTTGAGGAAGACATCAAGAAAATGGGGGATACAGAATTCAAAACACTGATATAAAGCTTCTGATCAACAATAAGGGTCATGTAAAGCAGGCATTCAAGGAATTCAAGGAATATGTCAAACTGGAAATGAATCAAATGAAAGCTGATATATCAGAAATGAAGAATACAGTGCAGCAAATTCAAAGTACAGTGGAGACTCTCCAAAATAGAATGAAGCAAACAGAAGAAAGAATCTCAGAATTGGAAAATATTTCCTGTCACCAGGGGAAAACAAACAAAAAGCTGGAAGCAGAGCTGGATCAGGCCAAAAAAAAGTATTCTAGAATTGAAAGGCACTATTAAAAGGCCAAATATAATATTAGTAGACTGGATTAAAAAATAAACCTCATCTATTTGTTGCCCACAGAAGACATACATACCAACAAAGATCAGTAGAAACTATCTCATGGATTTTGAATTTTTTGTTGTTGTTGTTAGTTTAATCTCTTCAAAACACTTTCTTCTGATTAAATTCTTCAATGACTCATAGATCATAAAATAACATCATTTTCTAAAAGAAGCTTCTTAATTTTCATTTCTTTAGCGGCACATTACTAATTCAGTAGCATGTTACTTAACTTCATGGTGTTAATTTTTTTTTCCTTACTGTTGTTGATTTTGTTTTTGGCTTTTCATTTAAGGGGATGTATAGCAACGGTGTAATGGAGACTATCATATCCAGATGTGAGGATACAGTGCAGTAAGCATCTCTACTTCCAGACAAAGATGGACTTACAATGAAACTGCTTACTATATCTTGACAATAGGATGCTGGACTCTCTGCCATTGTCCTTGTCCACAATGGCAGACATATGACTGTGTGTGAAGAACTATACTATAGTAATTATATTGGGAACTCAGTAACGGGAGAAGGAACTGGGGCACGGATAAGGGAAATCCCACGATCAATGGAACTGCATCATAAAATCATAATAATAAAAAGCAAAAAAAAAATCTGGGGGAAGGGGCAGAGTGCCTGCTCTAACACTGCAGGTACACACCTACCAGAGTCTCCCTACAACCATCAATCACCACCGCCACACACATGTGGGAAAGAGGCATTGCCAGGGAGCAGGCAATTGGGGATGGGTCAAAATGGGAGACACTGAGAGCTTGTTCTATATTCATAAAATGATTTATTGAGGTTTCTACAGACCAACCCATTGCATTTGCAGGTGACTGAGGGAAATGAGATGTAGTGACTCAGAAAGGGCAATCCAGAGGACCTTCTTGGGTCAGGCCAAAGCACATCCTGCATGCACAAGAGTCAGAGCTGGGGGTAGACTGGGACAGGTTAGGCTGTAGCACTTGCTGATGCAAGCAAAACCTGGGAGTGGGCCAGATTAGGCTAGGCTGGGTGAAGCTAGGCTTGCATGCATTAGAACTGGGAGATTGGGGATGGCACAGTGGGGGCTCATTGGGGTCACTCCAACTAGGCCGCAACACCCTCAAGTTCATGTGACAGCCAGGGCTGGGGATGGGCCTGACCACACAGCTGCACCTACTGGTAAGTGTGTTGGCTCCTACAGGGTACAGGCTGAACCTGAGTATGCATCAGCTGGTGCATTTGACAGCAAGGTCTCAAGACCTTCCAGGTGAGGTTTTTAGGTGGCTCCTCCACTAGACCACTGCACTTGATCCCTAGCCTCAGGAAATATCACAAAAACATGTGGTTTGAACCTAGAGCACATGTTACAGGATTAAGCTATGTCAGTGGCTGACCCTTGTGCAGAATGGGCAGCATATCCAGAGCAACACGTAAGACAGAGAGCCAGTTCATCTAAGCCAGAAAAAGACTTCGAGTATCTCAACAAAAGATGGAGAAGACAGATTGAACAACACCCTACAACAGGCTCCACAACAAGCACCTACATCTGTGGGCACACACTAAGGTAGACAAAGACAAACTCTAGTGTAATGGAACCCACAACTTCTCAGAACAATCAAGACCATCTGAGTAACTCCACTGGAACATTCTTCCTCTACTCTGGCATCTCTAATGTACCAATACAGTATGATAGCAAGAACTGACGCAATTCCTCTCCCAAGACCAGCCCCTGCAGACACAGGAAGGAAAACTGAAACACTTTTTTAACCACCTCCCTCCAACCCCCACTCCAACCCTCTTCATCCTAATCCTCTTCATCCTAAATGGAGGTCCTGATGGGGCTGCAATTCCCTCACCTTTGTAACAAATATTAAAAAAAAAAAAAAAAAAAAGTTTTTTTAAAGTTTAAATTTAAAAAGCAAGTTTCTTACTATTGAGATTAACTAAAAAAAAAAACACAAACTGAATTTTAATCATTTGTATGCCAATTTTCTTTTACTGCAGCAGTCACAAACTTCTGATTATCGGCCCCTTTGGGAATTTCCCCTAATTTGTTTATCTGCCCCTGCCTGTCCTTCACACTCTTTTCTACGTTTTCTGCTACTTGGGAACCTTAAATGACTTCCTCTGAGTCATAAGGTTAAAAAAAAAAAAAAAGCCCACCCCATCTCAGGACAGTAAAGAAACTAGACAGCTTGGTTCTTTTCAAGATTTATTTATTTTCACTGCAAAAGATGATCGGGTTTTATGGGGAGAAGAAGAGACAGAGAGAAAGATATTCCATCTGCTGGTTCAGTTACCAAACAGCATAAGGGCCAGAGCTAAGTCAATCTGAAGCCAGGAGTTGAGCTTCTCCATGAATTTCCCACATGGTAAAGCATCCCCCACTGCTTTCCCAGGCCTCAATCAGAGAACTGGATGGGAAGTGCAGTAGCTGGGACCCGAACCAGCGCCCATATGGGATCCAGGTGCTTACAAAGTGAGGATTTAGCAATTGAGCCATCACACTGGGCCCAACAGTTTGGGTTTAATAATTCACCAGCCTTCTTCCCTAGCTCTCTGAACCCATTCTAGGTTTTAGCTCAGAAGCACCTACTACTCCCACTTACTCCTGTGTGTGCTTCTGTGCATGAAGTTTATTTTCGTGAAGCTTCCTTCTTATACCACATCTGATAAACTCAATGCTAGCTAAACCATCTGAATGATAAGTTTAATGATAGTTTGTATTTGTGGCTATTACCTATTATTTTGTACTTGGGCTTAATGTATATCTTTTCCAGCCTGGGGTTTTTCATGGACATGTATTTTTTTAATTTTCTAGTTTCCAATAGGCAGCAGCAACCCAAATTTAATCAACTCCTTTTCTCCTAAAGTCTTTATTTTCCATTCCTATCTTCTCGTCTATCAGTGGCAACATCCCTGCAAGACAGGTTACCCAGATCTCAGCCATTTGACCGTCAATATCACCTGGCCTTTCCTCAGACTTGTCTAAAAATAGCCTGCAAATGATCTCTATTCAATGCCTCGGATCATAATCTATACACTTGACCTTTGCACCTCTCTTATTCAGACTAAACTTGTACTGCCACCTCATGCAAACCTGCTGCTCACCTTCTCTACACCTAGACCTACACCTGAAGGATGCTTCTAGTACATGTTGCTGCTGCATTTATCCCATTCCATTATGTCTCCCTAATCACAAACCACAGGCCTCTTGATCTTCTTACCCTCTGTAGCAGCTTAGCTGGAGGAAAATGATTGGACCCATTAGAAACATAAATTCCCAGAATGATTGCCTTGTGACTGTTGTTGAAGAACTTTAGTATTACAATAAAATAGAGGAAAACATTCCGGGGGGGGGGGGGGGGGAGGGTGGATGGGGAAATCCTTGAGCCTAAGGAACTGTATCATGAAAAATAAAAACCAATAAAGTTGTAACTTAGCCCTGTAAAAAACAAAAGCAAAAAAACATAAATTCCTACCATGACCCTTCACACAGGCCAAAATCTGTTTTAAAAAAAAATCAATGTCGGGCCTGGTGCAATAGCGTAGTGCTTAAGGTCCTCTCCTTGAACGCGCCAGGATCCCATATGGGCGCCGGTTCTAATTCCGACAGCTCCACTTTCCATCCAACTCCCTGCTTGTGGTCTGGGAAAGCAGTCGAGGACGGCCCAAAGCCTTGGGACCCTGCACCCACATGGGAGAACCAGGAAGACGTTCCTAGCTCCTGGCTTTGGATCAGCAAAGCACCGGCCGTTGCAGCCACCTGGGGAGTGAATCATTGGACGGAAGATCTTCCTCTCTGTCTCTCCTCCTCTCTGTACATCTGTCTTTCCAATAAAATAAATAAATCTTTTTTAAAAAAAATCAATGTCAAACCACCCCTGAAGCTGGTGTGAGAAGCAAAGCAGAGCTTGTGAGACAGCATGGGCTCTACTAGCCTGTTAAGATACCTCTTTAACAAGTTGTGCTCAGAAGGTCATCAGTTCCATTACAGCTCTTGTCAAATACTCTCTTTGAAGAAGAGAAAATGCTGGACAAAATGAGAAAAGGACTGGGCAAGAACCATATCCACAGCATTTTTTTTTTTAAAGCTTAACTACACAAATGACTGTTATTAGCACCAAAGTAAAGTCAAAGTCCACAAGGTTACCCAAAAGTTTATTTTGGTATGGCGAACTGCATACATATCTGGCTCCCCTTCTAGACTAAAACTTTAACCCTTTAAAGTACACATTTCTGTGAGTGACAGCCACATGAAGACTTACCAAGGGTGGATCGAGATAGCTATGCGTTGTGGACCACGTCTGGGGTGCAATCAGGCTGTAAAGAGGAAACTGCTGTTGAGGACTGTATACTGGAGGTAAATAAAATGATGTTGTGTAACGCTGCTGGGTATAAAGGTTCATGTCGAGAGGTCTAAATCCATTCTTTGGCAAAAACGTGTTTATAGCTATCGCCTTTGCTTTTATCCGTGCCTGTCAGAAAACATGTAGTTCCTGTTAGAAACCTTAAGAACAACAACTGGAAAATAAAACAACCAAGAATCTTATTTACCTTAATTGGCTTTCCTTGGAAAGTTTTGACTTCTTCTCGCAGGTATCTATAAGCCTATGGGCAAAATCATCCAAAATGTTACTCTGTTAATCTTTACACCAAATAAGTAGATCATCAATTTAAAAAGTAAAAAATTTTTAATAGGTACAAATATAGTAGACAAGACCTAGTACAGTGATTCTTAACGTTCTTTGTACACAGATCCCTTAAAAGTAACACCCCAAGAGCCACAGAATTCTAACTAAAACCCTCAGAAACAAATTTGTGCACAATTTTTGTTAAATATTATTAGACACTATTACAAAGACTACATGCTAAGAATCCTGACCTAGGGAAAAACGATGACTGTGATCCTATTATTGATCCCAATTTGAAACCGGGATTACGCAGTTGAATAAAGGAAATGTTGGAAGGACAGAGGATTAGAATTGTAATATTCAAGTAATTACATATAGACATCCTTGCGCATCACCAAATCAAATCTACATGAACCTCCCGACATACTGTGCAGGCTCTGGTACTCTGATTCAACCTCATGCAACCACTGTGTTCCACAAACACAATGATTACCATCTCCCACTTACTTCTCCCTCTCCAATTAAAGGACACAAAGAAGCCTTTCTGTGTTTTAATTCTTTATAACTTTATAAACAAGATGTTTCCTTTCAAATGCAAGGAAATAAAATTGCTCAACTGCTATTTTCTCCTTAAGAGGTTACACATCTCACTATCTTAAAAGCATTGTGCTACACACAATGTTACAACATACAAATATTAAGGTAAAAAATTTCCAAAAGGCCTCTGCAAACAGTAAAACCTTTCTCTGCTGATTCTCTTGAGCAGTTTATCTTAAAACGTCTTTAGGAGGTCACATGCTATATCTAGGCTACAAAAATTACCTATTAAAAAACACCCATCCAAGTTTTTACATCCTGATTTTAGCTGAAGCTTATATTCCAACTTAATGCCACAATACAAGAATAATTGTATCATAATGCCCAAATTTAGTCCCATTACATGCTAGTAAGAATTTACCTGTTGTGCATCAGCTTCTGTTTCAAATGTAATAAACCAATTATCATTATAGGCAAATTCACAGTTTATGAACTTCGGTAAATTATTTCCTTTAAATAGTGCTTCTACTTCCTAAAGGAAAGAAAGGTTAGAAATTTAATCAAGGTCCAATCATTAAGTCTAACACATGTTAGTGCACTTCAAAATAGGCTAAAAAGCTGGGTGGGGCTTCCACAATCAGAATCACAACACCACAGGAAAGTAATACAACTTGTTTACACCTGTTCCTGTTTTCCAGCTAAGCTAAATTAATGGCAAAAATGCTATCATCTTTCCACTATGTCAATAACTGTACTTTACTTTCTTTAAAAAAAAAAAAAAGAGGGGAGTGACTTAAAACTTTTTTAAAAAATTAGCTTCTGGCCAAAATGGACTAGATTCATTTTGTCATAAGACACAACTGAAAACAAAGAAAATATATGCAAAAAAAGGAGGGTTTTTTTTTTTTTTTTTTTTTACACTGCGTATTGGGCAATAACCGATCCCTCAGAGAGGGGGCATTAACAAGATGGCCCCAAAAGTGCCCAGCTCACCCTTGAGTTTTGAGGCTGCAAGAGCCAGAGGGGCAACTGTAAGCTCCGAGCTCAGCAGAAGGCACGCCCTAGGCCCAAGAAGGCACGCCCTAGGCCCAAGAAGGCACGCCCTAGGCCCGCAGCATGAGGCTAGGAACAAACACCTGAAATGGTTATAGGAGCACCTGCAGATGGAAGGGGAATGACTTTACACCAACCAGAGCAGAAAACCAAACTAACTCACAGGACATTAAGAAGAATTACGGAAAAGGGGAACGGGGACAGTGAACACCAGCCTAGAGGAAACATTCTTCTGGTTCCACCTGACAAATATCCCTTAAGGATCAAACCGGCTTTAATTTACTGAACTGCATTTCAAAATAAAGTTCAAGAGTAATTATAAAAATGTTCAGAATCAAAATCGACCTGCTTACAATCTTAAAAAATTATCAAGCAGGTCAAGAAACAATGAGGTGTGACCTATAGTAAGATCAATCAAATTAGATCTAAAAGTGTTGCTGATGTCTGAATTAGTAAGACAAGGACATTAAGACATATACACCATTGAATATATATAATCCATATGCTCCAAAGGAAAATATTTAAATGGAGGTATGAGCACTAAAAAAAAATTCCACAATGAATATTTGGAGATGCGAAAAATAAAGCCTGAAATGAGGAGTACATGAAATTGAATTAATAATGGTTACTTTCTGAAGGGAGAAGAAAATATTTTTTAAATGGCATAATGAACTTCAAGTACAAGAAATTAGAAAGCTATCCCAAGACATACTGCAATCAAATGGCTTAAAACTATAATAAAATCTCAAAGCATTTAAAGAAAAGACTTGTTATACACAGAGAAATGAAGATAAAAATGACAGCCTCATTATCAGGAACAATGCAGACTGGAAGAGTAGACCATCTTAACTGAAAGGGTTGAGGAAAAAACCCTTGACCATCAAGAAGTCTATACCCAACAAAAACATCTTTCCTAAAATATTCTCTCAACATACTAAAACTAAAAAAAAATTATCAGCACCTACACAAAATATAAGTTGTAAATACCAAACATAAAATAATATTTTAACATGTTTTTTAATCCCTTTAAAAGAAAATTAAAATGTAATAACATTGCTAGAATTAGGATTTCATGGAATTAAAATATGAGAACAGCACAAGATCTGAAGTGGAAAATTGGAAGAACACTATGAGGTAAAGAGAAATGCTATCATACTAAATAAAGATAGATACGACTAAAAACGCCAACTCTAACCCTTAGAGCAATTACTAAAAAAAAGTTAAACACATTAGCAAAAAAAGGGAAACAAATACTCATTTAATTCAAACAAAAGAGAAAGAAAAAGACACAAACATAAAATAAACAGATTAAATTTGAGCTCAGCCACATACTAATTAATAAAATGTGATGTCTGCCACAATTTAAAGGCAGAAATTTTCACATTTGGTAATATAAGTAAGACACAGGGAGAGGTAGAGACTAAAGGAGTCTGAATAACGTGGACCAAAGCAGAAGCCAAAGGTTTCAGGGGTCCTCAGCACTTTTCACCTTTTACTTTATCAGGGGTCTTGTGTAAACTATTTTTAATACTTTCACTATTTTAGCAGATTACTCTGCTAATACTCTGGATATTTAGTCTAAAAATACAAAAATCACTGGCAAATAAAAGAGTAAATAAACATCATAGCCTTTATCTGGTAGCAACTCCACTGGTGCTAAGGGAACATGCCTAAGATCCTGCTGTCATAAAGGTACTTCTTTTGAAATGCTACTTAGCATAAAATGTTTTTTAACTTACAAGTCAGTATTCTCACTTTTTACTTAAATAACCTTCTCTTCACCTTTAATTGCTACTACTGAAACGCACAAACCTTACTTATAAAAGAGTTATAAGAGTAATGTATAAAGTATTTCTTAGATGAAAGGCTTGAGAATCATTTCCCCCTCAAATGAGTTACATTCTAATGATAAAGATGGAGTAAATCTGAGGAAATAAGAAAAATTCATGTAGAAAAAGAAAAAAAATTAAATAAAAATGAACACACACACAAAAAGCCATGGGAAGATGTTTAACTATCCTTGATAAAAGAAATTACTTACTTCCACAGGAGTAGACTCAGATATTTCACGTAATATTACTATGCAGCGATTTTGATTTGGCCTTACTTTTTCTCCCTTCTCATCCACCTGGACTAAAGGTAAAGCTATAAAGAGAATTAAAGTCAAAGGTAAAAATAAGCATTGGAACATGACACTCTAATGCAATGTAATACACTGCAACACTAAACACCTTAGGCCTACTTTAAGCAAAGAAATCACATAGTTTGATAGTCTAACACAAACTATTAAAAGGTTTTAAAGACTGAACTTCTTTAAAACAGAAAATATGGCTATTTCAAAGACTTGCAAGAGTGATAATTTATGTAACACTATGAAATAAAGTTTGTAAACTTCAAATATAAAGAGTAAATTAAAAGAGAAGTAAATTGACTTTTCTTTCTGCAAGACTCTAAAATAATTTTGTCACAGCTTTTTAGTTAGAAACAGTTCTAAGCCTCACACACAGTTCCTAAGTACCCTTCAACCAGTTCCCTCTAAAGTTACACATGACAGAACAAAACTCTAACACACTGCCAACAAAACCATGCCAAAGTTGGTACAGTACTAACTAATGAAGGCCTGAGATCCCACCAGTTTTTAAATACACTGATTTGTGTTGTCAGTGTCATCTCCAGCAGAGCCTGTTCTAATCATAATCTAGGATGACCGGTGTTCACTACCAAAAAGACATAAATTGACAAAATCAGGAGTGAAAGCAGTATTATCACTATAGGATTCTTTCATTATTTAAAGGTTAATAAGGGAGTGTTATTAAGTTACAAACTAAGAATTTTAACAACTTACATGAAAAAAAAACATTCAATACACAAACTACAAAATCTCAGTCTGGAAGATGGTATCACCTAGAAAAGATGCTTTATCTACGGAAGAAATTTGCATGGAGAGTACTAAAACAACTGAAAAGTAATCTATCCTATGAACCAGAAATCCCACTCCCGGGAATACATCCAAAGGAAGTGAAATCTGCATATGGGAAAGTGACCTGCAACCCTAATTATGGCAGCACAACAGTGAAGACATGGAAACAACCCAGACGCCTGTCAAAGGACTAGATAAAGAAACCGTGGTACACCTATTGCATGGAATACTACTTAAGCAACTTAAGAAAAAAAAGAAGAAATTTCACCATTAGTATCAAATGGTCCCAAATACAAAACATTATGTTCAATGAAATAAACCAATCCTAAAAGGACAAATATCATATGTTCTCAGTTTTATAAGGCAATCTTCATGCAAAACACAAAACAAGTAGATATATGGGTAAACATGTATCTACACATATTCTCTTAGATGAGCGGCAGAATGAAGACCAGCACATCAGGAAGAAGATCCATGGTACTTTGCTACTCCTAAAGAAAAGGAGGGCTCTCAGTGAAGCTGTTAAATAATATATGGGCCCAGCATAATAGCCCAGTAGCCAAAATCTTCGCCTGGCATGCGCAGGGATGCCATATGCATGCTGTTTTTTTTTTTTAAGATTCATTTTTTATTGGAATGTCAGATATACAGGCGGAAAGACAGAGAGGAAGATCTTCAGTCTGCTGGCTTACTCCCCAAGTGCCCTCAATGGCCAGAGCTACACCTATCTGAAGCCAGGAGCCCAGAACCTCTTCCAGGTCTCCAATGCAGGTGCAGGGTTCCGAGGCTTTGGGCCATCCTTGACTGCTTTCTCAGGCCACAAGCAGGGAGCTGGATGGGAAGCAGGGCTGCCGGGTTTAGAACTGGTTCCCATATGGGATCCAGGCACATTCAAGATAAGGACTTTAGCTGCCAGTCCACCACACCATGTCCCAACTGTTTCATTTCCAATCAGCTTCCTACTTATGGCCTAGCAAAGCAGTGGAGCATGGCTCAAGTCCTTGAGCCACTGAACTCATGTGAGAGACCAATAAGAAGCTCCTACTACAGACTGGTTCAGCTTCAGCTGTTGTGGCCATTTGGGAAGCAAACCAGATGGAAGACCTCTCTGTTCCTCTGTTTCTCAAATAATAAGATTTAAACAAAAATTTTTTATGTAAAAAATGACACCAACTTGATAGCATAATTATTTTTTCAAAGATTTATTTATTTTATTACAAAGTCAGATACACAGAGAGGAAGATCTTCCGTCCAATGATTCACTCCCCAAGTGAGTGCAACGGCCGGTGCTGCGCCGATCCGAAGCTGGGAACCTGGAACCTCTTCTAGGTCTACCACGCGGGAGCAGGGTCCCAAAGCTTTGGGCCGTCCTCAACTGCTTTCCCAGGCCACCAGCAGGGAGCTGGATGGGAAGTGGAGCTGCCGGGATTAGAACTGGCGCCCAAATGGGATCCCAGTGTGTTCAAGCAGAGGACTTTAGCCACTAGGCCATGCTGCCGGGCCCAGCATAATTACTTTTAAAAATCACAGAAAAGTGAATACTTGCTAAGCCATTCCATGAAGTCAACATGTCTCTGATATCCAAAGTAAACAAAGACATTGCAAAAGAAGAAAACAGCACACTAATATGTCTCAGGGACACGGGTCCAAAAAGTTAGTAAGTCTTGGTAAAGTGAGTACAGTAACATAAAAACAGTAGTGAATCATAAGCGAAGGTTATCTCAGTGAGAAAACATTGACTTATCAAATGAAAACTAAGTAATTGAATTCACCATATTAGTGGATTAAATATCTGGCAAAAATCAACATTCATTCCTGATACAAAATTTTCAGCAAGTTAGGAAGAGAATTTCCTCAACCACATCCCCTAAGAAAATCCTACACCTATTAATGTTTCAATGCCTGATACTTCCTCTTGCTTCCAAGATCATCAACAAAGAAAAGACATGTATTTCCTCCACTTTCATTCAATATTGCATTGAAGGCTCTAGTTCATTCAATGATGTTACAAACAGTAACTTAGGGCATACTGATTATGTTTAAAGGGCAGATCTTTTTATTGAAATATCAAGCTTACTTAGTACAAAATAAATACAATTAACTAATGAAAGATGTAAGCTAAAATTTATTGAGTTTAGTCAGACTTAGCATTACAAAAATCAACATGTAAAATTGAAATGCATTTTCTGGGCCTGGCACGATAGCATAGCAAATAAGTCCTCGCCTTGCACGTGCCAGGATCCCACATGGGCGCCAGTTCTAATCCCGGCAGCTCCACTTCCCATCCAGCTCCCTGCTTGTGGCCTGGGAGGGCAGTCGAGGACGGCCCAAAGTCTTGGGACCCTATACCCGCGTGGGAGACCCGGAAGAGGTTCCAGGTTCCTGGCTTCGGATCAGTGTAGCACCAGCCGTTGCGGCTCACTTGGGAAATGAATCATCGGACAGAAGATCTTCCTCTCTGTCTCTCCTCCTCTCTGTGTATCTGACTTTGTAATAAAAATAAATAAATCTTTTTTTAAAAAAAAAAGAGAGAGAGAGAGAGCTTACTCTACTGCCAATAAAAAAATCTGAGGAGCCAGCAAAATGGCTCAACCAACTAATCCTTAACCTTGAGAGTGCCAGGGTCCGACATGGGCATGAGTTCATGTCCAGATTGCTCCACTTTCCATCCAGCTCCCAGCTTATGGTCAGGAAGAGCAACACAAGGTGATTCAAAAGCCCTGGGACCCTGCACTAGTATGGGAGAACCAAAAGAAGCTCCTGGTTCCGGCTTTGAATTGGCTTAGCTCCAGGCACTGTAGCCATTTGGAGAGCGAACCCATGGATGGAAGATCTTTCTCCTTCTCTTTGTAAGCCTGCCTTTCTAATAAGATGCATAAATCTTCAAAAAAATCTGAAATTCAAATGACTTGCCAATTATGGCAAGGATGTGAAACAGCTATAATTCTTCATCACTGATGATGTTCACTGCAAAACAGACCAACCACTTTGGAAGACGGGTGGTTTCACAAAATTAATCATTTGTCTACCTACCATACAGTGCGGACATTCCACTCCCAGCTATTCACCAAACACCAATGGGAAGCATATATCTACCATTTTACAGTCACAATAACTTTATCTGTGGTAATCAAAACCTAACAGAAATTTTAATGTCCATTCATTCTCTGGTAGCCAAAAATCAACCGTGGTATATTTATTTAATAGAATACTACTCAATAAAAGAAAGTTATAAACCACAAAATAGTATATGCTAAGAAATTAGATCTACTCCAATCCTAAAACTTTACAAAATGCATTCTAATCTATAGATGAGCATTTGCCTGGAGAAGCAATGGAGGAAACTTCTGGCAGGCATGTTCATCACCTTGATTGTGGCAGTTTCATGAATGAATAATATATCAGCTTATTAAATGTACACTTAAAACATGAATAACTTAAGATATCAATTTCAACTCAGTTCTGATAAGCAAAACACTAAGACATAGATGAAAACCTCTTTGGTTCTCCCTTCCCAATATATTGTACCAAAAAGCATTTTAGTTCTATTTGTATTTTTATACCATTCCTATGTAGCTGCAGATTCAAGAAAAAAGTTTTTTTATAAAAACATTATACATATGTATCTCCAATATATACATGTGTATTATTTATGTACTATCTAAACTTTATATACATAGTATCATCCTGAATCTGAACCGATTAGGAAATACATATGTACCAACATGATTTTAAAATTTATTATTACTGAAAAATACAGGCTTTGTCCATTTTAATAGCTCTAATAATAGTGTTTTAAGTACAATTTAGTATGTTTATTGTCTTTTTTCAACTGCTCGTTTCAACCACAGTAAGTATTAAAGCAAGGCATTTAAGTAAAATATACTGATAATGCACTAAATGTGTGACTTTTATATATATATAATAATATAATATAAAAATTGCATATAAATATAGAAAGCTCAATCAACACTAGTTATAGTAGTATTCAAATTAAAACATTTATCAAGATAAATCACTTTGGGAATGGCGGTAAGACTAAAGCTTACTTATGTCACCTTCTTCAGAACTCCAAAAACATTATAATATGTTGGTTGTATTCTCATTTCACACAGTTATTATATATACTATATATATATTATATATATATATATTTCTTTCTTTCCAAAAACTGAGTGCAGAAAGACTATTGTATGCTCAAGAGCTAATTACAAACCAGTAAAAGGAAACACAACATGGAGAATCTTCACAGGCTATATGATTGACTCTTGGTCAGCAATGATCAACTGACAAATTATCCTCAGTAAAATTTGCAAAGGATGTCTAAAAGGAATAATGGAACATGGAATTCATAGTACTAATAAAAAAAACAATTATTAAACAGAATACAGATAGATACAAGAAAGCTATTCATGTTTTAAAGACAAAATCAAATTCAGCTGATAATGACATGATCAGAAAGTCCAAGACCACCTTCAAAACCAGCGTTATGCTGGGCCCAGCAGCCATGGCCTAGCGGCTAAAGTCCTCTCCTTGAACACCCCGGGATCCCACATGGGTGCTGGTTCTAATCCCGGCAGCTCCACTTCCCATCCAGCTCCCTGCTTGTGGCCTGGGAGGGCAGTCGAGGAAGGCCCAAAATTTTGGGACCCTGCTCCTGCGTGGGAGACCTGGAGGAGGTTCCAGGTTCCTGGCTTCGGATCGGCGCAGCACCGGCCGTTGCACTCACTTGGGGAGTGAATCATTGGACGGAAGATCTTCCTCTCTGTCTCTCCTCCTCTCTGTGTATCTGACTTTGTAAAAATCAATAAATAAATCTTTAAAAAAAAAAACCCAGCGTTACAACTTCTGTTAAATTTACACAAGAAAAAAAATGCCGCTAAACAGGAAAAATTTCTGTACATTCACCATAGCGAGAGATATGAGTAACTAATTCAGGCACAATGTTGAAGCATTCAAAAAATGTAGGCTGTGGTTAGCGAGAGGTGGCACAATTCATATGGTGTATTTAATTAAGACATCACTCAGAACTCTATCATAAATAATTCATTAGTCCTAAGAAGGGAAACCACAGAATACACTTGGTATTTGCAGTCTTAGCTTAATTTGACTTAAAATTATAAACAAAATAGATTGATTGCAGAAGCTTAAGTCTTCAAATCAGAGGACAAACACACAAACTATAGTTGTGACATTACAGGCAACACCTTAAACATTTGCATGTCTTAATGTTTCTGTGGGTCTCTGATATAATGTTTAAGTATTCTCTGATGAGAAAAACTCACTTAAAGGAAACATTCAATTTTATCTCCTCAAATCCTAAGCAAGTTTTAAACTCTTTTAGTGCTAAAAATGCTAATTAAAGTATCTCCAATTTTAACCATAAATACTGATGCTTTTGATCTATGAAAGTAATAGCTATATTTAAAAATCTCCATTAATCCAGTAAGTCCCAATTTTCAACTTTGTGACTCTTTCAATGACACAATATTTGTTTCAAAGTCATCATAATTGGTATCTTATCCAATTAATAAATGTGTATAGGTTCCTATATATGGAACGGTGGGGTATAAAGGATTGACATGATTCGTTTCCTACTTCCAGTGACATAATCTATTTGAGCATTTATTGTGAATTCAAACAGCACTCCTCTAGACTGTCAAGAACAATATTCCAATTATGGAGAGAACAGTACTAGAATTCTGGGGGACCGATCACAAAGGAATGGGAAGACCAGAAAAAACTTGACTTTCTGTCATATTCCTTAACATTTCACAGATGTAGATTTAAAGGTTCACACTGTCAAAATTAATATTATATAAAAAAGTATTCATTTCAAATTGTTATTCACTTACATCTTAGCACTTCAACAATCAAATCCACATCAGTACTGAGTTTCTTGATATGGTCAAGGTTAGCTACCGTTGTAATTGGCACATACTGATCACTATCCATCTGTGATATAAGATACATGTCACTAGCAAGATTCTCCCTGTTGAAAGAAAATGATCTCTTTTAATCAACATTTCTATAAAAGGCAGTTTCATCTGTTACAGCACTGATTTTTGCAAGCAATATGAGTGTGGTAGGGTATTGCCTGGAGTTAAATCTAAGCCCAAGGCCCATCTGGTACCTGCTCTCTGTCTAGGTGTAAGCAAATACTTTTCAAAGACACCTGGTGAGGCAGGCAGAGCAGAAGTAAAAGCATACTACACTTCATGTAATCAAAACTAATTAGCAGATTACTCTTTTTTAAGACACAGTTATTGTTTATAGTAGCACAAGCTGACACCTGGGATGCCCCCATTCTATTACCATGGTGTATGGGATTGAGTCCCACAGCTCTGCTTCCAGCACAGCATCCGGCTAACAAGCCTAGGAAGGAAGCAGATGGCGGCTTCTGGAATTTAATAATTACTGGAGTAACCCCTGTCTGCCTTCCATGAGAAGGTACAGCGGGAATTCCTAGGTCTTGGTTTTGGCCTTGGCCAGACCTTGCTGCTGGGGGCATCTGGGGAATAAGCCAGTGAATGGCAGATCTTCCCACTCTCTGTCTCTGCTTTTCAAATAAACAAGTAACTTTAAGAAACAAAAAAACCTTGTAGCTATAGTTCTCATGTTCATCTTTGTTCTACATAGCATTTGAGCAGCTTATTAAAATTACACACAGAATTTCTTTTTAAGTAAGGAAAATATGGAAAGGCCAGGTTAAAGTCAATACCCCAAATGAATGTTGTTTAGTCTGGAACACTTGCTAGAGAAGCGGCAAATCCAGCTCTGGCTTCCTAGTAGCCAGAATTAAAAAGAAGGAAATAGGATCAGTATCTTTACCCATAGGGTCAAAAGGTAAGCCATAAATAACTAGTAATGTAGGCCAAGATGACTTATTTCCTGTCATAGTGGCCATATGGACACTTCCTGTGAGTTTCCAGAAATGTGTAACATATTGAATTAGGTCCTCAAAAAACCCCTGAAAACTAAGTATACTAATGGGTTTCACTGGAGCCCCTTCTCACAATAGCCGTTTGTGAAAGTCAATGACAGTCACAGTTTCTCAACTTCTGCCACAGCATCTTTTTGTCTGTAAAAGACTGTAAGGCAATACACTTAAAGTTTCTAATTTGTTGAGTACACAGAAGAGAAAGGCAGACTCAACACAGAACCTTTCCACCTACCCCACAAGCAGCCCTACTGCCTTTCAGTGGCTCTAAGATCTCAAGGATCTGCAGAAAACACGGGAAGGAACCATTTCTAACAGAAAACTTTATAGATGACCAGTTACCTTCAGACTTTAAACAAACAAACAAAAAAAATCACATTTGTGGCTGACTTGATCGCTCAATTGGCTAATCCTCCCAATGCAAGTGCTGGGATCCCCTAACAGCGCCAATTCATGTCCCAGTTGCTCTACTTCCCGACCGACTCCTTAGGGTTTGGGAAAGCAGTAGAGGATAGTCCAAAGCCTTGGGACCCGGAGACCATGTGGAAGGCCAGGAAGAAGCTCCCAGCTCTTTGCTGTGGACTGGTTCTACTCTGTTACGCCTATTTGGGGGATAGAAGATCTTTCTGTCCCTCCTTTTCATAAATCTGATCTGCCTTTTCAATAAAAATACATAAATCCTTAAAAAGAAATTACATTTAACTCAATCCCATCTTTCTATATATTCAGGCTAGCCATTTTAATTTTGAAGGCTCTACAGTTTCAACAGAAAAGATATTCAGGGGGAAAATAAACCCAAAAACATGACTGCCATACTAAAACAATTACCTGTGACAGTTATTTGCCACATTTTGAGAGATGATAGAAGGGCACGTCCTGTCAAACTTCAGTGACATCGAAGGCTCTATCATCACAGACTGATTCAGTGGGTCTGGAATAGGTCCAAGAACCCATTTCAAATGGTAATCCAGATAATGGTCGTCAGGAGGGATTTATGATTTTAACTTTAGTGGTCACTGAGCTGAAGATTATGTCTAGGTCTCCAATGCATCGAAACATTACTATTCCACAATATTCTAGCATTTGTATTATCAGGCATATACATTCACTTTACATAAAATATCATATTTGTATCGAATAACTAATTGGTACCATCATATACAGTAAGTACTAGAAAAATCACTATCAGCCTTACCTAGATAAACAGAATTCCAACGTTTTTTTAAGTACTTCTCGAGGATCTTCCTGGCTTTCTGGTTGAGATTCATTTCCTCCTGTATAAAATAATAATCTACTCAGGAAAAATGGCTTAATATTTACCAGCTAGTAATTCAGTAGAGCAACTGTAATATCTTTAGTATACAAACTAATATACTTAGAAAAGTACACAAGAAAAAACACTATTATTTTATCAACTAAAAAAATTGTAAATCTGTGTAAAATCCAAATATCTCCTCTGCTCCCCCAAAATAAGAGCCATATAACTTTTTAAAAAAAAAACCCTAAATTCTAAAAAACAACATTTCTCTGAAGATGCCAGGTGATTTGTGCAGCTGTGTTCACAAAGAACCCCAGTCAAGGGGCCACAGGTCTAGTGGAGTGGAATGGTGCTCAGACTGAGCCTGCCTTCCCGACCCCTCTGCAGACCCAGCACACTAGTTGTTGTGTTGAATAGAAATTTATATAAATTCCTAAGCAAGAAGCACTGAAATGCTATGAACAAACATGTTTACTTTGTATCATACACAGATCAGACTAATACAACAGACACTTGTATCTTGGAAGTTAAACACTATGAAAGGCAGACAAAATGTGGGCATTTAGAACAAATAACACGATTCCTGTTAGCACTGTACCATAAGCTGCAAGAAAATTCATTTCCACTAGCAAAAAAGAAAACTGCAGCATCAATCAGAAATCAAAACAGAGCCAGGCTATTTGATGGGACCAAAAACTGTAAACAAAACTCAGTGTCATTCTTGACCCACAAGGTTCTCCTGATCATTCCACTTGAGTTCACATTCCCATCTCCTAAATTTAGTAGATATTTACTGTGAATTTCCTACATGAGAGAAACTGCTACAGGAACTGTGAATTCAGATTAACGAAGGCAAAGCCTCGTGCTCTCATGAGGTCAGTGTTCCAGTGGGAGAGGCCGACGGTAGATGAGTAAGAACTATAAACAAAATGCTAGACACACACATACAGCCAACACAGAGGAAAGCAGACCAGCAGAGGTGGCAGAGTGCCATGGTGCTTTATAGGAGTTGCCAGGCAATCTGATGAAAAAGTGGGATGCATGCCAAGGTGGGAAGTACAATTCTAAGTGCAAGTGCAGTAGGCACAGGGTTCCTGAGGCAGGAGTCTTGAGGAATCAAGTCAGAGACAAGGTGCCAGGGGCAGGCTACAGGTGCAGTAAAGATACTGCTCAGGACGCCCACATGCTCGACTACTGTTTCAGTTCTACACCTGCTTCCTGCTGATATCAACCTAGCAGGCAAGCATTCAAGTTCTTGAGTCGCTGCCATCTGATGGGAGATGGAACTGAGTTTGGGTTCTTGGCATTAACCAGGTCCCACCATAGCTATTTGTGGGCATGTAAAAAAGAGAACCAGTGGGTGAGAGATCTGTCTGTTCTGGAGTTTACTTTGTAAGAAAGCTTTCAAATACGTTTCTTCTTACTACTGTTTATTTCTTGTAAGTGAGCTTTCGTATTACATCTCACACAGACAGACCACTTAATCTGAACTGTGGAATTTATGGTATTGTATTACCCTTCCAACATTTCTGAAATTAGCAGCCATATCACTCATTCTTTTCACTGTGTGTTCCAGCTGTCCATCGATCAATCTAAGTAGCTATTTGTCAACTTTACTGATCTCAAATATTTTACTTCCTGGATTCTTTTTCTGAGTTGATTCACTCCTTCCTAGTTCACAGATTTTACTTCCACCTTTGTAATATGCTGTCTTCTGGTTTTGCATGTCATTAACCCAGGATCTCAAGCTGCAGAGCTCACTGACAATAGGCCTTTCATTTTTCATATATAGTTTGGTCTTACTAATTCATCTGTTAACACTATTTTTGCAAAAGCAATATGTAAACTCTACCTAAAAACTAAACATCCTCCAAGAAAAAATACAAAAAAATATCACAGACAATTTGAAGAGATGGGGCAAGTATCACAACCACACAGAGTAGTGATAATGCAAATCATTAAACAGGCATTTACTATACGGATAAATTACTCAAAAAGGCTCTAATGGATGTAAGTGACAGCATGCAAGAACAGTGGGCAACTTAAGTGTGGTCTGCCACGCATACTGGCAAACCAGGGTAGGGACGGGCCTGGTGGGGGTTACTGTGGGTCGCTCTGACTGGGTTGCAGCTCCCACTGGTTTATGTGAGAGCCGAGTATGTGCTGGGCAGAACCAGGCTGGACTGCAACACCCACTGGTTCCAGTGGAAGTCGGGGCTGAAAACAGAACCAATCCAGCGATTGCAACCACCAGCTGATCGGGGCAATGGACTGTGCAGGGCCCTGTACTTGCTAGTACATACAACAATCTGGTCTGAGAACACCTCAAAGTTTCTTTGGAGATCTCCCCAATCGAACTGCTGGACACAGAACCCCAACCAAGAAAAGACAGAAGACAGAACAGGTCAATCAACCACCTCAGCTATATGTTGGCAGCGAAATACTGGACAAATGGAGACTCTGTGATGGACTATGTCAATCAGTGGGTTCTTCAACGACCTCATCGTGCTTGGAGTGGCGAGATTGGCAGCAATTTATAACTGGTGAACTATCAAAACCACTTGAGCAAGTATCTCAGAGCATGCCCCATATTAGGGATCTGGGGTGGGTGGGAGACTGGGTGGGGCTTCTCCCTCAATATCCCCTTTATCTCAGATATATAAAGGAAATATGGAAATAATAGTCTTACCCACTTTCCTAAAGCCCTTGTACCTTTTTACCCTAATTAACAATGGTAACTAAGTAACTAAAGATTGTCAAAATATAATAAATAAAAAAAGAAAAAACAAAAAGAAATGTTAAAGACAAAAACACTGAAACAGAAATTAAAAATGTCTGTGATAGGTTCATTAGGAAAATGGACATTGTTGAGAAATGTCTCAGCAGGATACAAAAATGGAATGGCATTTATAGAATAAAAATAATTAGAATTAGAATAAGAATTAGAGTAAGAATAGAATATAGAATAGAATAGAATAGAATAGAATAGAATAGAATAGAATAGAATAGAATAGAATAGAATAGAATATGTTTAAAACTGAAAAGCAGGGCCAGTGCAGTAGCACAATAAGTCAATCCTCTGCCTGCAATACCAGTATTCCATTTGGGATGCTTGTGGCCTGGGAAAGCAGTAGAGGACAGCCCAAAGTCTTGGGACCCTGCACCCACGTGGGAGAACCGGAAGAGCTCCTGGCTCCTGATCAGCTCAGCCCTGGCAGTTGTTGCCATTTCAGTAATGAACCAGCAGATGAAGACTGTTGTCTCTCGTTCTCTCTATAGATCTGCCTTTCCAATAAAATCAATCAATCTTAAAAAAGTAAATAAGTAAACAGGCACCTGCAGGGTAGCCTAGTGGCTAAAAAGTTCTTGCCTTTCATACCCTAGGATCCCATACGGGTGCCAGTTCATATCCCAGATGCTCCACTTCCATTCCAGCTCCCTGCTTGTGGCCAGGGAAAGCAGTCAAGGATGGCCCTAAAGCCTTGGGACCCTGCACCCGCATGGAAGACCCAGAAGCTCCCGGCTTCTAGCTTCGGATCAGTTCAGTTCCTACCTTTGAGGCTACTTGGGGAATGAATCAGTGGATGGAAAATCTTTCTCTCTCTCTCTCCTTTTTTTCTGTAAATCTGACTTTCCAATAAAAAAATTAATAAGTCATTAAAACATTAAACATTGAATTACTATGTGATACAGAAATTTGATTTCTTAAAAAAAACAAAAAACAAAGAAAAAGAAATCTGATTTCTGTGAATAAACCAAAAGAATTAGACCAGGGTCACAGAGAGGAATTTTACATCTATATTGTACATCTATATTCACAATAGTGGAAGCAATCCAAATGTCCACAACAGAAAATAAACTGAAAAGCTGGGCCCAGTGCCGTGGCCTAGCAGCTAAAGTCCTCGCCTTGAACGCCCCGGGATCCCATATGGGCACCGGTTCTAATCCCGGCACCTCCACTTCCCATCCAGCTCCCTGCTTGTGGCCTGGGAAAGCAGTCGAGGAAGGCCCAATGCATTGGGATACTGCACCTGTGTGGGAGACCTGGAAGAGGTTCCTGGTTCCCGGCACGCACCGGCCGTTGCAATCACTTGGGGAGTGCATCATCGGACGGAAGATCTTCCTTTCTGTCTCTCCTCCTTTCTGTATATCTGACTTTGTAAAAAATAAATCTTTAAAAAAAATTAAAAAATAAATTGAAAAGCAAATAGTTTGTATATAAATGCACATTATTCAGTCTTAAAAAAGAAATTCTTACACATGCTACAAATTGCATGACCCATGAATACACAAAAAAGTGATATTAAGCCAGTTTAAACATGATATGATTCCATTACATGTGGTAGCTAGACTAATCAAAGTCAAGATACAGAAAAGATTGCTAAAGTATTCAGTGGTGATTGTTGGACTGAGAAAGTGTTAAATTTTTTTTTGAATTTTTAAATGAATATAGTTTTAATGTATGTAATATCACCAAACTGTAAATTTAAAAACTGTGATGATAAAAAAAACTTTAAAATTTTAAATTACCAATATTAAAAATCTCTGTCAAGATGCTCAACTATGTGCTACGAATATTGTAAAAATGAACAGATGAAAGTCAATGATGCTAAAACTGCAAAACAGTGAGAGCAGTTACATTACTTTCAGGCACAGCAGACTTAAAGCAAGTTACAGCATTATTACATAATGATACAGGGCTCAACCATCAAAACTGCAACAATCCTGACTATGCAGATGTCCTACCATATAGTATCAAAGCACAGGAGCCAAAACCCGGGACAGACACTTTAGCAGACAGTTGGGCAATTTCTTAGAAAACTGAAAGTGAACTTTTGGCATAACTGTACACCATGATATTTACCCAAATGAGTTAAAAATTATGTAAAAATCTGCACAATGACATTTATAGCAGCTTTATCATAATTACCCAAACTTGGAAGCAACCAAAATGTCTCTCAGTAGGTGAACGAATTAAGCATATTGTAGTTTGCCAAACCATGAAACAGGATTTGGCACTAAAAGGAAACATGTTAACAAACCCCAGGGAGACATGGAATAACCTTAAACACAACTGAAAATGCTACACATGCTTGAGTCCAACTTTTGGATATTCTGGAAAAGTAACACTACAACATAAAAGGATTAGTGTGGTCAGGGATTGGGGGTGGGAGGCATGACTAACCAGTAAAATGATTGTATAATACTATAATGGCAGATACCTGTCTGTGCACTTGTCCAAATCTGGACAATGTACAACCAACAATTAAAACCTAATATAAACTACAGATTTTGGGTGAAAATGGTGTGACTCATGTAGATTTATCAAGAGTGCCAAATGCATTAAATCTTTTGGAGGAGGATGAAAATAACAGGAAGAGGCTATGCAATTGCACAGACAAGATATGTGGGAACTCTGTGCATTTTGTCTTATTTTGTTTTGAAACTAAAACTACCCCAAGAAGGTGCTTGTGAAAATATAAATTAAAACCACAGTAAGACTCCATTAATTATCAACTGGAATGACTGAAAGTAAAAACATAAAGAATGTTGGACAGAACTTAATATACAACTAGAGGGAAAACAAAAACTTCACCGTCACTACAGGATATTTAGAAAATGTCTGTGGACACTACTATAAAAAACCCGATGCTGGGGCTGGCACAGTGGTACAGTATGTAAATCTTCCTTCTGTGGCACTGGCATCCTATATGGGTGCCAGTTGGTGCTCTGCATGCTTCACTTCTGATCCAGTTTCCAGATGACGACCTGGAAAAGTAGCAGAGGCCAGTTCACATGCTTTGAACCCTGCACCCAAGTGGAAGTCCTGGAGGAAGCCCATGGTTCACAGCTTCAAAACAATCCAGCTCTGGCTATAGTGGCCACTTAAGAAATGAACCAGTAGATGGATGGTCTGTCTGCCTCTCTCTCAGCAATTCTTTCAAGTAAAAATAGGGAACCACTGCCAGCTTCCTTTCTCCTTTACAAAGCTGAAGCTACTGGTGGCTCCGCTCTCTTTTGTGAGCTCTGAGGTCCAAGGACTTGCGCTACAGACTGAGATCACACATGTGTTTTGAGCTCAACGGCACATGTAAGGAGGGGAAAGAGAGAGGCCCCAGTCCAGTGTGGTGTGCCAGTGGACCAGGCCTGGTGTCTTGTTCACGCACTTGTGCCCTAGGCGAGTGGAGAGGTAATATCCCAGAATGTGCATGAGCCAGGACCGGGTCTGGGAACCTATCTATGATCTTGGTTCTCTGGTGAGCAGGACGAACCCCAGGACAGCCTGCAACTCCACCAGAAGACTGGGTTTAGAAACATCAGCCTGGGGAACCCCCGTGCTCCAGGGCACAAGGACTATGGATTGATCAGGGAAGGGGATATGGAGATGTGAAGGAGGGAGGACTGCTGAGGGAGTATGTTGCAGATCAGGAAAGACTTCTTGGAAGATTTCCACTGACAAGACCGCTCACTATACTTGCAAGTAAGTGAAGAGGCTGAGACCATAAGGTTTGGAAGGAGGAAGCCGGAGAACCTTACTGGGTCAGACCAACGCACCAGCCCACGTGGGAGACCTGAGTTGGGCTAGTTAGTATAACCAGCGCTGACCACCACACACCAGTGCACACAAAAAGCTAGGTCTGGGGGCTTACCTGGCAGGGCTAGATTACAGTACCTGCCAGTAAATGTCGAACAGGGACAGGTTGTTAGGTTGGGCCATGACACTAATCAGCTTGCAAGAGAACCAGATTCTGTGGCGGATATGTGGGTCACCCCTGTGGAACTGCAATTTCTGCTGGTTTGCTTAAGAGTTGGGGCTGATGATGGGCTGTGCTAGGCATGACCATGGAACCCCCCAACACTCATAGGTATTGTGATTGGGAACAGGATGGACTGGTCCAGGCTACAGCAACTGTAGGCGCACCCAAGAACAGGATGTGGGGTGGACCGGGCTGCAACATCCACCAGCTCATATAAAGGCCAGGACTGAGCAGGCAGACTACATTGGGTAAGAGGATAGCTCCTGTTTGCACATGTGAGATCTGGGAATGGGCCTGGTGGTGTAACTACAGAAATTCCCCTGGTGGGACGTAGCTCCTACTGGTGAGCATGTGATTCAGGCCTGGGCGTTGATCAGGCTGGGCAAGGCAGCTCCATCTATCAGCAAGTGTGTGGGTTGGTTCTGGAGGGGGGCAGATAAGGCAGGGCCAGGCCAACCTTAGCCCACTGGCATGTGCAGGAGCCAAGCTGGAGTGTGGGTCATGCCAGGCTAGGGTATCACACCCACAGATTTGCATGAGTCAGGGATGGGAGCAGCCTGGGCTGGGCTGGGCTGCAGCACCCTATGAGAGTTGGGACTGGGGGTGGGCTGGGACAGGTCAGGCTGCAGCATCCAATGGCAAAGGCCAAGATGGCAGACAGGTGATGCCAAGCTGAGTCAGAGTAAACACTGGTATGTGTAAAATCTGTGGTTGGGAACAGGACTATCTGGGAGTTAGCAGAATGCCCAGGCTGGTTTGTGGTTCCCACTAGTGACTGAGAGAGCCGGAATGGGTGTGGCAATCTGTGCTGGACATGACAGTAGTGTCCCGCACCACGGGGTGTGGACTGAGCCTCGGGTGTGCCAGACTGGGCTAGACTCCAGCACCTGCTGATGCTGATGAGAACCAGGAAGGGTGTAGGACAGGTTAGGGTAGGACTAGGTCTTTGCCCTCGCTGAATATTGCAAGAGCTCTGTCTGGCCGTGGACCAGGTATGGATGAGCTGTAGCACCCAACAGTAAAAATGGGAAAGGGTGCAGGCTGGTGGGGCAAGGATAAGAGGTAGACTAAGTCAGTCTAGATCAAGGACCCACATGTATGCGTGAGATCTACCACCAGGAGGCAACTTCACAGAGGAGCCTGGGGAACTCCTCTATCAGGACGCACTCCCTGCAGGTGAGTGCAAGAACCAAGGCTAGGAGGAGCACAGCACAGGCCAGATTATGGTACCCACTGGCATACAAGTGGGTCAGGTCTGGGAGTGGGTCAGGCTGGACCAGTTCATAACACTCACTGGCAGATCTGAGAACCAGAATGTGGTGCAGGGCAGGGCAGTGCAGGGCAGGATGGCTCAGGGTGCAACACCAGCTAGTTCACATTAGGGTCAGGACTGGAGGCTGGCTAGGCTGGGTTAGGTTGAAGCACCCACCAGCATGAGCTGGAACCAGGGACAGACCGGGCCAGGCCAGACTACAGCACCTGCTGGGCAAATGCCAAGGTGAGGCAGGCCATTCCAGATTGGGCCATAGCACTCAACAGTACACATGAGACCTGGGATGGGTGGTGTGAGCCCTGTAACTGGGTTGCAAGGGGCTCCTCTGCTGGACTACTGCTCCCACTGGTAAGCGTGAGAACTGGGACCAAGGCAGGGCAGACTAGGCTGAGCAAGTCTACACTACCTGTTGGCCTGAATGTGAACTGGGTTAGAGGGAGAACCAGGCTGGGCTCACTGACTGTACCCTTCGTGCAAGCACAGGCCAGAGTAAGAGCAGGGTGGTTGGTCTTTGGCACAACATCAGCTGGCAAATGCTGGGACCCGGGGGGCAAGTCCTGTCAAGTTATACTGGATAATCACCTGCAGAATCCAAGATCTGGGAATGGGAGTAGGCCCAGTAGGAAAATTATGGGTACCTCTCTAATGGGTTGCAACTCCCACTGGTGAGCATCAGAAACAGGGCTTGGAGTGGCCCTGGTTAGAGGGGGGTGGCAACCACAAGCATAAGTGTGGGCTGGATAGTGGGATTGCCTGGGTTAAGCTAGGTTTCAATGCCTATGAACATATATAAGAGCCGAATGGGATTTGGAACAGATTGGACCATTTTGTTGCACATACTGGTAAGCATAGGAACCAGGGCTGGGGCAAGCCTAGAAGGGGTTATCGGGGGTTGTTCCAACTAGGTTGCAGCTTCAAATGGTGCACATGAGAACTGAGTGTGTAGTGGGCAGGGTTGGGCTAGGCCACAGCATCCATTGGTTTACATAAGAGATGGGGCAGGAGACACAACTGACCAAACAATTGCAACTACCAGTGTGTGTGTAAGCAGATGTGGGTGACAACTGAGCAAACACACAAGAGCTAGGTCTGGGATCACTTCAGACAAGATTTCTTTGGAGGGTCTCCTCAACTGAACCACTGAACTCACAACTCCAACCATGGGGAGAATTGCAGGTTCTGCAGTCTGACTGTGGAGTGCATGTGTCATAACTGGTCCTCGTCAGTGGCTTAGATGGAGCTATGGAGAGCAAACCGAGATGCACATGGAGGATTTGGCAGCCAGTTAAAGACTGCAGAGGATATCTGGTACCATAGCAGAGGAAGGAAGGAGGGCAGAACAAATTGGTCAACTATCCCAGCCAAATGTTGACAGCAAATATCTGGGCAAAGAGACTCCAAGGTGGACTATATTAGCCAATGAACCTTAGAAGGATTTCCTCATCCTTGTATTTCAGAACTAATGAAACCACTTTAGCAGAACCCTTGCAGTATGCTCTGTGTCAAGGAACATGGGATGACACTGGGTGACTCTTCCCCATCCCCTAGTACCGAGATGGTTGGGAGGCTGGGTTTAGTTTCTCCCTTTATCTCCGTTCTTCCCCAGGATAAAGGAAGAAGAAAAAGAAGAAAAAGAAAATCCTCGACTCTTCCCACCCCAATCAACTACATAAACCATCACCAAAAATAAAATAAAAAAGTAAAACAAATCTTTAAAAACAAAAACCTATGTATGTCTTTTAAAAGTATTTGCACCAAGAATAAATTTTTCACTTTCCATCAGCTTTATGAAGAACACTTGTCCTTTGCAAAACGGCCTTACCATTCCTAAAAAAGGCAAACACATCCCTAACACACATTCATCTATTCCATTCAAGGGACTGTCTTAGACAAATGAAACTATACACAGACACAAAGTCTAGCCTACAAATGTCCACAGTGGCTTTATTTGTAAAGTCTCCAAATGAGAATAATCCAATATTCATCAACAGAAGAAAAAAACACAAAATTGGCACATACACATTGTACACTACCACTAGGAGATAAGAAGGCACCCGTTATTAATGTATGCATGACTAGATCTCAAAATTAAAGAAGTCACACAAAAAGAACACACACTGTCAAATTCCACTTATACAGTTTTGAGAAAATGCAAACTAATCTACAGTGACAGGAGGCAATTTAATGGTTTCCTGGAGAAATAAGACGATACCAAAAGAAAAGGCACAGGAAGCTTTTCTGGCAGTGACATTTTCATTACCGTGACTGTGGTGGTAACATTTCGCGGTGTGTGAGTACACATAACTTACCTAACTGGGTGGACAAGGAAATGAAGAATGAGGTAGACATTTGGTGCAGTGGTTAAGATGCCCCCACCCACTATGACAGAGCGTGCATTCACATCCTGGCTAGCTCCTGGTTAGCTTCTGGTTCCTACTAACATGTATCTTGGGAGGGAACCAATTATTAAATCCCTGGGACCAATAAGGGAGAACTGGGTTTCCAGCTTCAGCTTAGGTCAGCCCTGACAGCTGTGGACACTGGAGGGGTGAGCCGGCAAATGGAACATCTGTCTTACCTTTCAAATAAAACAGAACAGAAAACCAGCAATGAGGAATGAGAAAGGTGAGCAAATATAATGTTATGAAATTATCTAACTCTCTGTAAGAAAAACAAAATTTATTTAAAAAGCTGGGGTATTCCTTAAAGGCATATTTATTGTACTGTATGTATATTAAATATACCTTCCTAATGCTCTTCCCAAAACAGGAGGTAGGGAAGGTATGACATTGTTGCCTAGCAGCACTCCACTGGGTGGATATGACAATGTTTGAGGCACTTGTCAAGTAACTATGACAGAAGTTGGAGCTGGTTGCAGGGAATTCCAACCTTAAAACGAAGATTTGAAAAACAGAAGCAGAGAAGAGAAGAGATGTGAGACCAATGATGTCATTCAGCAAGTACTGCAGCACTATTATACGGACCAAGGTACAAAACTGAGGACAAAATCTTAGTACTAAAACAAAGACTGTTTATCACATACCCTTCAAACACATTTCTGTTTGGTATCGAACTTTTGGCAGTAAAGAGTGTAATAACAAGAAATGAGGGTATGTTTTCTCATTCACCTTGCTATCGCAAACTCAAGTGTACCTTTAGGCAGAACCAAAAAATGATGAAAACATCTGACAACCTCTACTCAATTTCCATCAGCCAATTCAAGGGAGTTACCTCCTCTACTTAATTGCCCCTATTCAACTGTTAATAAAGAAAATAAAGCCTACTCCTTAGGTCTGTTGGATTTCAGGTACAAATATTACATGTCAACGAGAAATGTAAAATCAGGGGTTACTGTAGACTCTGGCAGACTACTCCTAGCCTGCAGTGCCGGCATCATGTTGTGTGCCAGTTCAAGTCCGTGCAGCTCCCTCCTAGTGGCCTGGGAGGGCAGCTACCTCTGCCCCTACACCCACATGAGAAATCTGGAGGAAGCTCCTGGCTCCCACCTTTAGATTAGCCTAGCTCTGGCTGCTAGAGCCATTTGAGGGGAGAACCAGTAGACGGAGGATCTGTCTCTCCCTCTGCAAACTCTCACTTTCAAGCAAAAACGGATGACTCTTTAAAAAAGAATAAAAAAAAAAAAAATAAGCCTAACTGACTTGTATTTCAGGTTAAGCTAGAATCAAAATCGGAAATAAGCATTCTATTATCTATAAGCATTTCTACAATGGCAAACATCCTGGCTCCCCTTGCCCTCCCAAAAGAACTAATCTGATTTTGTTCCTCTGAAAATAGCTTTAAAATACATCTTTTACAAAAAATGAACTTGCGGGGCTGATGCAGTGACTCATCAAGCTAATACTTTGCCTTGCAGTGTCGGCATCCTATCTGCGCACCCGTTCAGATCCCAGATGCTCCACTGCTGATCCAGCTCCCTGCTGTGGCCTAGGAAGGCAGCAGTGGAGACCCAAAACCTTGGAGACACAGCAGCTCCTGCCTCCTGGCTTCAGACAGGCCCAGCTCCAGCCACTGTGGCCACTTGGTGAGTGAACCAACACATAGAGGATGCTCTTTGCCTCTCCTCTATAAATTTGTCTTATTTAAAAAAAAAAAAAGAAGAAAGAAAGAAAAATAGAAACCTTTTAAAAGCTAAACTTCCTTTGGATTTTCTAAGCATATTTTTACCCCTTATGATTCATTTTTTATCATGCTCACCATCTTCTATATTGTAAATGTTTGCTCAGTCTGGGAGTTGAATCATTTAGATTTAGTACGAAATTTAAACAGTTTACTTGATTCTCTTTTACTTCTGCCATTAAGACACTTACCCCTTTCATTACAATGCCTGTGTATTTTTTTTCTCATTTAGAAATCTGTCTTAAATGATTATCATTCCTTTTTTTTCTTTCCATTACAAAGTCCAATGAACTCCAATATGACTCAAAAAGAAAATGAATCAAATTAAGATATGTTGGTTCTTCCTTATTTAGATTTAGAAAATTCCTAGGGGCCTGCATTGTGACACACTGGGTTAATGTGAAGCTGTCAGTCCATATGAGCACTGGTTCGAATCTCAGTGGCTTCACTACTGATCCAGCCCCACACTAACGTGCGTAAGAAAGCAGCAGCAGACAGCCCAAATGTTTGGGTTGCAGACTCATGTAGGAGACCCAGATGGAAGATCCTAGCCTTGGCCATTTGGGGCATGCGCTAAGCAGATGAAGATTTCTTTTTACCTATTCTGCCTTCCCTCCTTCCTTCTAACAAATAAAATCCTACATAAATGAAACTCCTTGTGCAAAAAACTCACTCAAGCAAATTTAAGATGGTCAATTTAGATTTATTCATTTTATTCCTTTATAAACAACGTGTTTAACTCATTTGACAAAAAAAAAAATCATTATTTAAAGCAGAACTCTGTATTAAAAGTTTAAAAAACTGATCTAAACTGAGAAATACCTAATATTTTCCGAGGCTCCGTGACCCATGGTAAGCCAACAAAGTCTGTGCATGATGACCATGCCACAAACCACTAAAATCTGGCTCCCCAATCACTGCGTGTATCTCTCCCATACTTCCAAAAGTCCATGGCAAGGGAGATAAAATGAGGGACAACTGAGGCCATGACACGATGATGACAACAAGAACGAAAACATCAAAAAAGTTGCTGGATATGTTTGCCTTCACAATCACAGTTCCAACAACATTTATCTCACTAACTAGGTCTCCATCCTCACCTGCTAACTTTCCACACTTAGAACCACCCCATGAAAGAGCCTCTACATAAGAATAGAGGGGCTTCCCGCTTGACAGCTGTCCTTGGGTTTTGTTTCTTTGAAGCCACTCACATTCCTGTGAAATTTACCTTACCAAATACCTTTTTTTCCTTATATCACTACCAACAACAATGAAGTCAAATCCTCACAGGCTTTTGAGACTCTTAGCTGCCCTTACCTGTTGCAACATTACCTCTTCATACCTCTCACCCTACCTGAATGTCGGTTACAGCATTCATATTTCAATTTTGTTCCTAGTTACTTACTGACACTTCACCCTACAAATAACCTTAGGCTTCTTCATTAAACACGATTCATATTCAGGTGCTACTTAAGCTTCATACTGTCCTTGATGTCTTTCCCAAGCAGAACCTCTCAACCCTCTATCCCCATAGCAGCTTGGAGCAGAATGAAAACCAGGCAATGGAAGAAATAATGTTTAGTTAAAGCTTTAAAAGCCCATACTCTATAAGACAATGGATCCATAAAATAGCTTTCCTTACCTGTTTCACTATTTTCAGGTAGAGATTCATATTCTGCATGATCCAGGGCCAGAGCACTCATGTCCGTCTGGCTGGACTCCTGTACATCTGGCAATGTTGCATTCTCGTGGCTTTTGTCACCATCACCATTGACATCCAATCCTGCAATTTCATCCCAAAAGGTTAGAAGGATCACTTTCCCTTAAAAAAGGAAGAGAATCTTAACTGGAAAGTGAAGGGTCTCTGACACCATACATATGTAAATTAACTACTTAGAAGAGAGAGGAAAAAAAACCTGCAATCAAAGGGGTAGACTGAAGAGCTAACCTGGCCTCACCCAGACCAGGCTCCAGACTCACCCTGCTGGCCGCAGTCTGCATGATGGCCGGCCGTCTCCTCCCAGGCGGCGCTCACACCAACAGCTGCACTACTTGCCTCCAAATTTAACATATGAGTCCCCCATACTTTTGCGTTAGGGTTAAGCTCTGAAACCTTGGTTGCTGGTACCTAAGAGAAAATTTTATATATGAATCTGTGCCCACATTTCAATAAACCAAAACTGTTAATTAGTAATGTAATTAAAATTTATCTACATTAAAGGAAAAATTACAATTAAAAAAATTTGCACATGCTTCTGGGATAAAAACAGGTTCAAAAGTATTTAAAAAAAAAAAGAGGTTGCATTTACAATTTAACTGACCCTTAGCTTCTTTTTTTTTTTTTTAAAGATTTATTCATTTTATTACAGCCAGATATACACAGAGGAGGAGAGAGAGAGAGAGAGGAAGATCTTCCGTCCAATGATTCACTCCCCAAGTGAGCCGCAACGGCCGGTGTGCGCCGATCCGAAGCCAGGAACCAGGAACCTCTTTCGGGTCTCCCACGCGGGTGCAGGGTCCCAATGCATTTGGGCCTTCCTCGACTGCTTTCCCAGGCCACAAGCAGGGAGCTGGATGGGAAGTGGAGCTGCCGGGATCAGAACCGGCGCCCATATGGGATCCCGGGGCGTTCAAGGCGAGGACTTTAGCCGCTAGGCCATGCCGCCGGGCCCAACCCTTAGCTTCTTATTTCCTCCTAAGCACAAGACGCTGTGGAAGCTGAGGGATGAGTGTCACATTCCCAACCTTCAGGAAGATCTCTCCAAGTGTTCAAAAGTGTGTACCTGATAAATACTGGTGATTTCCTAGACTAGCTAATATGAACCACAAGTCTAAAATTTGCACATCACAACACAATGTAGAAGGATTTAAAATATTTTAATGATTTATTTTTATTGGAATGAAAGTTTTAAGAGAGACATCTCCTATTTAAGAGAGTGCATCTCCTATGCACTGATTCACTACCCAAATGGTTGCAACAGCCACAGCTTAGTTGATCAGCAGCCAGGAGCTTCACCTGGGTCTCTCATGTGGGTGCAGTGTCCCAAGGTTTTGGGTCGCTCTCTGCTGCTTTCCCAGGTCATAAGCAGAGAGCGAGATGGGAAATGGAGCAGCCAGGACATGAACCAATGTCTATATGGGATGCCAGCACTACAAGAGAAAGGATTTGCCTGTTGAACCACAGCGTGAGCCCCAGACGGATAAAAATGTTAGTACAGAGGTTCAGGCACTCACATTGAGCTAAGGCTGTAGAAAAAGGTGATGGCATTGTGATGTAGCAAGTAAAGTTGCCACGTGCAGTGTCAGCAGCTCATATGGGTGGCCAGCTCAAGACCCGACTTTTCCACTTCCAATCCAGTTCCCTGTTTATGGCCTGGGAAAGCAGCAGAAGATGGCTCAAGGGCTTGGGCCCCTGCACCAACATAGGAGACCTACAGGAAGCTCTTGGCTTCTGGCTTACAACTGGCCTAGCCTCAGTCACTACGGCCACTTGGAGAGTAAAAACAGTCAATGAAAGATCTCTTTCTAAAATGCTGCCTTTCAAAGTTGTAAGCAAATAAAAAGTTCTTTCTGTCAACTAAGGTCTGCTGAAGTAGAAAGATGAAATATATCACACTTTCAACAGAACTTCCTGTTTCCATCTCTGAAAGAATTTCAATACCACCATAAGGGTTATTTAAAACACAAATTCCTGGCCCTACTAAAGCAAGTCACATAATGAAGTGAGGTACCCAACCTCTAAAATCCTAACCTAGGGCCCGGCATGATAGTGTAATGGTTAAAGTCCTCGCCTTGCACGCACCGGGATCCCATATGGTCACCGGTTCTAATCCCGGCAGCCCTGCTTCCCATCCAGCTCCCTGCTTGTGGTCTGGGACAGCAGTAAAGGACAGCCCAAAGCCTTGGGACCCTGTACCCGTGTGGGAGACCCAGAAGAGCTCCTGGCTCCTGGCTTCGGATCAGCTCAGCTCTGATCACTAAGATGATCTGGGGAATGAATTGGCAGGCGGAAGATCTCTTGATCTCTCCTTCTCTGATTCTGCCTTTTCTGCCTTTCAAACAAACAAACAAACAAAAAATAAATAAATAAATAAAACAAAACAAGAGGGCCAAGCCATGTCCTAGCAACTAAAGTCCTTACATTGAATGTACCGGGATCCCATATGGATACTGGTTCTAACCCCGGCAGCCCCATTTCCATCCAGCTCTCTGCTTGTGACCTGGGAAAGCAGTAGAGGACGGCCCAAAGCCTTGGGACCCTGCACCAATGTGGGAGACCCAGAGGAAGTTCCTGCCTCCTGGCTTCGGATCAGCACAGCTCAGCACTGGCTGTTGTGGGCACTTCGGGAGTGAACCACTGGACAGAATATCTTCCCCCCCAACCCATCCTCCTCTCTTTATATATCTGACTTTGCAATAAAAATAAAATAAATCTTTAAAAAAAGAGAGAGAACCCTACACAGGAGCCAGTGATTAGAACAGTAGGTTAGCTGTGAGGCCAGTATCACATAAGCCAACAGCTTGAGTCCTGGCTTCTCCAATTTCAACCGGGCTCCCTGCTAATACTTCTAGGAAAGCAACGAAATAAGGTGCAAGCCTTTGGGTCCCTTGTACCCATGTGGGCGACACAGAGGCTTGGGGCTTCTGGCTTTGGCCCAGTTAAACCCTGGACACTGTAGTCATTTACAGAATGAATCAACAGATGGAAGATCTTTCTCTCCTTCCCTGTCTCTAACTCATTTTCAAATAAACTGAAGAAATAAATCTTCAAAAATATATATTTGCAACTTGGGGGATGTCTTCTTGGCATAGTAGGTTAACCTCTTATCTATGATGACAGCATCCAAATGAACTTGGTTGTTCTAGCTGCTCCACATCCATTCCAGCTCCCTGCTAATGTGCCTCGGAGGGCAGAATAAATAATAAGGTTCAAGTACAAGGCACCTGCCTGTGGAAAGGCAGATTTATAGAGAAAAGGAGAGATAGAGAAAGATTTTCCATCTGCTGATTCACTACTCAAATAGCTGCAATGGCCAGAGCTGAGCTGATCCAAAGGCAGGAGCCAGGAGCTTTGGGTCATCCTCTGCTGTTTTCCCAGGTCACAAGCAGGGAGCTCGATGCTGCAGTCTTGGGACCAAAGTCTTGGGACCCTGCACCCACATGGGAGACCCGGAACAAGCTCTTGGCTCCTGGCTTTGGATCAGCTCAGTTCCAATCTTTGCGCTCACTTGGGGAGTAAAACAGCAGATGAAAGATCTTTCTGTCTTTCCTTCTCTCTGAATCTTCCCAATTAAAAAAAATAAATAAGGCCCAACATTGTAGCCTAGTTGCTAAATTCCTCCCTTTGCATGTGCCAGGACCCCATACAAGCACTAGTTCTAATCTTGGCGGCCCCACTTCCCATCCAGCTCCCTGCTTGTCTCCTGAGAAAGCAGCAGAGGATGGCACAAAGAGTTAGGACCTTCCACCTGCGTGGGAGACCTGAGAGAGGCTCTGGGCTCCTGGCTTTGGATTGGCGCAGCTCTGGCTATTGCAGCCACTTGGGAAGTGAATCAATGAACGGAGTCTCTTCTGTGTCCTCCTCTCTGTATATCTGACTTTCCAATAAAAAAGAATAATAATAAATATTTTTTTAAAACGTAAGTAGGTATTACTGACCCAGTTTCACAAATAAAAAAACAAGACAGGAAAATGTCAACTTGCTTAAAAAAAAAAAAAAAAAAAACATGGCAATTGGAAAACTGAGTTCTAAAATCAGCAAAGATAAAACTCCTTCAACAGGAGTTAATGAATCCTTGGAATATGTACACATTGAGACCGTGGGTTGATGTGAGGTGGCAAGTCCTCATTCCTGGGTGCTGGGACGTTTAGAAAGTCATAAGTGGCTTTCCCCTTTCTCTCTTCCTTTCCCCCAGAAACAAGAAGAAATAGCAAATTTGGAAACAATGAGGTTCATCCAATTTTTCCTAAACCTTGATCCTTTCCACCCTGATCAATCATATAATCCTAATTTCTTTTAAAAATGAAATTAAAAAAATCATAATTAGAAAAATATGTTCTAAAAATCAGCAAATATAGAAGTCATTCAACAAAAGTTAACTGAGCTCACATAATTCACATACAAAATATTTTATATTATGTGAGAATTAAGTCTACTATCATTTCTTCAAAATATGGGTATTCTCTTGGCAGTTCAATAAACTTAAAATGATTACTGAGAAATCTGATTTCATCTGCTTGGCTATTAATAAGTATTATTTATCCACTGACAGCTTATGGCTAAGCAATGGTACTTTTTTTTTTAAAGATTTATTTATTTATTTATTTTAGATTTATTTATTATTATTGGAAAGCCGGATATACAGAGAGGAGGAGAGCAGAGAGGAAGATCTTCCATCCACTGGTTCACTCCCCAAGAGAGCCGCAACAGCCAGTGCTGTGCTGATCCAAAGCCGGGAACCAGGAACCTCTTCCGGGTCTCCCACATGGGTGCAGGGTCCCAAAGCTTTGGGCCGTCCTCGACTGCTCTCCTAGGACACAAGCAGGGAGCTGGATGGGAAGTGGAGCTGCCAGGATTAGAACCGGCGCTCATATGGGATTCCAGCGTGTTCAAGGTGAGGACTTTAGCCGCAAGGCCACGCCACCGGGCCCTAAGCAATGGTTCTTAAAATCAGAAGCAAACTGATCTTAATAACCACTTTGTGATATAATTTTATAAAATAAGCAACATTCCTTTTCTTAAAACAGTGGAACATCCCCAAATTCTGATGCTGTAAAGAAACTCTTCTACTCACCACTGCCCCCAAAAAATTAAAAAAAAAATTAAACTAATGTACTAATTCCTAAATTTCTGTTTCATTGATACTAAGAATGACTGGACAAGTTCTTGAATAGATATTAGAATAACCACTGTCAGACAAGGGACAGGAAGGTGGGATATACGAAACAAGTGAGATAATAGAAGAAAAGAGGTAAGGCCCAGCACAGTAGACTAGTGGCTAAACCCTTGCCTTGCATCCACCAGGATTCCATATGGACACCAGTTCGTATTCCCAATCCTCCACTTCCCATCCAGCTCTCTGCTGGTGACCTGGAAAAGCAGTCGAGGACGGCCCAAAGCCTTGGGACCCTGCATCCACATGGGAGACCCAGAGCAAGCTCCTGGCTCCTGGCTTTGGATCGGCTAACTTTGGCCATCGTGGCCACTTGGGGAGTGAACCAGTGGATGGAAGATCTTTCTCTCTGTATCCGCCTGCTGTATATCTGCCTGTCCAACAACAAAATAATGCAACAAATCCTTAAAAAAGAGAGAAAGGGGGCCAGCACCATGGCTCAAGTGGCTAATCCTCTGCCTGCAAGCACTGGCATCCTATATTGGAACCAGCTGGACTCCTGACTGCTCCACTTCCAACCCATCTCTCTGCTAATTGCCTGATGAAGCAACAGAGGATGGCCTAAGTGCTTGGGTTCCTACTCCCCATGTGAGAGATTTGAATGAAGGTGCCACCTCCTGACTTTGGCCTAGCCCCTGCTCTTGCTGCCATATGGAGAGTGAACCAGTTGATGGAAGACCTCATTCTAACTCTCCCTCTGAAATGAGTATCTCTTATTCAAAACAAAACAAATACTTTCTCAAACCAGAGGGCTTAACTCCATTTCAGCAATCTGAAAAAGAGTTCCATGATTATTCTCACTGAAAGACAGAATCGATTTTAGTGTGAGAAGTAGCAAACTTAAACTTAGGCACATACAAAAGTAGCATAAAGCACGCAGTTTTAGTAAGTGTATGTTTTACAAATATTAGGGTCTAATGCTAAGGGAAATGAGCCAATCCCAAAAGGTCAGATACCACATGTTTGCGTTAATTTAAGAGGATATGATGTTATGTAAAACATGTTATTTTATGTATATTATGTCATATGTTGTATATAAACTAAAACTGATTTGACAATGAGGTGATCACAGAAGATGGTTAAGAAATTGCAATTGTTTTTAACATACTGGTTACTCAATACTATAACTATTAGTTACACAACGAAGTTAATTGTTGCTGAGGGTAAGTTGGAGCCTTTAATTGATCGGGTTGATAGTCTGATGGTTCTGCCCTTGGATCGGACAGGGTCTTCCCAGGAAGCTGAGGAACTAGATTGGACTATGGGATGTTGGACTCTGTGTTTGGTTTATGCTTGCAAAGAGGGCATCTCAACTGTACTTGATCAGTGGATATGCAACAAGGTGGAATATTCCACATGGGGGGAGGGCGGGGGGAGAGGTGGGGTGATTCCCAGTTCCAACGAAACTGTATCACATAATACAATGTAATCAATGAATAAAAAAAAAATCACACACACACAAAAAAAACAAATATTAGGGTCATTGGGAATAGCTGCTGAAGCACACTGCATTGCCCATGCGACAAGATCCCCTCAAAAGGGCTCCATCTGCACTGGGGCAGGGCAGACACAGCAGAACTGACCAAAGCTGTGTGTGGCATGCTTTAGTGACAACAAGAGCTTATACACATGTTTTTGGGTTAAATACACTAAACACGAAATTTATTTTCTCCAGTTCAGAAATGGTTAAAATGACACAAAAACATTCAAGCTATTATCCACAATTTAGAATAAAAACCCATTCATTTTATAGCAAACAACTAAACTAGCAGATCACAGCATAACACTGAAAAAACATACTTACTAACTGCCCAGCTCTACTGTGCCATCCCCAAATAACACCATCTTGAGACATTGGTAGCTGAAATGGGGTCTGTTGCAGCGAAAATGAAGCAATGTCTAAGTCTTGAGGCTTACTAAACAGCTGCCCATTAAACATGTGCTTATCTTCTGTTACATCTTTTGTGGTGGTATTGGTGCAGAGATAACCCACTTGATATCCACCATAACCACTCTCCAGTCTTTCAGAAAGCATCTGACTTGGTAATCCTCCCACTGGATAGTAGGGAAATCCATTCAGAAACTGGGAGTAGAATTCCTCTGGAGAATTCTGCCAATCCATTTTTGAAGGACTTGCAGATACACCTGGGGTATTTTCTGTGAGTGGTGCCACATGGTCACCACATGGTGTAACAGTGTCTCTGCTGTCAGCTGAGGTGACGGGTATGGCCTGGGATGCGGGAAAAGGGGGAGCCATGGAACTGTCTACTTGGGTCGGGTCAACATGACCCAAACAGGAATATGCATCAGAAGTGTCATATAGCTCTGCTTTTTCAGAAATCACCTGAGAATTTCCCACACGATGCATATCATCATTTATGGTAGATTCTTTATCTGTAGATCTGGCATGATTTTCTCTAACATGGTATGCATATCCATTTGATCCACATGACCCTAGGCAGTCAACAATGTCAGGATCAACACTGTTTTTTTCCAAAGAAAGTTTATCTTCTTCACATGTTAGTTTTGGTTCACTCAATCTTGATACTCTATTACCAAAAGAAAGAGAAACTTTCTCAGCTGCTTCTGAGTAAATCTGCTTCATTTCTGGGCTTTCCTCGCTACTAACTGAGTTCTCTACTACTTCTGACTTCTGTATTTTAACTTTTGAATTCAAATTTTGGCTTAAAGGTGGTAAAGAACTAAGGTCTTTGCACTCCCTCACTCTGTGGGTTTCACATATTTTCTCAACTTCGTAAGTTTCAAATTCAGGGTTTTTTATTACACTAGAACTAACACAAGTTAGTACATCCTGACCGGGCATTGCTCTGCATTTTAGCATACTTGTCTCCCAGTCAGAGGTTGATTTAGTGTCTGTCTTTACATGTTCTATGTCATCTTTACTTATCCCTGTAAAATTAGCACCTAGTGATTCTTTTTCAGCCTTTTCTGCTATGTGATGGGCACTCTGTTGTTCATGTAACACACTAACTGAATTCTTCACATGTGTTTCACCCTCTGGTTTGTGACTCACACTTGAGTGTTCTTTGGCAGAGGACACAGGCACACTCTGAAGACACCTGGAGTGCTCACAAGACTTGCCACTTGGGGAGATTCCCTGCATAAGTCCAAGTCTTGAGTTTTCCATGTTAGGCACTGTCTCCTCACAATCCACACAAGTTAAATCACAAGCTTGGGTCTGAGCTTTATCCACTGGGCTACCTGTACACAGGTTTGGATGACAACAAGATTCTAACTCATGATGTTCAACCTCCAAAGAGATAATTTTATCCTCATCTTGGTAAGAACAATTTCCAGATCGCAAAAACAGTTCTCCTCTGTGTGCCAGTTGGGCACTCTGGGTTTCTAGGTTGCTGTCTCCTGTCCCATGTTCCTTAATCAGTCCCAGCACTGGGAGGGGTCCAAGTTTGGGTCCATCACTTTGAAGCAGGTCTGCTTCCCTGAAATCAGCATGAACTGGGAGATGCTCATTTCTAAAGCTGACTGAATCGATAAACCTTTCGGGACTTAAATTAATTCTATTCAGATCATTGGAAAGGATACTATCTAGTTTTTTAACATTGAAATGGAAGTGGTCATTGTCTTTTAGTGATTTTACATAATTATTTTCTCCTACCTTTATACAGTCTAAACTCTGATCAACATTAACAATTGTAGCCTGAGGTTCATTGTTCTCTTCAACACAGAAAGTGTCAGTAAGTAAATTTACAGGTGAATCACCCATCTGACTTCCTATCCCTGAACTACGGCTTTCTCTTTCTTCAGGTAGACCACTCTCACATTTTAGTGAGAATTCAGGAAACATGTCAATAGCATGCAATGTACTATTTTCTGCATTTGTCCTGAAAGACTTAGCCTGTACTTTATCAATGTTCACGTCACACGGTGGATTATAGTCCATCAAAAATTTGGAATTAGGTGTAATTGTCTCGCTAAATACTTCCTTTTTAGCAGCTAAATCCAGCACTGATTGGGATGATAGTTCTTCCTGCTGTGGCTTTAACTCTTCTTTCCCTGGTATGGCATGCATGACCGAACATTCTTGCCAGTTGTCTGCAGGCCGTTCTGCCCGGTGAGTGCCCTCAGAGGTAACAGCTGAGTTGCATTCTTCTCCTGCAGCTGTCCCAGACTCGGACGCCCACAGTTCCTCTTCCACATTCAGGCAGTCGGGATCTATGACACATATACTATAAAACTCGGTCTCGCATGCATTCTTAGATGACCCGTGACCAACACAAACAGAGTTTCTTTTCTTTTCCTTCCTTTCAGACAAGTCTAAAGAGTTATTCTCATTAAAATGACTAATTTGAACATTTGCTACTATTTCTTTCTTACAGGTAGCCAGGTAGCAGCGCAGGTGGTCACTTAGAAAAGTTTCTTCCTGCAGCCTCTGGTCAGAAGGCAGGGGCACATAAGAGAGAGGCCGATCATCTACTGAACAATCCTGTCTTTCATTGCTCACCAGCAGCGGATCACTGACACTCCCAGGAGTCTGTGCAATAACAGCAATATCCGAATTTCCGTCACTCTCACTCAGATCTTCATACCTAGCTAAGATCTTACAGCTCGAAGAGGAAACAGAATTCAGTGACTGCTCTGGCCTCTGACCCTGCCTGTGCTCAGAGTTCAAAACTCTTGTCCACATATTAAGGTCAGCAGCTGCCCATTTGGCTCCCTTCTTAACATTGTAAATCTCCTCACCTTCAAGGGTATCAAATAATGAAGATAAAGTTTTACTTATCTTGTTCTCCGGTCGCTCCTCCTCCACAGATTTTTGTAACAGGCCAATTTTGTCACTGTCATTGCCGCTACTTAAGTCCTTGCTGAAGCAACAACCCATGTTCAAAAAGTTCAAAAACTCGAACTATAATGCTTGTCCTTTACTGGACCTCCATCTCACACTAACTTGCTATGCTTTCTGAGGAGAAGGCAACACCCAGATGCCAAAAATAACTCCTTGCACAGCAGTCACAAGTTCCTGTCACTCAAATACAAATCCTAAACCAACAGAGCTGCCTGACGACTACCATCCCACACAGACCGCAATCCAATCAGCATACAGAATCTACATCCACAGGCTCAGGCCTGGCAGCAGCAGGGGGAAAAAGACAGGAGCTGTATTTTTCTATTAGCCCATAAACTCAATTTTTATAAAGTGACAACTTAAGGAAAGAAGTAGACTTCTGGTTTCAAAATAGTAATTCAGCATCTTCTGAATTACAATTCATAGGATGGCAGCAACCAAAGGAGTTAATGTGTAAGTTCCCCCAAAGTAAAACCTTTTCCTTACAATATATAACTGTTTATATCTAATGTGTTAGTGCTACAGAATAACTGCGACAGGGATAAAAATGGAATGTTGTAGGATATGTATATTCAAGTATTTATGGTCAAATGACAACATGTTATCTAGTATTTGTTTCCAAACATTGCAGCAAATAATGTAAACATGACAACTGCTGGCTATTACACTGTGTGGGGGGAAGAAGGAGGACAAAAAGGGTAGAGTAAGTAACCATTCAAGTTCATAACAGGTATACTGGAGTTTATTATTTTACTACTACAGATGTCAGAAAAATTGTAATTAAATAGGAAAGAACAAGCCCAAAGAAAGAAAGTCAACAGCACCTGAAACAGATACATGGCCCTTCATCTTGTTAATGATAATTCTACATCTAACCAGATTACTTACACAGCCATGATTGTGAATTTATATAAGGGTCTTATGCTGTCATTTGTTATTTTACTTGTAGTATAAGTACAATATTCTTACAATAAGATTCTTACAAAAAAAAAATTCTTACAATAGTTCTGACATACTAAAAATTAAAGTCCATTACCTTCACCAGAGGAGAGATTTTGCTAATCCCTAAATGATGACTCATGTCATACTAATGATTTTTAGGAAGCAAAAAGTTTATGATGAAAAAAATAGGAATAAATAACAGGGATAGGAATATACTTTAATTCAAGTAGACTATACTCCATGATGATGATGATGATGATGATGATGATGATGACAGCAGCAAATACTTTTTATAGCACTGTGTAACACAAAATGCTTGTTACGTGTTAACCCACACTTCTCAGCAACCCTTGGAGTAGGTGCTAGTAACCTCCTTCCTTAGATAGGGTAATAAAAAAAAAAATCACTGAGAGCATAAGTAACTAGCACCAGATAACTAAACAAAATTCATGCAACACAGTGCTACGGTAACTACAATGTTAGCACAGCTCTAAGAACATCACATTCTTAGAATCATTCTTTTGTCTTTTTATCTCATCTCTTATATTGTCCAGCCATCCTTTCTCTGATATTATTCTAGTTCTAGTAAATAACTTCAAAGAGGTCATCTGCCTCACATCCATTAAATACAAATTTATGAACTCATGTGTTACACAAATAAACACAGTATTATGTTTTTCGGGTGTTGGTAAATACAAGTTTCTTCAGAGCACTAGAAACTAGGGATGTTCCCCTCTTCCAAGAAGTAAGGTTCACTGTGGCTTGGCCTGTTAAGCCTGCACCTGCAGCACATTTCACAATGAGCTGCTTCACTTCTAATCCACCTCCCCACAAACGCATCTGGGAAGGCAGCAGGGGATGGTCCAAGTGCTTGGGTCCCTGCAGCCGTGTGGGAGACCCAGAAGCAGCTCTACATTCCTAGCTTTGGTTGTTTATGCCATTTGGGGAAGATTTCTAGGAAGAGCTCTAGGCTTCTGCCTCTCCTCCTCTGCCTTTCAAATAAACAGAAAATAAATTTAAAAAACAATTAAGGTCAGTGTGCTTCTAGGTTTAACAACCATTATTTAGCCATGGATTGTCAGTGGAAAATAACACTTATACAGGTTAGCAGAAGAATCTGGAGTTTCTGATAACCACTTGCACAGAGATATAAAAACGAAAGGTAAGGCATAAACAGTAACATTCTTCATAAGATCCTGGCTTTCAAAGGGACATTTTCTATTTCAGCACACCAAGGGAATAGCTTAAGCTTCTTTAGGTTTTAGTTTGCTTGTTTATAAAGCGGAAAGGGCAGAACATTACCTAAAGGCATTAACAGATACACAGGTAAAAGGAATAAATGAGTTAATGTATGCTAAGTACTCGAACAGAAAACTATAATTAAGTACTCTCAAACGCTGCTATAATTATGATAATTGCCACCAAATAGTCTTCTGTTGAGGACATACTTACCGAACACCTAAACAACCTGGGATATATAACAAGGAACAGAAAAGAAACAATATCCAGCATTGCTGCAGCTGGCATTCTAGTCCAAGTAGGCAGATAATAACACAATCATTATGTAACAGAGTTGGAAGATACCAAGTGCTTCCTTCAGTCAAGTGGACTGGGCAACGCCAGAGTTGAGGACACTGATGCAAACCAGGGCCACTAAGAAGCTGAGACACAACCTCAGAATTGTAGGAGATGAAATCATGTTTCATCAGAGAGAGCAATGGTGTTGCATTCCACAAGAATTGAGGAGCCTACTGAATACCTCACACCTGGTGCATTGGCTTAATTAGCTGATTCTCCACTTTCAAGTGCAAGAGTCCCACGTGGGCACCAGTTTGCATCCCCACTGGTCCACTTTCCACCTAGCTCCCTGCTTGTGACCTGGAAAAGCAGTAGAGGATGGACCAAGGCCTTGAGACCCAAAACCCATGTGAGAAACCCACAGAAAGCTCCAAGCTACTGGGTTTGAATCAGCTCAGCTGGTATTTGCAGCCATTTGGGGAGTAAACCTGTGGATGAAAGATCTTTCTGTCTCTCCTCCTTTTCGTAATCTACATTTCCAATCAAATAAATAAATCTTTAAAGATAAGTAAATAAAGTAGGGAACCTGGAAAATGTCAACAGGTGATAGAGAGACAAAGGCACCACACATGGCTGCCCCGGGCACCCCTAGCACTCAGGCTTCGGAGTCCCCGCTGACTCCAGAGTTTCAGCACAGCAGAGTGGCAGATGCCATAGAGAGGGGGCTGGAGACTCATAACTCAGATGTTGAGGTCCCCACTGTCTATGATTAAGCACAGAGTGGCAAGTTCTGACTTAGCCTTTTTCTTTTTTTTAAATAAAGATTTATTCATTTTTTTATTGGAAAGAAAGATATACATAGAGGTGGAGACACAGAGAGGAAGATCTTCCCTATGATGGTTCACTCTCCAAGCGGCCGCAATGGCCAGAGCTGAGCCAATCCGAAGCCAGAAGCCAGAAGTTTCTTCCAGGTCTCCCACGCGGGTGCAGGGTCCCAAGGATCTGGGCCGTCCTCTACTGCTTTCCCAGGCCACAAGCAGGGAGCTGGATGGGAAGTGGGGCTGCCGGGATTAGAACCGGCGCCCATATGGGATCCTTGTGCGTTCAAGGCGAGGACTTTAGCCGCTATTGCGCCAGGCCCCGACTTAGCCTCTTACAGAGACCCTCCAACTATGTGAGGGACAAAGGAGAGTTACGGGGCAACCATGGGGAGGAGACTGCAGTGAGCCAGGTGAAGGCCATGAGCTTCATGGGACCAGATGTCCAAAGAAACAACCTGAACATCTGGAAAACGCTGGTGCCCAAAGTTTAACTGTTCTTTTAATGAGACCCTCTTAAGTATCTAACCTGAAAATGTTCCTCAATTTGAAGATACACTTTTCACATATTTGCACAATTTCTACAATGACAGTGTACTTTCAAGTTGGAGCCAAAGCCTGCAAGGGGCTTGTCAGAATGTTTTTGCAGGATCTAGGTTGTTGATTCCCCACATATATTTAGTTCATACTCTGGAAGTGTGCATGTTTCTGTCTGTATGATACGTACAGTACTCCAACATGTACAAAATAACAGTGCCTGTGGACAGCTGCCCACAACCTGTGTGGATTTTTATAAACTGCACTTCAGACATTATAAGTTAAGGAAGGCTGCTAGCTGTCAGGGAGAGAACTCTAAAACATCTATCATTTCTGCCCATCAGTTGACTCTTCTCTTTCTACAACTGTCTGTATGCAATACCACATAAATTGATTTGGAAATCAATTATTGAACAAATCCTTCCCAGAAACTAAACATACAACCCTTAAAAGGGAGTCTGCAGAAAACTCCAAAATTTACTATGCAAATAACAAGCAGCAAAGTTAACAATTTTTTAAAAAATTGACAGAATTTTCCTAATATGAGAGAGACTTTAGTTACCTTTTCTTACAGCATGAAAGACTCACTCACAGATGTCTATCACGAGACTCTATTTTCACTAGGAAAAGCTTTGGTTACAAATTATCACTTACACTTGGATAAAACTAAGACTAGGACACCTCGGACCCATGTGCCAGGGGCTAACTGGAAACATACTGGGTTGTTTTACAACTAAATCACTCTCAAGTGAAGGTAATTTCATACTTCATATAAACAAATATTTCCAAGATACAAAGAAAATTAATCACTGTCCACTCTACTTTTCAGATTCCTTCTAGCTTGTGAAATATTGGTAGAAACCAGAGTTTAATCATTGCACCTGTGTGCTAACACAGGGAAATTTATTGTAGACTAAGCAGAGTAATCCTTTTATCACAGTATGCTTCAATCAAGCATAGAATATTCAAAATGACCCTCCTCGACTACAGAATGAGGAATACTGTCTTCCCTATTTCTAATGTTTCCTACCTACATGTCTGCAGTTAGCCTGTATCCAAGGGACACTCAAAGTTCAGCAATGTAAGTGCACACATCTTATTAGGGCTGCTTGTAGACATGCAACTTCTCCATGTCTAATGTATCATCTATCTTTCTCACTCATGCTCAGCTTTGCTGAAGAAATAGATATGCAAATTTTATTGAGTAGTAACCTGCATGCTCACAAGATACAAAGCACCAAACTAGCTATGTCCTATTTAGAAATAAACAGGACACAAGGAAGACCCATTTACACATGAAGAAAGTACATCTCTGGTTGCCCAAGGATGGGGAAGAAACCGGATTAACTGCCAGTGGACATACAGGGAAGTTTTAGTGGGGCATGGAAATATTCTAATACCACATTGGCTGGATAATAGTCAAACAATTCAGTAAATATCCTAAAAAAAAAAAAAAAAAAAAAACCTGTATACTTTAAATGAGTGAGTTTTACAGTGTCAACTACAGTTCAATAGTCACTTTTAATGGATGAACAGAACACACCCTAGTTTATAGCTTAATAAGCAGATGTACACAAGCTCAAATAGTTCTATGAATTCACTCATTATAAAATGCTCTTATATTCTTATCAGTAATAAAATTTTATAACCTAATAAATATGATATTTTTGGGCTTACTGATTATCTAAGCATTAAGTAGTCACTGTCTTACTATATTTTTAGATGGAAGGAAGCTCCATGACTCCAACAAATACTGCCAATGGAAAGATGTAAGCCTGCTCCTGAAACAGGCAGATATTTAGGCATCTCTACTGCAATGCGCCTTTTACTTATACTACATTCAACTTTGTCAGAAAGAGTAAATCTTTTTTTTTTTTAAGATTTATTTATTTTTATTACAAAGTCAGATATACAGAGAGAAGGAGAGACAGAGAGGAAGATCTTCCGTCCAATGATTCACTCCCCAAGTGAGCCGCAACGGCCGGTGCTGTGCCGATCTGAAGCCGGGAACCAGGAACCTCTTCCAGGTCTCCCACACGGGTGCAGGGTCCCAAAGCATTGGGCCGTCCTCGACTGCTTTCCCAGGGCCACAAGCAGGGAGCTGGATGGGAAGTGGAGCTGCCGGGATTAGAACCAGCGCCCATATGGGATCCCGGGGCGTTCAAGGCGAGGACTTCAGCCGCTAGGCCACGCCGCTGGGCCCAGACAGACTAAATCTTAAAAAGACTAGTTCCATAAACACTACTAAATGTATTCCCTTACCAACCATAAAAACTATAAATATTTAGTCACCCTACTTTTTTATATTTTTTAGAAACCTATAAAGAATACCTTTCTGTTCACACCCATTAGGTATACTCTGAATACTGCTAGTCAGAACATTCACAGCAATTACATTTATAGAAACAGAAAAAAGATAAATAATTTAAATGCCTTGAAATCAAACAGCTAGCGGGTGGCTGGTACCATGATGTAGTAGGTTAAGCCTCCACATATGGTGGTGGTATCCCGTATTGTGAGTCAGCTCCTTGTTGATGGAAAATCAGCAGAAATCACTGTCTTTGGGACCCTGAATGCATGTGGGAGGCCCAGAAGTTCCACTCTTTGCTTCACACTGGCCAGCTCCAACCACTGCAGTCATGTGGGGAGTGAGCCTAAGGACAGAAAATCTCTTCCTGTTTCTCCTTCTCTCTTTATAAATCTGCCTTTCAAATAAAATGGGCCTTTTTTGCTTGCTAGAATCAGATAGTCAAAGAAATTGTAGTAAATCAACAAAGAAAATACTATATGCAAGTAAAAGGATATAAGGATCACATCACACTAAGTAGAAGTGATTATCTACTACAACCATTTTGTTCTGCAACAAACACTTCATAAGGAAACTTCTGACAGCCACAGTTATATGACAAAGCAAACTGATTAATCTTGGGGATTCATTACCTGACTCAAAGCTGGGATGGAACTTGTTTGCGAAGTGGTTTGAGATATAGGACCATTCATCTGTAAAAATGAGAAAACCAAAAACACATCACTGTAACATCAAGAAGACATAGCTGTATCTTCAAGCAAAACCAAACCTGCTGAGAAAATGCATTCTTATGACAAAAAATGTAAACCTGGTATAGCTCACTTAAGTCAAATTCCTCATGGTCTCAATGAGGAAAAGAATGAGGAAAAAAGTTACCTAGAAAAAAAAAACTCCGAACAGACTTTGCAGAACTCTCAATTTATTTTCCTAAGCTCATAACCCTTTTGTCAAATCACATCTTAACAGCTTTCCACTTCTGTAACACACTCAGCATACACTTGAAACTCCCCTACAGACTTCTGTTTCTGCAGACTCCTGTGTCATTTAAGACTTATTACTGGCATTCAGCCTTTGACACAGAGCCGGGAAGCCGGAGCTGGTGCCCTCAAGAGTCCTGGCTGCCAAGGCCGAGTACCTGGCCCAGACCATTGTGATGGGTGTGCAGGTGGTAGGAAAGGCCTTTGTCCCGGCCCTGCGGCAAAAGTCCAGTCGGGCTGCAGCTGACGCCCAGGGCCGTGACGGCCACCAGTCTGCAGCCACTTCCAGCCTCTTGGGTCTCAGCCTGCAGGAGGCCCAGCAGATTCTTAACATTTCCAAGCTGAGCCCTGAGGAGATCCAGAAGAACTTCCAGCACCTGTTCAATGTGAATGATAAGTCTGTGGCGGCTCCTTTTACCTGCAGTCCAAGGCGGGCCGAGTGCAAAAGAGTGCCTGGATGAGGATCTCCAGAGAGAGGGCAGGTGCCCAAAATGTGACGGCTTAGCTCTGTCCACCTCCACCCTCTCCTACCTCTAATTTATACTTCGGTAATAAGTGTCTGCTGTTTGTCTCAAAAAAAAAAAAAAAAAAAAAAAAAAAAAAATCACTAAATAATTGTGCATACTTTTTTCTTAATAATCTTTTACTAAACGGTTCTCATCCATGAACATTAGAGATGGGATAAACATCTAAATGCAGATTCTAACATACTCTAGCGTTACTTACTGATTTTCACGCTAAGTCCACTGTAGACTTCTTCATCACAAAGAGAAGAGAAACGGACCTCAGCCGTCACTCCCAATGGCACTCACCAGATGAGAGCTGTCCTTGCACTCCTGCACTCGCTGCGCTTGCGGTTCAGCCACAACTTTAGTGTCCTGATCAGAAGTCATGGGCTCCACTGGGAGAAGTTGAATGCTAACTTCAGGATGCTGTAAAAGCAAAAACGATAAATAGGTCGTTTGCAGGGCATAATTTCAACTGATTCTTAAAATTAATATTTATTTTATTTTATTTGAAAGAGCAATAGAGAAGAATGGGGCAATTGTCTGAAACTTCCCAGGCATTAGCAAGAAGTTGGATTGAAAGAGGAGTAGCCAGGACTCCAATCAGCAATCCTCTGATATGATGCCAGCATCAAAATCAGCTGCTTCACCTGCTGTTCCACAACATACTCCTCCCTCACAACACTAGATTCAAAGTAGCTTAAAGAAATCTACCCACCGGGAACATCTTATTCATCAGGAAGTGATACGTCATCAAAAATATTTTCTTCCTCACATCAATTTAGAAGTAGTGACATTGTGAAAATACAAACCAACTTACACCCAGAAATTAATGCTTTTTTTAAAACATTTATGTATTTTTATTAGAAAGTCAGATTTACATGGAGAAAGAGACAAAGATCTGCAATCCAATGGGTCACTCCCCAAGTGGCTGCAATGGCTGGAGCTGAGCTGATTCGAAGCCAGGAGCCAGAAGCTTCTTCTGGTGTCCCAAGTGGGTGAAGAGTTCCAAGACTTTGGGCCATCCCCAACTGTTTTCCCAGGCCACAAACAGGGAGCTGGATGGAAGTGGAGCATCCAGGACATGAAGCAGTGCCCATATGGGAGCCTGGCGCATGCAAAGTGAGGACTTTACCTACTAGACTACAGTGTCGAGTCCCACAAATTCATGTTTTTGTTTTGTTGTTAATTAAAGGTGCCAGAACAGTCACCTATCAGGTTAATAGCATCCCATATGGGCGATGGTTCAGGTCCCAGCTGCTGTACTTTCAATCCAGCTCCCCGCATATAGCCTGGGAAAAAAGCAGAGGCATTAAACAGACAATAAAGGAAACTTAATCTGGTGGTTGAGTCCCCAAGTGGTCATGGCTGAGTCTGCAAATGGTGACATCAGAGAGATAGACCAGGTAGAAGTGAGGAGCTTCACTGGGTCTCCCGTATGGATGGCAGGGACTAGGCACTTGTACCTCTTCTGTGTTTTTCCAAGCCATTAGCAGGGAGCTGAACTGCAAAGTAGATCAATCATGGTATGAACTGGTGCCCACGTGTGATGCTGGAATTACAGGTGGCATTTTTATCTACTATGTCAGAGTGCTTGAGCCCTAGTTACACTGTTTCTGATCCACTTTCCTAATGATATGTACTCTGGGATGTAACAGGTGATATCCAAATTACTAGGGTCCCTGTTACACAACATGGAAAATCAAGATGGAGTTCTGCTTCAGGCTGGTTTGGTCTCGGCTACTGTAGGCTTTTGAGGAAAGAACAAATAAATAAAATATCTCTTTCAAACTGGTTCTTTTTCAAATAAAATAAAAATAGAAATATTTCAAAAAATTAAAAATGGAACCACTGCATGAACCAGCAACTCCATTTCTAGGTTTAAGTCCAAAAGATATAAGATGTGTATGTATATGTGTATGTGTATACATTTATTCATATATACATTTATATAAGCGCAATGTACTTTCATAGAAGGAAGTTTTAAAAATCAGTCTTATGGGAGAATCAAGATGGCAGAATAGGGTAAGGACACATTTAAACAGAGAAACATTTGATCAAGATGAAGCAGAGAGGAAACATTCCAAGAAATAGGAGAGGACAGAACAACAGCAGAGGGGTACCTGGAGACTGACAGACACAGGAAAGCAACGAAAACAACAGTGTGATGTTGCAGTGGCTGATACTCCAGCGGCATTCAGCTAATGGCAATCTGAAATACACCAGCAGCCAGAATTCCACCAGCAACCAGGTGGGAAGGGACTTTCACTGGGAGCTTGGGAGGTGAACCCAGACAAAGAATTGCCCGTCCTGCTGGTCTGTTTGATTTGATTAGGAGCAGAGACAGCACAGCAGATTCCAGACAGGCAGTGCGAGAACAGGGTGGATTTCACAGCCCAGTCAGCCTCCTATAGCCAAATTGGGCACCATTTAGCCTAGGAGGCAAAGGCAAGGGAAAGGACTGAGCATACGCTGAGCTGGGAGTGAACTGTTTTCTGACTCAGCAAATGGCAGCAATGTGGCATTCTACAGGTTCCACCCAAGACAGGTCTGGTTAGCCCTCAGACCTAACAGCTAGCAGATCAAAAACTCTAGTAGTAGCACATCACGCACCATTTTGTACAGTGTGGAAAAACTTTAAGACTGCAAGGACAACAGTGAGCTGCGCATGTGCTGAGCTTGCAAGAACTCACTGAGCTCAGTGGACTGCACTGGTCCTGCAGGAAAATAATACCAACTACGGCATCATATGGGTCCGTGTGGCACCAGACCTAATGTCCAACAGGTTCCGCCAAGATCAGCACCACCAACAACCTAGCTATATATAGGACACCTAGTGTCTCCCTAATCCTGGGACCTGCTGCAACCAGAAGTGGGAAAAAGGTTGCAGAGACAACAATGCAGCCCCAGCACGACAGAACAGGAGGTGGAGAGTGGTGATCCAGGAGCTGTGGCTGTGGAGACCATGGTGGAAATGTAACATAAAAACCCAGACCTGGAACTCGCTGGAGGGAATGGCGAAATTGGCTGCAAACAAAGAGCTGGGTACCAACTGCAATAAGTAAAATCACATTGTAGACCTGTGGGTGACACAGCTTAGAAACCTGCCCCAAGGAGAAGACTCTGCTAACCAGAAGTACAACGACCAAGAGCAAAAGAAGACACACAGGCAAAAGGAATACTACTGAAGACTCCCCTGCAAAGCAGCAAAACCCTATGCCAGCCTCAGAGTTAACTGAGGAAGACATCAAGAAAATGGCGGACACAGAATTCAGAAAACTCATTTTAAAGCTTCTGATCAACAATGAGAAGCACATACAAGAATTCAAAGAATTTAAGGAATAGTTTACACAAGCAATAGCACCAATAAAGCAAATCAAGGCTGATATATCAGAAATTAAGAACACAGTAGAGCAAATTAAAAGTACAGTGGGGAGTCTTCAAAATAGCAAGCAAGCAGAAAAAAAGAATCTCAGAATTGGAAGATATTTCCTGTCATCAGGGGAAACAAACAAAAAGCTGGATCAGGCAAAAAAAAGTATTCGAGAATTGAAAGGCACTATTAAAAGGCCAAATACAAAAGTTATTGGAGTCCCAGAAGGTGCAGAAAGAGAAACTGGCTTTACAAATATATTTAATGAAATAATAAGGAGAAATTTTCCTAATCTAGAGAATTGGGAAACAACATCCAGGAGGGGCACAGAACTCCCAACAGGCTTGATTAAAAACGATCTTCACCAAGACACATGACCATCAGGTGCTCTTCAATCGAACATAAGGAAAAGATCCTTAAAAGTGCACGTGAGGGCCCAGCAGCGTGGCCTAGCGACTAAAGTCCTCTCCTTGAACACCCCGGGATCCCATATGGGCGCTGGTTCTAATCCCGGCAGCTCCACTTCCCACCCAGTTCCCTGCTTGTGGCCTGGGAAAGCAGTTGAGGATGGCCCAAAGCTTTGGGACCCTGCACCCATGTGGGAGACCCGGAAGAGGTTCCTGGTTCCCGGCTTCGGATCGGCGCACACCGGCCGTTGCGGTCACTTGGGGAGTGAATCATCGGACGGAAGATCTTCCTCTCTGTCTCTCCTCCTCTCTGTATATCTGACTTTGTAATAAAAATAAATAAATCTTTAAAAAAAAAAGTGCACGTGAAAAAAATCAACTGACATATAAAGGAATGCCCATTAAACTCACAGGAGATCTCTCACAGGAAACTCTACAGGCAAGAAGAGAATGGAGTGACATATTCCAGGTTCTAAAAGAAAAAATTGTCAGCCCAGGATAACATATCCAGCAAAGCTTTCTTTTGTCTTTGCAAATGAAATAAACTTCTTCCACAGTAAAGAAAAATTAAAAGAATATGCTTCTAACAAACCTGCCCTACAAATGATACTTCAAGATGTTCTCTTGACAGAGAAGAGGAATAGCACCTACCAAAACCAAAGGCAAATGTGAAGAACATCCCAGTAAAATGATAACAGAAGGCTAAATCAATGAACAACCCATTCCTAAATTGACAGGACCAAATTACCAGCTATTCTTATCAACCCCGAATGTAAATGATTTAAGCTCAATCAAACGTGATAGAGTAGAAGGCTGGATTAAAAAACAAAACCCATCTATTTGTTGCCTACAAGAGACACATTTCACCAAAAATCAGCAGAAACTATCTCTCATAGATTTCGACTTTTTTGTTTTTGTCAGTTTCATCTCTTCAAAAACACTTTCTTCTCATTAAATTCTTCAATGACTCATAGATCATATAATAGCACCATTTTCTTCAAGAAGATTCTTGATTTTCATTTCTTCAGCGACACATTAGTCATTCAGTAGCATGTAATTTAACTGCATGGTGTTGTTAATTTCTTTTTTCTTCCTCTTGCTGATTTTGTTTTGTGGCTTTTCATTTAAGGGAATGTACAGTAACTGTGAAATGCAGACAACATATCCAGATGTGAGGATACAATGTAGTATGCATCTCTAATTCCAGATAAAGATGTACTTACAATGAAACAGTTTACGATATCTTGACAATAGGATGCTGGACTCTGCCATTGTCCATGCCCACAATGATGGATATATGACTGTGTATGAAGAACTATACTTCAGTAATGATAGAGAAGGAACTAGGTTGGGGGAGTGGATCGGGGAGGGGATAAGGGAAATCCCAGGAGCCTATGAAACTGTATCACAAAATGATAATAAATGAATAAATAAATAAATATTTTAAAGACAGCATCTGGTTATGAGTACGCCAATGCTGGGTGCCAGATCTAAACGTATAATTAAACAACCACTCTACTGAGAATAGATTGTTTGTTTTTTCATCTTTGAGTACACTGCACTTGTATTGAAAAAGTCAGCAATGAGAAAATATAACTTTTATACTACACTCTGCTAAAGAGATCATAAAATCAGAAATTGCAAAAACTCATTTTTTTAGGATTATCTCCTCAGGATGTCATCCTGACTAATTTCCCCCTTGGTTATACACTGAACACTGCAAGAAAAAGCTATTTCCCAAATCTGGAACCTTTGTTTATATAATGCAGCATATTTACTTCATCTAACCTAATTAACATTCAACAAAAAAAGTTACTTTCAAAAAGATATCAAATCCCTGGGTCCAATTATGGAAGTCAGTATGGAGAGTGCTCAAGCAACTAAAGCCTGATCTATTGTATGACCCACCAATCTCACTTCTGGGAACACATCCAAAAGAAATGATACCTATTAAATGTACCTTGGAAAAAATTACTAGATTCTGTCATTGCTTACACCTAAAATGTCATGAACCGCGTAAAGAGCAAAATGCTGTGCTTAAAAGACTACAACTCAAGGACTATATTGTTGCAGAATGCAGGGAACAATAGGGAGGGGAGAAGGGGAAGGAGAAATGGAGCAAAAGGGAAAACCCTATACCTACAAAACTGAAAATGGAAAATACAAATTAAAAAAAGAAGAAGAAAAGAAGAAAATTCCTGGGGCTAGCACTGTGGTACACTGGGTTAGGCTGCTGCCTGCAACTCTGGCATCCCATAAGGGTTCCGGTTGAGTCCTGGTTGCTCCACTTCCAATCCAGCTCCCTATTAACGCTCCTAAAAAATTAGCAGTAGCTAGCCCAAGTCCTTCGGCTTCTACACCCACACATAGGAGACCCAGAGTTCCACGCTCTGGCTTCTGCCTGGTCCACTCCTGTCCATTATGGCCATTTGAGTGCGAAGTGAACAAGTGGATGGAAAATGTCAAAATGTCTCTCCCTAACTCAAAAACTCAATGAATGAATGAAAGGTCTGTTAGGGGTTCTTAGGGGTCTCCCCTAGTAGGCTGTAGCACCTGATCGTACACATGGGAGCTGTATTGCAGAGTGGGTTGAATCACTGCACTCATATGCACATCAAAGAACCAGATTGGTGGACTGGCCTAATAGGATTCCTCCTCCCCACCCAAGTCCCATACTCAGGAAGTGATCCTGCTTTGGAGCACATGTTGTAAGGCTGGGCCAACTCTGCTGCCATCTCCTGTGCAAAGATGAAAATGCCCTGATACACACAAAAGACCACTGGCTCCTCTAATGTACCAGAGGATCTCTAGTACCTCAACAAGAGCAGGAAAGAGAGCTGTCGAAACAACATTTCGGGGCCCGGCAGCGTGGCCTGGTGGCTAAGGTCCTCGCCTTGAACGCCCCGGGATCCCCTATGGGCGCTGGTTCTAATCCCGGCAGCTCCACTTTCCATCCAGCTCCCTGCTTGTGGCCCTGGGAAGGCAGTTGAGGATGACTCAAAGCCTTGGGACCCTGCAACCGCATGCGAGACTCGGAAAAACCTCCTGGCTCCTGGTTTCCAATCAGCTCCACTCCAGACATTCAAGCCACTTGGGGAGTGAACCAGTGGATGGAAGATATATTTGTCTCTCCTTTCTGAAAAATCTGCCTTTCCAATTAAAAAAAAAAAAAATTACTTTCTATGTTGTGCCAGACGTGCCAGATTTGCTATACCTAACTCAGCAGCACACTGTGCTAGAAGTCCAATGAACTATTCCCTGCATATCATGTCCTCTCATTTCTACCATCGCCAAGTCCTAGTTACTCCAGTCTACTCATGTGTTGCTAACGTATCCGAGATGTCTCCTGCTGCTTATTGATGCACTTTGTTCACTTGGCTATCCACTGACTTTGTCGGTGGCAAATGTATCTAGGGTCCAGAGCAGAGGGAAAAAAGCATTTTTGAGAACTCATATGCAATACTACCCTTTGCACAAAGCACAGTACTGATCCAGTGTCTTTCATATTTTATTTTTACCTTCTTTCATGACACATCTTTGCAAATTCCATTTTGGATTTGACTTTTGTTCAGTAAAAACGCTTTTAACAGATGCATATGAGTACATATTTATAGGCCACTGGGTGATGTTTGCACACACACACAGTAAAATTCAATTAATCTCCTCAAACTTTAATATTTCATCAGGATGAAAACATTCAATATACTATAGCACAGAGAGCTGCAATGCCTGCATCTCATACCAGAGTACCAGGTCTAGCCATAGCGCTCTGCTTCAAATTCAGCTCCCTGCTAAGGAGTAGCCCAAGAACTTGGCCCCTGGTAACCCAAGGAGAAGACCTAAACAGAGCTCTGAGCTCCAGGCTTCGGCATGACCGGGACATGGCCAATGCAGACATTTGGGGAGTGAGCTGGCAAACAGAAGATTTTCCTTCTCTCCATGTGTTGCTCTCCATTCAAATAGAGCTTAAGTTAAAAAAAAAAAAAAAAAAAAAAAAAAAACCCTCCAAAATACTATCTCCTAGCTTTTGAATAAATAAATTAGCATTTTCTATAGGTACAGTTATCCGACAGAATCCCAGAACCTCTTCCTCCTATCCAGCTGTAATCTAGTACCTGTTAATCAACCCCTCTATTTCCTTGCCCCCTTTCCTACCTAGCTTCTGCTAACCATGATTATACTTTTAATTTCTACGGAATAACACTTTCTTTTAAAGATTTCATAGAGGAGTCCACACAGTACATATCTTTCAGTACTTGATTTATTTCAGCTAACCTGAGCTCCAGTTGCTATTGCACACTACAAAGTTTCACCCTTTTTAAGGCAGTGTAGTATTCTATTATATATATATATATATATAAACAATATTTTCCTAATGCATTCAACAGCAAATAGATTCTGAGGTTGTTCTCATTTCTTCACAATTGCAAATACACCTGAGACCAGGTAACTCTACCACAGACTGATTTCATTTCCCTTGGGTATTTACCCACTAGTGGGCTTGCTGAAAAATACGACAGTTCTATCTGTAGCTTTTTTTTTTTTAAAGTTATATGCCGACTGACTTCTTTTTTTTTTTTAAAGATTTATTCATTTTTTTATTACAGCCAGATATACAGAGAGGAGGAGAGACAGAGAGGAAGATCTTCCGTCCGATGATCCAAGTGAGCTGCAACGGGCCGATGCCGGGAACCTGGAACCTCTTCCGGGTCTCCCACGTGGGTGCAGGGTCCCAATGCATTGGGCCGTCCTCGACTGCTTTCCCAGGCCACAAGCAGGGAGCTGGATGGGAAGTGGAGCTGCCGGGATTAGAACCAGCGCCCATAGGGGATCCCGGGGCGTTCAAGGCGAGGACTTAAGCCGCTAGGCCACGCCGCCGGGCCCTCTATCTGTAGCTTTTTAAAGAACTTCAAAACTTTTCAACAATGACTGTACTGACTTATAATTGCAAAAAACATATGTAAAGGTTCTCTTTTCAGCATATCATTGCAAATCTCCGTGATCCTTGTCTGTTTAATAGTCTATCCAGGGTTCCACACAGCCGTCCAGCTGCCAGGATGTCATATGGGTGCCAGTTCGTGTCCCAGATGCTCACTTCCCTTCCAGTTCCCTGCCTGTGGCCTGGGAAATCAGCAGAGGACGGCCCGAAGCCTTGGGACCCTGTAAATAAGAGGGAGACTCAGAAGCTTGGAAGAAGCTCTTGGTTCCTGGCTTCGGATTAGCTGCACTCCAACCATTCAAGCCACTTGGGCAGTAAACCAGAGGATGTAAGATTTTTAATTCTGAGGCCCAGTGCAGTTGTCTAGTAGCTAAAGTCCTTGCATCACACATGCCAGAATCCCATATGGACAATGGTTCTAATCCCGGCAGCCAGCTTCCCATCCAGCTCCCTGCTTGTGACCTGGGAAGGCAGTCAAGGACGGCCCAAAGCCTTGGAAGACCCGGAAGCCATGGGAGACCCGGAAGGGGCTCCAGGTTCCTGGCTTTGGATTGGCTCAGCTCCAGCCATTGTGGCTGCTTGGGGAGTGAATCAACGGATGGAAGATCTTCCTGTGTGTGTGTATATACATATACACATATATGTGTGTGTGTGTATATATATACATATATATACATATATATACACATATATATACATATATGTATATATGTATATATACACACACACTTTAAGAAAAATAGTAGCCCATCCAACTGGAGTGAGGTCATACTTGAACTTCCCTGATAATTAGTAAAGTTAAACATGTTTTTTTGTTTTGTTTTGTTTTGTTTTGTTTTTTATTCCCCAGATGACTGCAACAACTGGGGCTGGACAGGCCAAAGCCAAGAGCCAGGAACTCCAGCCAGGTCTCCCACATGCGTAGCAGAGGCTCAACACTCACGTGGGCCATCTCCACTGCATTTCCCAGGCCACTGGCAGGGGGCTGGATGGGAAGCAAAGCAATCAGGACTCAAATCAGCACCCATACAGGAGTGCAGGTGGGGCTTCACTCACCACACCTGAATGTCAGCCCCACTAAGTTTTCATTAGGGATTTGTGCTATTGAGTTGTTTGTCTGTATTTTCTGCTTATGAATTCCTTGTCAGATAAATACGCTATACTTCCTCCTGGCCTATAGTTATTTCTTCAGTTTTGTTGGTTGGTTCCTTTGCTGTGCAGAAGCTTCTTAGTTTAATAATGTTCCATTTATCTGCTTTTGCTTTTGTTTCCTGTAATATGGGGATTCACCTAAAATAACATCTCACCCATTCCAACGTCTGCTACCATTTCCCCTGTTTTTATCTAGATGTTTCTCAGTTTCTGGTCTTAACACTTAGGTCTAAATTTATCTTGAGTTGACTTCTGTGAACTGTGAAACATACCCAAGTCCTGCTTCATTTTTCTCCATGTTAACATCCAGTTCACGCAGCACTGTTTATTGAAAAGTTCACCCTTTTTCCGGCACATGTTCTTAGCATCCCTGTCAAACGTCAGCTCACTGCACATGTGTTTGCTTTCTTCTATGGCCTCTAGGCTATTGCACTGATTTACAGATCTGATTTTACGCCAATACTATGCAGCTTTAATTACTGGAGGTCTGTAATATTATTTTTAAATTCTGAGTATATGGTCATTTTCCTAAGATTACTTTTTCCACAAAAATCTTCTCTCATTTACATTTAAAAACAAAAAAACACTGACAAATGTAGTGATATAAGCTTACACTTTTAGCAACAGAAGTCAGAACAAATACAATCACAAAAGGACCCCTATGAGACCCAGAAGACCTTTCCGGTTCTTCGGTTTCCTTAGCCACACTTTTCCCTACCTCCGTCGAATGTTCTTCCTAAGCATTAAGAAAAGCAAAAGCTAAAAAACAAACAAACAACAAAGAAAGAAATGGAAAAGCAAAAGCTCCCTAGCGCTATGCAACTGGAAGAAAACACAGTGCCTTAAATCATCACTACGAAAGTGAATACAAGAATATTTAACCGTGTTTCTTCACTTGGGCTTTTCCTCTACTCAACTAGATGTTTTGCTACTTTGTCCCACAAGCCACAATCATAATGCAAAAGATTTCTAGTTTATTTCTTTGAAGTGTAACTGAACTAACTGAAAAATAATCTGAAAGGCGCAATGCTCTGGAGTGATCGTTTCCCAGTCTCGTGTCTTTCCTTCCACTTACCTAATTCAACAATTTTCGTTCATTCTGAGATACTGTGAAGCTGCCCTATGAATAATTTCTTTTGCACTTTTTTTTATTAGGTTACTTACCATCTCAGACACTTGTTATCTCTTGTGATGAGAGAATTCAAAAGCTCTCTTCTATCTACTCTGACCTATTCAACATTGGTTTATATAACTGTATCGATGGATGCAACTGACCTTTGAAGCAAACTGGTCTGGTTAAACATACAACCAACTGACAGCAGCAAAGGACACACAGCCAACAGAAGTCTAACAGCCCCAACTCTGACCAATCCATAGCTATCCCAGCTTTCACAGGAACAACGTATCTAATCTGGTGGCTGACTCAAGGACCATATAATGAAGGAGTTTTTACCACACTGCCCCATTGGGAGTTAGCTCTCAGTTTTTCACTGTTTTTGGTCACAACTGTGTGCTGAATTCCAATCCAAGTACATAAGCTAATGTCTAGCGAACCTTTCTATAATCATAAACTCCCATAAATCAGTTTTAAAAAGCCATTCTCAATCACTTTCATTTACAACAAAACACTGACAGCTATAGGAAGACAACTTCATTGGATATCATTTATAGAAGGACAACTGACTGGATATACAAAACAAAAAGAGATACTTCCAGCAAGGGTGTGGAAACAATTGATGAGTTCCACAGACAGGCTCATGGGAACTCCCATAATTTCAAGTAAGCTCCTGGCTGTTGATATATAAACTCATCAAAGCCTCCTCCCTTAACCTATGTGACCCTCTGTAAGAGCTTGATGTCACCAATGAACTTCGGCTAGTAACCATCAGTCAGTAGTCCACAGGTGTGATTATCAACAGATAACCACCTTTGAACTGAATTATCTTCCTTCTTCTCATTTCTCCAAACTCCACTGAAGACTTATCATCTAATCATCTCTCAGCTAAAACCTTCTGACATCCTGCACTCAACAGCAAGTGGAAAAAAAGAAAAAAAAAAAAAAAAAAGAAACATAGCTACTGAGATGTTACTCCCCACAACCTCACAATTCTGAACTGGGTGTTCTCTGTGCTCACAAACCCTTTTATATTCAGGAATATTGCACATCAAATTATCATAATCTTTTCAATTCAAAATTTTGTTGGGAGGGGGGAGCAGCTTTGTAGCGTAGCATGCTAAGCAGCCATCTAAGATACCTGCCCTGTACTTTTTACTTCTAATACAACTCCCCTGCTAATGCAGCTCAGAAAGCAGTACAGGATGGTCCATATGCCTGGCCCCTGCATCCACACGGGGGAGAGGGGGATTTGGGTGAAGTTCCTGGCTTTGGTCTGGCCATTGTAGCCTGCAGATGAAAGATTTATCTAATCTTTCTCTCAGACTAATAAACAAATCTTCCCTCCAAAAAAAAGTTTCCCAGGGACAAGTGCTCACCAAGAGGCTGGTTAAGATGCTTGCACGCAAACAAACAAAAAATAATAACAAATAAATTTTTTTAAAAAAAAGATGCCTGCATGCCATGACAGCAAGCCTGAATTTGATGCCTGCCTCACACTCCTGATCTCAGATTCCTGAAAGGTAGCAGTGATGACTTAAGTAAGTGGGTTCCTACCACCTACAGGGGAGACCTGGATTGTGTTCCAGAACTGACTTCACAAGAATTGGGGAGGTAAGCTGATACACATGGTACTTCTCTCACTCTGACACTCAAATTCTGTTAAAACTTTTTATTTATTTATTTATTTGAAAGGCAATTGAGGGTGGGAGAAAGCAAATCTCATTTTTAGCTGATTCTTTCAAGGGTCATCTCAGCCAGGGGTGGGTTAGAACAAAGCCAAGATCCTGGAACTCCATCCAGGCCTCCTAATCCAGTGGCAGAGGCCCAAGCACTGGGCCACCCTCTGTGCCTTTCCAAGCAAAACAGCATAGCAGGGGGCTGAGCAAGGGGCTGGACAGCCAGCACTCAAGCCATCCTTTTGACATAAATGATAGCATTACAGATGGAAATTAGTTCATTAACACTCAACACTGGCCTCTTAAATATTCTTCTAAATGATTTTTTGAAAGTTAAAGTTATAGAAAAAGAGGGAGAAACTGAAGACAGAGAGATTGATCCGTCACTCACTAACTCACTCCCCCAAATGGTTGCAATGGCCAGCACTGAGCCAGGCTAAAGCCAGGACAGGAGCTTCATTCAAGTCCCCAAAGCCGGTGGCAAGGCCATCTTTTGCTGCTTTCCCAGGCTTTACCAAGGAGGTGGATGGAAGAGGAGCAGCTAAGCCATGAAGTGTCACCCATAACAGATACCAGTCTTGCAGGCAGTGATTTTTCCTGCCATGTCACAATGCCAGCTCTTGGTCCCTAAAATACTTTTCAGAAAGTTTCATTACCGGTAGGGCAGGAATATGTCTACCCTGCTCACCATTATTCACCATACATAGTACGCTAAGAGCAAAATTCCATTAAACTCATGTTTAATAATTTCTTCTTTTATGACAACAAATGTAAAAAGAGTTCCCTAGCACTTAAAACATAAAACAAAAAGTGAAATAATTTCAAGTAAAAGTCTCTGCTGCTGACATTCCAAGTGAAGAGTTAGCAGGGGAAAAAGGCAATAAAGGATCCAAACATAGTTAAATTAAAAGTGCTACGGCCCAGCAGCGTGGCCTAGCGGCTGGGGTCCTCGCCTTGAACGCTCCGGATTCCCATATGGGCCCTGGTTCTAATCCCGGCAGCCCCACTTCCCATCCAGCTCCCTGCTTGTGGCCTGGGAAAGCAGTCGAGGGCAGCCCAAAGCTTTGGGACCCTGCATCCATGTGGGAGACCCAGAAGAGGTTCTTAGTTCCTGGCTTCGGATCGGCGTAGCACTGGCCATTGCGCTCAATGGGGAGTGAATCATTGGACGGAAGATCCTCCTCTCTGTCTCTCCTCCTCTCAGTATATCTGACTTTGTAATAAAAATAAAGAAATCTTTAAAAAAAAAAAAAAGAACCAGCACCCATACAGATGCTGACATTACCGTAGAAGCTTAGCCTACTACACTACTCTGCTGGTCTCAAAACTGACAATTAGAATAAACATATTTCAAATCCCAAAATCATTAATTAAAAACCTTTAATTTTGGTCTAATATTCCCAAGAATATATATCCAAGACATAATACAACCTCTAATTTGTATATAAAGCTAGATTACAACTCAGGCCACTTGAGATTATATGTCCCTCCCAACACACAATGTGCCTGAGTCACAATAAAGCTTTTTTTTTTTTTAAGATTTTTTTTTTTTTTTTTTTGGAAAGGCAGATCTATTGAGAGGAGAGGCAAAGATCTTCCAACCGTTGGCCACAACGACCAGAGCTGAGCCAATCCAAAGCCAGGAACCAGCCCGGTGCAATAGCATACTGGTTAAGGTCCTCGCCTTGCACACAGCCGGATCCCATACAGTTGCCGGTTCTAATCCCGACGGCCCTGCTTCCCATCCAGCTCCCTGCTTGTGGCCTGGGAAAGTAATCGAGGAGGGCCCAAAGCCTTGGGACCCTGCACCCAGATGGGAGATCTGGAAGAGCTCCTGGTTTCGGATCTGGAGCGCAGATCCGCTCACTTGGGGAGTGAACCATCGGACGGAAGATCTTCTTCTTTGTCTCTCCTCCTCTCTGTATATCCACCTTTCCAATAAAAATAAATAAATCCTTAAAAAAAAAAAAAACAAAGCCAGGAACCTCCCCCCAGGTCTCCCATGGTATTGGACCATCCTCCTCTGCTTTCCCAGACCACAAGTAGGGAGCTGAACTAGAAGCAAAGCAGCCTGGACTCAAACTGGCACCTATATGGGATGCTGGCACTTGGAAGTGAGGATCAGCCAATTGAGCCAATGTGCCAGTCCTCATCACAATAAAATTTCCAAGTAAACTAACACAGTCAGTTAAAATTTAAATCAGCCATTTAAAATTTCAATCAGCTCCGATAACTTTGCATTATTAAAGCAAGGCAAGAAAAAAAAAGCAAGGCAAGAATTTGTATCAACCTTGTAGTGTGGAATATGTTCATGACATTTTCACTGTAGTGTCTGGGGATGGAGCATTGGTGTAGCATGTTAATCCCACACTTGCAGTGCCAACATCCCATATGCATGCCATTTCAAGTCTCAGCTGCTCTACTTCTTATCCAGCGCCCTGTTGGTTGCCTGCAAAAGTAGCAGAGGATGTCCCCAGTCCTTGAACCCTGCACCCACATAGGAATCCAGGAGAAATCCAGGGTCATGCCTTAAGACAGGCCCAGTTCCAGCCACTGTAGCCAATTGGGCAGTAAATCAACGGATTGAAAAATCTGTCTCCAACTTCTCTCTTCTGCCCTTAAAATAAAAATTAATAAATCTTAAAAAAAACATAAAACAAAAAACTTTCTGGGTAAAGCCTGCATCCTTTTATACTTAGAAGCATACACTTTATACTGATACCTGAATGAAGCCCTCAAATACACAGCATGATTACAGGGTTATCATTCCAAGAGTTGGGTACTATCTGCAATGGGCTAAAAACAAGAAACATCCCATTTTTTCTTGTTCCTGTTTCAGATGGTGTAAGGCAAACAGTTGCCAGGTTTGTTTCCCAAACAGTAAAGTAGGCGTTTTGAAGGATAAACAGAAAAACACAGGTTCCCAGTTCTCTGAATACTAGGTATGTGGCTGAGGGTGGGACTTACTGCAACTGAAGGCTCTCTGTGGTTAAAATCAGCAAGACATACTTGAGAATAGCAAATCGAGAGCCAGGAGGGCTCACAGTAAACCTCTGGCTCAAGTTTCAGTCCACTACCCACCTGGCACCCAGCTATTTGGGGAGCATTTGGGGAGTGAACCCATGGATGTTATATTTCTCATTGTCTGTTCCTCTCTCTCTCTGCCTTAAATTTCAAACAAAAACAAACAAAAAACCTAAAAAACAAACCCTTACTATCTATTAGCACTATATAAAATAGCAGTCCACTAAAATTCCCAAAATGACAGTGAAACACGCTTTCAGGGATTGCCATTGTGGCTCACTGCATTAAGCTGCATTCTGCAACACAAAGTCCCAGCTGCTCCTCTGCAATCCAGCTCCTGCTAAGGTGTCTGGGAGGTGGCAGAGTGGCTCAGGTGCTTGGATCCCTGCTACCCACACGGGGGACCCAGACGGAGCTCCAGATGCCCAGCAGCAGCCTTCTCCAAGCCCAGCTGTTGTGGCCCTTTGAGAACTAAAGCAGCAGATGGAAGATTTCTGTGTGTCCCGAATCTCTGTGGGGATGTATGTGTCACTCTGCCTATCAAATAAATAAAACTGAAACACACATACCCTATGGACTCAGTGTAGTAGTTCAGTGGCTAAAGTCCTCATCTTGCAGGATTCCATATGGGCACCAGTTCTAATCCCAGCAGACCTGCTTCCCATCCAGTTCCCTGCTTGTGGCCTGGGAAAGCAGTCGAGGACAGCCCAAAGGCTTGGGACCCTGCATCTGCATGGGAGACCTAGAAGACGCTCCTGGCTCCTGGCTTCAGATGGGCTTAGCTCTAGCTGTTGCAAAACCCTGGGGAGTGAATCATCGAACAGATCTTCCTCTTAGTCTCTCTTACTCTCTGTATATCTGGCTTTGTAATAAAAATGAATAAATCTTAAAAAAAAAAAAAAAAGAAACCAAAATGTATGCTGATATACAATCTCACAGCATTCTCCAGAAAAGTAGTTTACTATTAACTGGAACTGTGCCAGGTCACAGAGAATTTCCTAAAAATTCTACATATCTAAATGTTTCCACAGTTTTACTTGACACTCCTATTTTATTTTCCAAGTCTTTTTTTGTTTAGGCTTTATTCTCCTGTACTAAGTCCTGAAGGATAAATTATTTGAGATGAATTTCATCAATATATACAAAGAAGTAGAGAAAGCTGTGGGCAGCTGCAGGAAGTACACACAGGGCAACTGCACAGCACAGACCTTCACACACGGCCCTTCCCCTCCCTAGACAGTTATGAAGAAACAAACTGATTCAGCAGTTACGCACTTGCACAAGGGTCTGTGATCCAAGTGATTTGCTGAAGAGCAACCTAAACTAGCATCTATCCTGATAACAACTATCACTAGAGATACACACAGGAACCACTGAGGCGTATGACAGTGAAATCATGCAGGCAAAAGACACTTTCACATCAAGCTTCCACATGTGCAGTACTCCAGAAACACACTACACGATTCCCAAAATAGCACTAAGAACACACAAGAAAATGTTTTTATCTTTCTGGGTGTGCAGGCTTAAAAGTCCATAAAGACTCTAAGTGTACTCTTAAAGGTTTTTGAGCCCTTTGAGTACTGACAACCAACCAACCCTTGGAAATGTGTAAACACAGCGCTCCCATACTGAGATGTTCCGAAACATGAATTTGCTGATTAGTGTTTTAATAAAATCTAAAACAAATACTTTTAACAAATGCCAGCAAGTAAAAAAATAAACAAATGCTTGCAGATTCAAGGCATGTTTTTAAACTATTTTAAAGGGTATTTTAAAAACATACATGACTATGTGTAATACAAATTAAAGCGGTTCTAAGCAGGCTATTTTTTCAAACACCAAACAGTAAAAACCAGAAATAAGAGGTTTGTTCCTTCCCACATCAGCACATGCCACTCTCTCGGATAACAAAACCATTCTCTCACCCCAGCTTAACCCTTCCACTCAGAGCCTCTGGCAAAAGGCCACCCTGCTTCTTCAGGTCTCTGACTTCCCAGCACACTGAACTTGACTATTTTAGTATGAGACTCTCTACCTGCCTCAATGGACAATAAGCTCCAAAACAAAGGACAATTTATCACCTCTGCTCATCGTTCCAGGCCTAGGATTTATTCATTCAATATTTGGTGACTATTAAGTATCCAAGTACTAGTCTAAAACGTTCACAGCCTTATCAATGAAAAAAAAGAAACAAAATCCCCAACCTGTGCTTGCAACCAAACACAAGGCAGACTACACATACTATGGGGCCCGGCACAGTAGCCTAGTGGCTAAAGTCCTTGCCTGGCACGCACCAGGATCCCACATGGGCACCAGTTCTAATCCCAGCAGCCCCGCTTCCCATAAAGCTCCCTGCTTGTGGCCTGAGAAAGCAGTTGTGGACAGCCCAAAGACTTGGGATCCTGCACCCGCGGGGGAGACCCAGAAGAGGCTCCTGGCTCCTAGCTTCAGATTGGCTCAGCACCGGCCATTATGATTACTTTCGGAGTGAGTCAGCGGATGGAAGATCCTCTTCTCTCTCCTTTCTGGATATCTGAATTTGCAATAAAAATAAAATAAATCTTAAAAAACATAGTGTACTATGTTATAACATGAAAGGTAGAAAAATAGGGCAAAGGCGGAAAATAAGGAAAGCATGGCACAGGAAAAGCTATGGATAACTCTACAGCAACAGGACCACACAAAGCATGAAGCTGAGGAAACAGCAGAGCCCAAATGAGAGTGGAATATGATCTGAAACACAACCAGGCACTTTCCTAATTCCTCCTAGACCATGTCTTTCAGAAAAGTTCTTTCATCTTTGTGCTTGTAATGTCCAACCAGGTAGAAACTCCTGCCTGAGTCTTCTCTCTCCTATCAGGACTTGGTGCAAAGAGGGAATTCTGGGGCCCAGCGTGGTAACCTAGCAGCTGTGTAGTTCTCACCCTGAATGTACAGGAATCCCATATGGGCGCCAGTTCATGTCCCAGCAGCCCCTCTTCCCATCCAGCTCCCTGATTGTGGCCTGGGAAAGCATTCAAAGACAGCCCAAGGCTTGGGACCCTGCACCTGTGTGGGAGACCCGGAAGAAGCTCTACGCTCCTGGCTTCAGATAAACTCAGCTCTGGCCACTGCTGCCACTTGGGGAATGAATGAACAGATGGAAGATCTTCCTCTCTGTGTATCTGACATTCCAATAAAAATAAACAAATCTTACCAAAAAAAAAAAAAAAGAAAAAGAGGAATTCTGTTAAAAAATGGAACACTCCACTGAAGAAAACCTTTTTTTAATATTGTGACTGGTCTGGTTCAGTTAACACTGTATGCAGTTAGCCCAGCGTGATAGCACAGTGGTTTAAGTCCTCACCTTGCACATCCGGGATCTCATATGGGAGCCAGTTCTAATCCTGGCAGGCCCGCTTCCCATCCAGCTCCCTGCTTCTGGCCTGGGTAAGCAGTCGAGGACGGCCCAAAGCTTTGGGACCCTGCACCCGCGTGGGAAACCTAGAAGAAGTTCCTGTCTCCTGGCTTGGGACTGGTGCAGCACCGGCCATTGCGGTCACTTAGGGAGTGAATCATCGGATGGAAGATCTTCCTCTCTTTGTCTCTTCTCCTCTCTATATCTGACTTCCCAATAAAAAGTAAATAAATCTTTAAAAAAAAAAAAACCACTGTATGCAGTTACAAAAAAAAATCAGGCAAAATTGTGACAATATAAGGCAGAACCATGGTATAGTGGTAAAGCAGTCCCCTGCAGCACCAGCATCCCATACACGCTGGCTCAAGTCCCAATTGCTCCACTTCCAATCCATCTCCCTGCTAATGCGCCTGGGAAAGCAGCAGAGGTTGGTCCAAGTGTTTGGGTCCCTATGTCCATGTAGGACACCTGGAAGAAGCTCCTGGCTTTGGACTAGCCCAGATCTGGCAACTGCTGCCACTGGGGAATGAAGCAGCAGATGAAGCTTGATACCTTTCTCTTTCTGTCTCCCTGTAACTCTACTTTTCAAATAAATAAATCTCTTTTTAAACTGTGTAAACACAACTTTTATGCACTAAAAGAAACTTTCCAACATTTCCAAGACTCTCATTTATGCTAACAGAAACATGCAAATAGTCATACATGATGAGCAAACAATTTCTCTAAAACTGCAGTGGCAGATATTTTTAGGCATTCTTTTCTCTCTGTAGCTGATCTAATTTTACTAAACATCTACAGTGTACTAGGTCCTGCCATGAGCAAAGAACTTAAAAACATAAAAAGCAGGATCTCACCAAAACGGAACTTAATTTTGTGCTAGACAAGTTGAAGGTACAGAGTAGGCCCAGCATGATAGCACAGCGGCTGAAGTCCTTGCCTTGAATGCACCAGGATCCAGTACCGGAGCCAATTCTAATCCTGGTGGCCCCACTTCCCATCCAGCTCCCTGCTTGTGGCCTGAGAAAGCAGTCAAGGACGACCCAAGGCCTTGGGACCCTGCACCCGCGTATGAGACCTGGATGAAGCTCCAGGCTCCTGGCTTCGGATTGGCTCAGCTCCAGCCGTTGTGGCTGCCTAGGGACAGAATCATCAGATGAAAGATCTTCCTCTCTTCTCCTCCTCTCTGCATATGTGAATTTGCAATTAAAAAAAAAAAGAGAGTGCCAGGAAAACCAAGAAGACTACAGCACAACCTCAGCAATCAAGGTGATTACTGAAGAACTTATGAAATGTCCTTCTAAGAACAGGTTGGAAGCTACGTAAAAATGCTTTAAACTTTTAAGATTTATTTACTTTTCTTGGAAAGACAGATATACAGAGAGGAGGAGAGACAAAAAGAGCTTTCGTCCGATGACTCACTCCCCAAGCGACCACAACAGCCAGAGCTGCACCAATCCAAAGCCAGGAGCCAGGAGTTTCTTCCATGTCTCCCACACAGGTGCAGGGTCCCAAAGCCTTGGGTCGGTCTCGACCGTTCTCCCAGGTCACAAATAGACAGCTTGATGGGAAGCGGGGAGGCCAGCATTGCAACTAGCAACTATATTGGATCCCAGCACGTCCAAGGCAAGGACTTTAGCCACTAGGCTACTGCACCAGGCCTCTGTTTTTAAAATTTAAGGAGGAGGAGGAAATTTGTGGGTGGGAGAAAGACAGGGGTAAGGAGCAGCGTTCAGCTGAATGGTAGACAGACAATGAGGATGCAGAACAGGCAGTCGTGCGGTATGCTAGAGTCAGGACCTGGGCAGTCCTCATCAGTCTGTTTTCCTAAAAAAACAAGTTTAGGGCCCAGCATGATGATTCGTTGGCTAAACTTGCCTTGCAAGGTTCGGCTTCGCATATGGGCTCCGGTTTATGTGCCAGCTGTTCCATTTCCCATCCAGCTCCCTGCTTGTGGCCTGGGAAAACAGCAGAGAACAGCCCAAAGCCTTGGGACCTTGCACCGCATGGGAGACCTGGATGAAAGTCCAGGCTACTGGCTTCAGATCCATTCAGCTCTGGCCACTGCAGCCACTTGGAGAATGTACACTAGCAAACGGAAGGTCTTTCCCTCCTTCTCTGTGTAAATCTGCCTTTCCAGTAAAAGTAAATAAATCTCTTTTAAAAATTAAATTTATTAATCAGCTTATAAAGCAAAGAAATATCTTCCATCTTTTGGTTCACTCCTCAAATCCCTGCAACAGACAGTGATCAGGCTGCATGCCAGAGTCTGGAACTCAATCCTGATCTGCCACAGGGCTGGCAGGAGCCCACCTACTGCAACCATTACCTGCTGCCTCCCAGGGAAGGAGAGCCAGGACTTGAACCCAAGGACTCCAATAGGGGATGAGGTAACCCTGATCAGTGTCTAAAAAGAGCCAAGCAATAGTAGCTTCTGGCTATAATGTGAGCACAATGATTTGTGTGAATGACAGTGTAACTTCAGAATTTATATACATCAAACTTGATGAATATCATTTTCATTGCAGACAGTCTCAAAGGTTCTTGATTATCAAGTACTCCCTAAAAAACAGAACAGCATGCTTTTAAGCTTCGGTTAAGTATGAGATAGTTTCATTATCAGAAAGCATGCTATGGCACAAGTCTCACCAGCACGTGCAAAAGGCCTGACACGCAAAAAAGAACAGGACGATGACAGAACACATAAAATGCACAGCATCAACTGTGTAAATCCTTGTGAATAAAGCAGGAATTGTGACAGATCCAGCAGAAAAAAGTGACAAGACAGAGTTTCAAAGGCACTGAAAGGGACAAAAGGCCTGTGCATGAGGTGGGAGGGGCCAAGGAAAAGGAAAAGCAGCAGCTGAATTAAAATGTTCCCCGTTTTTTAAGAAGACACTTACATGCCAGAAAAACAAAGTATTAGAATGCTAAGGGAAATTTTTTTTCCAGGCTGGAATGTATCTCCCCTCTCTTCTTAAGAGAACTGAAACGGCTTTCTACTGCATAATTCCATACTGTAATCAAAAATAATTTTATTCTAATGAAGATATCACCAGGAGAAATACAGTGGTCCCAAAGATAGCAACCAAAAATAATAATTCAGAGAAAAAATTTTAAATTGCACCAAACTTTCATCCTGGTCGCACCCTCTCAGGAGGTGGTGCAGCATTTACTTAACTCTGTAAGATTTACCAGAACAATACGAACTCTTCACATGAATCAGGCTCTGCAACAGAGCACAAACAAGAAAACCCCTGTAAGCCGTGGCCATTTTTAACTATGTATTTTCCATAACTACAACTTCAGTGTGCAAGTTTTTTCTTCTCCCTACCAGAAAAAAAGTAGTGGTAGTTTTACAAAACAAATTACAGAACCATATTGCTCAAACTTTATGCACTTACCAATCTGAAAAGAGTTTCCTTAAATGTGAAGTCTACCAGAGCACAGCATGTACTCACGAAAGCACTTTTAAAACTTACACCAATAACACTAAGAACAAATTATATTTCTACACATTTTTACAATTTCAAAAGACCATCACAAACACAACTCAGCACTAAAGCTGGAAGGTCCGGATGCTAATCCTTGCTGCCACTACTTCGATGGAGAATGTGAATGCCAGCAGGACTTACAGCAACAGCAAAACAAACTGGTGAGCTACTTCTTGGTTAGTAACTCTCACTACAAAACTGTAAACGCTGTGGCAAATCCATTCCTTCCGATCCCCTAACTGCACTTCAGCATTCTAAGATTATGTTTTACAATATTTGAAGATTACTTCATAAAAAGCAAATGACTAGGTAATTTGTTTCCACAGAGTTTAAGTATTTGTCAAACTTTCTGCATATGCTCGAAAATTAAATTCAAAAACCAATCTCAAGGAATAGCAAATAAACTCAAATTTATACTGAAATTTGCTACCATGTCTGCTTCTCTTCTTACATCAACAATATGAGTATTAGGCAATTTTGTATTCCTAATCATCATCTATTTATTAGTCCTCAAACAGTAACTCGTGTCTCCAAATACTCATTATTCTCACAACTTATTTTCTCTGGGACCAGATACATGTGATCAAGAAAAAATAAGAAAAAGCTCTGCTAATAAATTAAAATGATACAAGGTAGGATGTTAAACATTGTAACTCATAAATAGTAAAACTAGCAAAGCCAGGCCACACCTCAGGGTCGGTTACAACAGTTCTAGAAGGTAATACCATCATCATCCTCCTTTCACACGATCAGAAAACTCAGGTTAAACCCTCATGAATACAATGATACGCCTGCCTTTCCTGTAAATAAGTCAACTCAACTCATTAACTTGTCAAAATACAGAGTGAAATTTATTTCTAACCAATACTAGTTTCAAAGGAAGTACACAAATCAGATTTACGGCCGAATAATCAACTTGCTACTGGGATGCCTTTCAGAGAGCACTTGAGTAACTCAAGCAAACCTCAGCGAAGCTTGATTACAAAACTGCGTCTCTGTATGTTAAACACAGAGAAAAACTGGAAAGCCACACCATTTCAATTTCTGTAAATAACCCTGACTGTAAAGCAGGGGACGCTAGGCAGGTGGGGGAAGTATGGACACTGCACATTGAATATGCTACCTGCCCTCCACAGATAAAACGAGCAGCACAACCCTCCCCTCTTGCGGTCTTCGCAAATTACAACTAAGCACCATCTTCCAGTGCATTTTAAATACTCATCACAAAAATGAGTGCAGCTAAACATTCTTAGGAAAAAAAAAAAAAACTTCCAGAAGCAATAATAGAGCGTATGTTTAAGTGACAACGTTCACCTTTGGGTCACTATTTTGTTATCGTGTGTGCTGAAAACCATTACACTTCATGGTGACACAAACTGCAGGGCACAGGCAAGGGAAATCACACCATTCCCTACCCCCACCCCCAGTTATCCAAAACTTCGCATTTCCACTTCACGGTAACCTTATGGTGCTACCAGTGTAAGAGTCTGAAACAGGAGCAAGATACAGAGTTTTCTAGCGTGAACACACTGAGCGAGAGCAGCAAACAGGCCGGCCGAAGGCTGACTGCTGCAGCCAGAGACGGTTTTCCACAGGTTATTTTCTCGAGTTACATCTCAGCCGAAATTTAAGGGCGTTTGACATTAAAAGGATAAGGGAGAGTGAGATCACATCACCCAAAGTTGCAAAAACACGAAGGGGGTGAATAACGCCTTAGCCTATGCGCTGCTCTAGTGAGCCTGCCAGAATAACGCTGTAAAAGTTCCGACTGGACACCACTGACAAGCAGGTGCCCAAACGCTTCGGACCGCCTACTCAGCCGCCACTGTGCCCCAGGCCCGCGACCGGCAACCGGGAAACCTTCACACGGACTTTTTTTTTTTTAATTTGAGACTGCTCCCGATCTCTGCCTCGATTCAAATCCCAGCAAAAAGGGAAAGGGGAGCATTCCAAGCATACACACTTGAACAAGAGCCCCAACTTCCTGGTTCTAAAGGAATGCGCTGCCCCAGTGACCTATCCCTGCCCGGGCACCCCCGGCGGGGCCAAGGGGGGCGAGGCCCGCCGCCGCACTGCGGGTCCCCGCGGCTGGCCCGACCTGGGGGCGCTCGCGGCCCGCGCCCCCAGCCCCTGGTCCTCGGGCTGCTGCACCGGCTGGGCCTCGGAGGGCGACCCCCTGGCACGGCCAGGACCCCGGGCCCTAGTCGGGGTGGGGGTGGGGAGGGTCTTCCTGGGCCTGGCCTCCCTCCAGGCTCCATTCGGTCCCCTCAAACCCCTGGCCTTGCCAACTCTTGCTTCCCTCCCCCCCTTCTCCGGCCTTTCGGTCCTGCTGCTTCTCCCCGACCCCAGCTCGGGGTCCCCGACACCGACACCCACACGCTCACACACACTCACCCCGACTCCCCCCCGACCCCGGCCCGGACCCCACACGGGTAGGTGGCTCCCCCTCCCCGACCCCGGGCCCTGCCCTGCCAGCCGCGGGGCCGCGTCCCTCCGGGAAGATGGCGGCCCAGTGACAGGCGGGCGCGGGGCGCGGGTCCGAGCGCAAGCCGGGGGCCGGCCGAGCCGCTCCGCCGACGACCAGAGGAGGCCCCGCTCACCTGTCAGCGCCGCCCGCCCCGCCCGACCGGCCGCCCGCGAGCTCCTCGCCGCAGTCCCGGTGCCCGGCGGCCGCGCCACACACGCGGGGACGGCCGAGGAGGGAGACGGCAGGAAGAGGCGGCGCGGCCGGGCCGGGCCGGACGCAGGGACGAAGGGCGGGCGCGGGCTGGCGGAGGCGGCGGCCGATGATTCCCCTTTCGGGCCCGAAAATATCTCAACCTCGAGACTCCGGATCCCCAACGCTCCTTCCCGTTCGCATGAGAACACACAGCTCCCACTTCCGGGGCCCTGAGGAAGTCCCACCCCCGCGCGCCCCCGCGCCCCTGCCCTCGCGCACTCACCAGCCGGGCCCGCCGACTGGCGCTCGGGGCCCGGGAGAGCCTCACGTCTTGACGGAGCGCCACTCTGATTGGAGGAGCCGGGCGCCCGCCCCGCCCCGCCGCTTCCCCCGGCCTCTCGGCGCTCTCCCTTCTGGCGGCACCTGTGATTGGCGCGTGCGCGCACGCCGCCACACCACGCCCCACGCACAGCGAAGGCTCCGGCCCACGCACTGCCCGCACGCCTAGCGCCCTGCTCCCTGGGGTCGCTGCCTGTGCTGCATCGCCTGGCTTGGGAGCTTTCTCAAGTCCCGGACCCTGGGCCTGCTGCTTCCATAGTCCTGTATTACCGACAGCTGTGCCTGGGGCTGGGGAGCCCCACCCGCTCCCCGCACACCCCGAGACCGAGTTCTGCCCACGACTGCCACCTCTGCCCTTGCCTGGCAGGTGTCTCCCCGCACGGCCAGCCCTCCCTACTCCTCCTGCCCGCGGTCCGGGCACTATGTCCCCTGTGCTGCTCTCCAGTTGGAGCCATCTGCATGCAGCCCCAGCTTCTGTCCCGTTTCAGGCCAGCGAGACCCCAGACGCCACCCGCGTACCCTACTCCTCGCTCATCAGAGGCCCTGGGTCCGGGAGGCGCTGACGGGCGTGAATGAAAACCCGGAAGATGACCCTGTTGGGGCTTTGTGGTTCCTGCAAGCGAAGGTGTTCTCAGGGGCTTCTCCGTGACATCGCTGCAGTCTAAGTCAGAACGTGAGAACTCAGAGTGAAATATGTTGCAACCCAAGGAAAGCTTACCCACCCCCTGGTCATAGAGGAAACTGTTGCCTTTTTTTAAAAAGCTTGCTCTGATTTCCTGTATTCCTGCTGATGAGAATATGTATATGTGTAAGTTCCAGATCTCCTCCATCACCATGTAAAAAGGCTTGTCTGGATTACAACCACCCATGATTATTGTGTGCTACGTACGCTGCTCATTTGTGCCTACTCATTCATGGTAGTCCCGTGCTGGCAATTCTCCATTTTGAAGGAAAGGAACCTTCTACTGCCTAGGTGGATGAAGCATTCTCATCAGTATTGGGTGCCGTATCAGTGATACCTTACCACATCCTAACTTGAAGAAAATTTGCAAGTTACATATTACAACAGTGTGTTTAACCTTAAGAATCGCTGAAGACAGATTTCCTCTAACATGAAAAGCATACACACATTAAAAAAACTCTCGCTTGCCAAGATAACTTGTTCAATGAGTTGATGGTGGGATCTTTACATGTAACATTCAAAGAAAGGAGTTTGCTCTTGTCCCTAGGCCTGAAAGAATAGGTATTCTGTCTCAGACTGCTAAATCAAACTTTCCTTGTTGTGTTTGTTGATTTGGATCTGCAGTCTAGCAGACATCTGCATATACAGATATATTCCCCAATTAAAGAATAATAACCCAAATTATGTGAGAATATCAAAATGATATCTCTTCCTGCTTACTCCTCTTTTTTTTTTTTTTAATCTGTATTTGAAAAGAAATACCTGTTTGTCATCTTGGGGAATGTGCTTTTCTAATATGTAAAACATGCAAATGTCAAATTTCTAAATTTTGTTAGTATGAGTTTCTCAAACTCTCAGTAAGATACTCCCTCACTCTGACTTCCGATGTGAAGCAGTTCTGCAGAACACCTCTCCTCCCCCCTATAGTTCTGCTTGTCACTCCTCAGCTTTTTATGAGCACTCCAACCCTGCCATTCTACGCACTGTCAGTCACTGTGCCAAAAGGCAACATTGCCTTAAAAAGTGATTACCAGCCTCTGTTATCACTGGCATCCTGCAGTCTGCTATGGAGAACGAAGTTCAAGGCCTTCACAGACCAGTCCTAGCCTATCTCCAGCCCAACATTTAGGTTTCCTTCCATACCCCTTAGAGTTAGCTTTCGACATCTTCACCTTCCAGTCACATTCACTGATCAAGCATGTTTCTTTTTTTCTTTTTTTTTTAAGATTTATTTTGTTTATTGGAAAGGCAGATTTACAGAGAGAATGAGTAACAAAGTTCTCCCATGCACTTGTCCATTTTCTAGAGGACCACAATGGCCAGGGCTGAGCTGACCCAAAGCAAGGAGCTATTTCCAGGTTTCCCATACAGGTACAGGGTCACCTGTATGACTTTGGGCCATGTTCCACTGTTTTCCAAGACTGTAAGCAGGGAACTGTATCAGAAGTGGAGCAGATGGGCCCGGCGGCATGGCCTAGCGGCTAAAGTCCTCGCCTTGAACGCCCCAGGATCCCATATGGGTGCCGGTTCTAATCCCGGCAGCTCCATTTCCCATCCAGCTCCCTGCTTGTGCCCTGGGAAGGCAGTCAAGCACGGCCCAAAGCTTTGGGACCCTGCACCTGCGTGGTTGGCGCGCACCGGCCGTTGCGGCTCACTTGGGGAGTGAATCATCTCATGGAAGATCTTCCTCGCTGTCTCTCCTCTTCTCTGTATATCCGGCTTTCCAATAAAAATGAATAAATCTTTAAAAAAAAAAAAGTGGAGCAGAGCCTGGCACAGTAGCTAGCAGCTGAAGTCCTCACCTTACATGCATCCGGGGTCCCATATGGACACCAGTTCTAATCCCAGCAGCCCTGCTTCCCATCCAGCTCCCTGCTTGTGGCCTGAGACAGCAGTCGAGGATGGTCAAAATCCTTGGAAACCTGCACCCACGTGGGAGACCCAGAAGAAGCTCCTGGCTCCTGGTTTCGGAATGGCTCAGCTCCAGTCGTTGCAGCCGCTTCGGGAGTGAATTATTGGACAGAAGATCCTTCTCTCTGTTTCTCCTCCTCTCTGGATATCTGACTTTGTAATAAAAATTGAAAAAATCTTTTTTTAAAAAAAGCTGCATTGTCACAACATCATCCCAGCCAATTAACTCCCCAAGGATGGAACAGCTCATCAACCTTTAACACCAATGTGGTCTTGGAACATAGGACCAAGTTAATGAATGCAGAACTAATCAGTAAATAAACCAAAACATCATTCCCACAGAAAAAGCCCAAGTTTCAAAAGGGTATCTAAAATTATCTTTTTCTTGTAATATCCCAGAATTTTCTATGAAGAAATAAACATTTTTTCTCCATTGTGTATATTATCTCATATGTTAACAAGTTCATTTGTGATTTAACCACTTTGAAATGTGTCTCTGATCATTAAGAACTGTTTGCCCCTTGATTAAGCAGATATTCACTAAGTCCCTCCTCTGCCTCAGGGAGCGCTTGAGGAGTGAGAGGCAGGGGCTGGTCAAGTGCTTGGGGTAGGAGCTTCAAGAAGGAGTTTTCTGAGCCAAGTTGGGAAGGAACCAGAAAGTGATAATGAAACCGAGGCCAGAGGCCAAAAGTGCATACCTTCCCGCAGAAGGAACAACAGATGGGAAGTCAGAGACAGGCAGATCCTATTCAGTGAGTCAAGATTTCAAGTAGCAAGAAGGACCCCTTACAAGATTTGACTATGGAATATCTCTGACCACAAAAGCCATCAGAATAGGAGCATAGTACGGACTGGCTCAGTCAAATTAGTTGCAAGTATCAACATTAGTAAATACAGAAATACTTTGGAAACAGAACAATGCATGATTTTCTACAGATACTTAGAAATAAATTAGTAAAAAGTCGTTGAGGTTAGGAAAGATAGGAGACGCTCCTAACAGAAGAGTGTTGATCAATAACTGAAGAAGCAATGAGTTTAAACAAGACCTTTCTGCAACTATCATAGGATTTATGTTGGCAAGAACCATCCATGAAAGCTAAAGTCACCAGCTCATAGGGGTGTTGTGGTGCTGTCAGTCTGCTGCTGGGATGCCCACATCCCATCTCGGCTCTGCTTCTGCTCCAGCTCGGTAGCAGTAGGCAGTTAGGGAATGAAGCAGAAGATGGAGAATATCCCCCACTTCCACTCCGTCTCTCTCTGCCTTTCAAATAAACTAAAACAATTTTAAAGCATTTTGAGAATCAGTCACTGGGCTTATTCTCATAAGTATTCTCCAGTTTGTCATGGAACAGGTTAAACATGCCATTTTAAACCTCATCAATAGATTGTTGCTTATTCACTTACAATGGCTAAATATGGTGGACTCCATCTGAATCAGATGGCCAATGTTGTCATCACCGAGAATGACCTCCAAGAGACCTCATGTGCTCTCTCATGCCAATAATGCAGAAACTAGTCCTGAGGAACAAACTCAAATTGAGGAACATTCTGCAGAACAATTAGTGCATATTCTTCAGAAATGCCAAGGTCATAAAGCAGCTATTTGGCTTCTGGGGTGGCACCTGAGTTCCGTATCTGAGTTTTGGGTTTGAGTTCTTGCTGCAACTCCTAACACCAGTCTCCTGCTAATGCAGATCTTGATGGCCAACAGGCAGGTCAGCAGGTAAAGGCTCAAGTGTTTGGATTCCCACCAGCAACATGTTTTGCGTTTCAATCTGCTGCATCCTCTGTTGCTGGAGGCACATGGGGAGTGAACCAGGTAATGTCTCTATGCATCTCAGATTGAACAATGAAGACATCAAGACCATAGAACAGTTGAGGAAGTTTTCCAAATTAAAGGAGGCTGGAGAGACAACCTAATGTGAACTCCTGGGTTAGCTCCTGGTATCAGTGGGAAAACCATTACACAACTGTAGTCATCTACAGGTTTCTCAAATGCTTTAGTGGCCTATTCATGGTTCAAATGATCTATACTAACACATCAATGGATGCCCAGTCTCTCACTTTTGAATAAATCCTGTTCCGCTTAGGTAGTATATAATGCCTACATTATAAATTCTTCTTTCTGATGGTAAAACTGGGAGAGAAGAGCCTGGATTAAACATAAGGTACCTTAAGCTGGCACAATGGCTCAACTGGACAATTCTCTACCAATGAGTGCCAACATTCCACATGGGCACAGGTTTGTGTCCTGGCTGCTCCACATACCATCTGGCTTCTTGCTTGTGGCCTGGGGAAGCAGTGGAGGATAACGCTAAGCCTTGGGACCCTGCACCAATATGGGAGACTGGAAGGACATTCCTAACTCCTTGCTTCAGATTGGCTCAACTCCAGCCATTGTGGCCATTTGAGGAATGAATTAGCAGATGGAAGATCTTTCTCTCTGCCTCTCCTCTCTGTAAATCTGCCTTTCCAATGAAAATAAATAAATCTTACACTCATGAATTAAAAAGGAGTAAGATAAAGCCATTGCCATACAGGATAAGTTAAACCTGTCTGCGGCACTGGCATCCCTTTATGGACACTGGTTTAAGCCCTGGATCTTCCATTTCAAATCCAGCTCCCATTTAATGGCCTGGGAAAGCAGTGTGTGGGCCTCCGCTTCCACATAGGGGGCCTGGAAGAAGCTCCAGGCTCCTAGCTTCAGATGGATCCAACTCTGGCTGTGGCAGCCAATTGGGGATTGAGTCAGCTGATGGAAGACTCCACCCCTCTCTCCAACTCTGCCTTTCAAATTAAAAAAAAAGAAAAAAAATGTATATACACACACACACACACACATACACAGAGAAAGCAAGGTTCCTAATGCATTGCTCAACAATCAGTAAAAGGGAGCAGGGTTCCTAGGACATTCCTCCTTTTCTCCTTGGAGGAAGTAAAAGGTGGGGCTGAGTCTGGATGTGGCAGCCTAAAACTCCATGTGGTGTTGGGTGGGTAAGTACCGGTCGTGGGTAAAGAGGATCTCCGCAAGGGCACAGAGCAGCAGAAGGGGAAAAAATTAGCTGGATGAGAACCTGCAGAATAGATTGTGGATTTAAGAGGATCTTATCTTAAGCGAGAGCCTTGTTTTCTTGGGATGTATTTTATAACACCCTGGGGCTAGCTCCTTTCTGTAAATCCACAGTAATTACCTAAGCTGCTCCACCAAGCCTTTTGAAGCTGTGTTTTTGTTTTCTTTGAAAGTCACACCATTCTGGCAAAGGTTGGAGGCCTTGAGCTGCAGCTTATTTACATATTATTCCTTATAAATAAATATCATGTGGAATATTTGACTTACAGCATACCTAACAGCATTTAGGCATAAAAATATCAGATAGGCCTGAGGAAAGATTGCTGTTTCTTTTTTTTTAAGATTTATTTATTTTTATTTATTTATTTTTTTAAAGATTTATTCAGTTTATTACAAAGTCAGATATACAGAGAGGAGGAGAGACAAAGAGGAAGATCTTCTGTCTGATGATTCACTCCCCAAGTGAGCTGCAACGGTCGGTGCTGCGCTGACCCGAAGCCGGGAACCAGGAACCTCTTCTGGGTCTCCCACGCGGGTACAGTGTCCCAAGGCTTTGGGCTGTCCTCAACTGCTTTCCCAGGCCACAAGCAGGGAGCTGGATGGGAAGTGGAGCTGCTGGGATTAGAACCGGCGCCCATATGGGATCCCGGGGCTTTCAAGGCGAGGACTTTAGCCGCTAGGCCACGCCGCCGGGCCCAAGATTTATTTATTTTTATTTTTATTACAAAGCCAGATATACAGAGAGGAGGAGAGACAGAGAGGAAGATCTTCCGTCCGATGATTCACTCCCCAAGTGAGCTGCAACGGGCCAGTGCGCGCCGATCCAAAGCCGGGAACCTGGAACCTCTTCCAGGTTTCCCACGCGGGTGCAGTGTCCCAATGCATTGGGCTGTCCTCGACTGCTTTCCCAGGCCACAAGCAGGGAGCTGGATGGGAAGTGGAACTGCCGGGATTAGAACCGGCGCTCATATGGGATCCCGGGGCTTTCAAGGCAAGGACTTTAGCCGCTAGGCCACGCCGCCGGGCCCGAAAACATACATTCTTAAGTGCAGGAACCTCATCTCAGAATTTGTATCTACATCATCTTTCAAAGAAACTGATTTATTTATTTTCATTGGGAAGGCAGATTTACAGACAGAAGAAAAGACAGAGAGAGGATTTCCTTCCACTGGGTCACTCCTCAAATGGTTGCAATGGTTAGAGCTGAGTTGATTTGAAGCCAGGAGCCAGGAACTTCTTCCAGGTCTCGCACATGAATGCAGGGGCCCAAGACTTTGGACCATCCTCCATTGCTTTCCCAGATCATAAGCAGGGAGATGGATGGGAAGTAGAGCAACTGGGGCACAAGCCAGAACCCATACGAAATGCTGGAGCTGACGGGTAGAGGATTAGTAAATTGGGCCAGCCATCACACCAGCTCCCAGACTGTGATATCTTAGCTCAGAGCAGAATAGCTTCTCTCTTTCTTTCTTCCTTTCTTCGTTCCTTCATTTCTTTCTTTTTCTTTCATTTTCTTTCTCTCCCTTCCTTCCTCCCTTCCTTCTTCTCTCTCTCCCACTTTCTCTCTATACTTTTTATTGGAAGGTCAGATTTACAGAGAGAAGAAGTAACAATGAGAAAGAGGTTCTATACATTGGTTCACTCCCCAAGTCACCGCAACAGCAGGAGCTGAGCCAATCTGAAGCCAGGAGCCAGGAGCTATTACAAAGGCTTCCATGTGGCTTCAGGGTGCCAAAGCTTTGGCCGTCCTCGACTGCTTTCCCAGGCCACAAGCAGGGAGCTGGATGGGAAGCAGGGCTGCCTGGACACGAACCTGCACCAAATGGGATCCTGGTGCATGAAAGGCAAGGACTCTAGCCACTGGGTAACCACACTGGGCCCCAGAATGGCTATAATTCTACCAAAAGATTTGATTGTGTCTTGTCACTTAGTTCTGATTATGTAATCTCCTCTGAATGCAGATGTGAGTTACTTTCAATCTGAAGGCAATCAGAATTCCTTGCTATATACCTTCATTCTATCACTACATCCTAACAGGAATATGGTTCATTTTGATAAATTCTATCCTACACCAACTCCCATCTTACCCCAAATTTTAAAACTGATACTCAATGAACATTTGTGAAAACCTTATTTATGAAGAAGCTTCTGGCTCTTGAATCCAGATCTGCTCAGTTCCAGATGTTGCAGCCATTGCTGCATGAACCAGAAGGTAAGAGACCTCCTCTCTCTGTGTCTCTTCTTCTATCTGTAACTCTGCCTTTCAAATGATGATGATGATGATGATGATGATGATGATGATGATAATGTCTTTTTAAAAAAGCGTATCTTTTTTTCCCATTATTTTAATTGATTACATTGCATTATGTGACACAGTTTTATAGGCACTGGGATTCCCCCCCTCCTGCCCCTCCCCCCCCCCTCCATGGTGGATTCCTCCACCTTGTTGCAGTATTACAGTTCAAGTTCAGTTGAGATTCTTTCATTGCAAGCATCTACCAAGCATAAAGTCCAGCAGATAAATTCAACGGTTTCTTGGGGAGACCATCTGTGGTCTGAAGGTAGAGCTGGCAGAGTATCATCCCGATCAATTAAAAGCCCCGACATTACATCAGTAACCATTTATAACGTTATGGAATTAATTGACATGGTATTGAGTAACCCATATATTAAAAGAGAAAAAAAAAGGAATGCAAGTTCTTAACCACATCCTGTGACTTCTACATTGACATTTCAATTTTAGTTTATATACAACCGGGTTCTATACACCTTAAAATGGCTATAGATTACTATTCAGCTGTCTCATGTCTATTTTAATTTTAGTATTTAGCAGTTTATAGTGTTGAAGCATGATTTTGCTGAATCTGGCTGTTTTTCGGGTAGTGTAAACTGGCTTATAACTCTAACAAGGCCTTTGTCTACAGTTGACGTGCAGAACAGTTTTAGGAGGGGTGTGCAGAGAAATCTTCAATACCCCAGTGAGGAGTAACTAATCTTTGTGTCCCACCTAGTGAGTTTTAAGTGCATCCCCGCCAAACTGACATACAAACCATAACATCACATAATTTTTTTTTTCTAGGCATACTAAAGAAGTAATACCTAGGATATGGGCTGTGTTCTCAGGACGTAACAGTGCTTGGGGGCAAGTAAGACAATACATACTCAGACACTAAATAACTGAAAGACAAATTTGGCTGAACAATAAATGGGTTGAATTACAAAGACATAGTGGCTTTTCGGGGATAGGTGAGGAATTTAACTAGCAGTGCCATAATTTCAAAGATTGGCACCATTTTGCTTCCTGAAAAGGAAGAGGGAGAGTATTCAAATCATGAATGCCAGCATGAACATAGTAGGTATACAGAATGCTGAGAAACTGGATGAGGAGAAACACAAGGGGCGTGTTGGGATGGCACCAAGAGATAATATGAGAGAAATAAGCTAGTCCTGAGTGAGCACCAGATCAAGGGGTTTTGATTATCTTTTTTTATGGTTTATTTATTTTTATTGGAAAGCCAGGTTTACAGAGAGGAGAGATGAAGATCTTCCATCCACTGGTTCACTCTTCAAATGGCACAACAGCGATCTGAAGCCAGGGGCCAAAAGCTTCTTCCAGGTCTCCCATGTTGATGCAGGGGCCCAAGACTTTGGGGCATCCTCTGTTGCTTTCCCAGGCCATAAGAAGCGCGCTGGAAGGGAAGTGGAACAGCCAGAACATGAATCAGTGTCCATATGAGATGCTGGCACTTTAAAGGTGAAGATTCAACCATTGAAGCAACATGCCAGGTTTGGTTTTGCCTTTTTCTTTTCTTTTTCTTTCTTTTCTGTTCCATTTCTTTCATTTATTTTCCTTTTTTTTTCTTTTATAACATTTCTTTATTTTAACTGGAAAGTCAGATTTACAGAGAGAAGGAGAGACAGAGGGAAAGCTCTTCCATCTGCTGATTAACTCCATAAGTGGTCACAAAGCCCAGAGCCGAGCTGATCTAAAACCAGGAGATAGGAGCTTCTTCTGGATCCCCCATACAGGTGCATGGGCCATTCTTACTGCTTTGAGTCATTCTCTACCGCTTTCCCAGGCCACAAACAGAAAGCTAGATGGCAAATGAAGCAGCCAGAACACAATCTGGCACCCAAATGTGATCCTGGCATGTGCAAGGCAAAGATTTAACCACTAGGCTATCATGCTGAGCCCAGTTTTAATTATCTTGAAGGCCATTGGGATACCTGGAGAATATGTCTCTGATAAAAATTCAGTTTAGTTTACAGGTAGAGTTTGATTGCAGAAGGTATTGAATATTGAGGAGAAATCTGAGACATAAATTTTGATTTACCAAAATTACTGGCCTCAGGTAGGAACGTTAGTGTTGGCTGGTTAGGAGTCCTGCTTCCTCTAAGACTGCAGGAAGCTCAGACCTCTGAACTCCAGTCTGGAAGACCAAGTTGCATACTGAAAATGAGCCCTGGGCTGGAAGGATAAAGACATGAGGCAGTTTGGAAACATGGCTGCGAGGCATGTGCTTGCAAGAAAATGAGTGTTGAAGATTTCCTCGCTGCTGCCTCACCACTCAGAGATGCCACCTACCACCTTTCTAAGCTGCTACTTACAGAAGTCCTCCTACTCCCATCTAGGATTGCTTCAGCAGGGTAATTCCTGGTTCCCAATGACCTTGATGTTTGTTTTTATAACTGATTGCAATGGCAATTGGTGTTCTTGTAATCTGGTCTTCGATGGCATGTTTAAATACTGAAGCAGCAGTATTTCCGTGTGCTGCATCCTTATTTAAGCACATGTTTTTGAAATGTAAAGTATGTGTGTTTTGAACTATACATAGACAAGGACTCACTTATCAAGTTTTGAGATACACAAATGTGCCTTTATTTCAAAGACATCCTAACTACATTCCTTCATTGTTTGAAATTCTCCAAGGGAATCTATTTTTGACGCAGTTTATATTTACCATGTTATGTTGTGCATTTGAGCAAACTTTCACATGAGTTTTACTCTTTTCTACTTTCCCCTTACCAGCTTATTTTATTTTATTTTTTTAAGATTTGTTTTTAGTGGAAAAGCAGATTTACAGAGAGAAGGAGAGACAGAAAGATCTTCCATCCAGTGGTACATTCCCAAAATGGCCACAACAGCTAGAGATGAGCCAATCTGAAACCAGGAGCTTCTTCTGGGTCTCTCACATGGGTGTAGGGTTCCAAGACTTTGGGCCATCCGCAATTGCTTTGCCATGTCCTAATCAGGGAACTGGGTGAGAAGTGGAGCAGCCAGGATTAGAACTGGTGCCCATATGAGATTCCGATGTGTTCAAGGTGAGGATTTAGCCACTGAGCCATTGTGCCAGTCTTATTTTATTTTTACAAAAAAAGATTTACAAATTTACTGATTTTTTTTTTAATTTTTAAAGATTTATTCATTTTATTACAAAGTCAGATATACAGAGAGGAGGAGAGACAGAGAGGAAGATCTTCCGTCTGATGATTCACTCCCCAAGTGAGCTGCAACGGGCCGGTGCGCGCCGATCCAAAGCTGGGAACCAGGAACCTCTTCCAGGTCTCCCACGCGGGTGCAGTGTCCCAAAGCCTTGGGCCGTCCTCGACTGCTTTCCCAGGCCACAAGCAGGGAGCTGGATGGGAAGTGGAGCTGCCGGGGTTAGAACCAGGGCCCATATGGGATCCCAGGGCGTTCAAGGCAAGGACTTTAGCCGCTAGGCCACGCCGCCGGGCCCCAAATTTACTGATTTGAAAGGAATTTACAGAGGAGGAGAAGGGAGAGAGGAGAGAAAGAGAGAAAGAGAGAATCTTTCATTTGCTGGTTCACTGCACAAATGGCTACAATAGCCAGCACTGGGCCATTCTGAAGCCAGGAACTTCCTCCAGGTCTGCCTCGTGGCAGGGACCCAATGGTTTGAATCATCCTCTACTGGTCTTGCAAATTAACAGGAGCCAGATTGGAAGTAGAGCAGCTGCTTTGAGAACTGGCACCTGTATAAATGCCAAGTTCGCATGCAGTGATTTTACTTTTTATACCACAACACCAGTCCCTCCCTTACCAGTTTAGATCCAGATTTATTATAGATCCCTGATGGTAACAGTCTAGAAATTGAATGAAGGAAATAATTGCATCAAGAATAGAAATACGTAGTTGGGGCCTGGCGCCATGGCCTAGCGTCTAAAGACCTTGCCTTAAACACGCTAGGATCCTATATGGGTATCGGTTCTAATCCCAGCAGCCCCGCTTCCCATCCAGCTCCCTGCTTGTGGCCTGGGAAAGAAATCAAGGATGGCTCAAAGCTTTGGGACTCTGCACCCGCGTAGGAGACCCAGAAGAAGCTCCTGGCTTTGGATAGGCTCAGCACTGGCCATTATAGCCACTTGGAAGTGAGCCAGCAGATTGAAGATCTTCCTCTCTGTCTCGCCTCCTCTCTATATATATCTGACTTTGCAATAAAAATAAATAAATCTTTTAAAAAAATATGTAGTTGGGAAAACACAGAGATAAAGGTAGGAAAGGTAGGAAGAAGAATCTTAGCTTGCTAGTTCTTAGGAATCTGTCCCCTCCTGAGACCTGATCCTGTATACTTCCTCCCTGCCCTTTCCTGCCACACCTGCCTTTATTTTTTTTTCCTTTCCTTGACTAGGTCTATTTCCCTAGGACCTCATTCCTTCAGAATCATTTCTGTCATCAACAATCTTCTTTTTCCAAAAACTCTCTTTGCTCTGATTCAAGGCAGGAGGCTCAATGGACCTCTGTCCCAGAAACTGGCTCTGCTTCAGATGGAGCAGCCTTAGCACAGGCTGTAAAAAGTTACCATGTTTCAGTTTAGGAATAACATAACATTCTGCTTGAAGCAGTGGGGACTCTCTACAGGAAGATCATAATATTGCGAAGTTCTAGTAATGTCAGTATTAAGGACCACTTCACAGCCTCTTGAAAGCAGGTGCTTCCACTCCAGCTGAGCCTGCAGACGATTACAATTGAAGCTGATTTCTTGACTGGGATGTCCTGAGTCAAGGCGCACCCCAGCCAAACTGCTCCTCCACGGCTGACTCCTTTGCGTCTTCCGTAATTTTGTTAATTTGGGGGATTAGGCTCAACCAGTTTTCCCTCTCCTTTTCCTTTTTTTTTTTTTTCTTCTTTTTAAGATGTTTGTTTTAGTATTTATTTGAAAGCCAGAATTAGAGAGAGAGAGGGAGACAGGTATCTTCCAGACACTGGTTCATACACCCCAAATGGCCTCAATGACTAGAAAAGAGCCAGCCCGAAGCCAGCTCTCCCATGTGGGTGCACGGGTCCAAACACTTGTTGTGGCCATTTGTGGAAAACAATTGGGTTGTTTTCTGCTTTTCCTGGCTATTGGCAGGGAGCTAGATTGGAAGTGGAGCAGCTGGGACTTGAGTCAGTGCCCATACTGACCCCCCTCCTTTCACTTTTATCTAACTATGAGATGCAGGTTGGCACCATTTCTTTGGGCAGCAAATATTGGGCAACAAGCATTTTGAATACACACAAACGGATGAAGAAAGTTCAATGTACAACTTCCTGTTATTCCATAAATATCAGAGGGAGAATGGGCTACCTTTCCTGAGGACAATTGTTCCTATTAATTATTATTATCATCATCATCATCATTATCATTATTCGAAAGGTAGATTTTACAGAGAGGAGAAAAGACAGGGGTCTTTCATCCTTGGTATATTCTCCAAATGACCACCAATGACCAAAGTTGAGCTGATCTAAAGTGGGGAGCAAGGAGCTTCTTCTAGGTCTCCCATGTGGGTGCAGGATCCCAAGGACTCGGGTCATCAACCTCTGCTTTCCCAGGCTACCACAGGGAGCTGGGTTGTAAGTGGAACAGCCAGGACTTCAAATGGGATGCTGGTGCTGTAGACAGAGGATTAGTATGTGGCGCCACTATACTAGCCCCATTTGTTCTTATTTTAATCCTTGTTTCGGATATCTTCTGTGGTCCCACTGTTACTTATGCATAGATGCTGTCCTGCCCTTGGGCTCCACACTGAGCTGCTGAAGGTAGTTGACCCGGTTCTGAGTTTGAATCACTATTTGTCATTGAGAAGTTCTTAGCCGTGGTTCCCAATTTCCATCTTTGATATGATTATTTTCTCATTAAGTTCAAGCTATAAACAATTTGTGGAAACTCAATGTAAGAAGGTTGATTCTAAGACAACCTTGAATGATATGTACAACCCAACTTGTGGGAAAATTGGTGGCATGAAATTGTTGACAATAGATAATGAAATTTGAAAATCAATACATATTTGTTGATTCTTATTTGTGTGGGTTTGAAATGTTATCAATTTGTCATGTATTACAAAAATATAAGTAAGTATATATAATGAACTATATTTCTGATTCTTGTAACTTACAGTCTGAATATAATTTAAGGACATTTTAGCATCACTACATGTTATGGGCTGAATGTGTTTGTCACTCCCACAAGTTGTGTTGCTCCCCTGACACTCTTCCCCAAGAAGTATTAAACTTTTAACAAGATCATAGATCAGGGTCCTAATTTAATAAAATTCATGTCCTTATAAGAAGAGGCATACTGCTCTTTCTGCTAACCGGGAGAAGGGAGTCTTTATCAAGAGTCAAAACTGGACAGTGCCTTGATCTTGGATTTCCAGTATTCACAGCCATAAGGAAGTGAATGCCTGTCATTAAACCCATTCGGTCTGTGGTAGTTTGATGTGGCCGGTCAAGTGGACTATCACACAGTAGATCTTATGACTTTTTTTTTTTAAGTAAATTTTTTTATTAATTATTATGCTTTTTAAGAGATCTAAAATAAAGGTTAACTTGCAGTCAGCAAAACCCCAATTATGAAAGAGCAATCGCTTATGTGAAAGGTTTTTCAATGACATGCTTTGCTTCCTGGCACTTCTCAAAATTTATCTATCCTTCACTTTGACCTATGTATGTATTTATGTTTATAGGTATATATATTTACATTTATATTTAAATGAAGAATTATAGCACACTCTCTCCCGGGTGGGTGAGGTCTTTGGGAGAGACGCTCAGCAGGTTCCCAGGACCACCCCATCCTGGAAGTTATCTTTTTTTTTTTAAGGTTTATTTATTTTTATTGGAAAGTCAGATATACAGAGAGGAGGAGACACAGGAAGATCTTCCATCTGATGGTTCACTCCCCAAGTGACCGCAATGGCTGGAGCTGCGCCAATCCGAAGCCAGGAGCCAGGAGTTCTTCCAGGTCTCCCATGTGGGTGCAGGGTGCCAAGGCTTTGGGCCGTCCTCGACTGCTTCCCCAGGCCACCAGCAGGGAACTGGATGGGAAGCAGGGCTGCTGGGACTAGAATCAGTGACGATATGGGATCCCGGTTTGTGCAAGGAGAGGACCTTAACCACTACGTTATCGCACTGGGCCCTAATTTTTTTTTTTAATTCAAAATTTATTTATTTGAAAAACAGGTATCCCAAGTCAGCAGCTTACCCACTCTGTCACAGTTGCCTGCCACATAGCTTGGCTAATCTGAACATTCATGTATTTGTGAAAATAGCATCACAATTAGGACAATAAAAGCAAGGGATTTGCAAAAAGGAGTGTGGAAAATGCATTATCATTTGAAAAACTATGCGTGTATTTCTTTTTTTTCCTTTTAATTTTTTTTGTTTTTTTTTTTTTAAGATTTATTTATTTTTATTGCAAAGACAGATATCCGGAGAGGAAGAGAGAGAGGAAGAACTTCCGTCCGATGATTCACTCCCCAAGCGGCAGCAATGGCCGGAGCTGAGCCAATCTGAAGCCAGGAACTCAGAGCCTCCTCCGGGCCTCCCACACGCGTGTAGGGTTCCAAGGCTTTGGGCCATCCTCAACTGCTTTCCCAGGCCACAGGTACAGAGCTGGATGGGATGTGGGGCTGCCGGGATTAGAACCGGTGCCCATATGGGATCCCGGGCGTGTAAGGCGAGTACCTTAACTACTATGCCACCGTGCTGGGCCCCCAAAAAACTATACATGTATTTCAACTGAAGGATGCTCTGCTTTTGTGAGAGGCAAAAGGGAGAGTAGAAAAGAGTGACAGAGAGAGAGAGATGAGCGAAGAGTGCTCTTTTACTGGTTCACTCTCTAACTTATTTTATTTATTTATTTTTTGACCCACACAGGTGCTTGTAGCCAGTCCACACGGCTCTCCCAAGGTGCTGGGCAAAACCCCTCGGGCCACCCAGTGATACACCCTTACATTTTTTTTTTTTAAAGATTTTATTGTTATTGGAAAGCCGGATATACAGAGAGGAGGAGAGACAGAGAGGAAGATCTTCCGTCCGATGTTTCACTCCCCAAGTGAGCCGCAACGGGCCAGTGCGCGCCGATCCGAAGCCGGGAACCAGGAACCTCTTCCGGGTCTCCCACGCGGGTGCAGGGTCCCAAGGCATTGGGCCGTCCTCAACTGCTTTCCCAGGGCCACAAGCAGGGAGCTGGATGGGAAGTGGAGCTGCCGGGATTAGAACCGGCGCCCATATGGGATCCCGGGGCATTCAAGGCGAGGACTTTAGCCGCTAGGCCATGGCACTGGGCCCCACCCTTACATTTTGAGGGGTCTTGATTTACAGGGGAATGATGGGATCACACAGGTAGTAGTGAGAGATGACCTGTGGTTTTTATGCCCAGGTTGGGAATTACAGCTGAGGAACTTCCATAGACAAGTCCACGACATGTGTATGTATGTAGCAGACTGACACCAAATTGGTTTGGAGTGGAGAACAAGAGTGAGAGAAGTGGGTCTGATAGCAGAATCTGTGGGGGCAATGTGGGCTCACCCCTGTGGAACTGCAATCTCTGCTGGTTCACCTAAGAACTGTGGATGGGGTCAAGTCTTGCTGGGGAGCTAAGGAGGGCATCCCAGCTGGGTTGGGGTTCCCACCGGTGAGGATGAGAGTAAGATTGGTGGCAGCAGGCTTGGCTGGACATGACTACAGCCTTCACTGGTGCGGGTGTGCACCAGGACTGTGAAGTGTCAGATTGGTCTAGACTCTAGCCCCCACTGGAACTTGTGAGAGCCACATTGGATGTAGAACAGACCAGGCTACGTCTTGACTCCCACTGAGCTACATGAAAGCTGTGTCTGGGTGCAGAACAGCTATCGTTGGGCTGCAGCAACCAACAATAAGAACAGAATGAGTGTGGCTGGTTGAGCAAGGGCACTGTTCTTGCCAGAGCAGGGGGTGTACAAAGTCAAACTGGGCCAATGACTCGCTGGTACGCACGGGAACTGCCACTGAAAGGAGACTCAATGGAGGAACTTGGGGAACTCCTTCATTAGGATGTAGTCCCTGCAGGTGAGCGCAAGAAGCAAGGCAAGGAGCAGCCAAGACAATGTCAGGTTACAGTACCTGCCAGCATACATGTGGGTCAGCTCTGGGAATAGACCAGTCTGGGCTAACACCAGTCTGGGCTAACACTTAACACCCACTGGCAGATCTGAAACCAAGGCAGGGGACAGGATGAGTAGATTGGGCTACAACAATAGCCAGTTCACATTAGGACTGGGACAGCAATCAAACTTGGCTATGATAGGCTATAGCACCCACCAGAAGGAGCTTCAGCAGCTAGGCCAGCCTTCTCAATAAGACTGTGGATGCTGAGATGAGGGGAGTCATGCCAGCCTGGGTCCAGTAAGGGCTGGGTTTTGAGTCCCAGGTATGGAGGATCTGACAGGGATTGGGTAGCTTAACTCAGATCCTAGGGTCCACCTCCTAGGTGGGTGTTGGTTTCGTGAACGTTGGGGGTAGGGGACAACACAGTTATTTAGAAAGCAGGGCATTCCTTGAAGTGGGAGAAAGGATGTATGGGCAATGAGGTAGCCACAGCATGGGATCACATGAGATGGAGAGTAGGGAGACAGAAGCTGGGGCGAAGAAGGGAGTCTGTGATGAGAGTCCAGCACAAGAGCTCAGGCCTGAAATTAGCTACAGAGAGTGGCACAAGTGACTACAAATGAAGAACCAGGTGCCAAACTCGATCAACATAGACTTGTAGGTCCCAGGCAGTAGCCTAGTGACTGAAGTCCTCATCCTGTACACTCTGGGATCCCATATGGGCACTGGTTCTAATCCCTGCGGCCCTATTTCCCTTCCAGCTCCCTGCTTGTGGCCTGGGAAAGTAGTCAAGGATCACCCGCAGCCTTGGACCCTGCACCTGCGTGGGAGATCTAGAAGCGGCTCCTGGTTCCAGGCTTCAGATTGACACAGCTCTGGCTGTTGAGTCGGCTTGGGGAGTAAATCAACAGACAGAAGATCTTCTATTCTGTCTCTTCTTCTCTATGTATATCTGACTTTCCAATTCAAAATAAAATAAATCTGAAAAAAAAGTGATCTAAAACCAGTAAGCAGCACAGCTAGGAAACCAGACCTAAGGAGAAGAATCTGCTAACCAGAACTGCAATGACCAAGAGCAAAAAAAGAGACAGTGGCACAACGAATATCATTGAAGGCATAGAAGAAATGTTCTATAACACAATCAAAGCAATATATAAAAAACCCAATGCCAGCATCATACTAAATTGGGAAAGACTGGAAAATTTTCCACTAAAATCTTTTTTTTTTTTTTCCATGATGATTGTGGACTATGCAATAAAGCCGTCCGCTTTATTTATACAGAATCAGTTAAACTCTGGCTCAGACTTTCCATGTCATGGTCAAGTGGGTGTTACCAAGGCCAACTCTGCTGTTTGTTTCACCTAAGGCAGGATGTTATCCATGCTGGCGCCTATCAATCAGTAACACATTCCTACTACAATCCTCACTCCACAACCAGTCCCGAATCAGCCAAGGGAAGAAATGCAACACAGGAAGCAGGACCCAAAGATCAAAGAAAGAGGGAAAGAATGGGTTTCCCCTATACCTGGAGACTAGCACCCTTGATTAACATAAGGTCAATGGAAGAGGATTCTTTTTTTTTTTTTTTTTTTTTTTTTTTGATCTTCCATCTGGTGGCTTACTTCTTTTTTTATTCTTTTTTTTTTATTGTATTTTTGTTGACAATCTTTACATAGTTAATTACGGTAAAAAAAAAAAGGTTCAGGGGGTACAGGGGAGTGGGTAATAGTATTATGTCCATATTGTTTCCATCATGTATCTGAGGTAAAGGGGGATATTGACGGAGAAGCCCCACCAAGTTTCCCACCCACCCCAAGTCCCGGATGTGGGGCATGCTCTGAGATCCTTGCTCAAGTGGTTTTAATAGTTGTCCAGTTATGAATCGCTGCCAGTTTCACTCGATGAGGTCGTCCACTGATTGACACAGTCCATCATAGAGTCTTCATTTGCCCAGTATTTCGCTGCCAACATATAGCTGAGGTGGTTGATTGACTTGCTCTGTCCTCTGTCTTTTCTTGGCTAGGGTTCTGAGTCCAGCAGTTCAATTGGAGAGATCTCCAAAGAAACTTTGAGGTATTCCCAGACCAGTCCACTAAAATCTAAAACTAGACAAGGATGTCCACTCTCACCACTGCTATTCAATATAATGTTGGAAGTCCTTGCCAGAGCTACTGGGTAAGAGAAACAAATGAAAGAAATTCAAATTGGAAATGAGAAATTGAAATTATCCCTATTAGCAAATGACATGGTTCTCTACACAGGAGAACCAGAAGACTCAGTCAAGAGACAATGGCGGGCCCGGCGTCCTGGCCTAGGGGCTAAAGTTCTTGCCTTGAAAGCACTGGGATCCCATATGGGTACCAGTTCTAATGCTGGCTGCTCCACTTCTGATCTAGCTCTCTGTTTATGGCTGGGAAATAAGCCTAGTGTGGTCCAAGTCCTCGAGACCCTTCAACCACTTGGGAGACTCGGAGAAAGCTCCTGGTTCTTGGCTTCGGATCAGCTTGGCTCTGACCATTGTGGCCATCTGGGGAGTGAACCAGTGGATGGAAGATCTCTCTGTCTCTCCTTCTTTCTTCATAACTCTAACTTCCAAATAAAAATATATCTGGGGCCAGCGCTATGGCTCAGTGGCTAAATCCACCTTGCATGCGCCAGGATCCCATATGGGTGCCAGTTCATGTCCTGGCCATTCCATTTCCCATCTACTCCCTGCTTGTGGTCTAGGAAAGCAATAGATGGTGGCCCAAAGCCTTGAGACTCTGCACCTGTGTGGCAGAGCCAGAAGAAGCTCTGGGATGCTGTCTTCAAAAGAGCTCAACTCTGACCATTGTGGCTACTTGGTGAATGAACAAGTGGATGGAAAATCTTTCTGTCTCTCTTTCTCTCTGTAAATCTGACTTTCAAGTAAAAATAAATTTTAAAAATTAGTAGCTAAAAATTATTTTAAAGTAAGGAAAATAAGCATATGAAGTGTGTCCTGTGATTCATTACTGCTTAGGAGGGAAAGCAGTTGAAAATCAGAATGAGTTTAGTACCTGAGACCCCACCCCTGAGTATAACTTTTGCAAATCACTTAAATTCTTTATACCTTGATTCCCTCCATCTCATGAATCAAAGGATATGAATTACATACTATGCTATGACATACAACAGAGAAGACACATTGGATAATAAAAATTATTTCCAAAAGAAACCTTTTGTTTTTCTTTTGAAAAACACAACGATGAGGACCTTGGTTGAAGATTACTGGAAATGAGACCAGCCATCACTCTGAAACAACTTTCATCTGCTCAGTTCCAGAAACAAACCTACTTCAGAGTAAAAAGGAAGCAAGAACCAGCATTTCATCATCAAAACCAGAATGTCTTGCCAATTCTTACCAATCAGCAAACAAACAGAACTTTTGTTCTGCTTCCTTCAGGCATGGAAAATATATGGCATAGTTGCATTCAGCAATACAAGAAGCAAAGAAGAAAAAAAAAGTGCTGTGGTTGTCTGTGTAGCAGGATGATCAGTGAGTGACCCACACATTCTGAGGCTAGAAAGTTCTCTCCCAGTTAGTGAGGACACACCACTGTGCAATACTCAGAATGTGAGGAGAAATGACCTCACTCATTAAACAAAGAACAAAAGATTCTGGGGCCTTGGAAGGAGAGGGTGAAGGAGTGTCAGCTTTTCCTGATGTACTAACAAAGAGAAGTTTCTTCTTTATATATTAAAGAGCTCCCTGGTGATGAAGTTAGCTATACTTTTTAAAAAAATTTGTAAACCCAATAAGTGGGTCTTCAAGCTTGCTGGGCACAAACTGCTGACAGTGTGCTGGTGAACTTAGGACCTGTGTGGGGCAGCCTGGGCTGCTGAGGGGACACATTGTACACAGAGGTCTTTGTGCTTTTGAGCCATGGTGCTGTGTTGAGCTGTTTTCTACTCATGGGACATGCTGCTTGCGTCCATGCCCTGTCCAGTAACATGCCTCCAAAGGCAAAGGCACCTGGCCTCATATTTGTAATTAAACTTTTCATTTGAGACAACCATTGCTCAGAGAGATCTTGTGTACCCTTTACTCAGTTTCCCCAATAGAACTTCTAGACTGCCGGAGTTCAGCATCACACCAGGATCGTGACATCGGCATGTCTTCATGCAGAACCCGGGGGTGAGTCAGCAGATGGCAGATCTTTCTGTTTCTCCTTCCCTCTGTATATCTGTCTTTCCAATAAAAATAAATATCTTAAAAAAAACACCACACGCTAGGGGAACTCTCTAGCTCGCTCTTTCTTTCTTTCTTTCTTTCTTTCTTTCTTTCTTTCTTTCTTCCCTCCTTCCTTCCTTCCTCCTTCCCTCTCTCTCTTTCTTATAAAGATGTGTTTATTTTTATTGGAAAGGCAGATTTACAGAGAGAAGAGAGACATAGATCTTCTGTCTGCTGCTTCACTCCACAAGTGGCTGCAATGGTCACAGTTGAGCTGACCTGAATCTAGGAGCCAGGAACTCCTTCCAGATCTCCCACATGGGTGCAGGGACCCAAGGTTTTGGGCTATCCTCTGCTGCTTGTCCAGGATACAATCAAGGAACTGGATGGGAAGTGGAGCATTCAGGACATGAACCAGTGCCCATATGGAATGCCTTAGCCACTGGGTGGATTAGCCAATTGAGCCATTGCATCCTGCCTCATTTGTTTTTCATTACAAAGAAAATAAATGAAAACTTTAACAAATGTATATTTTTTTGAGTCAGAAGAGGCACCCATGGGGGCCTGGTGGGAGGCCCTTGGGGCATTAGGAAGATGGTTCTCATGAGAAGGTTATTAGGAAAGTCCGAGTTTGAACACAACCACTCTAATTCCCAACTTGCCAGGCGATGCCTCCTGCACAGGACCACTGCCATCCGCCTCGGGCCCCTCAGCAGCCCATGCGTTGCTGTTGGAACTTAAACATCCACAACTGTGAGCTAAATAAACTGTTGGTTGCTGCCTCTGGTACTCTAGCACAATAAAGAAAAGCTGACTCATACAATTGGATGTGTGGTATGTGCAAATGTCTTTCTGTTTGGGGATCATCTATTCATCTTCCTAACATACAGAGGCTGCAGAGCCAAACTTGTAATTTGCGATGAAGTCAAATTCACTAATTTTTCATTTTATGTATGATGATGATGATGTGAAATCTAAAATTTCACCTAGCCCTGGCTCCCAAACATATTCTGTTTCTTTCTAAAGGGTCTGTAGTTTTACATTTTATGTTTTAGTTTCCATCTTGAAATCAGGTAGGTTGATTCTATCACTTTACTGTGTGCAAATTGCTGTAACTATTCCTTTGTCTTTTAAAATAGATTTTATCTTTATTTTTAAAAAAGATTTATTTATTTTTATTGTAAAAATCAATTTACGGAAAGAAAGAGAGACAGAAAGATCTTCCATCTGCTTGTTCACTCCCCAAAATGGCATCATTGGCTAGAGCTGAGCTGATCTGAAGTCAGGAGCCAAAAGCTTTTTCCAGATCTCTCACATGGGTGAATTGGCCCAAGGACTTGAGCCAGACTCAGTTTGTTTCCCAGGTCATAAGCCGGGAGCTGGAAGGGAAATGGAGCAGCTGGAACATGAACTTGTCCCCATGTGGGATGTCAGCACTACAAGTGGAAGGTTAGCCTGGCCGCCATGCTGGCCAGTGTCACAGGCAGCGGTTTAACTTGCTCTGCCACAGCACTAGTCCCTACAGCAATGTTCTGACTCTGGCTTCATCCTGTGTGTGCCTGTCAGCACCATCAGTCATCACATAATGCTCACCCTAGAGGCTAACTCAAGCCCTTCCTGGCACGGTCAATCTGAGTTCCATCACCTATCCTAATGCATCCCAAGACTTCCTCATTGCCAGCCTGCTGACATCAGTCACGTCTGTTGATCTGCATCAAACACATCTCTCTTAGATGTCTACATGCTCATGCACACCTTGGCAGGGATGGCTCAGGTCCTCCCTTGGGCCCTTGCACCCACGTGGGAGCCAGGAAAAGCTCCTGCCTCTTAGCTTCCAGTGAGCCAAGCTCTGGCCATTGCAGCCTGAACCAGCAACTGGAAAACGTCTTGCTCTTTCTCTCTCTGCACCTACACCTTTCAAGTAAATAACTGAATCTTTAAAAAAGAATGAATTCTATCATTATTCCTTCTTTTAATCAAGTCACTATATTCATTCAATGAATTTAGAAAATATATGAGACATTATAGGTAATATAAAACATGTAAGAAATTCCCTGTACTACTTAGATATTAAACACAAGTAAGCAAAGTCTGATACTTTATTTTGTTAAATGTTAATTAATTTATTTGAAAGGCAAAGTGACAAGAGAGAGAAAAAGAGAGAGAATCTTCCATCCATTGTTTCACATCCCAAACAGCCAAAAACCAGGAGCCCAGGACTCCATCTGGGTTTCCCATCTGGGAACAGAGGCCCAAATGCTCAACCATCCTCCACTGCTTTCCCAGGAGAGAGCTGGATCAAAGGCAGAACAGCTGGGACTTGAACTGCCACTCCAGTATGGAATGCCAGCTTCCTAAGTAGCAGCTTACTCCATTGTACTACAACACCTGGACTGAGATCTTTTCAATAACTACATTTCAAAGGGGACACACTAAGGGTCTTGTTAATAATATATACAGCAACTTAGAGAAATGAGATGACTTTCGTTAAGAATTTAAATCAATTTAATTTTTAATGTTATTTACATAGCTCAGAAAAAAATTCAACCCCATGTGGGCCGTTGATTAGGGCCGGGAGGGTTGAGGCATACGTGGAGAAAGAGTGTGAGACAAATGTTTCCAATTTCTTTCTTTTGACTCCTGTTTCTGCGGCAGGGGCAGGGGGGAGGACAAATGGGAGGGGCCCATTTCTTGCTGGAGATGACTTTTACTTTTATCAAGCTCATAATGGCTTCATTTGTACACCTATGGGAACTGGAGTGTGGCCGTAAGAAAATGGACCAAAGGAAGCAGGATCTCAAGGAAAAGTATGCACACAGATGTGGATCCCTCACAAGGTTAGCCCAATGCACAACACTGAGAGGTGCCTTAGACAGAATTCCTGTTCCTGGAAATGGGTACCAAGAAGGTGGGTCACAGCAGGGACAGCGAACAATGGCTGCGACAGTTGCGGAGGCTGCAGTGCAGTTCCAGGAACCGCAGAGAAGCACCTGTGCAAGGGAGAGACCAGCCAGATTGTCAAGGCTGCAGCCAGACACACCACGTGTGTGTGTGGTGTGGTGCTTCTGTCGGCGGTTAAGACAGCAGAACCTGGCTCTAAAGCTGACCCAGCCTGCAAGGTTAGCCGGAGTGGAGCCCCATGGCACACAGTTAGGCCCAGGAGTTCCCTTCAATGGCCTCCTCAAAGGTACCAGGCTGCACCGAGGAGCACCCATTTGTTATTTTTATACTAGTATTTTCTTCACGTTACTTTCTTACTTGAAAAAGAATTATATGCTAATGATAGACACAAACCATCCAAAGTAATACATAATAAAAAGAGGTGATTCGGAATGATAAAACTCCAGGCAGAGATAGTTTCACAGCAGCAGTCTGCCAAACATTTACTCACTATAATCTTTTTTTAAAAATCAACTCATTGGGGCCAGTGCTGTGGTGTAGCAGGTAGTACCACCATGCGTGACACTGGCTGCTTCAAGTCTTGGCTGCTTCATTTCCGATCCAGTTTCCTACTGATGGATCCAAGAAAAGAATCAGAAGATGGCCACATGCTTGGGCATCCATGAGAGTGCTCACATGGAATGTCAGTGTACATAGGTGGCAGCTTGCTACACCACAGAGCCTGTCCCAAGAAGTCATCTTTTTCAATAAGAAGTTTGTTACATCATTGGTGTTTTCACAAACTTTTATAATACTAATTGCCAGAGGAATAAAAATGCAACAACTGATGAGGAAGGTCTTAAAATAAGACCATAAAAAGATGTATTTTATTTTATCTGAAAGGTAGAGTTAGTGGGAGAGAGAAAGAGGTCTTCCACTCCTTGAATGGCCATAAGGGCTGAAGCTCGGCCAGTCTGAAGGCAGGACTGAGGAGCTTCCGGGTCTCGCGTGTGTGCATCAAGGAAAAGCATGGTGCTTTTCTAGGTGCATTGGCAGTGAGCTGCATTGGAAGCAGAGCAGTCAGGACTGGAACCTGCACCCATATGGGGCTTGAACCAGCAACCACAGCTTTAACTGTTGTGTCAAAGCACCAGCTCTTTCCTGGAAGTCAAGTTGTCTGGCAAGGTATGTTAATTGGTCACTATTCTTTCCACATTCAGGAAAGTTCAAGAACACTTTTACTCACAAAATCACTGGCAGAAAGTATACAGCCTAAATAATTTTCAGCATTTTCATTATGCACTTTTGTAGGAGTCTGACTAAAACCAAATTCTTTAGAGAGATGGCTGTGAAGTATTCTAATATTTATAATACAGAGGTGTAACAAGCAATCTCTTATTTCCTGTAATTCCTCCTTCAGATATGTAACTATAAAGCTCCATTTATTTCTTAGCTTCAACCATCTCTCAAACAACAAAAACAAAACAAAACCTCTCTTCATATTCTATTGGCCAGTATTTAGAACAATCACCAACTACATATTATTTCTTTCCCAGCCTTCAAATAAAATACAAGAAATCAGTGCTAGAAAACTAACACAGAGAGAAGCAGAAACTGCAGAGCCAAAACCATCCAATTATTCCCAATCCCAGTTAATTTTAGAGACTTGGTGGTTTCTGCTGCTTTGGTGAGAAGTGGGTTTCTCTTGCAGTTTTTTTTTTTTTTTTTTTTTTTTTTCTCTTGCAGTTCTTTTGGTCTTGGGTGGGCCTCGTGTTGTAGTCAATTAAGCTGCCACTTGGGACACATACATCTCCAATCAGAGTGCCAGTTTGAATCCCAGCAGGTCTGCTTCCAAACCAGGTCCCTGCTAATGTACCTGGGAAAGCAGCCAATGATGGTTTGAATACTGGAGAGTCTGCCACCCACATGGGAGATGCCCATGGATCCTGGGTTCCCAGCTTCAGTCTGGCCAAGTTGGTGTTGGGTGATGTCTGTGATGGTGTGGCCAGTTGCAGGGTGAATCAGAAAATGAAACCAACTTTCTCTTTCTCTCTGGCTTTCAAACAAACAAAAATATCATTTAAAAAGTCTTTTGGTCCACGGAAGAGCAGTTTCTTTCTTGAAATGCTTGATGCACATTTTTATGTGTATATTTGGTAGGCTGTGGCACCATGTTACTATACGTGTTTATAGGAGCAGCTGATCAGAGGAGCAGCTTCCGTGGGTGGGACCCTCAAGGGCATGAGCATATACTGCACATGAACCGCACCCTGCTCCCCATCATCATGATACCTGGACGTGAGATAAAGTGGCTTCTCTTCTACAGGAAATAAAAGCTGCACATGCGCTCATGGACCTCGATGTCCTGGTGAGGTGATAGACTCCTTCCAAAATCTTAGGGAAAAAAATAATGCCATTTGCTCCGGAAAAACATTCTTGGATTAGGAGCCATGCAGACAAGCCTGAAGCCCCTTCCATCTGCTGGTTCACTCCCCAGATGGCCATAAGGCTGAAACCTTGCTAATCCAAAGCCAGGAGCCAGGAGTTTCTGCTGTGACAACCAAAGTGTGAACTTTAACCTCAGATATTGGTTTGTGGTCTCTCTTAGATTACCCCAATGAGAACCTACAGCAAAGCGGACATTAGTCATTTACCCAAAGATAACAGACAGCAGTTTGTCTGTGTTCATTGTTCCTGTCTACCTAACATGCCAACTCCCTGGAGCATCTTCCATTTTGCCACACTTCTTTGTTATTTGTCGCATTTATATTTGTAGTCGAAAGAAAACAGGCTCCTGGCGACTCCATCTAGGCCTGCACATCCCAGGGAGAAGAGTTTTGCACAGTGCTGTCCAGTCCCTCCCCCTCCCTGCCTCACTCACTCTCACATCCCACAGGCCTCCTTTTCCTGTCATGTGACTTTTGTGTATGCCCCTGGCTCTTCTTGGCACATACCTCCCATAATGCTTCACAGAGCTGGATGTAGGAAGCCAGCATTGGTGACACAATGGAGGAGACACTTGATAAGACGTAATATCAGAGGTGACAAGTGAGGAATGTTGGGGAAAGACTTCCCTAAGGTGTAGATATTTATGTTTGAATTTGTTGCCATCAGTACACCAAGCAGAGAGAACAGCATGTTCAAAAGCCCGGATGGGTCCCCCACCCCACAGGGGTGCTGGTTCAAATCCTGGCTGCTCCATTTCCAATCTGGTTCTTTGTTAATGTGCCTGGGAAAGCAGCTTTTGAGAGTCCAAACGCTTTGGCCCCTAGATCCACATGGGACCCGAATAAAGTTTCTTGGCTCCTAGATTCGACCTGGTCCTGTCCTAGCCATTGTGACTGTGGAGTGAACCAGCAGATGAAAAGATCTCTCTGTCTCTCCTCTCTCTGGAACTCTGCCTTTCAAATAAAAATAAAATACATCTCTTTCTTTCTTCCTTCCTTTCTTTATTTTTCTTCCTTAAGAAAAAAAAAAAGGTCTAAGGGATCAAGAGCATGTCAGGCTCTGATAAAAGAGGGGAGGCCAGATCATCTAAAGATATGAGGTAAGAGAGAGGTTGGCAGCAGATACACGTTCAGTCATGCAAAGCCTCACCCATCTTATGGTGGGGTGAGTGTTCAGGCATTTAAAGCAGTGTCTGGGACACCTGCCTAGGTTCCAGTCTTGGCTCTGATTCTAATTTCAGCCTGCCCTTGCACACCCCAGGATGTAGCAGGTGATAGATCAGATGGCTGTGTTCCTGCCACCCACATGGGAGATTCCTGCTGAGTTCTCAGCTCCTGGTTTCAGCTTGACCCAGCCCCAACTATTGTTGGAATTTGGGGAATAAACCTACTGATAGACAATCTCTGTCTCTTTCCTGGTCCTTCTGCTTTTCAGATGAATAAAAATAAATCAATTTAATTTTAGAAAATCTCATGGTAAAGGATTCGAAGTTTCTTTTACAATACATAGGGAATCATTGAATGTTAAGTCAGAAGGGTGAGATGATTTGGTTAGCAGTTAAGTACATAATTATTTTGTTATTTCCTCAGGACTGAAGATGAATTGAAATCAACCAAGGTTCTGAATCAACCCTGACCCCAGCATACATTTGGCAGTGCCTGCAGGTGGAGACAGGTAAGGGCAAAGTGGACAGCGAATGGCAGTGCCTGCTAAAGGGAGGCTGGGAATGCTGCTCACATCTTTCTGCGCACAGACAGCCTCCCCCCACAGCCTGGGGGTCACAACAAAGAACCATTCAGCCTCAAATGTGGGCAGAGCAGCTGCTGAAGAACTTTGGAGTCAAGTAGGAGGGAAGGCACTTGGACTGTTGAGCGCCACTGTTGGTATCAAGGGGAACTGGACAAGCTGGCAGCTGCAGACAAGGGTGGACAGCTTCAGAAGGCATCAACAAAGGGGAAAGCACAACTTGATGGAAACAGGCAGATTTCAAACAGGTGGGATGGCTCTATGCTATAGTAAGTAAAGCTGTATCCCCCCAGCACCAGCACCAGCATCCCGTATGGATCCTGATTCAAATCCCAGATGCTCCATTTCTAATCTAGCTCCCTGCTAAAAGTCATCAGAGGATGGCCCTAGTTCTTGGGTCTCTGCACTGAGTGGGAGACCCATTAGAAGCTCCAGGCCCCTGGCTTTGGATTGGCTCAGCTTCAGCTTCAGCTGTGGTCAGCTGGGGAGTGGACCAGCAGGTAGAAGTACTCCCTCTCTCTCCTACTCTCTTTCTCCCTGCAATTCTGACTTTAAAATAAATAAATTAATAAATAACCCTTAAAAAACAAAAAGGAGTTCTAGCAATCACGACTGTGGCTTACTCAGCTGGAGAAAGCTGGGGAATGTGTGTGTGTGCACAACAGGGAAGAGAGGCTAAGATTTTCTATTGGATGTGTCTGGTTTGAGATAAGCATGAGACACTCATGTGCAGATGAGTAGTTTGTCTCAAGATCGAAGAACACATCAAGACACCACAAAACTACTTTCACAAAACTACTTGATGGTTTTGGCAGCATCAAGATATACAGCCGCTTATGGCGATTGTAAGAAGAGAACCCAAAGATGAAACTCAGAGTCAAGCCCTAGGTAGACCTATATTAAGTTCAAATCAATAGATATCGCTTTTTCTTGTTGTTTTGGTTTTGGTTTTTTTTACGCTTAGAAGCAAAGAGACAGAGACAGAAAGATACACAGCGTGAGGGGGTGGAGTGGAGAGCATGAGCGAGAAAGCTCCTTTTTGTTAGTTCATCCCCCAAATGCTTGTAACAACTCACATTGGACCAGGCCAAAGAAAGAAGCCCAGGAACTCAAATCTCCAGCCAGATCTCTCATGTGGATGATGGGGACCTGATTACTTGAACTGGAACTTGGAACCAAAGCTGAGACTTAAACCCAGGCAGTCTAAGATAGGGTACAGGCTTCCTAAGACACGTTTTAACTAGTAGGACAAACACCTATCCCTTTTTTGAATTGGCAAAACCAGAAAAACTTTTAAAACTCTGTTTTCAAATCCTCATGTTGGCCAAATCGGTGCTATAAAACATAAAAATAAATAATCCCTCCCTTTGAGAAGTGCAGTGAGATCCTCCTCAACAGATTTCTGTTATCGGAAACACTGGCATTTGTTTGTTACCAGAATAGTCAAAGGGATTTGGACGACCTTCTGGGCTTGTGGCACTCATGGAATGTGGCCGCCGCTGAAGGGGGTCCAGAGTGATGATGGAAGTCTCTGAGCCAGCCCTTGCCTGACACTGGCCCGGAGCCACAGTCACCACTGTGTCTCACTGGGGATTTTTGCTGCTCTCTGCTGTGATGCTCAGCACACATCTCATGCACGGTGGAGCTAATATTTCTAGGTTTAATAGCACATAGGACATGATTCTAATAACATACTGTGTAAGCACCCAGCAAGGAGGTCTTGCTTGGCCTAACTTCAGAAAGACTTCGAAATCTACTACGTCCACCGATGCACTTCCTGGGAAAAAAATCTGCTTCTAGTCAAGAAGCCTGCCAAGTCTGTTTAGGCAGAAGCTCCCACCCTGTCTTTCGGATGAGTCTGCACATCTGCTCAGGGTCTTCAGCCTCTAACACCGCCCAGGTGTTGCCAGATCCTGCTGTCTTCACCAAGAATCCAATTAGGTTAGTTGGGTCTCTTATCTCGGATGTTTCATCTCAGTAATATCTCCTCCTCTGCGTTGGTGGTAAATCTCCATTTGCTTATGATGTGTTTGGAGGTCAGCCTAAACCCTCTCTTCCATAAACAAAGTTCCATTGCAGTGCCCTAATACCTATTCCGGCAATCATGAGTGGAGTCTGCCTTAAACAAGTGTTAAAGTCTACTTGTCTTTATTTGAAAGTCATGGCTACACAGAGAGAAAGTAAAACAGATCTTACATTCACTGGTTTGCTCTCAAGATTGTCACAACAACCAGGGCTGAGCCAAACCAAAGCCAGGAGCCAGGAGCTTCTACCAGGTCTCCCACGTGGGTGTAAGAGCCCAACAGTTAGGCCATCACCTGCTACTTTGCTAGGCACATCAGGCAGGAGCTGGATTGGAAGTAGAGCAGCTGCTAGCATCACAGTGGTGATGTAGTGGGAGGTGGGTTTAGTGGTGGGTGACTTTACCCACTAAACCACTGCACTGGCCCCTGATTATTTTTCCTTAACACATTCTAAATGACCAGGTTATTTTATTCTTGCTGATTTCAAAGATTTATTTATTTTTATTGGAAAGTTAGAGATATACAGAGAGGAGGAGAGACAGATAGGAAGATCTTCTGTCTATTGATTCACTCCCCAAATGGCCATAATGGCTGCACTGGGCCGAAGTCAGGATCCCAGAGCTTCTTCTGGGTCTCCCAGGCAGGTGCAGGATCCCAAGGCTTTGGGCCGTCCTCGACTGCTTTCCCAGGCCACAAGCAGGGAGCTGGATGGGAAACGGGATATGAACTAGAGCCTATATGGTATCCCAGGCATGCAACGAGAGGACTTCAGCCGCTAGGCTACTGCTCGGGGCCCTCTTGCTGATTTTTATCCTCCATCTCTGAATACCTCCAGCGCTTTACTGATGACTGAATTTTGTGATGATCAAAACAAGTTGTCCCATTACAGTAGGATGTACCTACTAAAAGATAAATACAAGAGCCAAGAAAAGAAGCACAGTCAGCACAGAGTAACCACATCAGCAAAGTGGAGCCGAGAAGCGCTGCCACGCTCAGCAGAGGCCCCAGAGGGCCCTGCAGATGAAGGGGGGCACCAAGCTCTAATAAAAATATCATGAGACTTCACTGGGAGGGGTCTCTACAAAGAACAGCCTACCAGGCTTTGTTAGAAACCAGTGTTGCTGAGGTAGCATTGTGGAGTAATGGTTAAGCCTCTGCCTACAATGCCCAGCATCCCACGTGGGCAATAGCTTGAGTTCTGGCTGCTCTACTTTTGCTCCAGCTCCCTGCTAATGCACCTGGGAAAGCAGCAGAGGATCCGTGGGTCCTTGTACTCATGTGGGAGACCTGGAGGAAGCTCCCAGCTCCTGCCCTCAGCCTGACCCAGCCCAGGTGGTTACTGGGGGCATTTGGGGAGTGAACCAGCAGGTGGAAGATTGTCTCTCCTCCTCTCTCTGTGGCTCTGCTTTTCAAATAAAAAATAAATCTCTCTCTCTTCTTCTTCTTCTTCTTTTTTTTTTTTTAAGAAAAGAAAGCAACATTATCTCCCAAATAGTCCCACTGGCCTGGTCACAGACTAGGCAAGGCTTGCGTGCTTAGTAATTCAAAGGCAGCCCCTGGCCCACTAACTCAAATTACAGAGTGGCACTCTGAACCACTCTAATTTTACCACTACTGGGAGTAAACACAGAGCATCAAGGGGGTCTGTGTTTCAGAGAAAAATGCTCACAAACACATCGAAGACCACTTCCTTTCCCCACCCACTCTCTCTGGGGGATGGGGGACCTTTATGCCGCCTCTTCACCTGGTGGACTGCAGTCTGCAAGAGGTTGGTTGCTCTAGCAAGGCTTCCGCACATCCCTGAATGAGCCACTGCTGGGGAAGCCGGATGGTGACTGAGGACAGCAAAGCTTTGCAAGCATGGTAGGGCCCAGCAGCCACAACAGCAGGAAGCTAAGTGTGGCGCTGGCCCAAGCCGGCCTGCAGAAAGGAAAGGCACAGGAGGTCTCCTTTGTGGCCCCTCCTTTTCTTCCCTGAGTTAGTTGGGTTGTGCTCTTAGAACCCAGGCTTCGAGCTGAACATACATGCAGAATACTGTATACAAGTCAATAATAGTGTGATGGGGAAGGCCCTTGTCCTGCTAGTTTCCCTGACCTGAGTGGCATGTGGCTACTGACTTTGTGAACTTGATGAAGTTGCTCACCTTTCCAAACCTCAGATTAGTCCTCTAATGTGGGGACCACAATATTGTCTTACAGGATGCTTTGAGACTGAGCCCCCTGACCCCTATGTCACCTGCTAAACAGCAGTTCTGATTCACAACCTTTCCTGCCCCTTCCCCCCACCCCGGACAAAACAAAACAAAACAAAGCAAAACAAAAAAACCCTCCACATCATGGTCACTGTATTCAACATACAACATATAGATCCTTGTTACGAATTGTGCATGTGAAGATGTTTTTTAAAAAGACGTAGGTTTAGCCCTCCGTGGCATTTGGTGAGTCAGCTGGGAATGGAACTGTCATTGACAACATTATTCTGAATGCCATACATGGATTAGCTCTCCAACAGGACTTCTTTGTAATGTGAGAGCCTGAGCCATGTGCGCATTCAGTGAAGCACCTCCACCTTCAGAGGCAGAAGCCACGGACGGGCCCAGAGTCTCCCTGAGATGCTCAGGGCCCCTGGCTTGATGAAAGCCTGCCCGTCACACCTCTGCACTCAGGACTCCACGAAGCGGCCATGCACGTTGCCTTCCTGAGTCCCGTTCTTCCTGGAGGTTAGTGGCTCGGCAGCTGCTGAAAATATTGCTACTGTGGATTCTTTTTGCGGCAGCTCTCAGGTTTCCCCTTCTGTGGGGGCATTTTACTTAATTATAGCATCATAGTAAACGGCAGCATTTCAGATATTCATGTTGAGCAGATGTGATTATATTTTTTGCTGTCAGTGGGAACTGCTTGAGGAAAATATGTGGTGTTGCTTACAGGGCTTTGCCGCTTATAGGCAAACAACAACACTGTTTCAGTGCTCAGAAGTGAGCCCTATTGCATACCATCCCCTTTTGTTCCTAAGCCACTTATGCTACTCAGGGACAAAAATGTACCCAAGGAAGATTGTGCAAATACAGCAGGCTGTGCAAGCCAAATACAACATAAAGATTCTACCTTCTTTATATTTATTTATTTCAAGATTTCATATTTATTTACTTATTTTAAGATTTATTTATTTTTTATTAGAGTTAGAGAAGGAGAGACAGAGCAAAAACTTCTATTGTTTCTATTGATTCACTCCACAAATGGCTGTAAGCTGGCCCAAATCAAAGCCAGGAGCCAGGAGCTTCTTCCAGGTCTCCCTCATGAGTAGAGTGGCCCAAAGACTTGCTGTCTCAGGCCATACGCAAGAAGCTGGATTGGAAATGAGGCATCCGGAATGCTAACCAGTGCCCATAGGGGACACTGGCACCACAGGGTGGAGGGTTAGCTTATTGCACCACTGCACCAGTCCCTATAATAGAATGTTTTACAAGAACGAAGTCGCAGAATGAAAAGGATCCACTGAAAACCAGAGTGATCCAAAGTATATATCATTTGCAAGATTTGTTTGAGGGAATCTCCTAGAATGTGCAGTAAGAACACCAAAAGTGAAGGAAAACAGGATTTGTGTTTTGGTCCTGGTGGGTTGAGCAGTTCTGATCTATCTTTCTGAAGACACTGAAGAGGCAATATCTTAGGAATTTTTGGCAATGAGGCCAATACCATGGTGTAGCAGGTTAAACCTCCGCTTGCAGTGCTTGGCATCCCATATGGCACTGACTGGCTTCCCAGCTGCTCCACTTCTGATCCTGCCCCCTGATAATAGCACGAGAAAGCAGCTGAAAGTGGCCCTAGTGCTTAAGCCACTGAACCTACAGGGGAGACCTAGAAGAAGCTCCTGGCTGCTGGCTTTGGACCAGCCCGGCCATTGTGGAAATTTATTGAGTGACACAAATCTCTCTCAGTTCTTTTTCTGTCTCTATAAATCTTCATTTCAAATACAAGTAAGTAAATCTTTTAAAAAATCATTTTCTGCAAAACATCAAAGGTCTAACAAGATAAGAAGGGATTCCTAAAACAAGTTCTGAGGACAGACAGGAGTTGGTGCTTGCTGACTTGAAGTGGGAGAGGAGATGGGAACTGTATTTGACCTTCCAGTGGGAGAAGATCAAGCAGACATCTGGCCTCAGGGGCAGAGCTGCTCATCAGCCCCAGTTAAGTGCATCTTTAGCTATTCTGTATGTGGGCCCAGGAAGCCTCCAGCCCCAAGGCCAGGTTGCTGAGGCCCTGAGTACTATTCAGTGCCCTTGAATAGTACTCACACATTTACTTGCCAACAGCAGACCCTGGGATCTGCAGAGGTGCAGAGAACTGAGAACCTCCAAGCCACAATGTCTGGCCTTTTCCAGAAAGAGTTTGCCAGCCACTGGTCTACCAAAAATGTCCCTACTTTGTGCAGCTTACAATGGGAGGCCGAGGGAAAGGAGGCAATAAACAACAACTAGGGATTGGATGCATACAGATGGCAATTTTAGATAATGAAAAGTGCTGTGGAAAATAGGAAATACACAAGGTTTGTGGGGGTGGGGCTGAACCACTGAGGGTAGTGGGGACTTATTGAAAAATAGAGGCTAAGAGAAGGAAGCGTGGCCAGGCCAGCGGCCAGACGGCAGCAGAACACTGAAGGTGTGGTCTTCATCGGTTGAAGTCCAATGTAGAACGCAGCATTGCAGGAGACAGCAAGGAACTGCCAATTGCAGGACCAGAAAAGGTGGAGGTGGTTGGGGGACAGCGACCTCTCTGGGCCTGAACTAAATGTTTCGGATGACAAAAGGAAAGCAAACACTGACTCAGCCAGTGTCAGCTTAACACACACTGGCTGCGACACACTCTTCATCCCCAAATTTCCCCTGTAACTGAAGAGCCTGGAAGTTTTCTGCCCTTTGTGATCCCGCCTTGATGGCTTGGCTGGGGGCTGTGTGGATTCTAGGCCTGACACCCAGCAGGACACCTGGCAGGTCACGTAGGCAGACCACTCCTCAGGAAGGAGGTACCTGGTGTTTGATAAGATCCACCACCCTATAGCTCATTGATTTGTACTTTTTAAAAGTCGCTAGTTTCAAACCCACCAATAGAAGCCTGCTAGATCATGACTGTATAATTAATAGCCTGAAATGTATAAAAACTGGGGAGCTTGGGCTCTTGGGGTCTTTTTCCTTTCTCTCTCTCTGGCTCACGGGCTTGCTGCGGATCCTGCAACGGCTGCCCCTCCCCCGCCCGGCCATGCTGGGCTGGGGGAGGTGGCTGGGAGACCTAGGTTAGTTCGAATAAACCACTTTTATGCCTTAGCACCGGCTTCAGACTTGATGATTATCTGGGGATTTCAGAAACCGGCACAACATTTGGAGGTCCCACCGAGACCCCCAGGTCATCAAGTCTACAACATTTTGGGGTTCACTGGGATCCCCAGATCATCAAGACTAAGGACGTGTGTGGTGAGTGTCACCTAACTTTTCTTTGCCAGCTACTTTTTCAGCTGAATTTTGTTTTTGCGCCCAGCATGGGGGCAGGAATCCCTGAATGGGTTAAGTGTTTGTGCCTGGTGAGTGGGCCGGAAGGCCTCTCCAGGTGAGGCACCTTTTTGCCAAGGAGGAGCTGGTACGTTCCCTCCCAATGTTTTTTTTTATCTTTTAGTAGGCTTTTTAACTGTGTGTCTGTTTTGTCGTGAAACTGTTGTATGTTTTTGTGTCTGCCGGCTATAGGATAAATGCTTGCTAGGATAGTTAAATTGGCTGCAACAAGTTGAACTATTGGCTAGAAAATCTTGAACTGTGAGAACTTTGTAAGAGGACCTCTTACCTAAATTAAATTGAACCTATGAGTGGCGTGCCTAAGTTAAATTGAACCTATCTGTGGCCGCCTAAATTTTAATCTGATTACAGTGAGGGAAAGTTTCTCTAGATTAATTTTCTCAGCAAGCAGGACGGCCGAAAGTCTCCGGAGGATAGGGAGTCGGCAGCTGACATTACAGGGTCTGGGCGGACGCGTAATTCGGCCCTGTTGGCTGGGGCTTCCTTGGTGACGACCGGGCCCCCACGGCTGACTTCCCTGGGTCCACGTGCCTGACCTGAGGGACTGTGGGCTCTCCCTGGTTCCGAGGTGGACGAACCAGCCTGCCTGGGTTCCGAGTCCGATGAGTTCGGAGGCAGCCTTCTAACTGGGCGTCAGGTTCGATGAGGCTTCCGCCTGCAGAGTCTGATGGGGAAGGTGGCCTCCTAGCTGGGTTCCGGATTCGAGCGGGTAGGTTGGTTATTCCAAGCTCGAGAGGGAAGAGCCAGTGTCCAGGTGCCAGGTCAGAGGGACCGGTTTGTGTATGTGTAGCCTGAGTTCCGAATCCGAGTGGTTGAAAGGTGCCCTTTCCACCTGAGTTCCGGGTTCGAGAGGCTGTTAAGCTTTCTCCAGGTGATTTTGGGTTTGGAGTCGGAAAACTCCCTCTGCTTCCTGGTGTTGCAGGTCGGCCTCAGCATGGCTTTTAGGCATTGATATGCATATGTAGCAGGACCTGCCCAGAGACAGCCTTTCGCCATCCAACCACCCCCCTGCTGGGGAAAGGCCTGGGATAATTTAACTCTATAGTCTGGCTTTAGTCCCCTCTTTTTAGAGTTCCTATGCTAAATCAAGGTGTTTTGTGTTACAGCATCTGACTTCAGGAATAAACTTTAGGTGTTTTGTAATGCTTTCTGCTCCTTTTTAATTTTGAAACTTAATGTGGCTTCTAGTGTTCCAACATTGATCAAATCTGGCCTACTTGTTAGCATGCTCAGTTAAATGTACATTTAACCAACTTATTTGAATCTCTAAATGTTCAAAAGTCTGAACCAAGTCTCCTGACTTTGGGAATTCCATAGGATCCATGGAATCCTCAAAGATAGAGACAATTTGGATAATTTAATTGTAATTTGAAATAATCTGGATTATCTCACAATGTTATGAAGTTATGCCAAGTTGGTTGCTACTTACGTTCTATTAAAGTGATGGATATTTACATGGTTGCAGAGAATGCATATTGATGTGTATGTTTATTAGTCAAAGTATTTTTTAATCACGAAATTGATTCAGGATGTAAGTTATCTGTGTTCTTATTTACAAAGTATTGTTTCTGAGACTTTGTCTTACAGGAAGACAACAGATTCCTAAAAGAATGTGTGGTGAAATTGTCTATATTGTGTAAACTTTCTAAGTGTTTAACCTTTAAAGCAACAGAACTGAAATTGAAGTTTGATGCCTTGTCAGAGAACAACAGCGTTTTAACATCTCCTTTTCAGTTATTCTCATCTTACTGATGACTAACCCTGCTAACTAGGTTCAGTAAATTCTTCTGGCAGCGGAACTGGAGTTCTTCCATTCCCCTGACTTGAATGAAACAGAAGATAAGAAGATGCTTCAGGCCCTAAAGGGAGGGGCGTGCTTGGAGCCTGGTCTTTGACTTTGTCCCTGCCATTGTGTTGCTTATCTGCCTTAATACAAGAAAGAGGAGGTTCCCAAGTTTGCTGGAAGGTGGTAACTGCTTCTGGTTCTAAAGTGGGTTTGCATTTTAAAATGTTTTCATGGATTGGCTACATTTGAAAGATAACTGAAGATTGCCTGAAACAATTGTGTTTAAAATCTAACCTGCTTTTATTTAGAAAATGTAGAGACAGAGAATTGGCAGATGAAGGATGGTTGCAAGCCTGAGAATGTGTTCTTGGTGAGAAGGTTATAAAAGGAGAATTATGAAAAAGAACATTGCTGTTAAAATATTTTGTCCTACAGGAGTATGGCTACCATAAGATGCAAAAGAAAGGTGGAGCAAAATACTTAAAGGTTTAAGCATGTTAAGAAAGAGGTAAAAAAAAAAAAAAAAGTCATGAAATTTCAGAAATGAATCTGACTATAATTTTTAAGATTGCTACAACATTGTTTAAGTATTTCACATTAACATCTAATGTATGCTGACATTTAAATTTGTTGCAAAATGCCTTTGAAGTGGACATCTATGGAAGTGCTCCTGAATATCTGACCATGGAAGTTTCAAGTTTTGAGGACTGTTAATGGAAACAAATTGGTAACTTTGTCAATTGTATATCCAGCCTCATTTCAATAAGCTCTGTTGTTATTCCAACCTTTGAATTTGTTAAATTCTTAGAAGTAATGTGATGATATTATACACTAATTCCTGTGTTTAAGGTTATATCTGCCTTTGGTGATTGACCAAAGAAATACACATTTCGTGTCTCAGAAAGGTAACTTAATTGTCTTTGTTAAATTCTCATGGTTTAAAAGAGCTGCATTTTTCAAGAAATATTTGTGTTGTCATTTTATAAGTGATAAAAAAAATTCTGATCTGCTACTGTTTGAATGAATCTGATCCGTTACTGTTTGAATCAACCTGACTCTTCTGATTTTTGGAATTCCTAGATGGGCCCCTAGGAATCTCAAAATCATAAGAATATTTGTCAAAGATTGCATCTTTTGGTTGGTAAAGATAATTGTGTAGGAAAATTTGGTTACAAAAATGACTTTAGGAAGCCTTGTCTACAAGGAGCCAAGATTAGTTGCAATCCTGCCAGGAAAGCTCCAGAAATGATTGATGTAAAAATTTACATGAGAGGAACTCCCTCATCCTAAGTTTTAAATAACAGATCAAAGAGGTACTTTCACCCCCAAGTAGGGGAACTGACAGACTAAAAAAAAAAAAAAAAAAAAGAATCTGCTAGAGAAACAAATTGTTTGTTGGTATACTCCCTCTTGTTATTATGTAAATTCCTCAAACCTTCCCTCCTGATGTCTAAGTGACCATCTGGTTGTGGTGTTATCTGTCATAATGGTTACGCCCCTAGGTCTAAAAAGTGTAAGAGTGTGCAAAATTCTACAGGTGCACAGCTGGTTTCACAGTGCTATCTAAATGTGGCAAGCTATGTCATCTATTTTAATTTGCTTATAGATGAAAATGCTCATGAATGAGAATTGTTAAGCTAAATCCTTTTGAAAATAATGTATGGATGCATAATTAAGCTCTTGGAGAGTCATGTCTGTTTCTGTTTTCTCAGGAACTACAAAGTCTGTTCAGCTATATAGTTCTGCATGCATTCAAATGGACTTACTGCTAAGGGCACAGTTTCAGAATGCCATGGGACGCCATATCCCCATGAACTAGGTGGCAAAATGCATGGCTGTACGTATGAAAGTGCTCAATGATAATTCAGATGTCAGGTAATGTAAATGCTCCAACATGGGAAACGATTCTTACAGCAGACTCATAGACTATCTTGAGTAGCACTCAGTGGCCTCAGAATCAACCCAAAGGCATTCTGGTCTGACAGAAGAGCCAGCAAGAGAGCAAGCATATCAGGTGTGGAATGCCAGGACACTGCTGCGAAGAGTGTCCCTCCGTGAAGGACCTCTGTGGTCCATACCCCTGTGCAAAGAAGCAGCCATCGAAGATGGTTGTGCTCTTCTCTCAATGGAGGAGAGAACTTCCACTTTGTGTGTGGCCTTGTCTAATGCTTCGTGGGGTTGTGGATTCAAGAAGCTTCCACAGCCTAAGCATCGTGTGTCAGGAGCCTCAGGTGATCACTGACGTCACACATAAGAGTGCTAATTTATTAAATTCATTAGAGTCACTGTGTACTGACTTCCCATGCAGGACCTGTGACTTTAGAGTTATACTAAAAAGATATATTATTAATATTCATAGATTTCTCTAAGTAGTGTCTTGTGGATCTAAAAAGCCTTATTAGCAAGAAGAGCTTGAAATACAGTGGCTACCAGTGGCCTATAAGTTAGTTGGCCTATGACTACTCAACCAGTACCACAACTAAGCCTTCCTAGGGTAGGACACCCTGAGTGCTCTGAAGCAGAACTCATGACTTCCTCACTCGCCAAACTGTTTGGAATCTGTTTGCTCTCCTACTTAAGATTCTTGTATTCTTGAATTGCAAGTACATAGCTTGTTAGACTATAACCAGTAGATTGCTTACTTCTGCCTTAAAGTGTATAAAGTTCTGTAAACTCTTGTCAGAATACTACAAGCTACTGAGTTATTGTAAATGAAAGCCTGTTTAAATCTCTTGCCATCAATAGCATGATTAGTAGGTCTTGCAACAGAATGCTTTCAGTGCTGTGCTTTATGTGTGTCATCCCGAAACTCTTAGGGCTTGCAACAATTGGTAAAGTATAATTGTTTTAGAAAAATCTAACACTTGCCTGTTCCCTACTGTTGGATTTTCCAATTTTCAGGAAAAGAACTCTGCCAAGTATATAAAGGGAATCTGAATGGCCTTTGTCTCAGGGAGCCATGGTCACAGGCTTCCCTTCCCCATGCAGCAGACAGACCTGGAGTTAAAGGCTGCGGAGGAAAATGGGCATGGAGATGAGGAAGAGGCCTTTTTGGACTCTGCTTGGCATGGAAGCTGAAATGAGGGTCACCTCGACCCTTCTTTGGAGTAATGTGTGTTTGTGCCCCTCATTAGTGCTATGGTGGTCTCACAACCTGAGAGGGGCCCCACCAGAGTTCTGCCATGCATTCCAGGTTTGATTGGAGGCAAACTCCACCTCCCTCTGATTACTTTGGTGGACATCACCTACCTAGATATAAAACTACTGTTGCATTTTCAAATGTCAAATGCAATAATTTCCAAGAAGTCAGCTTGCATTTACCTGTCCTGTGATGGACTTATATCCTAATGCTGCATGCTAATCCTTGCATTGTTACTTTGCCTTCTGATTGATCTAGGTCAACTATTTATGCAGCTCAGGGGGAGTTTCATGTGTTCCACTGAAATATTATTTGCTGAAACAAAGGTTAAAACCTAACAATTCTTTTGCATCTAAGCTCTAGAACTCAAGTATTCAAACTAAAGTTTCTAACTGAACTCACGACCTACTAAGTTGGAAAAAATTATAATTATGTTATGTTTTGTTATCTAGACTTCAACAAAGAAGGGCCTTTCAAGTGCCAGGCTGTACATTGAACACCTGATGACTTCTGCCTTCTATCAGGAACCGTTAGATGGACCCCCCAACTGCTGCTGTTACTCAACTGCGCCCCCCTGTCAGCAGGAAGTAGTCAAGAGCGGACGACGACGTCCCCTTTCCCTAAACTGTTGGGGTCTAGTCCTCTGTCTGGAAATATAGGAGCCAGATGGGATGATAGGCAGTTAGGGTCTCCGGTTCCTGACAGAACTGTGTGGTATACATGTAACATCTTAACACTAAAAGATTCTTAAATGTCAGTATTTTCAACGAGGCTTGTACATTGTTAATTGTATTACTAAGTGTGTTATTGAATCAAAGATTTGATTAGTTACTAGAAAGAGGGGGGAATGAAGAGCCTGGAAGTTTTCTGCCCTTTGTGATCCCGCCTTGATGGCTTGGCTGGGGGCTGTGTGGATTCTAGGCCTGACACCCAGCAGGACACCTGGCAGGTCACGTAGGCAGACCACTCCTCAGGAAGGAGGTACCTGGTGTTTGATAAGATCCACCACCCTATAGCTCATTGATTTGTACTTTTTAAAAGTCGCTAGTTTCAAACCCACCAATAGAAGCCTGCTAGATCATGACTGTATAATTAATAGCCTGAAATGTATAAAAACTGGGGAGCTTGGGCTCTTGGGGTCTTTTTCCTTTCTCTCTCTCTGGCTCACGGGCTTGCTGCGGATCCTGCAACGGCTGCCCCTCCCCCGCCCGGCCATGCTGGGCTGGGGGAGGTGGCTGGGAGACCTAGGTTAGTTCGAATAAACCACTTTTATGCCTTAGCACCGGCTTCAGACTTGATGATTATCTGGGGATTTCAGAAACCGGCACAACATAACAACATCTCCCGTGTTACAAGCTGCCCTCACAATGCTGTTTGGGCATGTCGCCAAACAAGCCTCTCTGCCCTTTCACCAGGCGGAGGGGTCTGTGGATACTAAAGGAACACTGTGACTTCTGAATTTCAGCCTCCGAGCCGCTGCCTCTCCCATGCCCACCCTGCCTTTCTGTCCCTCACTTTCTCTATGTCTGTGTCACCCCCCCACCCCCGCCGCACTGCCTGGCCTGAAGACAGCAGTGGATTCAGTGCGATGGGTAGTGGTGGTGAACACTCCACCCCACAGGCGCCAGGCAAACTGTAGGGTGGAAGACAGGGCAGGTACTTAAAGTCACTTGCTGGAATATCCTTTCTTGTCCCTGATCCCTCCTGGGATTAGGAGTGTTTCCAGCACTTCTGTGTGTCCCGCAACGACTGCCCTTTCTCTGGTTGGGATGCTGACTGAAAAATGCCAACAATTTTAAACTCTGTTTATCTGACAGTGTCATCTCTCCTGGGATTAACCAAGATCATTGCATTTTCAACAAATGATTTCACTACCCCAGCAAAGTCTGTCTTTTTCTGTTGCCTCAGATGAGCAGTCTGTGTGCTCTAACTATGTATTTCAAAGTCTCACCAAGGCTGCCTAATTTAACAAATCTGAAGAGTTTAACGCTCTTTGTACTGTAAGTTGGGGAAGGAAATACACAGCATCCAAGCTACCTGTTAACTGGAATAACTTGAAAGTGCTTGTTTAATACCTCCCTCCCCCTTCTTTCTTTTCACACATAATCCTTTGAAAGCCCTGGCAAGACGGAAAATGTGTGAGGCTGTTTCCAAGCTTGGGCCTGCATTTCCTCCTCTTAAACCCACTTGACATAGATTGTTCTTGGTTAATTGGGAATTCTTTCTCTCCCCACTGTGGTCCTAGAAACATGCATCTACTGTTTTGTGTACACCCAGGCCTGCCAGATAGCCCATCACACACACACACACACACACACTCACACACATACACACACACCCCCCACTCTGTGGGAGAGAAAGCTCCAGGCCAGGTTTCTGGTCTACCCACCAAACTGGCGCCTTCTTTGTACAGCTGTTTTGGGTGCTGACTCAGACTGCCTTTCTGCTCCCAAACTGTTAATGACCCCATGAACCCTGACAGATTAAATCAAATTATACATGCACCTACCCTTACAGCTAAATGTAATGGCAGCCTGGAGCTTGCCTTGCACCGCAAACTACAAACCACATAGTTAGGTTACCAGAGTACTTATCGGGCTGCTGTCTGTGTACCCAGGCTACACCTACACTCAAGAGGCCCGGGGAGCATTGTCTAATTCAGAGAAACTCTTTAACTTGTAATTTCGTTCAGTCTAAATGAAGCAGGCTCCAACTGGACTCCCTTGATGGTGGGCTGCAGGCAGCAGGGCTGTCTCCCACACCTGCTGGCACAATTATGGCTCTAGGAGTCAACGGTAAGTGCCTCCAAGGCCTGAGGTGTGTGGTTGGAACTGGATTATTGGGAGTAAAGAGAGGGTAAAGAGAAAACTTTGCAGGTGTTCTTTACTCAGGGGGAGGGAGCAGGGAAGGTCATGGCAAGCTGCTCCAAGTTCAACAACACTGAAAGAACAGCTTGACATTTTTCAGGTCTTAACCTTGACACTTCTGGCCTAGTTTGTAGCTGGAGACATAATCCACATTTTTCTCCTTTAGAAAACATGATTTTGTAAAGGTTGCAATTTCCAAGTAAAAACACAGCTTAACCTCAGATCCCAACCTCACAGCCCTTTATAAGCTTGGGGCTTATAAATTAATTTTTAATTTATTCGATGGTAATTATAGGGTTGACCAGGGTGGAAAGGATCGAGGATCAGTGAAAAGTGGATGAAAACATTGTTTCCTAATTCTCCATTTCTTCTTGTCTCTGGGGGAAGGGAGGAGCAAAAGGGGAAAGTCACACTCAGCCTCCCAAATGTCCCAGTACCCAGCAATGGGGAACCGCCACCTGATAGCAACAGAGTCCCGCAAGAGGGCAAGTCCTGAGGGTTCTGATCAAGTGGTTTGGATAGTTCTGAAATGCTGTTGATTTCACAGATCCAAGAGTGATGCAACCCTCCCAATGTCCATTGCCTGCCATCGTCAACCTCAAGTCTCCATTCACCTACATTTTTGCTGTCATCATTTGCTGGGGTGGTTGTCCAATTTGCTTTGTTCCCCTTTCTCTGTGTTGGTACCAAATCGGTTCCCATATTCTCCACATGCATCAGGGTCTCCGTCCACTACTACACCTTCTTCATATGCAGGCAGGATAAAGGACCAGAGCCTGTGAGCCTTGTTGGAGTCCTCCGTCTCCGGAGCTCATAAACTCTGCACCCACCTTGCAGGCAGGCACCAGGAACTGCGCCAGGCTACCCAAGGCCTGCCAACTAAGATTTTTTTTAATTTATTTTTATTGGAAAGGCAAATTTATAGAGGGAAAGAGAGCAGAGAAATATCTTCATTTGCTGGTTCACTCCCCAAATACTGCAATGATCAGAGTTCAGCCAATTTGAAGCCAGGAGGCAGGAGCTTCTTCTGAGTCTCCTGCATACATCCAGGGTCCCAGGTCTTGGCCCATCCTCTACTGGTTTCCCAGGCCATAGGCAGGGAGCTGGATGAGAAGTAGAACAGCCAGGACATGAACTGGTATCTTTATGGGATCCTGGTGACTGCAAGAGGAGAATTAGCAAATTGAGCCATCGCACTGGGCTCCTAGTGATAGTATTTTTGAAAGACGAGTGTACTAATGAGCCTGAAATAGTCCCTGATCTTTCTTCTAAGTAGTTTCTAATTCTGCCCTCTTATCTCTGCATTGGTTGAAACATTTGTGAATTCTCACATGAGTCATTTCTCACATGAGTCATTGCATTAGCCTCCACCCCTCCTTTTTAAAGATTTATTTATTTTTATGGGAAAGGCAGATTTACAGAGAGAAGGAGAGACAGAGAGATGTTCCATCTGCTGGTTCATGCCCCAACTGGCTGCAGTGGCCGGAGCTTAGCTAATTTGAAGCTAGGACCCAGGAGCTTATTCCGGGTCTCCCACGCGGTGCAGGAGCCCAAGACTTTAGGCCGTCCTTGACTGCTTTCCAGGTTACAAGCAGGGAACTGAAATGGCAGTGGAGCAGCAGAATTATGAACTGGCACTCATACAGATTCCCAGCAGTTACAAGGCAAGTACTTTAGCCACTAAGCTACTGGGTCATTTCTTCTCTCTCTCTTTTTTTTTTAAGATTTAATTTTATTGGAAATGCAGATTAGATTTATGGAGAGAAGAAGAGACAGAATGTTCTTCCACGCGCTGGTTCACTCTTTAAATGGCTGCAAAGGCCGGAGCTGAGCCCATCTGAAGCTAGGGGATGGGAACGTCTTCCAAGTCTCCCACATAGGTGCTTGGTACCAAGGCTTGGAGCTATCCTTCAACTGCTTTCTCAGGCCATAAGCATGGGGCTGGATGGGAAGTTGAGCAACTGGGACATGAACCAGTGCCCATAGTGGATCCTGATGCTTGCAAGGCAAAGATTTAGCCACTGAACCATCATGCTAGACTCCATTTTTCTCTTGAAGTTGCTGATATGGGACTTTCCATGCTTACAAAAGTTACACGTTTGTTGTCATTCATGTAGAAAATGTATACAGTTCCGAATAAGAAATAAAAATATCACACATCTGTACCTCCAAGAAACAGACACTATTTGGTTGTTGGCATAATTCCGTCAGATAAGATGTAGGAGTCTATATAATGCGATCTACCAAAATTAAATCATGAGGCAATTAATTATCTAAATAGACTTAAAACAAGGACAGATATTAAATCAGTAATGAAATCCCTTCCAAACAAAAAAATTCTTGGGCCGCATGGCTTCACCACTGAATTTTACCAAACGTTTCAATATCTTACACCAATTCTCCACAAACTATTCCAAACAATAGAAAGGGAGACAATTCTTCCAAACTCTTTCTATGAAGTCAATATCACCTTAATACCAAAGCCAGATAGAGAAACAACAGAAAAAGAGAACTACAAAACCAATGTCTTTGATGAACATAGATGCAAAGATCCTCAACTAAATACCAGCCAACAGTAAACAACACATCAGGCAGATTATTCAACCAGACCAGGTGGAATTCATTCCAGGCATGCAGGGATGGTTCAACATTTGCAAATCAATAAATGTGACACACCAAATCAACAGATTGGAAAAAAAACATATGATCATCTTATTAGAAGCAGAGAAGGCATATGATAAAAACCAACAACGCTTCATGCTTAAAGTTGTAAGCAAGTAAGACACAGAAGGAACATTCTATAATACAATCAAAACAATATTAAAAAGCCCAATGCCAGCATCATACTAAATTGGGAAAGACTGGAAAATTTTCCACTAAAATCTGAAACTAGACAAGGATATCCACTCTCACCACTGCTATTCAATATAATATTGGAAGTCCTTGCCAGAGCTACTAGGTAAGAGAAACAAATGGAAGAAATTCAAATTGGAAATGAGAAATTGAAACTATCCTTCTTAGCAGATGACATGGTTCTCTACATAGGAGAACCAGAAGACTCAGTCAAGAGACAATTGTGGGCCCAGCGTCCTGGCCTAGTGGCTAATGTTCTTACCTTGAAAGCATTGGGATCCCACATGGACATCAGTTCTAATCCCTGCCACCCTAATTCCCATCCAGCTCCCTGCTTGTGGCCTGGGAAAGCAGTCAATGACAACCCAAAGCCTTGAAACCCTGCACCCACGTGGGAGACCCAGAAGAAATCCTGGCTCCTGGCTTCAGATCAGCCGTTGCGGTCACTTGGGGAGTGAATCATGGGACGGAAGATCTTACTCTCTGTCTCACCTCCTCTCTGTATATCTGACTTTGCAATAAAAATAAATAAATCTTTTTTTAAAAAAAAGAGAGAGAGAGAGAGACTATTGCAACTCCTAAGTGACTTTGGCAGGGTAGCAGGATTCAAAATTAATAAACACAAACCTATGGCACTAGTATATACAAATCACTCCATGGGTAAGAAATTGTAAGCACAGTCCCCTTTAAAATAGTGGAGAGGAGGGCCCGGCACCGTGGCCTAGCGGCTAAAGTCCTCGCCTTGAAAGCCCCGGGATCCCATATGGGCGCCGGTTCTAATCCCGGCAGCTCCACTTCCCATCCAGCTCCCTGCCTGTGGCCTGGGAAAGCAGTTGAGGACGGCCCAATGCATTGGGACCCTGCACCCGCGTGGGAGACCCGGAAGAGGTTCCTGGTTCCCGGCTTCGGATCGGCGAGCATCGGCCCGCTGCGGCTCACCTGGGGAGTGAATCATCAGACGGAAGATCTTCCTCTCTGTCTCTCCTCCTCTGTGTATATCTGGCTGTAATAAAAATGAATAAATCTTTAAAAAAAAATAGTGGAGAGGAATCTTAAATAACTTGAAATTAATCTAACTAAATATGTGGAAGATCTTTATGATGAAAACTAGAAAATATTTTTTTAAATGAGATAGAAGAAGACATTAAAAGATGGAGAACCTTACCATGTTCCTGGATTGGCAAGATAAGCATCAGCAAAATGTTCATATTACCAAAAGCAATACACAGATCCAATGCAATCCCATTCAAAATCCAACAACATTCTTCTCAAAAATACAAAAGAACACAGAAGTTCACCTGGAAACGCAAGAGACCACAAATAACCAAAGCCATCATAAAGGGAAAAAAAAGCTGGAGGAATCACAATTCCAGATCTCAAGACATACCACAGAGCAGTGGTCATTGAAACAGTCTGGGACTGGTTCAGAAGCAGAGAAGAAGATCAATGGAACAGAACAGAAACACCAGAACAGAGCCCACCCATGTAGAGCTAACTAATCTTTGACAAGAAAACTGAAAACAATCCAGGGAAAAAGCTCTTTTCCGGGTACCTAAAAAATTTCACAGTGATCATGCTGTTTAATTTCTGCAAACTGAAAAGCAGGAAATCTATCTCCTTGTTTTAACTGGTAACTTCCTTATTGTTATTGATGATGATTTTTTTTAAATGTTTATTTATTTTTATTGCAAAGTCAGATATACAGAGAGGAGGAGAGTCAGAGAGGAAGATCTTCTGTCTAATGATTCACTCCCCAAGTGACCGCAGCGGCTGGTGCTGTGCCGATCTGAAGCCAGGAGCCAGGAGCCTCCTCCAGGTCTCCCACGTGGGTGCAGGGTCCCAAGACTTTGGGCCGTCCCTGACTGCCTTCCCAGGCCACAAGCAGGGAGCTGGATGGGAAGTAGGGCGGCCGGGATTAGAAGCGGCTCCCATATGGGATCCCAATGCATTCAAGGCGAGGACTATAGCCCCTAGGGCCTGGTGATGAATGTTTTAAGATACTTTTCTGAGTTGCCCATTTATCTATCATTCTTCACTTATCTCTTAATACTGTTGTTTTAATTTTTTATTACAGTTCTTTGTATACCAAAAATATTAACATTAATAAATATGTGACAAAATGTTATTTTGAACTATATGTAGACGAGTGTCGTGTTTTTTTTTTTTACTTAAGTAAAAGATTTATTTATTTATTTGACGGTAGAGCTAGAGAGCAAGAGAATTTTCCATTTGCTGGCTCACTTTCCAAAGGCTTCAACAGCCGGAGCTGGGCCAGGCCAAAGCCAGGAATCCAGAGCTCCTTCCCTATCTCCCATGTAAGTGCAGAGTTCAAGATCGAGAGAGGAAGAAAGGAAGGAAAGAAGGAAGGAAAGAAGGAAGGGAGGAAAAGTGCTAGTTCACTTCCCAAAATGGCACAACAGCCAGAGCTGGACCAGAACAAAGCCAGCAGCTTCATCCATATTTCCTACATGTATTCAGGGGCCCAAGGTGTTGGGCTGAACTTCGCTGCTTTTCCAGGTGCAATAGCAAAGAGCTGGGTTGGAAGTGAAGCAGCAGGGACATGAACTGGTTCCCATAGGGGTTGCTGGCAACACAGTGGCTTCCCCTCATATAACACTGCCTCTGCCAGTTGTATTCTTATGCTCAGATGCCATTTTATTTGATTTGATTATTTTATCTTATTTTAGATTTACTTTTATTTGAAAAGAAGATCTAACAGAGAGGAGAGAGAGAGAAGCTGTTGCATCTGCTTGCTTACTCCCCAGATGGCAGCAGCAGCCAGAGCTGAGTTGATCTGAAGCCAGGAGCCAAAGCTTCCCCTGGGTCTCCCACATGGCAGAGGAGCCCAAGACTTGAGCCATTCTCTGCTGCCTTCCCAGGCCCCACACAGAGAGCTGGATCGCAAGCAGAGCAGCTGGGATGTGCCACACCCATACGGGATGCTGCCTCCACAGGGTGGAAGATTAACATACCAGCCCCTCAAATACAATTTCTATCAAGATAAATCTGAGGCGTTTAATTTTTGTCTTTTTGTTTTTTTTGTGTGTGTATGATTTTGGCCTTTTGATCATGCTTTAAGAGATTTTATAAAATATGTGAAGTATTCTTGCTTTTAATTTTATTGTCTCACGTTTCTGCATCTAGGTGAGTGATATTTCTAAAATGCTGTTAGTCATGTCACGCTCGATTGCTTGCAACCCACTCCTCTCTCCTGTCCCGGCCCATTGTGGTAGCAAAATACCTCTTGGCTCAACTCCCAGGCTGTCAAAGTGGCCCTCTTGGGGATTATGTCTCTCGTTATTGTCATTGTCAGACACGGCAGTGCTCCGGGCTCGGGCTCGTAGCCTGCCCTCCCCCTGCCAGCATGGGCATCCTCATTGTTCATGCTCTGCGTGCTTTAGCATGCTGCCACTACTACTAAGAGTTCTTTTTCTTCCTTCAATTGACCTTTGAACGATTTGAACAATTTGAACACTGTGATGGATATTTTATACTTTTTCCCGATTACAGCCAAGAAAGTACCTGCTTTTTTTTAGGGAAACCCCTTCCTATGGTCTGCAGCCCTGGTTGGGTGTCCAAGGGCAGGTTCAATCCACCCATCAGGAAAACCCAGAGGCCCTTACAGCCCCTCTCATTCTATGACCATAATTTTATACAGATGTAACTTATATCTTCAATTTGCATTGTTCCCCCAATCAAAAGTATATTATAGACCTCTTCCTTGTTAACACAAAGGTATCTTTTCACTTTTTTCTTTGCTTTGTCTTTGTCTCAAGGTTTGAACGATTGTTGGTTTAGCAGTTGTCTTTGCTGTGCTACCATGCTAGGCCCACCTCATAGACATTTTGATAATATTAATTTTGAAAAATTAATTGTTAGGGTATGAAAGATGGACATTCTCTTCTGGTGATACAACTGTAAGAAGGGGAATTTGACAATATCTGGCATCTGCTAAATGCAAATGTAAAAATCGGTATCCCGCTGACTCAGCTGAAGAGCTCCTGGCTCCTGGTTTCGGACTGGCTCAGTTCCAACCATTGCAGCCGCTTGGGGAGTGAACCATCGGATGGAAGATCTTCCTCTCTGTCTCCCCTCCTCTCTGTATATCTGACTTTCCAATAAAAATAAATAAATCTTTTGAAAAAACTATTCTTTTTATAAATTTTAAATTATTTTTAAAGTTATCTTTATTGGAAAGGCAGATATACAGAGAGGAGGAGAGACAAAGATGAAGATCTTCCCTCTGTTGATTCACTCCCCAAGTGACCACAATGGCCAGAACTGAGCTGACCTGAAGCTAGCAGCCAGGAGCCTCTTCTAGTTCTCTCACATGAGTACACGGTCCCAAGGTTTGGGGCCGTCCTCAACTGCTTTCCCAGGCCACAAGCAGGGAACTGGACAGGAAGTGGGGCTGCTGGGATTAGAACCGGAGCCCTCATGGGATCCGGGCATGTGCAAGGTGAGGCCTTTAGCCATTAGGCTACTGTGCCGGGAAAATTCTTTTGTATTGTGCTTTATAAGGGTGTTTTAAAACATTCCTGGAAGATGTAGTCAAAAGTAAGTTTTATTTTAGTGCAAAAAAAAAAAAGTTTGACATCTACAGATAGTTTTTCCCATAGTGCATTTCCACGGAGTTTTTGAGGACACTTAGAATGGCAGACACATAACTGGTCCAAACTCAGTATGTGTACAATACATGGTGAACTATAATGTCAGCAATGGGTTTTAATTAGTAACAATGGATTCATCCATAGTGGCTCATTAATTGCAGCAGCATACTACACTGATCAAGACACTGATATTGGAGGGAGCTTAGAAGGGAAAACTGGTGGGAATGCAGCATTGTTTACATCCTACTCACTTTGTAAACAAACGCCTCTAAAACAATAGCATTAAGTAGGTGGGAAAAGTCTTTTGACTGCTTCAAGCAAAAAGAATAAGACTACAGAGGTAGTGTGCATGATAATAGAATGGGATAAACAGCATGCTGAAAGTCCCTTATGTTTCAATGAGAGTGATGGTTGCCTGGTTAAGCATACTGTCACTGTCACTAAGAGTTCTCTTTCTCAACTGAGCTTTGAAATGCTGAGCAACATGCACACTGCAGAGAATATTTCACATTTTTTTCCAGATTACTGCCAAAAAAAGTTGGTGCTGTGGCACAACAGGCTAATCCTCCACCTTCAACTAGCAGCATCCCACATGAGTGCCAGTTTGTGTTGGGGCTGCTCCACTTCCCATCCAGCTCACTGCTTGTGGCCTGGAAAGCAGCGGAGAATGGTCCAAGGCCTTGAGCCCCTACCCCCACATGGGAGACCCAGAAGAAGCTCCTGGCTTTTGATTTTGGATCAGCTCAGCTCTGGCTATGAATAATTTGGAGAGTGAAGCAGTGGATCAAAGATCTTTCCCTCTTCGTCTCTCCTTCTACCTGTAAATCTCTTTCAAACAAAAATAAATAAATACATTTTAAGTAGAATTAGTACAACTTGGCTAATACATGCTTCCTGGGAATATGAGGGGAAAAGAGAAGTGCAGGATAGTTTCTAGGTGCAAAAAGAAGAAAGAAAGAAAGAAAGAAAGAAAGAAAGAAAGAAAGAAAGAAAGAAAGAAAGAAAGAAAGAAAGAAAGAAAGAAAGAAAGAAAGAAAGAAAAAGAGAGAGAGAGGGAGGGAGGAAGGAAGGAAGGAAAATAACAACTTTTTAATTTGAAATAAGTTTAAAGTTTTAGGAGAACTGCAAAGAGACCACAGAGGGTTCCCTTAGAACTCCTCATGGCTTCTCTTAATGCCAGCATCTTACGTCATCAAGGAGTGTTATAACCAAAGCACGAAATGTCCATTGGAATAATGTAACCAGCCAAACTTCAGACTTTTTATTAATGTTCACTGGTCTCTCGCCAATGTCCCCATCCTCACTGATCATTCATAACTTTGCTCAGCTTATTTTGTAGAATGTCCCTGAGCGTGGACTTGTCTGAAGTTCTTCATGATGATATGGAAGGGACATATTTTGGGGAATATAGAGATTCCATGGCCTTGGCAGTGAGTGACCCCCCAGGACCTGAATGTATTATTATCTTACAATTGACTTGCATCACTTGCATACAATGCCTTTGGCCGTCTTCTCTAGGGAAAAGCCACTATTTTATTTTCCTTCATGTTTGTATACTCTAGTATGCAAATATAATGGATACTGGTTTTTAGCTATAGAGAAATTATAAATGAAGAGGCTGTTATAGTTTGGGAAATGAGTTGTCGCGATGTTGAAAAGAGATAAGGGAAGGTTTTATTGTAGACTGCAACAGGTTATCCTTATGGGAGAGATTTCTAGTTCTGAAGCTCCAGTAAGACATCTAGGCTGAAGGAGACCACAGGCAATTGGAGTGCCTTCGGAGGCCAAGAACTCTGAGGTCACCCACCCCCGTTTGGTTCTACCACATGGGATGAAAGCAGCCCAAATCCTTCCTCACAGGATCCAAGGTCATCGGAATAACAGCCAGGAGCCATGAGAGGCCCGCAGAAACAGAACAGTAAACTTCCTTTGGGACTAGGGAGAGGAGCTTTCTCTGGTCCTTACTTAGTTCCAACTTTGGATCCCCACCCTCGCTTGCAATGACCATCAGGGTCGCTCCGGAGCCCCCCCGCCCCCCCAAAAAAAGCAAACAAAAAAAATTAGAATAGATAGACAGAACGACAAGGAAAGCTTAGAACCAGACAGGAAACGGTCAGCGAGGATTCATTTATATCTTACTAGGTGGGACACAAAGATTAGTTACTCCTCACTAAGGTATTGAAGATTTCTCTGCACACCCCTCCTAAAACTGTTCTGCACGTCAACTGTAGACAAAGGCCTTGTTAGAGTTATAAGCCAGTTTACACTACCCGAAAAACAGCCAGGTTCAGCAAAATCATGCTTCAACACTATGAACTGCTAAATACTAAAATGAAAATAGACACAAGACAGCTGAATAGTATCCTATAGCCATTTTAAGGTGTATAGCAGCCGTTCTATATATAAACTGAAATTGAAATGTCAATGAAGTGGTCACAGGATGTGGTTAAGAACTTGCATTTTTTTTAACATATTGGTCACTCAGTACCATGTCAATTAATTCCATAATGTTGTAAATTGTTGTTGATGTTATGTTGGGGTTTCTAATTGATCAGGATGACATTCTGCCAGCTCTACCTTCAGACCAGAGATGGTCTCCCCAGGAAACTGTTGAATTTATCTGGACAATAAGATGCTGGACTCTATGCTTGATATACGTTTTCAAAGAAAGAATCTTGACAGAATTTGAACTGTAATACTGCAACAAGGTGGAGGAATCCACCATGGGGGGAGGGCACAGGGAGGGATTGGGGGAATCCCAGAGCCTATGAAACTGTGTCACATAATGCAATGTAATTAATAAAAAATAATTAAAAATACATCTAGGCTGAAGATAAATGGTACAAATGATTCATATTTGATGCTTCTCAAAGCTGTAGGTCATGCACAGAGTATGCAGTGATACTAAATGGCTGAGAAATGGAATGCTCAGAGCATCAAAATTTAGGAAGGTAGAGGCAAGGAGAGTGAACTGATGGCAACAGGTGAACAGGGTAAATACAGACTTCTAGGGAACCAGCATAGAATGGGGTCATAGAATATGCAAGAAGAGGGTCTAGTGCAATAGCTCAATTGCCCAGTGCTCCTTCTGCAAGCACCAGGATCACATATGGGTGACAGTTCATCTCTCCACTGCTCCACTTCCCATCCAGCTCCCTGCTTGTGGTCTGGGAAAGCAGTTACAGGATGGCCCAAAGCCTTGGGACCCTACACCTGCATGGGAAACCTGAAGAAGCTCCTGGCTTCAGATCAGCTTAGCTTCAGCAACTGTGGTCACTCGAGGAGCGAACCAGTGGATAGAAGAGCTTTCTCTCTGTCTCTCCTTCTCTCTGAAAATCTGCCTTTCCAATAAAAATAAATAACTTGTTAAAAAAAAAAAAAAAGAAAAGAAAATGCCAAAAGAGAGGTTGGTGCTGTGGCATAGCAAATAAAGCCACCACTTGAGATACTGGTGTCCCATGTGGGCCTCAGTTCATTTCTCAGTTTCCCAGCTCCATTTCTGATCAAGCTCTCTGCTAATGCACCTGGGAAAGCAGCAGAAGATGGTTTACATGCCTGGACCTCTGCTAGCCACCTGGGAGACCCAGATGACCCCTGGCTCCTGCCTCCTGGCTTCCTGGCCCAGTACAGGTTGTGATCATTCAGGCAGTGAACCAGTAGGTAAAAATTGTTCTTTCTCTCACAAATCTTATCTCCCTGTAATTTTATTTTCAAAATAAATAAATCTTTAGAAAAGAAAACTGAAAGTAAACTTTATCACAATCCAATCAACAGCAGTATTAGTTGCAAATAAGTGTCAATTTAGAACAGATTTGAAAAGGAATCATTGGATGTGGTAACCAGGTTGTCTCTGGTAATTTTGTTCACTGTTGTTTTGGTGGAGTGGAAGGGATGGCATCCATATTTCAATTAGATAAGGGAGAGAGTGTTAGAATGATGGTTGGGAATATCCAACACCTTTGAGGGTGTGGACAGAAAATGACAGCTCCGTGATCATCCAGCAGATTGCTAGGACTCACAGACTGGTCCAGATGGCTCCTCGTCATGTCATCTCTGCACACTGGTGCACTGGGGGCTGAACAGATTGCCGAGTGCAGCAAAGACTTATACGAAAAGTATGTCTGCTAGGAAGATAACTTTTCTTCATTTTCGCAAGTAAAAACACCAATTCTGAGGTGGATGAAGGTTCATGAATATGAACAAAGCACAAAGGAAAGCAAGAGGTAAGTTGTCAAGTAATTGAAACACTGGACTGGTAAAACTTTTTTTCTAAAAGTTTGTTTATCTTTTCTGGAAAGTCAGATTTACAAAGAGAAGGAGAGGCAGAGAGAAAGATCTTTCATTGGTTGGCTCACTTCCCAAGAGGCTGCAATGGCTTTGGGCCGTTCTTGACTGCTTTCCCAGGCCACAAGCAGGGAGCTGGATGGGAAGTGGAGCAGCTGGTACGTAAACAGGCACCCATGTGGGATCCTGATGCAAGCAAGCTGAGGACTTTAGCCACTAGGCTAGTGAGCTGGGCCCAGGTCAAGCATAATTTTTAATCACTCATGTTTCCAAGGAGTCATGGGAAAAGGCTGATAAATTGAATTAAATAATGGCACCCAAAAAGGAAGTAATTTGAAGACCATGAGAGTGTGGTGTACAGGGTATGGTGCAAAAGCTTAATTAGCTAATCCTCACCTTCAACATCGGGATCCCATATGGGTGTCAGCTCTGTCTCAGTTGCTGCACTTTCCCATCCAGCTCCCTGCTGTGGGCTGGGAAAGCAAACAAGGACGGCCCAAAGTCTTGGGCCCCTGAATCCATGTGGGAGACCTGGGAAAAGCTCCTGGCTCCTGGCTTCAGATCAGCTCAACTCCAGCCATTGTGTCGCTTGGATTGTGAACCAGCAAGTGGAAGATCTTTGTGTGTCTTCTTCTATCTGTAGATCTGCCTTTCCAATAAAAATAAGTAAATATACACTTTTTAAAAGTGTGGTATACAGAACCTATATAAAGGAAACACCAAAGGAAGGCTTATATTTAATCAGAAATATTTGGGTGGGCATTGTGGAAACATGGGTGATTAAGCCACTCTTGGGGTGCCTCATTCTGTGTTAGAGTGCTCCACTGAGTCTTACCACTTCTACTTCCGATTTAGTCTCCTGCTAACACATCCTGGAGGCAGCAGATGATGGCTCACATTGTTGGGTTTCCGACCACCCACCAGGGAAACCCTCATGGAGTTCAGCCTGGTTCAACCATTTTGGAAATGAACTAGCAGATAAACGATTCTCTCCCTGTGTCACTCTGTCTTTCGAGTAGATGAAAATCAAGAAGTCAATAACTAAGCATTACCTGCACACACAAGAACATAGTTTAAGGAAGGTAAAGTTTTATCTGTTCCTGGGGATCTGAGTTTGCAGCGATACCAGGAGATAAAGTGATACTGAGAGGCAGACTGGCCGGTAACCAGTCAGTTTGCTCAATCAAGCTTTGAGTAACAAGGGTTTCCAGCTAGACTCATCAGAGCTGAGTCCCAGGCACTTGGGAAATGCTTGCTGCCCAATCAGTACCTGAGCTCAGTTTGAGACCCAAAGGCAGAAGGCAAGACTAGCTTCAGAGAAAAACAGCCGGGTGCTTTGAAAACACCACCCTTGGGGGAGGGGTGTTTATTCTCGGGCATTTCTAACTCCTTTGAGCAGTTAAAGACCAGGGCTTTCACCACAGGCGGATGGCAAGAAATGCTCAAGGAAATGACACATCTGAGAAAGTAGCAGTCAAAACCCTAAAATCCAGGAAGTGACCGAAACAGTAACCATAAAACATCTGTCAGGTTGCCTTTTGTCTTCCATGAGTGCTTGAGTGTATCACCTGGCCATATTGTAATCATCTGTACCAAATGAAGGAATCTCAGGGGACCCGTCATTTCAATGGTGAGACAATGAGGCTGGAGTGCCATTCAGGCAGAGTACTGACTGAGGAGGCAAAGCCCACTGCTGGAGGATACAGTGCCCAGGACCTCCGTTTCTAGCCCATTTCTTTCTTATTTTTTTTTAAAGATTTATTTTTATTTTTATTGGAAAGTCAGATGTACAGAGTAAGAGAGACAGTGAGGAAGATCTTCCATCCGTTGATTCACTCCCCAAGCGGCCGCAACGGCTGGAGCTGAGCTGATCTAAAGCCCAGGAACTTCTTCGGGTCTCCCACACCGGTGCAAGGTCCTAAGGCCTTGGGCTGTCCTCAACTGTTTTCCCAGGACACAAGCAGGCAGCCGGAGGGGCAGCAGGGCTGCTAGGGTTATAACCAGAGCCCATATGGGATCCTGGTGCTTGTAAAGTGAGGACTTTAGCCGCTAGGCTACTGCACTGGGCCCGCTGTTTGGTTTGGTTTGGTTTGTTTGTTTTTCTTGTCTGTATCTAGCTCTGTTGCAGTTACATGGAATATCCTTTGTGCCTACACCTGGGTTAACTCTATCACATTTATCACATTTATAATTCTTATTTATTCATGCCCCCTTCAGTCTTTGTTTCTTTGTTATTCATTTTTTTCTGCTTTCTTATTTTAAGAATTTTACATTAACTCCACTTTCTTTCAATATATCAACTAAGCATCTAAAAATCATTTTAGTGGTTCTTCTAGAGTTTACAATCTGTGTTTATAACCAATCCAAATGCGTTTACAAATAACAGCACCATTGGAGGTAACTTCCCACAGGGTATTTCCAGTTCCTCCCTTTCACACAGCCCCCACCTGTGCCGCCTTGTTTCTTTAGCACAGAGAGAAAAACTCTAGTATTCTAACACTGTAATCACCTTGCTCCTCATGTTGCCAAACCTCATCTCCATGGCTGGTTTTGTTTTCTGTTTGTTTGCCACATCGCTTGTCGAATAACCAGGTACACCTGTGCGTGCCTTAACTTCCAACTTCCTGAGAGTTCTTTCCTAGTTTTTTTTTTTTTTTTTAATTTTCTCAGCAGATATTCACTTACTCTCTCTCTTGCTTCTTACTGTCCAAGGATCTAGAATCCTTAAGTAAGCTGAATAGTCAAGACCCTCACCTCTGTGGAAAATGACTGTCAGGGCAGGAGACATTGCCTAAGTGAGTACCTGACACTTGATTGGAAGTTCTCAGTGCTGGGAAGAATCTGAAGTGAGGTTGTAGAAGTTCTCCATTGTTGCTGCCGGAGATCAGCAAAGTGGTTTCTGCACCACAAATGGGTCACCTAAAGTCCCAACATGGGTCTCACCAGGCCAAGGATTGGCAGGTGAGTTTCGTTTCCAAGCCCATAACGGAGATCCGTTTTCTTGCCTTTTCCAGGTGCTAGAGGCATCTACATTCCCTGGTTTACAGCCCTTCCTTCATCTTCTAAGCTAGCAATAGTTTAAGAAGTTAGATTATACTGACACAAATTCCAGTGACATAAACAATTTGGGTTCTGTCTTCCACTTTAAGGACCCTGATAATTATACTGGTCCACTTACATAACGCAGAATAGTCACACTATTTTGAGTTCAGCTGATTGACAAACCCAATTCCATATGCTACCATCGTTTCCACTTGGCAAGGAACTTAATATAACCAGGGGCTCTGAGAATGTGCTCTAGGGGACGTGGCTCTGTGGGCCTTGATGTGTGAGGACAGGTGCTTGCAGGGTTTCTGTGGGGAACCAGTTCTGACGGACATGAATGAGCAGATCTTGCAGAGATCTGGAGAAACAGCATTCTAGGCAGAAGGAACAGAGAGAACAGAGGTCCTCTGACTGGAAGCAAATCTTCCGAGTGCAGGAACAGATGAGACTGGGCAGAAGGGAAGGCCCAAGGAGGGCTGGAGGTAGACATAGCATTCAGCCAGATGGATGGATACCTACTAGAGATTTTGCACCACAAAGTAACCAACTTCATTTGGGGTATTTTATTTTTATTTATAAAATAAAGACGTAAATAAAGAGAAGGAGAGAGAAAAAAAGTTCCCATCTGATGATTCACTCCCCCAATCACGGCAATGGCTGAGACTGGGCTAGGCCAAAGCCAGGAGTCAATGACTTAATCTAGATCTCCCATATGAGTAATATGTACCCAACTTTTCAACCATCACACTTCAGCATCATGTTCTTAGGGTCTATACTGGCAGAAAGCTGGAGACAGGTGCTGGAGCTGGGACTTGAACTCAGCCACTCTTTATTGTTAATTATTTTTAAATGTTTATTGGAAAGTTTCTCTCTCTAAGAGAAAGATCTTCTATCTGCTGGCTCTCTCCCCAAATGGCATTCATGACTAGAGCTGAGCTTATCTGAAGCCAGGAAAAAGGAGCTTCTTTCAGGTCTCCTACAAAGGCGCAGGATCCCAAGGCTTTGGACCATCCTCTACTGCTTTCCTAGACCACAAGCAGGGAGCTGGATGGGAAGTGGAGCACCTGAATACAAATCAGTGGCCATATGGGATCCAGGTGCTTGGATGGGGAGGATTAACCCATTGAGCCATTGTGCTGGACTTATACCTAGTTGCTCTTGTATAGGATGTGGGCATCCTAACCAAGGTCTTAACTGCTGGGCTAAATGTCGGTCCCTAATTAGCGGTATCACATTAGTTGTCATAAGGAAAATGATTTCTAGAGGGGAATACTTGAGATGCAAATAGGAGGCTATTTCAATAAACAAAATGAAAGAGAATAAACTGAGAATGGTACCACTGGGTTTTGAGAAATGAAAATGGACTCTGAACGCGTTTTGAAAAGAAAGGCTACTGAATTAGCCCAGGCACTTTTGCTGTGGGAAATGATGAAAAAGAAGACTAAAGGAGAATCTTGATATTTGGACTGAAGAAATAAGGGGATTTACTGAAAGGCAAAACACTGAGCAAGGTACAGATTCGGAGTAGCCATGGAAAGTTCTTCTCTGGGAAGGTTAAGTGGGAGAGGCTTGGCACAGCTCCATGTGAAATTTGGGAATTTGTGAGTTTGGGCTGCCACAACAAGACCCCACAAAACAGACAGCTCAAACTATGGACATTCCTGTCCTCACTGTGCTGGAGGCCGTGAGTCCCAGATCAAGTGGACAGCAGATTCAGTTCCTGGTGGAGCCTCTCTTGAGTTTGCAGATGATGCCGTCTTGTGTCTGCACACAGTCAAGGCTCTGTGTCTTACTTTCTTCTTTCTACACTAACACCAGTTGTCAGATTTTAGAGCCTACCATTATAACCTCATCTAGCCTTCATCCGCTCCCAAGAGGTCCATCTCCAAATGCAGAAACATGGGAAATTCAAAAATTGAACCTGCAGATGGACACATTTCCGCCCATAGACAAGCCCAGCAGAGAGGCCAGTGCTCAAGAGGTAAACCAGGGCTACCTTGCAACAGAGATAGCTTCCCTCATCCAGCCACCTCCCTGTGTGTGTGGCTAGAACTATGAGCACAGTGTGATAGGAATCCTGTGATTATACCACGTCTTGTGTGAAAAAGGAGTTTCTACAAGCCATCACAGTCCTAAGGATTTGAATAAATCGAAAGGAAGATGATCCTAGGTGGGTCCAACCCAGTCAGGACAGCTCTTACAAGGCAGAGGTTGTCCCTGGTTGGCCCCAGGAGAGGCCTGCAGAATCTTAGATTGTGAACTCCCGTGGGGAGAGGTGGTCTCTAAGTCTGAGAGTCATTCACTGGCCAAGAGCCAGCAAAAAACCCAGGGATCTCTATCAGCCAGTCACAAGGATCTAACTTCTGCAATAATCACAATGAACCCAGAACAACTGAGCACCCGATGAGCCCACAACTTCTAGATACCCAGAGAGGAGGCTTCAGCTACACCATGTGCAAAATCCTGACCACAGAAGCTGAGATAATACATTGGTGCTGTCTACAACTGCCATGGCATCACTAAATTATCACGTAGTTGTAGAAAACTAATGCTCTCTCTCTCTACTAATCCCATGTCTCAAACTACGTGATATTGGCATCTTGGTTCTTACCTCTTACATCACCACTGCTCTAGCACCCTGTCCCACTCCAGAGCTCCTGATGGGTGCTGGGAAACTTAGTGGCTGGGGGACTGGAGCATCAGTTTTCCGGTTTAACATCGTGCGTCCTGAAGTCATTTTCTCTCATCCTTCTTGATTCTCATTTAGATCTCCACCTTTATCTGAGATCCCTTGCCTTCAATTTCACAGAGCAAAGAAGAGCGACTATACAAGATATCACAGAAACATCACATCTATTCCTAAGAAACAGGAGCTACAAATACAAATCAATGAGCAAACTTTTGCTAGGAATTGGAGGAAGATTAGCCCTCAGCGACTAGCTACTTTGAGAGCTGGCTGCACACTGCTTTCTTTCTTTTTATTTTTAAGATTTATTTTATTTTTATTGGGAAGGCAGATATACAGACAGGAGGAGAGACAAAGAGGAAGATCTTCTGTCTGATGGTTCACTCCCCAGGTGGTCGCAATGGCTGGAGCTGAACTGATCCAAAGCCAGGAGCCAGGAACCAAGAGCTCTTTTGGGTCTCCCATGCAGGTGCAGGGTCCCAAAGCTTTGGGCAGTCCTTGACTGCTTTTCCAGGCCACAGGCACGGATTTGGATGGGAAGCAGGGCCGTTGGGATTAGAATCGGTGCCTATATGGGAATCCCAGCGTGTTCAAGGCAAGGACTTTAACCCCTACACTATCGTGTCGGGTCCATGCACTCTGCTTTCTAAAGGAGGTCTTCTGTTGGCTTTGGGTTTCCTCTGTCTCTGGGAACTCTTCACAAACATCCTGCGTTGGATCTTTGTTCTGACACCCATGGATTTCTGCTGAGTCCTCAATCTGCCCACTCTCTTTGAGGGACCTTCTGTTGTCAACACTACTCCAAACCAAATTCCCAGCCTCTTCTCCACCTCGAACATTTTAGTATGTGCACACGGCAGTCTGCTCAACATTTTCTGAAGGGTGACAGTCAACCTCACATTCAAGTTGACAAAGCTGAATTACTCATTCCCGTATGACCCTATCTTGCTCCAAAGACGGGTTAGTCTCAGGGAGAGACACTAGTAAGCAGGTTCTCATATTCAGATTACTTACTGGTTTAACTTCTTTATATCACTCCATCCTGCTGGCTCGGTCCACCTCTTGGACATGGAGTGAGTCTGTGCCATGATCCTTCACTGAATTCTGCTAGCTGGGTCCTGGTGCTATAGCCTAGTGGCTAAAGTCCTTGCCTTGCATGTGCTGGGATCCCTTATGAGTGCCAGTTTGTGTCCCCGTGGCCATGTTTTCCATCCAGCTCCCTGCTTGTGGTCTGGGAAAGCAGTAGAGCATGGCCCAAGGCCTCGGGACCCTGCACCCATGTGAGAGACTCAGGAATCTCCTGGCTCCTAGCTTCAGATTGGATCAGCTCTGGCCATTGTGGCCGCTTGGGGAGTGAACCAATGGATGGAAGAGTTTTCTCTGTCTCTCCTTCTCTCTGCCTTTCCAATAAAAACAAATGAATCTTTTTGAGAGAAAGAAATAGAAGCAATCACATCCATTGAACTGGATGCCCACACTGACTCTGACTTCAGAAGTGGAAGTGAACATTGTCTCATCCTATTTTCTTTTTTCACTTGTTCTCATCCAGTTAGCATTTATGTGTGGTCTGAGGACCATCCGTCTCACATGGCTCTGCTGGCTGATTAAATGTATATTGGCAAGTGCTGAATGAAGCATGCAGAATCAGTCTTGATAGCATAGGGCTTGGAATTTGCAAGTCCTCTGTGTGATTCTCTGTTACATTAAAATGCATCCATTCTGTGGTGTCTGAATGGTGGTGTGGGAAATAGATGAGTGAGTCATGGTTCCCATCTTGTAGGAGTTCACAGATTCAACCTGATAAAAAACTGAAGATGTACCCGATGACAATACATGAAGTTTCATGACAGAGCTCTAAGCAAAGGAACCACAGAAGTGTATACAATCAGCTTTTTCTATACAGATTCCACATCTGTGCAATCAACCAGTCACAAATCAAAAATATGTGAGAGATAAATATTGTGCCTGCATTTAACATGCTGCTTTTTTCTTATTGCTTCAACAATGCTGTGCAACAATTAGTTACATAACATGAATACTGTAATTATAAGTTTTAAAGATAATTTAAGGCATTTCAGAGAGAGTGTATAGGACGCATACAAATAAGGTGGCACCTTATACAAAGGACATGAATATCTGAGTTTTTATGTCCATGGGGGTCCTAGAGCCTTATCCCTCAGGGATAGCAAGAGTTAACTGTATTTATAAACCTGGGCCTCTGTTTTGCTCTTTAAAAGGCAATTTCAGTAACACCATTATATTGTATATTTTTGTTCTGGGCTAGGGCACAAGCCCTAGGAATCCATGGGTTAGAGCCAAGGAAAGATGAAAGAACTTGAAACCAGGATGTCAAATATTGCTGCAGCAAATAATCAATTTGGGCTAAATAAAAACTGGAAGTCACCAAAGTTAACCAGAGATTGGATCAATAGACTAGGGAGAAAATCAAAAGCCAAGTCAAGGGCAAAGGTCAGAAGCCTCACAATGCAGGATTCAAGGTCTACATTCCGAGTGGGACTCCAAATTTCCAGGTCCCTTTGAAGACAATCTGGTTGACTACTAAATAAGGAAGGTGTCTGTGATGAGAGGGAGGCAGCAGCCGGGCTGTGTTGACTGTGGCTGAGGCCACTGGGGAGAGATTTCATTACACAATAGCTTTGGTGTGCGTGTGGACCCTGGCCAGAGTAGGCAGCTTGGGAAAGTACAGCTAACAAAGTGGAAAAGAAAGGACACATCACTACAATGGAAGAGGTGGCTTTTTGACAGCTCAAGCGAGGAGGGTTATGAAATACTGACACAGATCTGTTGGCTGACAAAGAAAATTGACAGCCAGTTCAAGTCTGTGCCTTAGTTGCCCTTTTTTTTTTTTCCATGCTGGGCCCGGGATGTGGCTGCCATGGGAACCATTGTTGCTTAGGTTAATAGTGGAGGAAGGGACCAGCCAAGTTGAGTGCATGTTTGTCCTTACAGGTCATCACCCGCATGTCCTGGTTTGTCCAGCTCTGATTTCCAATGGAAAACGATTCATTCTGTCTTTTGTCTCAGCGGGAGGGACTTGTACAGCCTTAATACTTGTGTTTGACTACAGAGGGCCGTCATGATCACTTAGACTCAGAGTCTCCCAAGGGCAGAAGATAGTGGTGCCAACTCATTTTGGTGGCAGAACCAAAGACCAGTTTTTCAAATGGACTCCAAGACTGCTTGGGATCTGGGCTCTGCTTTTTCTCTGATGTCATGTCCTGGTTACATTCCTTCTACATCACGATATTCCAGCCATGTTGGCCTCTTTGATGACCCCAAATATGCCATACATGCTCCTCTCTGTTTAATGAGTTTATAATCCTAAGATCATCCTTATTTTCAAATAGTTTACAATAAAGTCAGACATCAACAAATGTAGAGAAAATATGAGCAGATTTGTGAATCAAAGACATTTGTACACATACAAAAGCAAACTGAAGGAAAGATATGTGCTATTGTAAGTCATTTCTGCACTAACCAGTTGACAAATAATAAACAACTGGCAAGGAAGTTGTTTATACACCAAGGTGTTCAACAAACATTAGGTAATTAGCACATACAAGATGTTAGGGACTGGCCCGCTGCGATAGCGTAATGGCTAAAGTCCTTGCCTTGCACACGCACTGGGATCCCATATAGGAGCCGGTTTTAATCCCAGCAGCACCCACTTCCCATCCAGCTCCCTGCTTGTGGCCTGGGAAAGTAGTCGAGGACGGCCCAAAGCTTTGGTTGGGATCCTGCACCTGCCTGGGAGACCCGGAGGAAGCTCTTGGCTCCTGGCTTCGGATTAGCTCTGCTTCAGCCATTGCGGTCACTTGGGGAATGAACCCCCCCCCCATCAGATCGAAGATCTTCCTCTCTGTATATCTGCCTTTCCAATAAAAATAAATAAATTTTTTTTAAAAAAAGATGTCAGGGACTGAAGATATAAAATATGGCAATATTGCTCTACAGAAGGAATCACATCTTTGGGCAGAGATGGTCTCTCAACTATTACATGTAGTAAATGGATGAAATTTTGGTTTTTTGAAGACATTTACTTACTTATTTATTTATTTGAAAGGCAGAATGAGAGAGAGAGGTATCTTTCATCTGTTGGTTTACTCTCCAAATAGTCATGATGGCTGGGATTGGACCAGGCTGAAGGCAGGAACCAAGAACTGCATCCTGGTATCCACATGGATGACAGAGGCCTAAGGACTTGAGCCATTCTCCACTGCTTTTCCAGGCACATTAGCAAGAAACTGGACTGGAAGCAGAGCGACCAAGACTTGAATGGGCACCCTAGTAGGAGATGTTAGCATGACAGGCATGGCTTATCCCACTGCACCACAATGCTGGCCCTGATAGATACAATTTTATTTTTCTTTCTTTTTGTTTTAAAGATTTATTTTATTTTTATTGGAAAGTCAGATATACAGGGAGGAGGAGAGACAGAGAGGAAGATCTTCTCTCTGATGATTCTCTCCCGAAGCGGCCGCAACAGCTAGAGCTGCACCGATCAGAAGCCAGGATCCTCCTCCAGGTCTCCCACACTTGTGCAGGGTCCCAAGGCTTTGGGCCGTCCCTGACTGCTTTCCTAGGCCAGAAGCAGGGAGCTGGATGGGAAGTGTTGCCGCGGCTCCCAAGGTGAGGACTTCAGCCACTAAGCTACCGTGCTGAGCCCTTTTCAGTCTTTCTGAATTGTCTGCTGATCCACAGAACCCCAGCATATTCTCAACAGCAACAGGCTTTGCTGTCTACATTTTTATTTGTTTACTTTCATTTTGTCTGGTTGAGAGAGAGGGAGAGAAGAAGAGAGGGAGAGAGAGATCTTTTATCTTCTTTCTCTCTCAAACACCTGAAGAGTGAGGACTGAGCCAGGTTAAAGCCAAGAGCCAGGAACTCCATGGTCTCTCAAGTGAGGGGCAAGGATGCCAGTGTCTAAGCTATTGTCTGTCTGCTGCTGCTGCTAGGATGCATATCAGCAGACAACTGGACTGGACGCAGAGGAGCTGGGACTTAAACCAGTTACACTGATAAGGAGCCACGGGAACCCAAAATGACATCTTAACCACTGCATCAAATGCTTGCCTCACCTTGGAAAGGCTCCATGACAAGCTCACTCATTGTTTTGATTTATCTCTCACTTTGGAGCATAACATTGTCTCAAATACTAGAAAGGAACAGAAGGCTGTAATGAATTGAATACTGTCTTTCCCTTGTGCCTATCTAAATCTCCCTCAAATGACAACAGAAGTAAATAAGGTAGAAAAGGAGAAAAAGAAGCAAGAAAAAGGGGCAGGGGAGAAGAACATGGCAAAGGGACTAGAAAACCTGAGAGTAAGAATGCTGTGGAAGCTGAGGAAAGAGCTGGATGAGCTGGTTGGTCCTATTGAGGAAAGCTGAGAGCTAGCAGGAAACCAGCAGGCCAGTGTATTTGCATGTCCAAACTCCAGGGAGGCACAGGATGGAGAGTGTCAGGGGCCCATGATAGTAGGGCAAAGGTCAGCGTTAGGATCAAAGCCTCATTGGAAACTGGGCAAGAGGCCCCTTCCTGATACTTTGCTCCCATCACAGGTACAGACTGGAGATTTGCTCTCCGGATTGCGGACAATCTCTCTGGGGATGATTGAAGAGTGTGTGTGTGTGTGTGTGTGTGTGTGTGTAGGGGGAACTATGCTTTACTCCTTGTAAAAAAAAAGATTTAGTTAATTTTATTACTGTGACACTTGAGGAGAGTGAGTGAGTCAGTGAGCAAGCTAGTTATTTTTTATCCACTGGTTCACTCAACAAATGCCCAGAACAGCCAAGGCTGGGACAGGCCGTCAAGATCCAGCAACCCCATTAACGTCCCCTAAGAGTGTGCCTGGAAGCCAAGTGCTTGAATCACTATTTGCTGCGTTCCCAGGGTGCACACTAGCAGGAAGATGGGTAGGAAGCCATGCCAGGGTTCCACGAGACACTGTGACATGTGATGCAGGAATTCTAAGCAGTGAATTTACTGCTGTACCAAAATGGCCACACCCATTTTTCTTTTTTCCCATTTGATTTTCAGAACACTGGCACCCTCAGGACTGCAATCAGACAAGATATTGGAAACTTTGTTCAGAGGAACATTATTAACCCATGAGGACAGTCCTAGAGATCTTATCAAGAAGGTCTCCAGTGAAGTCTCCCCCAAGTCACTTGGTGACTTGCGTGGTGCTGCCAGTCAGCCCTGCAGTGTCCTAATCTCATGACTGGACAGTCTTGGGTCATCAGACTTCAAACCATCAGCCTCTTGAAGAATAACATCCATTGTGGAATTCAGGCAGTGGAACAGCTAGATGGGATGTGGAACAGCCGTGACTCTAACCGGTACTCATATGGGACGCCTACCCCACAGTCAGAGGATTAGCCTGCTTGCTATCATGCTGGTCCCTGGTAACATCTTTAAAAAAAATTTTTTTGGTTACAAAGTCAGATATACAGAGAGGAGGAGAGACAGAGAGGAAGATCTTCCGTCCAATGATTCACTCCCCAAGTGACTGCAACAGCCAGTGCTGCGTAATCCGAAGCCGGGAACCAGGAACCTCTTCCAGGTCTCCCACGTGGGTACAGGGTCCCAAGGCATCGGGCCGTCCTCGACTGCTTTCCCAGGCCACAAACAGGGAGCTGGATGGAAAGTAGAGCTGCCGTGATTAGAACCGGTGCCCATAGGGGATCCTTGTGCGTTCAAGGCGAGGAGGACTTTGGCCGCTAGGCCATGCCACTGGCCCGTAACATCTTAAAAATATTTTTGAAAGCACTACAATGGAAACACAAGGTGTACAGTAAAAGAAAAGATAACATTCATGGTTCAGGTCATTTCAAAGAAACAGGAGTTCCAGCATGAACAAGAATGGACAGGATCACAAGCCATTCTCAAAAGACATTTCAGAATTCTGAGGATCGGAATGATCTTGAAAAGCTCAACTGTGGATACAATTGGAAACCAGAACGTCACTGGGTCACTCAGAGGCCACTGTGGACTTGAGAATACAACAGAGCAATGCCAGACACTCTGCAGCAAACCCTTTTCCACCTAAAATTCTTTACTCAACCAAATTGAGTCATCATGGTGACAAGGATTTTTTCCTAGGTAGGTAAGGGTCTCAGAAAATGTATCCTGATGCACTCTTTCTTGGAATGTTCATTGAGAATGAGTTCTTATCAAAGAACTAAAAAGACCCTAGATCCAGAAATCACTTTTCAGCACAAGGGAAAGAAGAAAAAACTTCTCTTACTTACCAATTAGTAGCATAAACCCAAAACAAAAAGAGTCCCTATTAGAGCAGGAAAAAAGAAGTCTCTCAGAGGTCAAAACCAAGGAGATGAAGCAGGATGTTTGATGTGTCTACACGGGTCAAGGGGAGCTTTATGTCCATGGTGGAGAGTGAGCTCGTAGTCTCCATGCTGAGAGTTCAGCGACTGGAAGAAAACAAAGGGTGTCATTCCCTTTTGGAGGGGAAAGGCATAGAGAAAAGGAAGGACCATCATAGTTTACTACACAGTGTTTGTGTTGCTACCAAAACAACCAGTCAAATAACCAAAGGATGATGATACAATATGTTGAGAATACAATGGTTATTGTGTATAACTGCACGCGCGTGTATGTGTACAAGAACATGTCTGTGTATTTGGTGGTGAGCAGTGGAGATCTAAAAATCCCATCACACAAGACAAAAGCCAATAAATTATCTGTAAAACAGAAAGATTGCAAAGTAGTACCACGATCACCTTTTAAGAGATATGGAGGGGCCCGGCGGCGTGGCCTAGCGGCTAAAGTCCTCGCCTTCAACGCCCCGGGATCCCATATGGGCGCCGGTTCTGGTCCCGGCGGCTCCACTTCCCATCCAGCTCCCTGCTTGTGGCCTGGGAGAGCAGTAGAGGACAGCCCAGTGCATTGGGACACTGCACCCGCGTGGGAGGCCTGGAAGAGGTTCCAGGTTCCCGGCATCGGATTGGCACGTACCGGCCCGTTGCGGCTCACTTGGGGAGTGAATCATCGGACGGAGGATCTTCCTCTCTGTCTCTCCTCCTCTCTGTATATCTGACTTTGTAATAAAAATAAATCTTTAAAAAAAAAAAAAAGCGATATGGAGATAAATATTTTTGTTTTAAAGGTAGAGTTACAGAGAGAGGGGAAGGGTACAGAGACAGAGAGAGAGAGAAAGAGATTCCATGTGTTGATTCGCTCCTCAAATGGCTACAGTGGTAGGGTTAGGCTGCTCCGAAGCTGGGAGCCTGGAGCTTCTTCTGGATTTCCCTGTAGGTGCAGGGGTCCATGTACTTAAGCCACCTTTTTCTGGTTTCCTAGACCATTAACAAAGAGCTGGATCTCAAGTGGAGCAGCTGGGATGGGAACCAGCACCCACATGGGATTCCAGGGCCACAGGTGGAGGCTGAGCTGCTATATTGCAGTGCTAGTCCCAAAAGAGAATTATAAAAAAATAAAAAAAAAATAGTCTAGTAGTTAAGTTCCCAGATCTCATAACTTTTTTCTTTTTTCACATTTTATTATTATTATTACTATTTTATGATACAATTCCATAAGCTCTGGGATTTCCTTTACCCCTCCCCAAGTTCCCTTCCCCCACACTGATTTCCCCTATGCTGTAACAACAGTATAGCTCCTTTAAAAAAAAATTCATTTATTTATTTTTGCAAAGTCAGATATACAGAGAGAAGGAGAAATAGAGAGGAATATCTGTCTGATGATTCACTCCCCAAGCGACCACAACAGCCAGAGCTGAGCCAATCCAATGCCAGGAGCCTCTTCCAGGTTCCCCCGCGGATGCAGTGTCCCAAGGCTTTGGGCCGTCCTCTACTGCTTTCCCAGGCTACAAGCAGGGAGCTGGATGGGAAGTGAAGCTGCTGGGATTAGAACCGACGCCCAAATGGGATCCCAGTGCATGTTCAAGGCGAGGACTTTAGCCACTAGGCCACACTGCCGGGCCCTAAAGTTTTTTTTATCCCCCATTTTCTCAATGTATTCCTCAGTTAACTCTGAGATTGGCAAAGGCTTTTGCTCCTTTGCAAGGGAATCATCAGTAATATTTATTGTGTCTCTCTCTGTTCTTTTGCTTTTGGTCATTGTACTTCTGGTTAGCAGAATCTCCTCCTTAGGGCTGGTTTCTAAGCTGTGTCACGCACAGGTCCACAGTTTGTTTTACTTACTGCGTTTGGTACCCACTTCTTTGTTTGCAGCCACTTGTGCCACTCCACCCAGTGAGTTTCAGGTCTGGTGTCTTGTGTTAGACTTTCACCACAGTCTCCGGAGCCCCAGCTCCTGGCTCACCACTCCCCACCTCTTGTGACCCCGTACTGTGACTGCACTATTGTCTGTACAACCTCTCTTCCACTTCTGGTTTGAGCAGGTCCCAGGATTAGGGAGATACCAGATGTCCTGAATAGTTAGGTTGTTGGTGGTACTAATCTTGTTGGAACTTGCTGGCCATTAGGTCTGAGGGCCACCTGGACCTATTTTGACCTATAGGATGTTAAAGTAGGTATTATGTTCAATGTGAAACCAGTGCAATGCATTGAGCTGGACATGCTCACTCCCAACTCGGGGCATGTATAGCTCACTGTTGTCCCTGCAGTCTTTTTTTTGTTTTGTTTTGTTTTAAGATATATATATATATATATATATATATATATATATATATATATATATATATATATTGCAATGTCAGATATATTTAGAGAGGAAGAGAGACAGAGAGGAAGATCTTCCATCTGATGATTCACTCCCCAAGTGACTACAACAGCTGGTACTGTGTCAATCTGAAGCCAGGAGCCAGGAGCTCTTCCAGGTCTCCCACGCGGGTGCAGGGTCCCAAGCTTTGGGCTGTCCTTTACTGTTTTCCCATGCCACAAGCAAGGAGCTGGATGGGAAGCAGGGTTGCCGGGATTAGAACTGGCGCCCAAATGGGATCCTGGTGCATTCAAGACAAGGGCTTTAGCTGCTAGGCCACAGCACCAGGACCCTGTCCCTGCAGTCTTAAAGCTTTTGCCACATTGTACAAAATGGTGTCTGATGTGCCACTGGTGGAGTTCTTGATCTGCTGACTGTCAAACCTGGTGGATACCCAGACCTATTTTGGGTGGAACCTGTAGGATGTCATGTCAGTGCGATGCACTAAGACAGAAATGAGTTTTCTCCCAGATTAGTGTATGCACAGTCCCCACAGCCTTTGTCTCCCTATACAAAATGGTTCCTGATGTGGTTCTGGTGGGGGTTTGGGCTGTAAAATCTACGCTGTTCCTGCACCAGTTGCTTGGAGTCTGCTGCTCTCTCTCTCTCTCTCTCTTTCTCTCTCTCTGCTCCTGATTGAATCAAACTAATCAGCAGGATGGGTAGTTCTTTGCCTGGCTTCACCTGCTGAGCTACTTTTGAACTCCCCTTCCGACCTGGCTGCTGGTGCAGCTGTTTGCCTCTGGTGGAGCTCAGAACCCTGCTTGCTGACTGCGACTGGGGTCACTGCAATGCCACACCATTGTCTCTGCTTTCCCATGTCCATCAGTCTCCAGGTGCCCCTTTGCCATCAGCCTGTCCTCTCTTATTTCCTGGAATGTGTCCTTTCTGCTTCATCCTGGCTACTGTTTCTCTGTTTCAATGTGTCCTTATCCTATTCTCCCATCTTGATTCTCCCCTACCTCTCATATAGAGAGGCTGTTTGAGCTGCAGAAGTGGCTTCTAATTCTAATTTCTTCCCAACATAGACTACAGAATGACAGAAAGTAATGACTCAGGAAGTTGGGTCCCTGCAATCCATGTAGTATATCTAAATTGAGTTCTAGGCTCCTGACTCCTGCCAAGAGCCCATCTCCAGCCATTTTAGGCAAAGGATTGAAAATTTCTCTGCCTCTCAAATAAATACATTTACCAAAATATTTATTAAAAAAACTACATAGGACAACTGTGTATGTATTACTTATTTTTTAAAAAGATTTATTTATTTTTATTTGAAAGGCGGGTATACAGAGAGGAGGAGAGACAGAGAGCAAGATCCTTCATCCAAAGGTTCACTCCCCAAGTGACCGCAACGGCCGGAGCTGAGCCAATCCAAAATCAGCAGCCAGGAGCTCTTCCGGGTCTCCCATGCGGGGGTGCAGGGTCCCAAGCCTTGGGCTGTCCTCAATTGCTTTCCCAGGCCATAAGCAGGGAGCTGGATGGGAAGTGGGGCTGCCAGGATTAGAACTGGCAACCATATGGGATCCCAGCGTGTGCAAGGCGAGGGCTTTAACCACTATGCTATTGCGCCGGGCCTGTATGTATTACTTATGATAACACAAAATCCAAGTTAGTAAGAAGGAAAAAGGCAATTTTGAGTTGGTATTAGGATTGTAGGATCAGTGAGGCTGGGTGTGCAGGAGAGCTGGGAAGAATTGAGATTCTGGGCTTGCTATGACCACTTACACAACACAAGCAGAAGAGGTTGTCACTGACTTTCCATCAACAAGTATTGCTAGTTAGACATTGCCCCTGAGGCAGTGACTCCTGGAGAGTAGCGGGAACTGCTGTCACCAAGCCTGGGACTTCTCCTAACAAAATAAATAAATAAATAAATAAATAAATAAATAAATAAATAAATAAATAAAAGAAGAAGAAGTAGAACAAAGAAAAATAGAAATGACCCCTGACCAGTATTGTAATAATGAGCAGGGCCCATTATTTGCATCTTTTGAAAGTGTAGACTACACAACAAAGAGCTTTAATTTTCCTGTTATATGTGTACCTCTGTTTTCATGAGTACCTTTTCAAATGTACAATGGGTCTCAGGAAACACTCAAACACAGGTTTCTAGAAATAGATAGAAAATTTCACTCAGTACCTAAGATTCTTTCTGTCTCTAAGACCCTATAATCCTTATGGTATGAAAACCTCATTAAGTTGAAAACTGGTAATAACTATACTGGGCTCAAGTTGTTGTGTACCTCTGAGCTAATAAAAAGGCTTTATAAACAAGTAATACATCTTAGGAGCAAATCAAGGTCAAACACTAACGACATATCATAAAAACACTTTGTGTGACAATTAAAATGAGTTTTAGAGATGGTTTCCAAAGATGCCTTTCTACTTGGAAACCCTTTATTAGCATATTTTTGGTTACTAAATATACTTGACTTTTCACTAATTCCATTGACCTTTTCTCCAATTAGCCTAAATTGAAAGGAGTTTACCCTAGGTAGGCATCTTAACTATAGTCAAAGAAAGAAGATTCAAATGAGGTTCCTCTAATTAAAAAACACAAATGAGTCACTGAGGATGGAGATTTTGACTTCCTGGTCAGCTGCTGTAATTCTGATTCTCCTCAAAGCAGAGTATCTGACCTTTTCATTTGCTTTGTTGATAAGCTCTCAAAAAGTTAAAATTCTTTTGAACCACAAAGAACTTGGCCAGCGGAAAGAAGTGATGGAAATATTGAGAGAACGGCACATTGTCTCAGAATTTGTGGCAGCAATGGAAGAAGCGAGCGCCTTTGAGTATGCTCTCCTTTCCAGGGCAGCATGTATGTGATAAAGAGATATCTTTTCTTAATATTGCTCAAAGCTCTTTAGTGGATAAACGTTTAGACAGTGAGTTTTAGAATGAATTACCTGAACAAAATTAGCACTTTTGATGCTTCCAAAAATTACATTCACTGAAATTTAATATATATATATATATATATATATATATTTAATTTATTCCCCATCCCATCCCCGTAGCCTCCCCCCCATGGTGGATTCCTCCACCTTGTTGCAGTATTACAGTTCAAATTCAGTCAAGATTCTTTTGTTGCAAACATATACCAAGCATAGAGTCCAGCATCTAATTGTCCAGATAAATTCAACAGTTTCTTGGGGAGACCTTCTCTGGTCTGAAGGCAGAGCTGGCAGAATATCGTCCCGATCAATTAGAAGCCCCCGCACAACATCAACAACAATTTACAACATTATGGAATTAATTCAATGGTATTGGATAATCAATACGTTATAACAGTGCAAGTTCTTAACCACATCCTGTGACTACTCCATTGACCCTTAGATAAAGAGATATCTTACACAGTTTAATTTTGACTGCAAATCAGTAAGATGTGCCTTGAAAGATAATTGATAATATCTTCAGCTTTATAGTGTATTGCCCAGAAAAATGACTGTCCTAGAAGTCCTATGGCTCTTTTTCCAGTTCATACCATTTCCTGGGCACTGTGCTTATACCTTGGTGCTGTATTTCTTGGGCAAGCTAGAGCAGGTCGAGATGAGAATAAACAATCCTGAAACTTTTGCTTATGAAAAATAATGGAAGGAAGTAGATGGGACTCATTTCTAGATACAATTTCAGGTAAACATGATAGAGCCAGGAGCCAGGTGCTCCATATCAGTACCCCATGCCACCCCAGGGGCCCAAGAACTTGGGCTACCTTCTAGTGCTTTCCCAGGAGCCTTATCAGGGAGCTGGATGAAAAGTGGTGCAGCTGGGACTCAACTGGTGCCATACAGGATGCCAGAATTATAGGTGGCAGGTTTACCAGCTCTGGCCCTGAACAGAAGTCTTGAGAAGGAAGATGTTAGTTAATGCAATAAGGAAATTTCTAGCCATTAACACTACTCAGCAGTAGGATAGTTTGCTTTGAAAAACCACTTGCTCCCATCACAAGGGAGATATCTGACAGCCCTCTTTCAGAGGAGTTATAAGGAAAAAAATCTCATGAGGGGAGGTACAATTTGCATTAAGCAATTTCTTCCACCTCCCTCCAAACCTGGAGCTCTGTGATTCTATGAATCACTGGAACCTGTGCTTCAGCCAGTGGAAGTAGGATTGAGGTTCTAAGTAGTTTGTAAATGTTCACGCAAGAGCCATTTGAAAACAGCCCCTGCGACCTCTGAATCCTAACACTTGGCACTGAGTAGGGATGGAAGTGCTCAGAAGAGGGGTAACTAAACATTTCAAAGGGGAAATGGCCGTTAGGTCAGCTTTGATTGTTCTCAAAGTTGGGAGTCTTCTTATTTCTCTCTCTCTATCTCTCTTTGATGTTTAAGGAATGTATCTTCCTTTAATGAAAACTGTAAGCCAGGACGGAGCATCAAGAGAAAGAAACTTGAAGCACAGAGTGGAAATACAGCGGGCGGGCGGGATTAGGGGTAAAGGAAACAGAAGATAGGGCCTGAGACACAAGGGTAGAAAGGCATGGGAAAAGTGACTCCTGAGCCAGGTGGAAACTTTCCTGGCAGGATATGGGAGTACTCAGAGTGTTGCGCTTGGCTTAATGTCCATCCTGACATTACTCCAGTGTATGTCAGAGGAAACTGTCAGTATTTACAAAAACCCATTAAAGTAGCATTAACACATACACATACCCACTGAGTGGTCCAGGCAGTGTTTCGTGCCCAGTGGCGTTGGCAGTCATTCAAGCCCAGTTTCAGTTGAAGAAAAGAGCTATTTGGATAAGCTTTCAGAGAAGCCAATTTTTCTTTAACTTCAAATCATTTTTGTTTTTCCATAGGCTTCAGGAGTCCCTTTGGACTTAAATATTCAAGTGTGAAGAAGTAACTTTTCTTTCCTACTCTTGATATGCTTGTAAGAATCATTTTTGTCACTTGTAAGTAAATTACTACAAGTAGTTTGTAACACCACAGATACTAAACACACAGGAAGATGAAATTATTTGGATTCACTGCTTTTTAAGGAACTCAACAAGTTAAATTACAACTTTCTGTATTAAATGACTCAGGTATATTAGAAAGTAAAGGTTACCAAAACCATTTTTGTAACAATGGTGGAAAATGACTTTTCTTCCCAGTTTATAATAATTTCTGATTTCAATTATTTTGGATAATTGTTTTGAACTATGGCACAGTTCCTTTACCTGACTATCCTCTTACTTTTTAAAAGATTTTTATTGGAAAGACTGATTTACAGAGAAAAGGAGAGACAGAGGGGAAGATCTTCCATCTGCTGGTTCACTCCCCAAATGGCCACAACAGATGGAGCTGAGCTGATCTGAAGCCAGGAGGCAGGAGTCAGGAGCCAGGAGCTTCTTCCGGCCGGGTCTTCTACATGAGTACAGGGTCCCATGGGTTTAGGTCATCCTCAACTGCTTTCCCAGGCCACAAGTATGGAGCTGGAAGGGAAGTGGAGCAGCTGGGATACAAACTGGCCCCATATGGGGTCCCAGTGCTTACAAAGTGAGGATTTAGCCACTTGAGCCATCACCGTGGGTCCTGAACTAACTTTCCAATGAGGAGGGGAAAAAATGGAGTTTAAGATTCTAGAATGGCTAGAAAAGGAAGAGAAAGCACCAAGATAGAGGATGGCCACAAGCTGGGCTCTCTTGGCTGACTTTAAAGCTCTGCATGAGAGAGGCGAGACTGCAAGCAACCCCCAGGGAGCAGGAGGCTGGAAAGCTCAACAGCCAAGGGCCTGCTTCAGTGGCTGCCTGGTGCTAGAGGGCAGTTTGGAGTTCGAGTTCCACTGAGCTTCGAAGGGCTTGGCTAACACTATAGCTGTCTTAGAAGGGACCCCCATTGGGGTACTGAGCACATGTCAGGGACAAGGATGCTCCGTGTTGCTCAGTGAGGTGCAGGCATGAGAAGAGACACACAGAGGTTCAGGAAACCAATGCTACTGTCCTCACAAGTCCTAGAGGCAGGAGGACACATAGGATGATCATTATGGGTGTGCAGTTGGGTCCTTGAATGCTTGCCTTTGTGATATGATTTGCCTAATTCATCCCTTCCCTGGTATTTAGCACATTCCCTTTGCTTAGGTTCAGTTTCCCTCATGTCGAATGTGTGTCCTCCTTTTTGGGAACCAGAGGATAGGATTGCTTTATTGCTTGAGCAAAACCTGGGCTTGGCTGAGGAGACACTTGGGGTTCAGAATGTGAGATAAGAGTTGGCAATTTGTGCTGTAAGACCATGATGTCCTGCCTAAGGGGCTGGGAGCATATGTGGCAATTGTTCCAGTAGGCATGTGTGGACTGGAGGCAACCTAGTCTGTGCTGTGTTCAGGGGTATGAACACCAGCCCATGATATGAAATTGCCTCTCACGGAGGTGTAGGAATCCAGCCTCCTGGACTAATGAACTCCTGACATTTCTTGTCTGTTTTTTTTTTTTCTTAAGATTTATTTACTTTTATTGGAAAGACAGATTTACAGAGAGAAGGGGGGATGGAGAGAAAGATCTTCCATCTGCTGGTCACTCAGCGGCCACAATGGCTGGAGCTGTGTCGATATGAAGCCAGGAGCCAGGAGCTTCTTTGGGTCTTCCATGTGGGTGCGCAGTCCCAAGGCTTTAGGCCGTTCTCTACTGCATTCCCAGGCCATAAGCAGAGAACTTAAAGGGAAGTGGAGTAGCCGGGCCATGAACTGGTGCCCATAGGGGATCCTAGCACTTGTAAAAGGAGGATGAGCTACCATGTCGGGCCCCATCTCCCACCTCTTGTTGAAGTAGTGGCTCATGTAATGAGACTTTTTGACCTGGACTGGTTCATCCCTCCTTAGGCAACCTGGTGGTCCCCCGCTCCCAGGAGGTCACCATATTGATGCCGAACTTAGTGCGGACATCCGATCGGCATAGCACACTACAGCCCAGAACTCCTAGACTCAAGCGATCCTCCGGCCTCAGCCTCCCGAGTAGCTGGGACTACAGGAATGCACCACCACGCCCGGCATAATGAGACTTTTCAAGTTTTTTATCCTAGATGGTTGCTGGAATCTAGAAAAGTCAATTTTCCACCTTGTACATACTCTGTCTTTGACCTCGAGGCTAAACAGGACAAAGTTTTTGTGGGTTCATCTGTTTATCTAGGATTTAAGCTATAGCTGGTAATTAGAGATGGACCAGAAGTTATTACAGTGTGTTTGAGTTGCATAAACTCATTTGATCTGGCTTCCAGTCAGCCTGACCCTCCGTTGGTAAATCAATAGAATGTCACAGCATGTGTTTCTGGCATTAACTTTTCTCTGGCCTGAAAACAAGTTTGCTTGGCTGAACTTTTAGCCAGGCTTCTGAATTTTATCTCAGGCCCATCTGCCCAGTTCCTCATAAAAATGTAGCTTAGCAAAGAGTCTTGTAAAGCCGGTTTAGCCCCCTACCCTCTCCTTGCCCCGACCCTGGACACCCTCGCATCCTCCAACATTGCCCGGGTTGTGTCTAATCTTGATGGCCTATCCAAGGAAAGAATCCTGCTGGGTTGGTTTAACCAGAATCCCTCTTGCAGTGGACTTTATATCTGCATGATAATTCTGAATGAATTACATCTTACTGAGCTATAAAAGTATCATTGGTTACTTTTATCTTTAATGGGCTTCATATTCTTTCTCATTTTATCTGTGGGCTGATTTTTAAGCATTTAATGCATCCATTATTTCACTATGTTTTTTCTGCAGTTTGTCTCATATTTCTTTTGGAGTAGGACAGACTGTAAGTACACACATAAGAACTTTAAGCAGTGCTGACTGTATTTCATGGGGGCTACTGGATTCAAACATTATGGGCTCAAATTCTAACTGGTGTTTACTAAATGAAGAACGCTGGGCTGGCACAGTGGCATATCAGACTAATTCTCTGCCTGTTAGTACCAGCATCTCATATGGGCACTGTTTGTGTCCTAGCTGCTCCACTCTTCATTCAGATCCCTGCTTATGGCTTGGGAAAGCAGCAGAGGATGATCTAACTCCTTAGTGAGAGACAAGAAGCTCTCGGCTTCAGATCGGCTCAGCTGATTTGGGCAGTGAACTAGTGGATAGAAGACCTTTTTGTCTCTCCTTCTCCCTCTGAAAAATCTGCCTTCAACATAAAAATAAATAAATCCTCTCTAAAAATAAAGGAAATGAAGGACCCTAACCAGGTTATTCTCTATACCTCTTTCCCTCATTTGTGAAATGGAGACAGTGATAGCATTGATGTGAGGATTAGAAATAACAAATAGTGTTGCTGTCAACTGTATCTGAACATTGAAAAAATACAGATAATAGATAATATGTATATGTGTGTGTGTTTGTGTAGATACCTATACAGCATGAGGATTTATTTATCTGCCAAGAAGGAGGAGAACTTATTTTGTAGATTTTAGAGGAAATTAAATTCTGTAAGATCATAAAAACATTTAATAGGGCCCTGCATGATGGCTGAATGGCTAATTCCACACCTTACAAGTTCTGATACCCCTATGGGCACCAGTTTATGTCCCGGCTGCTTCCCTTCCCTTCTATCTCTCTGCTTGTGGCCTAGGAAAGCATAGGAGGATGGCCCAAAACTCACGACCCTGCAACCCACATGGGAGACCCAGAAGAAGCTCCTGACTCCTAGCTTTAAATTAGTTTAGCTCCAGCCATTGTGGCCACTTGGATAGCATATTAGCAGATGGAAGATATGTCTCTCCTTCCCTCTGTAAATCTGATCTGTCTTTCCAATAATAATAATAATAAAAAAATCTTAAACCGTTAAAAGCTGCTTGTGGAAATTAGGGATTTCATCACATCATATCCTTTCCCTTCCTTCCTAACCATCACAAGCATATTGTGGCTCAATCTCAGGCCCAAGCTCCAGCAGCAAGCGTTACTTTTATAAAGAAGAGATGACTCTGGGACAAGCAACCTTTATAGACAAGAGACAACTCTGGGACAGGCAAAACTCATATCATGTGGGCAGGGTCCAGAGACTCCCTGGCTCCGAGAACCAGATGGCTGAGCAGAAGCACCAGGGAGCAGCGTCAGTACACCAAGGAACAACAAAATCCTGGGCAGCCCAGGGTGCAAGAGAAGTTTTCATTCCTTGTGACAATGAGTTGTTCCGTATGAGGAAGGCAACTCTCTGATTCTGAAGAATCTGTTTTCTCACAGGGGAGGCAGCTGGAGCCCGGGACCCTGGGGATAAGGCTGGTTTAAGGGGATCCTAGGATCCCAGCTGGGCAAGGTGGGAATCGGGCTGATGTCAACCTTGGGCAGGAGACAAGGCAGAGGCCCAGCTTCGAGGCCAGAGGAACAGGGCACGAGAGTGAAGCTTCAAGGGGGTGGGGCACTCTTCCATTCTCCTACCCCATTCTTTTCCATTTCCCATTTTTAAAAATTTATTTATTTTTATTGGAAAGTCAGATTTTTTAAAAAAAGATTTATTTATTTTTATTACAAAGTCAGATATACAGAAAGGAGAAGAGACAGAGAGGAACATCCTCCATACGATGATTCATTCCCTAAGTGAGCAGGGAGCTAGATGGGAAGTGGAGCTGTTGCAGGGTGCGAGCGAGATCACACCAGACATGTCTAAGGTTTATAAAGGAGTCTTTATTAATCAGGCTTGAAGTCAACAGAGCACAATAGCAACTTACAAGTCCATATAGCAATCCACCCAATTATAATCCAATCAATCATAATCCTAAAAGGAACAAATGGTCATTATCCTTAAGTCCATCCATTAAGCTGAAAACCTATGTCCCAGCCTCCCCAACAATGTAAGTTATCTTAAGAGACATGCAACAGATAACCTGGACACACTCACAACGCTACAGACATTCACCTTTCCCTGGCTTCTCTGCCCACATTCTACTACTGCTTGGCCTCACCCCTCCTGGAACTCCAGATAATACACAAATCAGAAACAGCATCACTATAACCATTGCCTCTTCTAAGCAGCACACAGGGACCATGCTCAGGGGATTACCTGTCCTGGGTCAGCCAAGAGTCGAGGTGCTAGTGTAATGGAAGCACCTGGCCAGAAAGAAAAGAGCCCCTGCTTCATGGGCCTTTTAAAGGGGCTTGCGAGGGGAGTGGTTACACACAACCCAATACCATCCCCTCTCAGTTGATAGGTGAGTCACAGGTGGACAGGAGCGAATACCTAAGTATTGTGGGCCAAGGAGTTGATTAGTGCTTGTTAGGATGGACAGGAACAGGAACAGGGCTGGTAGCTAAAAATACCTAGACTAATTGGACTTCCAGTATCCTGGCTCATTTAGGATGTGGGGGAAGTGGTTGAGGATGCAATTACTATTCCATTGCTGTTAGGATCCACCTTCAGGACAGAGGTTGGGGGACACAGCCAAATTTCATTTGTCCACTTGTCAATGGGTGCTGGCTATCACAGGCTGCACCCCATAACAGAGCTGCCAGGACCAGAACCGGCGCCCATATGGGATCCTAGCGCTTTCAAGACAAAGACTTTAGCTGCTAGGCCATGACTCCGGGCCTCCATTTCCCATTAAAAAAAAAAAAAATTAAGACTTACTGTTTTATTTTACTTTTATTCGAAAAGTAGAGTTACAGAGAGAAAAGGAGAGACACAGCTATCAGCTTGAGGAAATAGAGATAACAACCAGAATTATCAGGGATTTCAAATGGAAGGACTCTGAAGATTCACTCCTAATTAAATAGGCAACTCGTTGTTGCTCTCCATTAAGTTACCGCTTACTGTCCTGGATCTCAAGCGTTTCTAATGTCACCTGCAATCCCATTGTAGCTTTACTGTTTGTTTGTTCCTTTAACTCCTTTTAACGCCTGTGGGTGATTGTCTCACCTGTCTTTTGAGCCTATGCATGGAGTGTGTCTGTTGGTAATGACCTTATGTCAACCCCTGAAAAATGGTCTGCACTCACCCCATTGCCTGTCCTCTTGTTCTCATGCATATGTCTTCCCCCAAGAAAGTAAAAATTTGATTGTGAGTTGGGGTGGGGATCCACAGTCCCTAATGCACGAATGTGCCTCGCCTCTGCTGGAAAATTACTGACATCACAAATACCTGTGCCCAAGGCTCTCCAGCTGTGCTCTGAGTTCACCCCAGTCTGTTGACCTCTGTCTGCATCCTTACAGAAAACTGTGGCTGTGGCTATCCGGTGGCCGCCTGTTCAAGATGGCAGGATAGGGAAGCTCTGTCTGCTAATACCCAGAGAGCTACCAGAAGTCAGTTGACAGGCTCAGTCTGAATCAGAGTTATTTATTTCTTCATCCATATCCCTTAGAGGAATAAGCCTAGGAGTCTGATTGACTGGATTTGAATTCCAGTGTCACCTCTGATGAATTGTGGGACATTAGATAAGTTACATGGGTATTCTGTGCCTCAATTTTCTAATTTGTAGAACAGCATGAATAATAGCCCTACAGGTAGGTTTGTTACCCGTGCCTCAAGTTTCTAATTTGTAGAACAGCGTGAATTATAGCTACAGGGAGGTTTGTAACAAGGATGAAATGCTGAAAAACTACAAAGCAATGAAAACAGTGCCTGGAAGATAGAAATGATTGTATAAATACAATTGAACATATTGATTCATGTTCTCAGTACTGAGCATGCTTGGATGAGGAGCCAAGCAATGTGCAGGCTGCTGATGGTGTGACCCAGGTTGATGCGTAAAGTGTTGCTGTGGGTGATGTCTCTACAAAGGTGTTTGTGGCTAAACTTGCCTTCTACAGCGTGGAGGTGCTCATTCAGTCAGGGGGAGTCCTGAAGGGAATAGAGGACTGACCTTCCCTTAACAAGAAAGAATCCAGCTTCCAGATGGACTTCGGGCTTGAATTGCAACATTTAGACTTTCCAGCCTCCACAAGCCACATGAGCCGATTCCCATAAACAAATCTGCCCTTACTTATCCATTCATATACACTTGAGCCTGACTCAAGTGGATCCATTCATATAAAACCCACTTGAGAAACCTGACTACAGACTGCAGAGTGGATGCCGTTGTTACAAATACCTGAAGATTTGGAAGTGACTTTGAGTAACATGTAGAGGATGGGAAGGTTTAGGGGCACATGTCTTTCCAATCTCTACCCATTTTGCAGTTCCAAATTGTCACCAATAGTTTGGAATAGACAAATTTAACAAAGAGGAGCTATAAGTTCGTTAATATATGCCTAGGAGAAAGAAACCCTGTGGGAGCTGATGTAGGATTTTAGTGAATCTCATCAGTGAATAGCCAAATGCCAGTGAGAGTTCAGTGATTAAATCCAATATCGGTACTGATTCGAGTCCTAGCTGCTCCACTTCTGATCTAGTTCCCTGCTAATGTGCATTTGACAGCAGTGGAAGATGGCTCTAATATTTGGTCCCATGCACCCATGTTGGAGACCCAGATGAAGTTCCTGGTTCCTAGCTTTGGTTCAGAGTTGTGGCTGTTTTTGGATGAAACTAGCAAAGAAAAGACCTCTTTCTCTCTCACATACACACTCTCTTTCTGTGCCATTCAAACAAATAAATTTTCAGAACGATTTATTTGTTTTTATTGGAAAGTCAGATTTACAGAGAGAAAGATCTTCCATCTGCTGGTTCACTCCCGAAGTGGCCAGAACGGCCAGAGCTAAGCCAGTCTGAAGCCAGGAGCCAGGAGCTTCTTCCAGGTCTCCCAAATGGGCGCAGGGTCCCAAGACTTTGGGCCATTCTTGACTGCTTTCCCAGGCCACAGGCATGGAGCTGGACGGGAAGTAAGCAGCAGGGACATGAACTGGTGCACATATGGGATCCTGGCAATGTAAGGTGAGGGCTTTAGCCACTAAACTACTATGCTGGAGCTGTGTGTGTGTGTGTATAAAATTAAATCACACAATCAAGGATTTTTTTTAAAATTAGTGCTCATTGTTCAAGTGAAACAGTAGGTCTGGGGTCAGATCTGAGAATTTTCAGTTACAGTAAGTTCACCACATGACCTGTAATGCTACTGACCAAGCATTTCTGGGTCATAATGAATAGCTACTGATCTCATCCAAAGCCACACCAAATATTTTTTAGTACCTTAGAAATGTTGCAAGCTGGAGACTTCTGAGGACAGCAAATTAGTTTCTTATTTCAGGAGACAGGTGAAGTAAAAATAGACAACAATGTTTCTTGATTTCTTGAGAGGTTAGTGAGAGCAGCAACAATGAGGTCATTATCATCGCCATCTTCTCCCTGCTGTGTGGATGTCACACCAAGTCAAGAGCAAATGAAGCAATGTATATAAAACTTCCTGCTCAGAAATTTTCAAGCACTGGGGCTGGTGTCATGACATAGTAGGCTAAGCCTCTAGCTACGGTGCTAGCTTTCCATTTGGGCACTCTTGTGTGTCCCAGCTACTCCACCTCCCTGCTTATGACCTGGAAAAACAGTGGAGGATGACCCAAGTCCTTGGGACACTGCATCCACACGGGATACTTGGAGGAAATTATTGGCTTCTCACTTTGTATCAGCTCAGCTGCAGCCACTGTAGTCATTTGGGAGATGAGACAATGGATGGAAGATCTTTCTCTCTCTCTCTAGCTCTATCTTTCAAATGAAAATAAATCTTTCAAAAAAAAAAAAGAAATTTTAAAGCACAACAGACATGTTAGTAATGTTGACAATCTTTTTTTTAAGACTTATTTTATTTGAAAGGCAGATTCTTAAAGAGAGGAGAGATAATGAGAGGTTTTCCATTAACACTCCCAAATGACTGCAATGGCCAAAGTTGAGAGTGTCCAAAACTGGGAGCCAGGAGCTTCTTTCCAAACACGCATGTGGGTTCAGGAACCCAGTACCTTTGACCATCTTCTGCTGCTTTCCTGGACCATGAGCAAAGAGCTGGATTGGAAGTGGAGCAATGCAGACATGAACTGGCACCGATATGGAATGCTGGCACACTGACTCCAATAATTACAATCTTGATGTCAAAATAGTTGTGTAAGGGCCCAGTGGCATGGCCTAGCGGCTAAAGTCCTCGCCTTGAAGGCCTCGGGATCCCATATGGGTGCCGGTTCTAATCCCAGCAGCTCCACTTCCCATCCAGCTCCCTGCTTGTGGCCTGGGAAAGCAGTTGAGGACGGCCCGATGCATTGGGACACTGCGCCCGCGTGGGAGACCCGGAGGAGGTTCCAGGTTCCCGGCTTCGGATCGGCGTGCATTGGCCCGTTGCAGCTCACTTGGGGAGTGAATCATTGGACGGAAGATCTTCCTCTCTGTCTCTCCTCCTCTGTGTATATCTGGCTGTAGTGAAATGAATAAATCTTAAAAAAAAAAAAAATAGTTGTGTCAAACAGGCAGAAATTGCTGCTTTCATGCATTTAAAAGTGAAGCTTGTTAGTATGGTATTCATCATGGGCTATACCCCATGTCATGAGCATTGTAATCTCTTAGAATTGATTGAAAAGAGCTCAGCGCAGTAGTCTAATGGCTAAAGTGCTCACCCTGCATGCTTCAGGGTCCCATATGGGTGCCTGTTTGCCTCCCTGGCTGCTCCATTTCCCTTCCAACTCTCTGCTTGTGGCCTCGGAAGGCAGTCCAAGATGGCTCAAAACCTTGGGGTGCTTCACCCATTTGGGAGACCTGGAAGAAGCTCCTTTCTCCTGTCTTTGGATTGACTCAACTCTGACCATATGGCCACATGGTGACTGATTCAGCAGATAGAAGATCCTTCTCTCTGTGTATCTGCCTTTCCAATAAAAATAAATAAATCTTAAAAAAATAAAAACAGGGCCCGGCGGCATGGCCTAGCGGCTAAAGTCCTCGCCTTGAATGTGCCGGGATCCCATATAGGCACCGGTTCTAATCCCGGCAGCTCCACTTCCCATCCAGCTCCCTGCTTGTGGCCTGGAAAAGCAGTCGAGGACGGCCCAAAGGTTTGGGACCCTGCACCCATGTGGGAGACCTGGAAGAGGTTCCTGGTTCCCGGCTTCGGATCGGCCCACACTGGCCGGTTGCGGCTCACTTGGGGAGTGAATCATCGGATGGAAGATCTTCCTCTCTGTCTCTCCTCCTCTCTGTATATCCGGCTTTCCAATAATAATAAAAAAAAATCTTAAAAAAAATTAATAAAAACAAGTGGTTGAATACAGGCATCACAAGGCTGAAGTCACTGGAAGTCTTAGTGAATATTCTAAACCCCTTCTATTTGAGGGTAGATAGAGCAAAGAGCTGGAGACACTGAAGAGGCAAGAGATAGACCCAGGTATTGACACAGAACATAATGCCCACAGAGGCTCAGGTTTTCTGGAAACCATCCAGGGTCCCCATAAGATTCTCCTCCTGCAAGTCTCGTTCTCACATGACGTGACAGGGAGAACATCAGTGCCTGAACAGGTACCGTGAATATTCCACACGCGGATAGGTAGGCAAGGTTTCTATCTGTTGCTTGCCTTACTGTGGTTTTTGCTGAAACACGCTAATGTTCGACTAGTCCGTTTTCTCTATGTGGCACTGTCTGGTGGCTCAAGTATGTCTCCGTTTCCTGGAACTTGTCGGAAGAGATGCTTGCCCTGGGCAGAGGATGACATTTTCCATGGCTGGAGAATGAATGTTGTCCAGTGATTAGCATGTTGACCTTGGATCATATGCTGAGATTTGGCACCAGGTGTACAAAATGAGGAAGAAGTAGCTTTGACAGAGAAGAATAAGCAAGGATAACAATGTCCCCAAAAGGAGGTGATCATAAAACGTGTTTATTCTTCATTGCCAAAAAAGATGTGGCACTGTGTACCCGTTCCTGTATGTTCTCAATAACCTGCTCAGTTGATTAGAGAGAAGGAAGAAATGAACTGCTAAGGTGATTTAGGCATTATTATGGGATGATTATAAACTAGTTTACTTCATAATTGGTCCCAGAATATGTACTTTCTGGACAAGAAAGTGTGGAAATGTGTTTGGCAAGTTGAGCATTTAAATTCTAGCTCTGTATAACAACTTTTTATACTTGAACTTCCCTCACAGATAGGGCAAGCTTGACCTCGCAAAGAAGAGTTCTAATGTCTTCGAAGGAGGAGCTTCGCCTGCATCCACTTCCCACCTGTGCTCTTTTTCTCCAGAGAAAGCAATGCTCTGTCCATGCCACCTAGTATCTGAAGTCACAGACCATCTGCTAAGTGGTGATAGTGTTTAGTTTATTTCAGAGTTGAAGAATTACTACTATTTTTACTCTTTAAACTCTTATTTATGTGCCGACACCTAGGCACCTTCTTTCTGCCAGCACGTAGGCAGTTTTGGAGAGCCGGAGGACTCCAGTTGGGAGCCGGTGGAGTGGAGCAGGCCTGGGAACTCCTGCATGTGTTCGGGAGTTGAGGGAAGGAGTATTAGGACCCCAGGCTGGCATGCTGGCATGCTGGCATGCTGTGCTGGTGGACTGGGATTGGTGACTTGTTAATATACTTGAGTCCTGAGTGGGCTTGAGTCCTAAGTGGGCAGAGGCTGGCACATGTGCCTGACGACTGGATCTGGGGTCCTGGATCTGCCCACCAGGGCAGGGCTTCAGGCCAGTATGCCACCCAACCAGAAGACTGGGGTGGGGAACCCATGTGTTCTTGGGTCCGGGGTGTGGAGGTGGGGGAGTTGGGCTGATCAGGGTATGGAGTACATCATTGTATGGAAGGGGGAACCACTGAGGAAGTATTTTATAGGTGAAGAACGACTTCTGTGGGCCTTCTGCTGATAAGGCCACTGTACTTGCCTTGTAAGCAAGCACAAATAAGCAAGAGGGCTGAGATTCAGAGGTATCAAGCGGGGAAATGGGAAGATCTTTCTGGGTCACAGCAATGTACCCACCAACGTGGGAGACCAGAGCTGGGCTAGACAGCATCAATCACCACTCACCACTGCACACGAAAACTAGGGCTGGGGGACCTCCCTGGTAGGGCTCAACCACAGTACCCACTTGTGTGTGTTGGAGCAGGGGATGGATCACATAAGGCAGGGCCATGAAACTAATCAGCATGCGAGAGAACCAGGCTGTGGGAAGATTCTGGGGGGCATATGTGGGCTTGGCCCTGTGGGATGGCAGTATTGCTACTTTGCTCAAGATCTGGGTGTGGGATAGACCAAACTAGGTATAACTATAGAACTCTCTGACACTCTTGGGTATTGGGGTTAGGAGTAGTTCAGGCTAATCCAGACTGCAGTAAGAATTGGGAGTGGGTGGGGCCAAACTGCAACATCCACTAGCACACACAAAAGCTGAGACTGGGAGGTGGACTGTAGCAGGTAAGGGCCTAACATTCCCTAGCTCACATGAGATCTAGATCTGGGAGTGAGTCTGGTGGGGAAACTTGGGAAACTCCACTAGTGGGCCATAAGTCCTGCTGGTGAGCATGTGAGTCAGTGCTGGGTGTTGGTCAGGCCAGGCATGGCTCCACTTGTCAGCAGGTATGTGGGTTGGCTCTGGGGAGTGCGGCAAACTGAGCAGAGCTAGACCAAACGGTAGCACACTGGCATATGAAGGAACCAGGATGGGATGTGGGCCATACTGGGCTAGGCTGTCACACCTACCAATTTGCATGGAAGCCAGGGATGGGAACAAGTTGGGCCGGGCTAGGCTGTAACAGCCATCAGTGAAAGTTGGAACTAGGGGTTGGCCTGGGCCAGGCTGCAGCATCTGAAGGCAAAGGGCAAGCTGGGGGATGGACTGTGTTGGGTTGGATCAGAGCAACCACCAGCATGCCCAAGATCTGTGGCTAGGAGCAGGTCTGGTCAGGGTGTTGTTTGAGCCAAGTCAAGTTGGGCCAAACCTACCGGTGTGTGCAACATCTTCACTGGGAAGTTTGAGGAACTCCTCTATCAGGATGTAGTCACCACAGGTGAGCACAAGAACCAAGGCTGGAAGCAGCCCAGACCAGGCCAGGTTACAGTATCTTCCAGCATACGTATGGCTCAGGTCTAGGGGCAGGCCAGGCTGGGCCAGTTCATAACACCCACTGGCAGATTTGAGAACCAGGACAGGGTGCAGGACAGGCCAGGTTGAACAACATCAGCCAGGACTGGGAACTGGCTGGGCTGGGCTAGGCTACAGCACCTGCCAGCCAGCAAGTGTCAAGATAAAGCAGGCCATGCCAGACTGAGCTGCAGCACCTACCAGCACACACAAAACCTAGAGGGTGTGGGGTGGGAGCCTGATAGAGATGTTATGGGGTTCCCCTACTAGGTCACTACTCACACTGGTGAGTGTGAGAACTGGGATGGGCATCAGACCAGGCCAGGTAGGGCTTCAATACCTGTTGGTCTGCATGTGGGCTGGGTTAAGGGAGACTCAGGTTGGGTTAAATGACCATATCCAGTGGGGTATGCGTGAACCAAAGTACAGGTTGGTTGGGCTTTGCCACAGTATCAGCTGGCAAGTGCTGGGGCTGGGGGCAAGTCTGTCAAGTTAGACTGCAGAACCACCTGGAGAGTGTGAGATCTGGAATTGGCAGTGGGTCCAATAGCGAAACTGGTTACCTCTCTGATGGGCTGCAACTCCCACTGGTGAGCATGAGAACCACAGCTGCGGGGCAGGGGGACTGGCTAGACAGGGGGTGACACCCACAGGCCTGAGTGTGGGCTGGATAGCGGGGTTGTTGATTTGAACTAGGCTTGTATACCTATTGATGTGTACAAGAGCTGAATGGAATGTGGTACAAACTGGATCAGTCTGCCGCACATACTGGCAAGCACAGGAACCGGGGCTGGTGGGGGGCAGGCCTTGTGGGGTTTATTGGGGATAGCTCCAACTAGATTGGCCAAGTGTGTGATGGACAAGTTGGACTGGGCTGCAGTATCCCCTGGTACTGAGGCATTTGGAAGGCTAGGTGTGGCTTCAGAAGGGGAAAGGTTACCCAGGGTCATCCCAGGGTCCCTAATGTGGAACATGCTCAAGTTATTTTGATAGTTTTGAAATGATGTCGATCTCACAGAGACAGGATCCTCAACAGACTTTCTCTGTTGGGTCACATTCTATTCTCAGTAAAACTGATCCAAAAATGCTACCTTCTATTGAGAGGCACATTTAAACAGCCCAAGTTGGGAGTAGGTGTTTGGCACAATGACTTAAGTTGCCACTTAAGATGTGTGCAGCTCTCATCGGAATGTCTGTTTCAAGTTCTACTTACTCTGCTTGTGGCCCAATTTCTTGTTTATGTTCACCCTGAGAAGCAGCAGATATGCTTCAAATACTTAGTTCCTGGCCCTGTACATGGACATCTCCCACAGTGTCCTAAGCTCCGAGCTTTGACCTAACTCAGCCATGGAAGTTGTACGTTTTGAGGGAGTGACCCAGTGCATGAAACAGCTTTGTCTGTCTCTGTCTTTCAAGCAAAATAAAAATAAATGAATGCTTAAATTTATTTTTACTGGAAAGTCAGATTTACAGAGGGAGAGACAGAGAGAAAGATCTTCCATCTGCTGGTTCATTCCCCAGGTAGCCACAATGGCTGGAGCTGTTCTGATTCAAAGCCAGGAAAAAGGAGCTTCTTTCACATCTCCCACATGGGTGCAGGATCCCAACGCTTTGAGCCATTCTCCTCTGCTTTCTCAGGCCATAAGCAGGGAGCTGGATAGGAAGTGGAACAGCCAGGACATGAGCCAGCATACATATGGGATCCCAGCTCATGCAAGGCCAGGACTTTAGCTACTAGGCTACCGCACCAGGGCTGAAAATAAATGAATTTAAACAAATTTTTAAAAGAAAGTTCTTTGTTAGCTATACCATTTTTGCTGTATAAAAATACTACTGATTCAGGGAGGGAATTTCAACTGAACTTGAATTATGGTTATGCAGCGGGGTGGAGGAACCCACCATGGGGGGAGTGTGTGGGGGAGAATCCCAGATTTTATGTAATTACAACACAATGTAATTAATGAATAAATTTAATAAAAAATACTACTGATTTGTGTCTGTTGATTATAGACGCTAAACTTTGCTAGATTCTCATTCATGATCACTACCAAAAATGATAAATACTTTTGGGTAAATATACCTAAATGACTGAAAGATGTCTACAATGAGAATTACAAACACTAATAAAAATAGAAGAACATGGCTAGATCCTCGCCTTGCAAATGCCAGTATCCCATGTGGGCGCCAGTTCATGTTCTGGCTGCTCCACTTCCCATCCTTAACCCTGCTTGTGACCTAGGAAAACAGTCAAGGACAGCGCAAGGCCTTGGGAACCTGCACCCATGTGGGAGACCTGGAAGAAGCTCCTGGCTTTGGATTGGCTCAGCTCCAACCATTGTAGCCATTTAAGGTGTGAACCTTTATGGAAAATTTTTATGTCTCTCCTCTCTGCAGATCTGCTTTTTCCAATAAAAAGAAATATATATATATATATATATATATATTCTTTTTTCAAAAAAATAGAAGTGGCATAAAAAATGAAAAAGTACTCCATTTTCATGGATGGGAAGAATTAATATTACAAAAATGTCCAAATTATCCAAAGAAATGTATAGATCAAATGCAATCCCCTCAAGATACCAACAACAGGAGCCAGCACTGTGTGTAATAGAGTTTCTGTAATAGATGTGCAGTAGGTTAAGCCTCAGCCTTTGACACGAACATTCCAAATGCAGGCCGGTTTACGTCCCGGTGGCTCTGCTTCTGATTCAGCTCCTTGCTCGTGGCAAGGAGCTGAAGGAGGCTTCTGGCTCCTGGCTTTGGATTGGCTTAGCTCTGGCCATTGCATTCATTTAGGGAGTAAACCAGCAGATGGGAGACCTCTCTGTGCTTCTCCTTTTCTGTATAAATCTGCTTCTGTTGAGCATCCTGTTTCCACTTGAGTCTAGAGAGAGGAACCTGGTGTCAATCACTCCACACTCCTCAGTCTCATTACCAGATACTGCACCACAACAGGTACAGTTCTCCCTGAGGTTACATGCATGTCTATCTCTTTTTCTTTCTTTCCTTCTTTTTTTTTTTTTGCTCACTCTTTCTTTCTTCCCCTCTTCCTTCCTTCCTTCCTTCCTTCTTTCATTCCTTTATTTTTTTTTCTAAGATTTATTTACTTTCATTGAAAAGGCAGATCTAAAGAGAGAAAGAAGCAGAGACAGAGAGAAAGATCTTCCATCCACTGGTTCACTCCCCAGGAGGCTGCAATGGCCGAAGCTGAGCCAATCCAAAGTCAGGAGCCAGGAGCTTCTTCTTGGTCTCCTGCTCAGGTGCAGGATACCAAGGCTTTGGGCCATCCTCAATTGCTTTTCCAGGACATAAGCAGGGAGCTAAAAGGGAAGTGGAGCAGTTGGGACTTGAATCAGCACCCATGTGGGATGTTAGCACTTGCAGGATGTGGATTTAGCCATTGCACTGGGCCCACATTTTCTGTTTTTTTTTTTTTTAAGATTTATTTATTTTTATTGGAAAGGTGGATATACAGAGAGGAGGAGAGACAGAAAGGAAGATCTTCCATCCGATGGGTCACTCCCCAGCAGCCGCAACAGCCAGCCAGAGCTGAGCCAATCCAAAGCCAGGAGCCAGGAACTTCCCAAGCCACAAGCAGGGAACTGGATGGGAAATAGAGCTGCCAGGACTAGAACTAGTGCCCATATGGGATCCAGCGCATTCAAGGCAAGTACCTTAACCACTTTGCCATCGCGCCGGGCCCAACATTTTCTGTTTTTAAGGTGATCAGTGTGACGTTGCCTTAGAGGAGGATATAGATCCTCATGGATCCTTTCATTACCATCGACCTGAGTGGGAGGTCAGGACAGGCTCTTCAAGGATCACATCAGAACTTGTGCCTGGGGGGCGTTTCCTAGTTTGTGTCACCGAGAATGTATGACTACAGCACCCTGAAACCTTGCTGAGCAACAGTAACCACGCCCAGGGCCTGAGCAGCTGTTCCTGGAGGCTTGTTACTGGGACCCACCATCGCCTGCACAAGGCACTCTGGGATGACAGCCAGATATCTAGGCTAGCATCCATAGACTACAGGCTTGTCTCGCCAGATAAGCAAAGCATGAAGGTAGAGGGGGCTGTTGTTCCCACAGCTTGCCAGGGACACACACACACACACACACGAAGTGCAAACAATATTCTCTTCACATACAAATTCCGGAAGAACGTAATAATAAGGAAGTAGACTTTTGGCGAGTTGTGGAACTGATTGGGGAACAGCACACTGGCATTCACAGCATCGGGTCTGATAAATGCTGAGTCATGGTTCAGGGTCCTCTGGAGAGGACTTTGTTTTTGTTCCTGATACCCTGCAATTCATTTCACTTATTCTCTCGGTCAGCACAAGGGAGAGACTTAGGTTAGCAGATATTCACAAAATCTTTAAAAGCAAATGTGTATCATGGCAATAATACATATTTTTCTTTTGCTTGCTTTCCAAATTGTGATTTTTCAGAAGCTATTTTTTTTTTATATATTGAGAAAGAGACACTATGGGGATAGAGATAATCTTGTGGCAGGTTCAGGAGAACAATTGCAATGCTTGGTCTCTGGTGTTGAGATCAGTGATAAAATTGTCTAACCTTTGAGGGTTTCACTCCACTTAATTTTCCTTTCTTTTTACCTTGACAATTTAATGCTACATTTTCTACCATTGCCTATACCCACAATGCCATGAAACACTTCAATCACAAAATGTTCATCTTGTGTCTGTATTAAAGGACTATACTATTACAATAACATGAGGGAACATAGTTGGAGGGGATGGGAAGGGGGAATCCGTATACCTATAAAAACGGTATCATGGAAAATAATTACAAAAAAAAAACTTTTTAAAAAGTAAGTGATTTTGAGAACTTAATAGCAGAATGTGTGTGCAACGACTGTGAAGCTTAACAAATAAAGGACAGGAATTGGAATTGAGACCCTGGCCATCCTGGCCATCCTTGTGGTAGAGGATGACCCCTACTTGTGGGTGGTGCTTATTTTGTGCCATGTGGTTCTCCAAGATATAAAATGCAGTCTAAATGGCAGCTCTCACGTTGACTGCATCCTTTGCAAAGTCCCTTTGCCCCACTTCAATGCTGTTTTGAGATCGATTTATGGCAAAAACATTGCATGTATGTTAACTTTTTATGTGGACACAAAACTAAATGATTTCTACAATCTGTCCATCTTTATTATCTGTATTTTATAGAACTGCTGCCAGACTCCCTGGGTGTGGGTTTCTGCCAAGTGGAGAAGAAGGCTTGACTAAGTTGCTCTCTGGCTCGTTCCATGTAGGGAGGCTACCTGCCTTGTATTTTATAGATTAACTGTGACGTGTAAATTGCTAAACACAACTGAAGAAAAGGGAAAGGTTTCCTCTAAGAGAAAAGCTTCCGGAAATGCGGTTTTCTGTACTGATCTTGCCCCCACTCCCCTCTCTGTGGTGCAGGTGGGAGTCACGGGGCAGAGGTCGACCTGCAGTTCTAGTCTCTGCAAGTGGCTCTGGAATGAGGTGTCACTGTTGTGGGAGACTGTGAGCTGAGACTTGGCTGGGCAGAGCAGATTTCCTGTGTGACTGCTGAGCTGGCTTCTTTGCACCTTTCACGCAGACGAGCTAAATCTGTAAGCGGTGATGTTTACATCACCGTGCTATGCTCTACCCTCTACTTCTCTCACAATGCCCACTGACAACGAGCACAAGAAACTGGTGGAAAGCAAGAGAGTGACCCATCTCTCCCCAACCAGCATAAACCAAACACACTGGATTTTTTTTTAAAAAACTCTGAGCTCCTAAGAGGCTCCAGGCGTAGACACCTGCTATTCCTTCTGTTTGGATGCTTGGTTCCCCTCATTTGGCAGGTTCCTGCTCTGCTTTTATGTCACTGCCTAGCCATCACCTCTTTCAGGAGGAAGCCTTCCTTAACCATCCCCGCCCAAGTGAGTGCTCCATACGTCTTGTGGGGCACTGGCAGCATTCTATGCATGGTTAATTCGTATCTTCATTTTATAGTTTTCCACTATCCTGTTAGCCACTATAGGGTAGGTCCTGTGTTTTGGGCTTTCATTTAATCAAGGCAGTACCCACAGTTCATAGTATGTGTTTAATAATTGTTGAGTGAAGGAAGGAATGAATACATTATCTTGTGTAGAATTGAGTATTTGGAAGCTTATAAAGTTAAGCTTTATCAGATAGGTTTGACAATAAATATTTTAAGTCAACATTTATTTCCACAGTTCATTATTTGTACTTTTTCACAGAATTTCTGCCCCCTTGAGATACTTTCTAAGAGGGTAAGGACCAAAGAAAATCTTTTGAAGAAGAAAGAAAGCTTTTGTTATTTACATTCTCATCAAATAAGCAATTCTACTGTGCTTCTCCCTTTGACAGGTGCCGAGTGCTAGCAAGTGGACAGATGCATACACCATGATCGTCACCTCTGTTACCTCTCTGCCTTTAACAAGTACTCATCTTATTTAAAGATTTACCCTTTTTTTAAAAAAGATTCCTTTATTTTTACAGGAAAGGTAAGTTTTCAGAGAGAAGGAGAGACAGAGATCGTCCACTAATTCACTTCCCTAATGGCCACAACAGCCAGAGCTGAGATGATCCGAAGTCAGGAGCCAGGAACTCCTTCTGGGTCTCCCACGTGGGTGCAGGGTCTGAAGGCATTGGGCCATCCTCTACTGCTTTCCTAGGCCACAAGCAGAGGGCTGGATGGGGACTGGAGCAGCCGGGACATGAACCCATGTGGGATCCTGGCACTTGGAAGTGGAGGATTAGCCTTTTGGGCCATTGTACCAGCCCCAAGATCTATTTATTCTTAATGGAAAGGCAGAGTTACAGAGAGAGGAAGAGATGGAGAAACACATCCTGCATCCTCCGGTTCACTCCCCAGATGGCTGCTATGGCCACAATGGGGCTGCTCCTAAGCTGGGAGCCTGGTGCTTGTCCTAGGTCTCTCATATGAATGCAGGGGTCCAAGGCCTTGGGCCACTTCTGTTTCTTTCCCAGTCTATTAGCAGAGAGCTGGATTGGAAGTGGAGCAGCTGGGTCATGAACCAGCACCCATATGGGATGCCGGCACTTGAAGGTGGAGGATTAGCCTACTATGCCATGCACCAGCCTATGTGTTCCTCTTTAAGGCTCCTCTCAAGTGAGTCTCATCTCACTAACCCATTGCTAGTTCCCAATCATTATCTTGTTGACCTATCAGCAGCATTTACTTTGAGTAGAGTTGATTCTCCTTCCTGACAGAAGCATTTTTCCCCCTCTTGGCTTCTAGAATATTGCAGTTAGCTCATTTTTCACTTACCTCCTGAACTCAGCATCCTTTCCTGGCTTCTCTTTGTTTCTTCCCTCCTTGGTTGAGCTCCCCGGGACTTAGTCTCTCCTTTTCTCCATCTGCCCTCACTTCTGCAATGATGCCACCCAGGCTCCAGTCTTTAATATCATCCACAGAGGCTTCTCCAAGATGTGCTATAACAGGAAGTATATTTTGGAAACAGATGAGCGAGCTTTCCTTGCCAAAATGATGGAGACTTTCAATGATGGACATATGACTGTTTATGAAGAACTATACTATAGTAATAATATAGGGGAATTCAGTGGAGGGGGGATTTGCGGAGGAGAAAAGGGAAATCCCAGGGCCTATGGAACTCTATCATAAAATGATAATAATAAGTTTAAAAAAAGAAAGAAAATAAATAAATAAAACAAGCAAACAAAACAATGATGGAGACTTTGAGGTGGGGGCTTGGCATACAGATTAAGACTCCATTTGAGGTGCCTGCATCCCACACGGACTGCCTAGGGTGGAGCCCTTGCTCTGCCCCTAATTCCAGCTTCCTGCTCATGTGCACCCTGGGAGGCAGGAGGTGATGGCTCAAGTGGTTGAGTTGTTGCTTCCCATGGTGGAGAGCCATATTGAGCTTCAGTCCCTGGCTTCAGCCTGACTTCAGCCTGGGCTATCGTAGGCATTTGAGGGCAAGAAACTTCCCTGACTCTCTGCCTTCTTCTGGCTCTTAACCTTTCCAAATAAAGTAATATTTGAAAAAATATGATGGAGGATCTGTAACACATTTAACGATTCACTGCAGGACTTGTTAGAATTTCAGCAATGCGGCAGGGAAAATCTACACAGTGAACAGTTGCCCAGATCCCTATGAGATTGAGTAGGTGCAAAATCTGATTAAAATTACAGGCATCTGAACTGGAACCCAGTTTCATTTTCCTTCAAAACTGTGTTTATGCACCCTTTAGTACAACTTACATTTTGTTATAACGGAGCTAGCATGAAAATAAGATTTGACTTGACTGAATTTGTTGACATTTACCCCAGTTTGTGCACCGACAGGATCACTGCTGCAGCACGTTTGGCTCACTGCTTTTGAAGCTGTCCTTTCTCTAGGATTCCATGTGCAAGCATTGACAACTAGCTCTTTCATCATGGTTTCCAGTTCACTTATGACCAAGAGTTTTGTTCTCAGGTTAGATACCACATGAAAAAAAAAATCTTTCCTTTTGTTTTGCCTTTATATTAAAGTTAGAACAATATAATGGTGCTTAAAAATTATGTTGATACTAAGTATAATATTTAACATTTATTTATGTCTCAATCTCATTTCATGGTAGTACAGGGAGTGATGCCGAGTATTTGTAATCCCTCACTGCTCCAGCTTAGTCTGCCCCCAGCTAGCAGATGATAACTCTGTCTCTGCAGTTGCTCTTACAGTTCTCTCTTTCCCATATCTCTCCCCAGGAGAGTTGTTCAACGTTTTTGCTCTCCATACTCTTACTTGGCACTCAAATGAACTGGCCATCATGTCCCCCTTGTGCACCTTGGCATACCACCCATAGCATAGGCATCAGCAATTATGGAGGTCCAGTCTTTTTTTTTTTTTAAAGATTTATTCATTTTATTACAGCCAGATATACAGAGAGGAGGAGAGACAGAGAGGAAGATCTTCCGTCCGATGATTCACTCCCCAAGTGAGCCACAACGGGCCGATTTGCGCCGATCCGAAGCCAGGAACCTGGAACCTCCTCCGGGTCTCCCACACGGGCGCAGTGTCCCAATGCATTGGGCCATCCTCAACTGCTTTCCCAGGCCACAAGCAGGGAGCTGGATGGGAAGTGGAGCTGCTGGGATTAGAACCGGCGCCCATATGGGATCCTGGGGCTTTCAAGGCGAGGACTTTAGCCGCTAGGCCATGCCGCCGGGCCCGAGGTCCAGTCTTGATGCATGCACTCCAAGGTCAGACGACAAATGCTATGATTCTCCCTGGGGCCAGAGTTTTGAGTCCAGTTGTCCATTAAGGGAGCTTCCCAAGAAACCTCAGACCTGAATCTTGCATGTATCAGCCAGTTCAGTCTGTCATCCATATCAACTTATGCACACACTGGTGATTATAGTTGCCTGGTCAGATCTGTACCCAGCCCCATGTCCAGTACAAACCAACAGATGCTTCAACCCAGCCCAGCATGACACAGACCTGGTCCTTGCACACTTTCAGGAATTGCAGCATAGTTGGGGCAGTCCCCAATAACCCTCACCAAGCACGTCCTCAGTCCCCAGATTAGCTCAGCCCATCCCACACCACTCTGGCTCTCATGAGCACCAGCAGGTGCCAGAGCCTACCCCAATTCGGCACACTCTAGACACAGCTTACTCACATGTTGATGGATACTGTAGCCATGTCCAGCCCAGTTCTCTACACCCATTTCTGGCTCTTATACTCACCAGTGGAAACTACAGCCCAACAAGGATTCCTCTCAGCTCCCCTACCAAGCCCATTTCCAGCTATGCATCTTGCAAATGCCAGTGGCTGCTCTGACCCAGCTGGGCAGATCATGTAACTTTTTATCCAGGCCCTAAAGTGGTTTCTGTCCCTCTCAGGTCTCTAGGACCCTTGCAACTCAGTCCTAAGCTCATGGCTCCCCTGATAGCCCCCCCTTATAGTTGTGTGTCTCTCTTCCTCTATCTCGAGCACTTCAGGCATGTTCTCACCTCAGCCCATGTGCAGTTGTGCCCCTATTTCTGAAAGCTCTATAATGCCCACCTGACTCTTGTCTCCTCTCTTTCAGATCTTAGTTCAAATATCCTTTCTCTTTTTGGGCCTTTCTTGACGTTGTCTTTACAAGTGTGAATCTTTGTGTTAGCACCAGCACCCTTCTTCCAGTTTTATATTTTTCCATGGCAAAAATCACTGTTGAGAATGCTCTCTACTTTGTTTGTAGTCTGACTTCCTATCCTGGAGGATAAGGCTTCATGCCCATTGCTTCCTCCTGTACCCCTAGTGCCCAGGACAGTGCCTGGCACCTTAATGTTGAATAGGGGCAAGTTGACAGAGGTATCTCAGTTAAGAGCAGTAGGACTGAGTGCCAGCTTTTCTTCCCCTGGAACTCTCTTATATAAATCAGGGATGGAAATCGGGTTCCATAACTCAGAGCATGGAATATAAACAGGCTTGGCAGATTCACCTGATGACTAGACTTCCAGTAGCACAGGAAGCTGAATCACTTGGATAATTTTAATGACCAGAAAGAGACTCTTCAGATATTTGGAGAACAGAGGTCCATCACCTTAGGAGGACCCAACCTCTCCATAGACTTCATCCTCAGGGGCTCTTGGAAGCAAGGGAGGTTAAGCAGCTGCCATGGAGCATCTTGGGGTGAAAGTGTTGGCCTGGCTACAGAACTACAGGTTGCTGTGTGGCTACTTTCATTTAATCTCTAGGATCTGGGATAAAATGGAAATAGATCAATCCTTGACTGAGTTGCTATTCCTGATTTGAATACTTATTAACTCGGTTACCTGGCAGACATTGTTTAAATGTGACTGCATCATCCACAGGCCAAGAGAGCATGAGGAAGTACTGCAAGAAAGTCCAAATGAGTGACTAGTAACCAGCTAATGGGAAAGTCACAGCCTAAATGCAAACACATGATTCCTTCAGTCATTTCCTGCCTTTTTTGCAGAGTATTGGTTACAGTACTACTGGAGGCAGCTATAGTCAGGGTTACCTCAACCTGAGGTTTCAGACGGAGCCACTTTAGGAATTGGAACAAGATACTAAGAACACAGAAGTGCTTCTCTTGTATTTCAGTACTGGTGATTTCCTTTCTACTGCTTTTATTCTGATCATATTGTAGCAGCAACACTTTTTTAATTTAATCAGTTTTGTTTAAAAGGCAGAGACACCACACATACACACACACGCACTCACACTCCTTTCAACTACTGGTGGCCTCTCCAAATGCCCACAACATCCAGCAGGTCTCCCACATAGGTTGCAAGGAGACCTGCAAACACGCGAGACATCATCTATTGCTTTCTACTGTATTCATTTAGTAGGGAGCTAGACTGGATGTGAAGCAGCTGGGACAGCAGCCAATCACCCCTCAAAGAAGGAAACTGTTGTCCCAAGCAATGAATTAATGCTGCCATTCCAAATGCCTGCCTTTGTGGCAATATTTTTTATACTCAATTGCTTCAGTGTGTCATATCTATGAATTAGTTCAGGACCATCTCAATTGTGTTGTCACCATCATCTGATCTGACAGATGGTAAATTTATACCATATCAAGAACCTTCTGGATGCTCTTTGAGTATCCAGATGGACCTGTGTAACACCACAGTAGGCTGTGCTTGTGTATGCTTGGATATTGGAACTATAAATATATATTCTCCGTGTGTATACCAAATTGACCCTCAAATATTCTGGTCTCACAAAACACAGCTCTCAAATATCAATATTTAACTTAGATAGGCTCTCTTGTTTTTAGAATTACAGTCAGCTTTTCAAAATTATTATTATTTGTGGCCTGCATGAAGATAGGGAGAGAAGGAAAAGAGAGACAAAGATGGAATCAAGAATGTTAATGAAAATATTAAAACTTTATAGATCAAAAAACCCACACAGATCTCTCCAAATCTCATTTTAGTCTGTTAGATATTTCATTCATAATCCATCCACCCACCCATTCAATTGATAGTGACCCAGAAGTGTGGAGTTTGCACAAACATCTAGCATAGGCATTTCTCTGAATTTGTGAGTTGACTTAGAGGTCACGGTGTAGTTAGCCATCAGATACTTGCCAGTAATATGGAGTTCTGGCCATTTTAAATCGGAAACCACTTTTATTTAAACCCTGTTGCTAGTATGGAAATAACAAATATATCACCAGGCACACTGTCTTATTATATGATCAACAACAACAATTACTAACATATACCAGCTTCTCTCAACTGTGGCTAATTTTGCCTGCCAGGGGACATGGCGACATTTTTGGTTGCCATGCCTGGGGTGGGGTTGTGGTGGTGCTAGTGGCATCCAGTTGATAGAGGCCATAAATGGGGTTAAGCAAATAATTATTCAACCTAAATTGGGAACACAGCTGATATTCAAATGTGAATGTGTGTGTGTGTGTGTGCGCACCAGTATATTTAAAACACTAGTTACTGGGCTCCCTTATAATCACTTTGACATATAGGACAACAATCCTGTGAGGTAAGTGCATGAGTTTATTGTTGCTCCAGAAACCAACTGCCACATATGTGGTGACGTACAGTCTCTCTGGGCTCCAATTCAAGTGTTGGCAGGGCTGTTTTCTCCTGCAGGTTCAAGGAGATAGTCAATCTCTTGTCCCTTCCAGCTTCTAGAGGCCATAGCGTGGGTTTCCTTCCCGCATCTCCACAACTCAAGACCACAGCTCTCTGAGCCTTTTGCCCATGATCGTGTGGACCACAATTTGAGAAAAAGCCTCCATTTTCAAGCATTCATGCAATTAGATGAGGTTCGGACAGCCCTGAATTATCTACCCCTGTGAGTCCTAATCTTAATCACATGTTCCAAGCCCTGCTCCCTCTTATTTTTTTCCAAGCTCTTTCTCCATGGAAAGTAAGGCTCACAGGTTATGTGGGGTAGGTTGTAGACTTTTTTCAATTGTTCTTCCTATCACAGTCAGCACCATGATGATCTCTGTTTTAATGCAGAGAAACATAAAGTACACAGTTACAAATAACTCATTGAATGCATCATGGCTGTTAAATGTGTGAGAGTGAGGGGAAGATGAGCAGGACCCACAGCTAGTCCTTTGGCTTCTGAAGGGTTCCTTGTCCCTGAATTACAATGGCAGTTGAATGAATGGACAAACAAGCTACCTGACTCTGGAGGTGCAAGGTGAGAGAATGGTACACTTTGCTCCAGTTGGTTCTGGAGGATGAAAAGGTTAAAAGGTGAACTGGAGGTAGGGGGACAGAGTTGTACTGCAGCCAGTTAAGCGACTGCTTCAGAGTTCCAGGGGCCCAAGTCCTGGTTGCTTCACTTCTCATCCAGCTTCCTGCTAATGTGCTTGGGGAGACAGTGGAAAATGGCCCAAGGGCTTTGAGCCTCTGTCACCCATGTGGGAGACCAGAATGGAGTTCCTGGTTCCTGGTTTTAGCCTGGCCCAGAACTAGCTGTCACAACCATTTATGGGAGCGAATCAGTGAAAGAAAGATCTCTCTTCCTGGGACCAGTACAGTAGCCTAGTAGCTAAAGTCCTGGCCTTGCATGAGCTGGGATCCCATATGGATGCTGACTCATGTCCCGGCTGCTCCACTTCCCCTCCAGCTCCCTGCCTGTGGCCTGGGAAAGCAATCAAGGACAGCCCAAAGTCTTGGGACCCTGCACCCACGTGGGAGACCTGAAAGAGGCTCCTGGTTCCTGGCTTTGAATTGGCTCAGCTCTAGCTATTGCAGCCACTGGGAGAGTGAACCAGCGGATGGCAGATCTTTCTCTCTGTCTCTCCTTCTTTCTGTAAAATCTGACTTTCCAATAAAAATAAATAAATCCTTAAAAAATATCTCTCTTCCTGACTCCTTCTCTGTCATTCAGCATTTCAAGTAGATACATATCTTTTGCAAAAAAGAATGAGAGTAGGAATTCTTCCTGACAGATGTGGGATGCCCTTTGCAAATTTAAAGCAAAGGAAACAGGATGTGGGAGGGGTAGAAACTAAGTGCACCAGGACATAATACACCCAGCAGGGGTGGGGAATATCTGGCTTGCAAGTCCTGTGAAACCATTTGGTCTGATCCTGCCAAGGTAAATTCAGGTGGCACTTGGCAATTTAATACATCCAAAGCAGGTTAATTCTTTTGCAAGATTTATTTATTTGCAAGATTTATTTATTTATTTTTGGAAAGGCAGATCAGAAACAAAGGTATTCAATCCACTAGTTCACTCCCCAAATGACTGCTACGGCTGGAGCTGAGCCAATCCGAAACCAGGAGGCAGGAGCTTCTTCCAGCTCTCCTATGCTGGTGCATGGCCCCAAAGCTTTGGGTCATTCTCTACTGCCTTGCCAGGCTGTAAGTAGGGAACTGGATGGGAAGTAGAGCATTTGGTACACAAATCGGTGCCCATGTGGGATCCTGGTGCTTGCAAGATGAGGATTTAGCCAACAGTCCCCACCCCTGATACAACAGCAGAAATGTGAGTAGGTGGCATGTCAAGACTGCAGTGAGATGAGACTGATTTGTGGATGATGGTGGTGACATGAAGGGCTGAGCAGAGAGTAAAGTGAACTGATTCGCTCCTTGGGCACGTCGGATGGGGACAAGGGGGAGGAGTAAGGCAGCTACCCAGTCAGAAGGAGGTTGCTCGTGTTAACACAAAGTCAGAAAAATGACTGTCTTAGACCAAGACTCTCTGACAGAAATGTAACCCAGGGCACACTTGTAATTTTAAGAGTTCTTGGTTCTTATCCCGGCGGCTCCACTTCCTATCTCTCCTCCTCTCAGTATATCTGACTTCGTAATAAAAATAAAATAAATCTTAAAAAGAGTTCTGACAAACACTTACAAAATGTAAGTAAAATGGCACAGGTATAGATTCACTTTGTTATTATTTTATTTAATCTGACTTGCAGGTATCTTTAATGTGTGATGAATAGGAAAATGCTGAATGTGACTCTGTGTGTTCTGGATACTACTGTTTCCACGTGAGGAGCTCTCTCCTGCTCCCAGCTCACTGTACACTCACCAGGGGCTGCTTACTCAGCTGCCCCTCCCCATGGCAGCCTGCAGTCATCCTGGTGGACAGTACCCATCTGGTCCAAGACAGAGGTAAAGGTGGCTCCAGAGGGGAAAGACAGGTTTTATATCCACCTAAGAGGTTGGTGATTTGTACTGTTGGACGTACAGGATGGTGGAAGAGGAGGAATGGAAAATGACTCCTAATCTAAAAGAAGTAGAAGGAATCCTGATGGTTTTCCTGTGTCCTGTGGTTGGTCATGAACACAGAATCAACATCCCTTACCTTCTCACTCTTTCCTGTGAGCCCAGCCTCCAGAATGGCAGCAGCATCCCTGGGGTGGAGGGGTTAAAAAAACTGTGCCTGGGGAACCAGAGCTGGCATCCCATACAGTACTGGTTTGGGTCCCAGCTACTCCACTTCCAATCTAGCTTCTGGCTAATGCACCTGGCTGAACGAACAGTGGAGGATGGCCCGAGTATTTGAGTCCCTGCACCCATGAGAGACACCTGGAAGCAGCCCTGGGCTCCTGGCTTTAGCCCCATCATTGTACCATGGGGGACGTGAACCAGCAGATGAAAGGTCTCTTCCCTCTGTCTTCCCTTCTCTGTAACTCTCCCTTTTAAATAAATAAATTGAATCTTTAATAACAAAAATAAAAATAATTGCCTAGGACCTGTGCTAGAAATCTCAGCCATGTGCTGGGCATCAGAATTGGGATTCAACTATGTGCTGCAAAATAGGCCAGGCATCCAAACGTAGACTAAGCCATGTGCTGGGACATGGCCCAGGCATCAGGATTCACACTACAGTGGAATCTAAGAGCCTCCATGTTACAGCACGCTTTAGTGCTGTTACCTCAATCTGAGCCACCTCTTTTTTTTTTTTTTTTTTTTAGCTGGACATCACTGCTTTCTTTATTGACTATGAAAATCCACCCATGTCTGTCCTACACTGGACTGAGTGTGTTCTGGGAGAATGCCCAAGTGGGGCTGCTCATTAAGCAGATCACAGAATCATACAGGCAAGGCTTTAGCATGTTGATCTGAAGAAATAAAATGTCACAATAAGAGCATCCATGTTGGTTTGGGGCAGAACATGTGGGCAATAACAAACAAAGTCTGTGTTTATTTTGAATGTTATCTTATACTTTTCCTTTTGCTTTCAGTATTTTGTATTATGTGTAAGTTCATCCGCAAAGTGGTACATTAAGCAGGCCCCTTCCCACTTTGTCCACAATCTTATGGCTGAATTCACTGCTTTCGCCTATATTTCTGTGCTTTGCATAGGCCTCACCTTGGTAACACATTTTTGTTTTCTCTTCAAAAATCTACTATAGTATATATTATTTTCACCATATAGGTTTTTTTTTTTAGATTTATTTTATTTTTATTACAAAGTCAGATGTACTGAGAGGAGGAGAGATAGAGAGGAAGTGGAGCTGCCGGGATTAGAACCAGTGGCCATATGGGATCAAGGCGAGGACCTTAGCCCCTAGGCCACGCCACCAGGCCCACCATATAGTTTTAATAGGCACCAGATATACAGGCATTAACAGGTATCTTGGACTTTTTCACATGTAGGCATTAACAGGTGTCAGATATGGAAAAATAGGTGTTCTATAACTGAGGGTTTTTACTCTGTGGTCCTAAAGTGATCTTGGCAGGGACATTCGAAACTATGCAGAGAAGTTTTAGTACTGGGCACATGTTGGTAGTTTAATAAACATTCTGTTGGCTATACTGGGCTGGGAACCCTCTGGGTTCTCAGGGACTGTTTATTGACTGGCTCTGCTGCTAAACCAACACACTGGAAAGGTCAAGTACACTTTTGGCAGAGGTGGGAGTTTCCATCTTTGATTCTGCCCTCCACCTGCCTCCCAGTCATGAAGAGGCATCTGGGCCTACTGTAGCGTAGTTTCTGTCAACTTCCTGGGAGTAACTCTGCCTGGACACCTGGCAGTGTTTTCCTTCTTTTCAATGACCAGGTGCTCCATCATCGCAATAGGCGTGTCCTGTCAACTTGTTTCTGCTAATAAGCACCTCTCAGAGGAGAGCTGAAGGAGTAGAACAACATTCCAGGAATGTGTGAGTGTGGCAGAACATCCTGCAGGTGTCTGGGAGAGCTGCTCAAGGGCACAGCAGGCAGCGTCGTGATTTCTCCTCCCGGCTGCAGGGTGCGTGGGTTGGAGGCATCATGGGGACGTAATAGGCTTGGGAATCCTGAACCATTCCAGTCTGCTCAGACTCGGGCCAGGTTCAGCCTATCCTGAACAGCAGTCAGGAAGCCGGTTGGTTCTTGGCATCCAATTTGCTGGACAGTGAGTGCTGAATGAAATCGCAAAAAAACATGGGAAAAAAAAAAAAAAAAAACAGGACAAGGTCTCTGGAGGGTTCCTGAGATGAGAGACAGACACTTAATGTAACTAGACTCTTCAGAGGCATAGATTAGGGGCCAGCACAATGCAGGGCAGTCCATGTGTCTTGATGCCAGAAGGTATAACAGCACTTCTTAGATGTCATGTTCTGCAACAGTCCGACAGTCTTTGGCAGCTCTGTCAGCTAGAGTTTTAGGTGCCTGTGCGCGGTCATGACCGGAGGACAAAGCTGAATCAAAAGTATTGGCCATCGGAGAAGTAACTGTCTACACCAGGACATATCCGTGGATTCTTTCTTAATCCTGAAGAACAAGAATCCCGTATTCATGAATATCTCCAAATCCCAAAGAATGAGAATAACATACCTGTTAATATTTTCAAAGATTTGTTTTGAAGATAGGACTGTTTGAGGTTTAAAATACCCGAGGTCCATTTTCGTGGCAACAAGTATGCTCTCTATAGCCTTGCTTCGGCCTGGCATGGACTGAACTGGCGGAGTCTAAGGCAGTTAAGAGATGCAGGGAAAAGGCAGAACCCATTCTGGGAAGAATTCCTGTCTACTACCTTATGCAGCAGGTGGCATGCACCGTCCACAAGTGTCTGTTGCCATGCAACTCTTCCTGTCTAGACAAATGAGCTGTAAGTATTGCTACAAGTGCACAGGACTTTTGCAATAGGGACCCTGTCCTCTTGCCTGTCATGCAGAATTTAAACACTCTTCTCTGGGAAGAGGAGTGTAGTAGTCTGTCCCACTGCTGGCTACATCAAGGAGGAATGTGGTAGAAGCCAAAATCTAGAATCCGGTAGAAAGAAATTCAGAACTACTCAATTTACATGACCTTGATAGAAACTAATTTCTAAGAAATTGATATAAACAAGTTTGGGCTTGCAACAGGATTCACAATAGAGGGAAAAAAGTGCTTGCTTCAAAAGTGTTTTGTACTCTTTTTCTCTTACATTTAGTCCTTACCTTTTTCTCAGACAACATGCATCAACTGTGTAGCTATGTAAGCCATCTGTTTATGTAATTGGCTGTTAATATGTTTGTCTCACTGGTCATGAATCATGCCTTACCTGTTTTTTTTTTTCTTTCACCAGATAAATACTGGCTGACAGACTAAATTGAAAAAGCAGTTGGCTTATTAAGTTCCTATTGCTGATGTAACAAATTATCACTAACTTGCCCTAAACCAATGTAAACCTTGAGGCAGGCCTTTGGTGTAGCTTGGTTCAAGTGCCTGCAAGTCCAGGCTACTCTGCTTGCAATGAGTTCCTGCTCATGGCACACCCTGGTGGGGGGCAGAAGTAATATCTCAGGCACTTGGGTCCCTGTCACCCATGTGGGGAGACTTGGCTGGTGTTCTGGGTTCTGGGCTCCAGGCCTTTCCCTGGCCTTGTAGGAATTTAAGAATTGAACCGATATATGGAAGATCTTCTTCTTGTACCCTTGGCTTTGCAATAAAACAAATAAAAGTCGCACGATCTTGACTTAGTTTACTTGCTTTTGTTTTGTTTGTTTGTTTTTACAGTTCTTCTTCTTTAGAAATTTGAAATGGTCTTCTTGAGCTAAAACTCTCAGGACCATATCCCTTGTGGAAGGTGAAGGGAAGACTTTCTTTTCATCCCAGTTCCAGGGTGTAGAGGCTGCCCACACCTGCTGGCTCACAGCCCTCATTCCATCTTCAAAGCCAGTGGCAGCATGTTGAGTTCTTTTCACATTGCGTCAGTCAGACGTTGAGTCCTCTGTGCACAACAATTAGTGACGTTGGCCTACCTGGATCATGCATGGTAGTCTCCCTATTGCCAGCTCAGCTAATTAGGAACCTTAATCCCATCTGTAGGCTTGACTCCCCTGGTCACAATAAAGTAACAGATTCACACATACTGGAATTAGGACAAGACTCTATTTAGGGAATTGTTATTCTCATCATACACCCCTCCCCCCAATCCGCTGACACACTGTAGGCATTCAGTGCGTGTTCAAAGCACTATTAACTAAATAGATACAACTTTACTTCAGAGGCTTGCATTTGATTCAATGCTTCTTATGCTGAAACTTTATTAAAGCTAATGTTTATCGTGGTGCCTTAAATTATGTCATTTTCTGTTTAAGATACCACTTTTTCTTCACCCTCTACTTTAAAATCTTTATAACAGTTACTGAAGTTCCCAAACATGAAGAAACCTCAAAAAGACAGTGAAAATGAACTTAAAAGATACATTTATTTTGGTGCTAAAGTTTTTGAAAACCATGAATAATTAGGTCATAATATGTATGTTCCATTATGCTTTTAAAGTAATATTGTGGTTCATCCAGTATAGTTAAAGGGCTTCCGGAAATTATACTGACTGTATTTTAATGGCTTAGCATTCATACATAGCACACTATCTTCTGCTGTCTCAAGGAAGCAGCAATATTGTGAAGCTCAAGAAATGTAATCTTCCAGATTTGTGCCCTGTTATTCATGCTGGGGTGTAACAAAACACGTCCAGTCATCCTACAGCTCTGGATTACCTGAAGTTAGGTGGAGTCCAACTTGGGAAAGGGTAAATATTTCCTCCCAGTAATCCTTTGGTTGTTAGGGCTCACTCAGGCAGCTGGTACCGTAACAGCCTTCAAAGCTCCAGAGAATGAACATAACTTGACACAAACATCAAATCATTTCCAACTTCTCAAAAAAAAAAAAAAATGGAACACCTGGGGGGGGGGGAAAAAAAGGTGATTACGAAGTTGGAAAACTCAGGAAATGAATGTAGTTCCACACGGCTAATCAAACACAACACCTTTTCAGTAAAGGTCTCAGAGAGCTGGTCTGGAATGGCAAACACTGGAGTCATCCACCAAACAAAACAGCCAAAGCAAACAGGAGGGAGCAGCCAGGTCAAGGTCCCAGGAAGAGTGACTCAGCGTCACACTTTATAACCACTCAGCAGGCTCCCACCCAGCCACACAGCCCTCTCCCGGGGCTCCAGAGGCATGGCAAGCACTCCTCTCCCCTTGTTTGCTTTTCCTGCGATCTCACCCCTTTCCCCTTGTTCCATGCTTCTCCAAAAAATGCTGTGACTCCAAAAAAGGTCTCCTCTCTAGCAGTCATCATCATAGGCAAATGAGTTTTACTCATAGAGATCTGAGCTTCTGATATCTCAGCCCCTTATCATCCGAATGATTTCAAATATGTTATTATATTTTTTTGGACCTCAGTTTCCTTATCCATAAATTGGGAATAATAAGATCTTCCTGGGAGCATTTTTATGGGCACTAGAAATAATTTAGGTAAGGCAAATTGCCTGGCATGCACACTATGATTTTTAAAGGATCATTCCTCTTGCCTCACAACACTGGAATGACACCAGGTCACTCGTTAATGGCTCCCATAGCCACATGACCCCTATCAGGTAGGTACAAAAAGATAGAGTTTACCTCAGCTGTAAAATCTGATACTAACATACACTTCAAGGGTTGTAGTGAAGACTAAATAAGCTAATGCACATAAAATGCTTAAGGTACAACTTGATGTTATACTCAGTAAATGCTAGATATTGCAGTTGCACAACTACTTGACTCTCATATCTTGTCATTAAAAGGTTAATGAACGCACATACCGTGTCACACCAAGTGGGACAACAGCCAGGGGAGGAGGGAAGAGACCAGCACGAAGGCCTGGAGCTGAGCATCTGATGTCAAGCACCATTCTGTGACCCGGGATATGAACTTCACCCATCTCCATCCCCACCTGTGCCAGTTTCCTTCTTCATTCAACAGTTTCCACCACAACTGATCTATCCAGCACCTGGAACTGTCTACAGAGTGCATGAAACCATTTATGTGAACTAGTTGACATTTAAAACAGAAATAGGCAGAAACTGTGTTTGTAATTTTACAGGTTCCTGGGTGCAGTCAGCAAAAAATAGCAAATTTATTCATTGGGAGTTGTTTACAATACCATTGTCGGTTTCTGTACTTGGTCAAGCTAGCTCTTCCAAGTAAAGGGATTTAGTTACAATCTCATATAGTATCCTATGAGCACATATGCTTTGAGAGCCAGAATAATTGTGTTCTGCTTTGCGTACCAGGGTCTTCCACGTTCTTAGATCAGTGCCTGCTGCACATCTGGAAATTAGTGACTATAGTTGAATTAAGTTATAAGATATTAAATATTCTGAGAGTATTTCTGAGAATTTCATATACTTTTTTCTTCTCTGATTCACTGGAGTCCTACTTAGATATTTAAATACAAATCTCCAGTTGAAAAAAAAGATTTATTTACTTATTTGAAAGGCAGAATTAGAGAAGGGGAAGAGAGAGACAGAGAAACCTTCTATGGACTGATTCACTCGCAAAGGACCAGTGCTGGGTTAGTCTGAAGCCAGCACCCAGGAGCCTGTTCTGGGTCTTCCCATGTGGGTTCAAGGGCCCCAGCACTTGGGCCACCCTCTGCTGCTTTCACGAGTGCATTAGCAGGGAGCTGGATCGGAAATGAAGCAGCCGGGACATGAACCAGCACCATATGGAATGGTGGCATTGCAGGCGGCACCCTTACCTGCCACATCACAGTGCTGGTCCAAAGCCCCAGATTTTAAGGACATGAAAGAAATGGTGGTGAATAATTTGGATATGCACAGATCATATTTCTCTGAGGATAGATATAACAGAAATCAAGGCAGGATGGAAGGGAGGAACTCTGTAAATGTGACCTGCAGTTAGGAGATTTTAGGTCTGTCATTTAACGGGCAGAACTCAATTTCTTCAACATGAAATTCCTTAAAAAAAAAAAAGACACCTTAGGGCCCAGCACAGTAGCCTAGCAGCTTAAGTCCTCACCTTGCATGTACCAGGATCCTATATGATTCTAATCCCAACAGCCCTGCTTCCCATCCAGCTCCCTGCTTGTGGCCTGGGAAAGCAGTTGAGGACAGCCCAAAGGTTTGGGACCATGTACCCACATGAGAAACCTGGAAGATGCTTCGGGCTCCTGGCTTCAGATCAGCGCAACTCCGGTTATTACAGCCACTTGGGGAGTGAATCATTGGCCAGAAGATCTTCCTCTCTATCTCTTCTCCTCTCTGTATATCTGACTTTTTTTTTTTTTTTTTTTTTTTTAAAGATTTATTTTATTTTTATTACAAAGTCAGATATACTGAGAGGAGGAGAGATAGAGAGGAAGTGGAGCTGCCGGGATTAGAACCAGCGGCCATATGGGATCAAGGCGAGGACCTTAGCCACTAGGCCACGCCGCCAAGCCCTGTATATCTGACTTTGCAATAAAAATAAATAGATCCCTAAAAAAAAAAAAAACCTTTAATGAATGGGCATGGCCTACTATTCTCATGCACTGGTAGCACAGAATATCTTATGAACTCAGATTGATGGGTCAGTGGTGAGATATTTGAATAACACTGAATTATTTCCCTTTTTTTTAAAAAAGATTTATTTTTATTACAAAGTCAGAATACAGAGAGGAGGAGAGACAGAGAGGAAGATCTTCCGTCCAATGATTCACTCCCCAAGTGAGCCACAACGCGCCGATCCGAAGCCAGGAACCTGGAACCTCTTCCGGGTCTCCCACGCGGGTGCAGTGTCCCAATGCATTGGGCCATCCTCAACTGCTTTCCCAGGCCACAAGCAGGGAGCTGGATGGGAAGTGGAGCTGCCGGGATTAGAACCGGCGCCCATAGGGGATCCCGGGGCCTTCAAGGCGAGGACTTTAGCCGCTAGGCCACGCTGCCGGGCCCGAATTATTTCCCTTTTTAAAGGCTTATTTATTTTTGTTGAAAAGCAGAGTTATAGAGAGGAGAGACAGAGAGAAAGATCTTCTCTCTGCTGGTTCACTTCCCAAAGGGCCACAATGGCTGGAGTTGGGGCAATTCAAAGCCAGGAGCCAGGAACTTCTTCCGGGTCTCCAACATGGGTGCAGGGTCCCAAGGCTTTAGGCCATCCTCGCCTGCTTTCCCAGACCACAAGCAGGGAGCTGAAAAGCAAGTGGAGTAGCCAGAATATGAACTAGTGCCCATATGGGATCCTGGTGCTTGCAAGATGAGGATTTAGCCACTAGGCCATCGCACTGGGCCCTGAATTATTTCTGTTATTAAAGTTCTAGGAGCTGGTGTTGTGGTACAATGGGTTAAACCACCACCTGCAGTGTCAGCATCCCATATCAGGGCCCTAGTTCTAGACATAGATACTCCACTTTGGACCTAGACACTTGCTAATGGGTCTGCAAAAAGCAGTGGAAGATGGGCGAAGCACTTGAGATCCTGTTACCCCCGTGGGAAACCCGGCTAGAGTTCCACGCTCCAGGCTTCAGTCAGGCCCCTTCCCAGGGAAGTGAACCAGTGCATGGAAGATTCCCCCAACCCTCTCTCCATTTTTCTCTATGTCATTCTGTTCTTCCAATAAAATAAAAAATCCTAGGTGACTGTCAGAGCATCTGTTTTACAATGGCTAGTCTGTCCACATGACTGTGAAATAGCACAGATTTTGCTAAGTAGAGAGACAATACATGTCTTATGCAGAAAGCCACTAGTAACTTAATACTGAACACAATCATGAACGTCACATGTCTCCTATCAGAAGTCATAAGTATTCAAGTTTCAAATACATCCATGAAGGCATTACATGACCCTTGGGTCATTCTCTCCCAAGCAAATTGTATATATAAAGACTACCACTACACCAATGCATGAGGGGGGGTGGCAAATCCACACATATTGTCAAATTTAAAATGTGAGGCATCTGAGTGTGTTGGACAATCATCCCTTGTCTACAAACAGAATAAGATAGTTTAAGTATCAAGCTACATGATTATGAGACACTGGAGAATGAGAAACAACATTTCTAAATGTCCTTCATAAAAAATGTGACAGAAATTCTATTTTAAGGCAGGGTATAGTAGTATCAAATACTAAGTTTTCTACTTAAAAAAAAAAAAGATTTGTCTTATTTGAAAGGCAGAGTTAAAAAAGGGAGGGGAGGGGGCTGCGATATAGCCTAGTAGCTAAAGTCCTCATTTTGCATGCCTGGGATCCCAGATGAGCGCCAATTTGTGTCCTGGATGCTCCACTTCCCATCCAGCTCCCTGCTTGTGGCCTGGGAAAGCAGTCAAGGATGGCCCAAAGCCTTGGGATCCTGCACCTGTGTGGGAGACCCAGAAAGGCTCCTGGTTCCTGGCTTTGCGGATTCCACAGTTGGGGCTATTGGGGCGTGAACCAGCGGATGGAAGATCTTTCTCTCTGTCTCTCCTCCTCTCTGTAAAATCTAGCTTTCCAATAAAAATAAATAAATGTTTTTTTTAAGTGAGAAGAAAAGCAGAGACAGAGAGAGAGATACATAGATAGATTGATAGATTGGTCTTCCATCTACTGGTTCACTCCCCCAAATGGACATAGAGGCTACAGTTGGGCCAGGCTAAAGCCAGGAGTCAGGTCTCCCACACGGATGGCATAATTGGAAGTGAAATAGTTGGGGCTTGAATCAGTTCTCATATGGGGTGGTAGGACTGCAGATGATGGCTTAAGATATCCATAATGCTGGTCCCAAGTCTCTAATTTTTAATTTCTCAGTCTCATTTCCCTCATGCTCTCTTTCAGTCACACAGCATAGATTCAACACACTGTAAATCCTTTAGGCAGGATTAACTGGTATTTCCATTTTATCCTCAAAACATATGTTCATGGTTCATCTCTAGCTTTGGTTACATCACAGGACAGCAACTTTCAGACAAAACTCTCAGCTCTCCAAAGCTTGCATCCCACCTCTGTCCTACAAACACACAGTGTGTTCGATTCTTTAAGAAAAAGTGTCCCAGTCCCAAGTTCAGACTAAGGAAATGTCAATGACTCAAAAGATTTTTATTAAATTCAAATATAGAAATTCTACATTTAAAAGTTCCTTTTGTTCAAATTGTGAAACATCTGCTGATTCGGTTACTAGACAACCTTTCAGCTGACCAGAAATATTAGTGTTAAATACAGAAAATAGTGAACCACCTGTCTCCGGGCATCGTCGGCCAATGTCAGGTGTGACATCAGCACAGGGCTCATGGGCAACGTGGTCTGAGTATGTGTAATGGCACTGGGTATGTTCCTAATACGCACAACTCCCTGAAATAATTACAGTCATCCCCAAACCAAGAGTTTTATGACAAGCTTACTAAATTCTGATGTAGCAGATAATCATTATCATTGTAACTTTAAAAGCAAAACTACAATCTTGCAGAAAACCTAGCTCTGCTCTATGCTGTGAAATACCAAATTTCACACAGCTGAATTCTCATGGGACCCCAGGAAAATTTCAGTGGACATCCTACTGTTTTCGTAAGAATTATAGAGTATGTGCACAAACCATTGTGTATGGAAAAGAATGTTTATTACTTTTTAAAAATAATTTGTTTTTTTTATTGGGAAGGCAGATTTACAGGGAGAGAAGGAAAAAGAGAAGATCTTCCATACACTGGTACACTCTCCAAATGACTACAAATACCAGTCTAAACCCAGGAGCCAGGAGCCTCTTCTGGATCTCCCAAATGGATGCAGGGGCTAAAGGACCTGGGCCATCTTGTGCAGTTTTCCCCAGGACATTAGCAGTGAGCTGGCCAAGAAACAGATCAGTTGGGGTGGGGGGATTCCCAGAGCCTATGAAACTGTCACATAATGCAAAATAATTAATAATAATAAAAAAAAAGAAACAGATCAGTTGGTACTCGAATTGGTGGTCATATGGATTTCTAGAAGTGTATGCAGAGGCTTAACCTACTACACCACGCTGCCAGCCTCTAATACTTTTATACTAAGAGAGTTAACAACTTGGTGCAAGGGAATAAGACAGAACATGTAGAGCCCTACACAGAGAAAATTCCTTTGAAATTTCAGACAAGGAACACAGATTTCAACATACACGTAGATATATTTCAACATATCCATGGATTTCAACAGCTATCTATTTAGTAATCTAACATAGCTAAGCCACTGTAAGTGCTGAAGTATTCCCAGGGGCATGACACTGTACCAGGATTGTGAAACTCCATGGGGAATCACAGTTTTAAACCAGATGCTGTGCTCCACCCTCACTGAACCTTGAAAGCTGTACATATCAAATCTGTCCCACCTTTTGCAAGACATTATGAGGGGACTCCAAACAATATTATTTTCATTTGCTTTATTGTTTTCGTCAAAACTAACATTATACAATTATCAGATTACAGAACACTAACTAACTCTTGAATGTGCTATCTTAATGTTGCTTTTAAAATATTTCCCATTAGTATCAGGGCTCAAATCCAGTTTAGCCTGAGGTGAAACAAATGGAAAACTCGGCTGTTTCATTTGGACTGCAGTATTTGCTGCACCCGGTGTTGTAAGGAGTTTTGTACAAGTACACCTCGACCCTAGTACAGCTTGGTGAAGAAGCAACATATCTTTTAATTGAACCGACAGATTCCCGACGATCCAAACGACTCTTCCCTCCTCCCCACCCCACTTTGGAAAGGCAGATTTACAGAGAGAAGGAGAGACAGAGAGAAACCTCCCATCCACTCTGACTCCCCAAATAGTCACAATTGCCAAAGCTGAGCCAATCTCAAGTCAGGAGCTTCTCCCAGGTCTCCCACTCGATTGCAAGGTCCCAAGACTTTGGGCCGTCCTCTGCTGCTTTTCCCAGGCCACAAGCAGGGAGCCAGATTGGAAGTGGAACAACCAGGACATGAACTGGCACCCTGATAGGATACTATTGCTGCAAACAGAGGAATAGCCAATTGGGCCATCCTGCAAGGCCCAACAGATTCTTTACTTAGATCTGATGCTCCTGAGAGTTCTTGGCGGCAGCTGAGAAAGATTCCCTGACAACCACCTGTCCAGAGACACCAGCAGGAACAGCTGCATCATAGCAAATCACCCTCAGAGAGCTGCGGAAGCCAGTACAAGACCATAGCACCTCACCTTGTTACAATCATAAGAAAAATCACGCTGATGGAAGCCAGAAGGAAAGAGCTGTTTGCGTCATCTCCTTCCGGGCCCCAAGAATCCCGGCATGGAGAGACCTTCCACTTAGGACAGCGAAAGCAAGTAACAACAACAACAACAACAACTGAATCCTAATGCCTTGATTACTGTGAAAAAATTCAGACTGAGTGCCCTGGTCCCTGCCTTTACCTGTGGGATGAATACCTGGAGGTTCACCAGCTGCATGGCTTCTGTCATCACTCTTCCGACCACAAGCAGAGAGCAAAGCGCTAGCCGAGCAGAGGTGCCGGGAGGGTTGCTTAGGGCTGCGCCCTGGCGCTCGGAGCCAAGCTTACTACACAGAGACGTAGACACCTGACAAAGTCCAGAGCCTCTGACCCCAGCCAGCGGTTCTCTCCGACTGACTCTCTGATTGGCTCAGCTCCAGCTGTTGCGGTCACTTGGGGAGTGAACCATCAGATGGAAGATCTTCCTCTCTGTCTCTCCTCCTCTCTGTCTCTCCTCCTCTCTGTATATCCGCCTTTCCAATAATAAATAAATAAATCTTTAAAAAAATAAAACAGAAAATTGGTTCAGAGACAGAGAAGCCAGGGCTTGAACTGGCACTCCTGTGGGATCCCAGACCAACTGGCAACTTAACCTGAGCTAGGTCATGATGCTGGCCCCACTCTAATGCCTCTTGGCTTATAGGATTGGTTGTATTAAAATACAATGAGATGGGCCCGGCATGGTAACGTAGTAGCTAAATCCTTGCCTTGCACTGGGATCCCATATGGGTGCAGGTTCTTGTCCTGGCTACTCCACTTACCCATCTGCCTCCCTACTTGGAGCCTGAGAAAGCAGTGGGGGAAGACCCAAACCCCTGGGACCCTGCATCCAAGTGGGAGACCCAGAAGAAGCTTGTGGCTCCTGGCTTCGGATCGGCTTAGCTCCAGCTGATGGGGTCACTTGGGGAGTGAACCAGTGGATGCAAGACCTTTCTTTCTGTCTCCCCTTCTCTCTGCAGATCTGCCTTTCCAATAAAAATAAATACATCTTAAAAAAAACCACAATGATATATTATGATTGCTGTTTTATTCAGTGTGTTTGTTCCTTATTCTGATCACTTTCCTTTTGTATCGTCTACACTCTAAACTTTCTTTTAGAGATGGTAAGAGTTTTCTGTTGTTTATTTTCTGAAGTATGTTTTTCTCCTGTCTTTAAAGCATATTTAATTCTAGCTTGGTACCTCTGGAGCCATCCTTTTCAGTAGATGGTTCTCTTTTCAAACTTGAAACATTTGTCCTGATGCTCTCCCTCTTCCTTGGGCTCAGCTGTGGCTAACATTTGCTCCAGCAGACAGGAGCCTTCAGTGTCCCTGGTAGGTCTTGAACAGAGCCCTCTGTTGCCCTGTGGTGAGTAACTTCGTGCAGGGCTGTCACACCAAAATGGCATAAACTGGGTAGCTTAGTCAACATCCATCTCCAAGCACCTTGTACAATATTGGGAGTCAGGCTTCAGAGGACGTGCAGCTTGGTCCACAGCAGCGAGCTTGAGCATGAGAGAGAAATAATACAGTGCTAAGATCTGGAGACAGCTTGTTAGCATAGCAAAGCTTTGCCTCTCTGGGCTGAAATATCCAGGTGAATGAACATTCTACTTTAATTCAAAATAAATAGTGGTAACATCACTTTTAGCATGCCATTATACAGAAAAGTTGATGACAGAGAGAAGACTGAAATCTTTAAAAGACCATGCATTCCTCATACAGATCTTCATAATCATGTATTAGACTTGTAACAATAACACATTAGCAGAACCAATTTATCCTGAAGTGTACCCAAGAAGGACACGAGCTGTTTAACCAGCTTCCATAAGTACCAGGAATTCACTCGTCCGTTGCAACGTGAAACTTGCCTTTGCTTATCTTGATTCGCTTTCAGGCATAACCAGAATACTAACCGTAAGAAATTCAAGCTAGAGCGCCCGGCGGCATGGCCTAGCGGCTAAAGTCCTCACCTTGAACGTGCTGGGATCCCATATGGGCGCTGGTTCTGGTCCCGGCGGCTCCACTTCCCATCCAGCTCCCTGCTTGTGGCCTGGGAAAGCAGAGGTTCCAGGTTCCCGGTGTCGGACGTTGCGGCTCACTTGGGGAGTGAATGATCGGATGGAGGATCATCAGACAGAGAGGAAGATCTTCCGTCTGATGATCCACTCCCCAAGTGGCTGCAATGGGCTGGTGCTGCGCCAATCCGAAGCCAGGAGTCAGGAACTTCCTTCCGGGTCTCCCACATGGGTGCAGGGTCCCAAGGCTTTGGGCCATCCTTGCCTGCTTTTCCAGTATGTAAACAGGGAACTGGATCAGAACTGGAGCAGCCGGCTCCCATATGGGATCCTGGCACTTGCAGCTAGAGGATTAGCCAGTTGAGCCATTGCACTGGCCCCCACCATAATGTCTTTACTACCTTCCACGAGAGAAGTTCTTTCCTTTGAGTTTCCTATTGGATCCCTACTTCCATGAAATGGAGGTGAACTCTATTTGTAGTTCTATTTAAAATTCTGTAAAACTCACAGACTTGGATTGACAAACCAACTGAGCGGCTATTGAAACAGAATGCACCTGTCTCAGGGTACACAGAGGGTACCTCGGCTTCTGCTGCTACACTCAGCGCAGCACATCTGTACTCCCCCCAATGCACAGATTTCTCCCCACCAGGAAGCCATCAGTTCTGCAGTGGACGTCAGGTAGGCCTTCTCTGCTTCGGTTCTGTTCTGACGCCATTCACCTAGCAGTCCAGTCAGATCTCACAGTGTAAGGGTTCAGTTCTCCAAGATGACCTCCACTTCAAACACTGGAACTCCAGAAGTTTGATTGATGGGCTACAAATTAGGGTTCCCACCACTACCTCTTTGGGTCTGGTTCATTTGCTAAAGCAGCTCACTCTGGGAAATACACCTACTAATTTATTACAAAGGTTATCTTAAAGGGGGCAAATAACCAGACAGGCGGAGGGGATGAGATCTGGGAGGTACCTGCCTGAGTAAAGCAGCTTCCATGGCTGTGGGTTTGGGGCGTGTCTGCCGACACGGGCTGAACTCTTGCTCACCTCGCTGGCAGCTTCCATGAACTCAGCCACCCAGAAGCCCTCTGAATCCTGTCCTTCCTGGCTTTTATGGAGATGTCCCTGCATAGGCGTGATGGAAGCATGGATAACCATGAAGAAATGTGACTGGCTGAAAAGAGAATGAACTAACATGAAAAGACTGACACCCGGTGATGCCTGATCAGAATTTTCTGGGCTTCGCTGTATTCGTTTTTTTTTTTTTTCCAAGTATGGGAACAAGTTCATTTCTGAAGTGGATGAGGAGGGGGTTGTTCTTATGATCTCTTATTAGATAATATTTTTAAGGCCAGCTCCAAAACAGAAATGTGAAAAAAGATTAAAATATATTTTTACTTTCTGTGGCCCAACTTGGCAAGAGAAAGGAGAGGAGAGAGGGTAAGAGGGTAAGAGAATGCTTTCTGAGGCCTAAAGCACTTTAACACCATCATCACCATCATCATCATCACCATAACTACAACTTACATTTGGGGTTGTTCCAAAACTGCTTCAGGAATCAAGAAACAAACAACAACAACAAAAAACAAATACTGGAGGCTGGTGCTGTGGCATGGTGGGTTAAGGTACTGCCTGCAGCACCAGCATCCCATACATGTCCTGGTCCCAGTTATCCCACTTCCAATCCAGCTTCCTGCTAATGAGCTTAGAAAAGCAATGGAGGATGGCCCAGGGTCTTGAACCCCTGCACCAATGTGGGAGACCCGGAAGAGGCTCCTGGTCCCCGGCTTCTGCCTTCCCCAGCCCCAGCTGTTGAAGCCATTTGGGGAGTGAAGCAGCACATGAATGCTCTCTCTGTCTCTCCCTTCTGCCCTAACTCTGCCTTTCAAACAAATAATTCTTTTGAAGCAGTGATCAAATATTTTAAACACATATGTGTTTTTTGTTCTAATCACACAGGAAATAGCAAGGACTTTGGAACCATGAATGAAAACCCACCTGTGAGTATTTATCTATCACAGTGCACAGTGTCACCTGGGTGGAATGCCTCTTGAGTTTTTAGCAACTTCTTAAAGCAGTACTGTGATGAGCAAATCTCTCACTTTTCTCCTTCAGTGAGTTCTCTTCATAACTAGCAACTTCAACAACCAACATTTACACACGCAGATGTAAATCATGAATTGTGAGGACTCAGCCTCTGCCCCACCCCCCACGTGGGTAAGACACATGGATTTATTGCCAGGAGGTTGTGGGTCAGAAGGCCCTAAGGTCAGAGTTAGAGCACTGAGTGGAGGTGCACAAATCTCTCTTGAAGAGCTCCCGGACCATAGTTTTTCCTTCAATATGAAATGCACTGTGGATATGCAGTTGCTCTACTGGCTGCAGGCTTGTTGGAGAAGTGTCTGCCCCACAGGACCCAGACATGCACCCTCAGAATCTGAGACCCTCAGTGTCTCCCTACTTTTCAAAGGGATTTATTTTTATTTGAAAGGCAGAGTCACAGAGAGAAGGAGAGATGGACAATAATATCTTTCATCCACTGGTTCATTCCCCAAATAGCACAATGGTCAGAGTCGAGCCGATCCCAAGTCAATAATTTGGCACTTCCTACGGAGTCTCCCACATGGGAACAGGGTCCCAAGGACTTGGGCCATCCTCTGCTGTTTTTTCCAGGCCACTAGTGGGGAGCTGGATCAGGAGCAGAGCACCCAGGACTTGAATCAATGTTCATATGGGTGGCTGATACCTACTACACCATGGTATCGGCCCATTGGTGTCTCTCTTAACTCCGAAGGGCCAGAGCCCAAATGCCCCAGGTCCAAGGTGCCTGACCTGGTGTAGGCCCTTGCGGTCACGAAGCCAAAGGTCTGACAGTGTGGCGTTCCGATGGACGTACTGGGGATGCTGATAGCATCGCTCCTTCGGTAGGGCTATCTTAGTAGCATAGAAGCCACCAGTTTCACACGTTAAAGCCTCAACTGCACCAATGAGTTGCTCAAGCCAGCTTTCACTCCACCAAGTCCTGTGGCTACTACCAATGCTCAGAGCCACACTGACTGCTGTGAGGAATGGCAAAGCGGTGATAGTTCCCACCCTCAGAGTCGGCTGCTGCCTTGTAAATAAGAATCATTCAGGGAGACGTCTCGATCTTACAGAGCAGTATGTGATTCATGCTTATGACTCAGCTGGAATGCGGTGCCTGTGAAGTGCTAGGGGAATGACCTATGGATAGGCTGGAGCGCTCCTAACACCTCCTCAGACCAGAGAGCCACCTAGGGCTAATCCCCACACCAAGGCTCTCCTTAGGCACAAAGTTCAGTCACAGTTCCCTGGCACCGAGTCTACGGCAAGATGTATTTTTCATGGAGCAGAATGACAGCAACAAGAGAGTAAATCAGAAGAGCCTAATCCTGCAAAATCAAGATTCTGAAGAATGAGGCTTTTTCCCACAAGTGTTTTTGCAGAATTCCCTTGCTAGTGTCCTTTGCCACCTGCAAGGCTTATCACTGTCATCAGGTGCCCTCTCTTGGAGTGGGGTGGAGTGGGGCGGGGAGGTCTCAGTAGCTGGATCCTTCCACCACCAGGTCCAGAACTGACAAGGTGCCTTCTGTGGCAAGGTGTTTTACCAAGTTTCACAAAAGCCTCTCAGCAGCTTGGCCTCCCCAGCAGAGCAGCGACGTGTTGGTGAAGTTTGCCTACAGCGGTGCGGCCATCCACCTGCCCCCAGCCGGCTACCTTCAGCCGGGCAGATGACAAGCAGAACCGAACTGATGACAGGTTCCTATTGGAATTCAATTGCTGTATGCGCTTTGGTTCCTCATCCTTAACTCATAATGATAAATCATGATAGGCCTTTCACTCACAAGGATGCCTTTGCGTTTGGACAATTTAGAAATAGCCCTTGGGCCTGGCACTGTGGCCAGATCAGCTGCCCTTACCTTGCAAACGCCGGGATCCCAGTGAGCACCAGTTCATGCCCGGCGGCTCCACTTCCCACCCAGCTCTCTGCTTGTGGCCTGGGAAAGCAGTGGAGGATGGCCCAAAGCCTTGGGACGCTGCACCCACGTGGGAGACCCAGAAGAGGATCCAGGCTCCTGGCTTTAGATCGGCTCAGCTTTGATCATTGCAGCCACTTGAGGAGTAAACCAGCATATGGTTAATCTCTGGATGTTTGTGTTTCTCCTCAGTAAACCTGTCTTTCCAATAAAAATAAGTAAAGCTGGGCCCAGTGCGGTGGCCTAGTGGCTAAAGCCCTCAATTTGAACGTGCCAGGATCCCATATGGGCACCAGTTCTAATCCCGGCAGTCCCGCTTCCCATCCAGCTCCCTGCTTGTGACCTGGGAAAGCATTCAAGGACGGCTCAAAGCCTTGGGACCCTGCACCCACGTGGAAGACCTGGAAGAGACTCTGGGCTCCTGGCTTCAGATTGGCTCAGCTAGAAGCTTCTTCCAGATCTCCCATGTGAGTTAAGGATCCCAAGGCTTTGGGCCATTCTCTCCTGCTGGCTGGGAAGTGGAGCAGCCAGAACATGAATAACAATCATATGGCATGCAGGCTCTTAAGGCAGTGGCTTAACCCACTACCAGCATGCTGGCCTGATTACAGGAGTTAAGTCACCCACCGCAGGGGTCTGCAGCCCAGCAGGGTTCAAGGTATTTGAGCAAATTGCTGAAAAGTTTAGGTGAATTCTTGGAAATAACAGTAATAATAGCACACTGGGGGAAATAACAGTAATAATATCAAGACCTGTCAGTAGTTTTTCATGGACTGGATTTATAAAATCTTGTCAACATATGTTGTCAAAAGAGTAGTGTTTTCCTCTTTAATGAGTAGCTCCTTTTGCATTCCACATGAACAGATTCTAATCTACTAGAGAAAGCACAAAAACCTACAATATTGACATTTTGCATTGTTGTATACACGTTGTTTCTCCTGCATATTGTTCACATAAATGTTTGATTTTCGGGTAGCTGGGGAGGCGCTGGGCCTCCGCACGCTCTCAGCTGCCTGCTGCATGACATGGAAGTAGTGTGCCTGGGGAAGAAGTGAGACCCTGATCTTCATCAGAACATCACTGTAAGAATTTTGGGAAACTGAAATGCAAAGCAATCTAAGTGAGTAAGCTAAGCCTGAGTTCATCTTTCCTTCTCTTTCCTGTTTTAAAAATGCTTAGTTATCTTGGGTGAAAGCCAGAGTTAGAGAAAGGGAGAGACACAGTTCTCCCATCAACTGGCTCACTCTCCAGATGGCTGCCACAGCTGGGGCTGGGCCAGGCTGAGTCCAGGAGCTTCTCCAAGCTTCCTATGGGGGGGAAGGAATGCCCAAGCCCTTGGGCCATCTTACACTGCCTTCCCGGGTGCATTAGCGGGAGGCTGGAGCAGTGGAGCAGCCAGGATATGAACTGTTGCCCATATAGGATGCTGAAAAATGCACACAGTGGCATATCCTGCTGTGTCACACTGCCTGCCACAAGGAAAAGAACTGTGTAAGAAAAATTTTTTAAGATTTATTTATTTTTATTGGAAAGGTGGATATACAGAGAGGAAGAAAGACAGAGAGGAAGATCTTCTCTCCGATGGCTTACTCTCCAAGTGGCCGCAGTGGTTGGAGCTGAGCCAATCCAAGGCCCTGGGCCGTTCTCAACTGCTCTCGCAGGTCGCAAGCAGGGAGCTGGATGGGAAGTGGGGACATCCTCACCTGCTTTCCCAGGCCATAGGCAGAGACTGTCTGGGAAGTAGGGCTGCCGGAACATGACCTGCCACCCATATGGGAACCCAGCACACGTAAGGTGAGGACTTTTAGCTGCTAGGTTACTGCGCTGCATGCACCACTGTGTAAATTTTAATTTACTTTACAAATGTATGGTAACTTTTAATTATCTTATAAATGTATTTATATTATATATTGCATAATAATGTAAGATAATTATTGCCTGGAGTTAGGAGCTAAATAGACAATGATTCTCCACCCAAAGCCAAGGATTGACTAGATATCTAAATGCTGGATCTGAAGAAACCAGGATATTACCAAATGAGACTGAATATGATTATATACATGGATTTGCTAATCTCAAAAGTGGTGGCCAGTATGCCTTTTGGGGCCAGTGCTGTGGCATGGCCTGTTAGGGCACTCACTGCAGTGCCAGCATCCCATGGGGGTGCAGGTTTGAGTCCCAGCTGTTTCATTTCCAATCCAGCTCCCTGCTAATGTGCCTGGAAAAACACTGGAGGACAGGTCCCGGCACGGGGGCCTAGCGGCTTAAGTCCTCACCTTGAACGTGTCAGGATCCCATATGTGTGCTGGTTCTAATCCCAGGAGCCCTGCTTCCCACCCAGCTCCCTGCTTGTGGCCTGGGAAAGCAGCCGAGGACGTCCCAGGGCTTTGGGACCCTGCACCTGCATGGGAGACCTGGAGGAAGCTCCTGGCTCCTGGCTTTGGATTGGCGCAGCACCAGCCATTGTGGCTCACTTGGGGAGTGAATCATCGGACGGAAGATCTTCCTCTCTGTCTCTTTTCCTCTCTGTGTATCTGACTTTGTAATTTTTTTAAAAAAGAAAACACTGGAGGACAGTGCAAGTCCCTGGGACCCAGAAGAAGCTCCAGGCTCCTGGAGGCAGATCAGCCCACCTCTGGCCATTGTGGTCATTTGGGGAGTAAATCATTGGATGGAACAGCTCATCTCTTCCTCCATATTTGTCTGTAACTTTAACTTTCCAATCATCATCATAATAAAATTTAAAACATAGAACTTTTCTGTGGTTTAGCTAATAATTATAGTTTGTGAATTGTAACTATCCTGTCAACTTTCTGTTGGGTGCCTTACAGAGACAGGCGGCGTGCTAATTTCAAATTGCTGATAACACAAAGGTGGACATCATTGTTAGTATGACAGCTGAGAAGATGGTTCAAAATGACTTTCAGTGTTGAAATGTATGAGTCTTTCTCCCACAAGAATGATACATACTTGGGACCGGCACTGTGGCCTAGTAGCTAAAGTCCTCGCCTTGAACGCGCCGGGATCCCAATGGGCGCCGGTTCTTATCCCGGCAGCTCCACTTCCCATCCAGCTCCCTGCTTGTGACCTGGGAAAGCAGTTGAAGACGGCCCAAAGCTTTGGGACCCTGCACCCGCATGGGAGACCTGGAAGAGGTTCCTGGTTCCCGGCTTCGGATTACGCAGCACCGGCCGTTGCACTCACTTGGGGAGTGAATCATCGGACGGAAGATCTTCCTCTCTGTCTCTTCTCCTCTCTGTGTATCTGACTTTGTGATAAAATGAATGAATGTTTAAAAAAAGAATGATCCATACTTGTCAAAAGGATCCGAGAAGTGAGAGAATCACCCAAAATGACACAGCGGCAAGACAGTGAAGGGTTACAAGCAAGTTTGTGGGAACCAGGGCATGTATGCTTAAGGCCAACATGGCTGCTTATTAGCTGTGAAACCATACTGTGGTATTCACCTCACTGTGCCACCACCTGCAGGCTGTTGTAACGCAATGAGTTAATTTGTGGTCCACAGCTCTGACCAGTGCTAGAGTCACAGTCAGCCCCACAGAGGTTGCACGTGGCATGTGGCTCTCAGTTCACCTGCAGGAGTGGTTGTTCCATTAGCAGAAGTTACGCTGCTAGGTGTCCAACCTTCTCCTCAGACCCCCAAGGACTGACTCCCAGCTGCCCCTATGTAGAGTCAGTTTCAACACTACTGCCTCAAGTCAGGCCTTCCCTCTCTGCGCTTCTCCTGGGATTTTAGCACAGGATTTGGGCCCCTCTGCTTCTGTTTCCTGACCTCACCTTTGCCCTGTTTTCTGGTCTTCAGCAGCAGGCCGAGCCCGCCCCTTGCTCTGTGCAGTCCCATGCAGGGAGGCAGGGCATGGCTGCCCTCTGACCGCACAGCCAGGAGGAGAGCAAGATGATGGCCTTCGATGTGCAGATACGCTGAGTCTGGCATATCTGGAATCACACGGGCAGGGGCTTTCACAATGCAGCCAAAGTGTTCCGCCAGACCGAAAGCGGAAATCCAGCCATTCATACTGATTTCACTGGAGCCTTTCCTGCAGACGTGGTGGGTGAAGCTGCCATTCAGAAAAAGGGCCTTGATGGGGGGGAAAAAAGGGTGGAGGACAAACTCCTGAGGGAAAGCTACTTAGGGAAAGGCAGTGAGGGAAACTTACCATAAAACCTTGACTGGGCTGGGCTGGAATGGGACGGGATGGGACGGGATGGGCTGGGATGGAAGGAAGGGAAAAAGATCTTGAAACTTAACGAACACATCAGATGGAACGTTGACCCGTTGACCTTTTTCCCTTTTTCACATTTATTTATTTTTACTTGAAGATCAGAGCTACTCAAAGAGAGGGAGCTTCCATCCACTGATTCACTCCCAAATAGCCATAGCAGCTACAGCTGGACTGGTGCAAAGCCAAGAGCCAGCAGCTTCCTCCAGGTCTCCTATGTGGATGCAGAACCCCAGGGTTTGGGGTCATCCTCCCCTGCTATCCCAGGCCACGTGCTGGGCGCTGGGTCGGAAGTGCTGCGCCCATATTGGATGCGTCACCGCAGGTGGAGAATTAGCTTGCAAGCTGTCCCGTCTTACGGAGCAGATGGAACCAAAGCAATGGGCAACCATGCTGCCCGGGGAAGCCCAAGGGTGGAGCTAGCCCGGCCTGCCTGCGCGCGCCCATTCCGTACTGGGACGTTTGCATGAAGTCCCGCCACCGGTCGTCGTCTGCTCTCGCTCCCGGACAGCGGCGCGGCCCGGGCTTCTGCAGCGCCCACCGTGGACGTGCCGGGCTTGCCCTTGGAGCCCGCCGCCTCGCGGCCAAAGCGGGAGGACGGGACGCCTTCTCGGCAGGACTGACCATGACCGTGACGCCCCAGTGCGCCGGGGCCTGCAGGGAGACTCCCCGGCTCCCGGAGCTGAGCCCCAGGGGCAGCCCACGCCCACAGCACTGCCCTGACCCGCTATCCCGTGTCCAGCGAGGCGAGCAGGGAGCCCTGCCTCTCGTCACCCACCACCTCTGCAGACCCCAACGGCTCGCGTCGCGCCCCACCTCACCCGGTTCCCTGAAGCCTCACTCCCGGAGCCCTCGGCAGGCGGACCTCCGGGCCGCGTGGGCGCGCTGTGGATCCAGAGGGCACTGCAGGACTTGGGGCGGGGCCGCGGAGAGCAGGCCGGAAATGACGCGCCGCTGGCGTCCGATGGCGGAAGTGCCGTCACCGCCTACCGTGCCCTGTCCGCGTGCGTTCTGCTGCCGGCATGGCGCACTACAACTTCAAGAAGATCACGGTGGTGCCGTCCGCCAAGGTAGGCGGCTGGGACACGTCTCCCTTTGCCTGGGCCGGGCCGCCGGGGTAGCCTGCGTGGCCTGAGCCGTGAGGGTGGTGCCCCGAGCCCAGGGCCCTCAGCTGCCGCCCCACTCCGGGCCGCGTGTTCGAGTCCTGGCCGGGGAGGATCGGGGTGCCTAAGAATGTGGGTCTGCGGTAGGACCCCGCACGCGGGGAGCGTCGCTCCCGTCCCGGAGCTGTGTGCTGAGCTTGGAAATACGTGGGTGGTGTAGCACGCATCACGAGGGACGTTAGTTCTCCTAGAAGACACGTTTACTGATGCCTGAAAGATGCGTGTGGGTGATCTTTGGGTGCTTGGAAATCTCTTTAAAAATCCCATCAGAAAACTGTGGGAATACTGCTTGTGTTAGGAACTACTAAGTGAAGATCCTGAGGGCTACGTAGAAGCACTTAGGAACATAAAAATGTGGAAGTTAGAGGAATATGCAGTCATCCTTTGGGTTGAAAATATTTGCTGGAAAGCTTGCCCTGCGGAAGTCATGCAGAGCTTTCACATGTCCTCAAATAGTTGTTCACCTGCTTTGTGTACTTTCAAAGAAATGCACGTGAAAGATGCAGAGTTGTTTATGTTAATGTCTTCCCCTGATTTATACTTATCTGATAAGTTTCCAAAGTTGAGAGACTTGGAAGGTGGTGTGTGGGGTGAAGTTTGTTTCAGTAGGTGAACATTTCTTACAAGCTCTGAATAATATAAGAGGTCTTCAAAACGGTTCATGGGGAGCATGTATTTTGAAAATCTTCATGTGGATTTCAAGACTTCTGCTACTAAAATAAACTTCTTTTGAAGCAAGTGGTATAGCTAATTCAGAGGGTCAGGACTGTGGGTGTGCCTGACTCGTGTTGGGGAGGGTGGGTCAGGAAGGGAAAGATGAGGAGAAACACTGTTACTTTTCATCCTCAAGAGTGCAGGCAGGTAGAAGGCAGGGGGCTAGGGAAGATAAACTTCTTAAGAAAAGGTACTTACTTGGAAGAGGTTTTTTTAAAGGCGGGGGGCAGAGAGCAAGTTCTTCGATTTGCCTGCAGCCTGGGATGCAGGCTTTGTCTTCCACCGGCAGGTGTGTGAACCTAGATGCGCCAGCTCTCCTGTGCTGCCACTCCCCACCACCTGAGCAGGAAGTGGGGCTGGGAACCCAGGCACTGCAAGATGGGATGGTGGGATGAGGGTGTCCCGAGCCCACCCTTTTAAAGTAACCTACTGAAAGTTGAAATAGTTTTATTTGAAGAATTTGGTTAGAAGAAATAAATTCTTGTTGTGTAATAGTGTACCATGGGGTGTTTTTGTAAGAAGATTTTGAATAAGTACACGAAATACTGGACATGAATATGCCTTATATTGTTCATTGCAGGACTTTATCGACCTGACATTATCGAAGACTCAACGAAAGACCCCAACAGTGATTCACAAACATTACCAGATTCATCGGATTCGACATTTTTATATGAGAAAAGTCAAATTTACGCAGCAAAATTATCATGACCGGCTCTCACAGATTCTTACGGATTTCCCCAAGTTGGATGTAAGTGACCATGGGCAACTCAGGTAGCCATGTAAATAGGAACTGGCAGAACCTGTAGGGGGACTAGTTTGACAGAAAGGGAAACGAAGTATCTGACCTTAAAGAGTTTATGAGGTAAGTTAGTGCCTTAGGGTGGGGATCCTCTGGTCCCTGAAGGAGATCATTGGGCCTTCCCCCGCCCAGGCAGCCACAGATGAGGCTTGAAAGCTAATACACCTAGAGCAGGCAAGTTTGTGGGTTGATTTTCTATGCCCCACACATGTCATAGATACCCAGACAGCCCTTGGCCTAAGAAGGCTTCTCTCTCCCTGCTTTACAGAAACAATCTGCAGTGACCACTTCATGACTATTTGTTTGTTTCAGGATATCCATCCGTTTTATGCTGATCTGATGAACATTCTCTACGACAAGGATCATTACAAGTTGGCTCTGGGACAAATAAATATTGCTAAAAATTTAGTGGACAAGTAAGGTATTTTGTTGCTTGCTCTACTATCTTCTAAGTTATTGTCGAAAGTGGAAAAAATACTTACTTTTTTTTTTTTTTTAAGTGTTGCCAAAGATTACGTGCGGCTCATGAAGTACGGTGACTCCCTGTACCGCTGTAAGCAGCTGAAGCGCGCCGCCCTGGGGCGCATGTGCACCGTCATCAAGAGGCAGCGGCAGAGCCTGGAGTACTTGGAGCAAGGTACTTGGCCCACTGAGCCGGGAGATGGTGCTGTTTTAGAGCTCACAAGCTCAAATGAGTTTTCCTAGGCAAACCTGTATGAAATTCTAAAAGGCTGTGTATGGTTGGAAAAGTGCCTTAGCGCATGGAATGGTTATAGATTAACAGCACTGTTGAGGAAGCTTATTTTTTTTTAACAGTTACTAAGTAAAACATAGACATAAATCATAATGTTGAAAATATAAGAAGTGTCAGAGTTTTGCCTGTTGACCTTTTCGAAAAAGCTAGTATTTAATAGAATAATTTCTGAGTTGATGCAGAGTTTTGTTGAAACAGTTGGCCTGCTTTTCCTACTTACGTATATTTTCACATCACAGACTGTTTGGATTCTCTGGGTTTTGTTCTCCCCCCACATCCTGCAAATGATTTCTGGTAGCTGGATGCTTCCATCCAAGCTGGTCTTCACTGAGTAGGCCATGGAGCTGTTTGTGTTACAGATGAGGCAGTCAAATGGAAATCACCCACACAGTAGCCAGAAAACTAAAGCCCGTGTGCTTCAGGCGATGCTGTTTGTCAAGTATCTGAGTAGGAGTATTCAGGACACTTGTGAGACATGGCATATCTCTGATCTAGTGCATCAGAATACCTGGGTGTATCATTTACCGGGCCATGGTTGGGAAATATCTTTCTTTTTTCTAAGGTTTATTTACTTTTATTGGAAAGTCAGATATACAGAGAGGAGGAGAGACAGAGAGGAAGATCTTCCAGACACAACAGGCCGGAGCCAGAAACTCCTCCGGGTCTCCCACACGGGTGCAGGGTCCCAATGCTTTGGGTCGTCCTCGACTGCTTTCCCAGGCCGCAGGCAGGGAGCTGGGTGGGAAGCAGGGCTGCCGGGATTAGAACTGGTGCCCATATGGGATCCTGACACGTTCAAGGTGAGGACTTTAGCCACCAGGCTACTGCGCTGGACCCTATATATACACCATCCTAGTTAGTGTATTTGTCATTACCCTCTGCAAAAAATTCTTTTTTCATCAATTCCTGCTCTATCAGTCACTCGCATTATATGAGTAAAGAGCCTGAAGGACAGGTAATTGGAAGAAAATTTCAGGCAAATCAAAAACTTCTGAGTTTGTTAATTCTTCATCTTAACCTTCACAGTGCGTCAGCATTTATCCCGTTTGCCAACCATTGATCCAAATACAAGGACTCTGCTTTTATGTGGGTACCCAAATGTTGGAAAATCCAGCTTCATCAATAAGGTTGGTGTGTGTGTATGTGTGTGTGTTTTATTGGAAAGGTGAATATACAGAGAGGAGGAGAGACAGAGAGGAAGATCTTCCGTCCAATGGTTCACTCCCCAAGTGACCGCACTGGTTGGAACTGAGCCAATCCAAAGCCAGGAGCTCTTCCAGGTTTCCCACGCGGGTGCAGGGTCCCAAAGCTTTGGGCTGTCCTCGACTGTTTTCCCAGACCACAAGCAGGGAGCTGGATGGGATGTAGGGCTGCCAGGATTAGAACTGGGACCCATATGGGATCCCGGCGCATTCAAGACGAGGACTTTAACCACTACGCTATTGTGCTGGGCCCGTGTGTGTGTGTTTTAAGACTTTTATTTGAAAGGCAGATTTTACAGAGAGATGAACAAATAGAGAAAGAAGGGCTTTCATCTGCTGATTCACAGCCCCTCCCCAATTAATGCAACTGCCAGAACTGGGCTGATCCAAAGCTGGGCTCCAGCAGCTGCTTTTGTGTCTTATGTGGGTGCAGGGTCCTGAGGACTTGGGCCATCCTCTGCTGCCCTTCCAAGGCACAAGCAGGGAGTTGGATAGGAAGTGGGGCAGCCAGACATGAACTGGGATGCTAGCACCACAGGGTGGAGGATTCGCTTATTGAGTCTAGTCTGGTGTCGAGTGTGAATCAGGAGCCAGGAGCTCTGTCTGAATCTCCCAGGTGGGTAACAGGGATCCAACAGCCAGGCAGCATCACGTGCTGCCTCCCAGGGCACGTGTTGTTAGCAGAAAGCTGGAATCCGGAGCAGAACCGTCACCCCAGTCCAGATACCTGTTGCTGTAGCCACTTCTTTAATGCTTTGTCTTAATAGTTGCTGTGTCAGCTTTCACACAAACTGCTTTTTCCATTATAGTGGTAATATGGTGACATTAGGTAACTCAAGAATTTTGTGCTTCAGCACAGTTGAGCTGAACCGAGATCTGAAAAGAATTAAAGAACATTTTAAATGTCACCTTGGAATCAGCACCAGTGAATATGCCAAAACAATTTTTAACAGTGGTGTGGCTTACTTGGTGCTGAGAACATTTTGCAAGGCAG